>NC_089508.1:133104784-134477067 GCF_036850995.1 Saccopteryx leptura | reverse complement strand
CTCAACCTGGCTTGAGACCACCCTGCAGAGCTGCTGTAGCTCAGAGCTCCCATGTGAGCTTTTCCTTCCCTTTACATCCATCTATCTACATACCGACTCACCCAAAGAACCACCCTTCTATCCTTCCTTCCTTCCTTCCTTCCTTCCTTCCTTCCTTCCTTCCTTCCTTCTTTCCTTCCTTTCTTTCCTCCCTTCCCCCTTCCATCCATCCATCCATCCATACATTGTCTATATATCCATCCATCCATCCATCCATCCATCTATCCATCCATCTATCCATCCATCCATCCATCCATCCTTCTATACACCCTTCCTCCCTCCCATCCCTTCCTCTTTTTATTCCAGAAATTATTTGTTTTCTCATCTGTAACATGAGATACTAACTAATTTCCCAGGTTTTAATGAGGCCCCTGACACGGAGTGCTTGGTGGCATGTAGGTGCTAAACAAAGTGTGCTTGCTGGTACCAGTGCCATTGCTCCTGCCTGCTCAGTGGTCAGACACCTGCCTGCTCGACCCCCATGGCAGAGAAGAAGTCTAGGTGCTCAGGCCTCCAGGATCCGCTGCTGCTCTTAGTGGCCAAGACTGCAGCACCAGGGTCAAAGGGTGGGACACATGGCTTAGACTCAGAGCCTGTGGAGAAAGGAGGGATAGATGTCAGGGATGAGCTGGGAGGTCTGAGGAGCCTTGAGTTCTGCATCTGCCATGGCTTTCCATGGGCCTCAGTTTTCTTATCTATAAAGGGGGGGGGCAAGGATGGTCTTAATGATCCTGAAGCTAGTGTGAATGCCACCACTTCCTCATCCTGAGCCTGTGTCAGACATTCTATGCAATCACGAGACTCTTTCCATTTGTCCCCTTGGAATTTCTCCCAGCACACTGTTTCTGGCAGCTGTCTCCAGTTTGTCTACGTGGGTTCATGAAATGAAGTCAATTTGTCATGCCTGTGCCACTGAAACACCCTCATTTGGAAGGGCTGGGTCCCTAAAACCAAATGAGGTGCCCGATTCCACACTTGGAAAGATTTCAGGCTGTCTCTTGTCCCCTCCTGAATCTTTGAGTTCCAAGGATTTGGGTGGCATGTTATAGAGGAGAAAACAAGGGCTTTGGGATCAATCAGATTGTGTCCCTTCCTGGACCTGCCACTAATAGTTGCACACCTTTGGAGAAGGCGTCTCTCAGAGCCTCAGCTTTCCCATGTGAAAGTTAGGTGTGACAATACCCACTTTTCAGGGCTTTGGTAAAAATGAAGGGGCCCAGAGTGTGTCAGGCATAATGTCAAGGTGCTTGGCCAGTTTGGCCACCTTTCTTGCCCTCCAGGTCAAGAGGATGCCCTAACTTGACCTTGGATTCTGGACTGAGCCCCTCGCCGTGCCCCTGCTCCCTACACTATAGTTACAGCATGTTACTCCTGACTACTGGGATACCCATGGAGGTACCCACTGCCTGTAAGTAAAAGTGCAAATATCCTACTTAGCCACTGGTGACCACCAGGGTCTTCCCCATGTGCGTTGTCCCTGGTCCTGCAGGACTCACTGCCTGAGAACCCCCATTCCTGCTCTAAGGGTGCCTGCATAAAGACTTCACCCCACTTCCTGCTCAAATCTCCATTCACCCTCCCTCAAACCTTGGTGCCTCCCTTGTGCACATTTTATTTCATTGCTTTGACATCTGGACTCCCTTCACTTCTTCGCCCCTCACCAACAACATCCTGAGCCCTGCTCAAACAAGGGAGGTGGGGGAGAGTACCTAGAAAGGAGGTAGGTGAAGGGGCAGGAGCAGCCCAGTGTGGGGGTACATGGAAGGACTTTCCAGCACTTCCACACTCAAAGAAGTAGCTGCTAATATTGGGGCAGAGAGAAGGGAGGGACATGGAATGATGGATGACTTAGAAAGTGCCAAGATAGATCCCTACTCACTCCATAGCTTGTGTCTCCCATGTCTGGGTGACCCCATGTCCCACTTTGCTGGGGACAGTTCTAGTTAATGCTACTAAGCCAAGGTAAGAGTACCCCCTCATTCGGCCCTGGCCGGTTGGCTCAGCTGTAGAGCATCGGCCTGGCGTGCGGGGGACCCGGGTTCGATTCCCGGCCAGGGCACATAGGAGAAGCGCCCATTTGCTTTTCCACACCCCCCCTCCTTCCTCTCTGTCTCTCTCTTCCCCTCCCGCAGCCAAGGCTCCTTTGGAGCAAAGATGGCCCGGGCGCTGGGGATGGCTCCTTGGCCTCTGCCCCAGGCGCTAGAGTGGCTCTGGTCACGGCAGAGCGACGCCCCGGAGGGGCAGAGCATCGCCCCTGGTGGGCGTGCCGGGTGGATCCCGGTCGGGCGCATGCGGGAGTCTGTCTGACTGTCTCTCCCCGTTTCCAGCTTCAGAAAAAAAAAAAAAAAAAGAGTACCCCTCTTTCACTCTCCAACGGGTATTGGTTGGGTGATACGTTTTGTGGCCACCCTACTTATAATCATCATTGCTGGCAGAAGGGCGGGGTTCTGATGTCCCTCTCTATTCCAATGTGAGGTAAACAGAGAGAGGGAGACAGCTCAGGGCTGTCAGTACTCACTCACATTCCCTATTCACTCAGCTGCATATCTACACACGCTGCCCCAAGTTTTAGGAGGTCATGAAGCTTATACAATTTGGGGTGGCCTTTAAGAAAAAGAATACAACATTATGAACACAAAATTGCTGGAGCTTTTGGGGCATAGCAAAAACAGCAGAAAATAGCCAAGGCAGAAATAAACACATTTGATAAACACATGAATGAAAAGGGGTTACATACACACATACATGTGTGCAACCTCCCTCCCCCCAAAAAACCCATAGAAAAATGAGATTGGAAAACATTTTGGCAATTCCTCTAAAAGTTAAGCATAGTGCTAGCATACGACCTAGCCATTCCACCCCAACACTTGTACACGACTGTTTATAACATTATTATTATTATTACTATTTATTTTAGCAAGAGAGAGAGAGAGAGACAGACAGACAGACAGAAAGAAAGACAGGAAGAGAGAGAGATGAGAAGCATCAACTCATAGTTGCAGCACCTTAGTTCATTGATTGCTTTCTCATACGTGCCTTGACCCTGGGATTTTAGCCAATCCTGTGACCCTTTCCTCAGGTCAGCGACCCCACGCTCAAGCTGGTGAACCCCTGCTCAAGACGTGATCTCAGGGTTACAAACCTGGGTCTTCAGCATCCCTGGTCGAAGCTCTATCCACTGTGCCACCACCTGTCAGGTAGCACCATTATTAATAGTGAAAAGGTGGAAATGGCCCAAATGTTCTTCAGCGGGATGAATGGATACACAAAGTGTGGCCCATCCATAAAATGGAATGTTACTCAACCATAAAAAGGAGTGAAGCATGGACACAGGTGACAACATGGCTGAACCTTGAAGACATTATGTTAATTAAGTCAAAGAAGCCAGTCACAAAAGGCCACATGCTATGTGATTCCACTAACATGAAACGTCCAGAATAGGTGTATCTACAGGGCCCAAGGAAGTAGACTATAGTGGTTGCCCAAGCTTGGGGCGAGGAAATAGGAGATTGTGGAGTGAAGATACAGGCTTTTTGGTGGGGTGATGGAAATGGTTTAAAATTGTGACGTCTGCACAATGCTGTGAAAATATTAAAAGGCATTGAATTGTACACATAAAGGGGTGACTTACATGGTGTGTGAATTATATCTCAATGAAGTTGTAACAAAAAAAAATTGTTGGGGCCTCTCATAGAGTTATGACTGAGCAGATGCACCGGGCTTCAGCTCCATTTGCTCCAGAGGAGGTGAGCCTTTGATGCCCCTGGCAGGTCTCAGGGTGTGGCAGTGCCACAGTGTCCACCATTAAGCTTCCCCAGCTACATCCCAGGCTGTCTGAAAGTTCCACTGCCCTCATTAACCCTGCCCCTCCCCTCCCCCACCCTGACACTGAGGCAGCATCTGTGCCCAGGAAATGTTGGAATAAAACAAGCAGGCTGGAAGTGGCAGAAAAACCAGATGTAGAGATGGGTCCTGGAGGCTGACGGGAGTTTGGGAGGAAGTAACGGTCCTATCTCCAGGCCATGTCCTTCAGAGACCTCAGGAAAGGCTGCAGGGACTGCCTGCTTCACCGGGCAGCCTGCAGAGCCTAAAGGCAGAAGCTCATGCCTGGCATCTGTGACCCTGCAGATTTGGCATCCAAAGGCTAAAGGTGAAATGAAAGGTCAAGGGTAAATTCAGTCCTTTGATGGAAGTTTCTAACCCAGGAACAGGCTGAGCTGGACCCTGATGACATACTC
This sequence comes from Saccopteryx leptura, assembly GCF_036850995.1. Classification (NCBI taxonomy): domain Eukaryota; kingdom Metazoa; phylum Chordata; class Mammalia; order Chiroptera; family Emballonuridae; genus Saccopteryx; species Saccopteryx leptura. The sequence continues at coordinate 134,472,790 of NC_089508.1, read as the reverse complement.
AACTCTGATCCTGGTGTGACATGCTGAGTCCCAACCTTTGCGTCATAAAGTCATAGACTGTCATTCAGGGTCTGTGACACCAGGATGGGTGTCATAGCCCTCTCCACTTTGTCCCTCAACACACATGAGCCCCTAGCTCACTATTCTGCTGCATGCTTCTCTCCTGTCCCCACCACTCTTTCCCTCCCTTCCTGCCTGATGACCAAGACTCTCTCTGATCCTCTGCAGTCTTTGCCAGAAGACTTTGAGTTGCTCTGCACCTTTCTTTTTTCTTTCTTAAGATTTTTATTTATTAATTTTTTAGAGAGGTGGAGAGAGAGAGAGAGAGAGAGAGAGAGAGAGAGAGAAGGGTTGAGGAGCAAAAAGCATATATCTATATGTGCCTTGACCAAGCAAGCCCAGGGTTTTGAACCAGTGACCTCAGCATTCCAGGTCGATGCTTTATCCACTGCGCCACCACAGGTCAGGCCATCTGCACCCTTTTTCTACCTCCTGTTGTAGTGTAGTTCTGTTGTAGTGTATTTGTGCACTTCTATACCAGAGATCCCAAGAGCCAAAGATGTCTCCAGACCTGAGTTTTATTAGCATACAGCCATGCCCATTGTAGGACAGCTTTCATGCTGCTACAGCAAAATTCAGTCATTGCATCAGAGAACATATGACCTTCTAACCTGAAAATTTTTTACACTCTGGCCCTTTACAGAAAAAGTTGGCTGACCCTTGCTCCACCGTGAGGTCCATAAGGGCAGGTTCTGTCTTTGATCCACTTTAACATCTTCAAGCCCCAAGTAGTGAAACCATATGTGTATCAGTCAACTCCTATGTACCTGAGCTAGAGCTGAGCCTATCACATACTTGCATTATTCTATTGCCACGACAACCCTCTGACTCCCCACTTTACAGAAGGGGAGGCTGAAGCTTAGAGAGATGGGCTGATTTTCTCAAGGTCAGGCTGGTAAGAGGTAGAGTTGGGAAGTAAACATAGAGATTTTCAACTCAAAGCAGAGGATTCATAAGCAACAGGTCGTTCTGTGGTGAGTTGATTAGTGGATAGATTGGTGAATAAATGGTTAGATGGATGAATGGATGGGTGGTTGAATTGATGGATGGATGTTTAGATGGTTGGATGGATGCTGGGATAGTTGGCTAGCTGGTTGGCTGGCTGGTTTTTGAATAGATGAATGGGTGAATGAGTGGATGGATGGTTAGGTAGATGGATGTTTAGATGGGTAGATAAACAGATGGATAAATGTATAGTTAGGCAGATGGACAGATGGATGAATGGACAGTTGGCTGGTTGAGTGGAAGATACTTGGTTGGTTGGATGGATGGTTAGGTGGATGGATGGATGGATCGATAGTTGAGGGGTATTGGAAATGTGGCAGAGCCCAGATGCAGTGATGAATTACATCCAGAAGATGGCATTCTGAGGAGATGAGTTGGTGAGATATAGATGGAATAGGTTCAAAATCATGGCAGAGAAGCCAGGCAAGAAGGAAATCAAGTTGACGTATAGAATGCACTTAATATGAACTTATTATATTTTAGAAAATGAATGAAAAAGTATGGCCAGAAGGGGTAACTGGAGCAACTGAGAAAAAGGGGCAGTACAGCCCAATCCCAGGAAGATCCCAAGGATCTTCCCCACAAGTCCCAACCCCCTTTCCCCAGCCTTGTTGCCTACTTAAATCCACCCTCCCATTTTCCCAGGAAGTCCCATCAGGCACCCAGACAGCCAGTTACAGAGCTTAAGAGGGACACAAACAGGACATTTTTCCTATGCAGGACTAAAGATTGGAGGAACACTGTGGAGGAATCACTCTCTGCTCCCCCTTTGGAAGGAGCTATCAGCCTGGATTCAGGTCCCAAGCAGCCTCTTCCACCAGCAGCACCTGCAGCACCAGCCATAAAACAATGTAAGAGTCACCGTGGTTCCCACAGCTCACTTGCCCACCAGCCAGGCTATAAGTCACAACCTCAACCTACCCAGGCTGGGAGATCGGCTGGGCCTGGTGTCCAGGAGCAGGTAGACCTTCATAAGGACCTGGGTCACAGACGGGCACCTTGCTGGTCTGTGGGTGATGTGTTAAATTCTCCAGCACTGCCATCCACTGGTGGATTAACCCTCACCCCGGCTTTCCAGCTGCCCACACTGGCAGCTTTGCTCACTGGGCAGCACATACAACAAAGGTGACCTTGGAACAGACCCAGTTAAAATACTGGCTCCTCTAGCTTTTCTTTGCTGTGTGACCTTGCGCAAGTCACTCAACCTCTCTGAGTCCAGCTTTGCAAGGCTCGACAACTGGCAGCAATTTCCATAATTATGATTGCTCGTCTATTACCACCTTCTCTCCCCAGTGCCACCCTCAGTTCCCCTTAATGTTGCTGTCTCCTCCAGCAAGGTGCCCAGCACACAATAGGCCCTCAGTGAGTCTGTGGATGGAGGAGCTAATGAATCTTCTCATGCCTCACCCCCATCTCCTGAGTGGACATTCACTGCCATCTTGAATAAGTATGCAGCTCTTGCAAGCGATGATCACCAGAATTTGTTGAGGCTGAGAAGAGGTACTTGTGGAAAAGCAGTGGCCACAGGGGCTGTTATCACACTGTGTACCACATCATGACCCTGGACATCATCTGCTTATCTTCAAGGGCTAAATTCCTACTCAGATTTAAAAAGTATCTTTTTGCAAAAACAATTCACCCAGGCTGGAAGATATAATCCAAGGGCCACTCTAACCCGCACAGAGGTAGACTGAGGTCCAGGAACTATTGGCGGGGGCACAATACAATGCACCTGTGTGTACAAGGGAGGTGCCTATCAGAACCCGTGGAGTCTCACCTCTTGTCCCCTTTGCTGAGCCTATGTCCTCTAGCCATCCCGTTCAAACAACATCAAGGGCCCCAGGAAGCTACTGAGCTGCCCTGAGGGAGATCCAGGGCCAATTCTCCCTTTCTGAAAATTTACCTTTTAAGACAAGTTATGGCAGAGCCTAGGGAGATGTCTCCTCCTGGACCCACAAGTCTGTAGTGTTCCATAGAGCTTCCAGGGATGCAGAATTGGGGCTGGCTCAGGCAGTTTGTGACCCAGGCCAAGAAGAGGCTTGAGGTGGGACGGTGGGCACCTTGTCCAAGGAACCCTGCCTGGTGGCCTGTGCCCACTGCTCACTGCCTGCCCTCTTACCTCTTTTGAAGGCCCACTGCTTCAGCCACAGCTTGGAGAGGGCCAGCCAAGAGTGGTTGAGTACTGAGTTAGCCATAGGGGCTTGCTTGGGAGAGTGAGTGCTCAGGCTGGGACTGAGCAGGAAGCTCAGCCAGGAGTCCTTGCCAGGATGGGGCTGCCAGCAACAGGGGCGGGACTGCCGAAAAGGGCTGCTGGATGCAACAGCTGGGGGAGCCTGGGGCTGGGGGTGGGGTGGGGCTGGGTTCCTGGCTATGGGGCTCAGGAGCTCCAGCCTGTGGGGAAGCCAAGCCCTAGCAGCAACAGCACCCTCAGCCTTATAGGCCTCTTACCTTGGCTGGACAAAACATTCCAAGAGGAGCTGAGAGCAGCGTGAGGAGTGATGACTTTGGGGTCCTGAGGTGAGCCTGGGTGCGTGAATGTTTGTGTGTTTGTGTGCCACTGTCTTTGTGTTTGACAGTGCATTTGTATGTCAGTATGGAATGTGTGCTTTCAGGTCTGAGTGTTGGAGTGCACGTCTTGAGTATCAGTTTATGCATGTGTATTTAAGCACCTAAGTGGGTCTCCCCCCAGTGTTATTGATATAATTGGCATGCTGCACTATACGAGTTGAAGGTGTACAGCAGCATGACTTACATATATTGTGAACGAGTACAATAAGTTTAGAGAACATCTATCATCTCATATAGATTTTTTTAAAATGTGGTTTTTATTTTTATTTATTTAATTTTAATTTTTTTTTTATTTTTCCGAAGTTAGAAGTGGGGAGGCAGTCAGACAGATTCCCCCCATGTGCCCAACTAGGATTCACCCAGCATGCCCACCAGGGAGTGATGCTCTGCCCATCTGGGTGGTTGCTCTGTTGCAGTTGGAGCCATTCTGGCGCCTGAGGTGGAGGCCATGGAGCCATCCTCAGCGCCTGGGCCAACTTTGCTCCAATGGAGCCTTGGTTGCCAGAGGGAAAAAGAGAGATAGAGAGGAAGGAGAGAGGGAAGGGTGAAGAAGCAAATGGGCGCTTCTCTTGTGTTCCTGACTTGAAATTGAACCTTGGACTTCCACACTCCAGGCTGACGCTCTACCACTGAGTCAACCAACCAGGGCCAAAAATGTGGTTTTTCTGTTGTGATGAGTACTCTTAAGATGTACTCTCTTAGCAACTTTCAAATATTACAGCAGTGTTAATTATAGTCACCATGTTATAATTACATTTCCAGGACTTATTCATCTTATTACTGGAAGTTTGTACCTTTTGACCGCCTTTACCCACTTCCCCCACCCTCAGCAATCACAAATCTGATCTCTTTTCTTATTTTTTTTTTTAAAATTTAGATTCCACATATAAGTGAGATCACATAGTATTTGCTTCTCTGTTTGGATTTTTTTTTATTTAGCATAATGCCCTCAAAGGCTATCCACGCTTTTGAAAATGACAAGGTTTCCTTTTTTGGGGGGGGACTTGAATAATATTATGCAGGTGTTTTTGTAAACCTCTGTGATTGTGTGTGTGTGTGTGTGTGTGTGTGTGTGTGTGTGTGTGTGTGTGTGTGAAGGCCCTTAGTATCTGTGGGGTGGGACGTACATGTGTCATATGGGACCAGGGGAGAACTGCCTCCGGTAGCCGGAAGGGGTTCCAGTGTCTGTCTGGTTCTGCGAGCCCGCACGTCTGTGTCTAGATCTGTGTGTGCGTCCCGCGCTGTATACTGTGCACCTACCTTTAGCGCGCGGCCGCGCAAGTGCTGCCACCTGGTGGTCGCAGCCTCCTGGCTTGTATTTTCATTCCTGTCTGAAAACTTCCTGGCTGTTAGACGACTTCTCAGTCTCCTCCCTCCCTTCTCAGAGAGTTACCCACACTCCTGTATTTGGTCACGCACAACTCTTCAACCGCACGGACCACTGCAGTCCCATTTCCACACCCTCCAGTCTACTAGTTCTCTCTGGGGCTAAATTCAGTAGGCACTTCTCAGTCTCACCTCTACTGAATACCTCTGATCACGCCCTTCTTGAAATCCATCCCTCCCATGATGCAACAGGCTCCTTCTTTTCCTGTCCACTTCCTCATCACTCTCCTTTCCCGACTTGGCTCATCTTCCTTTCTCTGCCTAGCGTCTAAATCCTGGGTTTCCGAGGCTCTGTCCTTGGTCACTTTCCTACTTTACCCGCTGGCCCTGGTGAGCCCATCTGCACCTTCCTCATGACTTCAGCTGTCACATTTTAAGTAGGTGACCTCCAAATATTTCTCTCACAAAAGGGCGTGAAAACACACACTCTATACATCCACAGTTGTGAACAATGGTAGATACATACACACAGAGTCAGACACACACACATACATACAATATATACATAGAAATCCAGAGAATAGCTCACAGAGACTTAAAAACCACCTCCTCTGCTATGTTCCATCCAGGTTTGAATTCCTCATGTCCCACCACATACTTTCCCAGGACAGACAAAATGCTCTTGGATCCCCAGGCCCCATGGTGGAGTGCAGACACGAGAACTTTAGTGACATCTAGGGCAGTGAGAAGCCAGGAGGAACCTTCATCAAGCAGATGGCACCAAAGTCAGGGACCCAGGAGCCCAGAACCAAGGAAACACAGTGAGTTTAGAGCACAGTTGTCAATGGAAGCTTGAGAAAAATCTTACTTCAAAAATACAACAGGGGTCCGACCAGGAGGTGGCACAGTGGAAAGAGTGTTGGTCTGGGATGCAGAAGACCCAGGTTCGAAATCCCAAGGTTACCGGCTTGAGCGTGGGCTCATCTGACTTGAGCGTGGAGTTGCCAACTTGAGTGTGGGATCCTAGATATGACTCTATGGTTGCTGGCTTGAGCCCAAAGATGGCTGGCTTGAGCAAGGGGTCACTGGCTCAGCTGGAGCCCCCTGATCAAGACATATGAGAAAGCAATCAATGAACAACTAAGGTGCCACAATGAAGAACTGATGCTTCTCATCTCTCTCTCTTCCTATCTGTCTGTTCCTGTCTCTCCTTTTGTCTCTGTCTCTCTTTTTAAAAAAATACAACAGGAATATCTATTTCCAATGATGGCAGGCTAGCACATTGTAGAAAGGCATAAAAACACAGTCTATACACCAATACCTAACACATTCTTCAGCACTGTGGACAGCTTAAAAAGCTGGACAATATTAGAAGAAAAAAATCCACCCTCAAATGAAAAGCATTGGCAACCCGGATTTGAGGGATCAGGATTCTGGAAAGCATTGAAACCTAGTGAGGTGAGGCAATGCTTTTTTCTCACAAAGAGTTTGCTGATGCGAATACAGTGTTTTGTTGTTTTTTAAAAAAATTAAGTGAGAGGCAGGGAGGCAGAGAGACAGACTCTTGCATGCACCCTGAGTGATATCCATTCTGCAAGCCCCCTACTTGGTGATTCTTTGCTCATCTGGGGCCGCTACTCTGTTACTCTGCAACCAAGCTATTTTAGCGCCTGAGGTGAGGCCATGGAGCCATCCTCAGCACCCTGGGCCAATTCACTCGAACCATTTGAGCAAAGACTGCAGGAAGGGAAGAGAGAGAGAGAGATATGGGGTGGGGGGGGGATGTGGAGAAGCAGATGGTCACTTCTTTTGTGTGACCTGACCAGGAATCGAACCCAGGACTTCTACACAGCAGGTTGATGCACTACTGCTGAGCCAACCAGCCAGGGCTGAATACAGTTCTTAAGTGACTGAGAAACAGACCAGAAAGAGTTCCAAGGATATGGCTGTCATTTCTGTTTAGTCCTCTTTCAAGATCTAACCCTGCAAACTCATTAGAGATTGATACTCACCATTAGGTTCTCTTTTTAGGGTGGCCCAGAAAACCTCTACGGATGCACACAGGTTGCACCCCACTGCTCAAGGAAGTAAGGTTTTGGGACAGGTACAGAGTGTTAAGAAACAGGAAAGCTTGATAATATTTTCTGAGCTCCTACTGTGTGCCAGACCCTGTGCTATAATCTTACTTGCAAGGTGTGTGACAGTCCTTTAATGGAGGAGCAAAGGGAAGGGCAGAGTGGTGAAATCACTTGCCCATGGCTGTGCAGAGGCAGGGGAGCTAGGATTTGAACCTGCAGCTGACTGACACAGCCATCCTGCCATCTGTAATGACGGTACTGTGCTGGCAAGTGTCTAGCCCTGTGTCAGGGCTGGAGAGCCAGTGTGTGTGGAGACTGGCCTAAACAACACACACTGACAGGTTTGCCACTGACATTCCATGGGTGCTTCAAGGTTCGGTGAAAAGCTGCCTCTGCCCTGAAGCCCTCCCAGAGGGTCTCATGGCCACAGCACGGGAACTCAATGGTGGGGCAGCACTCCTAGGACCTTGCTTGGTTGTCAAGCCCTTTCCACACTTGATCTTAACCTAAAGGCTGAGTAGTGATCAAGTCCTTTCCTTAGAACTATAGGAGATGGGGAAAATGGAATCATCCCCGAGTGTGGCATTTGAAGCCTTCCCTGATGTGCCTCCATCCACTCCAAATCCACCCATTCCTGGCTGCTTCTGGGCCACCTTCCCAGACCCCAGAGTGACTGAAACCCATCTATCACTGTGTGACCATAGGGGCTGGAAGGAAGCAGAGGCTTGGGTGTGCCCTGCACAAAACCACAGCCTTCCTCCCCCATGCCCCGCCCCAGCCAGCTGTCCTCCCTGCTGTGCCCACCCCAGTCAGCTGGCGTGTGAAACTCCCCAAGGGGGGCCTGGTGGAACCAGGAGCATCTCCTGGGGGCACCCTAGAGTGTTGGCTGTTGGAGGGTCCTCCTCCCTGGATATGAGCTAGCCAGATTGGGCAAAGCCATTCTCAGGGCTGGCTCTCAGCAGCCTTTAAGGAGCAATATTTGTTTTGAAAGTCAGACACCCCAGCTCGAACTTTCAGATTCTGCTTCAGAAAGTCTTGGGGGGGGGGCAAAATCTCCATTTTAAGAAGCAAAACAAGAGGGGTCAGAGTAATGGCGGGGTAGGAAGCGATACCGATAAATCTCCCCCAAAACTCAACAAGATCTTCAACCAGAAACAGAAAAACCTATCCTTGGAGCCTCCAGATGTTTCGCAATACACCCGAAGGTATGGTCGAGCGAAAAATTGGCTAAATATATAACCAAACCCCGAAGGAAATAGGGAGTAAGAAATGCTCCGCCTTCCTCACTAACCTAAACAAGGCGGCTTTCTCTGGGATCAGTGAATATAGAAACTGAGGTGGGCAAAGGGGGTGAATAGATCCAGGCCGCGGCACAAACGGCCGAACCAGGCTGTGGCATGGAGATCCAAGCCGAGGAAAAAGTGATCCTGTGGCAACCCGGGCAATACAAGCTAACACTCGCGCCAAACCCAAATAAAGAAAGACAAGCGGGGCAGCCATTTTACCCGATCTCCTGGTCGGCGCGCGCAGATAGTGGGTGAGAGATTTCTTCCTAAGCCCCGGGAGTGGGTGCCCGTGTTACCCCACACAGAGGCAGAGTCAGAGGCCTTTCTGTGGGCCGAAAGTGGAATCTCTGGGCAGCCCCAGCGCCCTGGGAAAGCCACGCACGGGAGGGAGCGAGAACTAATTCCAACGCTGGAACTTTTCCATGCTGGTAGGGGATTCACTCAGAGGGAAACGCGGCCGGCCTCATATCCTGGTCTGCGCGCAGATAGTGAGTGAGAGATTCCTCCGAGTGCCTCGGCAGTGTGCGCCGTGTTATCGCACAGAGGGGCAGAGTCAGGGGCCTTTGTGTGGGCCAAAGCGGAATCTCGGGCCGCCCCAGTGCCTTGCAAAAGCCGCGCACGGGGACAGAGCGAGAGCCAATTCCAACGCTGCAACTTTTCCATGCGGTTGGGGGTTTCACTCAGAGCGTGAGACTGCTGGCTGGATATCCTGGTCTGCGCGCGCAGATAGTGAGCAAAAGTTTCCTCCAAGCGCCCCGGAAGAGGGTGCCCGCCTGTGTTACCGGACAGAGTGGCAGAGACAGAGGTCTTTGAGTGGGTGGAAACCCCGCCTGATTATGCTAGCAGCTCTGACTGACTGAGCCTTACCCAGAGCCCTGTGCTGAATGGAAACAGAGTGGGGAGTTGCCAGCTCTTTGAGCCTCTTACTATCCAGGCAGAGGCAGCAGCAACCCCATAGCTGGATTATCAGGCTACTAATTGAGGAAGGAAAGACTAGGAGAAAGGCTCCAGGAACACGGACTCTCTCACTATCAGAGCCTATAAATGCTAATGAGCCTCGACTGCCAACGAGACTAAAGCACAATACATACATCGCCATAGAGACTTATCAACTGCAAACCTCTACCTGAGCGTGCCAAAGGGGCAGAACCCGGGGTACAGAGTCACCGACCAGGAAGAGGGAGAGAAAAGAAAAAGCAAGAAGATAACCTCTCAAAATCAAGAATAATCTGCAGACTTTATAACCTATCCCATTTTATTATATTTGTTCATTTGTTTCTCTTATCTTCATTCTTGATATTTTTTTTCCTCCTCCAATTTGGCCAATTAACTCTCTGCCGGTCTTACTCTCTCCTCTCCTTGAACTACACTACCCATAAGTGTTACATCTCCCATTATCTTTTCTCTCCTCTTCCTTTCTCTCTATGAGGGTTGCACTCCAAAACCCTTAACTCTCTCTCTCTCTCTCTCTCCTCTTTTTTCTTCTTTTAGTGGTTCCCTCTTTTTCTCTCTCTCTCTCTTTCTTTTCTCCCTCTATATTAGTTTCTTCCTTTCTCCTTTACATCTCCTCTCATTCAAACCTCAATAACAAACAAATTATCTTATCTGGGACTCAAACTTATGTTTGTGGCATTTTGGGGGGGTTTTACTTCACCTTTTTAACTCACTAGCAGTGCTCCCATCCCTGGCTCTCCATTTTATCTAGTTCTTGTTCCACTAAATACAATAGTAATTTTTTAATTTGTCCCCCCATTTTTCTGTTTTCCTCTTATTCCTCTCATCATAACTCTTAGTCAACCAACACCTAAAAGCAAATCATTTTATTCTTGACCCAAATTTTTTCCTTATTTGCTTTTTGTGGGTCCATACCCCCTTCTTTTTTCTTTTTTTCCTTTTTTTTTTTTTTGCCCCTTTATTACTTTTCCCCAATTCAGGCCCTCCATTACAGGCATTGTTTGTTATAATTCACAGTTCACCACAAGATTTTCTCAAGAAAGAGGGGAGAGGAGAGGAGAGGAAAAAAGGAAGGGGGGAATAATTTCCTTTTTTTAAAATTTTTATTTTATTTTCTTTTTCTTTATTTCTTTATTAATTTTTTTTTAAAAAAACAACTCTTTTTGATTTTTTATTTTTTTAACTTTTTATTCTTTATTAAATCTCATTAATACTATCAACAAAACCACACTCAGATGACATTAAGGAAGAGAAAATCGAATATCATGGATACAAAAGAAAGAGAGGTAACACAGCTAGATGAGGAAAAATCTATGGAGAAAAAATTTATTATATTGGAAACCTTGGAGCTAAATGACAGAGAATTCAAGATAGAAATCCTAAAAATCCTCTGAGATATACAAGAAAACACAGAAAGGCAATTTAGGGAGCTCAGAAAACAACTCAGTGAACACAAAGAATATATGTCCAAGGAAATTGAAACTATAAAAACAAATCAAACAGAAATGAAAAACTCAATTCACGAGCTGAAAAACGAAGTAAAAAGCTTAGCTAATAGAACAGGTCAGATAGAAGAGAGGATTAGTGAAATAGAAGACAAGCAACTTGAGGCACAACAGAGAGAAGAAGAAAGAGACTCAAAAATTTAAAAAAATGAGATAGCCCTACAAGAATTATCTGACTCCATCAAAAAGAATAACATAAGAATAATAGGTATATCAGAGCGAGAAGAGAGAGAAAATGGAATGGAGACCATACTCAAACAAATAATAGATGAGAACTTCCCAAGCCTGTGGAAAGAACTAAAGCCTCAAGTTCAAGAAGCAAACAGAACTCCGAGTTTTCTTAACCCCAACAAACCTACTCCAAGGCATATCATAATGAAATTGACACAAACCAACAGCAAAGAAAAAATTCTCAAGGCAGCCAGGGAAAAGAAGAATACAACATATAAAGGAAGCCCCATTAGATTATCATCAGATTTCTCAGCAGAAACTCTACAAGCTAGAAGAGAGTGGACCCCAATATTTAAAGTCCTGAAAGAGAGGAACTTTCAGCCACGAATACTATACCCATCAAAGCTATCCTTCAAATATAAAGGAGAAATAAAAACATTCACAGATAGAGAAAAGATGAGCGAATTTATCATCAGAAAACCCCCACTTCAGGATTTACTAAAGGGGGTTCTCCAATCAGATACAAAGAAAAAAAAAAAACAGAGCCACAAGTAAAAGCTCCAAGAAGAACACAATAAAACCAAATTTAAACTGTGACAACAACAGAAAGAAAGGGGGGGGGGGAGAAGATGGAGATTAACAGTAGCAAAGGACGATGGAGTGCAAAAGTAATCACAAAATAGTTCGCTACAATGAACAGGGTAAGGACCCTTTTCATTACTCAAAGGTAACCACCATTGAAAAAACCACCACAGAAGCACATGAGATAAAAAGATAGCAACAGAGGAAAGATGTATGGAATACAACCAAACAAAAACAAAAGATAGAAAAACGAAAGAGAAGGATCAAACAAGACACAAAACTAACAGAAAGAAATGTATAAAATGGCAATAGGGAACTCACAAGTTTCAATAATTACACTAAATGTAAACAGATTAAACTCACCAATAAAAAGGCACAGAGTAGCAGAATGGATTATAAAAGAAAATCCAACTGTATGCTGCCTACAGGAAACTCATCTAAGTAACAAGGATAAAAACAAATTCAAAGTGAAAGGCTGGAAAACAATACTCCAAGCAAATAACATCCAAAAAAAAGCAGGTGTAGCAATACTCATATCGGATAATGCTGACTACAAGACAGCAAAAGTACTCAGAGACAAAAATGGCCATTTCATAATGGCTAAGGGGACACTGAATCAAGAAGACATAACAATTCTTAATATATATGCACCAAACCAAGGAGCATCAAAATATATAAGACAGCTACTTATTGATCTTAAAACAAAAACTGACAAAAATACAATCATACTTGGAGACCTCAATACACCGCTGACGGCTCTAGATCGGTCATCCAAACAGAGAATCAACAAAGACATAGTAGCCTTAAACAAAACACTAGAGGACCTGGATATGATAGACATCTACAGGACATTTCATCCCAAAGTGACAAAGTATACATTTTTCTCCAGTGTACAAGGATCATTCTCAAGAATTGACCATATGTTGGGCCACAAAAACAACATCAGCAAATTCAGAAAAATTGAAGTTGTACCAAGCATATTTTCTGATCATAAAGCCTTGAAACTAGAATTGAACTGCAAAAAAGAGGAAAAAAATCCCACAAAAATGTGAAAACTAAACAACATACTTTTAAAAAATGAATGGATCAAAGAAGAAATAAGTGCAGAGATCAAAAGATATATAGAGACTAATGAAAATGACAATACGACATATCAGAATCTATGAGATGCAGCAAAAGCAGTGATAAGAGGGGAGTTCATATCACTTCAGGCATATATGAAGAAACAAGAGAGAGCCCAAGTGAACCACTTAACTTCCCACCTTAAGGAACTAGAAAAAGTAGAACAAAGAAAACCCAAAACCAGCCGAAGAAAGGAGATAATAAAAATCAGAGCAGAAATAAATGAATTAGAGAACAGAAAAACTATAGAAAACAATAATAGAACAAGGAGCTGGTTCTTTGAAAAGATCAACAAAATTGACAAACCCTTGGCAAGACTTACCAAGGAAAAAAGAGAAAAAACTCATATAAACAAAATCCAAAATGAAAGAGGAGAAATCACCACGGACACCGTAGATATACAAAGAATTATTGTAGAATACTATGAAAAACTTTATGCCACTAAATTCAACAACCTAGAAGAAATGGATAAATTCCTAGAACAATACAACCTTCCTAGACTGAGTCAAGAAGAACCAGAAAGCCTAAACAGACCTATTAGTAGAGAAGAAATAGAAAAACCCATTAAAAACCTCCCCAAAAATAAAAGTTCAGGCCCTGACGGCTATACCAGCGAATTTTATCAAACATTCAAAGAAGACTTGGTTCCTATTCTACTGAAAGTCTTCCAAAAGATTGAAGAAGAAGCAATACTTCCAAACACATTTTATGAGGCCAACATAACCCTCATACCAAAACCAGGCAAGGATGGCACAAAAAAAGAAAACTACAGACCAATATCTCTAATGAATACAGATGCTAAAATACTAAACAAAATACTAGCAAATCGAATACAACAACATATTAAAAAAATAATACATCATGATCAAGTGGGATTCATCCCAGAATCTCAAGGATGGTTCAACATACGTAAAACGGTTAACGTAATACACCATATCAACAAAACAAAGAACAAAAACCACATGATCTTATCAATAGACGCAGAAAAGGCTTTTGATAAAATACAACACAATTTTATGTTTAAGACTCTCAACAAAATGGGTATAGAAGGAAAATATCTCAACATGATAAAGGCCATATATGATAAGCCATCAGCTAACATAATATTAAATGGCATTAAACTGAAGGCTTTCCCCCCCCCTTAAATCAGGAACAAGACAGGGGTGTCCACTCTCTCCACTCTTATTTAATGTGGTACTAGAGGTTCTAGCCAGAGCAATCAGACAAGACAAAGAAATAAAAGGCATCCATATCGGAAAAGAAGAAGTAAAGGTATCACTTTTTGCTGATGATATGATCCTATACATCAAAAACCCCAAAGAATCCAGAAAAAGACCATTAGAAACAATAAGCCAATACAGTAAGGTCGCAGGATACAAAATTAACAGACAGAAGTCAATAGCCTTTCTATATGCCAACAATGAAACAATTGAGAATGAACTCAAAAAAATAATCCCCTTCACGATTGCAACAAAAAAAATAAAATACTTAGGAATAAACATAACAAAGAATGTAAAGGACTTATATAATGAAACTATAAACCATTGTTAAGGGAAATCGAAAAAGATATAATGAGATGGAAGAATATACCTTGTTCTTGGCTAGGAAGAATAAATATAATCAAGATGGCTATATTACCCAAAGTAATATACAAATTTAATGCAATTCCCATCAAACTTCCAATGACATTTTTTAAAGAAATAGAGCAAAAAATCATCAGATTTATATGGAACTATAAAAAACCCCAAATAGCCAAAGCAATCCTAAAGAAAAAGAATGAAGCTGGGGGCATTACAATACCTGACTTCAAACTATATTATAGGGCCACGACAATCAAAACAGCATGGTATTGGCAGAAAAATAGACACTCAGACCAATGGAACAGAATAGAAAGTCCAGAAATAAAACCACATAAATATAGTCAAATAATTTTTGATAAAGGGGCCAACAACACACAATGGAGAAAAGAAAGCCTCTTCAATAAATGGTGCTGGGAAAACTGGAAAGCCACATGCAAAAGAATGAAACTGGACTACAGTCTCTCCCCCTGTACAAAAATTAACTCAAAATGGATCAAAGATCTAAACATAAGACCTGAAACAATTAAGTACATAGAAGAAGACATAGGTACTCAACTCATGGACCTGGGTTTTAAAGAGCATTTTATGAATTTGACTCCACAGGCAAGAGCAGTGAAGGCAAAAATAAATGAATGGGACTACATCAGACTAAGAAGTTTTTGCTCAGCAAGAGAAACTGATAACAAAATAAACAGAAAGCCAACTAAATGGGAAATGATATTTTCAAACAACAGCTCAGATAAGGGCCTAATATCCAAAATATACAAAGAACTCATAAAACTCAACAACAAACAAACAAACAATCCAATAAAAAATGGGAAGAGGATATGAACAGACACTTCTCCCAGGAAGAAATACAAATGGCCAACAGATATATGAAAAGATGCTCATCTTCTTTAGCTATTAGAGAAATGCAAATCAAAACTGCAATGAGATACCACCTCACACCTGTTCGATTAGCTATTATTAGCAAGACAGGTAATAGCAAATGTTGGAGAGGCTGTGGAGAAAAAGGTACCCTCCTACACTGTTGGTGGGAATGTAAAGTAGTACAACCATTATGGAAGAAAGTATGGTGGTTCCTCAAAAACCTGAAAATAGAACTACCTTATGACCCAGCAATCCCTCTACTGGGTATATACCCCCAAAACTCAGAAACATTGATATGTAAAGACACATGCAGCCTCATGTTTATTGCAGCATTGTTCACAGTGGCCAGGACATGGAAACAACCAAAAAGCCCATCAATAGATGACTGGATAAAGAAGATGTGGCACATATACACTATGGAATACTACTCAGCCATAAGAAATGATGACATCGGAACATTTACAGCAAAATGGTGGGATCTTGATAACATGATACGAAGCGAAATAAGTAAATCAGAAAAAACCAGGAACTGCATTATTCCATACGTAGGTGGGACATAAAAGTGAAACTAAGAGACATTGATAAGAGTGTGGTGGTTACGGGGGGGGGGGGGGGAATGGGAGAGGGAAAGGGGGAGGGGGAGGAGCACAAAGAAAACAAGATAGAAGGTGACAGAGGACAATCTGACTTTGGGTGATGGGTATGCAACATAATTGAACGACAAGATAACCTGGACTTGTTATCTTTGAATATATGTATCCTGATTTATTGATGTCACCCCATTAAAAAAATAAAATTATTATATAAAAAAAAAAAAGAAGCAAAACATGCTTGGTGACTCTGCCACAGGGAGCCCAAGACCCTCCCCCAATTCATCCACAGTCTCTGTTCCCCAGATTTGGGCTACAAGGGGCTCCATCTTTTTGATTTACTTTGTGGTCTATCGCAGACCCCAGCCCCCTGGGGAGACCTCTTAGGACCATAGACTTTAGCCAGACAAATAAGCAGGACAAATAAACCATCTCACCCACCCAGATTGACCAGAGGGAAACTGGATGGTTTGTCTGTCCAGTACCCCTCAGAACCCTCCCTACCAGACCTCACTGCCAATCTGTCTGTGTCGGTCCATCTCTCCCTCAATCCCCCACCCCCCATGATGGTCACTCATCACGTGGAGACTTGTCCTCGCTGCTGTGGGTACACAGCCCAGCTACCAGCTCCTGCAGCCCCCACCACCCACGGCCAAGGCTACCAGCCTGTCCAGGGGGAACATTAGTGGACCAGAGCCCAGGGTAACTGCAGGGTGATCTCAACTTCCTTTTCCTTAACTGCCTGCCTGCCTGCCTGCCTGGTGTCTCTGTCCCTAGTGTGGGCTGAGGCAGGGGTCTGAGTATAGCACAGGCCTGGGGTTCTAGACGCAAGTTACCCTCCTCCAGCACGCAGTCCTGTGTGAGCAGGTGTCCTGAGGAGGTGGGTGGAGGATGGGGGGAGCCTCAGCACCCTTGTCCCCACCTTAACAGCTTCCTGTAGAGCCAACTGCCAAAGAGGAACGGGGTTCTGGGCCCCACATGGGTACATAGGCAGAGACTCAGGGACACGAAAGTCACTTGTATCCATGGAGACACAGTCGCTCAGACACACTATGACCATGCACTGGTATGTGGGTACACACATGGTTGCATGGGGGCACCGGGGTCCCCACGGTATGCTGGTAAACTGTTTCAGCATTTTTTAAAAGATTTTATTTGTATTCATTTTAGAGAGGAGAGAGAGAGAGAGAGAAGAGGGAGAGAAGCAGGAATCATCAACTCCCATATGTGCCTTGACCAGGCAAGCCCAGGGTTTCAAACCTGTTGACCTCAGCGTTCCAGGTCAACACTTTATTCGCTGAGCCACCACAGGTCAGGCCCAGAGGGTGCCTTTGAGGAGACTCAAAGACATAACCAACTTGCCTTGGCTTACAGAGCCTGATGTTAAATGTTTGGAGATTTTGTGAGCAGGTTGTTAAATGCAGCTGTCATAAAAATTTAACTATATAAACTGACAGTTAGGTAAAGTATGTTAAGGAGAAAAGCAATAACCACTAAATCCATCACCAGGTACTTAATGCCACTGAACTATACACTTAAAAAATGATTAAAGTGGTGGCCAGATAACTCAATTGTTTACAGCATCATCCCAATACACAAAGATTGTGGATTTGATTCCTGGTCAGGGCACATACAAGGATAGATTGATGTTTCTTTTCTTTTTCTTTTCTTTTATTTTATTTTATTTTTTTAATTAATTTTACTAGGGTGACATCAATAAATCATGGTACATATGTTCAAAGAAAACATGTCCAGGTTATCTTGTCAATCAATTATGTTGCATACCCATCACCCAAAGTCAGATTGTCCTCTGTCACCTTCTATCTAGTTTTCTTTGTGCCCCTCCCCCTCCCCCTTTTCTCCCCCCACCCCCAACCACCACACTCTTATCAATGTCTCTTAGTCTCGTTTTTATGTCCCACTTACATATGGAATAATACAGTCCTTGTTTTTTTCTGATTTACTTATTTCAGTTTGTATAATGTTATCAAGATCCCACCATTTTGTTGTAAATGATCCGATGTCATCATTTCTTATGGCTGAGTAGTATTCCATAGTGTATATGTGCCACATCTTCTTTATCCAGTCTTCTATTGAAGGGCTTTTTGGTTGTTTCCATGTCTTGGCCACTGTGAACAATGCTGCAATGAACATGGGGCTGCATGTGTCTTTACGTATCAATATTTCTGAGTTTTTGGGGTATATACCCAGTAGAGAAATTGCTGGGTCATAAGGTAGTTCTATTTTCAGTTTTTTGAGGAACCACCATACTTTCTTCCATAATGGTTGTACTACTTTACATTTCCACCAACAGTGAATGAGGGTTCCTTTTTCTCCACAGCCTCTCCAATATTTGCTATTATCTGTCTTGTTAATAATAGCTAATCTAACAGGTATGAGGTGGTATCTCATTGCAGTTTTGACTTGCATTTCTCTAGTAACAACTAATGAAGATGAACATCTTTTCATATATCTGTTGGCCATTTGTATTTCTTCCTGAGAGAAGTGTCTGTTCATGTCCTCTTCCCATTTTTTTATTGGATTGTTTGTTGTTGAGTTTTATGAGTTCTTTGTATATTTTGGATATTAGGCCCTTATCTGAGCTGTTGTTTGAAAATATCATTTCCTTTTCTTTTTTTTTTTTTGAAGCTGGAAACGGGGAGAGACAGTCAGACAGACTCCCGCATGCGCCCGACCGGGATCCACCCAGCACGCCCACCAGGGGTGACGCTCTGCCCACCAGGGGGCGACGCTCTGCCCCTCCGGGGCATCGCTCTGTCGCGACCAGAGACACTCTAGCGCCTGGGGCAGAGGCCAAGGAGCCATCCCCAGCGCCCGGGCCATCCTTGCTCCTATGGAGCCTTGGCTGCGGGAGGGGAAGAGAGAGACAGAGAGGAAGGAGGGGGTGGGGGCGGAGAAGCAAATGGGCGCCTCCCCTATGTGCCCTGGCCAGGTATCGAACCTGGGTCCCCCGCACGGCAGGCCGACGCTCTACCGCTGAGCCAACCAGCCAGGGCCGAAAATATCATTTCCTATTTAGTTGGCTGTCTGTTTAATTTGTTGTCAGTTTCTCTTGCTGAGCAAAAACTTCTTAGTCTGATGTAGTCCCATTCATTTATTTTTGCCTTCACTTCCCTTGCCTTTGTAGTCAAATTCATAAAATGCTCTTTAAAACCAAGGTCCATGAGTTTAGAACCTATGTCTTCTTCTATGTACTTTATTGTTTCAGGTCTTATATTTAGGTCTTTGATCCATTTTGAATTAATTTTAGTACACGGGGACAAACTGTAGTCGAGTTTCATTCTTTTGCATGTGGCTTTCCAGTTTTCCCAGCACCATTTATTGAAGAGGCTTTCTTTTCTCCATTGTGTGTTGTTGGCCCCTTTATCAAAAATTATTTGATCATATATATGTGGTTTTATTTCTGGGTTTTCTATTCTGTTCCATTGGTCTGAGTATCTATTTTTCTGCCAATACCATGCTGTTTTGATTGTCGTGGCCCTATAATATAGTTTGAAGTCAGGTATTGTAATGCCCTCAGCTTTGTTCTTTTTCTTTAGGATTGCTTTGGCTATTCGGGTTTTTTTATAGTTCCATATAAATCTGATGATTTTTTGTTCCATTTTTTAAAAAAATGTCATTGGAATTTTGATGGGAATTGCATTAAATTTTTATATTGCTTTGGGTAATATAGCCATCTTGATTATATTTATTCTTCCTTTCCAAGAACAAGAAATATTCTTCCATCTCATCGTATCTTTTTTGATTTCCCTTAACAATGGTTTGTAGTTTTCATTATATAAGTCCTTTACATTCTTTGTTATGTTTATTCCTAGGTATTTTATTTTATTTATTTTTTTTAATTTTTTTTTATTTTTTTTACAGGGACAGAGAGTCAGATAGAGGGATAGATAGGGACAGACAGACAGGAATGGAGAGAGATGAGAAGCATCAATCATCAGTTTTTCGTTGCAACACCGTAGTTGTTCATTGATTGCTTTCTCATATGTGCCATGACCGCGGGCCTTCAGCAGGCTAACTCCCCGCTCGAGCCAGTGACCTTGGGTCCAAGCTGGTGAGCTTTTTTGCTCAAGCCAGATGAGCCCAAGCTCAAGCTGGCCATCCTGGGGTCTCAAACCTGGGTCCTTCCGCATCCCAGTCTGACGCTCTATCCACTGCGCCACCACCAGGTCAGGCTGTATTTTATTTTTTTTGTTGCAATCATGAAGGGGATTATTTTTTTGAGTTCGTTCTCAAATGTTTCATTGTTGGCATATAGAAAGGCTATGGACTTTTGTATGTTAAATTTTGTATCCTGCGACCTTACTGTATTGGCTTATTGTTTCTAGTAGTCTTTTTGTAGATTCTTTGACGTTTTCAATGTATAGGATCACATCATCTGCAAAAAGTGATATCTTTACTTCTTCTTTTCCGATATGGATGCCTTTTATTTCTTTGTCTTGTCTGATTGCTCTGGCTAGAACCTCTAGCACCACATTAAAGGGAAAGCCTTTAGTTTTGTGCCATTTAATATGATGTTAGCTGATGGCTTATCATATATGGCTTTTATCATGTTGAGATATTTTCCTTCTATACCCATTTTGTTGATAGTCTTAAACATAAAATTGTGTTGTATTTTATCGAATGCCTTTTCTGCATCTATTGATAAGATCATGTGGTTTTTGTTCTTTGTTTTGTTGATATGGTGTATTAAGTTAACTGTTTTACGTATGTTGAACCATCCTTGAGATTCTGGGATGAATCCCACTTGATCATGATGTATTATTTTTTTAATATGTTGTTGTATTCGATTTGCTAGTATTTTGTTTAGTATTTTAGCATCTGTATTCATTAGAGATATTGGTCTGTAGTTTTCTTTTTTTGTGCCATCCTTGCCTGGTTTTGGTATGAGGGTTATGTTGGCCTCATAAAATGTGTTTGGAAGTATTGCTTCTTCTTCAATTATTTGGAAGACTATGAGTAGAATAGGAACCAAGTCTTCTTTGAATGTTTGATAGAATTCGCTGGTATAGCCGTCAGGGCCTGGACTTTTATTTTGGGGGAGGTTTTTAATAGTTTTTTCTATTTCTTCCCTACTAATTGGTCTGTTTAGGCTTTCTGGTTCTTCTTGACTCAGTCTAGGAAGGTTGTATTGTTCTAGGAATTTATCCATTTCTTCTATATTGTTGAATTTGGTGGCATAAAGTTTTTCATAGTATTCTACAATAATTCTTTGTATATCTATGATGTCTGTGGTGATTTCTCCTCTTTCATTTTGGATTTTGTTTTTATGAATTCTTTCTCTTTTTTCCTTGGTAAGTCTTGCCAAGGTTTTGTCAATTTTGTTGATCTTTTCAAAGAACCAGCTCCTTGTTCTGTTATTTTTTCTATAGTTTTTTGGTTCTCTATTTCATTTATTTCTGCTCTGATTTTTATTATCTCCTTTCTTCAGCTGGTTTTGGGTTGTCTTTGTTCTTCTTTTTTCAGTTCCTTAAGGTGGGAAGTTAAGTGGTTCACTTGGGCTCTCTCTTGTTTGTTCATATATGCCTGAAGTGATATGAACTCCCCTCTTATCACTGCTATTGCTGCATCCCATAGAATCTGATATGTCGTATTGTCATTTTCATTTGTCTGTATATATCTTTTGATCTTTGTGCTTATTTCTTCTTTGACCCATTCATTTTTTAAAAGTATGTTGTTTTGGCCCTGGCCGGTTGGCTCAGCGGTAGAGCGTCGGCTTGGCATGCAGGAGTCCTGGGTTCGATTTCTGGCGAGGGCACACAGGAGAAGTGCCTGTCTGCTTCTCCACCCCTCCCCCTCTCCTTCCTCTCTGTCTCTCTCTTCCCCTCCTGCAGCCAAGTCTCCATTGGAGCAAAGTTTGCCTGGGTGCTGAGGACGGCTCTGTGGCCTCTGCCTCAGGCACTGGAATGGCTCTGGATGCAACAGAGCAATGCCCCAGAGGGGCAGAGCATTGCCCCCTGGTGGGCATGCCAGCTGAATCCCGGTCGGGCGCATGCGGGAGTCTGTCTGACTGCCTCCCCATTTCCAGCTTCAGAAAAATGAAAATTAAAAAAAGTATGGGCCTGACCTGTGGTGGTGCAGTGGATAAAGTGTCGACCTGGAAATGCTGAGGTCGCCGGTTCGAAACCCTGGGCTTGCCTGGTCAAGGCACATATGGGAGTTGATGCTTCCAGCTTCTCCCCCCTGTCTCTCTCTCTCTCTCTCTCTCTCTCTCTCCTCTCTAAAATGAATAAATAAAAATTAAAGAAAAAAAATATGTTGTTTAGTTTCCACATTTTTTTTTAATTTTTTTTTAAAATTTTTATTTTTTATTTTATTTTTTTTTTTTTCTTTCATTTTTCTGAAGCTGGAAACAGGGAGAGACAGTCAGACAGACTCCCGCATACGCCCGACCGGGATCCACCCGGCACGCCCACCAGGGGCGACGCTCTGCCCACCAGGAGGCGATGCTCTGCCCATCCTGGGCGTCGCCATGTTGCGACCAGAGCCACTCTAGCGCCTGAGGCAGAGGCCACAGAGCCATCCCCAGCGCCCGGGCCATCTTTGCTCCAATGGAGCCTTGGCTGCGGGAGGGGAAGAGAGAGACAGAGAGGAAAGTGCGGCGGAGGGGTGGAGAAGTAAATGGGCGCTTCTCCTGTGTGCCCTGGCCGGAAATCGAACCCGGGTCCTCCGCACGCTAGGCCAACGCTCTACCGCTGAGCCAACCGGCCAGGGCCTAGTTTCCACATTTTTGTGGGATTTTTTCCCCCCTCTTTTGCAGTTGAATTCTAGTTTCAAGGCTTTATGATCAGAAAATATGCTTGGAACAACTTCGATTTTTCTGAATTTGCTGATGTTGTTTTTGTGGCCCAACATATGGTCAATTCTTGAGAATGATCCATGTACACTGGAGAAAAATGTATACTCTGTCACTTTGGGATGAAATGTCCTGTAGATGTCTATCATATTCAGGTGCTCTAGTGTTTTGTTTAAGGCCAATATATCTTTATTGATTCTCTATTTGGATGACCGATCCAGAGCCATCAGCGGTGTATTGAGGTCTCCAAGTATGATTGTATTTTTGTCAGTTTTTGTTTTAAGGTCAATAAGTAGCTGTCTTATATATTTTGGTGCTCCTTGGTTTGGTGCATATATATTAAGAATTGTTATGTCTTCTTGATTCAGCATCCCCTTAATCATTATGAAATGACCATTTTTGTCTCTGAGTACTTTTGCTGTCTTGTAGTCAGCATTATCAGATATGAGTATTGCTACGCCTGCTTTTTTTTGGATGTTATTTGCTTGGAGTATTGTTTTCCAGCCTTTCACTTTGAATTTGTTTTTATCCTTGTTGCTTAGATGAGTTTCTTGTAGGCAGCATACAGTTGAATTTTCTTTTATAATCCATTCTGCTACTCTGTGCCTTTTTATTGGTGAGTTTAATCCATTTACATTTAGTGTAATTATTGACACTTGTGAGTTCCCTATTGCCATTTTATACATTTCTTTCTGTTAGTTTTGTGCCTTGTTTGATTCTTCTCTATCGTTTTTCTATCTTTTGTTTTTGTTTGGTTGTATTCCATACATCTTTCCTCTGTTGCTATCTTTTTTAAATCATGTGCTTCTGTGGTGGTTACCATTAAGTAATGAAAAAGGTTCTTACCCTGTTCATTGTAGTGTACTATCTTGTGAGTACTTTTGCACTCCATCGTCCTTTGCTATGTTAATCTCCGTCCTCTCCCCCCCTTTTTTTTGTTGTTGTCACAGTTTAAATTTGGTTTTATTGTGTTCCTGGGGGAG
The DNA here is from genome assembly GCF_036850995.1 of Saccopteryx leptura. NCBI lineage: Eukaryota > Metazoa > Chordata > Mammalia > Chiroptera > Emballonuridae > Saccopteryx > Saccopteryx leptura. The sequence goes on along the minus strand of NC_089508.1, from coordinate 134,449,293 downwards.
CTTTTACTTGTGGTTTTGTTTTGTTTTGTTCTTTGTATCTGGTTGGGAAACCCCCTTTAGTAATTCCTGGAGTGGGGGTTTTCTGATGATAAATTCCCTCATCTTTTCTGTATCTGTGAATGTTTTTATTTCTCCTTCGTATTTAAAGGATAGCTTTGATGGGTATAGTATTCATGGCTGAAAGTTCCTCTCTTTCAGGACTTTAAATATTGGGGTTCACTCTCTTCTAGCTTGTAGAGTTTCTGCTGAGAAATCTGATGATAATCTAATGGGCCTTCCTTTATATGTTGTATTCTTCTTTTCCCTGGCTGCCTTGAGAATTTTTTCTTTGTCATTGGTTTGTGCCAATTTCATTATGATGTGCCTTGGAGTAGGTTTGTTGGGGTTAAGAAAACTCGGGGTTCTGTTTGCTTCTTGAATTTGAGGCTTTAGTTCTTTCCACAGGCTTGGGAAGTTCTCATCTATTATTTGTTTGAATATGTTCTCCATTCTATTTTCTCTTTCTTCTCCCTCTGATATACCTATTATTCTTATGTTATTCTTTTTGATGGAGTCAGACAATTCCTGTAGGGCTTTCTCATTTTTAAAATTTTTTGAGTCTCTTTCTTCTTCTCTCTGTTGTGCCTCAAGTTGCTTGTCTACTATTTCACTAATCCTACCTTCTATCTGGCCTGTTCTATTAGCTAAGCTTGTTACCTCGTTTTTCAGCTTGTGAATTGAGTTTTTCATTTCTGTTTGATTTGTTTTTATAGTTTCAATTTCCTTGGTAATATATTCTTTGTGTTCGTTGAGTTGTTTTCTGAGCTCCCTAAATTGCCTTTCTGTTTTTTTGTATATCTCTGAGTATTTTTAGGATTTCCATTTTAAATTCTCTGTCATTTAGCTCCAAGGTTTCCATTATATTAAATTTTTTCTCGAGAGCAGCCCAAGATGGCCAACTTGGAGGATCGGGTGTCAGATGGAGAGAAGATGATTCTGGATCGCCTGTAGCTCCAAGAAGGTTGTTGAGGGCCAGTCAAAAACGGTGACTCCCACTGGTCTTTGCCAGTTTCTGGCCTGTGAGTTCCAGGGCTGGTACATCCAGCGGCCAGATACAGAGCATCAGCTCACCGCCTAATAACGATAGTTAGAGTGGTATCTTAAGGAAAGGCTCCTCACACCTGACCCAGCTAAGGCAAAGAAAACGTTGTCACAGACAAGTAGTCCACAGTGGATTACAAACAGCTGAAGCCATCCCAGGAAGATTTAGAAATTACACAACTGAAAGCTGGAGTCAGACAACACCAACCCTATACTCAACTACACAAACAACATATTTGAAGGAGCAGTCTATATCGAGACAAAATGGGAAGACAGGGAAGTGCAATTCAAATGAATCAACTAGAGGAATTCTTAGAAAAAGAATTGAATGAAATGGAAATAACTAAAATGCCGGATGCAGAGTTTAGAATAATGATTGTGAGGATGCTCAAGGATCTTAGAGGAACCATAGATAGACAACACGAGTACCTAAACAATGAGATATCTGGCATCAAAAAGGACATTGAAATCATAAAAAAGGATCAGACAGAAATGATAAACACAATATCAGAAATGAAGACTACACTACAAAGAATGAAAAGCAGGCGGGATGAAAAAGAGGATCGAATCAGCAATTTAGAGGACAAGATAAGCAAAAGCACGGAAGCAGAACAGCAAAAGAAAAAGAGGATCAAAATGTCTGAGAAAACTCGAAGAGAGTTCTGTTACAATAGGAAGAGAAACAACATCTGCATCATAGGGGTTCCTGAAGGAGAAGAGAAAGAACAAGGGATAGAGAACCTGATTGAAGAAATCATAGCTGAAAATGTCCCGGAATTGATGCAGGAAAAAGTCACACAAGTTCAAGAAGCACAGAGAATCCCATTAAAAAGGAACCCAAATAAACCTAAACGAAGACACATCATAATTAAAAAACCAAAGCTAAGAAATAAAGAAAGAATACTAAAAGCTGCAAGAGAAAAGCAGTCAATCACCTACAAAGGAGACCCCAAAAGGATGACATCCGACTTCTCAACAAAAACACTTGAGGCAAGAAGGGAATGGCAAGAGATATTCAAATTAATGCAGAACAGTTTCCTACAACCAAGACTTCTTTATCCATCAAGGCTATCTTTTTTAAAATAGAAGGAGAAATAAAAAGCTTCCCATACAAAAATAAAAAAAAAACCCTCAAGGAATTTATTACAACCAAACCAATGATGTAAGAAGTGTTAACGGTCCTGTTGTAAACAGAACAAGGGTAAAGAGGAATGTAGATTTAAGATTTTAGAAATGCATCCAAATTGAAAAAGAAGAAGTAAAACTATCATTATTTGCTGATGATATGATATTGTACATAGAAAACCCTAAAGTCTCAGTAAAATAACTAGTGGACCTAATAAATGAATTCAGCAAGGTGGCAGGATATAAAATTAATATTCAAAAACCAGTGGCATTTTTATACACCAACAATGAACTGTCCAAAAGAGAAATTAAGAAAACAATCCCCTTTACTACTGCAACAACAACAAAGAAAGTACCTAGCTGTAAATTTATCCAAGGAGGTTAAAGACTTGTACTCAGAAAATTATAAAACATTGATAAGAGAAATCAAGGAACATAAATCAAAAATGGGCAAAAGAAATGAATAGACACTTCAAAGAGGACATTCAGATGGCCAATAGGCAAAAGAAAAAATATTCAACATCACTAATCATTAGAGAAATGCAAATTAAAACCACAATGAGATATCACCTCACACCAGTCAGAATGACACATTAACAAAACAAAATATAATAAGTGCTGGTGAGGATGTGGAGTAAAGGGAATCCTCCTGCACTGCTGGTGGGAATGCAGACTGGTGCAACCACTGTGGAAAATGGTATGGAGATTCCTCAAAAAATTAAAAATGGAACTGCCTTTTGACCCACCCATCCCACTTTTAGGAATATATCCCAAGGACACCAAATCACTGGTTCAAAAGAAGAAATGCATCCCCATGTTTATGGCAGCATTGTTTACAATAATGAAGATCTGGATACAGCCCAAGTGTCCTTCAGTGGACGAGTGGATTAAAAAGTTGTACTACATATACACATGGAGTACTATGGGGCCATGAAAAAGAAGAAAATACCTTTTGCAACAACAGGGATGGACCTGGAAACTATTATGTTAAGTGACATAAGCCAGACAAGAAATACAAATATTATATGACTTCACTCATATGAGGAATCCAATGAACAATGTGAACTGAGAAACAGAATAAAGGCAGAGGAGGGATCAAAGGGACCAGTGGGCAAGCGGACAGAGGGAAAGGGGATGAGAGGATGAGATCAGAGAAGGGAAAGAGCTTGGTGAAATTATATATACATAACAGCATTATAGAGAGCAGAAGAGCAAATCCTGGAGGAAAGCGGGGAGGGTTTTGGGGGAGGGGGCAAGAAGGATGTTGAAGGGAATTCGGGGGTGCAGGAGGATGTATTCGGTGGGACACTTGAATCTATGTAAATGCAATAAATTTAAATCAATAAAAAAATAAGAAATCAAAAAAAAATTTTTTTTCTCCATAGATTTTTTCCTCATCTATCTGTGCTACCTCTCTGTCTTTTGTATCCATGATATTTGATTTCTTTTTCCTTATTGGCATCTGAGGTGGTTTTGTTGATAGTATTAATGAGAATTAATAAAGAATAAAAAGTTAAAAAATAAAAATAAAAAAGAATATAATAAAAATTATTCCACCCCCCCTTTTTTTTCCTCTCCTCTCCTTCTTGGGAAAATCTTGTGGTGAACTCTGAATTATATTGTGCTAAATAGAACAAAAATTACCTATAATGGAGGGCGTGAGTTGGGAAGGAGTGATAAAGGGGCAAAAAAGGGGGTATGGACCCACAAAATGCAAAAAAGAAAAAAATTTGGGTCAAGAATAAAATGATTTGCTTTTAGGTGATGGTTGACTAAGAGATATGATGAGAGGAATAAGAGGAAAACAGAAAAATGGGGGGACAAATTAAAAATTACTATTGTATTTAGTGGAGCAGGAACTAGATAAAATGGAGAGCCAGGGTTGGGAGCACTGCTAGTGAGTTAAAAAAGCGAGGTAAAAACAAAAACCCAAAGCACCACAAAGAAAAATTTGAGTCCCAGATAAAGTAATTTGTTCGTGATTGAGGATTGAATGAGAGGAAAAGTAAAGGAGAAAAGAAGAAACTAATATAGAAGGAGAGAAAAAAAAAGAAAGAGGAAAACACAAAAAGAAGAAAAAAGAATAAAAGGAGAGAGTTAAGGGTTTTGGAGTGCAACCCTCATAGAGAGAAAGGAAGAAGAAAGAATAGATAATGGGAGATGTAACACTTATGGGTAGTATAGTTCAAGGAGAGGAGAGAGTAAGACCGGCAGAGAATTAAATGACCAAATTGGAAGAGGAAGAAAATAATGCAGACAAGAAGATAAGAGAAACAAATGAACAAATATAATAAAATGGGATAGGTTATAAAGTCTGTGGATTATTCTTGATTTTCAGAGGTTATCGTCTTGCTTTTTCTTTTCTGTCCCTCTTCCTGGTCAGTGACTCTGTACCCTGGGTTCTGCCCCTGTGGCACGCTTAGGTAGAGGTTTGCAGGTGATAAGTCTCTATGGTGATGTCATATATTGGGCTTCAGTCTCGTTGGCAGTCGAGGCTCATTAGCATTTGCAGGCTCCGCCAATGAGAGAGTCCGTGTTCCCGGAGCCTCTCTCCTAGTCTTTCCTTCCTGAATTAGTAGCCTGATGATCCAGCTATGGGGTTGCTGCTGCCTCTGCCTGGATAGTAAGAGGCTCAAAGAGCTGGCAAATCCCCACTCTATCCCCACTCAGCGCAGGGCTCTGGGTAAGGCTCAATCGGTCAGAGCCACTAGTATAATCAGGCGGGGTTTCTGTCCTGGAACACGGGCGCCCACTCCCGGGGGAATCTCTCGCCCACTATCCATGCTCACTGACCAGGATATCCGGCCAGTCACCTCTCACTCCCGGTGAGGCACCCCCCCCTTGCACGGAAAAGTTCAAGCATAGGGAATTTTGCTCCCACTCACTACCCACATGCTGCTTTTCAGGGCTCAGGGGCAACCCCAAGGCTCTGGTTTTGGCCCACAGAAAGTCCTCTTACTCTGCCCCGCTGTCCAGGAACACGGGCGCCCACTCCCGGGGGATTCTCTCGCCCACTCTCCATGCTCACTTACCAGGAGATCAGGCCAGCAGCCTCTCACTCCCCTGCCCACATGGAAAAGTGTGAGCGTAGGGAATTTCGCTCCTGCTCCCTCCCTGTGCACCACTTTTCAGGGTGCAGGGGCGACCCTGAGATTCCGGTTTCAGCCCACACAAAGGCCTCTGACCCTGACCCTCTGTCTGGTAACATGGGCACCCACTCCCGGGACTCTAGGAGGAATCTCTCGCCCACTATCTGTGCACGCCGACCAGGAGATCGGGGTGGATGGCTGTCCCAAGTGCCTTTCTTTTTCTGGGTTTGGTGCGAGCATTAGCTTGTGTTGACTGGGTTGCTACAAGCACAGTTTTTCCTTGGCTTGGATGTCCGTGCCACAGCCTGGTTCAGATGTTTGTGCTGCAGTCTGGTTCTATTCACACCCTATGCCTGCCTTAGTTCCTATACTCTCAGTTCCCAGTGAAAGCAGCCCTTATTAAGGTTAGTGAGGAAGGCAGAGTGTTTCTTCCTCCTTATTTCCTTCGGGGTTGATTATATATTTAGTCAATTTTTCACTCAATCATACATTCGTGTTTAGTGTGGAACTTCTGGAAGCTCCAAGGATAGATTTTTCTGTCTCTGGTTGAAGATCTTGTTGAATTTTTGGGGAGATTTATTGGTATCGCTCCTTACGGCACCATTTCTCTGATGTCATCTCTCTTTTTCTTTTTTTTGAGGAGGGGAGATAGTGAGACAGAATCCTGCATGTGCCCCAACCAGGATCTAGCTCACAACCCATCTGGGGAGGATGCTGGAACCAACCGAGCTATCCTCAGTGCCTGGGGCAATGCTTGAACCAGTCAAGCCACTAGAGGCAGGAGGGGAAGAGGGAGAGAAGGGAGAGAGGGATGGGGAGAAGCAGATGGTTGCTTCTCTTGTGTGCCTTGACGGGGAATTGAACACAGGATGTCCATACACTGAGTTGATGCTTTATCCACTGAGCAAACTGACTAGGGCCAAGTTCGATGTTTCTGTTTCTCACTCTCTCTTTTCCTCTCTCTCTCTAAAATCAATCAATAAAATAAAATAATTGGTTAAAGTGTTAAATTTTAGGTCATGTATGTTTTACCATAATAAAGTACAGTAAAAAGGAAATTCATCATTTTCTAATTATTTGCTACATTTTAATGTTATTCATACTCTTGAGGTTATTTATGTCACTGAGCCTGTCTGGTGGAAATAGTCTATAGGGGCAGTATATACTATGCTCTGTTGGTATAAAATGTATCTGCACAGTAAGGTCTCAGTTGATAGGTTCTGCACATTTATAAATTTAAGCAAATTTATGTAAAATAACACCAATTTTGGCCCTGGCCGGTTGGCTCAGCGGTAAAGCATCAGCCTGGCGTGCGGGGGACCCGGGTTCGATTCCCGGCCAGGGCACATAGGAGAAGCGCCCATTTGCTTCTCCACCCCCCTCCTTCCTCTCTGTCTCTCTCTTCCTCTCCCACAGCCAAGGCCCCATTGAAGCAAAAGATGGCCCGGGCGCTGGGGATGGCTCCTTGGCCTCTGCCCCAGGTGCTAAAGTGGCTCTGGTTGCAGCAGAGCGACGCCCCGGAGGGGCAGAGCATCGCCCCCTGGTGGGCAGAGCGTCGCCCCTGGTGGGCGTGCCGGGTGGATCCCGGTCGGGCGCATGCGGGAGTCTGTCTGACTCTCTCCCTGTTTCCAGCTTCAGAAAAATACAAAAAAAAAAAAACAAAAAAACAAACCACACCAATTTTATCATAAGCTAATTGATATAAACAGAGTTAAATTCCTACAGCTCATCAACATTGAATGAAATGACGTTGAACCAAACAATATTCTTCAAGGACCTGCTGTATCTATCAATCTATCTATCTATCTATCTATCTATCTATCTATCTATCTATCTATTCATCTATCTATCATTATCTATCTATCTATCTATTGCTTCCCAATTCCACGTTCAGTGACATCACACTGGTACTTTGAAATGACCAGAGTATTTATATCATGCTATGAATTAGCACCTTTCACCTGAGAGCTGGTTGTGAAACACCAGCACAAAACTGCACAAAGTGACAACACATGTAGTCACCACATACAGAGCCCACAGAGCCCAAAACATGCAGGCACAACAGGCCTGTGAACTTCTAGAAATATGAAGCCACACCTGGAGAAGGGCACACAAGAAGATACAAAAACAGACACTTGTGCTCATGGGCACATATTCACACATGAACATGTACCATTGTGTGATACATGGAATGGACATGAAGACACAAATACAGGAACAACCCTGGACACACTTGTGACCACACAAGGACTCAAATACATCCATCCATACACACATGCAGACACACGCATACACACAAGGGCAGATGCTGGCCACCTGTGAGAATACACATGGAGATACTGACAAACTGGTGGCCATGTCATCCCCCCAACGCCAGAAACACAAAGATCCAGAGCCCCTCAAACCCGTGCTGATTCAGAACTCCACACTGGTCCTCAAGGGTACATGCAGGACTGTCTACAGAAATGTATGAATGCAAGACACACATAGGACACAGGAAGACAGAAGTGCACAGATCTGCATGCACATAAACAGTCTGTACCCAGTTGATTATTTATTTAATGCAACACACATTAATTGAGTATCTATTATAGGCTGGGCATTTTTGTAGGCATGGGATAACAGGACAGATGCACCCTCTGCTCCGAGGAAGTTCATGGTCCAGTGTAAGGAGCAAACTATGAACCAGGAAACAGACCCACAAGATAATTTCAGACAGTGTTAATTTACATGACAAGAGGTAAACAGATTGGGGTGGGGGTGTGTGTGGTGGCTGCTGCTTTAACCAGTAGGGTCAGGGAAGGCCATTGGAGCTAGGCCTGAATGCCCAGAAGAAGCCAGGTATGTAAATGAAGATGTGGGGAAAGGACAGCCAGGGAAAAGGCTGGGAGTCAGGACTGAGCTTGATGTGTTCCTACAGCTCATCAACATTGAATGAAATGATGTTGAACCAAACAATATTCTTCAAGGACATGCAGAACAGGAGGCTGGAGGAGATCAGTCATAGGCAGTAAGGCTAGCAGGGCTTAGATCCATAGCACTTGGTGAGGGGAGACTGTAAGTGTGGTTTATGGGCACTCCTGGAGGGGTTTTAGCAGAAGATGGAGAGCCAGATGTGAGAATGAGATAGGTCAGAGGCGGCAAGAGCCCCAGAGACCCACACAGATGCCATCAGAGAGTGAGGCTGGGACAGAGGGCGGGTTCAGAACTCTGTCCAGAAGAGACGGCTCTATCTGCCTCTTTGTCTTAAGTCCTCAGTCTCTCCTTTAAAAAAAATTACAGTTTATATTCAATATTAGTTTCAGGTGTACAGCCTAGTGATAGACAATTATATACTGTACAAAATGTTCCCCCTGACATTACAATACCAAACTGACTGCTTTCTCATATTTGCCTTGACCAGGGGGCTACAGGAGACTGAGTGACCCCTTGCTAAAAGCCAGTGACCTTGGGTTCAAGCTGATGAGCCTTGCTCAAACCAGATGAGCCCATGCTCAAGCCAGTGACCTCGGGGTTTCGAACCTGGACCCTCTGCGTCCCAGTCCGACGCTCTATTCTCTACACCACCACCTGGTCAAGCACCAGTTTTTACTTCTTAATTCCTACAATGGACATAAGGGTGCATACATTCTTTCAAATTGTATTTTGGGAGTCTTTGGATATATACCCAGCAGTGGAATCTCTGGGTCATAAGGTAGTTCCATCTTTAATTTTTAATGGAAACTCTGACACGGACCAGCGCAGCTCCTAATAATGGTGCAGAATTAAGGAAACACACTTATCAAAACAAAAATGATGGGACCGGGAGGACTCTTCAACAGCCTGGCAGTATACTAGTGCCCCATAGCCCCAGTTTGCTTTATTATATAGCCATATGCAAATCAAGGATCTTGATACAAAGTTGCACATCCAAGGCTAAGACAGGAACTCTCCCAAGGCAAAAACAGGATACATTAGTGAAATCTGCCAACATCTGAAACAAACAAAGAGTCAGAGGAAGGGCATGTATATTGCTTCCAGCAACCCAAGGAAGCAATTAGAGTGGGTGCAAATACTCAGCATCATAGCCAAATATGGAGATGGAGGGGGAGAACTTAGCCTTTTGCTAAGCCTCAAATCTAAAATGGCTTTTTGCCATTTATGTTCCACAACATATCCCCCTTTTCTTTTTTCTTTTTAATTTGTGTGCTGAGATTTGCACTCATCTAATTTCCTAGTTTCCCAGATTATAATTTGGAGGCAGACTGAAAAAATACAGAACAAACACAAAATTAGTATAGTCGATGCTAACAGATACCCAAACAAACATTCTAGTACATTACAGTGATTAAAGCCTTTAAGCAAACTCTTGGTCAATACAACAAGAATCCATAAAAGTGTCCTTAACATGTTCACCAAGTTCAAATTAGCACCAACACCATTCCAAATCTCTGCAAATGCAGCCCAACCCCAGTTCAGTCCATCAAAAGCTGTCACAGGAGCAGGAGTCCAGGAAACACATCCAGGAAAAGTCCACATGGCACTGGAATTGCTGTCACACTTCTATACTTTGCAACTCATGTCCAAGTCCCAGAGACCGCTGCTTCTAGCTGGTAATGACCCAGGCAGACTGGAAAAGCCATCCACAGCATGCATGAAGATGGAGCTTCCGTTTTCTTTAAACTAGAAAGATGAACCCAGGGGGCCTTCTTATACTGGAGCTTTACAGCCATGGGGTGGTAAGGAGAACCTTGGGATACACTAAGCTAGGTGGCAGAGGTAAATTTGTAAGTTGGCAAAAAGGAAAAAAGGAGCTCTAAATTAGGAGTAGGTTGTAGCCTAAAATATGAGTGGGGCATTGAGGCAGGAGGAATAAAGGAAAGACTATATATTAAACAAAGCAGCAGAAAATAGGACTATCAACACCCACAACAGAGATCTTCAAGGGAAGAATAAAATACCTGAATATTCAGGTAAGACATAGTTAAGTGGCCCTTGTGTAAATGAGATCAGTTTACCTGCTACTTGGAAGAAATACCCTAGGCTTGTCCACAGTGTCGTAGATGGGGCTGATGGCCCTGGGCACCTTCAGCCTTCAGTGGCAAATACCAGCATTCTGGGCAAGGTTAGGTCATAAGTGGCTGGAGCAGGGCTGGAAGAGACTGAACCCTCCCTTAGAGGAGCGAGGGAGCAGCTTACCTTCCAGTGTCCCTTTTTCCTCAAAGCAAAGGCATGTAAGCCTAGCAGGCTTTGGCTTAAATGACCATCCTTTCCACTATTGAAGCAGGGCCCTGATGGAGTCCTATGAGGTCCAGTTGGAGCGTTGGAGCCTTTGAGGGTGTATGCCAAGAGCTAGTATTTTACCTGATCTCTTTTGGGCTTTTTCTGCCACTTGGTACCTTAAAAGCCATTCTCAGAAGATCTCGCTGAGAGGTTTGAGGATCCCCATCCGCCTATATAAACCTTTTCTGTATATCTGGAGCTATTGATATTTGGAAAAAGACAAAGCAGTGTTATTAGCTGGATCAAATAAAAGAGGGTAGAAGTCTGCAGGAGAAAAAGATTTGGCATCTCCTGTTCATCAACATTCAAAAGAAAAATTTTTTTGCCCTGGCCGGTTGGCTCAGCGGCAGAGCGTCGGCCTAGCGTGCGGAGGACCCGGGTTCGATTCCCCGCCAGGGCACACAGGAGAAGTGCCCATTTGCTTCTCCACCCCTCTGCTGCGCTTTCCTCTCTGTCTCTCTCTTCCCCTCCCGAAGCCAAGGATCCATTGGAGCAAAGATGGCCCGGGCGCTGGGGATGGCTCTGTGGCCTCTGCCTCAGGTGCTAGAGTGGCTCTGGTTGCAACATGGCGACGCCCAGGATGGGCAGAGCATCGCCCCCTGGTGGGCAGAGCGTCGCCCCATGGTGGGCGTGCCGGGTGGATCCTGGTCGGGCGCATGCGGGAGTCTGTCTGACTGTCTCTCCCTGTTTCCAGCTTCAGGAAAATGAAAAAATTTTTTTTTGAAGATAAGATAGATTTGCAGGAATTCCAGGATATGACTCCTCCTTTTATATATTTTTAAAAATTGACCTTAAATATTTGCTGAGTACATTTTAATAATACCTTGACTTTAAAGATTGTAAGAAATACCCATAATTCGAAAGGTTTGACAAACTACAGTAAATGCTTTTGCTACATATGCAGGAACATTGTCATTTTTAATCATATCAAGAAGTCCAATAATAGAAAATGCATACAGACAATGAGCTATAACATGCTTAGGAGCCTCTCCTGTCCTAGCAGAGGCTACTATAAATTTAGAATAAGTATCCACTGTAAAGTGGACATAGGACTGTTTGCCAAATTAAGGTATATGAGTAACATCCATTTGCCAAAGTTGTCCTGGTAGGAGTCCTTGAGGGTTAACTCCAAATGAAGGGACAGATTGTAGTATAGGACTCCTTGGACAGGATTTACCAATCTGCCATGCTGCTTCCGAGAAAGTTGAAACTGTTTATGCAGGGCTGCAGCATTCTAGTGATGAACAGTATGAGACTGAATTGGTTAATCTGTCATGGTTGCTCCAATAATTTTCTTTTGGGTAGTTTGATCAACAAGGGCATTCCCTTGTGCTAAAGCTCCAGAGAGCATAGAGTGAGCTTGAATATGTCCTATAAAACATGGAGCTCTATGTTGACGTACAAGTCTTTGAAGAAGGAGAAACTACTGAAATAGTTCATCAGCAATTGTCCCTAAGACAGCAGTCTCTAGTGGAAACAACCATAAGTAAATAGTGAGAATCAATTTGGCCTGTAAAATTTGCAAAAGTGATTTGCCATTTAGTGAAAGTTTCTCAGAGCCATTGTTGTTGATCCTTTGAAAAAAGAAACAATAATTTTGAGGCTCAAAACCTATAAGCTGTAAGGGTCGCCTATACCCCTTGATAATCAAGGAGGCGACAAGATCAAAACATGGAGAACAGCTAAATGAATCCATTCAATAGGACGTGAAGCTTGCCACAATAGTCCCATTGGAGTGTAACTTGAGGGACAAATTAGTAAGGCAATTGATTCTTCAGGATTTATGCATTTTAGTTGTGCTTGTTGCAAGGCTTTTTCTAAAAGCTTTAAAGCTTGTTATCCCACAGGTATAAGTAGCCAAGGAGAAGCTGGTTCAGCCCAGCCTCTAAGAATATCAAAAAGTGGTTTCAGTTCCCCGGTAGTTAATTTCAAGGAAGGTCTAAGCCAATTAATGTCCCCTAACAGTTTCTGATTTCTTTTTAATGAGAAATATAGGCATATTCCATGGACTATTAGATGGTTCAATGTGCCCAAGCTGTAACTGCTCTTGTACCAATTGAGCAGCTGCCCTAAGTTTCTCTTGAGAAAGGGGCCATTGGTCTACCCATACAGGATTATCTGATTTCCAAGTAATTGGGTCTGCACAATGCATTACTGGGGTAGCAGGAGCTACCAAGGCACCTATGCTAAATTTTGATATCCTAATCCATGCCTTCTGGTATTGGGTGCCACTTCTATTAGGGTGAGAATTCTCCCGTTGTTCTTTCCCTAGTCCCTTAGTGGGCAAATATTCCTGATTAAGCACTTGAGTATTGACTAAATTATTAGGACTGAAAAGCAACACTCCCATATTTTTCAAAACATCTCTACCCCACAAATTAACTGGCAATCCAGGGAGCACATAAGGCTGAAAAAATCCAGAATGACCTTCTTTATCTTCCCATTGTAAAAAACTAGAACTTTGTTGAGGGGATTTATTCTGCCCTATACGTTGTAATTCTGTGGCTGCTGCATGAGTGGGCTAGGAAGGAGGCCAATGTAACTTAGCAATAACAGATACATCAGCTCTAGTATCTAATAGTCCTTTAAATTTATGTCCTTGTATTGTTAGTTCCATTTCAGGGCGTTCCTGACCTATTTTTTTAATCCAATTGGCAAAATCAGAGGAGCCAAATCACCGGTTTCCTTGGAGCCTCCTTTGCAGGATGTGGCCTGAGAAGCAGAATTAGCATCCTTATACTGTTCTTCTAAGTGCCTGAATTAGCCGTGAGACAAATTCTTGAAATGACTTATTAGGGCCCTGCTTAATTTTGCTCAATTCCTTTGTTTTGCCTGAGTATAACCTTACACATAAACAAGACAATTTACACACAAAAAAACACAAGTATAACATATAACTTTGATCAATCCTAATACTTAAATTGCTATTTGGCTCCTAACTCTGAAAACACCTCAAAATGCACTAACCAAATCAGTAAGTCTTAAGGATCTACATTCTATTCTATTTAAATTTAAATGAGCGCTCCTTATGAGTTCTAAAAACATTTTATTTTTTCTAAATATTAGAGCCAGCATTTCCAATTTTTGCATGCAAAAAAACCCTTAATTCAGACCTTAAAAACAGACACATTTTGACAACATTAAACAAAGACTAAACAGAAACAAGAATTAGATGAACCAGACAAACCAGAAAGAAACCCGGGATTTCATAGCACATCCAGATTAGAAAGATGCCTGCCTGATATTAGTCAGGGCATTTTCTGACAGAGGGACTGAAGGATGTGACTAAACAAAATCTCCCCAAGAAAATTTGCTCTCGGCAGCTGCTGGGATATTTTCTATAGTCAGATCCAACACAGGTCCCCTGCCTCAATTTCCAGGCAAAGAATAAGAAAAAAACAAAATGATAGTTCAGAAGATCATAGTTAAAACATTAAAGAGCCCTGGCCGGTTGGCTCAGTGGTAGAGCATCGGCCTGGTGTGCAAGGGGTCCCGGGTTCGATTCCCGGCCAGGGCACACAGGAGAAGCACCCATCTGCTTCTCCACCCCTCCCTTTCTCCTTCCTCTCTGTCTCTCTCTTCCCTTCCCTCAGCGAGGCTCCATTGGAGCAAAGATGGCCTGGGCGCTGGGGATGGCTCCTTGGCCTCTGCCCCAGGCACTAGAGTGGCTCTGGTCGCAGTGGAGTGACACCCTGGAGGGGCAGAGCATTGCTCCCTGGTGGGCAGAGCGTCGCCCCCTGGTGGGCATGCCGGGTGGATCCTGGTCGGGCGCATGCGGGAGTCTGTCTGACTGTCTCTCCCCATTTCCAGCTTCGGAAAAATACAAAAAAAAAAAAAAAAAAAATTAAAGAAAATCAGATCATGACAGGAAAAGCTGTAACTTTCCTAATACCTGAATCTCCTATCCATTCTCATATTCTATAGTTGCTGTAACCGGTGGCTCAGGTTGACTATGCTGAGATTTTCCCCCTACCTCAACAGCCCCTTCATGAAAGTCCAACTTTCACAGCAAATAATCACCCCCGGAGAAACAAGCACAAGCGATCGCCTTCTAGTAATTTGGGGGAAGAGCCTTTGCCCTAATAGTATCTAATAAACCAAGTGAAAAAGGGGCAGTAGGCCCATACTGAACACAAGCAAGTTTAAGCTCTTTCAGAGTTCTAAAAGGTACAGATTTATGTTCTCACACTAGACTCCCTGTATCATCCTGTCTTTCTACAATAGGAAAATGGGTAAAGCCATCATTTATTGTTTCCCCTACATTTCGAGCCTGGTCTATAGATTGTTGGAGAGGGGTTTTCCCAGATTTTGAGCTATAGACTCTGAAATCAGCCCGATAAGGGAATGGAGGAGCAGAGGGTTGAATGTAGGAAGGAGCTGAGGGCAGCGGAGGCCCCGCGGCTAAGGCAGCCATAGCCACGGATTTTTCATCCCCCCTGCCATTCTCAGACTCCAAGTTATCCTCGTATTCACATCCCTCTGTTTCAGCTCACCCTGATACTCTTCAGACAACGATTTGTCTTCATACGGAAACATTTCTACATAAAGGTCCCTTATTTTTTACCCTATCTGTCCCATAATCTTTTACTCCTGACTACACTTTCCCCAAAAACTTTCTTTACTCACTGTGCGCACTTCACTTTGGGGAGTTCCGTCACCTTCCTTCAGTTTTAGTTTCCCCGTATTCATACTCAAGTCGTCTGTTTGGGTGCCACTTGCCGTGGACCAGTGCGGCTCCTAATAATGGTATGGAATTAAGGAAACACACTTATCAAAACAAAAACGATGGGACCGGGAGGACTCTTCAACATGCCTGGCAGTATCCGAGTGCCCCATAGCCCCAGTTTGCTTTATTATATAGCCATATGCAAATCAAGGACCTTGATACAAAGTTGCACATCCAAGGCTAAGACAGGAATTCTCCCAAGGCAAAAACAGGATACATTAGTAAAATCTACCAACATCTGAAACAAAGAGTCAGAGGAAGAGCATGTATATTGCTTCCAGCAACCCAAGGAAGCGAGTAGAGTGGGTGCAAATACTCAGCATCATAGCCAAATATGAAGATGGAGGGGGGAGAACTTAGCCTTTTGCTAAGCCTCGAATGTAAAATGGCTTTTTGCCATTTACGATCCACAACAAAACTCTATACTATTTTCCATAGCGGCTGCACCAATCTGCATTTCCAGCAAAAGTGCACAAGCGTTCCTCTTTCTCCACATCCTCACCAACACTTGTTCATTGATATATTGGTGATAGCCATTCTGACAGGTGTGAAGTGATATCACTGTGGTTTTAATTTGCAATTTTCTGATGACTAGTTGACTTTGAGCATCTTTTCTTATGTCTATTGGCCATCTGTATGTCCTCTTTGAAGAGGGGTCTATTTAAGTCCTTTGCCCATTTTAAATTAAATTGTTTGTTTTTTGTTGTTGAGTTGTGTAAGTTTTTAAAACATAAAATTTGAATATCAATTCCTTATTAGATGTATCATTGGCAATTTGTACTCCCATTCAGGGGGTTGTCTTTTTATTTTGCTGATGGTTTTCTTTGCTGTGCTAAAACTCTTTAATTTAATATAGTCTCATTTGTTTATTTTTTCTTTTGTTTTCCTTGCTAGAGGAGGTGTAGCAGAAAAAATATTGCTATGATAAATGTCTGAGATTTCACTGCGTATGTTTTTTTCTCAGGATTTTTATGATATTGAATCTTACATTTAAGTCTTTAATCCATTTTGAGTTTATTATTATATACATTTTAAGAAAATGGTCTGGTTTCATTCTTTTGCATGTATCTGTCCAATTTTCCCAACAGCATTTATTGAATAGACTGTCTTTACCCCATTGTATGTTCTTGCCTCCTTTGTCAAATATTAATTGACCATATAGGTGTGGGTTTATTTCTGGGATCTCTATTCATTTTTATGTTGGTGCCATGTTGGTATTTTTTTTTGTTTTGTTTTGTTTTTTTTTCCAATCTTTTATTTTAACAATATATCATGACTCCCATTCAGTGTTAGGATGCTTAGATTCATCTTATTGGGTTTTTTTGGTTTTTAATTTTAATGGGGTGAAATTGATAAATCAAAGTACATATGTTCAGAGAAAACATCTCTAGGTTATTTTGACATTAGATTATGCTGCATTCCCATCACTCAAAGTCCAATTGTCTTCCGTCACCTTCTAACTCGTTTTCTTTGTGCCCTTCCCTTCCTCCAACCCCCTCCCTCTCCTCCCCCCTCCCCATAACCCCCACACTCTTGTCCATGTCTCTGAGTCTCATTTTTATGTCCCACCTATGTATGGATTCATATAGTTCTTAGTTTTTTCTGATTTACTTATTTCTCTCAGTATAATGTTATCAAGGTCCATCCATGTTGTTGTAAAGGACCCGATGTCATCATTTCTTATGGCTGAGTAGTATTCCATAGTATATATGTACCAAAGCTTTTTAATCCACTCGTCCACTGACGGACACTTGGGCTGTTTCCAGATCTTCACTATTGTGAACAATGCTGCCATAAACATGGGAGTGCATTTCTTCTTTTGAAACAGTGCTATGGTGTTCTTGGGGTATATTCCTAAAGGTGGTATAGCTGGGTCAAAAGGCAGTCCAATTTTTAATTTCTTGAGGAATCTCCATACTGTTTTCCACAGAGGCTGCACCAGTCTGCATTCCCACCAGCAGTGCAGGAGGGTTCCCTTTTCTCCACATCCTCGCCAGCACTTATTCTGTGTTGTTTTGTTGATGAGCGTCATTCTGACTGGTGTGAGGTGATATCTCATTGTGGTTTTAATTTGAATTTCTCTAATCATTAGTGATGTTAAGCATTTTTTTCATATGCCTATTGGCCATCTGTATGTCCTCTTTGGAGAAGTGTCTATTCATTTCTTTCGCCCATGTTTTGATTGGATTGTTTTTCTTCCTGGTATTGAGTTTTACAAGTTTTTTATAAATTTTGGATATTAACCCCTTATCAGACGTATTGTCAAATATATTCTCCCATTGTGTAGTTCGTCTTTTTATTCTGCTCTTGTTGTCTTTAGCTGTGCAGAAGCTTTTTAGTTTGATATAGTCCCATTTGTTTATCCTGTCTTTTATTTCACTTGCCCATGGAGATAAATTGGCAAATATATTGCTGTGAGAGATGTCAGAGAGCTTATTGCCTATGTTTTCTTCTAAGATGCTTATGGTTTTATGGCTTACATTTAACTCTTTTATCCATTTGAGTTTATTTCTGTGAATGGTGTAAGTTGGTGGTCTAGTTTCATTTTTTTGCAGGTAGCTGTCCAGTTTTCCCAACACCATTTGTTGAAGAGGCTGTCTTTACTCCTATGTATGCTCTTACCCCTTTGTCAAATATCAGTTGTCCATAAAAGTGTGGGTTTATTTCTGGGTTCTCTGTTCTGTTCCATTGATCTATATGCCTGTTCTTATGCCAGTACCAGGCTGTTTTGAGTACAATGGCCTTGTACTATAACTTGATATCCGGAAGTGTGATACCTCCCACTTTATTCTTCCTTTTCAAGATTGCTGAGGCTATTTGTGTTCTCTTTTGGTTCCATATAAATTTTTGGAATATGTATTCTATATCTTATAAGTAAGTCATTGGTATTTTAATCAGTATTGCATTGAATTTATAAATTGCTATGCGTAATACAGACATTTTAATGATGTTTATTATTCCTAACCATGAGCACGGTATATGCTTCCACTTTTTTGTATCGTCCCTGATTTCTTTTATCAATGTTTTATAATTTTCCGAGTACAAGTCTTTAATCTCCCTGGTTAAATTTATTCCTAGGTACTTTATTTTTTTAGTTGCCTTGGTGAGGGGGATTGCTTCCTTAATTTCTCTTTCTGATAGTTCATTGTTAGTGTATAGAAATGCCTCTGATTTCTGAGTATTAATTTCACATCCTGCCACCTTGCTGAATTCATTTATCAGGTCCAGTAGTTTTTTGACTGAGACTTTAGGGTTTTCTTTATACAATATCATATCATCTGCAAATAATGATAGTTTTACTTCTTCCTTTACAATTTGGATGCCTTTTATTTCTATTTCTTCTCTGATTGCTGTGGCTAGGACTTCCAGAACTATGCTGAATAAAAGGGGGCACCCCTGCCTTATTCTTGATCTTAAGGGTATTGCTTTTAATTTTTGTCCATTGAGTATGATGTTGGCTGTGGGTTTGTCATAGATGGTCTTTATCATGTTGAGGTATGTTCTCTGTATTCCCACTTTGCTGAGAGTTTTGATCATGAATGGGTGCTGGATTTTAACAAATACTTTTCCTGCATCTATTGAAGTTATCATGTGCTTTTTGTCCTTCCTTTTGTTTATGTGATGAATCACATTGATTGATTTGCAAATATTGTACCAGCCTTGCCTCCCAAGAATAAATCCCACTTGATCATGGTATATGATTTTTTTCATATATTGCTGGATCATATATTGCTATTATTTTGTTGAGGATTTTCGCATCTAAATTCATCAGGGATATTGGCCTATAATTTTCTTTCTTTGTGTTGTCTTTGCGTGGTTTTGGAATCAGAATTATGCTTGCCTCATAAAAGGAGCTTGGAAGTCTTCCTTCCTCTTGAATTTTTTGAAATAACTTGAGAAGGATAAGAGTTAGTTCTTCTTTGAATATTTGGTAGAAATCACTTGGGAAGCCATCAGGCCCAGGACTTCTGGGTGTTTTTTGATAACTGTTTCAATCTCATTTGTTGTAATTGGCCTTAAACGAAATACTAGAACACCTGGATATGATAGACATCTATAGGACACTTCATCCCAAAGCGACAGAGTATACATTTTTCTCTAGTGTACATGGAACATTCTCAAGAATTGACCATATGTTGGGCCACAAAGACAATATCAGAAAATTTAGAAAAATTGAAATTGTACCAAGCATATTTTCTGATCATAAAGCCTTGAAACTAGAATTCAACTGCAAAAAAGAGGGGGAAAAACCCACAAAAATGTGGAAACTAAACAACATACTTCTAAAAAATGAATGGGTCAAAGAAGAAATAAGCACAGAGATCAAAAGATATATACAGACAAATGAAAATGAAAATACGATGTATCAGAATCTCTGGGATGCAGCAAAAGCAGTGATAAGAGGAAAGTTCATATCACTTCAGGCCTATATGAACAAACAAAAGAGAGCCGAAGTAAACCGCTTAACTTCACACCTTAAGGAACTAGAAAAAGAAGAACAAAGACAACCCAAAACCAGCCGAAGAAAGGAGATAATAAAAATCAGAGCAGAAATAAATGAAATAGAGAACAGAAAAACTATAGAAAAAATCAATAAAACAAGGAGCTGGTTCTTTGAAAAGATCAACAAAATTGACAAACCCTTGGCAAGACTCACCAAGGAAAAAAGGCACAGGACTCAAATAAATAAAATCCAAAATGAAAGAGGAGAGATCACCACAGACATCATAGATATACAAAGAATTATTGTAGAATACTATGAAAAATTATATGCCACCAAATACAACAATCTAGAAGAAATGGATAAATTCCTAGAACAATACAACCTTCCTAGACTGAGTCATGAAGAAGCGGAAAGCCTAAACAGACCAATCAGCAGGGAGGAAATAGAAAAAACTATTAAAAACCTCCCCAAAAATAAAAGTCCAGGCCCAGACAGTTATACTAGTGAATTCTATCAAACATTCAAAGAAGACTTGGTTCCTATTCTACTCAAAGTCTTCCAAAAAATTGAAGAAGAAGCAATACTTCCAAACACATTTTATGAGGCCAACATAACCCTCATACCAAAACCTGGCAAGGATGGCACAAAGAAAGAAAACTACAGACCAATATCTCTAATGAATACAGATGCTAAAATACTAAACAAAATACTGGCAAACCGAATACAACAACATATTAAAAAAATATTACATCATGATCAAGTGAGATTCATCCCAGAATCTCAAGGATGGTTCAACATACGCAAAACGGTTAACATAATACACCATATCAACAAAACAAAGAACAAAAACCACATGATCTTATCAATAGATGCAGAAAAGGCTTTTGATAAAATACAACACAATTTTATGTTTA
This sequence comes from Saccopteryx leptura, assembly GCF_036850995.1. NCBI lineage: Eukaryota > Metazoa > Chordata > Mammalia > Chiroptera > Emballonuridae > Saccopteryx > Saccopteryx leptura. The sequence continues at coordinate 134,428,653 of NC_089508.1, read as the reverse complement.
AGACTCTCAACAAAATGGGTATAGAAGGAAAATATCTCAACATGATAAAGGCCATATATGATAAACCATCAGCCAACATCATATTAAACGGCATAAAACTGAGGCCTTTCTACCTTAAATCAGGAACAAGACAGGGTTGTCCACTCTCTCCACTCTTATTTAACGTGGTGCTAGAAGTTCTGGCCAGAGCAATCAGACAAGACAAAGAAATAAAAGGCATCCATATCGGAAAAGAAGAAGTAAAGGTATCACTTTTTGCTGATGATATGATCCTATACATCGAAAACCCGAAGGACTCCACAAAAAGATTATTAGAAACAATAAACCAATACAGTAAGGTCGCAGGATACAAAATTAACATACAAAAGTCCATAGCCTTTCTATATGCCAACAATGAAATATTAGAAAACGAACTCAAAAAAATAATCCCCTTCACGATTGCAACAAAAAAAATAAAATACCTAGGAATAAACATAACAAAGAATGTAAAGGACCTATATAACGAAAACTACAAGGCATTATTAAGAGAAATAGAAAAAGACACAATGAGATGGAAAAATATTCCTTGTTCTTGGATAGGAAGAATAAATATAATTAAAATGGCCATATTACCCAAAGCAATATATAAATTTAATGCAATTCCCATCAAAATTCCTATGAGATTTTTTAAAGAAATGGAACAAAAAATCATCAGATTTATATGGAACTATAAAAAACCCCGAATAGCCAAAACAATCCTAAGGAAAAAAAATGAAGCTGGGGGCATTACAATACCTGACTTTAAACTATATTATAGGGCCACGATAATCAAAACAGCATGGTATTGGCAGAAAAATAGACACTCAGACCAATGGAACAGAATAGAAAGCCCAGAAATAAAACCACATATATATGGTCAAATAATCTTTGATAAAGGGGCCAACAACACACAATGGAGAAAAGAAAGCCTCTTCAACAAATGGTGTTGGGAAAACTGGAAAGCCACATGCAAAAGAATGAAACTGGACTACAGTCTCTCCCCCTGTACTAAAATTAATTCAAAATGGATCAAAGACCTAAATATAAGACCTGAAACAATAAAGTACATAGAAGAAGACATAGGTACTAAAATCATGGACCTGGGTTTTAAAGAACATTTTATGAACTTGACTCCAATGGCAAGAGAAGTAAAGGCAAAGATAAATGAATGGGACTACATCAGAATAAAAAGTTTTTGCTCAGCAAGAGAAACTGATATCAAAATAAACAGACAGCCAACTAAATGGGAAATGATATTTTCAAACAACAGCTCAGATAAGGGCCTAATATCCAAAATTTACAAAGAACTCATAAAACTCAACAACAAACAAACAAACAATCCAATAAAAAAATGGGAAGAGGACATGAACAGACACTTCTCCCAGGAAGAGATACAAATGGCCAACAGATATATGAAAAGATGCTCAGCTTCATTAGTTATTAGAGAAATACAAATCAAAACTACAATGAGATACCACCTCACCCCTGTTAGATTAGCTATTATCATCAAGACGGGTAATAGCAAATGTTGGAGAGGCTGCGGAGAAAAGGGAACTCTCATTCACTGTTGGTGGGACTGTAAAGTAGTACAACCATTATGGAGGAAAGTATGGTGGTTCCTCAAAAAACTGCAAATAGAACTACCTTATGACCCAGCAATCCCTCTACTGGGTATATACCCCAAAACCTCAGAAACATTGATACGTAAAGACACATGTAGCCCCATGTTCATTGCAGCACTGTTCACAGTGGCCAAGACATGGAAACAACCAAAAAGCCCTTCAATAGAAGACTGGATAAAGAAGATGTGGCACATATACACTATGGAATACTACTCAGCCATAAGAAATGATGACATCAGATCATTTACAGCAAAATGGTGGGATCTTGATAACATTATACGGAGTGAAATAAGTAAATCAGAAAAAAACAAGAACTACATGATTCCATACATTGGTGGAACATAAAAACGAGACTAAGAGACATGGACAAGAGTGTGGTGGTTACCAGGGGTGGGGGGAGGGAGGACATGGGAGGGAGGGAGGGAGAGAGTTAGGGGAGGGGGAGGGGCACAGAGAACTAGATAGAGGGTGGCGGAGGACAATCTGACTTTGGGCGAGGGGTATGCAACATAATTTAATGACAAAATAACCTAGACATGTTTTCTTTGAATATATGTACCCTGATTTATTAATGTCATCCCATTACCATTAATAAAAATTTATTTAAAAAAAAAAGAAATATTTTTGTGTTACAGAAAAAAAATTCCACATGTGCTAAAGATAAAGTGTAAACAAAACAAAACTATTAAAAATAGTAGAAGGGCCTGACTAGGCGGTGGCGCAGTGGATAGAGCGTCAGACTGGGAAGCGGAAGGACCCAGTTTCAAGACCCCCGGGTTGCCAGCTTGAGCGCGGGCTCATCTGGCTTGAGCAAAAAGCTCACTAGCATGAACCCAAGGTCATTGGCTCGAGCGGGGGGTTACTCAGTCTGCTGAAGGCCCGCGGTCATGGCACATATGAGAAAGCAATCAATGAACAACTACGGTGTCGCAACGAAAAACTGATGATTGATGCTTCTCATCTCTCTCCGTTCCTGTCTGTCTATCCCTACCTATCCCTCTATCTGACTCTCTCTCTGTCCCTGTAAAAAAAAAAAAAAAATTAAATTAAAAAAATAGTAGAAGGAATTCACAAGGCTACTTGTACAACTAAGGGTTGAATACCTTTTTGAAAAGAAAAGCAAAAAACAAAATTCTAAGCCATGAATGAAAGAAGAAATAACTGATTATATATAAACTAACAAAAGTTGCCTGACCAGGCAATGGTGTAGTGGATAGAGCATTGGCCTCAGAAGCTGAGGACCCAGGTTTGAAACCCTGAGGTCACTGGCTTATGTGCAAGATCATAGACATGATTCCATGGTCGCTGGCTTGAAGTCCAAGGTCACTGATTTGAGCAACGGATCAGTGGCTCGGCTGGAGCCCCCTGGTCAAGGCAAATATGAGAAGCAATCAATAACAACTAAAGTGCCACTATTATGAGTTGATGCTTCTCATATCTTTGCTTCCTGTCTGTCTGTCCCTCTCTCTCAAAATAAATAAATTAAAAAAATAAACTAACAAAAGTTTTAGGGAAATATAAATAAAACCAATAAGTGAAGATCAATCTTTTTGTCTGTGAAGGGTTAATACCTTCATATATAGAGTTTCTATACATTGAGAAGAAGAAAACAACATAAACAGAAAATTGAGAAAGGATATGAACAGGCACATCTCAGAATCAAGAACAAGAGAATATATGAAAATATAGTCCTACAAGCCCAGAGAGCATGAATTTCAGTAACAGTGAGCTGTCATTTCATACCCAAGAGAGTAGCAACAGAAACAAAAGAGTAAAAACATGTATTTGATTATTGTCTTATTGTAGTTGAAATTGTAATAAAAATCAGATAAATGTGTCTGACCAGCGGTGGTGCAGTGGATAGAGCATCGACCTGGGACGTTGAGGACCCAGGTTCGAAACCCTAAGGTCGCCGACTTGAGCACAGGCTCATCTGGGCTTGACTGTTGGCTCACCAGCTTGAGGATGATATAGATATGAGCCCATGGTTGCTGACTTGAGCATGGGGTCACTGGCTTGCCTGGAGCCCCCTAGTCAAAGCACATATGAGAAAGCAATCAATGAGCAACTAAAGAGCTGCAACTACAATTTGATGCTTCTCATCACTCTCCCTTCCTCTCTGTCTGCCTCTCTCTCTCTTTTCTTTCTTCCTATCTCTCTCTCCCTTAAAAAGATTAGATAATGTATGAAATTCTGCATGTTTAATTTGTCCATGATTTCTAATATTTTCTAAAATTTAACAAGTATTCCAGCAGTTTTCATAAAACATGCAAAAAAAAGTACCAAGAAACCTAAAAAGGCCGCTTCTGGCATGGGACGGGCCAGCTCCATGCCTGGTTTGCCTGGCCCACAAGCTCAGCATGGCCTTTGCCAGTTAGTGTGGCTGCTTTTGCTCCTGCTCAGCTTGGTGCTCGCCATCTACTTCTATCTGCCTATTAACTTCCACAACTGCCTCCATTAGGAGATAACACAAGGACCTACTGGTGATGGCGCTACTGACATCAGCTACCACTCTGGGGGTGTTGGTGGCCTGCTCACCCACCTCATGATCATAATAAATTCTGCTGGGCATATTGTATATTCCAAGGTGGATGCAATCAAGGGGAAGTTTGCCTTTACTACTGAAGATTATTACATATTCGAATGTGTGTTTTGAGATCAAGGGCACAGGGTGGATACCTGACCATCTCGTGATCCTAGACATGAAGCACAGAGTGAAGTAAAAAAATTACGAAAAGATTGCAGAAGTTGAAGAATGCAAACCCTTAGAGGTGGAGGTATGATGTGTAGAAAACATTTCAGAATCTCTCACTGATGATTTTGCCTACACAAAGAAATAACAGGAGGAGGTGTGAGTGATACCAGTGAGTCACAAATACTCTGAGCCTGCATGTCAGCATTTCTAATGCTCTGCCTCCTTGGACTGGCCACCAGTCTCCTATCTGCATCACTCCTTCAAGGCAAGAAGTTGGTTGAGTAGTAAGGCCCATTCTCCTCCCAGCTGGTATCTCAGCCACCAAAGCATTACTGGGATGACCCAGCCTTTGGCATCCTACCAACTGCACTATCCAGGCATGTTGAAACTTTCCCGCCAGAACTGATCATCTTAGTGTGGGAGGACATGAGTTACCACCGACACCCAACAAGTCACTGAGGGACTTCTCTTTGATTTGGACTGGTTTTACAACAACAGGACTATTATTAGAGTTACCTATGACAAAAAAGAGTGTTACTTAGATAAGGTCAGAGCCAGCATTCGTATTGGACTCCCTCCAGCTCTCTGTTTGAACCTTGTTCCCTTGCCTTCCCCACTCACTCACCAGCTTGGGCTTCCCTTTAAGTTTCTTCACCAAGATTGGTTTGACCATGTGGACCTTGTTTCATTCTGATTGTCCTTTTTGGATTTCCACATGAAAAAATCCTTAACTTTATCTTAACCCTTAGCTGAAATGTTTGGGCAGCTTCTGGTGATATCCTTTCATAATTTTATGTCTCTTAAAAGGGTGATGGATGGAATACCACATTGAAATGAGTTTTGAACTACAGATAAGTCTTGAAGAAAATTTTATTTTAGAGAATTAAAATAGTTGTGCTCAACTGCTTGGGGGAAAATGAGACCTAAAATAGTGATAACACCTTGTGCTGACGGAGATGCAGAGAAAAGGATCTGGTACTGATTGTGTAACTAGAAACTCCTTTTCTAACAAGTGTAAACCATACACGGTCACAGCTGAGGCCACCCTTCGGGAGCCTCTGCTCTGTGTCATCTGATTTCAAAGCAAAGCTCACTCTCTTAGGTTTGTATTGCATTTTCCATCCTATTTTACATAAGATGGGAGGAGGAAGGGGCCCAGTAGGGTTTCATGCTCTCAGTATAGGCCTCCTCCGTCTTGCAATGTTTAAACAATGAGATAAGATTCATATACAGTAAAATTCAATCCTTGATTGTATAGTTCTATGAGTTCTCACTAGCCCATACAGTCATGTATTCACCATCACAATCAAGATATAGAACAATTCTGTTCTATATCCCTTCTATGTCCCTTGTGTCCTTCCGTAGGCATTCCTTATCCCCTGGAAATCCTGACTTCTCTGTCCTTATAGTTTTATCTTTTCCATAATATTGTATAAATGGACCTGTAGCTCCATTTGAGTCTGACTTTTTCCACTTAGCATGAAGCATTTGTGAGTCGTCCGCATTGCTGTATGTATCGGTGAGTTCTTCTTCCTGCTGAGCAGTGTTCCATTGTATGGTAGACCACTGTGTGTTTATCCTTTTGCCCATTGAACCTCAGGTAGCTTGTATCTAGTTGTTGGCGATGATGAATAACGCCACTATAAACATTTATGAGGCGGTTTCTGTGTGAACATACATTTTCATTTCTTTTGGGAAAATACCTAGGAAAGGCATTGCTGGGTCACATGGTAAATATACCATGTTTAACTCTATCAGAAATGTTTCAACTGTCTTCTAAAATGGTGTGAAAAATACACCATTTTGCATTCACACCAGCCACACCCTTGTCAGCACTTAGTGTTGTCATCTTTTAATTTTAGTCATTCTCATTGGTGTGCAGTTGTCTCTCCTTGTGTTAGGGTTACTTTATAACATCAGAAAACTTGGATGTTAGCCTTTGGGTCTTTTCATATCCCTAAATGGAGAATGGAAGTACAGAGTCAGCAGAGCTAACAGTGTGGGGGTCAGGGTTTACCTCATCCTGCCAATTATTTGCTGTGATTGGTGCTCTGTGGGCATAACTCCATCTGTCTGTGCTGCAGTTCCCTCCTTGGTAATTACTCCCATGTCATAGGTTGAGGTGAGTCAATGCAGGTGAAAGGTCTGGAACAGGATTTGGCACACTATGGGCAACAGCCAGGCTTTTGTGCAGCTTTCTCTGACAATAGCTTTCCAGCCTCAGGGCCTTTGTATTTGCAGTTCCCTTTGTTGGAATAGTATTCTGGTCTTCTTTCAACTGCAAAACTCTGCGTGTGTTTGTGTGCATGGCGCAAATAGGTGAAAAGCTAAGATCAGTTCATTAATGTCTCTAACCATTTGCATTTCAAAAACAAAATAACATCTACCCATATTACAAAAAGTAGACTTACAATTGTGCAGGAGACATTATTTATTCTGTCAAGAGAGGGTCTCCAGCATACCTGGAGGATTCAGGGTTGCCAGATAAAATATATTTTTATTTGCTATTTGTGGCAACTAGGCAACAGGGATCCTATTCAGGGACCTTTTGTTGTAACCCTTGAGACTCTGGGGCTAGTTTCCTAACTTCAGATAAGAATACAAGCTTGGGGAGACTGGCTGTTCTTCTGCCCGTGCCTTGCTGAGAAACCAACCTTCTCCTGCTGTGGAACCCCCAGAGGAACCACGGGGGAATTCAGAGGTTTCAAAAAGGAAAACCACGTCTTAATATAATCCAAGGACACAACATTCCCATACCAAGATGCTCACAGAAGTGCAGCATTGTTTTCTCATACTTCCAATTGTAAGATGCGCCTCAAAGTGGCTCCCACCAGGTCTGGTTGTGAATCATAAAAGCAAGGTCCTCAGCTCAGTGGTAGAGCATTGACCTGGCATGTGAAAGTCCTAGATTTGATTTTTTGTTTTGTTTTTATTTAAGATTTTATTTATTTATTTTAGGGAAGAGAGAGAGAGAAGGGAGGAGGAACAGGAAACATCAACTCTCATATGTGCCCTGACCAGGCAAGCCCAGGGTTTTTGAACCAGCGACCTCAGTGTTCCAGGTCAATCCTCTATCCACTGCGCCACCACAGGTCAGGCGAAAGTCCCAGATTTTATTCCCAGTTGGGGCACACAGAGGAAGCCACCATCTGCTTCTTCTCCCCTACCTCTCCCCCTTCTCTTTTTCTCTCTCTCTTCCTCTCCTGCAGCCATGGTTCAATTGATTCAAGCATGTTGTCCCTGGGCACTGAGGATGGCTCTGTAGAGCCTTCTCCTCAGGTGCTAAAAATAGCTCAGTTGCAATCACAGGCCCCAGATGGGCAGAGCATCAGCCCCAGAAGGGGGTCGCTGGGTGGATCCCAGCCAGGGTGCATGTGGGAGTCTATCTCCCCTCCTCTCACTTAAAAAAAAAAAGCCGGGTCTTCACTGTTTGAGCACTTTCTATGGGGCTTAGTTCAACTCATTTAATCTTTACAGCCCTTCTGGGAGGCAGATCGCATTGGCCTCACTTTGTAGATGAGGAAGCTAAGGCTCGGTAACATGAAACCTTGTGGCACACTGCCCCCCAGGAGATGCAGGGCACAGAAACCCTTAGAGCATCTACCTAATGAAGGGCACATTGAGAGTGACAGCCTCTGTGCAGCTATATTCACTGCTGTGTCCAGGGGGCCCTCCACGCACTTGTATTGCTCACCTTGCCTGCCTTTGCTAATGACCTCAATTCATATGGCTGGTGAAGTGGATGGCTTCTGCCCTCCACTGCACCTATGGAAGACACATCACATCAGGGACAGCACTATGTCCCCACAGTCCCCTTCCCATCACTACATTCTCCAGTTCAGGACTTGAGCCTTCCTGGAGAACACTGAGGCATTGCTGTCCTTCAGCACTGTCTCACCACACTCAGCCGCCCAGTCCTGGAGCATTTTCTTCTGGCCCAGACTCCCTCTGGAGCTTTTCTTGGGTCGTGCAGGGGCCATCCTCAGCTGTCAGGTGGGGTCTGGCTGGGGAAAGATGGTGCTGAGCCCTGCCTTCTATTGATCAGGGACACCAACAACAAAAGATAGTGAGAGTCCTGGCATCAGGGTCATCCAAACTCCCTTCTTGGGAGAGTCAGGCTCTCAGCTTTGGGATTCTAATTCTAAGTGAGGGGATCACCTAGCTTCACCCTCATCATGAGCCAGGAAGGACTACTGGTAAGTGCCTGGTAACCACCCACCCCCCTTAACCATGGAACAGTGGTTAGGACAGCAGCAGGGTGGCCCTTGCCTGTCACAGTCAGATGAAACCCACCTTCCCCACAGGACAGCACATGTTTTATGTTGACCATTTATATTGGACCAGACACTGCTAAGTGTGGGAGGCCCTTGCCGAGCTCAAGGCCACAAATAAAAAGCAATATGGCATGTGCTATAGTGGGATCCCAGGTGAACTTGGACTTCGAAGTCCAAGAAGGCTTCCTCAGGAAGTGATGACCAGCGGACATCTAAAGGGTGAGCGAGGCTGGGAGACCCTGTGACAATACAGGGCTTCAGTGGGGACCAAAAGAAACTCCCCTATAGCAAGGAGAGCCATGAGGGAAGGAGGCCATACTGAAGGAAGCTAGATACAGAGGCCAATGTGTGCTGGGTCTGAGGATGTGGGTTTGGAGAGAGTCTAAGGGCAATGGGGAGCCATGGGAAACATTATGCAGTGAGGAGTGGTGTCAAGTTCTGGGCTTAGTTTTAGAAAGATGGTGGGAGAATGGATACGGGTTGCAATCTTGGAGGCTAGGAGGCTGGTTGTGGGAAGTGCTATTACCTGGGAAGGAAGGTGGTGGGCCCATGCATGGGAGGTAGAGAAGTGTGTGACTTTGAAGGGGATTTGGTAAGCAGAATGAGCTGGGTTTTGTGTAGACATAAAGGAGAGGGAGTGAGGATGCCTTCTGGCTCTCAGCCTGGTTCCCTAGTGGACAAGCCCAGGTTGAGGCTCCAGCCACCTGCAACCATGAACATGAGCGGTAGAAAATGAATGGATTATAAAACATTAGCGTTTGAACACACAGTTCCAGTTCCTACCAGTTCATGGGTGTATCATCCCTGCCTGCTTTCCACCATTTGTCCATTTGTGTTTTCTGTTCCTGGACTTTTCTAGCAGCTCCTCTGTCACCCTAGAAGGGAGAAGGCTGGAAGAAGGTGCCCTACCTCAGCAGCTGACCCAAAGGCAGATAGATGATGCCTTGGGCAGGTGCTCTTCCTTTCCTTTGGCGGTGAGAGTGGGGTTCCAGGGCGTCTGGGAACCCCAGAAGAAGGGCAGAGCATCTCAGTCATGGGGACCTCTCGTCCTGTGCTCTCATGGACTTAGGGGTCAGGAAGCCCACGTTTGTGGTAGGGGACTTGAGGATGTGTGTTTGGGTCATCTGGACATATGTGGACATGTGGCTCTGGGCCTGTGCCTGCCTCTGGGGTTCCTTCATTTATTCATTTGAACTGTAACTGCAGCGACAGCATCAGTCCAGGAGGAGTCCCCTGTTTCTATCTCCCCACGGCTGGCTCCTTCTCCTTGATCCATTCTCTGCTCCAGCACCTTCTACGGCATGCTGTCTCTCCCCATGCCCTGCCCCCACCCCGTCAACCCTGTGAATATCTTGGAACACGTGTGCCAGCTGGGCTCCTTTTCCCATGTGGGTTGTGTTGGCAGGTGGCTGAGTCTGAGGCATTGGCCCCTCCTGTCTGTGGGCTCCTGTAGGGCAAGATTAGCACCCTCCAAATCCCCAGAGCCCAGCACAGAACTTGTGTCTACACAAGGGCTCAATGGATATTTGCTGACATGAAGTGGCCTGAGCAATGAGGATGTGGCTACCTCTCCGTCTGTGTGTGAGTCTGAACATGTCTGCGTGTGTGTCACATGTATGCTCTTATGTACTAAACGTGTCTCTGTGTGTGCCTGAGGCTGTCTAAGGGTGAATGCCCACACTAGTCTCTGTGTGTCCCAAGCACATCTCTGCATGCCATCTCACACAGGCACACCCGTGCACATAAGAATCTGTGCCTATCTGCCTGATGGACACACGCTCATACCTGAGCCTGCCCATGTGGGTATATTGGAGCACATCTGCAAATGTGTGGCCACATGGGCATCCAGATTCACCTGAGCATGTCTTTGTATGTATTTTCATGTGTCTATTTGAGTGTACAGGCAGTATCCAGGTTACAAATGAGATAGGGTCTATAGGTTTGTTTATTTATTGATATTTAATTCAATGAAAGGAGGGGAGGCAGAGGCAGACTCCCACATGCATCCTCACTGGGATCCACCTGGCAAGCCTACTAGGGGGTGATCCTCTGCCCATCTGGGGCCCTTGCTCCATTGCGAGGGGAGCCATTTTTTAGTGCCTGAGGCAGAGGCCATGGAGCCATCCTCAGCGCCTGAGGCCAACTCACTCCAATTGAGCCATGGCTGCAGGAGGGGATTAGATGAGAGAGAGAGAGAGAGAGAGAGAGAGAGAGAGAGAGAAGCAAGGAAAAGCAAGATAGGGAAGGGTAGAGAAGCAGATGGTCACTTCTACTGTGTGCCCTGACTGGGAACCTAACTCAGGCCATTCACATGCTGGGCCGACCTCTACCACTGAGCAAACCGGCCAGGGCCAGGTTTGTTCTTAAGTTGAATTTGTATGTAAGAGTAAACAGGTACATTTACTTATTAAATGCAACTTAGACAGATGTTTGTTTTAACATAGTATTTATTTTTAACTTTCTGTGTATATAAATACTTAAATATTTTCAAACCTACAGAACCTAACTCATTTGTAACCAAGAAGCTGCCTGTATCCTTGTCTGTGTGCCTACTGATGTGCAAACGTGAGCTTGGGCATGCTTGTGCATGTGCCCACACAGATACACGTGTGCCTCCAACATGCCTGCACGTATACCCACAAGGGAATGTCCGAGTTTCAACCCAGGGATTTCTGAAATTGGCACTTTCTGATTTCAGACTCAGAGAAGAGCCTGGCCAACTCCATTTCCCTCTCTCCCCCAGCATTGGTCCTGAGCCGCCCTGGCCTTCCTCCAAGCTAAACGCTCCTTCAAAGAATGAGGATGCAGTGGAAGGAATTCTTCCTAGCAGCTTCCGGGCCTCCTACCAGTTACCATGGTGAAAACCTCAACTGTCTGACATAGGAGCAGTATTCTTGGAAAGGGCTCCTGGCTTCTAGGGGCAGGAGCTAGAGCCACTCATGCTGGGATGTTCAGGGGCAGGTTCTGCTAAAAGGATCCAGCTTCATGGCCTTACTGTTGAGTCCAGACATGAAACAGGATGCTAATAACAAAATAGGTGCAACCTGTCAGATAACCAGTGTGCATCTGGATGACACATTCAGAAAGCATAAGTACCTTGCGGGCAGGGTCAACAGTGTCTTCATTTCCTAACTCGGGAGACTCAGAAGGCAAGATCCACCTAAAGGGTGGGTGATTCTAAGCCACTGGTTTTCAACTGGGGGGGCGGTAGTTTTGTCCCCCCAGGGTACATTTCTTAATGTCTGGTCTGGAGGTTTCTGGTTGTCATGTCTGCAGGGGAGGAGTGGCAGGCAGGTGCTACTGTCATGTAGTGGGTAAAGGCCAGAGATGCTGCTCAATATCATACAAGGCACTCAGCAGTCCCCATGGCAAAGAGTGGTCCAACCCCAAAGTCAGCAGTGCCCAGGCTAAGAAACTCTCCCATAAGAACATGAAGGAAGGCAGACAGAATCCTGAAAAGCAGTCTGAGTTTAGACTCATCAGAAGTATTTCAGGTGCAAAAGATTTGACAGATGCTCCAGGACAAAAGAACACCTGTATAGCCGGTGAGTCTATGAAAAGATGCAAACGAGGAAAATGTGAATAAGGACCACCATGAGATATCACTTCACACTTACCAGATGGTCAAAGGAAAATAACCCAAGGACACCAAGAGTTGACAAAATTATGGAGCAACAGGAACTCTCCACTCCTGCTTGTGGAATGTTAGATAATATAGCCAAATCTATAGGGTCACATCTATTGATAGATATAAAGTCATACAGCTGGCCCAGAGTCAGGGGCTGGCCCAGAGTCAGGGGCTGGAGCAGTATGCTGCATTTCCTAATAGACTTATAAAGAATTGCATCCATGTTTTCAGATCAAGCAGTATATTGCTTCCCCAGGTTCATGACCAGGGCCTCAGGGCTCATGTGCCTCCCACTGGAGGGAAGGGGGCTCAGTTCAAATGCCAAGATTCAAAGTTTTCTCTCCTGGGTCAGCAGAAACATCACTAAAATGTCAATGGCTTTGGCTTCTTAAGAAGCCTGCATGGGGCAGCAGCCACTGTGTGTTAAATATAGTGATCCCTACAGTTTTTTGGAATAAAGATAAGTTCTGAACAAAGTTTCTTTATTTGGTTGTTCCTTTCCTGAGTGTAGCTATTGTTTAAAAATAAAAAAAGGAGTGGCTGACATCTGACAGAAGTTTCTTGGGAAAGTAGCAATACGGTGTTGAATCTCCAGGGGGTTCTTAGCATGTGAGTGTGGCTGTTTCAGGACCTGAGGAAGGGTGACTTGCCCATTGACTTGTCAGGGTATTTTTAAGGAGGGTCTTCCTGAGCCAGGTCCTGGAGAAGTTCTTACAGTCAACATTTGTTCTGTGGCCACAACAGAAGGCCAGGAACTTCCCCAAAGTTTATCCTCCAAGATAGCAAAAGCGGCTCTCACTTCTTTGAATGCAGTCATGACTACTGTCACACTTATTGAGTGTGTGCCAGCTCTGGGGCTAAGATACTATAAACACCATTTTATATCTTCCTCCCCACTTATTAGACCCCTCTTCTCCTGTTTAATGCCCTCCAACCACGTAGACTGCCTTTTTGTTCAGACAGACCTCTCTCTAGCCTCAGGGCCTTTGCACTTGCTATTACTTCAGTCTAGTGCTCTCTTTCCTCCCAGATCTTCATGGTTATCCCCTTCTCATTCTCCAGGTCTTAGGTAAAATGTTACTGTCCTTTTAAGGTTGAAACATTCCACTCCATCACTCACTATTACATTACTCAACTCTATTTTCTTTATTCCATTTGTGACACTTTGAGTTTATTCATTGTGACTGGGCTTATTCTCTCTTTCTCCCCAGCTGGAATGGAAGTTTTGTGCAATCAGGGAACTGTCTAGTCTATTTCCACCAAGTCCCAAACTCTACTGCTTATCCCCATGTGGACAACTCATTAAACACCTCTGCTTCCTTCTTCTGATCTAAAAAATGAGTATGATAATAATTGTTAATTCAGAGTAAACCCATTAAAGTGCTTAAAATACAGTGTCAGGTGCACATTTGCTCAAATGTTATTCATTAATATTATTAACCCTTTGAGTAGTAAGTTTTTTGTTAACCCTTTGAGTGAGGACATACATGAATGTTTGTACTACTCAAAGGGTTAAGTATTTGAAAAAATGTTCATAGAAGGAAGGAAGGAAGAGTCCTCAGGCATATAACTCTATTAATTCAAGGATTTTTTTATCCAACAAATGCTTGTTGAGAACCTATGTTGTGTCAACTACAGAACAGAGGTACAGACCAGCAACTTCACACTGGAGAGACTGAAGTTTGAACATAATAGTGATTATGATACTAAGTATTCCTAAGCACGTACTATGTGCAAGGTCCCATTGAATCTCATTGCCTCCCTGGGAGGTATTTTCATTTTGCAGGTGAGGTAGCTGAGGATCAGTGAAGGTAAGTGACTTTCCTCATATCCTTATTGGCAATGGGTACAGTAGCCACCCCCTTATCATCAGGGGATATACTCCAAGACTCCCAGTGGATACCCACAACCCAGCATAGTACTTAACCCTACATATACTATGCTTCTTTGTATACATACACACTTTTCATTTAAAGAAAGCATTTTATGGTTTCTCTTTGACATGTCTGAATTGCTATCATCACTACTTTTGCACTTTAGGGCCATTATGAAGTAAAATAAGGATCACTTGTGGACAAGCAATGTGATACCATGACAGTTGATCTGATAACCCAGCTGGCTACTAAATGACTAACAGACAGGTGGCCTATATATTGTGGAGACACTGAACAAAGAGATGAGTCATGCCCAAGGCAGGACAGAGCAGATGGCAAAACATTTCATCACGTTACTCAGAATGATGTGCAATTTAAAGCTTATGATTTATTTATTTCTGGATTTTTCTTTTAATGTTTTTTCTTTTTAATTTAGAAATTAAATTTAATGGGGTGACATTGAGCCACAAGAGCACATATATTTCAGGTAAGCATCTTTGATAGTGTTTGAACTATTCATTGTGTGTGCCCATCACCCAAAGTCAAATCATTGTCCACCACTGTATATTTGGCTCTCTTTACTACCCTCCCCCACCCCTCCCTCTGGTAATCACTTCACTTTTATCTATATCCATGAGTCTCAGTCTTATATATCCCATGTATGTGTAAAATTATATAGTTCTTAGCTTTTTCCGATTTACTTATTTCACCTAGCATAATATTCTCAAGGTCCAGCTATATTGTCATAAATGAGGATATGTCATCATTTCTTGTGGCTGAATAGTATTCCATAGTATATATGTACCACCTCTTCTTTATACAGTCTTCTATTAAGGGACACTTTGGTTGTTTTCATGTCTTGGCCACTGTGAACAATGCTGCAATGAACATACATGTGTCTGAACATACCAATGTTTTTGAGTTCTTTAGATAGATACACAGTAGAGAGATTATTGGGTCATATGATAGCTCTATTCTTAATTTTTTGAGGGACTGTCATTCAGTCTTCCAGAGTGGCTGAACCAGTTTACATTCCCACCAGCAGTGAATGAGGGTTCTTTTTTCTCCACAGCCTCTCCAACACTTGTTATTACCTGTTTTGCCAATCTAACAGGTGTGAGGTGGTATCTCTCAGGGCCTTTTATGGTTCTATACAAATCTGGTGATTTTTTGCTCTATTTCTTTAAAAAGTGACATTGGGATTTTAATGGGGATTGTATTTTATTTGTATATTGCTTTGGGCGATATGGCTACTTTAATTACAGTGATTTTTCCAATCCACAAACATGGAATATCCTTCCATTTCATTGAGCTTTTTTCAATTTCTTTGAACAATGTTTTGTAGTTTTCAGTATAAAGGCCCTTCCTTTCCTTTGTTGATTTCTAGGTATTTTATTTTTTTGTTGTAATTGTAAAAGGAATTTTTTAAAAAAATTCATTTTCTGCCTGACCAGCAGTGGCGCAGTGGATAGAGCGTTGGACCGGGATGCAGAGGACCCAGGTTTGAGACCCTGAGGTCGCCAGCTTGAGTGCATGCTCACCTGGTTTAAGCAAAGCTCATCAGCTTGGACCCAAGGTCGCTGGCTCAAGCAAGGGGTTACTCGGTCTGCTGAAGGCCTGCAGTCAAGGCACATATGAGAAAGCAATCAATGAACAACTAAGGTGTTGCAACGTGCAATGAAAAACTAATGATTGGGATGCTTCTCATCTCTCTCTGTTCGTGTCTGTCTGTCCCTATCTATCCCTCTCTCTGACTCTCCCTCTGTTTCTGTAAAAAAAAAAAAAAATTCATTTTCTGAGATTTTATTATTGGTATATAAGAAAGCAGTAAACTTTTTTATATTGATAATGTAACCTGCAACTTTACTGTATTTGCTTATTGTTTCTAAAAGTTTTTTTGTGAAGTCTTTAGGGTTTTCTATACACAGACCCATGTCATGACAATTGTCATAAAGTTCTGTCATTTTTAAAAATTCTTGAGTCTTTCTTTTCTTCTCTCTACATCAGCGGTTCTCAACCTGTGGGTCGCGACCCCGGTGGGGGTCAAACGACCAAAATCCACAGGTTGAGAACCGTTGCTCTACATCATCTCTAGTTGTCTGTCTTCAATGTCACTGATTTTATCCTCTATCAGGCCATTTTTATTAGCTAAACTTGTTAGTTCATTTTTTCAGTTCACTTATTGAGTTCTTCATTCCAGAATTTGTCTGGTTCTTTTTAAAAATTTTAATCTCTTTGGTGGGATACTTGTTGTTGTTTTTGTTAATTTGTTTTCTGAGTGCATTAAATTGTCTGTGTTTTCTTGCATTTTGTTGAGTACTTTCAGAACCTCAATTTTGAATCATCTGTTATTTAACTTCAAAGTTTCCATGTGGCTGCTATTGCTTTCTGGAGATTTTCCATTTTCTTTCTGAACTGTGTCTCTTTCTTAGTTGTTCATGATGATATTGGAAGAACCCTTTCCCTACCTAGAAGGCACTTGAGCATGGTATTGCACTTGCAAGAGGTTTTCTATTATTTTTCAGTAGGTGGTGCTGGATTACAAATTTTAACTGTGTAAAAATCCCCAGGCTGACTTCTGCTGGCAATGATGAAGCTGCAATGATGAAGGTGGGTCAGGCTGTGAGGGCTTTCTTCTCCTTCTTTTGTGTTTCCTCCCAGCAGTGGCGATCTTGGGCCTCTGCGTGTTCTTCCCCGTATCCTAACAAACTAGGGACCAGACAGAGAGTACACTTGTTTTTCAGGAGAAACAGTGGTTCTGCAGAGTTAGTTCTGAAGTATGCCACTATTACTCTCTGTATTCTGTGAAGGGAGGGAAGTGGGATCTGGGAGGTTGGCAGGGTACACTTTGTATTTCTCTTTCTCTGTCCCATGTGGCAGCTGTGGGCAGACTACAGAAGCACAGGTAGTGTCCCAGAGTTTCATCTTCTGCCCTGTCCCTGCACTTAGCCATTGCTTTGGTTTAGCACTTCTTAGAGTGTCTGCCTCCATCTCTGCTCCTCCGGGTGGATGAAGACACAGTCACACCAGATTTCTCCCTGCTCTGGAGCTCCACTGTGCTGCGAGTGCTCGGCAGCAGGGTTGCATCCTTGTCTTTTGCCTCCTGGAGCCTACCTTTAGTTGATTCAATGTGTGGATCTTTCAGGCAAGCCTGGGAGCCCAGTTGGGGTTTCTTTTCTGAGTTATAGCTGTTCAATTTGTAGAAGTTTCAAGGGGCAAGATCAAGGCTATCTCTCATGCTACCATTTCTCTGGTGTCCTCCTTTAGTGTTTTTAGACCACAGTTTACTGTGGGTAACTGAAATCTTGAAAAGTAAAACTGTAGATAAGGGAGGGGGATGACTGTATTATGTTTTGTCAAGCTGATATGCTAATAGTGCATCTTATTTTAATTTGCAAATTTTTGATGCCTAATTAAGTTGTGCATTTTCATGTCTCTTCACCATGTATATTTCATCTTTTCCATTGTGATTTCTAAGATGTCTTACATATAAAATATCCTTTGGTAAATCTGTTTCAAATATTCTTTTCTAGTTTCTCTTTTTTTGTTTAACTTTAAAAAAAAATGTGTTTTGAATATTGAATACCAACTATAATTAAAGAAAAAAATTTTAAATGGTTTTGGCTCCAAAAACTTTTACATTTTATTTAGTCAAATTTATGTATTTTTTAAAAATTATTGATATCTCTAGTAATTATTCATCTTAATTTTCTTCTAGGGGTGAGTTATTGCAGTTTTTAATTCATTTTTTTATTAGTTTTAATGGGGTGACATTGATAAATCAGGGTACATATGTTCAGAGAGAACATCTCCAGGTTATTTTGACATTTGGTTATGCTGCATTCCCAGCACACAAAGTCAAATTGTCTTCCATCACCTTCTAACTGGTTTTCTTCATGCCACTCCCCTCCCCTAACTCCCTCCCCCACCTCCACCCGACCTCGTAACCACCACACTCTTGTCCATGTCTCTGAGTCTCATTTTTATGTCCCACCTATGTATGGAATCATACAGTTCTTAGTTTTTAAATTTACTTATTTCACTCAGTATAATGTTATCAAGGCCCATCCATGTTGTTGTAAATGATCCGATGCCATCATTTCTTATGGCTAAGTAGTATTCCATAGTATATATGTACCAAAGCTTTTTAATCCACTCGTCCACTGATGGACACTTGGGCTGTTTCCAGATCTTTGCTATTGTGAACAATGCTGCCATAAACATGGGGGTGCATTTCTTCTTTTGAAACAGTGCAATGGTGTTCTTGGGGTATATTCCTAAAAGTGGTATAGCTGGGTCAAAAGGAAGTTTGATTTTTAATTTTTTGAGTAATCTCCATACTGTTTTCCACAGAGGCTGCACCAGTCTGCATTCCCACCAGCAGTGCAGGAGGGTTCTCTTTTCTGCACAACCTCGCCAGCACTTATTCTGTGTTGTTTTATTGATGAGCGCCATTCTGACTGGTGTGAGGTGATATCTCATTGTGGTTTTAATTTGCATTTCTCTAATGATTAGTGATGATCATTTTTTCATATGCCTATTGGCCATCTGTATGTCCTCTTTGGAGAAGTGTCTATTCATTTCTTTCGCCCATGTTTTGATTGGATTGTTTGTCTTCCTGGTATTGAGTTTTACAAGTTCTTTATAAATTTTGGATATTAACCCCTTACCAGACGTATTGTCAAATATGTTCTCCCATTGTGTAGTTTGTCTTTTTGTTTTGTTCTTATTGTCTTTAGCTGTGCAAAAGCTTTTTAGTTTGATATAGTCCCATTTGTTTATCCTGTCTTTTATTTCACCTGCCCATGGAGATAAATCGGCAAATATATTGCTGTGAGAGATGTCAGAGAGCGTACTGCCTATGTTTTCTTCTAAGATGCTATGGTTTTATGGCTTACATTTAAGTCTTTTATCCATTTTGAGTTTATTTCTGTGAATGGTGTAAGTTGGTGGTCTAGTTTCATTTTTTTGCAGGTAGCTGTCCAATTTTCCCAACACCATTTGTTGAAGAGGCTGTCTTTACTCCATTGTATGCTCTTACCTCCTTTGTCAAATATCAGTTGTCCATAAAAGTGTGGGTTTATTTCTGGGTTCTCTGTTGTGTTCCATTGATCTATATGCCTGCTCTTATGCCAGCACCAGGCTGTTTTGAGTACAATGGCCTTGTAGTATAACTTGATATCCGGAAATGTGATACCTCCCACTTTATTCTTCCTTTTCAAGATTGCTGAGGCTATTCACGTTCTCTTTTGGTTCCATATAAATTTTTGGAATATGTGTTCTATATCTTTGAAGTAAGTTATTGGTATTTTAATTGGCATTGCATTGAATTTATAAATTGCTTTAGGTAATATAGACATTTTAATGATGTTTATTATTCCTAACCATGAGCACGGTATATGCTTCCACTTTTTTGTATCGTCCCTGATTTCTTTTATCAATGTTTTATAATTTTCCAAGCACAAGTCTCTAATCTCCCTGGTTAAATTTATTCCTAGGTACTTAATTTTTTTAGTTGCTTTGGTGAGGGTGATTGCATCCTTAATTTCTCTTTCTGACTGTTCATTTTTAGTGTATAGAAATGCCTCTGATTTCTGAGTATTAGTTTCATATCCTGCCACCTTGTTGAATTCATTTATCAGGTCCAGTAGTTTTTTGACTGAGACTTCAGGGTTTTCTTTATACAATATCATATCATCTGCAAATAATGATAGTTTTACTTCTTCTTTTACAATTTGGATGCCTTTTATTTCTTTTTCTTGTCTGATTGCTATGGCTAGGACTTCCAGAGCTATGTTGAATAAGAGTGGTGAAAGGGGGCACCCCACCTTGTTCCTGATCTTAAGGGTATTGCTTTTAATTTTTGCCCATTGAGTATGATGTTGGCTGTGGGTTTGTCATAGATGGCCTTTATCATGTTGAGGTATGTTCTCTGTATTCCCACTTTGCTGAGAGTTTTGATCATGAATGGGTGCTGGATTTTATCAAATACTTTTCCTGCATCTATTGAAGTTATCATGTGGTTTTTATCCTTCCTTTTGTTTATGTGATGAATCACATTGATTAATTTGTGAATATTGTACCAGCCTTGCCTCCCAAGAATAAATCCCACTTGATCATGGTGTATATTGTTTTTCATATACTGCTGGATCCAGTTTGCTAATATTTTGTTGAGGATTTTTGCATCTAAATTCATCAGGAATATTGGCCTATAATTTTCTTCCTTTCTGTTGTGTTTGCCTGGTTTTGGAATCAGAATTATGCTCGCCTCATAAAAGGAGCTTGGAAGTCTTCCTTCCTCTTGAATTTTTTGAAATAGCTTGAGAAGGATATGAGTTAGTTCTTCTTTGAATATTTGGTAGAATTCACTTGTGAAGCCATCAGGCCCAGGACTTTCCTTTTCTGGGAGTTTTTTTGATAACTGTTTCAATCTCATTTGTTGTAATCGGTCTGTTTAGGATTTCTGATTCTTCCAGATTAATTTTTGGAAGATTATATGTTTCAAGAATTTGTCTATTTCATCTAGGTTGTCTAGTTTTTTGGCATACAGTTCTCCATAGTATTTTCTTACAATATTTTGTATTTCTGTTGTGTCAGTTGTTATTTCTCCACTCTCATTTCTAATTTTATTTACTTGAGTCCTCTCTCTCTTTTTTTCTTGGTGAGTCTGGTTAAAGGTTCATCGATCTTATTTACCTTTTCAAAGAACCAACTCCTGGTTTCATTGATCCTCTGTATTGTTTCTTTAGCCTCTATGTCATTTATTTCTGCTCTGGTCTTTATTATTTTCTTCTTTCTACTAGCTCTGGGCTTTCCTTGCTGTTCTTTTTCTAGTTCTTTTACACATGATCTTAGCCAAAAGGCCGAGAAGCAATTTTCTAGTTCTTTTAGATCAGGGGTCTCAAACTCAACTCAGCATGTGGGCCGCAGAGCAAGATCACAGCCGTTCAGCGGGCCGCACTAGGTCTACAAAAGGCAACTGTTATGCAACACTTTTCAGTGTCACAAAACGACCAGAAACTGTAGTTCGTGGATTAGTCTGCGGGCCGCACAAAATTGTTCGGCGGGCCGCATGGGCCACGAGTTTGAGACCTCTGTTTTAGATGCAGGGTCAAGTTGTTTATTTGAGCTTTTTCTAGCTTCTTGAGGTATGCCTGTAATGCTATAAACTTCCCTCTCAGGACTGCTTTTACTGTGTTCCATAAATTTTGGTTGATGTATGCTCATTATCATTTGTTTCTAGAAATTTTTTTATTTCTTCTTTGATCTCATTGTTAACCCATTTGTTATTTAATAACATGCTATTTAGTTTTCAAGTGTATGAGGTTTTATCAGTTTTACTGTTGTGGTTGATTTCTAGTTTCATGCCATTGTGATCAGAGAAAGTGCTCAATATTATTTTAATCTTCTTAAATTTGTTGAGATCGCTTTTGTGCCCTAACATGTGG
Source organism: Saccopteryx leptura (assembly GCF_036850995.1). NCBI lineage: Eukaryota > Metazoa > Chordata > Mammalia > Chiroptera > Emballonuridae > Saccopteryx > Saccopteryx leptura. The sequence continues at coordinate 134,407,094 of NC_089508.1, read as the reverse complement.
TCTATCCTAGAGAATGTACCATGAGCACTTGAAAAGAATGTATATTCTGCTGCGTTAGGTTGAATGGTTCTGAAGATATCTATTAAATCAAGTTGATCTAGTGTGTCCTTTAAGTCTGCTGTTTCTTTGTTAATTTTCTTTCTTGAGGATCTATCTAGTGATGTTAGTGGGGTATTAAAATCCCCTACTATTATAGTATTGCTGTTGATCTCACCCTTTAAATCCATCAAAGTCTGCTATATATATTTACATGCTCCTGTATTAGGTGCATATATATTTATAAGTTATATCTTCCTGTTGGATTTCTCCCTTTATCATTATGTAGTGACCTTCTTTATCTCTTACTATAGCCTTTGTTTTAAAGTCCATTTTGTCTGATATAAGTATTGCTACCCCAGCTTTTTTTCATTTCCATTTGCATGAAATATTTTTTTTCATCCTTTTATCTTCAGTCTATGTGCATCTTTTGTTTTAAGGTGTGTCTCTTGTAGATAGCATATTTATGGGTCCTGTTTTTTATCCATGCAGCTGCCCTATGTCTTTTGATCGAATCATTTAATTCATTTACATTTAAGGTTATTATTGATATGTAGTTTTTTGTTGCCATTTTATTCTTTAAAACTGTATTCCTCTTTTGCTATATTCTTTTTCCCCTTTGATCTGTTTACAACAAGCCCCTTAGCATTTCTTGCAGCATTGGTTTGATTGTAGTGAAATCCTTGAGTTTTTTTTTGTCTGGAAAGCTTTTTATTTCTCCTTCAATTTTAAACGATAACCTTGCTAGATAAAGTAGTCTTGGTTGTAGGTTCTTGTTCTGCATTACTTTGAATATTTCTTGCCATTCCCTTCTGGCCTCAAGTGTTTCTGTTGAGAAGTCAGAAGTCATCTTTATAGGGGCTCCTTTGTAGGTGATAGCCTTTTTTTCTCTAGCAGCTTTTCATATTTTCTCTTTATCACTTAGCTTTGGTATTTTAATTATGATGTGTCTTGGTGTAATTTCTTTGAGTTTCTCTTTAATGGAGTTCTCTGTGCTTCTTGAACTTGTGAGATGTTTTCCTGCCTTAATTTAGGCAATTTTCATCTATGATATGTTTGAACAATGTCTCTATTCCTTGTTCTCTCTTTTCTTCTTCAGGAACCCCTACGATGCGGATGTTATTTCTCTTTATGTTGTCACTGAGCTCTCTTAGAGTTTCCTCAGACTTTTTGAGTCTCTTTTCTTTTTTCTGCTCCACTTCTGTGCCTTCATTTATCTTGTCCTCTAATTCGCTGATTCGATTCTCAGCTTCATCCATCCTGCTTTTAATTCCTTCCATTGGTTCTTCAGTTCTGATATTGTATTTGTCATTTCTGACTGATTCTTTTTTATTTCAATGTCCCTTTTTATATTTGCTATCTCTTTATTTAGGTGTTCGTAATGACCATCTATTGTTGTTCTAAGATCTCTGAGCATCCTAACAATCATTAATTTTAAACTCTGCATCTGGTAATTTGGTTATTTCTGGTTTATTCAGGTCCTTTTCTGGGGATTTCTCTTGATTCATTTGTGTTGCATTTCTCTGCCTTCTCATTTTGTCTGTGTAAAAGAAGGTTTTGGGCACTGGAGTCCACTGGGTGTGGCCTCTGTGTTCCTTAGGTATGGCCTGTCTGCAGGCCCACCACCCCCTCTGCTGCTGCTGCCTAAGGCATTCGGGTATGGACAGTGCCGGTGCCAGCCCACTGGGGCTATTGCTGTAGTTTTCGCCTCTCCTTCATGGGAGGAGCTGTGATCACATGCTCAGGTGTACAAACCCCCATGAGTGGGGTTATGCTCAGCCCTGAGGTCAGGGGTGAGCACCTTTGTTCAGCTGCAGGACTCCGCCTGTTCTGGGCTTTTGCTCCACCCCCACAGGAGGAGCTAGCTCCTGTGTCAGGCCACAAGCCTTGGTTCCACAAGCAGGGCAAGGCTCCTCTCCTGCACCCTTGCTCAAGGGTGTGTCTTCACCCCTTCCGGGGCTCTGGCCCTTCCCCCGCAGGCTGGGTTGCAGGCGCCCCGCAGCTGGGCTTGACCACTTTTGTGTGTCCCCTCCTCCCCAGCCAGGCAAGACTGAGCTCACACCTGGGCCTCAGTTGTGGCCAGCCTGTTTCCGCCCTTGCTGACAGAACTGCGTTTCCACGTCCCACTGCCCCCGCCCTCTGGCAAGACCTCAGCCATGTGGGTGGGGGTGCTGCAGCTCAAAATCTAAGACTCACTACTGTAGTCCTGAAAGCTCCCTTCTTCTAAGCCGCTCTGCTCTGAGTGCCACGGGAGAGCTTGTTTGGCTGGCGTCTTGCTTCCCTTTGCTTGTATTGATGTTTCCAGGGGAAATATTCACTTCAGATTTGGGGAGTGTCTTGTCCCAGGGGTAAGGTGGCTGTCTCTCAAAGTGTTTCTTCCTGTGCCTCCTAGATTATACTCTCTTCCTGCTGCTTCGGTTCTCTCCCCGTCCCCCAGAACCCCATGTGAGTGGTTGTGAGAGAAGTTTTTTAGGTCCCTTTAAGAAGAATCCTGGGTCTGAGAAATCGGTCTCTTTCTTACAAACAGTATCCTGACTTGTTTTCAGCTAAATGCTGTCCATATGCCTCTTCTAGGCTCTGGGGCTGCAGGCTGGGGCTTTGTTCCTGGGAATCAGGACCCTCCCCTCTCTGCTAAACTCACTTTCCGCCACACGAGTCTCTCTCTGCTGCCGTTCGCTCCGGGGAGCTGGGCAGCCCTCTCCGCGTTTCCGCTTTTCCTACCAGTCTTGGTGTGGCTTCTTCCGTGTTCCTTGGTTGAAGAGTCCTCTTAGTTTAGTCCAAAGTTGGTTTTTCCAGATGATGGTTTTTAAAATTAAGTTGTAATCCACTTTGGTTCTGGGAGGTGGAAATTGATATGTCTGCCTACTCCATCACCATCTTGTTGTCTCTGCAGTGGTAATTTGCAGAGTTTAACTTTTTATCCATCTGAAATTTATTTGAGAGTGTTGATGATCAAAAGTTAATTTTTTTTTCAAATTATTACTCAGTTGTGTCAGATTCATTTATTGAACAAGTAGTTGTTTGCATTCAGATTTGAGGATCCTCATTCATAAATACCAAATAATTATCTATATTTGAGTCTGTTGAAGAATTTTCTGTTCCTTTTTCTAAATCTATCTATTTTTTATGTGAATTATGGTGATATCTTCATACTATTCTTCCCATCCAGGAATATTTATCTTTTTAGTTTTTTAAATATCTCTTAAACATTTGATGGTTTCATTCATATTAACCCTTATAGTTATAACCAATTTTATTTTCACATTATACCTAGTTTGAGTTGATAGTATAAAATGAATCACTTTCCTGTTTACATTTGCTGGTAATTGCTGGCCTGTAGGAAAGCTATTAATATTTATGCATTTATTTTGTATATTATTACTTTCCTGAATTCTTTTTTGTTATTATTGTTTTGTTTTATGTCTGTCTGTTTGTTTGTTTTAATTATACAGAGAGAGAGAGAAGAGAGAGAGAGACAGGGAGAGAGATGAGAAGTATCAACTTGTAGTTGGGCACTTTAGTTGTTTATTGATTGCTTCTCATATGTGCCTTGACAGGGGTGGTCTGGGCGAGCCAGTGATTCCTTGCTCAAGCCAGCAACCATGGGGTCATGTCTATGATCCCACACTCAAGCTGACGATCCTCCACTCAAGCTGGATGACCCTGTGCTCAAGCTGGTGACCTCAGGGTTTTGAACCAGGATCCTCAGCATTCCAGGTAGACGTTCTATCCACTGCACCACCACAAACTGGTCGGGCTTAACTTTGTTTTGATAAGAGGGATGGATCAAGAATTTATCAAGCCCTGGCCGGTTGGCTCAGCGGTAGAGCGTCGGCCTAGCGTGCGGAGGACCCGGGTTCGATTCCCGGCCAGGGCACACAGGAGAAGCGCCCATTTGCTTCTCCACCCCTCCGCCGCGCTTTCCCTCTCTGTCTCTCTCTTCCCCTCCCGCAGCCAAGGCTCCATTGGAGCAAAGATGGCCCGGGCGCTGGGGATGGCTCTGTGGCCTCTGCCCCAGGCGCTAGAGTGGCTCTGTTCGCAACATGGCGATGCCCAGGATGGGCAGAGCATCGCCCCCTGGTGGGCAGAGCATCGCCCCTGGTGGGCGTGCCGGGTGGATCCCGGTCGGGCGCATGCGGGAGTCTGTCTGACTGTCTCTCCCTGTTTCCAGCTTCAGAAAAAAAAAAAAAAAGAATTTATCAAACAGCCTGGCCTGTGGTGGCACAGTGGATAAAGCATCGACCTGGAATGCTGAGGTCACTGGTTTGAAACCCTGGGCTTGCCCAGTCAAGGCACATATGAGAAGCAACTACTATGAGTTGATGCTTCCTGCTTCTCCTCTCTCTTCTTCTGTCTCTCCCTCTCTTTCCTCTCTCTAAAAATCAGTAAATTTAAAACAATTTAAAAGAAGGAATTTATCAAATAACTTGTCTTCTTTGGAGATAAATATATACAACTTTTTTCTTTTATTTCCTGAATTTTGTTTAAGAGACTTCTAAATGTTCACTAGAATGCTGGTAAACAGAAAGAAAAAGTCTTGAAACTTTTGCAGATTTCTGTGGTGTAAACACTCCTATCAGAAATGAATCCAAGCCTGACCTGTGGTGGTGCAGTGGTTAAAGCATCAACCTGGAATGCTGAGGTCACTGGCTCAAAACTCTGGGCTTGCCTGGTTAAGACATATATGGGAGTTGATGCTTCCTGCTCCTACCCCCTTTTTTCTCTCTCTAAATATGAATAAATAAAATCTAAAAAAAAAAAGAATTCAAACTACCAATGTGATATTGCTGAATGAGGAGCTAGGAAGGGATCAGTTCTGTTGGTTTTGTGACCCAGCTGCCAACACTGATCCATACTTGCATTCCTGATATAAACCTTTAAGGTCATGGTGAATTATTATTTTAACATACACACACACTCATTTATACAACAGAAAGCATATACTATATTATCACTTAACACCTTTAGTAGGGTTTGAAGAGCTTTGTAATCAAGCACATCAATATATCAGCAGCAAAAATGCTCTAATATTTACATCCTTTGTCATAAATACTATAAAGAGGCTCACATCACTTTGGGTCAAGTTAGTTATCAACTTATTTTTGGTGCCAAACTTACCCCCAAAATTCAGTTTTCAGACCATTATTATTTTCAGAATTATGAATAATTCTGTGAAACTGAGTTTTATTTATTTCTTTTACTCTATTTTTTTGGTGAACTTGGTCTTTAAATTTGTTTCTAGGTTGTCAGGTTTCATACCAGGATTGGAATGTTTATAGAATGATTAGGAAATTTTCCATCTATTTTGGAACTTTTCACCTGTTTCTTGAACTTTTGAAAGTTGAGCTATTGCCTAACCTTTTGGGATTGACTTTTTTTTTCACCTGTTTCTTGAACTTTTGAAAGTTGAGCTATTGCCTAACCTTTTGGGATTGACTTTTTTGGGAGAGATTATTTTAGATAATGTCCTTAGTTTTCTCTGTCGTTATTTATTTATCCATTCAGGTGTTCTATTCTTTCTTGAGTTAATATTGGTAATGTATATATTTGTAGGAAATTCATTTTCACTGAAATTTAAAAACAATTCAACACAGAGTTGCACAGCATATTCTTTTATTTTAAAAGATTTTATTTATTCATTTTAGAGAGGAGAGAGAAATAGAGAAAGAGAGAGAGGAGAGAGAAGTGGGGAGGAGCAGAAAGCATCAACTCCCATAATTGCCTTGACCAGGAAAGCCTGGGATTTTGAACCAGCGACCTCAGCATTCCAGGTCTACACTTTATCCACTGCACCTCCACAGGTCAGGCCCATATTCTTTTATTTAAAAATCCTTCTTTATACCTGTGTTTACAAATCTATTTCTACTTCTGGTTTTAGATAGTTACATATGCTTTGTTTTTTATTTTATTTTTTATTTTAAGTAAACTTGAACTGCACATTTTTTATGGAGCTGACAGCTGGTGCTGAGAGATTTCATTTGGCTGCAACATAGGGAGCCAGAGAGAATGTGGTAGGAGGTTAGTAGGGGCAGCCCTGGGGGGCCTTGCTAGCCATATGGAGCCCTAGGAGGGGCACCACACTGAGTCCAAGGTATTTAGAATAAAGCATGGGCCCTGGCCGGTTGGCTCAGGGGTACAGCGTCGGCCTGGCACACAGAGGTCCCGGGTTCGATTCCCGGCCAGGGCACACAGGAGAAGTGCCCATCTACTTCTCCACCCCTCCCCCTCTCCTTCCTCTCTGTCTCTCTCCTCCCCTCCTGCAGCCAAGGCTTTATTGGAGCAAAGTTTGCCCGGGCGCTGAGGATGGCTCTGTGGCCTCTGCCTCAGGTGCTAGAGTGGCTCTGGATGCAACAGAGCAACGCCCCAGATGGGCAGAGCATCACCCCCTGCTGGGCATGCCAGGTGGATCCCTGTCAGGCGCATGTGGGAGTCTGTCTGACTGCCTCCCCGTTTCCAACTTCAGAAAAATACAAAAAATAATAATAATAATAATAATAAAAAAAAAAGAATAAAGCAAAGCACTGTGGTTGCAATGCCGAGAATGGGCTGTAGGTGCAGGAGCAGAAGCTGGGCCATCAGGGAGGGGGTGTTGGGTAGTAGAGGCAGGGGAGCTGAGGCTTTAGAGAGAAGAGGACCTCTTCTGCAGGTGTGTGTGTGTGTGTGTGTGTGTGTGTGTGTGTGTGTGTGTGTGTAGACCTACTTTAGACTAAATGGGACTCTGTTGTTTTTATTTTTAGTGGCTTTTTTGAGGTATCACCAACATACAATAAACTGCATTTTTTAAAAATTTTTATTTATTCATTTTTTAGAGAGATGGCAGGAGAGAGAGAGAGAGAGAGAGAGAGAGAGAGAGAGAGAGAGAGAGAAGGGGGGAGGAGCAGGAATCATCAATTCCATATGTGCTTTGACTGGGCAAGCCCAGGGTTTCGAACCCGCGACCTCAGCATTCCAGGTCAACGCTTTATCTACTGTGCCACCACAGGCCAAGCCAAACTGCATATTTTTACAGTAAAAATTTGGATGAGTTCTGACATACTTTTACACATATAAAAATTCATCAGTGTAAAGTAAGAAAAGGTACACCAGTCCCCTAAATTTTGTACTACCTTTACTGTCTACAAATTTTCTTCCCTCCTGTCTCTCCTGTCCTATCACCCACCAACACACACAAAAACCACTACATGTTTTCTGTCACTATAGAGTAGTTTGCATTTCCTAATATTTTACATAAATGGATCATACCATATATGCTCTCTCTCTTTTTTTTTAGTCTGAGCATGTGGTATGCTCACTCAGCATAATATTGAGATTAGTCCATGTGGTTCTATGTGTCCGTACTTCTCTCTCTCTCTCTCTCTCTCTCTCTCTCTCTTTTCAAGTGAGAGGAGGGGAGATAGAAAGACAGACTCTCACATGCATCCCAATTGAAATCCACCTAAGCAACTCCCATTAGGGTCTGATGCCCAAATCAACCGAGCTATCCTCAGTGCCCAGAGCCTGACATTTGGACCAACTGAGTGAAGGGGGAAGAGGTTTAGAAAGGGGAGAGGGAGGGGTGGAGGAGCAGATAGTTGCTTCTCATGTGTGCCCAGACTGGTAATCAAGCCCAGGATGTCCACACGCTGGGCTGACACTCTATCCACTGAGCCAACTGGCCAGGGCCTGTTCTTCTTTTTTTTTATTGCTAAATAATATTTATGCTACAGATATACTATGATTTGTTTATTGGGTGTGTTTCCAGTTGGGGGGTGATTATAAATAGAGCTATGAACATTCATGTGCAAATCTTGATGTAGACATACATTTTCATGTTCTGGGTAAATATTTAGGAGTATTTTTATTTTTATTTACTTTTATTTATTTTTTATTTTTTTGTGACAGAGACAGAGAGAGGGACAGATAAGCAGGAAGGGAGAGATATGAGAAGCATCAATTCTTCTAAGATATGCAGCATCTTAGTTGTTTGTTGATTGCTTGTTTATTGATTGCTTTCTCATATGTGCTTTGACCGTGGGCTACAGCAGAGCGAGTGACCCTTTGCTCAAACCAGGGAACTTGGGCTCAAGCCAGTGACCTTTAGGTTCAAGCCAGTGACCATGGGGTCATGTCTATGATCTCATGCTCAAGCCAGTGACCCCGTGCTCAAGCTGGTGAGCCTGCACTCAAGCCAGATGAGCCTGTGCTCAAGCTGGTGACCTCGGGGTTTCGAACCTGGGTCCTCTACATCCCAGTACAACAGTTTATCCACTGTGCTACTACCTGGTCAGGCCTTTGGGGTATTTTTAAAGCTTTACCAGAGACTTTAAGGCCAAAGTTACGCTGTGATCATGTGTGTGAGGTATCAGCTCTGATCATGCATGTGGGGTTCTGACAAGTGAGAAGTAATGAGGGCCATCGCTCTTCTCCACACCCTAAGAAAAAGGCCAACACTACAAGGAGTTTATGCCAATTTCATATGCAGGGTAGTGGTCCCCAAGTGCCAACATCAAGAGACTTGTATCTGTCCCTTTAATCCCTTAACACTGTTTCTCCATCATGCAAATCTTAAACATCTTGTTTAAATATAAACATTAACATCGTCTATCTCATGAATTAGTTGGCACACAGTTATACTTTTAGAAGGCCTGCTTCTATCTCTGTAGCAACAGCCCCAAATACCAGAACTGTGAACATTGTCAGCCTGCAGTGCCCAGCCAGTGCTAGCGGACTATTCAGAGGTTTTAGATAATGGCCTGCTACCTCCAACTTGCCCCATCTCTGAGCAGCCTGGGTGGTTGAAGTTCCACCATAACAGGCCACTAGGATTTTTAAAGCTTTTTTTTTTCCTTTTTGATTTCAAAAGTAATACATGTTGATGGGTGAAGGACTTGAACACACATGTCTCCAAAGAAGACATACAAAAGGACAGTAAGTATTTGGAAAGATGTCCAACATCACTAGCCATTAGGGAAATGCACATCTAGATCACACTGTGATATCACCTCCCACCTCTTAGACTGGCTATTACTAAAAACAAAAGAAAAACAAAAAACAACACTGTTGGCCAGGATGTGGGGAAATTGGAGTTTCTTGTGCACTGCTGGTGGGAATGTGGTGCAGCCACTGTGGACAACAGTATGAGGGTTCCTCAAAAATTAAGAATAGAATTCCCTTGTGATCCAGCAGTTCCACTTCTGTGTATACATTCAAAAAGAATTGAAAACAAGGACATGAAGAGATATTGGCACACCCACGTTCACAGCAGCAGTGTTAACAATGACCAAAAGGTGAAGACAACCCAAGTGTCCATTGATGGATGACTGGATAAACACAATATAGTTTATCCAAACCACAGAATACTATTTGGCCTTAAAAAGGAAGGAGATTTTGTGATGGCACAGTGGATCAAGTGTTGACCTGGAATGCTGAGGTGGCCGGATCAAAATGCTGGGCTTGCCCGGTCAAGACACATATGGGAGTTGATGCTTCCTGCTCCTCCCTGCCTTCTCTCTCTCTCTCTCTGTCTGTCTCTAAAATAAATAAATAAATAAATAAATAAATAAATAAATAAAATAAAAATCTTCTTAAAAAAAAAAGGAAGGATATTTTGACCTGCTACAATATGAGTGAACATTGAGGACATTATACCCGGCAAAATAAGCAAGACACAAAAGAGAGATACTGTACTGTGTGATTCCATCTATGTGAGGTCCCCAGAGGAATCAGATTCACAGAGACAGAAAGCAAGTGGTGGGAGCCAGGGACTAAAGGGGGGAGTTATTGTTTAATGGGACAGAGTTTTATTTTTGCAAAATGAAAAGAAGTATCATGATGGAGGATGGTTGCGCAATTTTGTGAATATACTTAATGTCACTAAACTGTGCACTTAAAAATGGTTAAGATAGTTAAATAGTTAAGATTTTATGTTATACATATTTTACCACAATTAAAAAAATTTTAGATTGCTGGATTGAAAAATGTAATACATATTATAAAAATGCAGAATGTAGAAGTCCACTACAGTGACCCCAACCACTATGAACCTGTGTGTATCTTCCCAGAATGCAATAAACACACACATACACACCTGTATATGTATTTTCTTATGTTCTCTATCTACACTCAAATAAACAAATAACACCCATAACTCTTGCCAAAATGGTATTATACTATGCATAGTTTTCTGCAACTTTTTTTCTACCTAGTAATAGATCATGTTTATCTTTCCACGTTGTTATCTGGAAAACATGACTTAGCATGCTACTTTTAAGGATGGTGTAATATTCCACAGCAGGATTTGGCAAACTTTTTTCTTAAAGGACCAGAGAATAAATATTTAGGCTTTACAGATCAAGGGATATATGTCACAATTCCTCAGCTCTGCTGTTGTATTGGAAAAGCAGCCACGGATGATGTGTAAATGAATGGGCATGGCCGTGTGCCAATAAAAGTTTATTTTAAAGACAAGCCGTGTTCTGTGGCATCCCTGCATTATCTGTCAACTGGGAATGCCCACTTTACAGATGTAGAAACTGAGTTCTAGAGAGAGACGGTCAAACAAGGGAGCATGAAGGAATGAAAACATTGGGGTTTATTTGTTGCAGCAGCCAGCATTATTCTAGTGCAGTGGTTCTCAACTGGTAGTCATTTTGTCTCCCACTTGGCTACATCTGGAGACATCATTTGTTGTCACACTAGAAAGAGGGTGCTAGTGGCATCTGCGAATAAAGGCCAGGGATGGTGCTAAACATTTGACAGTGCACAGGGGGGCCTCTATACAAAGAATTATCCAGCCCCTAATGTCAACAGAAACCCTTTCCTAAGTTAACAAACTCCCTACTTAAAGTTATATTATCTATTTATTTTTTTCTGCATCATTGAACAAGTGCACATTTCTCAGCCAAGTAGAGAGAAGTGGTTTTCATTAGCTCAGGGCAGGCTGGGTGTGGGCACTGCTCGGAATAGACTCAGCTTATCAGCTACTGCTTGTTTTGGCCTTGCCTGGTGGGTGTGCAGAGGATGTTACTTCAGAACTGACCAACAGGTTTGCTTGCCTGGGTTGAGAACACTCATCCAGGTCTCAGAGAGACCCACTCCTTGCACATCGAGGTCAGGCTACTTTGCAGAATGCTGAGGCAGGGGCTGAGTTCTAGGACTTTTGTTGGCTATTGATAACCTGGTGGTGATGATGGGAGATTATTATTTTATTCCCCGGGCTGCTTGTGATGATCCATTTTTCAAGGTTCAGCTCCATGGATCTCTTTGCTGTTCTGTCAACATGCTGGGCATAATCCTGCCTCAGGGCCTTTGCATATGCTATTTTCTCTGCCTGGACCAGTTTTCTCCCAGACATCCACAGGACTTCTTTCTTGACCCTTTGGGTCTCTGTTTTAATGTTGCCTCATCAGAGGTGACTTCTGTGATCACCCTATTTAAAATCTCACCCTCACACCCAGTGATTCTATACCCCTCTGTCTGATTTTCTTCATCCTGGATGTAAACCAGGGACAGCCTCGATATTTGAATAACAAAGAGAAAGGAGCATACATGAGAAGACAAGGTAAATGGGGTAGCAGCTGTTTCTGTTACATTTAAGATAGAAGAGAATTGAACTCCTTTTCCACAGACATGTGTTATGAGCTGAACTGTGCCCTCAAATTCATATGTTGAAGCCCTAACTGCTAGTACTTCAGACTTTGAGTGTATTTGGAAGTTGGGCCTTTAGAGAGATAATTAAGTTAAAATAAGCCTGTCAGGGAGGGCCTTAATCTAATATGATGAGGTCCTCATAAAAGAGATTAGGATACATAGAGACACATAGAGAGGGTGCACACAAAGAAAAGACAGCAAGAAACAGGCAGCAAGAGGGCAGCGTCTATAAGCCAAAGAGAGAAACCTCAGAGGAAATCGATTCTGCTTATACCTTGATCCTGGACTTCCAGCTGCCCAGTCAGTGGTACTTGGTCACAGCAGCCCAAGCTGACTAATGCAGGATGTGCAAACAAAGTAGAGCTGATTTATTGTTCATTGCACAGCTGACACTATATTGTCCCTGTCCATGTGTTCCCTGGTAAGGCCTCAATTTATAGACTATAAACTTGAGGCATGGAGATACATACAGGCAGGATGTGGTAGAACTGGGAGAAGGGCTGGATCTGTCTGTGTCCACAGCTGTGGGGATGAAGTGGTGAAGGTCAGAGGGATATGAGAGCTGGCTTACTGAGGGATGCCATCCTGCAGGTGTGGAGGGACAGGACCAGATGTAGAGGAAGTGGTGGCCCAAGGCAGGAACAAGAAGCCTCCAGGGAGGAAGGAAGGCGAGATGGCTGGGAGTGGATGAGTATCCGGCACAGTTGAGAGGGCATGGGGTGGACTCCATGACTTCTTTTCCTTTCAGGAATGGGAGGGAAGGTCATAAGCTGGGTGTGTGTAAGGTGAACCTGGGAGGTTGTGTGAATAGAGGAGAATGAGAGGGCATGAATCTGGCTGTGGGGAGCCACTGATGTATGGAGATTGAGCTTATAGGAGGAAGGCTGGGCGCCACAGTGGTTAGGAACATAAACTGTGGGGTGCTCTGGAAGCAGCTGCTGAGGAGTTGGGGTGCAAAATATTTGTTAGGGCATACAACCAGACTTCAAAAGTAATACGTGTTGATGGGTGAAAGACTTGAATGCACATGTCTCTAAAGAAGACATACAAATGGCCAATAAGCACCTGAAAAGACAACCAACATCACTAGTCATTAGGTAAATGCACAACTAAATCACATTGAGATAGCTCTTCACACCCTTTAGACAGGATACTGTTAAAAACAAAAGAAAAATAAAAACAATATTGGCCAGGATGTGGAAAAATTGGATCCCTGTACCTCAGTGGTGGGAATATGAAAGGGTGCAGAAGTTGAGGAAACAGCTTGTCAGTACCTCAAAAGGCTAAATAAAGGATGATCATCTGACCCAAGAATTTGATTCTGGGTACACTCTCAAAAGAATTGAAAATGGTGTACAAACAAAACACTGGAGCTGCATGCTTATAACAGCACTATTCACTAACTAGATTGTGGAAACAACCCAAATGTCCCTTAACCAATGGGTGGATACACAAAACGTGGTTCATCCAGGCAGTGGAGTGTCATTGAGCCACAGAAATGAGTGATGCACTGACACTTGCTACAACATGAGTGAATCATTTATTTTCTTTTTTCTTATTAAAACATTTTTAAAAATTAAATTTATTGTGTGACAATGGATAACAGAATTTTATAGGTTTCAGGTGTACAATTCTATAGCACATCATCTGTATATAGTATTGTGTGTTCACCAACCAAAGTCAAGTCTCCTTCTGTCATCATTTATTCCTCCTTTACCTTCTTCTACCTCCCACCCCCATTTCCCTCTGGCAATCACCATACTGTTGTCTGTGTCTATGAGTTTGTTTTTATTTTACTTTTTAAAGGAAGGGCTAGTATAGAAGAAGCAATTAGGAGAGAGCCTAGGTGGGCCTGTTTTGGCTCTCTAAGAAGTTAGAGAAAAGGGGGCCTTAGAGATAGGTTCAAGGGGTTAGCCTGGGATGAGCTTAATTCCCCTGGTTGCAAGTCTTGTGGGGACCTTTAGACTTTAAGACAGTGGTAGTCAACCTGGTCCCTACCGCCCCCTAGTGGTAGTCAACCTGGTCCCTACCGCCCACTAGGGGGTGTTCCAGCTTTCATGGTGGGCAGTAGTGGAGCAACCAAAGTATAAATAAAAAGATAGATGATTTAACTATAGTAAGTTGTTTTATAAAGATTTATTCTGCCAAACTTAGCGAAAATCCGACATAAAGTACTTGGTAAGTAATTATTATTATATGCTTTAACTTGCTGTAACTCTGCTCTATAAATTTTTTTTTGTATTTTTTTTTTCTGAAGCTAGAAACGGGGAGAGACAGTCAGACAGACTCCCGCATGCGCCCGACCGGGATCCACCCGGCACACCCACCAGGGGGCGATGTTCTGCCCACCAGGGGGCGATGCTCTGCCCACCAGGGGGTGATGCTCTGCTCCTCCAGGGCGTCGCTCTGTTGCGACCAGAGCCACTCTAGCGCCTGGGGCAGAGGCCAAGGAGCCATCCCCAGCGCCCGGGCCATCTTTGCTCCAATAGAGCCTCACCTGTGGGAGGGAAAGAGAGAGACAGAGTGGAAGGAGAGGGGGAGGGGTGGAGAAGCAGATGGGCGCTTCTCCTGTGTGCCCTGGCCGGGAATCGAACCCAGGACCCCTGCACACCAGGCCGACGCTCTACCACTGAGCCAACCGGCCAGGGCCTGCTTTATAAATTGTATAAAGTAAAGTTACTTCCCTACTTTATAAATCACCACTACTGTGGAACCGGTAGGTGGTTAGAAAATTTTACTACTAACAGAGACACAAAAGTGGGTGGTAGGTATAAAAATGTTGACTACCCCTGGTTTAGGAGATGCATGCCTGTGGGTGAAGAAGAGGAAGAAGGGAAAGGCATGGAGTGCTCACAGAAGAGAGTGCACCAAAATTATTTTTCTTAATCCCTTCACCTATTTCACCAAGCCCCCAAACACTTATCCCTTCAGACAACTGTCAGTCTGTTTCTGTAATGTTTGTTAGTTTATTTTGTTTATTAGATTCCACATATAAGTAAAATCATATGAAATTCATCTTTCCCTGCCTGGCTTATTTCACTTAGCATAGTACTCTTCAGGTCCATTTATGCCATTACAAAAATGTAAGATTTACTTATTTTTATGGACAAGTAGCATTCCATTGTGTAAATGTATCACAGCTTTTTATCCACTCATCAGATGGGCACTGGTGCTGCTTCCAACTCTTGGCTATTGTAAATAATGCTGCATTGAACATGGGGTGCATCTATTCAAATCAGTGTTTTGAGTTTCTTCAGATATATTTCTAGAAGTGGAATTACTGAGCTATAAGGCAGTTATATTAAAATTTTAATTTAATTTTATTTTTATTGATTTTAGAGAGAGACAAAGGGAGGGGAAAACATCGATTTGTTATTCCACTTAGTTATGCTGTCACTCACTGATAGACTCTTGTATGTGCCCTGACCGGAGATCAAACCTGCAACTTAGGCGTATCAGGACGACACTCTAACCAACTGAGCTACTTGGCCAGAGCCAAGGCAGTTCCATTGATACAGTTTTGAGTTATTTCCATACTGTTTTACACAGTGGCTGCACCAATCTGCATTCCCACCAGCAGTGCAGGAGGGTTCCCTTTGCTCCACATCCCCACCAACACTATTGTTTGTTGATTTATTGATGACAGCCATTTTGACAGGTGTGAGGTGGTATCTCAACATGGGTGAATCTTGAAAGCATGCTGCTCAGTGAGAGAAGCCAGACACAACAGGTCACATGCTTTATGATTCTATTGAAATGGAATATCCAGAATAGGTAAATTCACAGACACAGATGTCTATAGGTGATTCCCAAGGAGGGGAGGGAATGGGAAGTGACTGTTTAGTGGGAATAGGGTTTCTTTTTAGAGGTGATAAAAATGTTCTGGCACTAGTTGTGATACTTATAAAAAAGTATAATTGTACTAAATATCACTGAATTGTTCACTTAAAAATGGTTAATTTTCAATATGTATTTCA
Source organism: Saccopteryx leptura (assembly GCF_036850995.1). Lineage (NCBI taxonomy): Eukaryota > Metazoa > Chordata > Mammalia > Chiroptera > Emballonuridae > Saccopteryx > Saccopteryx leptura. The sequence goes on along the minus strand of NC_089508.1, from coordinate 134,391,453 downwards.
CCACACTTTAAAAATACATACACTTAAAAAAGTCACCCTGAACCAAAACCTAATTCTAATACCAGCTCTAACCTCAACACTAACACTAAACCTAACCCTAACTCTAACCCTAACCCAAATCCTAACCCTAATCCAAATTTAAATCTAAACCCTAAGCTTAAAGCTATCTCTATCCATAGCCCTAACCATATATTTAACTCTAACCCTAACTCAAAACCTAACCCTAAGCCAAAACCTCAACTTCACCTTAACCCTAACTATAACTATTACCCTAAATCTAGCCCTTATCCTAATTTAAACTCAACCCTAAACTCAAACTAATACTATCCCTAAACCTAACTGTAATCATAAACTCAACCATACCCCTAAACCTAAAATTAACCCTAACTCTAGCCCTAACCCTAACTGAAAAAACAAGCCCTGACCCTAACACTAATATTAATTTAAAAATACACACACACTAGATATAACTAGATATATGTAACTAGACTTAGAGTTTACCCAACCTTATGAGGTATAATTTATCATGCAGATTGAAAAAAATAAGTTTTAATTCAGAAATGATTGACATTAAACATTGTATTAGTTTTAGGTGTACATCACAATGATTCAATATTGTGAATTGCTCACCACAATAAATCTAGTTAACATCCATCACCTCACATAGTCACAATTTCTTTCTTATGATGAGGACTTTAAAAAGATCTACTCTCTTAGCAACTTTCAAATATACAATACAGTATTGTGAACTATACTCATCATGCTCCACATGACAGCCCCAGGACTAATTTATTTTACAACTGAAAGTTTGTATCATTGATCACTTTTTCCCATTTCCCCATCTTGTTTCCAGTAACCACCAAGCTGTTCTTTGTTTCTATGAGCTCAGTTTTGTTTTGTTACTCAACTTCCTCTTACAATGGTATCACACTGTATTTATCTTTCTCTGTCTGACTTATTGCACTCGGTACAATGCCCTCTAGGTCCATCCATCCACGTTGTTGTAACTGATTGGATTTCCTTCGTTGTTTTTTTTTTATGGCTGAAAGTATTCCACTGTGTGTGTGTGTGTGTGTGTGTGTGTGTGTGTGTAATATATATACACTACATTTTCTTTATCTATTCACTTGTTGATGACATTTAGTTTGTTTCCATATTGGCTATTGTGAATAATGATGCAGTGAACACAGAGGTACAGAGATCTCATGAAGGTAGTGTTTTCATTTCCTTCAGCTAAATACCCAGGAATAGGATAGCTGGATCATATAGTAGTTCTATTTCTACTTTTTTGAGAAACCTTCACACCGTTTTCCACCGTGGCTGCACCAATTTACATTCCCATCAACAGTGCACATGAGTTTTCTTTTCTCCACATCCTCCCCAGCACTTGTTATTTCTTGTCTTTTTGATAGTTAACTCTGTGTATTTTAAATCAGAATACAGTTTTTAGACATCAGCTCCTTCTCACCATTCCACTTAATTACCTGTGCCCTTCAAGAGGAGTTTATAAAGCCCTCAGGAGACAATTGGTATACAAGCATTCAAAGAAGTAAAATGTGCCAGACAGACTGGAGCTGTTTTCTTACAAGTTCTAGATTTTACATCTCACTTGTACCAGCATCTGGAGCCATCACCCGTGTGTTTGGAATGCGTTCAAATAGATACACTACTAATAGCTAGGGAAACATCTTCATGTTGTTGTGGCCGGTCCTTTTAAGGCTCACTGTGGTTCTATTTAGCGTGGTCCACCAGCTGGATGAAATTTGGAAAGCTTACTTGCCATCACAGACCCTGGGGCTTAATTCTGTCTTGTTAAAATGTCTGGAGCATAAGTATTATCTTTAAGGTGATGATGGTCTCCATCGTTCAGGATGTTTATTGGTTTCATTTTCATTGACCTACTTTGTAATTAGATAGTGGCAGAATTTCAATATCAAAGATGATATATTTTTGTGAGTCTTTGTGTTTTCTTTTTCCAAACTGGTGGTGGCAGCATTATGTAAAAGCAGGGGACAAGAGGAGATCAGATTTGCTGTCTCTTTAGTACATGGGCACACCAATAGGTGATTGCTAGTGGTGTGCCGCAGGGCTCTTCCTTGACCGTTAGTTAAGTATGTAGTATTTTTATTATCTTATCAGATTCTGCTGTTTTATTTTATTCACAGCTCTTGTTGCTATCAGCAATTATCTTTATTATTGCTTCTTTCCCTCGTGTTTAGTGCTTGTTTTCTACACTGGTGTGATGAATAAGGCAGAAATCTTGTTTGTTTTACTTAAAGCAACACCCACCGATGCAGTAGATAAAATAATGACCCCTCCAAAGATGTCTGCTTTTTAATCCCTGAAACCTGTGACTATGTTAGGTTACATGGTGAAGGGGAATTCAGGTTGCAGGTCAGCTGACCTTGAGATAGGAGATGGGGAGACTATCCTGTATTATCTGGATGGGCCCAGTGTCATCATAAGATCTGTAAGCATAGATTAAAGAGGCAGAAGAGAGAGAACCAGATGGATGGCATTGTGAGAAGGGCTTGGCTGCTGGTTTTGAAGATGGAGGAATGGCCCATGGGCCAAGGAATGCAGGTGGCCACTAGAAGCTGGGAAAGGCAAGGAGATGGATTATTTTCCTAGAGTCTCCAGAAGGAAGGCAGCCCTGCCAAGTCCTTGATTTTCACTTAGCAAGACAATTTTGAACATTTGATGTCCAGAATTGGAAGAAATAGAAGAAAGGTGTTTAAGATTTTAAGCTACCAATTTATGGTAATTTGTTACAGTAGCAATAGGAAATGGATATATAAGCTTGGCTCTTAGTAAGTGCTCAGTAAATATTTGTTAAAAAAATTATTGCAATGGCGAGCTTAGGACTCAGAACTGGAGAAGACATAGTAAACTTTAAATAAGAGGGGCTATAAGACAGCCAGGAGTTGGGGGTGGATCCTGGAGTCAATGGGGGATGCCAGTTCAGGCAGTGAGTGTGAGATGCATGAATTTCAAGGTTAGAGCTGGCTAATGCCCTACTTACGGAAATATTTCAGAAACTGGAAAGGGGTTCCTTGATCAGTTCCCTCACCCTTCCAAATGTTGTTTTCATGGAATTCCGGTGATGTTGTCTGATTAAGGTGTCCTGGACATATTCTTCTAGTTCCTTTAAAATTTTTATTTAAAATTTTTAAATAATCATATTCTGAAGTTATTTTTTAGAGCAATTATAGGTTTACATAAAAACTGAGCAGAAAATACAGAGCTCCCACATACCTTCTTACCCCTCTCTCCTCAATTTCCCTTATTATTAAGATCTTGTATTAGAGCAGTGGTTCTCGAAGTGTGCACCAGGGCACACTGGTATACCCTAGAAGATTTCCAGGTGTGCCCTATGGTATTCCAGAGAAATATGTGCCTGTTGAGGACCAAAAACCAACAAGGTTTTTGGAGTTTAGAGTTTGGGAGGACAGAGGTGTGGGGAATTGGCTGTAAACTGACAGTCTGCCCAACCCCCCACTTCACTTGCCTGATTAGGTTGCAAAAGGCTGTTAAGCTGTGGTGTTGGATTGTTTACACTACCTCCGCCATGTTCCCCGGAAAGACTGGAGGCAAGTTTCTTCTATCCTTTGGTGTTAAGATGATATGTATGGTGGGTGTTTTCTGCACTCAACACAATTAAGAGTAAAAAGAGAGGAATTCTTCAATGTATTGACAAGAAAATGAGAGTTTTCCTTTCAAATATATGCCCAAACATTGAAGAAATCGCTAGGACACACCAGGCTCATGTTTCTTATAAACACAAGAATGAAAAAACTTAACACATTCATGCTGGGACCTGCCAAATTTACTAAATCTTACTAAGAATGTATCTATATATATAAAAAGATAACTTTTTTGTCATTTTTTAATTTTTTAATCCCTCTTTTTTATGAATTCTAAAAAGCATAAGTCAAAAAATGTAACATAAAAATGTTTTTTAACGTCAGAATAAATTTAATTTTGTCATATTTATTTCATTTAATTACTGTAAAAGCATGCTTGGACTTTATATATTTTTTCTTTAATATTTGACTTAATTATTATAACATATTTCTCAGAAATTTGTATATAGTGTGCCTACAATTTGTAGGATTTTAAATGTGCCCTGACTTCAAAAAGTTTGAGAACCACTGTATTAGTGTGATACACTTGTTACAACCCATGAACCAACATTGTCATTATTATTAACTGAAGTTCATAGTTTATAAGAAGGTTCATTCTTGGTGTTGTATGTTCTTTGAGTTTTGACAAGTGTATAAGGACCCAAATTCACAGAATAGATTCACAAACCTGTAAGTATCCTGTGCTCTGCCTATTCAGCCCTCCCCCTAGTCCCTGGAGATCACTGACCCTTTTACTGTCTTTGTAGTTTTGCCTTTTTCAGAATGGCATAGAGTTGGGATCATATAGTATGTAACCTTTTCAGTCTGGCTTCTTTCACTTACAGATGTGCTTTGAAGTTTCCTTCATGTCCTGTTTCTTACTTTAAAAAATCATGGCACTATATATATAACATAAAACCTACCATTCTAACTATTTTTAACTATACAGTTCAGCATTATTGAGTACATTGACAATATTGTGCAAACACCACCACTATCAATCTCTGGAAATTATCTTTATTGAAATACAGTTGACAAAATTGTAGTACATGTGTAAAGTGTACAGTGTGATGATTTGACATACATATGCTTGTGAAATAACCACAATTAGATTAGTTAACATATCCATCACCTCACACACACCGTGTGTTGAGATGCTAATAATGTTCTACTCTCCTAGCAAATTCCCAGATTTTTTTTTTATTCTAAACTGAAACTCTCTATGGTTAAACAACTTTCCATTGCTCCCTCCCTTCAGCCCCTGGTAACTTCTAATATACATTCTCCTCATGAATTTGACTATTATAGATACTTGAAAGAAGAAGAATCATGCAATATTTATCCGGTGTCTGGCTTATTGTTATTTTTTTTTTACTGAGCATAATATCTCCAGGCTCCATTCACATTGTAGTATGTATCAGAATTTTCTTCCTTTTAAAGACTAAATAATATTTCAGGATGTGGATGGACCACATTGTGTTTATCCAGAATCTGTTCATGGACATTTGGGCTATTTCTACCTTTTGTCTGTTGTGAATGAGCATGGGTGTACAAACACCTGTGTAAATTCCTGCCTTCAATTCTTTTTTGGGTATATACCTAATAGTGGAATGGCTGGATCATATGGTAATCTCCTGTGTTTTTGTTTCCTTTTTTTAAACTAACGAATGTAACAGGTGAATGATGTCACCCACCTAAGTTATTTTCTTTGGTTAAGAGTAAAACTGAACACTTGGCCCCTCAGCAGGTTTTTTTTGTTTTTTGTTTTTCTTTTAATTTTTCTCTTGGAAACAGTCCCTTTGTACAATTAGGTTATCTAGTATGGTCTGTTTTCCCTCCTTATCAGCTGGAAAACACACTTTATGTAATATAGATATGACCCTCTTAGTGTCATGTTTTCCCATTCTGTAGCTTGTATTTCTATTTTGATAATTTCTTTCTGGGTATGTAGACATTTTTATTTTTGTGGAGTGAAATCATGATGCTGTAATTACCTCTTTGGTGACATGATGACAAGCGTTCCCTTGAAAGATTAATACATATTCCATTTTATATTATTCTAGTTTGTTCCAGAATAATGGAACAATTTTTAAATTTCATTTTTTAAGATTTTTTTTTAGTTTTTATTGATTTTACAGAAAGAGGAGGAGGGGGGAAGCGGAAGTATCAACTCATAGTTGCTTTGCTTTAGTTGTCCATTGCTGGCTTCTTGCTTGTTGAATGTGCCTTGACCAGGCAAGCCCAGGGTTTCAAGCCAGAGACCTCAGCGTTCCAGGTTGATGTTCTATCCACTGTGCCACCAGAGGTCAGGCCAATTTTTAAATTCAAACTGAGCAAGTTTTTAATTTAGCAAATTTAGATAAATGCAGTTTAGATCTAGTTTCTAAATTCATTTATTAAAGACTCTATAGATTTCCTTTTCAAATTACCAAACATTATCTCATCCCCCTTTTTTTGTTTTAATGAGAGAAAGAGACAGACAGGCAGACAGAAAGGGAGAGAGATGAGAAGCATCAATTCTTCATTGCGGTACCTTAGTTTTTCATTGATTGCTTCTCATATGTGCCTTTGTTATATCTGAACAGCAAGGAAACAAACATTTTGCTACACAATTAAGCAGCCAAATTAAGGAGTCCTTAATTCAATGCCAGCGACCACAAGTGGATTCACATCCTAAAGAACTCGCAGCCCCAAAAGAAGGGGTTTGCTTTTACAGGCCTAAAGAAGCTAGGGGAGTGGGTGAGCACCTAGCCAAAGCAGTTTTACAGAAGAAGCAAAACAGGCTTTCGGTTATCGTTGGAACAATCTAGGGAGAGAGGGCTCAGCGAAGCATTTTACAAAAAGCAAAAGAATGTGCTCGGTTATCTTGGCCTTTTACAGAGGTTGTTAGAGCAGCATCCTGAGGGCTCTTCCAGAATCTAGATATCAGGGAACATTTATGGCCTTTACAGAGTTCTTTTAATTTACTCATCTCCAAATCTTGCAAAACTCATTCTATGGTCAGGGATATGGTGTTTTTACATTTCATTCCCTACTGGTTTCATTTAATTTTTAATCAAATCCTTGATTCAGTTTCATCACTAATGTTTTAGATAGTTATATATTGCCCTCTGATTGTTATTAATTTAATAAAGTTTACCTTTTCTTGAACAAACCTTGCTATAAAATTGATTAAACATGGTACAAAATACTAAAGTAAGAGGACTAATCGCCGCGGACAATAGAATTATTAGCCAGAGTGACTAATTAAACATTCTTTGAAAACCAGTTTTCTGACTGTTCACATTCTTTTTTTCTCTTTTCTATATTTTTCCTGACTAAAGATAAACTTTCCTTAATAATTCTAGAGTTATTAGCATAAAAGCAACAAGTCTCTCCTAGGGCTGCACATAGACCACCCTGTTGGAGGAACAGTAGATCTAAACCTTTTCTATTTTGTAAAACTATTTCCTCTATACAAATAAACTTGAGGCATAACATATACTAGAATATACAATAGAGACTTATTCTGTTCTCTAAACCTGTTTTTCTTTTTTTTTCTTTGTACAAACTTCCTATAACCTGCACAAACCTTCTGCAACTTACATAAACCCTCAACTTTAACAACTTACTTTCTCCCTTTTTTTTTCTTTCAAAAGTATCTCTGTACCTTATACCTGTCATTATCAAACTATACAATCCCTTTTTAATTAGACCTCTCAATTTTAAATATCTTAACCTTCAGTGACAACTTAAGTTAGTAATAAGCAATTTTCTTTTAAAAGATGCCTCTTTCTTAGCGAAGGGACTTATACCCCCCTTCTTTATGACTTATAGCAGCACATGTATTAAATCTTAAGATGACTCACTCTGGCCTTTCCCCGACCCGAGCTCCCCCCCTCTCCCAAAGTTTAATTATAAAGAAGTCCCACATGGCGAGGGTCCTCGAGCTTCTGCTGTACGCAGACCAGCTACCAGTTTGTGGCTGGAGCAGGGCATGTCGTCCTTCTCAGGGTCAACTTACAGAGGATGGTGCACCATTTGCAGTCTCTGTCTCTGACGGGGTCTTCAAGGGAGCCTAGGGAGAAGGGGCATCGCCCTGCTTAATACAATTCTTTGTAGGGTAAATTTTTCCCAGTAGGGGTATATTTAGATTCTAGCAAAACTAGGGGGAGTAAGTCAGTCCAGATTTCACCACTTACTAAAATGAATTTAGTTAGGACTTCAGAGCTCGGGACAAGTTGAAAGAATGAACCAAGGCCCTGGCCGGTTGGCTCAGTGGTAGAGTGTCAGCCTGGCGTGCGGGGGACCCGGGTTCGATTCCCGGCCAGGGCACATAGGAGAAGCGCCCATTTGCTTCTCCACCCCCCCCCTTCCTCTCTGTCTCTCTCTTCCCCTCCCGCAGCCAAGGCTCCATTGGAGCAAAGATGGCCCGGGCGCTGGGGATGGCTCCTTGGCCTCTGCCCCAGTCGCTAGAGTGGCTCTGGTTGCAGCAGAGCGACGCCCCGGATGGGCAGAGCATCGCCCCCTGGTGGGCAGAGCGTCGCCCCTGGTGGGCGTGCTGGGTGGATCCTGGTCGGGCGCATGCGGGAGTCTGTCTGACTGTCTCTCCCCGTTTCCAGCTGCAGAAAGATACAAAGAAAAAAAAAAAAAAGAATGAACCGAACTCTGAGGCCTGTAAGCACAATGTAATTTCCAATTAATATTGAGTGCCTTTCCTACTAGCTGTGAGATCTTGGATACAAATGCAGGCCCATTATCAGAGCTAATATTAATGGGTAAAATAAATCTGGGAATAACTTCATACAGCAATTTCTTTTTTTTTTTTTTTTTTTGTATTTTTCTGAAGCTGGAAACGGGGAGAGACAGTCAGACAGACTCCCGCATGCGCCCGACCGGGGGATCCACCCGGCACACCCACCAGGGGGCGATGCTCTGCCCCTCTGGGGCGTCGCTCTGTTGCGACCAGAGCCACTCCAGCGCCTGGGGTAGAGGCCAAGGAGCCATCCCCAGCGCCCGGGCCATCTTTGCTCCAATGGAGCCTCGCTGCGGGAGGGGAAGAGAGAGACAGAGAGGAAGGAGAGGGGGAGGGGTGGAGAAGCAGATGGGCGCTTCTCCTGTGTGCCCTGACCGGGAATCGAACCCGGGACCTCTGCACGCCAGGCCGACGCTCTACCACTGAGCCAACCGGCCAGGGCCCATACAGCAATTTCTTAACAATAGTTATCGTGGTCTCATTTCTAGTAAGAAAAGCTTCTACCCATCCTGAAAAGGTGTCAATAAAAACTAATAGGTACTTATATTTCTGTACTAATATTCTCTTGGGAAAGCTCCTCTTTCCCTATTTCTTTTTTCAACTTCTCTACTTTGGACACTATGCTTTCTATAACAGATTCTACGCCTGGCAAATAGTAATTTTTCTTAAATAATTCTATTAGCTTAGTTTGGCCTAGATGAGTAGCTGGCTGATAATCCTAGAGCTTCAGGTAAGAAAAGTCTCTTATCTGGTATTTCTAACCATCCTCCCTTAATTTTAGACATTCCTTTCTTGTTAGCAAAATCTTCTAGTTGGTTATAAAAAGGAGCCTCTGGCAACAAGGGTTCAGGCCCTACTGGTTTTAGTATCTTGTCAGCTGCCTGATTTCCTCTTGCCTCTAGTGAGTTTTCTTTCTGGTGCTCTGGGCAATGAATGAGAGCTACAGTCTCTGGTAAGCAAATGGCTTCTAGTAAGGCTAAAATTTCTTTATTTTTAATGTCCTTACCAGCAGATGTCAGAAATCCTCTCTCTTTGTAGATTGCTGCATGAACATGAGCAGTAGCAAAAGCATGCCTACTGTCAGTGTAAATGTTGACCGTCTTTCCTTTGGCCCACCTCAACACCTAGGTGAGAGCGATAAGTTCTGCCCGCTGAGCCGAGGTCCTATGGGGCAAGGCTTGGGCCTAGATGACCTTATCAAGAGTCACTACAGCTGCTCCTGCATGTCAATCCCCGTCCAAGACAAAACTGCTACCATCTGTGAATAGCTGTTCTTCTACCCCAGCAAGGGGTTTAGCAATGAGGTCTGGCCTTGCAGTTTGAACAGAGTCTAGTACCCCAGAGCAGTCATGCAAGGGGATGCTAGGATTCTTGTCAGGCATCAGGCTTGCTGGGTTGATAGCCTGCATCTGGACAAACTTGATGTGAAGCTGATCGATGAGCAGAGCCTGATACTGTGTGATTCTAGCATTAGACATACACCTTTTTGGAGTCCCATTAAGCAAAGTCTCTACTGCATGGGGGGCTGTTAAGAACAGTTGTTTTCCCATAGTCAATTTATCTGCCTCTCTTACTAGCATGGCAGTGGCTGCTATGGCTCAGAGACAGTTTGGCCATCCAGATGCAACAGGATCTAGTCTCCTGGAGAGGTAAGCGACAGGTCTGCGCCATGGCCCTAGCATCTGGGTCAGGACCCGTTTCATGATTCCTTTGCTCTCGTGAACAAAGAGCTGAAAAGGCTTTGTAATGTCTAGCAAAGTTAGGGCAGGGGCCTCAGTGAGGGCCTTTTTAAAAGCCTGGAAAACCTCTTGTTCCTTATTTTTCCAAATTAATCCTTGGGTTCCTGCCCTGCAGGACTACAAAGGCTTGGCTATCTCTGCAAACCTAGGGATCCACAACCTGCAGTATCCAACTGTTTGAAGAAATTCTTGAACTTGTCTCTTGGTGGTGGGGGTTGGGATCTGAAGGATTGCCTCTATACGACTGGAGGAGAGAGTATGCTTCCCCGCCTCAGTGTGGTAGCCTAGATAGGTTACCTTGGAAGTGCAGAGTTGTGCCTTTTTAGCTGACACCCGGTACACCAGAGTCTTCAGTGTTTGTAAAAGACCCTTAGTGGCTGTCCAGCAGCTTACCTCCGTTTCTGCAACTAGAAGCAAATCATCTACGTACTGTAGCAATGTGCATTCTGGATGCTCCTGGTGGAAAGTGAGCTGGTCCTGATCTAGTGCCTCATCAAAAAGGGTCAGTGAATTTTTGAAACCCTGCTGTAATCTTGTCCAGGTTAGTTGTCCCGAGATGCCTGCTTCTGGGTTATTCCACTCGAAGGCAAAGATGGGCTGACTTACAGGGGCCGGGGAATACTGAAGAAAGCATCCTTTAATAGTCTCTGGTGCCTGGCTTCTGAACAGGCAGAAAAGGAGTATTTCATGGGGATTGACAAGAAATAAGAATACTAGCTTCTAACAGTCTTTTAATCTGGTGAGTTATTCCCTTTTTAGCTTCCCTTTCTTTTTATTCTGGTGTTCTAAAACAAGTACAACTACCTTAGTTATTTTCTCAGTTTGTTTCTTCTCTAAGGTGTCTCTATTATTGTAAACTTTCTGAGCTATCTCTAACAGTTGGGAAATTACCATCCCTGGGAAGCCTTCTAATTTTTGTAGCTTCCTCCTAATATCTGGAGCTGACTGGGACACAAAAGCTAAGTTAACTGCCTTAGCATTTTCTGGTGCCTCTGGGTCTAGAGGTGTATAGACCCTGTAGGCTTCCTGCAGTCTTTCTAAGAAAGCCGCAGGAGTCTCCTGAGGATCTCGAATAACATCTACACCTTAGACAAATTCATGGGTTTCTTAGTAGCTCTCCTGATCAAGGCTAACATAAACTGCTGAAAAATGTTCAGAGTTTCCCGTCTGCTGTGGTATTAGGGTCCCACTTAGGCTGGGTAACTGGGAACACCTTCTTGAGGTGGTCTCAGTTATCCTCCTCAGACCCATTTATTATTTCTAACATAGCAGCTTTTCTCACCTCTGATGTTATCCTTTTTTCCTACTCAGTAGTAAATAAGGTGACTAGGAGTTGTTGAAAATCATCCCAAGTGGGGCGAAGTGTATACAGTACAGATTCTAACAGTCCTGTTAGGGCCTGAGGCTTCTCTAAGAAAGGAGGATTATGAGCCTTCTAATTATACAAGTCACTAGAGGGGAAAGGGACATAAACAAGAAAAAGCTCTTCCCTTTTCCTTCCCTCTACTGGTGGGGCTTCTCTCAATGGTAAGAGGGATTCTGCTTCCTTTCTCTTTTCTTGCCTCCTAGTCCACCTTGACAGTGGCTCTGGGCTCTCTGGGGTTGGTGGAGCCAATGGAGAAGGAGAACATGGAGGAGGTCATTCAGATTCCTGCTCAACAGTCTGTAAGACAGGCACCTTCTGCCTGACCTGTGGTGGCACAGTGGATAAAGCGTTGACCTGGAATGCTGAGGTTGCTGGTTCAAAACCCTGGTCTTGCCTGGTCAAGGCACATATGGGAGTTGAAGCTTCCTGCTCCTCCCCCCTTCTCTCTCTCTCTCTCTCTCTCTCTCTCCTCTAAAATGAATAAATAAATAAAAATAATTAAAAAAAAAGACAGGCACCTTCTTTCTTGATTTTGGGGCTGTTGCTAGTAAAACATGATGATCATCCCTGATTGCACAGCCTTTCAGCCAAGGAGGGAAATTTTCCACTAGTGCCCTCCACTGATCTATATAGGGGAACTGGTCTGTGTGACCCTGGGGTTGAGTTACTACATTCCACATGGCTCTGGCATCTCTAAGGTCTAAGGATCCCTGCAAGGGCCATCCTACCCCAAAGGAGGGCCACTCTATTTCACAAAGGGTTCGAAGTTTTCTCTTATTTAGTTTTACAACATAATCATCAGAAAATCCAATTTTGAAATTTTTAAGCATACAAGCAAGGGGGGTTTGACTCTTACTTTGCCCTTTCCCCATTGTTACAAATAGTATGACTATAAATGAGCTTCCCAAGATCACAGAAGGCATTAGGAACCGAGGTTTGTGCTAGTTCTCTAAAATGTCCCCTGTTGGTCATACCCTGGAGGATTAAAGGACAGAGAGCTTTCAGACAAGGTTTGATAAACAAAGGAAGGGGGTGCCCCATGAGAAGCCACTCAGGTGCCTGCCTGGCCGCATCCTTAGCAGGATCTTAGGCACCTCTTAGCATTGGTGGGTTGGTATAAAGCCCCAACTCGGATCAGAGAGTGTCTGATACCACCCTAAGCCATATAAGGGTCTCCACAGAACTGCAGGTTGGGGCCCACTCGGACTTCGTGGTTCTTCACCGTGGAGCCACAAACTGGAAACTCAGGTGCAGGCACCAGAGCTCCTCATTCACACACCATTCCTTGAGGTTTTCAGTGCAGAAACAATAAAGCAAGAGCAAAGAATGAGCTCTCGGTGTGAACAGACAGCACAAATAGACGTGTCCCGGGAAGCTGAGGTGGGACTTAACTTAGTCCCTGCAATGTCTTCCCTGAAAGCACACTTACTCTCCGCCAATGTCTTGTCCCTGGAGAGCCCATGTGTGAGTGCAATCTTGTCCAATCCTCCATCACAACAGGTGCAAGACGGCTAGTCACAAGCAAGTAACATATTTGAGCAAATTGCAAATTTGCTCTACTTACCTCCAGAGGCTTTCTAGATGACTCCAAATGGGTGGATGGACATGCTGATTGTCCACGACTGACTGTTGGCCAGACAGAAAAGACCAGCGAGCCCTGGAATGTCTCAGGTGGCACCTCCCCTGCTGGGTTTCCGTTCCCAGCAGTCAGGCTGAGGAGGCCAGTTGCCCGTGTGTGACAAAACCAAATGTGTCCAGAGGACACGATCCCGGACGAGCCCCCAAATGTTGTATCTGGACAGCAAGGAAACAAACGTTTTGCTACACAATTAAGCAGCCAAATTAAGGAGTCCTTAATTTAATGCCAGCGACCATGAGTGGATTCACATCCTAAAGAACTTGCGGCCCCAAAAGAACTTAGGGGTTTGCTTTTACAGGCCTAAAGAAGAGAGGGGCAGGGGTGAGCACCTAGCCAAAGAAGTTTTACAGAAGCAAAACAGGCTTTTGGTTATCGTTGGAACAACCTAGGGAGAGAGTGCTCAATGGAGTATTTTACAAAAAGAAAAAGAATGTGCTCAGTTATCTTGGCCTTTTACAGAGGGCTCTTTCAGAATCTAGACATCAGGGAACATTTATGGCCTTTACAGAACTCTTTTAATTTACTCATCTGCAAATCTTGCAAAACTCATTCTATGGTCAGGGATATGATATTTCTACATTTCACCTTGATGGTGGAAGTGAGGGGCTCAAGCTGAGCCAGTGACCCCTTGCTCAAGCCAGTGACCATGTCATAGACATGACCCCATGCTCAAGCTGGCGACCCTGTGCTCAAGCTGGTGAACCTGCGCTCAAGCCAGATGAGCCCACACTTAAGCTGGTGACCTCAGGGTTTCAAACCTGGATCCTCAGCATCCCAGGTAAAAACTCTATTTGCTGGGTCACTGCCTGGTCAGCTTCTCACCCCTTTTTACTGAATGACGGTGTTAGAGAGAAATTTTCTGTTTCCAACAGACTGAGAGTTACTTTAAAAATAAATTACTTGAACCAAGATGGTGGCAGAGTAGGTGGATGTCATATTCACCTCCTCCTAGGACTAAACTGGAATTACAGCTAAAATACAGAACAATCAACCCAAATAATTAATTGAGGACTAGCTGAAGTGAAGTCTTATAACTGAGGATTTATAGAAGAAGCCACATTGAGACTAATAGGAAGGGCAGAAAAGTGAAAGGGGCTGACCCTGCTCCCATGGGCAGTGGCTGAAATCTGAAAGGTATGTTTCTGCCACAAAGATGTCTCCTTAGGAGTGTGGAGTCTCAATCCTACACCAGGCTCCCTAGCCCAGAGCACGAGAGCTGGGAAGAGGTGCCCACAGAATATTTGGCTATGAAAAGCAGCAGAGATTCTCTCTGCTAAGGAAATATGGAAGTGTGCTAGAGACATAAGCACCCTCTTAAAGGGCCAATGTAAAAAATATTGTTCACTGCCACTCATCCTGGGCTCCTGCAGAGGGAGGACTGAGCTCACTAGAGTCATCTGAGGAGAGACTGGGGTTCATGGCTCTGGGGAGAGAGCTGAAGGAACAGCTGCCAGAATTACTGAAAATTCTATCCCACAAAGCAGACACCATCTTTCTTTGGTGGAGTATGCCCTTCCATCAGCATCAGCCTGAGGGAATGCAATAGTCCCACCCTGTGGAGCTAAGATGTAGAGGTCTGGCCAAGTTCAGAAGGTGTCAGTGACTGAGTTGTGTGGCTTTGGGGTGGGAGTCATTTCTCTGGCTTTCTCATAAACCTGACTACAGCACCTCCACCATGCAGGAGGTCCACTAGCTCCATCCTTCTGAATCCTAGTGGCTCCACCTTGTCGAAGTTTAGGCAGAATCCAGACTGAGTTGTGTGACTCTACTATGGGGGCCATTTTTTTTCTCACATGCCCAACTGGTACAGAGTCCTCCCTTTATACGGCCAAATCTTTATCTCTTTGGGTGTGATGAACTTTGATGGCCTCACCCTGATGACTCACTGAGATACTGCCTTATTATAAAGGTGTGCAAGCAATCAGTGAGTACTAGACTTGGTATAACCTGGGCCATTTTCTGAGTGCCCTAAACCAGGCACTGGCACAGAGTTTAAACCTGTATCAATCTGGTGAACTCCACTCACCCCTACCTGGTGCGACTCAACTATCACTAGGATTTTTCAGTGACCAAGCTTAGCAGGCAGCTGACAGGCAGAGGCAGGTAAGGGCAGATCTCAGGGTGCCTTGAGACTTTTGCTCACAATCCCAGAGTCCTAGTGCTTCACAAGTGGGCAATTCAAAGGGAGATCTCATCAGGGACCAGATGATGCAGAGGAGAATTCCACTCAGTGTGGTCAGCACCTGCACTACAGGTTGTACACTATAGTTGAGGTCAGTTCTTACAGTCAGCCACCCTGAGGGTTGATGCCACACATGAATAGCAATCAAGACTCAATTACAACAGGAAGGGCTTACCAAACACACCCACACAAGGTACATTCTTGGAACACCCAACTCAGGTGATCAAGGAGATCATGCTAGTGGGTCCTGCAGGACACTGACTACATAAGGCCACCCTATCAAGACTAGGAGTCACAGCAGTTCTACTTAATACATAGAAACAAATGCCAAGAGGCAGCCAAAATGGAGAGACAAAAAAACATGCCCCAAATGAAAGAACAGGAGAAAACTCTAGAAAAAAGGGCTAAATTATATGGAGGCAAACAATTTATTAGATATATAATTTTAAAAATGGTTACAAGGATGCTCAAAGAATGTAGTGAAAGTTGTAACCGCATGAAAAAGGACATAGAAACCATTAAAAAAAATAAAGAATACAATATCCAAACTGAAGAATATTCTAGAAGGAATAAATAGTAGGTTGGATGAAGCAGAGGATCAAATCAGTAAACTGGAAAACAAGGCAGCAAAATACATCCAATTAGAACAGCAAAATGAGCCTGACCTGTGATGGTGCAGTAAATAAAGTATCAAACTGGAACGCTGAGGGTGCCGATTTGAAACCCTGGGCTTGCCCAGTCAAGACACATATGGGAAGCAACTAATATGAGTCAATGCTTCCTGCTTCTCCCTCCCTGGCCCGCTATCGAAAAATCAATCTATAAAATATATAAAATATTAATGTTTTAAAAAATGAACAGTGAAGTAAAAAAAGAATTTTAAAAAATGAAGATAGTTTAAAAGACCTTTGGGACAACATGAAATAGCAACATTTGCTTTATAAGGGTACCAGAAGGAGAAGAGAGCAAGCAAGGGATTAAGAGCCTATTTGAAAAAATAATGAATTAAAACAGTGATTCTCAAACTTTTTGAAGTCAGGGCACATTTAAAATCCTACAAATAATTATAGGCACACTATATACAAATTTCTGAGAAATATGTTACAATAATTAAGTAAAATACTAAAGAAAAAATATATAAAGTCCAAGTGTGCTTTTATGGTAATTAAACAAAATAAATATGACAAAATTAAATTTATTCTGACATTAAAAAACATTTTTATGTTACATTATTTGAGTTAATGGTTTTTAGAATTTGTAAAAAAGGGGTTAAAAATTAAAAAATTACAAAAAAAGTTATTTTTTTATATATATAGATACATTCTTAGTAAGATTTAATAAATTCAGCACGAATGTGTTAAGTTTTTTTATTCTTGTGTTTATGAGCAACATGAGTCTGATGTGTCCTAGCAATTTCTTCAATGTTTGGGCATATATTTGAAAGGAAAACTCTCATTTCCTCAGCAATACATTGAAGAATTCCTTTCTTTTTACTCTTAATTGTGTTGAGGGTAGAAAATCCTAATTCACATAAATAGGGTGTTGAAAATTGTAGTAAAATGTTCAAAGCTTTTTTAGATATTGCCACATATTCTTCTTTTATAGAAATCCAAAAGGCTTCAAGAGACAATTCTTTATATTTAATCATTAATCCAAAACCCCCACCATACATATCATCTTAACTTTACACCAAACAAAGCATAGAAGAAACCTGCCTCCAGTCTTTCCGGGGAACATGGCGGGTAGTGTAAATAATCCAGCACCACAGCTTAACAGTTTTTTGCAAACTAATCAGGCAAGTGAGGTGGGGGTTGGGCAGACTGTCAGTTTACAGCCAATTCCTCACACCTTTGTCCCCCAAAAATCTAAACTCCAAAAACTCTGTTGGTTTTTTGTTCCCTAGCAGGCACATATTTCTCTGGAATACCATAGGGCACACCTGGAAATCTTCTAGGACGCACCAATGTGCTCTGGTGCACACTTTGAGAATCACTGATTTTAAACTTTCTTAATCTGGTAAAAAAAAAAAAAAAGAAGACACACAAATCAAGGAAATGCAGAGAGTTCTAAACAAGATGAACTCAAAGACACCCACACCAAGACACATCATAATTAAAATAATGAAAAGTTTTGGGGGGAATGGAATGATTATTTTTTATTGAGTTTATTGGGATGATATTAGTTAATAAAAGTATATAGGTTTCATGTGTACAATTCTATAATATATACATCAGCTGTATATTGTATTGTGTATTCTTCACCACAAGTCAAGTTTCCTTCCATCACCATTTATCCCCTTTCCTCTCTTCTATCTGTCACCTCTTATACCACTTTAATTTCCATACTGTTGTCTGTGTCAACGAGGTTTTTTTTTCTGTTTTTCCTCTTTTTTTTTTAGAGAGATAGAGACAGACAGACAGAGAGGAAGAGAGAGAAATGAGAAGCATCAATGCATCAATTATTCATTGTGGCACCTTAGTTGTTCATTGATTGCTTTCTCATATGTGCCTTGATGACGGGGCTCCAGCAGAGCCAATGACCCCTTGCTCAAGCTGGCAACCTTGGACTCAAGCCAGCAACCTTTGGGCTCAAGTCAGTGACCATGGGGTCATGTCTATGATCCCACACTCAAGCTGGTGACCCAGTGCTCAAGCTAGCGAGCTCACACTCCTCTAGTGAGCTTGCACTCAAACCGGATGAGCCCACATACAAACCAGTAACCTCAGTGTTTTGAACGTGAGTCCTCAGCGTCCCAGGTTGATGCTCTATTGACAGCACCACCACCTGGTCAGATGAGGTTTTTTTTTTAATCCCTTCACTTTTTTTACCCAGCACCCCAAACCACCATCTCTTCAGACAGCTGCAGTCTGTTCTCCGTATGTATGAGTCTGTTTATATTTTGTTAGTTATTTTGTTCATTAGATTCCTCATGTAAGTAAAATCATATGATAATTGTCTTTCTCTGACTGGCTTATTTCATTTACTTTAATACTCTTCAGATCTATCCACGCTGTCACAAAAGGTAAAATTTCCTTTTTTTTCACTGCTGAGTATAATACCATTGTGTAATGTACCACAGCATTTTATCCACTGATCTTCTGTGGTCACAAGAACTGCTTCCAAATCTTGACTATTGTAAATAATGCTATAAAGACATAGGGATGCATATATTCTTTTAAATTAGTGTTTTGGGTTTTTTGGATATATTCTCAGAAGTGGAATAATTGGGTTATAAGGTAGTTTTTGTTTGTTTGTTTGTTTGTTTGTTTGTTTGTATTTTTCTGAAGCTGGAAATGGGGAGAGACAGACAGACTCCCGCATGCGCCCGACCAGGATCCACCCAGCACGCCCACCAGGGGCGATGATCTGCCCACCAGGGGGCGATGCTCTGCCCCTCAGGGGCATCGCTCTGCCGAGACCAGAGCCACTCTAGCGCCTGGGGCAAAGGCCAAAGAGCCATCCCCAGCGCCCGGGCCATCTTTGCTCCAATGGAGCCTTGGCTGCGGGAGGGGAAGAGAGAGACAGAGAGGAAGGGGGGGGTGAAGAAGCAAATGGGTGCTTCTCCTATGTGCCCTGGCTGGGAATCGAACCCGGGTCCCCCGCACGCCAGGCCGACGCTCTACCGCTGAGCCAACCGGCCAGGGCCATAAGGTAGTTTTATTTCTAATTTTTTGAGGTACTCCTCCAGTGACTGCACCAATCTGCATTCCCATTTTGTTTTAATTTTTATTTAGAAAATTAATTTTAACAATGTGTCATTGATCAATGAGAGTACATAGGTTTCAGGTGAACATTTCTATAGCATTTGAACTGTTGATTATGTTGTATGCCCATCATCTAAAGTCAAATCATTTCCTGTCACCTTATATTTGTCCCTCTTTACACCCTTTGCCCTACCCCCTATCCTTCCCCACTCCCCTACATCCCTTTCCCCCTCCCCCACATTCTCTTCTCCCTGGTAACCACTTCACTTTTATCTATGTCCATGAGTCTCACTCAGTTTTATATCCCACCTACGTGTGAAATCATACAGTTCTTAGCTTTTTCTGATTTACTTATTTCACTCAGTATAATGTTCTTAAGGTCCATCCATGTTGTAAATGTCGCTATGTCATCATTTCTTATGGCTGAGTAGTATTCCATTGTAAATATGTACCATATCTTCTTTATCCAATTCCCTATCAAGGGACACTTTGGTTGTTTTTATGTCTTTGCCACTGTGAATAATGCTGCAATGAACATGAGGGTGCATGTTGAAATGAAGCAGCAGAATTTACTTTTTCTAAAACAAAGAGATTTCCAGAACTTACTTGTTCTAAAAGACTCCCTACCCCTGACCTTGAAGCTGGTTTCCCAGGCTGCAGCCTTGGGCTGGTTCTGCAAGGTTGCAGGTGTTCCCAGAATGTTTCTCCCTGAATTAATCCTGTAGACAAGCATTGTAAATGAGCTTGTTTCACTGCTTTGTTTTACTGCTAGGCTTCCCCTCCTCCACATACTCCAATCAGTGTGTAATTTTGTCTTTAAAAGCTGACTTCAAACTGTGTTTGGGGCCACATGATTTGAATGATTTAGGTTTCCGTGCAGTCACCAGCCTTAAAATAAAGACTCTTTAATTTGGCTACTAAATTGTGTGGCAAAACATCTGTTTCTCACTGTTCTGATACAATAATGTGTCTTTACATACCTATGTTTTCCAGTTTTTAGGGTATATACCCAGTAGAGAAATTGCTGAGTCATATGATAGTTCTATTCTTAGTTTTTTGAGGAACCACCATACTTTCCTCCATAATGGTTGTACTACTTTACATTCCCACCAGCAGTGGATGAGGGTTCCTTTTTCTCCACAGCCTCTCCAACATTTGTTGCTACCTGTCTTGTTGATAATAGCTAATCTAACAGATGTGAGGTGGTTTTTCATTGTAGTTTTGATTTGCATTTCTCTAATAGCTAGTGAAGATGAGCATCTTTTCATATATCTGTTGGCCATTTGTATTTCTTTCTGGAAGAAGTGTCTGTTCAGGTCTTCTCCCCATTTATTAATTGGATTGTTTGCTTGTTTGTTGCTGAGCTTTGTGAGTTCTTTATATATTTTGGATATTAACCCTTTATTGGAGCTGTGTTTGCAAATATCATCTCCTATTTAGTTGGCTGCCTATTTGTTTTGTTGTCAGTTTCTTTTGCTGTGCAGAAGCTTTTTACTTTAATATAGTCTCATTCATTTATTTTTGCCTTTACTTCCTTTGCCTTTGAGGTCATATTCATAAATTGTTCTCTACGGCCAAGGTAAGCTGAGTACCTATGTTTTCTTCTATGTAATTTATAGTTTCAGGTCTTATATTTAGGTCTTTGATCCATTTTGAACTAATTTTTGTGCAGAGGACAAAATGTAGTCAAGTTTCAGTCTCTCATGTGTGGCTTTCTAATTTTCCCAACACCATTTATTGAAGGGGCTTTCTTTTCTCCATTGTGTTTTTGGCTCTTTTGTCAGAGATGATTTGTTCATATATGTGTGGATTTATTTCTGGGCTCTCCATTCTGTTCCATTGGCCTGTATGTCTGTTTTTCTGCCAATACCATGCTGTTTTGATTATCGAGGTTTTATAGTATAATTTAAAGTCAGGTAGTGTGATAACTCCAGCTTCATTCTTTTCCTTAGGATTGCTTTGGTTATTTGGGTTTTTTTA
This sequence comes from Saccopteryx leptura, assembly GCF_036850995.1. Taxonomy (NCBI): domain Eukaryota; kingdom Metazoa; phylum Chordata; class Mammalia; order Chiroptera; family Emballonuridae; genus Saccopteryx; species Saccopteryx leptura. Next base: position 134,370,485 of record NC_089508.1, on the reverse strand, counting down.
TGATTCCATACAAACTTGGTAATTTCTTGTTCTATTTTTTTTAAAAAATGACACTGAGATTTAGATGGGGATTGCATTAAATTTGTATATTGCTTTGGGTAATATGGCCATTTTAACTGTGCTGATTCTTCCAAACCATGAATATAGAATAGTTTTCCATTTCATTGTGTCTTTTTTTTTTTTTTGTATTTTTCCGAAGTTAGAAGTGGGGAGGCAGTCAGACTTCCGTATGTGCCCCACTGGGATCCACTCAGCATGCTCACCAGGAGTCAAAGCTCTGCCCATCTGGGCCGTTGCTCCATTGCAACCAAAGCCATTCTAGTGCCTGAGGCAGAGGCCATAGAGCCATCCTTAATACTTAGGCCAACTTTGCTCTAATGGAGCCTTGGCTGTGGGAGGGGAAGAGAGAGATAGAGAAGGAGGAAAGGGGGAAGGGTGGAGAGCAGATGGGTGCTTCTCCTGTGTGCCCTGACTGGGAATTGAACCTGGGACTTCCACACACAAGACCGATGCTCTACCACTGAGCTAACTGGCCAGGGCCTCATTGTGTCTTTTTAAATTTCTTTCAATAGGCCTGACCTGTGGTGGCACAGTGGATAAAGCATCGACCTGGAAATGCTGAGGTCGCCGGTTCAAAACCCTGGGCTTGCCTGGTCAAGGCACATATGGGAGTTGATGCTTCCTGCTCCTCCCCCCTTCTCTCTCTCTCTCTCTCCTCCCTCTCTCCTTTCTAAAATGAATAAAAAATAAAAAATAAAAATAAATAAATAAATGTCTTTCAATAATGTTTTGTAATTTTCAGTATATAGTTCCTTCACATCCTTTGTTAACTTTATGCCTAAGCACATTATTTTTTTGATGCAATTGTCAAAGGAATTGTTTTTTTGAGTTTATTTTCTAAAGTTTCATTATTGGCATATAGAAAAGCAGTAGACTTTTGTATATTGATTTTGTATTCTGCAACTTTACTGTATAGGTTTATTGTTTCTGATAGTTTTTTTGTTGGAGTCTTTGGGGTTTTCTATATACAGGTCATGACATCTGCAAAAGGTTATACCTTTACTTCTTCTTTCCAGATATGAATGCCTTTTATTTCTTTCTCTTGCCTGATGGCTCTTGCTAAAACTTCCAGAACTATGTTGAATAAGAGTGGAGTGGGCAGCCTTGTCTTTTCCTGATTTTAGAAGAAAAGCCTTCATTGTTTCACCATTCAGTATGATATTAGTTGATGGTTTGTCATATATGGCTTTTATTATAATGAGATATTTTACTTCTATTCAGATTTTACTGAGTGTTTTATACATAAAAGGATGTTGTATCTTATCAAATGCCTTTTCTGCAATTTTTGATAGGATCATATGACTTTTGTTCTTTGTTTTGTTGATGTGGTGTATTACATTGATCGATTTTTTTATGTTGAACCATTCTTGTGCTCCAGGAATGAATCCCACTTGATCATAATATATTATTTTTTAATGTGTTGTTGTACTTGATTTGTTAGTATTTTGTTTAGGATTTTTGAATCTGTATTCATTAGAGATATTGGCTTGTAGTTTTCCTTTTTTGTGTTGTCCTTGACAGGTTTTGGTATCAGGATTATATTGGCATCATAAAATGTGTTAGGGAGTATTGTTTCTTCTATTTTTTGAAAGAGTTTGAGAAGGATAGGTACCAAATGTTGGATAGAATTCACTAGTGTAGCCATCTGGTCCTGGAATTTTGTTTTGGGGGAGGTTTTTGATAGTTGTTTCTATTTCCTCCTGATTATAGGTCTATTTAGGTTTTCCACTTCTTCGTGACTCAGTCTAGGAAGACTGTATAGTTCTAGGAATTTATCCATTTTCTCTAGGTTGTTGAATTTGGTGACATATAATCTTTCATAATATTCTACTATGATCTTTTGTATATCTATGATGTCTGTGGGAATTTCTCCTCTTTTATTTCTGATTTTGTTTACATGAGTTCTTTCTTTTTTTCCCTTAGTGAGTCTAGTCAGTGGTTTGTTTATTTTATTGATATTTTCAAAGAACCAGCTTTTTGTTATATTATTTTTTTTATAGTTTTTATTTTGTTCTCTATTTTATTTAGTTCTGCTCTAATTTTTACTATTTATTTACTTCTGCTGACTTTGGGCTGCCTTTGTTCTTCTTTTTCTAGTTCTTTAAGGTGTGATGTTCGGTTGTTTACTTGGGATCTCTCTTGTTTCTTGATATAAGGTTGTAATCATATAAACTTTCCCCTTATTACTGCTTTTGCTGTATCCCAGAAATTTTGATATGTTGTGTTTTGATTTTCATCTGTTTATATCTTTTGACCTCTGCATTTATTTCTTCTTTGACCCAGTCATTTTTTAGAAGTATGTTGTTTAGTTTCCACATTTGTGGGTTTCTTTACTTCCCTTTTACAGTTGAATTCTAATTTCAAAGTCTTGTGATCAGAAAATATGCTTGGTATAATTACAATCTTCCTGAATTTGATGTTAGTTTTGTGGCCCAACATATGGTCTATCTTTGAGAATGTTCTATGTACACTGGAGAAGAATATATAATCTGACTTTCTGGGATGAAATGTTCTATAAATGTCTATGATGTCTGTTTGGGCCAAACTGTCATTTAAGGCCAATATTTCTTTATTGATTTCTGTTTGGATGACCAATCTAAAGCCATCAGTGCTGGGTTGAACTCTCCAAGTATGATTGGGGTTTGGTCTGCTTTTATTTTTAGATCAGTTAGTAGATTTCTTACATATTTTGGTGCTCCCTGGTTTGATGCATATATATTAAGAAATGTTGGCCCTGGCTGGTTGGCTCAGCGGTAGAGCATCGGCCTGGCATGTGGAAGTCCCAGGTTCAATTCCCAGTCAGGGCACACAGGAGAAGTGCCCATCTGCTTTCCCCTCTACCCCCTCCTTCCTCTCTGTCTCTCTCTTGCCCTCTCACAGCCAAGGCTCCATTGGAGCAAAGTTGGCTCAGGCGCTGAGGATGGTGCCATGGCCTCTGCCTCAGGCACTAGAATGGCTTTGGTTGCAATGAAGCAATGCCCCAGATGGGCAGAACATCACCCCCTAGTGAGCTTCCGGGTGAATCCCAGTTGGGCACATATGGGAGTCTGTCTCTCTGCCTCCCCACTTCTCACTTCAGAAAAATACAAAAAAAAAAGTGTTATGTCTTCTTGATATAATGTCCCTTTATCATTATGAAATTTCCATCTTTGTCTCTGGTTACCTTTGAAATCAGCATTGTCAGATATGAGTGTGGCTACATCTGCTTTTTCTTTTTTGGATATTATTTGCTTGGAAAATATTTTTTTAATCTTTCACTTTGAGCCTACTTTTGTCCTTGCAGCTTAGATGTGTCTCTTGAAGGCTGCATATGGTTGGGTATTGCTTTTTGATAATCTGCTACTCTGTGCCTCTTTATCGGTGAGTTCAGTCCATTTACATTTAGGGTTATTATTGACACTTGAGGATTTCCTATAGCCATTTTATGTTTTGTTTTCTGGTAGCTTCATGTCTTGTTTGGTTCTTCTTTTTTCAGTTTCTGTCAGTTGTTTTTGTTTGGTGGTATTCTATACTTCTTTCCCCTGTGTCTTCTTTTTTAAGCTGTGTGTTTCAGTGTTGTCTTTTTGTGGGTGGTTACCATTAGGTTATTAAGAGAAAAATGTTTATATGTACAAGAGTCCTTTGCCTTCTGAGTGCTTCTGCACTCCATCCTTCTTTATTACTTCAGATCTTTATCCTCTCCCCTTTTATGTTATTGCTGTCACAGATTACTCTTGTTTTTATTGTGACCTTGTCGGAGCTTTTACTTGTGATTTCGATTTGTTTTGTCCTTTGTGTCTGGTTGAATAACCCCCTTGGGTATTTCCTGCAGTGGGGTTTTTCTGGTGATAAATTCCCTCAGCTTCTGTATGTCTGTAAATGTTTTTATTTCTTCTTCATATTAGAAGGATAACTTGATGGATATATTATTCTTGGCTAGTGATTCCTCCCTTTCAGTCATTTGGATGCTTGGGTCCACTCTGTTCTGGCATTTAGAGTTCCTGTTGAGAATTCTGATGATAATCTAATGGGCTTTCCTTTACATGTTATGTTCTCCTTTTTCCTAGTTGCCTTGAGGATTCTTTATTGATTTTTGATAATTTTATTACAATGTGCCTTGGAGCAGGTCTGTTTTGGTTGAGGTAACTCAGCTTTCTATTTGCTTCTTGGATTCGAGGCTCTAACTCTTTTCATATGCTTGGGTAATTCTAATCAATTATTTGTTGGAATAGGATCTCCATTCCCTTCTCCCTCTCTTCTTCTTCTGATATGCCCATTATTCCTTTACTGCTCTTTCTAATGGGAGCCAGTCAATTCTTGTAAAGCTCTCTCAGTTTTTTTAGTGCTTAAGTCTCTCTCCTCTTCTCTCTGTAGCACCTCTAGTTGCCTGTCTTCAATGTCATTGATTCTTTCCTTTATCTGGCATGTTCTTTTAGTTAAACTTGCTACCTCAGTTTTCAATTCATGCACTGAGTTCTCCATCTCTGTTTTTAAAGTTCTAGTCTCCTTGGTGAGGTATTTGTTTTGTTCATTAATTTGTTTTCTGAGCTCATTAAGTTGCTTATTGGTGTCTTCTTGCATTTCATTGAGTTTTTTGAGAACTTCAATTTTGAATTCTCTACCATTTAACTCCAAGGTTTCCATGTAATTGAGATTTTTTTCCGGATATTTTCTTTCTGAACTACGTTTCTTTCTTGTGTAGCCATGCTATTCAATTTCTTCTTTCTTGATGGCCTTTGAGAGTGGTATTGTTAAGAATCTTCACAAAGGCCCTGGCCGGTTGGCTCAGTGGTAGAGTGTCAGCCTGGCATGCAGGAGTCCCGGGTTTGATTCCCAGCCAGGACACACAGGAGAAGCGCCCATCTGCTTCTCCACCCCTCCCCCTCTCCTTCCTCTCTGTCTCTCTCTTCCCCTCCTGCAGCCAAGGCTCCATTGGAGCAAAGTTGGCCCGGGTGCTGAGGATGGCTCTATGGCCTCTGCCTCAGGCGCTAGAATGGCTCTGGTTGTAACAGAATGATGCCACGGATGAGCAGAGCATCGCCCCCTGGTGGGCATGCCGGGTGGATCCTGGTTGGGCACATGCAAGAGTCTGTCTGACTGCCAACTTCAGAAAAATACAAAAAAAAAAAAGAATCTTCACAAAAAAACTAATAAATTGAAAAATTTATAAAAATGAAATTCAAACATGAAAAAGAGAGAAAAATGAGAAGAAAAAAAGGGGAAAAAAAGAAAATGTAAATTTCTGTTTTGAGAGGTTTCTTCCAGTAGGTGTCACTGTATTACAACTTTTAGCTCTCTGAATTTTCTGGGCTGTCCGCTTAGACGTTGCTGTCACAATGATGTAGGTGAGGCCACAGTTGCATTGGTGGGTGTGGTGTGTTGTGAGAGCTTTCTGGATTCTGCCCTATGGCTTCAGCTTTATGACTGCAGCTTTTTTTTTTAGATTTTATTTATTCATTTTTAGAGAGAGAGAGAGAGAGAGAGAGAGAGAGAAAGAGAGAAAGAGAGAGAGGAAAGAAATTGAGAGAGCAGGAGGAGGAGCAGGAAGCATTAACTCCCATATGTGCCTTGACCAAGCAAGCCCAGGGTTTTGAACCAGTGAACTCAGCATTCCAGGTTGACAGTTTATCCACTGTACCACTACAAGTCAGGCTGACTTCAGCTTTTTAGCTTTACAGCTCTAGCAATGGTGATCTCAGTCTTCCCAGTCTCCTTCCCACCTCTCAACAGACCTAGGGACTGGACATGGAGCACCTCTGTTCTTCAGGTTAGAGAGTGGCTCTGGAGAGCTAGCTGTGGGGTTTGTCTCTGACTCTCTTGATACCACAAGATGAGAGAGGTGGGATCTGGGAGGCTAGGAGCCATGCTTTAGTGTTCTCTGTCTCTGCCAAGTATGAGCTACGGGAAGACTGTGTGAACACTGACCATGACCCTGTGCTTGGGCTACTTGGTTTATCATCCCCTCTGCCCCTCTGTCTCACACTCCTCCTAGCAGAAGGAAACCCAGACACTCTGAGTTTCCCTTTCCATATTCCTCAGGCAAAATCCAGAGAGTTCAAGCTTCCCTCCTCCCTGTAGTCCAGCAGAGAAAAATAACTCAGTCACTCCAGGTTTGTCTCCTCTCCTCTCCAAAGCCCCCTGAGAATGCACTTTATTTTCTTACCCCCTTTTCATTCCATCCCACCTTTAGTCCATTTGGTGCATAGATCTTTCAGGCACACCTGCAAGCTCAGCTGGGGTTCCTTTACTGCATTATAGTTGTTCAATTTGTTGAAATTTCAAGGGGAGAGATCTGGAGTATCTCTTACACTGCTATTACTCTGACATCCTGCATTCTCATTTAAAGACAAAGGTAGAATCTTAAAGACATCAAGAGAAAGACATTTAGTTACCTACAAGGGAGCTCCCATAAGACTGTCAGCTTATTTTCCAACAGAAACTTTGCAGGTTCAGAAGGGATCAGCTTAAAATATTCAAAGTGATAAAAATAAATAAAAAATAAAAGCCTACAATAAAAAAACTTTACCTAGCAAGGCTTTCAACTAAAATTGAAGATGAAATAAAGAGCTTTTTAGACAAGAAAATGCTCAAGGAGTTTATCATCATCAAGCCAGTTATTATAAGAATTGTTTAAAGGTCTTCTTTAAGAAGAAGAAGGAAGGCCCTGGCCAGTTGGTTCAATAATAGAGCATCGGCCCTGTGTGTGGAAGTCCTGGGTTTGATTCCCAGTCAGGGCACACAGGAGAAGCACCTATCTGCTTCTTCACCCTTTCCCTTCTCCTTCCTCTCTCTCTCTTCTCCTCCTGCAGCCAAGGCTCCATTGGAGCAAAGTTGGGTCAGGTTCTGGGGATGGCTCCATGGCCTCTGCCTCAGGCACTAGAATGGCTCCAGCCACAATGGATCAGATCATTGCCCCCTGGTAGGCATGCCGGATGGATTCTGGTCAGGCACGTGCAAGAGTCTGTCTGAATGCGTCCCCCTATCCAGCTTTGGAAAAATACAAAAAAAAAAAAAAAAAAAAAAAAAGAAGAAGAAGAAGAAAGAAAAAAGAACATAGTTAAAGAATGACTGGGGAATAGATATACACCAATCAGTAATCACTTGAAGTGTAAATGGTTTAAATGCTCCAATTAAAAGACATAGGGTAGCTAAATGTATAAGAAAACAAAAGCCATATATATATGCTGTCTACAAGAGATCCACCTTAGAATGAAAGATTCACACAGACTAAAAGTAAAGGAATGGAAAATGATATTTCAAGGAAATGAAACAAAAAGCTGGGTTAGCAATTCTTATATCTGATAAAATAAACATTGAAACAAAAGCTATAGTAAGAGACAAAGAAGTACACTATGCAATGATTGGGAGCAATTGAACAAGAGGGTATAACCCTTGTAAACATGTAGGTATCCAATATAAGAATACCTATGTAAATATATAAAGCAATTCTTGTTTTTTTTGTTTTTTTTTTTGTATTTTTCTGAAGCTGGAAACAGGGAGAGACAGTCAGACAGACTCCCGCATGTGCCCGACCGGGATCCACCCGGCACGCCCACCAGGGGGCAACACTCTCTCCACCAGGGGGCGGTGCTCTGCCCCTCCGGGCGTCGCTCTGCCGCGACCAGAGCCATTCTAGCGCCTGGGGCAGAGGCCAAGGAGCCATCCCCAGCGCCCGGGGCCATCTTTGCTCCAATGGAGCCTTGGCTGCGGGAGGGGAAGAGAGAGACAGAGAGGAAGGAGGGGGGTGGAGAAGCAAATGGGCGCTTCTCCTATGTGCCCTGGCCGGGAATCGAACCCGGGTCCCCCACACACCAGGCTGACGCTCTACCGCTGAGCCAACTGGCCAGGGCCTTAAAGCAATTCTTGATGGACATAAAGGGAGAGATTGACCATAATACAGTTGTAGTAGGTGATTTTAACACCACACTGACATCAGTGGGTAGGGCTTCCAGACAGAAAATCAACAAGAAAATAGTGATTTTAAATGACAAACTGGATCAGATGAATTTAATTGATATCTTCAGAGCATTTTACCCCCAAACAGCAGAATACCATTCTTTTCAAGTGGAACATTTTCTATGATAGACCACATGTTAGGACATGAAACAAATTTTAATAAATTTAAGATTGAAATCATATCAAGCATCTTCTCTGATTACAATGATATTAAACTAGAAATCAATCACAAGAAATAAACTGGCCTGACCTGTGGTGGTGCAGTAGATTAAATGTCAACCTGGAATGCTGAGGTCATGGGTTTGAAACCCTGACCTTGCCTGGTCAATACGCATGCAAGAAGGAAATATTTTGAGTTGATGCTTTCCACTAAAATTAATAATAAAATAAAATAAAATGCTTAACCAGGTGGTGGTGCAGTGGATCGAGTGTCGACCTGGGATGCTGAGGTTCAAGATAACCAAACTAGGAATTAATTTAACTAAGGAAGGAAAAGACTTCTACTCAAAAATTTATGACATTGAAGAAAGAAATTGAAGAAGATACAAATATATGGAAGCATATATCATGTTCATGGATTTGAAGAATTAATATAATTAAAATGCTTTATACTACTGAAAGCAACCTATAGATTCAACACAATTCCTATCAAGATGTCAATGGCTTATTTCACAGAACTAGAACAAATAATCCAAAAATTTATATGGAACTACAAAAGACCACAACTAGCCGCATCAATCTTGAGAAAGAAGTGTGAAATTGGAGGAATCAAGCTATCTGATGTCAAATTATACTGTGAGGATGTAGTAATCAAAACAACATGGTACTGGCATAAAAACAGACATACAGATCAATGGACCAGAACGGAATGCTCAGAAATAAAACCATACCTTCTGATGGTTAGTGTAGGTGGACAGGCATTCCATTTGCCTCTTCCCAGGATCAAACAGGAGTTATTACTAAATTTAAGAATAATTATCCCAAAAAACCAACTCAGGACTATGTGAGGAGGAATCTGTAACCAAGGATTCAAAGAAGAAGCCTCATCAAGACTGGTAGGAAGGACAGAGATGTGAAAAGTGCTGCCTCTGCTCCCAGATGTGAGTGGCAGATGAGGGTCCAAAGGAATAAGATTTGCCCTGAGAGGTGTGGGTCCTAAGCCCCAGGTTCAGTGCCTCTTCTAGAGCACCAGAGCTTAAAAGAGATGCCTATATAGCATCTGCCAGTGAGAAGAGGCAAGTGTTCTGTCTGTGAAAAAGAAACAAGAGATCTCAGAAACACAGGCACCCTCTTAAAGGGCCAAGACAGAAAACCTAGTTCACTGTCACTTACCCAAGGCTCTGGGGGAGGGAGGGCTTAGAGGACTACAGTCAAGTGAGGAGAGTCTAAAATTCAAGGCCTGGGAAGAGACACAGCGGGGGACAGCCACCAGAACCCATATACTGAATCATTCTCCAATACTGCAGTCATATCTTTCTTGGGTGGAGCAATCCCCTCCGTGTGGCATCAGCCTGGGAGAAAGCAACTGCACATCCTCAAGAATATGTCTTGCTGCACCCTATGGAAATTGGACCCTGCTGAGAAGCAGCCTTGACCAGGAAGCAGGGTGCTGAAAAGACTCAGAGGGTGACAGTGACTGAGTTGTCTGGTATTGAGGCTGGCACTTTTCCTTATACTTTCCTGAGAATATGACCAGTGTTTCCACCCCACGGGAGATTCAGTAGAAACTGTCCAGACTGTGGGCAGACCAAATCTCTGGGTTTTAGAGGGCACATTCACCAGACTCCTAGTGGCCACTCTGAAGTCTGTGATAAGTCAGGACAGACTGACATCTGGGACCCTGGAGTGGAACCACATCCTCTATCTTTCTCAATGCCCACTTAGCTCCAAGCAGGCAGCAGATAGAGTGAGCAGGAGGTACAGTTCTCAGCAAACCTTGAGTCTTTTGCTGACTTGGCCCCAGGCCTAGTGCTAGTAAAAGCCAGCCTAAGGGTGCTGCTTGGTCCTTCCATTTGCAACTAAGCCCAGCAGAGGCAGCCACAAACTCTGATTGCTTATAGCTTCAAAAAGACTGCTGAGGGCTAGGCATGGGCTGTGTCTTACACTGGACTGCACCAGGTTCCCTCCTAAGAGGCACAGAACCAACACATCCAGTAGTCAGCTGTGGATAACATTACAGAAAGACTCAATGAGCATTACCAGTAGCATATAGCATATCCAAAAGGAGAGCTCAGCAGGCACCGAAACCAGCAGAGACAAATTTCACTTTCTGTGGTGGTCAACACCTTCACAGCAGCTCGCATGCATTGAATGGGGTAGAGCTACACAGTCAGCCAGTCCAAGTCCTAGATACCCTGCCCTGCTGGGCTTATGTTCCACAGTGGAAGGGTGAGAGGCTTAGAGCTCAGATATTCAAAGTGTGAGTTCCTTTGAGAATATTATTGGGACCAAACAAGGAGCTTAGCCACCATCTAGAGGAAGGGTCACAATCAGCCCCAGTAGAAGACTTTCTCAATCTTCCTCCCTGAGACCAGGGGTTTCTCAGCAAAAAGAACTTCTGGAAAGGAGACAGTCAGCCCCATCCAACCTGAATCTACTGCTTATATCACTGGGGAGAAATAGTGCTGGAGTATCCTTCAGTGTCTGGGAGATTAAGCTCTGGAGAAGGGGCCATTTTTCTCATACTGAGCTCCTGACCAAGAGACTTTCCAAATAGGCATCCCACTAATAGTGTCCTCCTGACCTCAGTTGCCTAACCCACCAAGCTTGCAACCTGTGGAGAGATTGGTGGGGTGAGGCCAGTCTGAGTGCACTCTACAGTTTTTCTATAGAAGACGGTGGTAAGACCAGGCAGCTACAAGAGGAGGTGGAGTGGCTGAAAAGTGGAGCCAAATTTTAAGGAACTTGGGCCCATTTACAGAGTTGTTGTCAGCTCTAAGCAAGAGAAAGTCGACCCTTATACACAGGTTGGCACCTTCCAAACACACCCAGGCACAGAAAATGCAGACACAAACAGTGAGCTACAGGCAGGTAGCCCATGGTGGCTTACAAACAATGTCTGACATTGACCTGTACCCAAACCTCACCTAAGAGAACCCAGAACCAATTCAATCAGTAATGGGTTTCAGGCCACACCAGCACCAGACTCAACTAACCACACAAGAAGCACACCCAAAGGAGGACTCCAGAAGGCACTAGAACTGGCTGAGAATAACTATGCCCCAGAGGACAGACACTGCACAGTGTCTAATTCACATGATCAAGGTTAACCCTTAGAGCCAGCCAGCCTGAAGAGTTAACTCCAACTACAAAATGGCTAACAGCATTCAAGACTCACATACAATGGGAGGGTAAATATAATTCTCAAGAAACATTCCTAGAGCAAAGAGCTCAGGTGGCCTGGAGGTTAGTACCACTGAGCCATCTTCCTCAGAAGGACACCACAACAAATTTGGGAGTCAGAGCAGAGCTATTTAATACACAGACAACATGGGAAGACAAAGAAATATGCCCTAATGAATCAACAAGTAAAATCCCTGAGTGAAATGAAATAAAATGGGAGCAACCAAACTACCAGATGCAGAGTTTAAAATAATGGTTATTTGGATACTCAAGGGTCTTAGAGTAAGAATAGATGATATACTGAGAACTTAAACAAAGAGATAGTAAGCATTAAAGAGGACATTGAAATCATAAAAAAGAACCAGTCAGAAATGGCAAATACAATATCAAAAGTGAAGACTACACTAGAAGGAATCAACAGCAGTTTGGATAAAGTGGAGGATCAAATCAGTGATTTAGAGCAGTGATTTTCAACCTTTTTGTTTCATGGCACAAACACACACTAATTACTAAGGTCAGTGCCCCTGACTAAATACAACCATTTTCATCTCATGGCACAAATAAATTACTTACTAAGGAAGAAGAGGTCAGGGCCCCTTTTTCTTTAGTAATTAGTTTATGAGTGCATGAGAAACAAAGGTTGAAAATCACTGATTTAGAGAACAAGATAGATGTAAGCACAGAAGCAGAGAAGCAAAAAAATAAGAGGCTCAAGAAGGCTGAGGAAACTCTAAGAGACCTCTGTGATGACAGAAAGTGAAACATTTGTATCATAGGAGTTCCTGAAGAAGAGAATGAACAAGTGATAGAGAACTTGTCTGAAGACATCATAGCAGAAAACTTCCCTAAACTGGGGAAGGAAAAAGTCACACAAGTTCAAGAAGCACAGAGAGTCCCACTAAAGATGAACCCAAAAAGACCCACACCAAGACACATGTAATTAAAATTCCAATGATAAAACAGAATGAAAGAATCTTAAAAGCAGCACAAGAAAAATAATTGATTACCTACAAAGGAGTGCCCATACGGCTGATATCTGACTTCTCAACAGAAGCACTTCAGGACAGAGAGTATTGGTAAGAAATATTCAAAGTGATACAAAACAAGAACCTACAACCCAGACTTCTCTATCCAGCAAAGCCATCATTTAAAATTGAAAGAGAAATAATGAGCTTCCCAGACAAAAAGAGGCTAAAAGAGTTCATTACCAACAAACCAATGTTGCAAGAAATGTTAAAAGGCTTGCTATAAGAGAAAATAAAAAAAGAAATAGAAAGAGCATTGTAAGTTTAAATAATAAAATGTCAATAAATATGAATCAATAATAAACTTAAATGTATATGAATTAAATGCACCAATCAAAAGACATAGGGTAGCCAAATGGATAGAAAACCATGACTCATATATATGCTGTCTACAAGAGACCCACTTCAGAACAAAAAATACACATAGACTGGAAGTGATGAGAAGGAAAAAAATATATTTCATGCCAATGGAGAAGAAAAAAAAAGCTGGGGTAGCAATACTCATATACTCATATATGACACAATATTCTTTAAAACAAAGGCTATAGTAAGAGACAAAGAAAGTCACTACATAATGGGAAAGGGAGCAATCCAACAAGAGGATTTAACCATTGTAAATATTTATGCACCCAATATAGGAGCACCTAAATATATAAAGCAGATTTTGATGGACATAAAGGGAGAGAATGACAGCAATACAGTAATAGTAGGGGATTATAACACCTCACTGACATAAACGGATAGAACCTCCAGACAGAAAATCAACAAGGAAACAGTGACCATAAAGGACACACTAGATCAACTGGATTTAATTGATTGCTTCAAAACATTTCATTCCAAAGCAGCATAATACACGTTTTATGTATTATGTGCTCTTTTCAAGAGCACATGGTTCATTCTCTAGGTTAGACCACATGTTAGGACACAAAACAAGTTTCAATAAATTTAAGAAGATTAAAATCATATCAAGTGTCTTCTCTGCCCACAATGGAATAGAAACAGAAATCAATACAATAGAAAAAATGAAAAATATTCACACTTGGAGGCTAAATAGTATGCTATTAAATAATAAATGACTTAACAATGAGATCAAGGAAGAAATAAAATATTTCCGTGAAACAAATGAAAATGAATATATTACAATCTTAAATCAATGGGACACAGCAAAAGCAGTCCTGAGAGGGAAGTGCATAGCATTATAGGCATATCACCAGAAGCAAGATAAATCTCAAACAATCTAACCCTACACTTAAAAGTACTAGAAAAAGAAAAACAAACAAAGCCTAGAGGAAGTAGAAGAAAGGAAATAATAAAGATCAGAGCAGAAATAAATGACAGAGAGGCTAAAAATCAATATAAAAGATCAATGAAACCAAGAGTTGGTCCTTTCCAAAGGTAAACAAGATGAATGGACCTTTTAACCAGACTCAACAAGAAAAAAAAGAGAGAGGACCCAGTTGAATAAAATTGGAAATGAAAGAGATATAACAAATGAGATCACAGAAATACTATGAAGAACTATATGCCAAAAAATCAGACAACTTGGGCAAAATGAATAAATTCCTAGAACATACAATCTTCCAAAATTGAATTTGGATGAATCAGAAACCTGAGCAGACCAAATACAACAAACAAAATTGAAACAGTTATCAAACAACTCCCAGCCAACAAAAATCTTGGATTGGACAGCTTCACAGAAGAATTTTACTAAACATCCAAAGAAGAGCTAACACTTATTCTTCTCAAACTGTTTCAAAAAATTCAAGAGAAGGAGACTTCCAAGCTCATTTTACAAGGTATGCATTATTCTAATTCTAAAACAAGGTGAAGACAACAAATAAAGAAAACTATAGGCCAATATCCTTGAAGAACATAGATGCCTAAATTCTCAACAAAATATTAGCAAACCAGATCCAGCAACACATTAAAAAGATCATACACTATGATCAAGTGGGATTTATTCTGGGGAGGCAATGCTGATACAATATTCACAAATCAACAAATGGGATTTATCACATACACAAAAAGAAGGATAAAAATCACATGATCATATAAATAGGTGCAGAAATAGCATTTGATAAAATCCAGCACCCATCAATGATCAAAACTCTCAGCAAAGTGGGAATACAGGGAATATATCTCAACACAATAAAGGCCATATGTGACAAACTGACAGCCAACATCATACTCAATGGGTAAAAAGTAAAAGCAATCCCCTTAAGATTAGGAACAAGATAGAAATGCCCCCTTTCACTGCTCTTATTCAACATAGTACTAGAAGTTCTAGCCACAGCAATCAGACAAGAAGAAGAAAAAAAGGTATCCGTATTGGAAAAGAAGAAGTAATACTATTATTATTTGGTGCTGACATGATACTGTACATAGAAAACCTTAAAGTCTTGGTCAAAAATCTACTAGACTTGATAAATGAATTCATCAAGGTGGCAGGATATAAAATTAATATTCAGAAATCAGTGGCATTTTTATACACCAATAATAAACTACCAGAAAAAGAAATTCAGGAAACAATCCCCTTCACTATTGCAACAAAAGAAATCAAGTACCTAGGAATAAATTTAACCAAGTAGGTAAAAGACTTGTACTCAGAAAATTATAAGATTGAAAAAAGAAATCCAGGAAGATACAAACAAGTGGAAGTATATACTGTGTTCATGGATAGGAAGAATTAAAATCATTAAAATGTCCATACCAAAGCAATCTATACAGCCAATGTAATTCTTATTAAAATACCAAGAGCAGCCTGGCCAGGCGGTGGCACAGTGGATAATGTGTCAGCCTGGGATGCTGAGGACTCAGGTTTGAAACCCTGAGGTCACTGGCTTGAGTGTGGGTTTACCAGCTTGAGTGCAGGGTCACTGGCTTGAGCGTGGGATCATAGGCATGACCCCATGATTGCTGGCTTGAGCCCAAAGGTCTGGTTTGAAGCCCAAGGTCGCTGGCTTGAGTCCAAGATTGTTGGCTTGAACAAGGAGTCACTCACTCTGAGGAGCCCCTGGGGTAAGGCACATATAATGAACAACTAAGCAATTAATGAACAATTAAGATGCCACAATAAAGAATTGGTGCTTCTCATCTTTCTCTCTTCCTGTCTGTCTGTTCCTCTCTATCCCTCTCTCTGTCTCTCTTGCTAAAACAAAAACAAAAAACAAAAACAAGAACAGTATACTTCACAAGTCTAGAACAAATATTCCAAAAATTTATATGGAGCCAAAACAGAACCCGAATAGCCTCAGTAAGTGTGAAAACAAAGAACAAAGTGGAAGGTATCACACTTCCTGATACCAAGCTATACTACAAGACCATTGTACTCAAAACAGCCTGGTACTGGAATAAGAACAGGCATACAGATCAATGAAACAGGACAGAGAACCTAGAAATAAACCCACACCTTTAGGGTCAATTAATATTTGACAAAGGAGACAAGTGTATACAATGGAGTAAAGACAGTCTAATAAATGGTGTTGGGAAAATTGAACAGGAACAGTGAAAAAAATGAAGCTAGACACCAACTTACACTATTCACAAAAACAAACTCAAAATAGGTAAAAGACTTAAAAATGTAAGTCATAAAACCATCAACATTCTAGAAAAAAACATAGGCAGTAGACTCTCAGACATCTCTCAAAGCAATATATTTGCCGATATATCTCTTCCTTTACGGGAAATAAAGTACAAAATAAACAAATGGGACAATATCAATCAAAAAGCTTTTGTACAGCAAAAGACACCATTAACAAAATAAAAAGACAACTCATTCTATAGGGGAACGTATTTGCCAATATGTCTGGTAAGGGGTTAATAACCAAAATTTATAAAGAACTTATAAAACTTAACACAGTAAAGTAAACTATCCAATTAAAAAATGGACAAAGAACTTGAATAGACACTTCTTTAAAGAGGACATACAGATAACCAATAAGCATATGAAAAATGCTTAACATCACTAATCATCAGAGAAATGCAAATTAAAACCACAATGAGATATCGCCTCATACCTGCCAAAATGACTGTCATTAACAAATCAAGAAACAAGTACTGGCAAGGGTGTGGAGAAAAGGGAACTCTCCTGAAATGATGACTGGAATGCAGACTCATGTAGCCACTGTAAGAAACAGTATGGTGTTTCCTGAAAATATTAAAAATGGAATTGCTTTATGACCTAGCTATCCCACTTCTAGAAACATATCCTAAGAATCTTAAAACACTAATTCAAAAGATGTGTGCCCCCATGTTTATTGCAGCCCCCATATTGTTTGCAGTAGCCATGATCTGGAAACAGCCCAAGTATCCTTCACTGGATGAGTGGGTAAAAGAATCGTGGGATATTTACGCAATGAAATATTACACGGCCATAAAAAGAAAATCTTACCTTTTGCACCAGCATGGATGGACCTGGAGATTATTATGCTAAGTGAAATAAGTCAGGCAGAGAAAGACAAATACTATATGATCTCACTTATATGTGGAATCTAATGAACACAATAAACTGAGAAACAAAATAGAGACAGGGAACAGATGAACAGTTGTCAGAGACAAGGGGGAAGAAAAGATGGCATCAAAGAAAGTGAAGTGAGCTTGAGCAGGTGGTGGCACAAGGGATAGAGTGTTGAACTGGGACACTGAGTACCCTGGCTTGAAACCCTGAGGTTGTTGGCTTGAGATCAGGCTTACCAGTTTGAACCCAGGGTCACCAGCTTGAGCGTGGGATCATAGATATGACCCCATAGTCACTGTCTTGAGCCTCACTGGCTTAGCTGGAGCCCCTCGGTCAAGGCATGTCTGAGAAGCAGTCAATGAACAACTAAGAATGCCACAGCTATGAGTTGATGCTTCTCATCTCTCCCTTTCTGTCTTCCTGTCCACTTCTGCCCCTCTGTCTCTCTAAAAAACAAACAGCCTGACCAGGCGGTGGCGCAGTGGACAGAGCGTCGGACTGGGATGCAGAGGACCCAGGTTTGAGAGCCCGAGGTCGCCAGCTTGAGTGCAGGCTCATCTGGTTTGAGAAAAAGCTCACCAGCTTGGACCCAGGGTCACTGGCTCCAGCAAGGGGTTACTCGGTCTTGCTGAAGGCCCACAGTCAGGGCGCGTGTGAGAGAGCAATCAATGAACAACTAAGGTGTTGCAATGCGCAACGAAAGACTGATGATTGATGCTTCTCATCTCTCTCTGTTCCTGTCTGTCTGTCCCTGTCTATCCATCTCTGACTCTCTCTCTCTCTTTTAAAAAAACAAACAAACAAACACAAAGAGAGTGAAGTGATTAGCCAAAATCATATATACATAAAACATATATACAGACAACAGGGTAACAATAGCTAGAAGGAAAGGGGAGGTGGGGGTAGGGGATATGGGACAAGGAGGGGAAATGGGGGTGAAAAGAGACTTTGCATAGGGCATGAGGGGCATGATGTGTTGTGTAGGGGGTGTTATATTGAGTGGGACACTTCAAACCATGTCAACACAATATATTAAAAATAAAAATTAAAAAACCCATACCTCATGGTCAATTAATATTTGACTAAAGAGAAAAGAACATACAGTGGAGTAAAGACAGTGTATTCAATAAATGGTGTTGGGAAAATTGAACATACACATGCAGAAAATAAAACTAGATCACCTTCTTATACTATACACAAGAATAAAATTGCAATAAATTAAAGACTTAAATGTTAAACTTGAAATGATAAAAATTCTAGAAGAAAACATAGGCAGTAATTGTAGCAATATTTTTTTCTGGTACATCTCCTCTGGCAAAGAAAATAAAAGAAAAAATGAAACAAATGGGACTATATTAAACTAAAAAGTTTTGCCTACTAAAGGAAGCCAACCCACTATGAAAAGGAAAAGACAATCTACTGAATGGGAGAACATATTTGCTAATGATAAGTCTGAAAATGGGCAAAGGACCGGAATAGATACTTCTCTAAAGAGAACATACAGATAGACATGAAAAGTTGCTCAAAATCATTAATCATTAGAGAAATTAAAATTAAAATAACAATAAGATATCACCTCAGAATGGCTATCATCAATAAATCAACAAACAAAATAGAAACAGACTCTAGATACAGAGAACAGACTGACAGCTGTTAGAAGGGATATTGGTTTAGGGTGCTGGGTGAAAAAGGTGAAGGAATTAAAGGAAAAATCCTCATAGACACAGAAAACAGTGTGGTGAATACAAGAGGGAAATGGAGGTGAGTAGCAGCAGAAGAGGGTACAGGGGGATATAAATGCTGACAGAAGGAGTCCTGACTTGGTGGTGAACACACAATACAATATACAGATGATGCATTATAGAACTGTATGCCTTAAACCTATATAATTTTATTAACCAAAATCACTGATAAATTCATATACTTGAAATAAATTACTAAAAACTGGAGTATATTTCTAGGTGATTCATTCTGATATATTGATTCAACTGTCTATCTTTGTGCCTATTTATATTTATTTTAGCTTTATACAATTTAAACATTTTTATATCTGAGAATGTTTTTTCCTTTGATTACCCTTCTCTTCCAGATCTATTTTAATTTTTTTTGATGCTGATTTAATTATTCGTTTAGAGCAGTGGTTCCAAACCAGGATTTTGCCTCCCATGTCATATTTGGCAATGTCTGGAGACATATTTGGTTCTCACAACAAGGGAGGTGCTACTAGCAGAGAGACCAGGAATGCTGTCCAATATACTAATGAATAAAATAGCCCTCTGACAAAGAATGATCTGGCCCAAATGTACACAGTTTGGAAAATGAGGAACCCTCCTGCAGATGCATTTCAGAATAACTTCCCAGATGATGTTAGAGTAATGGCAGCATGAGAGATATTCCTGATATGTCCCCTTGAAATTTCAACAAATTAAACAACTATAACAGCGAAGGAACACCAGCTGGGCTCACAGGCATGCTTGAAAAATCCACGCACTGAATGGACAAAAGATCCCATCTCCCTCACCTTGTGGTACAGAGTGTGGCAAAGACAAACCCCACAGCTAGTCACCAGAGCCACTCTCTCCCCTGAAGAACAGAGGTGCTCCATGTCTGGTCTCCGGTTCTGTTGAGACGTAAGGAGGAGCACCTGGAAGCCTGAGATAGCCATTAATAGAACCATAAAGCTGTGAAGCTGAGTGTAGAGCCCAATCCTAGAGTCTACACAACACGGCTCATCTACCAACATAACAGTGGCCCCGCTACATCATTTCAACAGCAACATCTCTGCAGAGAAAAGCCCAGGAACTTCACAGAGCTAAAACTTGTAATACAGCCACACTTACTGGAAGAAACCACTCAAAACTGAAATTTATTTTTTCTTTCTTGTCTTTTTTTTTTTTTTGTCTTTTGAATTTTATTTTCTTTAATTTTTATTCTTAAATTTTCATGTGGGTGCTCTGTTTGTGATATTTTTTGTTTGTTTTTATCTTATTTTCAGTGGTGTTTTTTCTTTACTTGTCATAATTCTTTACATTTTTATATTTTTATTGTATTTTTAAATTTTATTTTATCATTTTTTAGGGATTTTTTTTGTTAGGGTTCTTAAAAATACCACTCTCAAATGCCATCAAGGAAGAAGAAATCAAATACCATGGCTACACAAGAAAGAAATGTAGTTCAGAAAGAAAATTGAAAATATCCAGAAAAAAAATCTCAATCACATGGAAACCTTGGAGTTAAATGATAGAGAATTCAAAATTGAAGTTCTGAAACTAGTCAACAAAATGTGAAAAAACAACAATAGGCAACTTAATGAGCTCAGAAAACAAATTAATGAACAAAACAAATACCTCAACAAGGAGATCAAAACTTTAAAAACAGACATGGAGAACTCAGTGCATGAATTGAAGACTGAGGTAGTAAGTTTAGCTAATAGAACAAGCCAGTTAGAAGAAAGAAACAGTGACATCAAAGACAGGCAACTAGAGGTGCTACAGAGAGAAGAAGAGAGACACATATGCATTAAAAAAAATTGAGAAAAAGGAAGCAAAGGGAAGCAGGACACCAGCCAAACAAGCTCTCCCACGGCACTCAGAGCAGAGTCGCTAAGAAGGAGGGAACTTTCGGGACTACAGTAGTGAGTCTTAGGGTCTGAGCTGCAGCGCCCCCACCCACATGGCTGAGGGCTCACCAGAGGGCGGGAGGTGGCAGGAAGCAGAAGCACAGTTCTGTCGGCAAGGGCGGAAGCTGGCTGGCCACCACTGAGGCCCAGGTGTGAGCTCAGTCTTGCCTGGCTGAGGTGGAGGGGAAGTGCAAAAGTAGTCAAGCCCAGCTGCAGGCCGCCTGCAATCCAGCCTGCGGGGGAAGGGCAGGAACCCCAGAAGGGGCAAGACCCGCCCTTGAGCAAGGGTGCAAAAGCACAGCCTTGTCCTGCCGGCGAAACCGAGGCTTGTGGCCTGATGCAGAAGCTGGCTCCTCCCGCGGGGGTGGAGCAAAAGACCAGAATGGGCAGAATCCTGCTACTGAGCATGGGCATGCAGTCCCACCGGGTCCGTGGAGCAAAGATTTACAACCGTCCTAGGAGAGGGCTCCTCTTGCAGGGGCGGGACAAAAGACCGGAATCAAGCGGAGACCCACAGCTGAGCAAAGGTGCTCACCCCTTCCCACAGGGCCAAGGATAACACCCCCTATGGTGGCAGACAAAGGCAAGGACCACTGAGGCTTGTACACCCGAGCACGTGATCACAACCACTCCTGTGAAGGAGAAGCAGAAATGACAGCAACAACCTCAGTGGGCAGGCACTGGCAATGCCCATACCAGAATGCCCTAGGCAGCAACAGCAGAGGGGGTAATGGGCCTGCAGAGAGACCACACCCAAGGAACACAGAGGCCACACCCAGTGGACTCCAGTGCCCAAAACCGTCTTTTACACAGACAAAATGAGAAGGCAGAGAAATGCAACACAAATGAATAAAGAGAAATCCCCAGAAAAGGACCTGAATGAGTCAGATATAACCAAATTACCAGATGCAGAGTTTAAAATAATGATTGTTAGGATGCTCAAAGATCTTAGAAAAACAATAGATGGTCATTACAAACACCTAAATAAAGAGAGGGCAAATATAAAAAAGGACATTGAAATAATAAAAAAGAATCAGTCAGAAATGACAAATACAATATCAGAAATAAAGAACACAATGGCCCTGGCCGGTTGGCTCAGCGGTAGAGCGTCGGCCTAGCGTGCAGAGGACCCGGGTTCGATTCCCGGCCAGGGCACACAGGAGAAGCGCCCATTTGCTTCTCCACCCCTCCGCCGCGCTTTCCTCTCTGTCTCTCTCTTCCCCTCCCGCAGCCAAGGCTCCATTGGAGCAAAGATGGCCCGGGCGCTGGGGATGGCTCTGTGGCCTCTTCCTCAGGCGCTAGAGTGGCTCTGGTCGCAACATGGCGACGCCCAGAATGGGCAGATTATCGCCCCCTGGTGGGCAGAACATCGCCCCATGGTGGGCGTGCCGGGTGGATCCCGGTCGGGTGCATGCGGGAGTCTGTCTGACTGTCTCTCCCTGTTTCCAGCTTCAGAAAAATGAAAAAAAAAAAAAAAAAAAAAAAAAAAAAAAAAGAACACAATGGAAAAAATTAAAAGCAGGATGGATGAAGCTGAAAATCAAATCACCGAGTCAGAGGACAAGATAAATGAAGGCACAGAATCAGAGCAGAAAAAAGAAAGAGACACAAAACGTCTGCGTAAACTCTAAGAGAGTTCTGGGACAACATGAAGAGAAATAACATCCACATCATAGGGGGTCCTGAAGAAGAAGAAAAGAACAAGGGATAGAGACTTTGTTCAAACATATCATAGCTGAAAACTTCCCTAAATTAAGGCAGGAAAAAGTCTCACAAGTTCAAGAAGCACAGAGAACTCCATTAAAGAGAAAATCAAAGAAATTACACAAAGACACGTCATAATTAAAATACCAAAGCTAAGTGATAAAGAGAAAATATTAAAAGCTGCTAGAGAAAAAAAGACTATCACCTACAAAGGAGCCCCCATAAGGATGATTTCTGACTTCTCAACAGAAACACTTGAGGCCAGAAGGGAATGGCAAGAAATATTCAAAGTAATGCAGAACAAGAACCTACAAACAAGACTACTTTATTCAGCAAGGCTACCATTTAAAATTGAAGGAGAAATAAAAAGCTTTACAGACAAAAAAAAACCTCAAGGATTTCACTGCAACCAAACCAAGGCTGCAAGAAATGCTAAGGGACCTGTTGTAAACAGATCAAAGGAAAAAAAGAATACAGCAAAAGAGAAATACAGTTTTAAAGAAAAAAAATGGCAATAAACAATTACATATCAGTAATATCCTTAAATGTTAATGTATTAAATGATCTGATCAAGAGACATAGGGTAGCTACGTGGATAAGAAAACAGGACCCATACATATACTGTCTACAAGAGACACACCTTAAATCAAAAGATGCACAGAGACTAAAGATAAAAGGATGGAAAAAAAATATTTCATGTAAATGGAAATGAAAAAAAAGCTGGGGTAGCAATACTTATATCAGACATAATGGACTTTAAAACAAAGACCATAGTTAGAGATAAAGAAGGTCACTACATAATGCTAAAGGGAGCAATCCAAAAGGAAGATATAACCATTATAAATATCTACTGCACCTAATATAGGAGCACCTAAATATATAAAACAGACTTTGATGGACTTAAAGAGCAAGATCAACAGCAATACTATAATAGTAGGGAATTTCAATACCCCACTAACATCACTAGATAGATCCTCAAGAAAGAAAATTAACAAAGAAACAGCAGACTTAAAGGACATATTAGATCAACTCGATTTAACAGATATCTTCAGAACCTTTCACCCTAAAACAGCAGAATATACATTCTTTTCAAGCGCTCATGGTACATTCTCTAGAATAGACCAAATGTTAGGGCACAAAAGCAGGCTCAACAAATTTAAGAAGATTGAAATCATATTGAGCACTTTCTCTGATCATAATGGCATGAAACTAGAAATCAACCACAACAAAAAAACTGAAAAATACTCAAAACTTGGAAACTAAATAGCATGTTATTAAACAATGAATGGGTTAAAAATGATATCAAAGAAGAAATAAAAAAATTTCTAGAAATTAACGATAATGAGCATACATCAACTCAAAATTTATGAGACACAGCAAAAGCAGTCCTGAGAGGGACGTTCATAGCATTACAGGCATACCTCAAGAAGCTAGAAAAAGCTCAAATAAATAACTTGACCCTGCATCTGAAATAACTAGAAAAAGAACAGCAAGTAAAGCCCAGAGGTAATAGGAAGAAGGAAATAATAAAGATCAGAGTGGAAATAAATGACATGGAGGCTAAAGAAACAATACAGAGGATCAATGAAACCAGGAGCTGGTTCCTTGTAAAGGTAAACAAGATTGATGAATCTTTAACCAGACTCACCAAGAAAAAAACAGAGAGGACTCAAATAAATAAAATTAGAAATGAGAATGGAGAAATAACAACTAACACAATAGAAATACAAAATATTATAAGAAAATACTATGAAGAACTGTATGCCAAAACACTAGACAAACTAGATTAAATGCACAAATTTCTTAAAACATATAATCTTCCAAAAATTAATCTGAAAGAATCAGAAAACCTAAATAGACCGATTACAACAAATGAGATCAAAACAGTTATCAATAAACTCTCAAAAAATAAAAGTCCTGACCTGATGGCCTCACAAGTGAATTCTACCAAATATTCAAAGAAGAACTAACTCATATCCTTCTCAAGCTATTTCAAAATATTCAAGAGGAAGGAAGACTTCCAAGCTCCTTTTATGAGGCGAGCATAATTCTGATTCCAAAACCAGGCAAACACAACACAAAGAAAGAATATTATAGGCCAATATCTCTGATGAATTTAGATGCTAAAATCCTCAACAAAATATTAGCAAACCGGATCCAGCAGTATATGAAAAAAATCATACCCCATAATCAAGTGGCATTTATTCTTGGGAGGCAAGGCTGGTACAAATTTGCAAATCAATCAATGTGATTTATCACATAAACAAAGGAAGAAAAAAAACACATGATAATTTCAATAGATGCAGAAAAAGCATTTGATAAAATCCAGCACCCATTCATGATAAAAAATCTCAGCAAAGTGGGAATACAGGGAACATACCTCAACATGATAAATGCCATCTATGACAAACTCACAGCCAACATTATATTCAATGGGCAAAATTAAAAGCAATACCCTTAAGATCAGGAACAAGGCAGGGGTGCCCGCTTTCCCCACTCTTATTCAACATAGTTCTGGAAGTCCTAGCCACAGCAATCAGACAAGAAGAAGAAATAAACGGCATCCTAATTGGAAAAGAAGAAGTAAAACTATCATTGTTTGCAGATGATACGATATTGTATATAGAAAACCCTAAATTCTCAGTTAAAAAACTACTGGACCTGATAAATGAATTCATCAAGGTGGCAGGATATAAAATTAACTCAGAAATCAGAGGCATTTCTATACATTAACAATGAACTAGCAGAAAGAGAAATTAAGGAAGCAATCCCCTTCACCATTGCAACTAAAAAAATAAAGTACCTAATAAATTTAACCAGGGAGATGAAAGACTTGTACTTGGAAAATTATAAAACATTGATAAAAGAAATCAGAGAATATAAACAAATGGAAGCATATACCGTGTTCATGGTTAGGAAGAATAAACATCTTTAAAATGTCTATATTGCCCAAAGCAATTTATAAATTGAATGCAATACTGATTAAAATACCAATGACTTACTTCAAAAATATAGAACACATATTCCAAAAACTTATATGGAACCAAAAGAGAACACGAAAAGCCTCAGCAATCTTGAAAAAGAAGAATAAAGTGGGAGGTATCACACTTCCAGATATCAAGTTATACTACAAGGCCATTGTACTCAAAACAGCCTGGTACTGGCATAAGAACAGGCACATAGATCAGTGGAACAGAACTCAGAATCCAGAAATAAATGCATAGCTCTATGGACAACTGATATTTGACAAAGGAGGTAAGAGCATACAATGGAGTAAAGACAGCCTCTTCAACAAATGGTGTTGGGAAAAGTGGACAGCTACCTTCAAAAAAATGAAACTAGACCACCAACTTACACCATTCACAAAAATAAACTCAAAATGGATAAAAGACATAAATGTAAGCCATAAAAACCATAAGCATCTTAGAAGAAAACATAGGCAGTAAGCTCTCTGATATCTCTCACAGCAATATATTTGCTGATTTATCTCCATGGGCAAATGAAATAAAAGACAGGAAAAACAAATGGGACTATATCAAACTAAGTAGCTTTTATGCAGCTAAAGACAATAAGAACAGAATAAAAAGACAAACTACACAATGGGAGAAAATATTTGACAATACGTCTTATAAGGATTAATAACCAAAAGTTATAAAGAACTTGTAAAACTCAATACCAGGAAGACAAACAATCCAATCAAAACATGGGCGAAAGAAATGAATAGACACTTCTCTAAAGAGGACATACAGATGGCCAATAGACATATGAAAAAATGCTCAACATCATTAGAGAAATGCAAATTCAAACCACAATGAGATATCACCTCACACCAGTCAGAATGGCACTCATCAACAAAACAACACAGAATAAGTGCTGGTGAGGATGTGGAGAAAAGGGAACCCTCCTGCACTGCTGGTGGGAATGCAGACTAGTGCAGCCACTGTGGAAAACAGTATGGAGATTCCTCAAAAAATTAAAAATCAGATGACGTAAGAGTAATGGCACAGTAGGAAGTGATACCAATAAATCGCCCCCAAAACTCAACAAGATCTTCAACCAGAAACAGAAAAACCTATCCTTGGAGCCTCCAGATGTTTTGCAATACACCTGAAGGTATGGTTGAGCGAAAAATTGGCAAATATATAATCAAACCCTGAAGGAAATAGGGAGTAAGAAATGCTCCACCTTCCTCACTAACCTAAATAGGGCTGCTTTCACTGGGAACTGAGAATATAGAAACTAAGGTGGGCAAAGGGGGTGAATAGATCCAGGCTGCGGCACAAACGGCCAAACCAGGCTGTGGCATGGAGATCCAAGCCGAGGAAAACTGTGCCTGTGGCAACCCTGTCAATAAAAGTTAACACTCGCACCAAACCCAGACAAAGAAAGACAAGTGGGGCAGCCATTTTCCCCGATCTCCTGGTCGGGCGAGAGGTTCCTTTGAAAGCCCCAGGAGTAGGCGCCCGTGTTATCCCACAGAGAGGCAGAGTCAGAGGCCTTTGTGTGGGCCATAAGCGGAATCTCCAGGCCGCCCCAGCACCCTGAAAAAGCCGCGCACAGGGAGGGAGCGAGAGCCAATTCCAACGCTGGAACTTTTCCGTGCGGGCGGGGGTTTCACTCAGAGTGTGAGACTGCCGGCCTGATATCCTGGTCTGCGCACAGATAGTGAGCTAGAGTTTCCTCCAAGTGCCCTGGGAGTGGGCGCCCGCCCGTGTTACCGGACAGAGTGGCAGAGCCAGAGGTCTTTGAGTGGGCGGAAGCCCTGACTAATTATGCTAACAGCTCTGACTGACTGAGCCTTACCCAGAGCCCTGTGCTGAATGGGAATAGAGTGGGGAGTTGCCAGCTCTTTGAGCCTCTTACTATCCAGGCAGAGGCAGCAGCAACCCCATAGCTGGATTATTAGGCTTCTAATTGAGGAAGGAAAGACTGGAGAGAGGCTCCAGGAACACGGACTCTCTCACTGGCGGAGCCTATAAATGCTAATGAGCCTCGGCTGCCAACGAGACTGAAGCACAATACATGACATCGCCATAGAGACTTATCAACTGCAAACCTCTACCTGAGCGTGCCAAAGGGGCCGAACCCGGGGTACAGAGTCACCGACCAGGAAGAGGGAGAGAAAAGAAAAAGCAAGAAGATAACCTCTCAAAATCAAGAATAATCCGCAGACTGTATAACCTATCCCATTTTATTATATTTGTTCATTTGTTTCTCTTATCTTTATTCTTGATTTTTTTTTTCCTCCTCCAATTTGGTAGTTTAACTCTCTGCTGGTCTTACTCTCTCCTCTCCTTGAACTACACTACCCATAAGTGTTACATCTCCCATTATCTTTTCTTTCCTCTTCCTTTCTCTCTATGAGGGTTGCATTCCAAACCCTTAACTCTCTCTCTCTCTCCTCTTTTTACTTTTTTCTTCTTTTAGTGGTTCCCTCTTTTTTTCTCTCTCTCTCTCTCTTTCTTTTCTCCCTCTATATTAGTTTCTTCCTTTCTCCTTTACGTCTCCTCTCATTCAAACCTCAATAACAAACAAATTATTTTATCTGGGACTCAAAGTTATGTTTGTGGCATTTGGAGGGGGATTTACTTCACCTTTTTAACTCACTAGCAGTGCTCCCATCCCTGGCTCTCCATTTTATCTAGTTCTTGTTCCACTAAATACAATTGTAATTTTTAAGTGTGTCCCCCCATTTTCCTGTTTCCCTCTTATTCCTCTCATCATAACTCTTAGTCAACCAACACCTAAAAGCAAATCATTTTATTCTTGACCCAAATTTTTTCCTTATTTGCTTTTTGTGGGTCCATACCCCCCTTTTTTTTTCTTTTTTTTCCTTTTTTTTTTTGCCCCTTTATTACTTGTCCCCAATTCAGGCCCTCCATTACAGGCATTGTTTGTCCTATTTAGTACAATATAATTCACAGTTCACCACAAGATTTTCTCAAGAAACAGAAGAGAGTAGAGAAAAAAAGGAGGGGGGGAGTAATTTTCTTTTTTTAAAAAATTTTATTTTATTTTATTTTTCTTTATTTAACTATTAATTTAAAAAAACAACTCTTCAATTTTTTATTTTTTTAACTTTTTATTCTTTATTAAATCTCATTAATACTATCAACAAAACCACACTCAGATGCCATTAAGGAAGAGAAAATTGAATATCATGGATACAAAAGAAAGAGAGGTAACACAGATAGATGAGGGAAAATCTATGGAGAAAAAATTTAATATATTGGAAACCTTAGAGTTAAACGACAGAGAATTTAAAATATAAATCCTAAAAATACTTAGAGATATACAAGAAAACACAGAAAGGCAATTTAGGGAGCTCAGGAAACAACTCAATGAACACAAAGAATATATTTTCAAGGAAATTGAAACTATAAAAACAAATCAAAGAGACATCAAAAACTCAATTCACAAGCTGAAAAACGAGGTAACAAGCTTAGCTAATAGAACAGGCCAGATAGAAGGTAGGATTAGTGAAATAGAACACAAGCAACTTGAGGCACAACAGAGAGAAGAAGAAAGAGACTCAAAAATGAAAAAAAATGAGATAGCCCTACAGGAATTATCTGACTCCATCAAAAAGAATAACATAAGAATAATAGGTATATCAGAGGGAGAAGAGAGAGAAAATGGAATGGAGAACATACTCAAACAAATAATAGATGAGAACTTCCCAAGCCTGTGGAAAGAACTAAAGCCTCAAATTCAAGAAGCAAATAGAACTCTGAGTTTTCTTTTTTTTTTTCTTTTTTTTTTTTTTATTCATTTTAGAGAGGAGAGGGAGAGACAGAGAGAGAGAAGGGGGGGAGGAGCTGGAAGCATCAACTCCCATATGTGCCTTGACCAGGCAAGCCCAGGGTTTCGAACCGGCGACCTCAGCATTTCCAGGTCGACGCTTTATCCACTGCGCCACCACAGGTCTCTGAGTTTTCTTAACTCCAACAAACCTACTCCAAGGCACATCATAATGAAATTGGCACAAAGCAACGACAAAGAAAAAATTCTCAAGGCAGCCAGGGAAAAGAAGAATACGACATATAAAGGAAGGCCCATTAGATTATCATCAGATTTCTCAACAGAAACTATACAAGCTGGAAGAGAGTGGACCCCAATATTTAAAGTCCTGAAAGAGAGGAACTTTCAGCCATGAATACTATACCCATCAAAGCTATCCTTTAAATACGAAGGAGAAATAAAAACATTCACAGATACAGAAAAGATGAGGGAATTTATCACCAGAAAACCCCCACTACAGGAATTACTAAAGGGGATTTCCCAACCAGATACAAAGAACAAAACAAAACAAAACAAAACCACAAGTAAAAGCTCCACCAAGAACACAATAAAACCAAATTTAAACTGTGACAACAACAAAAAGAAAAGGGGGGGAGAGGACAGAGATTAACAGTAGCAAAGGACGATGGAGTGCAAAAGTACTCACAAGATAGTGCACTACAATGAACAGGGTAGGAACCCTTTTCATTACTTAATGGTAACCACCATTGAAAAAACCACCACAGAAGCACATGATTTAAAAAGGATAGCAACAGAGAAAAGATGTATGGAATACAACCAAACAAAAACAAAAGATAGAAAAACGATAGAGAAGAATCAAACAAGGCACAAAACTAACAGAAAGCAATGTATAAAATGGCAATAGGGAACTCACAGTGTCAATAATTACACTAAATGTAAATGGATTAAACTCACCAATAAAAAGGCACAGAGTAGCAGAATGGATTATAAAAGAAAATTCAACTGTATGCTGCCTACAAGAAACTCATCTAAGCAACAAGGATAAAAACAAATTCAAAGTGAAAGGCTGGAAAATAATACTCCAAGCAAATAACATCCAAAAAAAAGCAGGCGTAGCAATACTCATATCTGATAATGCTGACTACAAGACAGCAAAAGTACTCAGAGACAAAAATGGTCATTTCATAATGATTAAGGGGATGCTGAATCAAGAAGACATAACAATTCTTAATATATATGCACCAAACCAAGGAGCACCAAAATATATAAGACAGCTACTTATTGATCTTAAAACAAAAACTGACAAAAACACAATCATACTTGGAGACCTCAATACACCGCTGACGGCTCTAGATCGGTCATCCAAACAGAGAATCAATAAAGATATATTGGCCTTAAACAAAACACTAGAGCACCTGGATATGATAGACATCTACAGGACATTTCATCCCAAAGTGACTGAGTATACATTTTTCTCCAGTGTACATGGATCATTCTCAAGAATTGACCATATGTTGGGCCACAAAAACAACATCAGCAAATTCAGAAAAATCGAAGTTGTTCCAAGCATATTTTCTGATCATAAAGCCTTGAAACTAGAATTGAACTGCAAAAAAGAGGAAAAAAATCCCACAAAAATGTGGAAACTAAACAACATACTTTTAAAAAATGAATGGGTCAAAGAAGAAATAAGTGCAGAGATCAAAAGATATATACAGACAAATGAAAATAACAATACAACATATCAGAATCTATGGGATGCAGCAAAAGCAGTGATAAGAGGGAAGTTCATATCACTTCAGGCATATATGAACAAACAGGAGAGAGCCCAAGTGAACCACTTAACTTCACACCTTAAGGAACTAAAAAAGAAGAACAAAGACAACCCAAAACCAGCCGAAGACAGGAGAAAATAAAAATCAGAGCAGAAATAAATGAAATAGAGAACAGAAAAATTATAGAAAAAATTAATAGAACAAGAAGTTGGTTCTTTGAAATGATCAACAAAATTGACAAACCCTTGGTAAAACTTACCAAGGAAAAAAGAGAAAGAACTCATATAAACAAAATCCAAAATGAAAGAGGAGAAATCACCACAGACACCATAGATATACAAAGAATTATTGTAGAATAGTATGAAAAACTTTATGCCACTAAATTCAACAACCTAGAAGAAATGAATAAATTCCTAGAACAATACAACCTTCCTAGACTGAGTCAAGAAGAACCAGAAAGCCTAAATAGACCTATTAGTAGAGAAGAAATAGAAAAAAACATTAAAAACCTCCTAAACATAAAAGTCCAGGCCCAAACGGCTATACCAGCAAATTTTATCAAACATTCAAAGAAGACTTGGTTCCTATTCTACTGAAAGTCTTCCAAAATATTGAAGAAGAAGCAATACTTCCAAACACATTTTATGAGGCCAACATAACCCTCATACCAAAACCAGGTAAGGATGGCACAAAAAAAGAAAACTACAGACCAATATCTCTAATGAATACAGATGCTAAAATACTAAACAAAATACTAGCAAATCGAATACGACAACATATTAAAAAAATAATACATCATGATCAAGTGGGATTCATCCCAGAATCTCAAGGATGGTTCAACATACGTAAAACGGTTAACGTAATACACCATATCAACAAAACAAAGAACAAAAACCACATGATCTTATCAATAGACGCAGAAAAGGCTTTTGATAAAATAAAACACAATTTTATGTTTAAGACTCTCAACAAAATGGGTATAGAAGGAAAATATCTCAACATGATAAAGGCCATATATGATAAACCATCAGCGAACATCATATTAAATGGCCCAAAACTGAAGGGTTTCCCCCTTAAATCAGGAATAAGACAGGGTTATCCACTCTCTCCACTTTTATTTAATGTGATACTAGAGGTTCTAGCCAGAGCAATCAGACAAGACAAAGAAATAAAAGGCATCCATATCGGAAAAGAAGAAGTAAAGGTATCACTTTTTGCAGGTGATATGATCCTATACATCAAAAACCCCAAAGAATCTACAAAAAGACTACTAGAAACAATAAGCCAATACAGTAAGGTCGCAGGATACAAAATTAACATACAAAAGTCCATAGCCTTTCTATATGCCAACAATGAAACATTTGAGAATGAACTCAAAAGAATAATCCTCTTCACGATGGCAACAAAAAAAAAATAAAATACTTAGGAATAAACATAACAAAGAATGTAAAGGACTTATATAATGAAAACTATAAACCATTGTTAAGGGAAATTGAAAAAGATATAATGAGATGGAAGAATATTCCTTGTTCTTGGTTAGGAAGAATAAATATAATCAAGATGGCCATATTACCCAAAGCAATACAAAAATTTAATGCAATTTCCATCAAAATTCCAATGACATTTTTAAAGAAATGGAGCAAAAAATTATCAGATTTATATGGAACTATAAAAAACCCCAAATAGCCAAAGCAATCCTAAAGAAAAAGAATGAAGCTGGGGGCATTACAATACCTGACTTCAAACTATATTATAGGGCCACGACAATCAAAACAGCATGGTATTAGCAGAAAAATAGACACTCAGACTAATGGAACAGAATAGAAAACCCAGAAATAAAACCACATATATATAGTCAAATAATTTTTGATAAAGGGGCCAACAACACACAATGGAGAAAAAAAGCCTTTTCAATAAATGGTGCTGGGAAAACTGGAAAGCCACATGCAAAAGAATGAAACTGGACTACAGTTTGTCCCCCTGTACTAAAATTAACTCAAAATGGATCAAAGATCTAAACATAAGACCTGAAACAATTAAGTACATAGAAGAAGACATAGGTACTAAACTCATGGACCTTGGTTTTAAAGAGCATTTTATGAATTTGACTCCAAAGGCAAGAGAAGTGAAGGCAAAAATTAATGAATGGGACTACATCAGACTAAGAAGTTTTTGCTCAGCAAGAGAAACTGATAACAAAATAAACAGACAGCCAACTAAATGGGAAATGATATTTTCAAACAGCAGCTCAAATAAGGGCCTAATATCCAAAATATACAAAGAACTCATAAAACTCAACAACAAACAAACAAACAATCCAATAAAAAAATGGGAAGAGGACATGAACCAACACTTCTCCCAGGAAGAAATACAAATGGCCAACAGATATATGAAAAGATGCTCATCTTCTTTAGTTATTAGAGAAATGCAAATCAAAACTGCAATGGGATACCACCTCACACCTTTTAGATCAGCTATTATTAACAAGACAGGTAATAGCAAATGTTGGAGAGGCTGTGGAGAAAAAGGAACCCTCATACACTGTTGGTGGGAATGTAAAGTAGTACAACCATTATGGAAGAAAGTATGGTGGTTCCTCAAAAACCTGAAAATAGAACTACCTTATGACCCAGCAATCCCTCTACTGGGTATATACCCCCAAAAACTCAGAAACATTGATACGTAAAGACACATGCAGCCCCATGATTATTGCAGCATTGTTCACAGTGGCCAAGACATGGAAACAACCAAAAAGCCCATCAATAGATGACTGGATAAAGAAGATGTGGCACATATTCACTATGGAAGACTACTCAGCCATAAGAAATGATGACATCAGATCATTTACAGCAAAATGGTGGGATCTTGATAACATTATACGAAGTGAAATAAGTAAATCAGAAAAAAACAGGAACTGCATTATTCCATACATAGGTGGGACATAAAAGTGAGACTAAGAGACATTGATAAGAGTGTGGTGGTTATGGGGGCAGGGGGGAGAGGGAGAGGGAAAGGGGGAGGGGGAGGGGCACAAAGAAAACTAGATAGAAGGGGACAGAGGACAATCTGACTTTGGGTGATGGGTATGCAACATAATTGAATGACAAGATAACCTGGACATGTTATCTTTGAATATATGTATCCTGATTTATTGATGTCGTCCCATTAAAAAAATAAAATTATTATAAAAAATAAATAAATAAAATAAAATAAATAAAAACTTTCATTCTTCACAATGTCTGTCTATTAAATGCACTTTAGATCCCCATAGTTGGGCTGGTTTTGCCTATGGGCTCCCAAACACCCTATGCTTATTACCCCCCTTAACACTCATTATACAGCCCTTAAACTGCCTGCCAACCTTCCAATAAAGCATGGACAGTATCCTCTTCACCATTGTGAGATAGATAGCATTCATCCATGTTTGTTGAATGAAATAATAAAATATGTGCTTTTAAAAGTCTGTAGTATTACCCTCTTGAACTGTATCATTATCATGTCACAATCTGATCAGTTATATCCTAAATGATCATAAAAAAAATTAAAAATCAAACTACGTTTTGACCCAGCTATCCCACTTTTAGGAATATACCCCAAGAACACCATAGCACTGTTTCAAAAGAAGAAATGCACTCCCATGTTTATGGCAGTATTGTTCACAATAGTCAAGATCTGGAAACAGCCCAAGTGTCCATCAGTGGATGAATAGATTAAAAATCTCTGGCACATATATACTATGGAATACTACTCAGCCATAAGAAATGATGACATTGGATCATTTACAAGAACATGGATGGACTTTGATAACATTATCCTGGGCAAAATAAGTAAATCAGAAAAAACTAAGAACTATATGATTCCATACATAGGTGGGACATAAAAATGAGACTCAGAGACATAGACAAGAGTGTGGGGGTTACAGAGTTGGAGGGAGGAGAGGGAGAGATTTGGTGGAGGGGAGGAGCACAAAGAAAACCACTTAGAATGTGATGGAAGACAATTGGACTTTGGGTGATTGGAATTCAGCACAATCAAATGTCAAAATAACCTAGAGATGTTTTCTCTTAACATATGTACTCTGATTTATCAATGTCACCCCATTAAAATTAATTTAAAAAATAAACATAACTAAAAATTCCAAAAAAAAAAGCTGGTTATTTGAAAATATCAATAAAATAAACAAACAATTAGCTAGACTGGCTAAGGAAAAAAAGGACAAACTCATATAAACAAAATCAGAAATGGAAGAAGAGAAATTTCCACAGACACCATAGATATACAAAAGATCATATAAAATATTATGAAAGATTATATGCCACCAAATTCAACAACCTAGAAAAAACAGATAAATTCCTAGAACTATGTAGTCTTTCTAGACTGAGTCATATAGAGTGGAAAACCTAAATAGACCTATAAGCATGGAGGAAATAGAAACTACTATCTAAAACCTCCCCTAAAACTAAAGTCCAGGGCCAGATGGCTATGCAGTGAATTCTATCAAACATTCATAGAAGATTTGGTAACTATCCTTTTCAAACTCTTCCAAAATATAGTAGAAGAAACAATACTCTCCAACACATTTTATGAGTCCAATATAATCGTTATACCAAAACCTGGCAAGGACAACAAAAAGGAAATGTACAGGTCAATATCTCTAATGAATACAGATGTAAAAATCCTAAACAAAATACTAGCAAATTGTATAAAACAACACATTAAAAAAATAATACATCACTATCAAAAGGGATTCATTTCTGGAGCACAAGAATGGTTCGACATATAGAAATTGATCAACGTAATACACCACATCAACAAAACAAAGAAAAAAAGACATAAAAAATGTCATATGATCCTATCAATAGATGCAGAAAAAGCATTTGATGATATACATCATCCCTTTATGTTTAAAACATTCAATAAAATCTGAATAGAAGGAAAGTACTTCAACATAATAAAAGCCATATATGACAAACCATCAGCTAACATCATACAGAATGGTGAAAAAATGAAGGCTTTTCCTCTAAAATCAGGAAGAAGACAAGGCTACTCACTTTCTCCATTCTTATTCAACATACTGTAGTTCTGAGAGTTTTAGCCACAGCAATCAGGCAAAAGAAAGAAACAAAAGACATTTATATCTGGAAAGAAGAAGTAATGGTACCACTTTTTGCAGATGACATGATTCTGTATATAGAA
Organism: Saccopteryx leptura; assembly: GCF_036850995.1. Lineage (NCBI taxonomy): Eukaryota > Metazoa > Chordata > Mammalia > Chiroptera > Emballonuridae > Saccopteryx > Saccopteryx leptura. The sequence goes on along the minus strand of NC_089508.1, from coordinate 134,334,611 downwards.
AACCCCAAAGACTCCATCAAAAAATTATTAAAAACAATAAACCAATACAGTAAAGTTGCAGGATACAAAATCAATATACAAAAGTCCATTACTTTTTATATGCCAATTATAAAACTTTGGAAAATGAACTATAAAAACCCCCACAATTCCTTTGACAATTGCAACAACAAAAAAATAAAGTACTTAGGAATAAACTTGATAAAGGATGTGAAGGACCTATATACTAAAAACTATAAAATATTATTGAAAGAAATTAAAAAAGACTCAATGAAATGGAAAAATATTTCATGTTCATGGATTGGAAGAATCAACATAGTTAAAATGGCTATATTATCCAAAGTAATATACAAATTTAATGCAATCTCCCTCAAAATCCCAATGTCATTTTTAAAAGAAATAGAACACAAAATTACCAGGTTTGTTTGGAACCACAAAAAACCTCTAATAACCAAAGCAATCCTGAGAAAAATGAATGAAGTTGGAAGTATCACACAACCTGACTTCAAATTATACTATAGCACCCCAATAATTAAAACAGCATGGTATTGGCAGAAAAAAAAGACATACAGTCCAATGAAATGGAATCAGGAGCCCAGAAATAAAACCATGTATATATGGACAAATCATCTTCAACAAAGGAACCAAAAACACATAGTGGAGAAAAGAAAGCCTCTTAAATAAATGGTGCTGGGAAAATTGAAAAGCCACATGCAAAAGAATGAAACTTGACTACAGCTTGTCCTCCCTGCATGAAAATTAATTCAAAATGGATCAAAGACCTAAATATAAGATCTGAAAAAATAAATTACATAGAAGAGAACATAGATATTAAATTCATATACCTTGGCCGTAAAGAACAATTTATGAATTTGACCCCAAAGGCAAGAAGAGTAAAGGCAAAAACAAATGAATGGGACTATATCACACTAAAAAGCTTCTGCACAGCAAAAGAAACTGACAACAAAACAAATAGGCAGCCAGCTGAGTGGGAAACGATATTTGCAAACAAAAGCGCCAATAAGGGGTTAATATTCAAAATATATAAAGAACTCACAAAGCTCAGCAACAAACAAGCAAACAATCCAATAAAAAAAAATGGGGAGAGGACCTGAACAGACACTTCTCCCAGGAAGAAATACAAATGGCCAACAGATATATGAAAAGATGCTCATCTTCACTAGCTATTAGAGAAATGCAAATCAAAACTGCAATGAGATACCACCTCACACCTGTTAGATTAGCTATTATCAACAAGACAGGTAATAACAAGTGCTGGAGAGGCTGTGGAGAAAAAGGACCCCTCATTCACTGCTGGTGGGAATGCAAACTAGTACAACCATTACGGAAGAAATTATGATGGTTCCTCAAAAAATTAAGAATAGAATTAGCATATGACCCAGCAATCACTCTACTGGGTTATCTATCCCCCAAACTGGAAAACATTGGTACGTAAAGACACATGCACCCCCATGTTCATTGCAGCATTATTCACAGTAACCAAACATGGAAACAACCAAAGTGGATTGGATAAAGAAGATGTGGTACATATATACAATGGAATACTACTCAGCCATAAGAAATGATGATATAGTGACATTTATGACAACACAGATGGATCTTGAGAACATTATATTGAAGGAAATAAGTAATTCAGTAAAAGCTGAGAACTGTATGATTTTACATGTAGGTGGGATATAAAACTGAGACTCATGGACATAGATAAAAGTTAAGTGGTTACCAGGGAGAGGGGGACATGGTGGTGTGGGGACTTGGGGGAAGGTGTGTGGTGAAGGGTGTAAAGAGGGACAAATATAAGGTGACGGAAAATGATTTGACTTTGGGTGATGGGTCCACAGTTCAAATGCTATAGAACTGTTTACCTGAATCCTATATACTCTTACTGATCAATATCCTCCTCTTAATTTTCTAAATACAATTTAGAAAAAGAGAGAAAAGAAAAATTAAAAAAAATTATTTTTTAATTTTTTTATTTTTTTTTATTTTTCCGAAGCTGGAAACGGGGAAGCAGTCAGACAGACTCCCGCATGCGCCCAACCGGGATCCACCCGGCATGCCCACCAGGGGGCGATGCCCTGCCCCTCTGGGGCATCGCTCTGTTGCCTCCAGAGCCACTCTAGCGCCTGAGGCAGAGGCCACAGAGCCATCCCCAGCGCCCGGGCCATCTTTGCTCCAATGGAGCCTTGGCTGCGGGAGGGGAAGAGAGAGACAGAGAGGAAGGAGAGGGGGAGGGGTGGAGAAGCAAATGGGCGCCTCTCCTGTGTGCCCTGGCCGGGAATCAAACCTGGGACTCCTGCAGCCAGGCCGACGCTCTACCACTGAGCCAACTGGCCAGGGCAAAAATAAAATAAAATTTAAAAATAAAAAGGAATAACTTCTCTATATTCTTTTAAATATAAATTTTGATTTGAATTGGACTTATAGAACGCACCCGATCACGTCTGAATTGGACTTATAAATTATTTTATGGGGCAGAAGGGTCCCTATATAATATTCTTATTTTTTACTTCCCAAAAGCTATGTTCATTTATTCAGGTCCTGTATTATGTTCCCCTATAAAGTACTATGGTTTTTTAAAAATGGGCTAAAGTTATTGCTGTTAAATTCTTTCCTCTATTTTATTTTTTTCACTTTGAGAAGTGATGCTGATTTTTTAAAAGGGAGTACATGTTTAAAACAATCAGAATAAATAAGAAATGATTGCCAGTTTACTATGTATTCTTTGTGAGATATTTCATAAATCTAGATACATCAATGAATGAGTATATGTGAATTTGTGTTGCTGCACTTTAAAAAAAAACATAAATGGTAGTTTTTCACTTATAGTAAGTACTCTTTATATATATATATATATATATATATATTTTTTTTTTTTTTTTTTTTTTTTTTTTTTTTTCCTGAAGCTGGAAACGGGGAGAGACAGTCAGACAGACTCCCGCAAGCGCCCGACCGGGATCCACCCGGCACGCCCACCAGGGGCGACGATCTGCCCACCAGGGGGCAATGCTCTGCCCCTCCGGGGCGTCGCTCTGCCGGGACCAGAGCCACTCTAGCTCCTGGGGAAGAGGCCAAGGAGCCATCCCCAGCGCCCGGGCCATCTTTGCTCCAATGGAGCCTTGGCTGCGGGAGGGGAAGAGAGAGACAGAGAGGAAGGAGGGGGGGGGGTGGAGAAGCAAATGGGCGCCTCTCCTATGTGCCCTGGCCGGGAATCGAACCCGGGTCCTCCACATGCCAGGCCGATGCTCTACCGCTGAGCCAACCCGCCAGGGCCATTTTTTTTTTTTTTTTTTTTTTTTTTTTTACAGAGACAGAGAGAGGGATAGACAGGAACAGACAGACAGGAACGGAGAGATGAGAAGCATCAATCAGTTTTTCTTTGCGTGTTGCAAAACCTTAATTGTTCATTGATTGCTTTCTCATTTGTGCCTTGACCACGGGCCTTCAGCAGACTGAGTAACCCCTTGCTCGAGCCAGCGACCTTGGGCTCAAGCTTGTGAGCTTTTGCTCAAACCAGATGAGCCCTCACTCAAGCTGGTGACCTCGGAGTCTTGAACCTGGGTCTTTCGCATCCCAGTCAGACGCTCTATCCACTGCGCCACCGCCCGGTCAGGCTATAATTTTTTTTGTATTATAAGTTATAGCTTGGAGTTTATTTCATCGTAGTACACATAGACTCAAACTATTTTGTTTAAAAAGTCACGGCATTTTACTGAACATTTTCTCATTTTTTAAATGTTAGAAAACATTTTTTCTTTAATATAAATTTTTGCATAATACTTTTCTACCTAGATTTGGGTATTTGTCACTCTTAACCGGGAGGAATGGTTCCTATACATTGCAATTATGAAAATAAATGCTTTTGAGACATAGAAATATTTTTTACATTTTTTTTTTATCACATCTTTCATCTTTCTTGAAAACTACACTGTGCTGGGGTTGGGGGTATAGTAGACAAAAGGAAAGGCAACACCACAATATTTATATCTTCTGATAAGTTGGTGTTATTTCCTTAATAATTTTTGTCCCATTCAGGTACAAATAAATAATTCTAAATGGAAGCTTCCCCATCTTCTAAGCATTTTATTCGATGAGTTTTGTTGCTATGTAAATTATCCGAAACTTGTTAAGAGGAAGCCTTGACAGTTGCCCCCGCAGCATCAGAAACAGGAAAAGCCCATCACCCCAGCCCTCCTATGCTTCACCTCAGCCACACTGCAGGCTTCAGAAAGTTTGTGTTCAAGATAGGAGCAGAGAGGCAATGATGATCCAAAGTCCAAGTGTATAATGGAATGTCATTCAGCCATGCAAAAGAATGAAGTACCAATCTGTCTACAAATTATGGTTGAATCTTGAAAACATGCTAAGGAGTGAAAGTAGCAAGTCACAGGGGGTCACATATTGTATGATTTTATTTATAGGAAACTTCTAGAATAGGCAAATTCATAGAGACAGAAAGTAGATTTGCAGTTGTTAGGGGCTGAGGGGAGGGGGAATGAGATGTGACTGCTTTAATGGAGATGGAGTTTCCATGTGGGGCGATGACAAATTTTGGAACTAGACCATGGTAATAGTTATACAACATCATGTGCTATATGTTACTGAATTGTACACTTTAAAATGGTTAAAATGGTAAATTCTATGCTGTGTATATTTTACCACAATAAAAATAACCAAACATAAATAATAACTCAATGTATTTGAATAAGGATCAGAAATAGAGGTTTTAAAAATAACAGAGCCCCATGGTAGTATTGAAATGCATCCCTGTGAGGAGCAGGATGGACAGACATCCAGCTGTGTGAATATAAGATGTTCATTTTCTTTTTTTTCCTTTAAAAAATTGTGATATAATAGACCTATAATACTGGGTATGTTTAAGATAGATAGTGTGTTGGTTTGATACAGATATATTGCAAAGTACTACAGCAGTGTCAGCTAACACCTCTGTCATGTCACATATTTACCATTTTGTTGTGTGTGTGTGTGTGTGTGTGTGTGTTAAGAATAGTTAAGATGTAGTCTCTGAGAAACTTCTTTAAAAAGTCATAATGTATGCAAATGTTTCAGAAGATGCTATTTTTTAAGATTTTATTTTATTGTCTTTTAGAGAGGGGGCAGGGAGGAGCGGGAAGCATAACTGTTGTAGTAGTTGCTTCTTGTATGTGCCCTGGCAAGCCCAGGGTTTTGAACCAGCGACCTCAGAATTTCAGGTTGATGCCTTTTTTTTTTTCTTTTTTCTTTTTTTTTTGCGAGAGAGATAGAGCACCAGAGAGAGGTAGGAACGAACAGACAGAAAGGGAGAGAGATGAGAAGCATCAATTCTTTGTTGTGGCACCTTAGTTGTTTAGTTGTTCATTGATTGCTTTCTTATATGTACCTTGACAGGGGGGCTACAGTAGAGTGAGTGACCCCTTGCTCAAGCCAGTGACCTTGGGCTTCAAGCCAGAGACCTTTGGGCTCAAGCCAGCGACCATGGGGTCATGTCTACGATCCCACACTCAAGCCAGCGACCTCAGGGTTTTGAACCTGGGCCTTCTGCATCCCAGGCCGATGCTCTATCCACTGTGCTATCGCCTGGTCAGGCTCCAGGTTGATGCTTTATCCATTGTGCTACCACACGTGAGGCTGAGCATCTTTGAAGTTGATAATTTAGTATCATTGACTATAATCACAATGCTGTGCATTAGATCTCCAGAATTTATCTACTAGTTGGAAGTAGTGATCTTCAACAGCATGTCCCCAATTCCTGCTTCTCTCCCCCCTCCCAACTCCTGGTAACCATCATTCTACTGAATTTACAAGTTCAAGATGTTCATTTTTTTATACCAGTTTCACACACTGGCTTTATATCCCCAAAGTTTCAAAGACGAAAAAATAAAACCCATGAAAAATATAAGAAAATATTGCACATTACTATAAGAACCTGTTGATGCAGATCATATGTGAATGGTATCGGAGAATAAAAGAAAAAGAACAAGGAAAATTTTAAATATTGGGATAAGGTAATTCTTAAAGGAGAATGTATAGGTCCCCTTGTTTCTTGGGAAAAAAGTTATTTAGGTGGAATATCCTTGTGAATACTTTGGGGTTTTTTTTACACTTATGGGATTATATCTGTGTAGCATATAAATTGCTAGAAGTGAGACCAGTGGGAAAGAGGGTCAATGAAATTTAGATGTTGAAAGTCATTGCCAAATTGCCACTGGGGATTGAACTGTTTATACCAGTGATTCTGAGAGTTTCTGTTTTCTCACAAACCTCCATGTTGTGTTGCCTGTTTTTTTGAGTGCTGACAAGTCAGTGACCTAGGAAAAGCTAAACAGTCTTTTCTAGGTTTGAATACCTTTGTATTTCTTTTCTTTTTTCTTTTCATTGGTCTGTTTCTGTGAGCTTCCTGTTCATATCCTTTGCCATTAAAATTTTGGAAAGTAAGAGTTTTGGTTATTTTTCTCACTGAAAAAATTAATATATATTATGTATTATAATATAATGCATGCCCTTTATCTCTCATTTAAGTTGAATATGTTTTCTCACTTTAAAAAGACTTTTGACTTTATGTATGATTTTTTTTTGCTATTCATATCATCTTAATGTTTATGTAGCCAAGTGTTTTATTTTTAGATTTGAGATTTGTGTCTTGCTTAAAGTGATATGCCCTATTTTGAAATTATAGAACAAAATTTCCACAATGTAGAGTCTTATTGTTTCATTTCTGAATGGCTACAGAATTCATCAAATATATTTTTATTATTTTTTTAAAAAACCTTTTATTTATTCATTTTAGAGAGGAAAGAGAGAGAGAGAGAAGGGGGGAAGAGCAGGAAGCATCAACTCCCATACATGCCTTGACCAGGCAAACCCAGGGTTTTGAACCGGTGACCTCAGTGTTCCAGGTTGACACTTTATTCACTGTGCCACCACAGGTCTGGCTCAAATATATTTTAGTAGCAGAGACATACCCATGAGCCTTCTGTCCTCAGGTGTATAAATACAGTGAATCTCAATGACTAGAACCATCTTTGCTCTCCTGGTCCGAGCGCCACTTGATCCTGAGGGTTGCTTTGTGTTCTTTTAACCTTCTGCCTGGTTCTGTTGTAAATTTTTGAATCTGAGTTTTTGCACTGTTATTCACAAATGAAAGCTGTAGTTTCCCTTCCACCCTTCTCCTAAATGTAATGTATTAAAGCAGGTTTCCATGACAACACAGGTTTTACATCAAATTTCCTGCTTTAATGAAATGGAAAGCAGCTAGATGGAGGGACATTGTGCCAAAAGGATGTGTTAAAGAAAGATCCCAGCATGGTGATGGTGGGGTCTCCCAAGCCTTTCCTGATGGGAAACAAAAAGCAAGGTATTATGTGCTAATGTCATGAACCATGAAATGATCTCTCTAGATTGTACATCAGAGTACAATGTATTTGTGTCAAACCAAAGCCAATAGAAGAAAAACAAATATAACAAAAAGCCCCAAATGGTTTTTCAAAAATTTTTAAACTTTTTATGTTGACATGATGACTCCAGGAAAGCTACACAAATACTGATATTACAGTGAACCCATGTGTCCCCTTGTGGGGTAGCTGTGTTAGGCTCGATTGCTGGTTTACCTACTGCAAGCACTGTGACAGATTAGCAGCACGTGAGCACCTGGCAGAGGCACATGTGAATGGCCTATAAACTATGGGTTCTTGCACTCAGGGGGATTGCAGGTGTGTGGATTGCCTGCCCACCACTGTGAGGGGCCATTTTGCTGTTTGTGTGCCAGAGAAGAGGTGGTTTCCCCTGCCTATGTGCTTGTTGGGCCATTGTGAGACTTTATTAAACGGAATGGCCCAACCCCTTCTGGCTCCACAGTTTTTCTACCATCTGCCTGAATCCAACGTGAACCTGCCTGGCCTCAGCCACTGGCATTACATCTGGCATAGTGGGTATGGAGCTGCCAACACCCTTGAGGGGTGGGTAGAGGAGTGGTTGCTGTTCTCCAGTGTATGGTTCCTTGTGGTTGTCCTTTTGGGGGCTATAGTCTGGGTGCTTTTTGCAATCCTCTGAAAAGAAACCAAGAGCTCTGTGCGAGAAGCTGAGTGAGGCAGAAAGCTCCAGGATGAGCTGCATACTGAGTGGCCACAACTGCATGAACTGGAGCAAGAGCTGGAGAAGGAGGCCGACCAAGTTCAAGAGTTGCAGTGTGAGGTGCAGGCTGAGTGCCAACAGTGCCTGGAACTGGAGCGTTCTCTGGAGGAGTTATGGGTTTGCAAGTTGCAGTTTGCCCTGGAAGCTGAACACTGGCAGCAATGGCAGTTGTGGCAGTGACGGCTGTTGGAGAAACAATTGCGGGTTAAGGAGTTCGAAAGTCAGCTTCAGGCTGAGAGCCAGCTGCTACAGGAGCTGAAGCGAGCATAGAAGATGGAGCTGCATTCCTGCTGGCAGAGGAGTGGCTCTGAGTCGGTGAGAGCAGGCATTTCTGACTCCTCCTCTTCTGAGGGGGAGGCTGTGGCTGCGGCCAAGAAGATAAAGACCCAGCAGCCAAGAGTCTCTCAGGGGCAGCCACAGCCTCCTCCCCAGGTAGTTAAGCACGCTGTGGTCTGACCCTACACCCCGGCAGAGCTAATGGAGTTGGGGGTGAAATTCAGACAGAAATCCACTGAGCCCCTGGAAGCCTGCTTGGTGCAGCTACAGGACCAAGGAGGTAGATGGCATCTTGCTTTCCAGACCAGAGGTAGACCGTAAGGCTGTGAGGCCTTCTGCCTGTGCTGCCTACCCCCTGACTAACAAGAGAAATGGGCTTATGAAAGTTACTCAAACACAGATGTGGGTAGATTTGATTGCAGCCAGAGCAAACAGGGAGAAATTAGATGGCAAGCCTAATAAAGTCTTGTTGGAGCTTTGGCAGCAGCTTGAGTCAGAACAGAGGTTCCAGCTGCTGAAAAAGTGAGGGAAGTGGGTGGCCCCGGCATCTGCCAGGAAAATGACTGGCATTCAGGTTACAGGATCCCCAAGACCCTTTGTCCCAGTTTGAATAGGGGGAAGGGTGAGGGACCCGTCTGACAGGGATGGGCCGGGGCTAGAGGCCCCATATGAAATTGGCAATCCACTGGTCCCTTCTAATGTGCAGCAGGTGTTCGCATTAGAAGGTAATAGGTGCTTTTGTTTTGTTTTGTTTTTACAGCAGCAGCAGCTAAGAGAACTATTAAGGCACACAAGTCTTGAATGTGTTTGACTCCGCTAGGCCCTGTGAGCTTGTTGAGGGGTTTGGATGTGGCTTGTAGCAAAGAACAACACACTATGGAAAGGTGCTGAGGTCCGTTAATAAAGAGCTGTGTGGCTAGTTGCCTGTGATGGACTTTTACCTTGGTGATTTGCACAGACAGTTGTGCTTTATATCATGCACTGACTCTTGGACTGTGACCAGAGGGGGGCACCGGCTCCTTATGAGAGACCCTGATGGGGGGGACATGGCACCTGTAGAGGCCCTCCTGCACTGGTTTTCATCCAGTTGCAGAGGTGCACCAAGGACACTTTACAGATTCCATGGACACAGCCCTTAACTATACAGGCCCTCCTACCGACCATGGGGTAAGGAGTTAGAGGTGGGCCCCCAGGTGACACCCTGGGCAAAGTGCTCAGGGAGACATTGTGAAGGGCACCTTTGTAATTACTGTAATTATTGTATAACTTTTGCTGTTGCTGTAGTCTGTTTCCTGTCATGTAGATTGTAAAGCTAGCAACCCTAAAAGGGTGGAATGTGGGCCTGCTGTGTCTGGCTTGCTCACCAGTTTACCAGTTGCAAGCCCTTTGCCTGATTAGTGCATGAGCATCTGGCAGAGCCACGTGTGTATGGCCTGTATAAGGTTATATATAGGTGCTTGCACTCAGGGGGATTGTGGATCGCCTGCCCACTACTGTGAGGGGCCATTTGCTGTTTGTGTGCCTGAGAAGCAGTTTTCCCCCGCCTGTGTGCTTGTCTGCTTTCATGAGACTTTATTAAATGGAATGGCCCAACCCTTTCCAGCTCTGTAGTTTTTCTACCGTCTGCCCCAATCCAATGTGAACCTGCCTGGTCTCAGCCACTGGCATTAAACCCCTCTTCCCCATTCATCAGTTTTATCACATCTACTGTGTCCTCTCTTTTTCTGTCACATTTTTCTCTGAAACGTTTGAAAGTAAGTTGCAGACATTATGCTGCCTTAACCTTACCTACTTTACTCAGTATATATTTCCTAAAACCATGGACATTCTCTGACATCACCTTAGTACAATGTTCGAAATTAATATTGGTATAATACGATTAACAAATTGACTTTTTCAGTCTTCAATTGTCCCATTTTTGTCTTTTATTACAAAAAAAAGGTCAGAACCAATTTTAATCACTTAGTTAAAGGGTATCTGCCAGCTTTCTTCTCTGTGAAGCTATCGTTTTTTCCTTTCTTTTGTTATTGACAAGTATCTTGCAGAGAGTTACTTGAAGACCACCGAGATATTCTGTTGCTTTTCAAACTTCTAACCACTAGTTTTAGCATTCATTAATGGTTCTTGCCTGAATCAATTATTTTGGAGATTGCCAAATAGTGATTTTTCTATCCCAATAATTTTAATAAAAGACAGAGGTTAATTTTCAATTTCTAGATGTTTGCCCTTTTTTAGGGGGAGGGTTATAAAATGAACAATGTGTGGCTCTGGCAAGGGTTGGTGTCTTAATTTTTTTCCAGCAAGTCACAACTGAAATGATTCTTTTGACTTTATATCCAACATGAAAGTCCTGTGTCATGAAGTATTTCCAGGGGACAGCATGTCCCCTTTCATACCCTTTTCAGTGCACACTGTATGTCTGGAGTTGTGGTGGCTTTGGGAGCTTCCATGGGTCAGAGGGGAGCCCATAGCTCTGGACAGGTTTGTACAAGAAGAAAGGAAACAACATTATCGAATGCATATTTCTTGATACCCTGGGGCTACAGCAGCCTTCCATTTCATCTCTTGGGTCTATTCTTGCCCCATTACAGATTGTGGGGCAGCTGTGTTAGGCGTGCTTGCTGGTGTACCAGCTGTAAGCACTTTGCTTGATTAGTATGTAAGCACCTTGCAGAGGCATGTGTGCATAGCCTATATAAGGCTATGGGTGCTTGCACTCAAGGGAGTTTAGGGATTGCGGATGGCAAATTGCCTGCCCACCACTGTGAGGGGCTGTTTTTGCTGTTTGTTTGCTTGAGAGGTGGTTTCCCCTGCCTGTGTGCTTGTTCACCCCTGTGAGACTTTATTAGATGGTAATGGCCCAACGCTTTCTGGCTCCACAGTTTCTTTACCATCTTCTCAAATCCAATGTGGACCTGCCTGGCCTCAGCCACTGGATTACATAGATGGTAAGAAATTTTTTGGGAAAAAAGCTGATTGTGTTAATTAACCCTTTTGTGTAAGCCCTCTAATGCCTACCTGTTGCTTTTAGGATAAAGGATGGCAGGAATCCTTAACATGGTATGTTTGAGTTTCTGCCTCTTCTAGTCTCGTCCATGAGTTCAGCTTCCTCTAGCTACAGTGATTCAGTTGCCAGAACACCTGTTTGTCCTCCTGTGGACCTTTGCACATACTGTTCCTTCTACCTGCAATAGTTCTCTGATGCTTCACTTGGCTGGTTACCCATCATTTTAGTTCAAAATCACTTCTTTGGAGAAAATCTTCCCCCATCTGATTGTTTAATTAATGGCCTTCCTCCCCCACTAGACTGTGAGTCTACGAGGAAATGAATTGTGTCATTTTGCTTACTGTAAATTCCCATTACTTATTGCATGTTGATTCTTTCATTCAACAAATATTTACTAAGCAACAGAAGTGTCAGGTACTGGGTATAAAATAGTGAACAAGATGAACAAGATTTCTGCCTTCACAGAGAGGAGAGAAATACACACATACTAAACAAATACAAATTTCAGGTAGAGGTACAGGTGTGATGTAAATAACAGGGAAGGGAACAAAGAGATTAGGGGAGGGGCAGTTACAAAGTGTGGTCAGGGAAGGCTCACTGGAGCAGAGAGGTAGAGTCAGGCATATAGATACAGGCAGGGGGAACCCCTATGGCAAAGGGCTAGAGGCAGGAATAGGTTTAGCGCCCTACAGGAACAGCTGGCCAAGTTCCTGGCAACTAAAAATGCATGTGTTGGGCATAGAGCTGTGCTCTATTTCTCCTGCAACTCACCAAAGCTGACAGGCAAGTATTGTTACACCCATCATGCAGGAGAGGCCAATGCTGAGAGTCAAGTCAGTGGATCAAGATCACACAGGAAGTGAGGGGTGGGGGACCCAGATTTTCACTCCATTCTGCTTCCCTAAAGGTGCATTGCCTCCCTTCATTAAAGTGGGTTGGCCGTTGTCATGCCCTATTTGTGAATGACATTTGCTAGACATTCAGACACATACTGAGTTTGAGTCTGCCAGTTGAAAATTGGGTGTGTCCACCTGCCAGGTACCTAAGATGTCTAGAGACTAGTTTGCACATTCTCCTAACAGTCATTTCTCCAACTTGGACCACAGGCTGCCTGGAGGGGCCAGGGCCAGGAGCACATTGAGCGCAGGGACGTATGTACATGCGGCTGTTCCTAGGGTCCAGGCGTTGAGCTAAGGGCACACGCGGAATGCCCTTTAGGGTGGGGCAGGGGGCTCTAGGACCAGACTCCTTGGCTTGGCTAGGAGAACATTTAAGGGAGTTTCAAAAACTCAAGTAACCGCCTGACCAAGTGGTGGTGCAGTGGATAGAGCATCGGACTGGGATGCGGAAGGACCCAGGTTCAAGACCCCGAGGTCGCCAGTTTGAGCGCAGGCTCATCTGGCTTGAGCAAAGAGCTCACCAGCTTAGACCCTAGGCCCCTGGCTCCAGCAGGGGGTTACTCGGTCTGCTGAAGGCCTGCGGTCAAGGCACATGTGAGAAAGCAATCAATGAACAACTAAGAAGTCGCAACGTGCAACAAGAAACTGATGATTGATGCTTCTCATCTCTCTCCGTCCCTGTCTATCTCTGCCTCTGTAAAAAAAAAAAAAACACAACAAAACTCAAGTAACCAAGATAAATAATATTTTAATGCAATATATTTTAAAAATGAAAACGAATGCCCCAAGGCTACAAGGAACAATAAAGCAAAATGTTAAACATGGAATCTCTCTCTGGGTAAGGCATTTGAGGCACCACCAAGCTCTGAGACCTGGCGCTCAGGCGGGCAGGGATCTGGTGCGCCCCCTGGGCGAGGGTGCACCCGGGGCTTCCAGTGAGAGACCCAGGAGAGCGAGGCGGGCGGGAGGGGAGGGCGGCACCTCTCTTTGCCCAGCCTCTCTCCACCCTTCATAGGCCTCTCCTCTGGCGCCAAGTCCCTTCCGAGTTTGGATCCGCGCCGCTTTTTCTCGCCGCCTGCACTGGGCCCAGCTGACGCTGTGTTGTTTACCGGCCGATCAGCTCTTTGCTCCCACTGCCTGACTGCCACTCGCCTGCCTAGGTGCCCGCTCGTCCATCAATCCTTCTGCCTGCGTGTCCGTTTGTCCGGGCGTCCGCAGATCGTGGTTCCGAGCTCTCGGGCCGGCCGAGAGCCGAGAGGTCCAGGGCACAGCGCGGGGATCGGGCCCTGAGATCACAGGACGGGCCCGGGCCGCGCCACTGGATTTGTAGTGGCCGAGGCCGCGAGCCCCTTCGGGGGCTAAATCAAGGGTCCTTCCCAGTGGGGTCTGTGGCCTGTGGGCTGCCAGTGGGGAAGAGGAGAACACAGGGCGCCTCCCAGGCGGTCACCCCGGAGCATGACCCCGGCGGTCTGGCGCCATGCGCTCTGATCTGGGATCCCGTACTCCCGCAGCCATGGGCACCAGGGGCAGGCAGGGGGCTGCGGCCACGCTGCTGCTGGTGACGGTGGCCGCGCTGCTGGTGGGCGCCGCGGGCTACCTCTACCCCGGAGAGGGTGAGTCTGGGGGTTCTGGAGTAGGAAGGGAGCAGCGTGGTGGGGAGGCGACCCTTGCCAAAATGGAGCCCCGGTATGGGAACTCAGAGCCCTCCTTGGTGGGGGAGGGTGGATGGGATCTTAGCTTTGGCCCCGTGGGGGGCGGGAAGACGCTGACCTTGGCCTTTGCCCACGTGGGCTCGCGGCTTCGCGCCCCTTGTGCCGGCTCCAGACTGGAGGAACCTTTCCCCAGTGCCAGCCCGGCCGCGGGCGCCTCTCTCGAGCACGCTTCCGACCCGTACCTGGACCTCTCAAAGCCCAACTCGGTCCTCTTTGGGTCACCTTTGAGAAGTGGGATTCCTGGATCCGGCCAGCCTCTGTTAACCCAGTGCCCGTGGCACACACACTTTGCAACCAGAGTCAGGGGTGACGGACTGGGGGGTCCTTTGGGGCGCAGCCTGCGGTGGGAAATTGTAACCTTTCTCTTCCTGAAATCTAGGCCTTTGGCCACCTGGGATTCAGGTCCATGTTTACACTTTTGGCCTCTGTTTCCAGATGTCCAGAGGCAAATTTAGTGCTGTGGCAACAACACAGTTGTAGAAGCAGAAGCAGTGGCGGTTGTTGTCTTGCTGATTATAATTAGTGTTCTCTCTGAATGCCACTGCGCTGGTTCATCTTATCTCTGGATTCTCATTATGGCCCCTGGAGGCAGATACCATTGTTTACCCATTTCATAGAAGGGTAGACAGGCTCAGGGAGCAGACATAACTCACTTGCCCCAAAGTCAGTACCAGAGGGAGGACTTGAACCTCTGTGTGTGCTGCTTAGTGTCTAATGCAGGGGTCTCAAACTCGCGGCCGCGCGGCCCGCCCGCCAATTTTGTGCGGCCCGCAGACTAATCAAACTTCGTGGATTAATCTGCGGGCCGCACAAAATTGGTGGGCGGGCCGCGAATTTGAGACCCCTGGTCTAATGTCTCTGATAACCTGCTTCCTACAACTCTGCTCTTCATGAAGGGGGCATTACCTGTCAGCCCCAGGAGGTCTCCAACCTTGGGCGGACCTCTCATACCGCCTCCATAGTGGACATCCCTGTGCTGGCAGCAGACTGAGGCAAACCACAACCCTAGCATATCCTTGGTGCTTGATAGCAGGACTCTCTGGTTGTGGAACAATGACAGAAGAATCGTTTAAGAGGATATAGCTGGGGTGTTTCACCAGGGTGTCTGAGGCCCATTGCTTTAAAAACATCCGTTAGGTTCCTTCAGGTTTGTCCATGAAAGAAATCAGTCATGATGAGGAAGGAGTTGGGGAGGGAAGGGATGGAAGTCCTCAAGTTACCCAATGGTGAATGAGGAATGTAAGAGTGCATACACAGGCTCTGGAATCAACAGACTGGACTTGCTGAGCACCTCTGCCAATTAAACAATGCCTGAAAACCCCTGTCTGCTGTATAATAAGCACTCAGTGAAGGGTGGCAGTTGGTTTGGGTTCTTGTTAAGAAAATCCAAGACGCATTATTGGACATACCCCAGGCTTTGTGTGTGTGTGTGTGTGCGCGTGTGCATGTGTACATATGTGTGGTTCCCTGCTACTCTGTTCCTTTCAGCTCTGGTAATTAATTGTGGATTTGTGGTGGGCTTCCAGGGGTCCATAGATGGCATTATCACTTCTTTATGTGTTTACAATTTCCACAAGGGCAGAGGTTTATGTTTCTTTTTTTCGCTGCTGCATTTCCAGAGCCTATAAGAGTGCTTGGCACGTGGTAGGTGTTTGGTAAATATACTGCTCACAAAAATTAAGGGATATTTCAAAATGAATATGAAACGATAAAATATCCCCTATTTTTTGTGAGCAGTGTAGTTTTTCTTTTTCTTTCTTTTTTTTTTTTTTTTTGGTATCTTTCTGAAGTGAGAAGCAGGGAGGCAGAGAGACAGACTCCCGCATGAGCCGGCCTGGGGTCCACCTGGCATGCCCACTAGGGTGCATTGCTCCTTTGCAACCAGAGCCATTCTAGTGCCTGAGGCAGAGGCCATGGAGCCATCCTCAGCGCCCAGGCCAGCTTTGCTCTAGTGGAGCCTTGGCTGTGGGAGGGGAAGAGAGAGACAGAGAGACAGGAGAGGGGGAAGGGTGGAGAAGCAGATGGGCATTTCTCCTGTGTGCCCTGACTGGGAATTGAACCAGAGACTTCCACACGCCGGACGGACACTCTACCACTGAGCCAACTGGCCAGGGCCCAGTGTAGTTTTTCTTGATTCAGCGTCTATTCTTATACTCTCATTAGTATTCCATTTATTTTCCAAACAATACTGAACTAACAATAGTAGCAAAAAATAGTCAGTCAATCACTGACTTCCATTCTTATTTGATTAAAGCACATACTCTCAATCTCAGTGATTTTGACACTTGGCTATGGGAGCTGTCTTGTGTGTTGTAAGATGTTGAACAGCATCCTTTGTCGCTACCCACTAGATGCTAGTAGCACCTCCCCTCTCTAAGTCATGACAACCAAAAGTGTCTCC
Source organism: Saccopteryx leptura (assembly GCF_036850995.1). Lineage (NCBI taxonomy): Eukaryota > Metazoa > Chordata > Mammalia > Chiroptera > Emballonuridae > Saccopteryx > Saccopteryx leptura. Next base: position 134,318,171 of record NC_089508.1, on the reverse strand, counting down.
AGACATTGTCTCCAATTGAGAGCCACTGCATTTGGGGAGATAATTTTTTTTTTCTCACTTAGTGCACTCACCCATCAGGGTCCCTGTTCTCTCTCCTGTTTGTTCAGGGATCTCCATCTGCCCAGGAGCCCTACTCTTTCCCCAGAACCCCATTACCCACCACCCACCTCTAGCCTTGCTCCCCACCGCACCCCACCTCACCTCATGCCACCCCACCCCCATTCCTCACCACAATCACAGTATAACCTTTCACCCACTGTTTTGCCTGTGGCATCTGGCTTGTGTCTTCATTGCTTTGCTGATGGCTCTAGAGATGATAATTCCCCACCTCCCAATTTTGTTTCCTGCAGCCTCACCCCAGTTGACCTCTCTGTGTTTGCCACTGCCCACTCCCTCCTGGAAGGCACAGACTCCTGGCAAGTTTTCACCTGTGATTGGCTTTTCCTGGTCCTGTCTCTTCCCCTCTTCTGTTCCCTTCTTGGGCTGAGATGTTAGCACTCTCTTTGTTGTGGGCCACTCCCTACCCTGACCCTCTCTGAGTACACTTTTTTTTATGTGTATATAGTCAAACTCCTTCATCTAAAATAGGAGCCAGCAAACTGAAACCATAGGGCCAAATCCTGCCACCCATGCCTGTTTTTTAAATATTGGAAGCAGCCACACTGATTCATTTATGCCTCACCTTTGGCTGCTTTTGTTCTCCAACACAGAAGATATTGTGATTGCCTGGCCTGCAAAAATGCTTACTCTTTGGCCCTTTGCAGAGAAAGTTTGCTCACCCTAGGGCCTAGAGGATCATGGCGACTGTAGTCCCTGGTACAACTTGAATGAATCAAGGTAAATGACATGCCCAGGGATGCTGTGTTTCTTTCTTTACAGAGCAAGCCCTATTAAAGAAATTTATGCATATATTGTGCTGAATATATGGATTCTGGTGGTGAGAAAATAACAGGGATGTTCCCTTATTAGTTGTGTGGGTGTGATCTTAAGATGTATTTATTTCAAGTCAGCTTGGCATTGAAGGAGATTCTGTGTCATTGGCTCTGTCTGTAGGGCCCAACAGAAAGTGTTATCTGCTATGAGGTTTTCTCTCAAGACCCTTGTGTTCATTTCTATGAAGAGTAACTCAGGGGCCCTGTCCAGTAGTTCAGCTGGTTGGAGCATTGTCCAGATACTCTAAGGTTGTAGGTTCGATCCCCTGGTCAGGGCATGCATAAGAGTCAACCAATGAATGCATAAATGGGTGGAGTGGCAGGTGGATGTTTCCTCCCCCTTCTAAAAATAAAAAATAAAAAAAGTAAGTCAGGGGTGGTTTGCTTTATATTTTGCAGCTGGATTGTATTTTGTTTTCTAAAATTAGAATGATAATAAGTAAAACATTTTCAGTGCAAAAAAATTTAAAAGTATAGAGAGGAAAAAATAAGTTATTCGTTTTACATGTATCTTTTAAATTTTTTTAAACCACACAGTAAAATTGACTTTCTCTCTCTCTCTGACTCTTTCTTTTTTTGGTGCAGTTTTAAATTTTAACCCATGCATACAGTTGTGTGGCTATCCCCACAATCGGGATACACAACAATCTCTCCATCACTGCCCACTCTCCCTTGGGCCACCGTTTTCTTATTACACAGCCCCCATACCTTGCCCTTCACTCCTGGCAACACCGATCTGTGCATACCTGGTTCTTTCCAGACTTTAAAAATATCTTATAATTGGATTAATATTCTTAAAGTTGAATAATTTATTTAAGTACTCAGAAGATCCTCATTATGCCTAGATTCCGTATTTGTGAGTTCACCTATTTGTTAGAACTTATTTGTAACTCTGTGATCAGTATTCAGAGCACCACTGTGGTCTACTCCCAGACACAGGTGGAGCAGTGACAAATTTGACTTGATAGTTCCAGCTGAGATCAACCGTGGCAGTGCTGGCCTTCTTATTTCAGCCCTCCTCGTGCGGTGTATACAGTCCTTAAGAATTAAAACAAGTGCCCTGTTAGTGATATATTGACTGCTATGTTTTCCGCATATTTGTGCTTTCTTTTTTTTTTTGGTGACTTTGTTGTATAAATTGGCCTCCATGCACAGGACTGAAGTGCTTGCTCTCTAGTGTTGTAGTCCTGAGAACTGTGCCACATGAAGAAATGCACGTGTTGGTTAAGCCTTGCTCAGATGAGGTACATACAGTGCTTAGTGCTGAGCCAATAATGTGTATGAAACAGGTGTTTCAAGGAGGGCCTCCCTGTGTTCCCTAGACCTGGTCTTTGTTGTTGGGGGTGGCGCCTCAGTGGCTTTCAGAGTATTGGAAACGTATTTTATTTCCAACAGAGCAAGTTTTCCTGTTCTGTGTTGCCAAATGCTTACAGGGTATGAGTTCCAGTTGGAGCTAAAGGCAAGCTTGTGAGGATTAAAATTAAATGTCAAATCTGGGTTTTTCTTCCATTTTCCTAAGGGTGTGGTATTACCTCATGCTCTAAAGTCATCTGTGTTTTGTGTTCCCAGGATATGCTCGCTACTCTTCAATGCCTTTGCGGGAATGTGGTAAGCATCGGTACTTTCCAAAAGATGGCATTCTTTATCAGGGTGGGAGAAGGTAGTGGTTGGACACAAAGGGATAAAGATAGTAGGGCCACACTGTTTTCTGAGGACCTTTCCAGGATTCCTTATTGCCGATCTCTTTTCAAAGACATGTCCTCCTGAGGATGTGTTCTGAGATTCCGAGATGTTCCTTTCTTGTTACACCCAGGTCTTTGTCTTGAAGTCACCTGCTGCTCACTTCTCCTGGCTTTCTCTCCTGTCTCCTCTGGCACACTGCATCCTCATGGGCAAAGGAGGAGGTGGATCCCGAGACAGCTCGGGCGCCCCTATGACCCTGTAACATGGTGTGTATGGGTCAGGGTTATAAAACTATGGTATTGAGTGGAGGGATAGCTTAGGTACCCCTAGGTTTTCCAGAGTTTTCAGATATAGGAGGTGTTGGTGTCAGGGTGACGGCAGGTCTTGAATTCCTTCTTTATTTCCCTATCCCTAAATATTGTGCTCCCAACGCCCCATTCATCGTTTTCTCCTCTCAGTTGCTCTGTCTCTTCCTGGTTATGTCATATGTTGTCACCGCTTCCACCAGCACTCACTCACCCCTTTCTCCATGCTCCAGACCCACACCTTCCCAACGTCCCACATCCCCTAGCACCCCAAAGCCCTCACACATTCAGCATGCCCCCAAACTGAGCCTGTTGTCCTCGCCACCCCAAGGTTCCTCAGTCTCTCTTCTCCAGGTTCATTAATGACCTCACTTACTTCTCCTTCCTCTCCTCCACCTGCTGGGATCAAGTCCTGTTGAGTCTAGTGCCTCAGCCTCTCCATGGTCTTGCTCCTCTTCTTGTACCCACCCCGAGGTAGAGCGCCTAGGCCAGGGTGTAGGTAGCGGTGGTTCCAGCATGCCCCATTCTATTCCTTCTCCACTCTACTGCCAGCACGATATTCCTATCTCCTGGGGTCCTTCCCTAGCTTCCAGCAAGGTCCCTTCCCCTGGCTTCTGAGTCTGGCCGCAGCTGGATGGAGTCTCACTTCCCGAAGCACGTGGCTGTAGTTCCTGGGGTTTCCTGTTCTGTATGTCTCTGCATTTTTGCTTGAGTCTTCTGTCCCCCAACAATCCTTCTTCCCCCTTTTTGTCCACAGCCTCCTGCTTCTTTCTCACAGAAGCTGGTGAGAAGTCTTCTTCCATTCCTCCCTGGCTGCATCATCCACCCCTTCTTATTCCCTTCCAGCACAGACTGGGCATACCTCTCTGGGTTCCCATAAACACTGGGCTGCCCATTGGAGGTGTGTTCCAGGACCCTACTGGTCCCCTGACAATTCATTTCCTCTCCCCAGAGGCAGCCATTTGCAGTTATCTTTTCTAGTACATGTTAGCCTTCTGGAGACTAGTGTTTGCATACATAAGCTGGCATGTATCTGTATTTCCACATATGTAATAGCATATCACACAGACTGATGATCTTGTTCTTTATTATTAAGATGAGATTTTCTTGCATTACCCATAAGGAGCTTCCTTGGTCTTTCTTTACAGCTGTGTCGTGTTCCGTTCCCTCACAGGGTGGCAAGTACAGCCTATGGGCTGGAGGTGGCACACCACCTGCTCTTGTACAGCCCCTGAGCTGAGAATGGTGTTTTCATTTTTAAGTGGTTGAACAAAAACTTTGATTATGATTTTATGACGCATGTAAATTATGTGAAATAGGAATTTCATGTCTCTAAATAAAGTTTAATTGGAGCACAACCATGCCACATATTGTCATGGTTTTAGCCCTACAAAGACAGAGTTCAGTAGTGACTGAGACTGTATTGTTTACAAAACCAAAAAATTTTGCTATTTGGCCCTTTATAGGAAAAGTTTGCTGACCCCTGCATTCTATTATTGGTTCTCAGACTGGAGCATGCTTTAAGATCACCTGGAGCACCGATGTGGTGAAATGCAGATCCCTGGGCCCCACACCCCCATAGTTTCTGATCTAGGAGGTCTGGAGTGAGGCCAGAGAATTTGCACGTCTAACAGGTTGTCAGATGATGCTAATGCTGCTGGTCCAGGGACCCCACTGTGAGAACCTCGCTGTATCATGTAGATGGATCAAAATTGATTTAACCAGTCCTTTTTTGATGGACAGCTTTGTTGTTTCAGTCTTAGGCCATATGGACCATGCTGGGTGAATGACCCAGCACAAGGCTCATGTTGCATGTCCGCCTGCAGTAGATTTACAGAACAGGCATCTTTAGTGGCTGCAAGGCTTCTACCTTCTCTATCTTGACAGTCCTCGTGCCTAGCATGGTGCCCAGCAAACATTTGTTGAATGAATAAAGGAGAGATTTTCACATGGCTGACTAGCTCCCTGAACTGTTTGTAGAAGTCAATTCTAAGAGCCAGTCTTATGGGCAGGCAGAGAATCTTAAGGGTATCTGACAATGCAATGTATTTAATTTCTAAAGGTAATAAATCTGGGAGTTGGTTCCATGTAGGTCGGAGGGGAGAACAAACTCATGTATGTGGCCAGACCTCACTTCTCTTTTACCCTTCATAGCCATTGTCATTGTTTACAGGTGAGGAAACTGAGGCATACAGCAATTGAGGATGTGACCCAGATCACACATCTGGCAGGTGCCAATACGTGGATGGGAAGCCAGGTTCTCTCTTGGGGTATCTATTATGCCCCCAAATTGGTACGGGTGGTGGGCCAACCCCTGAACCCCTGAACTTTGGAGGGAGCAGTGTTAAGAGAGGAGCATGTGACTCCAGAGTAGGTCACTGGGGAGCATTTTAAGAATGCTGATTCTAAGAAATGAGTACATTCACAATTGAAAGAAAGTGTAAAATTCTTAGCATCATGGCCCTCGCTGCTTGGCTCAGTGGATAGTGCCAGTGGGCAGTCGGACATCCTGGGTTTGATTCTCAGGGCACATAGGAGAAGTGACCACCTGTTTCTCTGCCTTTTCCTTTGCCTCTTCTCTCCCTCCTCCCCTCCCACAGCCAGTGGCTTGATTGGTTTGAGCCGTGCCCTGGGCACTGAGGATGGCTTAGTTGGTCACATGTCAGCCTCAGGCACTAAAAATAACTTGGTTGATTCGAGCACTGGCCCCAAATGGGGTTGCCGGGTGGATCTTGGTTGAGGGTGCATGCGGGAGTTTGTCTTATCTCCCCGCCTCTCACTTAAAAAAAAAGAATTCTTAGCATTGTATTGGATTTCAAAATCTTCTACCTACTCTGCCTGCTTTCATGGTGGAGAGAAAAACGGGAAAGGGGACAGTTTCCAAGACAGCTGTTATGTCAGTCTTCTTTTCTGGAAAGTTCTCAGATTCCTTTGGCCAGGGTGGAAATACAGACCAGCACAGTCCAGCAGAGCAGACTCTGTTGATGAGATACTGTTCTGGCTCTGTACTGTCCAGTATGGTACCGCTGTCCACACTAGGGCTCTTGAAATTATGGCCAGTGTGGCTGAATTTTTATTTTATTTAACTTTAGTTTATTTAAATTTTAAAAAATCAATACTTGATTCTCTTATTGGAAAACTCTTGTATGTTTGAAACAACTTGGGGATATGAACCTACATTTTCAATGATTCACTTTATGAAATTTACCTATACAGATCAAGTATTTATGATAAAAATTTAGCATCTGAATTGAAACATGATGCATTTGTAAAATACAATGGCATTTCAGAGGCACAGTGTGAAAAAAATTCTGTAGAGTATCTCATTAAAATTTTTTAGTATTGCTTACATGTTGAAGTGAAGTTTTTGGATAGGCTGGAGTAAATAAAATATATTGAATTTCATGTTTGTTTTTTTACCTTTTTGAGAAATTTTAAAATGCCATTTGCAGCAGTAGAGCATCAGCCCGGTGTGTAGAGAAGTCCTGGGTTTGGTTCCCGGCCAGGGCACACAAGAGAAGTGCCCATCTGCTTCTCCACCATTCCTCCTCTCTTTTCTCTCTATCTCTCTCTCTTCACCTCCCGCAGCCTGGGCTCCATTGGAGCAAAGTTGGCCCAGGCGCTGAGGATGGCTCCATGGCCTCCGCCTCAGGTGCTAGAATAGCTCCTGTTACACAGAGCAGTGGCCTCAGATGGGCAGAGCATTGCCCTCTAGTGGGCTTGCAGGGTGGATCCCGTTCAGGCACATGTGGGAGTCTGTCTCTCTGCCTTCCGGCTTCTCACTTCAGAAAAATACAAAAATAAATAAGTAAGTAAGTAAATAAATAAATAAAATGCCATTTGAAGCTCACATTACATTTCTACATTTGATAGTGCTGCTCTAGATCCTACACAACCTGGTCATCCAGAGCGATGACCTATGATCTGCCATTGCCCTTCACCTTCCAATAAAGTGGGCAGAACTGAATAATTCTTAATGTACTGTTTGTTTAGGTTTCAGTCCTGTGTCACCTCCTCTGGGAAGCCCTCCTTGATTTTCCCAGACTGAGATGAATAGCTCATTTTTATGATCTCTTCTAGCACATGGAGCTTTCCTCGATGGTATCGCCTTCAGTTTTATTTTAAGTTGATTTGGATAGTTAATAGCGACTTCCAGCCTGTGAGATTCAGGGCAGCATCTTCCAGTACCTGGAATAGTGATTGGCACAGAACGGGTCATCAGCAGATATTTGCTGAAGAAGTGAATGAAGAAAATGTTTTTTTTGAGCTTTCTCCAGTTATGCACTGCATGACAACTGTTCCATTGTTTCCTTAAGTCCAAGTCACTTACTTCTTCATTAGGCATATTTTTGAAAAAAATAAACAAACATGGTAAGCCTGTAAGAGCAGTTACAGCACAGACTTCGCATTTAATTGCAGGATTGCAATCCTAAAGGCGCCACTTCAGAACAGCTTGTGTGAGTCTGTGTGAAAAAGGAACTTCCTTTGGAGATGATTTTTAGAATTCAGTGAGAGATCATGTGCTTCATAGCATGATTAAAGTACTTTACATAGAAGGTGCTCAGAAAATATTAGCCATCACCAGGGTCCCTTCCCCCTCCTGCTTCTCATTGTCCTTTCCTACCTGTGTGTAGAGTGGGGATTAGACAGGTGCCATTTATTAAGAACTTGTACAGCGGTAGAGCGTCAGCCTGGCATGCGGGGGACCCGGGTTCGATTCCCGGCCAGGGCACATAGGAGAAGCACCCATTTGCTTCTCCACACCCTCCCCCCCCTTCCTCTCTGTCTCTCTCTTCGCCTCCCGCAGCCAGGGCTCCATTGGAGCAAAGATGGCCGGGGCACTGGGGATGGCTCCTTGGCCTCTGCCCCAGGCGCTAGAGTGGCTCTAGCAGAGCGACGCCCCGGAGGGGCAGAGCATCGCCCCCTGGTGGGCAGAGCGTCGCCCCTGGTGGGCAGAGTGTCGCCCCTGGCGGGCGCACCGGGTGAACCCACTCGGGCGCATGCGGGAGTCTGTCTGACTGTCTCTCCCTGTTTCCAGCTTCAGAAAAATACAAAAAAAAATAAATAAATAACTTGAAACATCCTTGGTTTCTGACCAGAGGCATTAAAAGCCAGCAAAGCCCTGGCTGGTTGGCTCAGCGGTAGAGCGTCGGCCTGGCGTGCAGGGGACCCGGGTTCGATTCCCGGCCAGGGCACATAGGAGAAGCGCCCATTTGCTTCTCCACCCCCCACCCTCCCCTCCTTCCTCTCTGTCTCTCTCTTCCCCTCCCGCAGCAAAGGCTCCATTGGAGCAAAGATGGCCCGGGCGCTGGGGATGGCTCCTTGGCCTCTGCCCCAGGTGCTAGAGTGGCTCTGGTAGCGGCAGAGCAACGCCCTGGAGGGGCAGAGCATCGCCCCTGGTGGGCGTGCCGGTGGATCCCGGTCGGGCGCATGCGGGAGTCTGACTGTCTCTCCCCATTTCCAGCTTCAGAAAAATACAAAAAAAAAAAAAAAAAAAAAAAAGCCAGCAAAGGCCCTACATCTATTATCTATTTCTGGGATATTTCTGACATCTTCTGGATAATTTCTGTCACAACAATAAATTTGTCTATTGTCTTAAACTAATAGGGACACATATAGCTTTAATGAGTTGATTTAGAATCATTGGAAATATTAAAAAGCAATTTTTTATTGTCCCTTATATTATAGTCATTTAATCATTTTTATTTATTTCTTTTTAAATTAAATTTAATGCAATGACATTGATAAATCAGAGTACATATGTTGAGAGAAAACATCTCCAGATTATTTTGACATTTGATTGTGCTGTATACCCCTCCCCCAAAGTCAAATTGTCTTCTGTCACCTTCTATCTGGTTTTCTTTGTGCCCCTCCCCTCCCCCACCCCCTCTCTCCTTCCTCGCCCCATCCCCCCTCCCCCCACTCCCCCACCCCTGTTGCCATCACATTCTTGTTTATGTCTCTGAGTCTCATTTTTATGTTCCATCTATGTATGGATTCATATAGTTCTTAGTTTTTTCTGATTTATTTCACTCTGTATAATGGTATCAAGGTCCATCCATGTTATTGTAAATGATCCGATGTCATCATTTCTTATGGCTGAGTAGTATTCCATAGTATATATGTATCAAAGCTTTTTAATCCACTCGTCCTCTGACAGACACTTGGGCTGTTTCCAGATCTTCGCTATTGTGAACAATGCTGCCACAAACATGCGGGTGCATTTCTCCTTTTGGAGCCGTTCTATGGTGTTCTTAGGGTATATTCCTAAGAGTGAGATAGCTGGGTCAAAAGGCAGTTCGATTTTCAGTTTTTTGAGGAATTTCCATACTGTTTTCCACAGTGGCTGCACAAGTCTGCATTCCCACCAGCAGTGCAGGAGGGTTCCCTTTTCTCCACATCCTCACCAGCACTTATTCTGTGTTGTTTTGTTGATGAGCGGCATTCTGGCTGGTGTGAGGTGATATCTCATTGTGGTTTTAATTTGCATTTCTCTAATGATTAAGATGTTGAGCATTTTTTCATCCGCCTATTGGCCATCTGTATGTCCTCGTTGGAGAAGTGTCTATTCATTTCTTTATCCCATTTTTTTTTTTTTTTTCTGAAGCTGGAAACGGGGAGAGACAGTCAGACAGACTCCCGCGTGCGCCCGACCGGGATCCACCCAGCACGCCCACCAGGGGCAACGCTCTGCCCACCAGGGGGTGATGCTCTGCCCCTCGGGGCGTCGCTCTGCGGCGACCAGAGCCACTCTAGCGCCTGGGGCAGAGGCCAAGGAGCCATCCCCAGCGCCCGGGCCATCTTTGCTCCAATGGAGCCCTGGCTGCGGGAGGGGAAGAGAGAGACAGAGAGGAAGGAGGGGTGGGGTGGAGAAGCAAATGGGCGCTTCTCCTATGTGCGGGTACCCCGCATGCCAGGCTGACGCTCTACCGCTGAGCCAACCGGCCAGGGCCTCCCATTTTTGATTGGATTGTTTGTCTTCCTGGTGTTGAGATTTACAAGTTATTTATAAATTTTGGTTATTAACCCCTTATCAGACGTATTGTCAAATATATTCTCCCATTGTGTAGTTTGACTTTTTATTCTGTTCTTATTGTCTTTAGCTGTGCAAAAGCTTTTTAGTTTGATATAGTCCCATTTGTTTATCCTGTCTTTTATTTCACTTCCCTGTGGAGATAAATCAGCAAATATATTGCTCCGAGAGATGTCAGAGAGCGTACTGCCTATGTTTTCTTCTAAGATGCTTATGGTTTCACGGCCTACATTTAAGTCTTTTATCCATTTTGAGTTTATTTTTGTGAGTGGTGTAAGCCGGTGATCTAGTTTCATTTTTTTGCCGGTAGCTGTCCAATTTTCCCAACACCATTTGTTAAAGAGGCTATCTTTACTCCATTGTATTTCCTTACCTCCTTTGTCAAATATCAGTTGTCCATAGAGCTGTGGGTTTATTTCTGGGTTCTCTGTTCTGTTCCATTGATCTATATGCCTGTTCTTATGCCAGTACCAGGCTGTTTTGAGTACAATGGCCTTGTAGTATAACTTGATGTCAGGAAGTGTGATACCTCCCACTTTATTCTTCTTTTCCAAGATTGCTGAGGCTATTCGTGTTCTCTTTTGGTTCTGCATAAATTTTTGGAATATGTGATCTATATCTTTGAAGTATGTCATTGGTATTTTAATTGGTATTGCATTGAATTTATAGATTGCTTTGGGTAATATAGACATTTTAATGATGTTTATTCTTCCTAACCATGAGCATGGTATATGCTTCCACTTGTTTGTATCTTCCTTGATTTCTTTTATCAATGCTTTGTAATTTTCCGAATACAAGTCTTTAGTCTCCTTGGTTAAGTTTACTCCTAGGTACTTTATTTTTTTGGTTGTAATAGTGAAGGGGATTGTTTCCTTAATTTCTCTTTCTGACTGTTCATTGTTAGTGTATAAAAATGCCTCTGATTTCTGAGTATTGATTTTATATCCTGCCACTTTGTTGAATTCATTTATCAGGTCCAGTAGTTTTTTGACTGAGACTTTAGGGTTTTCTATATACAATATTATATCATCTGCAAACAATGATAGTTTTACTTCTTCTTTTCCAACTTGAATGCCTTTTATTTCTTCTTCTTGTCTGATTGTGTGGCTAGGACTTCCAGGACTATGTTAAATAAGAGTGGTGAAAGGGGGCACCCCTGCCTTGTTCCTGATCTTAAGGGTATTGCTTTTAATTTTTGCCCATTGAGTATGATGTTGGCTGTGGGTTTCTCATAGATGGCTTTTATCATGTTGAGGTATGTTCCCTGTATTCCCACTTTGCTGAGAGTTTTGATCATGAATGGGTGCTGGATTTTATCAAATGCTTTTTCTGCATCTATTGAAATTATCATATGGTTTTTCTCCTTCTTTTTGTTTATGTGATGAATCACATTGATTGATTTACAAATATTGTACCAGCCTTGCCTCCCCAGAATATGCCTCCCACTTGATCATGGTGTATGATTTTTTTCCATATATTGTTGGATCCGGTTTCCTAATATTTTGTTGAGGATTTTAGCATCTATATTCATCAGAGATATTGGCCTATAATTTTCTTTCTTTGTGTTGTTTTTGCATGGTTTTAAAATCAGAATTATGCTCGCCTCATAAAAGGAGTTTGGAAGTCTTCTTTCCTCTTGAATTTTTTGAAATAGTTTGAGAAGGATAGGAGTTAGTTCTTCTTTGAATATTTGGTAGAATTCAGTTGTGAAGCCATCAGGCCCCAGACTTTTCTTTGTTGGGAGTTTTTTGATAACTTTTTCGACCTCATTTGTTATAATTGGTCTGATTAGGTTTTCTGATTCTTCCAGATTGATTTTTGGAAGATTGTATGTTTCAAGGAATTTGTCCATTTCATCTAGATTGTCTAGTTTTTTGGCATACAGTTCTTCATAGTATTTTCTTACAATATTTTGTATTTCTGTTGTGTCAGTTGTTATTTCTCCACTCTCATTTCTAATTTTATTTGAGTCCTCTCTCTCTTTTTCTTGGTGAGTCTAGTTAAAAGTTCGTCAATCTTGTTTACCTTTTCAAAGAACCAGCTCCTAGTTTCATTGATCCTCTGTATTGTTTCTTTAGCCTCTATATGTCATTTATTTCTGCTCTGATCTTTATTATTTCCTTCCTTCTACTACATTTGGGCTTTACTTGCTGTTCTTTTTCTAGTTCTTTTAGATGCAGGGTTAAGTTGTTTATTTGAGCTTTTTCTAGCTTCTTAAAGTGTGCCTGTAGTGCTAGGAACTTCCCTCTCAGTACTGCTTTTGCTGTGTCCCATAAATTTTGAGTTGTATGCTCATTGTCATTCGTTTCTAGGAATTTTTTTATTTCTTCTTTGATCTCATTCTTAATCCATTCATTATTTAACAACCTGCTATTTAGTTTCTATGTGTTTGAGAATTTTTGAGCTTTTCTGTTGTGGTTCATTTCTAGTTTCATGCTGTTGTGATCGGAGAAAGTGCTTGATATGATTTCAATCTTCTTAAATTTGTTGAGACCGCTTTTGTGCCCTAACATGTGGTCTATCCTAGAGAATGTACCATGGGCACTTGAAAAGAATGTATATTCTGCTGCTTACGGGTGAAAGGTTCTGAAGATATCTATTAAATCGAGTTGATCTAGTGTGTCCAATAAGTCTGCTGTTTCTTTGTTAATTTTCTTTCTTGAGGATCTATCTAGTGATGTTAGTGGGGTATTGAAATCCCCTACTATTATAGTATTGCTGTTGATCTCGCCCTTTAAATCCATAAAGGTCTACTTTATATATTTAGGTGCTCCTATATTAGGTGCGTAGATATTTATAATAGTTATATCTTCCTGTTGGATTACTCCCTTTATCATTATGTAGTGGCCTTCTTTATCTCTTACTATAGCCTTTGTTTTAAAGTCCAATTTGTCTGATATAAGTATTGCTACCCAAGCTTTTTTTTCATTTTCATTTGCATGAAATGTTTTTTTCCATCCTTTTACCTTCAATCTATGTGTATCTTTTGTTCTAAGGCGTGTCTCTTGTAGACAGCATATGTACGGGTCCTGTGTTCTTATCCATGCAGCTACCCTATGTCTTTTGATTGGATCATTTAATTCATTTACATTTATGGTTATTATTGATATGTAGTTGTTTATTGCCATTTTATTCTTTAAAGCTGTATTCCTTTTTTGCTATATTCTTTTCCCACATTGATCTGTTTACAACAGGCCCCTTAACATTTCCTGCAGCATTGGTTTGGTTGTAATGAATTCCTTGAGTTTTTGTTTTGTCTGGGAAACTTTTTATTTCTCCTTCAATTTTAAATGATAGCCTTGCTGGATAAAGTATTGGTTGTAGGTTCTTGTTCTGCATTACTTTGAATATTTCTTGCCATTCCCTTCTGGCCTCAAGTGTTTCTGTTGAGAAGTCGGATGTCATCCTTATGGGAGCTCCTTTGTAGGTGATAGCTTTTTTTTTCTCTAGCAGCTTTTAATATTTTGTCTTTATCGCTTAGCTTTGGTATTTTAATTATGATGTGTCTTGGTGTAGGTTTCTTTGGGTTTCTCTTTAATGGAGTCCTCTGTGCTTCTTGAACTTGTGAGAGTTTCTCCTGCATTAATATAGGAAGTTTTCAGCTATGATAGGATTGACCAAAGTCTCTATCCCTTGTTCTTTCTCGTCTTCTTTAGGAACCCCTATGATGCGGATGTTATTTCTCTTCATGTTGTCACAGAGTTCTCTAAGAGTTTCCTCAGACTTTTTGAGTCTCTTTTCTTTTTTCTTCTCTGCTTTCATGCCTTCATTCCAGTTGTCTTCCAACTTGCTGATTCGATCCTTAGCTCTGTCTATCTTGTTTTTAATTCCTTTCATTGTGGTCTTTATTTCTGGTATTGTATTTGTCATCTCCAACTGATTCTTTTTTATACTTGCTATTTCTTTATTTAGGTGTTCATAATGACCATCCATTGTTGTTCTAAGATCCCTAAGCATCCTTACAATCATTATTTTGAACTCCGCATCTGGAAGTTTGATTATTTCCATATCACTCAGTTCATCTCCTGAAGGATTCTCTTGTGGTTTCACTTGGATTGCACTTTTTTGTCTTCTCATTGTTGGTGTTTTGTTTGTAGAGTTGGTTGAGTCTAGGCGTGGTGTTGTCTGCCTCCAGTTTTCAGTTGTGTTATTTCTAGGTCCCATTTAATCATTTTTATATCAACTTTATTGAACTATAATTTAATAACATGCAATTCAACCATTTAAAATTTACAGCCATTTAAAGTTTACCTTGGCTGGTTGGCTCAGTGGTAGAGTGTTGGTGTGGCATGTGGAAGTCTTGGATTTGATTCCCAGTGAGGGCACACAGGAGAAGCGACCATCTGCTTCAACATACCTTCCTCTTTCCTTTTCTCCATCTCTCTCTTTCTCTCTCTCTCTTCCTCTCCCACAGCCATGGCTCAAACTGTTTGAGCGAGTTGGCTCCGGGCACTGAGGATGCCTCCATGGCCTCACCTCAGATGCTAAAATAGTGCAGTTGCTGAGCAATGGAGCAGTGGTCCCTGAAGGGCCAAACATTGCCTGGAAGGGTCTTGCCTGGTGAATCCCGGTTGGGGCCCATGTGGCAATCTGTCTCTCTGCCTCCTTGCCTCTCACTTAATAAAAATATTAAAAAAAAATAAAGTTTACAATTCATTGGTTCTAAGTATATTCATAGAGTTGTGCAACCATCAATACAGTCCATTTTAGAACATTTTCATCTCTTCCAAAAGAAATCTCATCTTCTAGCTGTCATTCCCCAGTCGCCTTGAAACCACCAATCTGTTTCTGTCTCTGTGGATTGCCTGTTCTGGACATTTCATTTATATGTCCATTGTGGTCTTTTGTGAGTGGATTCTTTCACTGAGCATCATGTTTCCAGGGTTCATCCATTGTTAAAGTGAGTGCCTGCTTCATTCCTTGTTGTGGCTGAATAATCTTACACTGTATGGATGGACTACATTTTGTTTATTCATTCACCAGTTCATAGATATTTGGGTTGCTTCCACTTTTTGGCTATTATAAATAATATTACTACAGGCATTTGTATACAAGTTTCTGTGTGGATGTTTTCATTTCTTTTGGGCATATGCCTAGGAGTGGAATTGCTGGGTCATATGGTAACTAATTGCTTCACCTGTTTTTAAAAAATTGTTTTTCATTGATTTGAAAGAGAGAGAGACAGAGAAAGACCAATGGGGAGGGGAGAGAAGCATCAACTTGTTGTTCCTCGTAGTTGTTCCATTCAGTTGTGCACTCATTGATTGCTTCTCACATGTACCCTGACCGGGGATCCAACCCATGGCCTCTGTGTGCTGGAACAGCACTTTATGCACTGAGCCGCTCAGCCAGGGCTTAAATGCTTAACCTTTTGAGCAACTGGCACACTGTTTTCCATAGCAGTCACACCAGTTTTCATTCCCACTAGTAATATATGAGGGTTTCAATTTCTCTACATTCTTGTCAACCTTTATTATTGTCCAACTTTTTTATTTTAGTTATCTTACTGGAGGTGAAGTGGTATCTCATTGTGGTTTGGATTTGCATTTCCCTGATGTCTAGCAGCTGGTTAATCTTTGAATGTATATGCATATCTGATTTTGATTCTGTTAAATTTGAATTTCAGATAAATAATGATAATTTTTGTAGGATAAGTATATCCCAATCATTGCATGGACTGTACTTATCCTAAGAAAGTGCTCATCGCTTCTCTGCCAGATCTGGCAGCCATGCCTGTCAGTGGTGGGCTGTGTGCACTTAAGTTATTGGCTTTGTCTCACAGAGGTTCAATTTTCCCATCTGTGGGTGGACAAGGGGCTGGTTGAGAAGTGTCAATGGCTCAGTACCTCTGAGATCTCTGTGTGTGGGTGCTGTTGATGTTACTGTAACAAGAAGCTTTAGATCAGGCTTGGGTGGTGTGAGTGTGTGGGTCTGGAACTTGTGTCCTTGTCCTCTCCAAGTTGCCTCCCAACTTGTTAGTGAGGGAAGGAGGGAGTGGGCTTGTGTTTTCTTGTGATTTAGCCTAATCTGTTTGTAATATGACCCAGGAACATTGCTGCTTTGTTTTCCCCAGCTTTTGGCTAGGCCATTTCCTTTCTTATTTGTGCTTCTTTTGCCAGTCATTCTTAGGGGCGTTTTATGGAGGACTTTCCACCATTCTTTAGAACAGTCTGTTTGCCTGTAAGATAGTAGAGGAAGGGTTAGTATCCTGGAGTACAGTAAGTAGGGTTGTGTGCCGAGCTGGATAGTCCAGGTACTGAAGGCTGTGTGTGTGGGGAGGGGCTTGGCAAGGAGAAGCTCTCTAAAGAGTTTGATTCTGGTGAATGTTAACTCAAGTATAAAGGGCACATGAAGAGGAGAAAGATTCAAACAGATATGTGGAGGAAAGGAAATCAGAGAAGGCTGCCTGGAGAAGGTAGCATTTGAACTGGATCTTGAAGGATGATTGGCTGGATTGAGAAACAGGGAGTTAAGGTATAAAGGACTTTGATAGCCAACAGGGCTAGGGCTCCCCTGTCCAATGCAGTAGCCCTAGACTCATGTGTTTATTTGGATTTAAATTAGTTGAAGTAAAGTTAAATAATTAATTCATCTGTCTTATTAGCCACATTTCAAGTGCTTGGGAGCCACAAATGGCTGGTGGCTTCCAGTCTGGATAGTGCAGATACAGGATATTTCCATTATCACAGAAAATTGTTGGACAACATTGGACTAGGGCAAGAGTGGCCAAACTAACCCGAGGGCAAACTCTGGCCTGCTGTCTGTTTTTGTAAATAAAGTTTTATTGGAACACAGCCCATTTCACTCATTTACATATTGTCTCTGATTGCTTTCACACTATAATGGCAGAATGGAATAATCTCAATGCAGACTGACTGCAAAACTGAAAATATTTATTTTCTGAGCCTTTATAAAAAGTGTCTGCCCATGCTTGGTTTAGGGGAATGAAAGCACAGAGTCTAGACTGATAATGTTTGGGAGAAATAAACAATAACAAAATAGCTGACATTAATAAGCATCTACTCTATACCAGGCACTGCTTGTGGGCCTACTTGCATTATCATTTTACTCACAGGTCTTGTTCCAACAGTGGGGGACGGTGGGGGAGCAGGATGGCGCCAGAGCCTTGGAGTTGTGTAAGAGTGGTGGGCAGGTTGTTTAGTGTGGCACAGGGTAGAGAGGGATGAAAACTTGAAGGCTGAGGGAGGAACGTGCAAGGTCATGGATAGCCTTGGAGGGTGTCAGAGCCTGGGAGGGACCACCTACAGGAGAGTGGGCACACTGGATATTTGTGAAGGAGAGACCAGGTTTGCTGGGAAGCCCTTGCCACTCCCAGGTAAAAGGTGATGAGGCCTTGGCTGCCTGCCTGGAAAGAAGGCAAGTTCAGGTGGGAAAACTAACAGGCAGATTCAGCTCTCCTTATGGACACCTTGATCTCTATAAATTCACTTCCTGAGTATCTTCACCTCTGACTCAGTGGAGATGGCTCCTCTTTTCCCTTCTGCACCTGCCACCTTAATCAATCCCCTGTCATCCCTGTGTCTCCATTACATCATATTCCATGTGCTGATATTAGGCTTCTAACAAGTACTGCCACAGGAGTTATTTTCTTTGCGTTTTGCTAGTAATTATGTAGACAAAGACACTACAGGAAAAGCCACTAATCAGGGTTGGCAATAGAATTGTAGGCTCAGGGCAGAATGAAAACATGGGGCTTCTTGCATAAATAAGGATTTGAAGATGGATGAAAGAGGAGTAAGCCGAGGGCAGGACCCTACTGAGCAAGTTTGGGACTCAGATCAGATGCCCATAAAGCTGGTGCTGCCACTAATTCTTATAATCCATCCATCGCGTGTTGGCTCACCTGTCATGCTTTCTGTATATTTTTACTTCTAGTGTGTCCTGGCATGGATATTCGGAACAACCTCACAAGGCTGCATGAGCTGGCAAACTGCTCGGTCATTGAAGGACATTTGCAGATACTGTTGATGTTCAAAACAAGGCCTGAGGATTTCCGAGACCTCAGTTTCCCCAAACTCATCATGATCACTGATTACTTGCTGCTGTTCCGGGTCTATGGGCTAGAGAGCCTAAAGGACCTGTTCCCCAACCTCACGGTCATCCGGGGCTCCCGTCTCTTCTTCAACTACGCACTGGTTATTTTCGAGATGGTTCACCTGAAGGAACTTGGCCTCTACAACCTGATGAACATCACCCGGGGGTCTGTTCGCATCGAGAAGAACAATGAGCTCTGCTACTTGGCTACCATTGACTGGTCGCGCATCCTGGATTCAGTGGAGGATAATTACATCCTGATGAACAAAGACGACAATGAAGAGTGTGGAGACATCTGTCCAGGCACTGCAAAGGGCAAAACGAACTGCCCTGCCACTGTCATCAATGGGCAGTTTATCGAGCGGTGTTGGACTCACAACCACTGCCAGAAAGGTACGCCAGGGTGTGCTGGGTTCTAGGCTGTTTTTCATGTCTTGTTCATTAGAGAAACTGGAGGCATTCTCTAGACTGGGAGGTGGCACACCTTTTCTGCAAAGGCTCAGATATTAAATACTTTAGACTTTGCAGGCTCTATGGTCTCTACTCAGCATTGCTGTGGAAGAGGGAAAGCAGTCACAGGCAACACATAAAGGAGTGTACTTAGCTGTATGTGGATACTTTACTTACAAAACCAAGCGGTGGGCGAGATTTTCCAACTCCTGTGCCTGACAGTTGAATATTCCTCTTGCTTGAGAGAGGGGAAGGTGTGGATGAGTATAGACTTGGTTGTAAAAAAATCAAAGTTACTTCTCATCTGATAAGCAACATTGTTTGTGATAGACATTTAGAAAAAGAAATGCACAATGAAAAAAAAGCAAAACAGCAATCCTTATCCACAATTACTAGGGTACTTCCTTCTAGTGCAGGGGTCCCCAAACTTTTTACACAGGGGGCCAGTTCACTGTCCCTGAGACCGTTGGAGGGCCAGACTATAAAAAAAACTATGAACAAATCCCTCTGCACACTGCACATATCTTATTTTAAAGTAAAAAAACAAAACAGGAAGAAATACAATATTTAAAATAAAGAACAAGTAAATTTAAATCAACAAACTGACCAGTATTTCAATGAGAACTATGCTCCTCTCACTGACCACCAATGAAAGAGGTGCCCCTTCCGGAAGTGCGGCGGGGGCCGGATAAATGGCCTCAGGGGGCCGCATGCGGCCCGCGGGCCTTAGTTTGGGGACCCCTGTTCTAGTGGTTCTATTGAATCTTAACTTCACTTTTCCTGACTTTTTGGTATTTAGATGCTTTCCAGTTTTCACAAGATAGGGGATGAACATTCTGGGGTCAAAGCTTTATTGAGCACTTGTTTCTTTAAGCCTTGCTTTTCCAGAAGTGAAATTTCTGGGTCAAAGGTTCTTGATCCCAATTGCCAAATGGCTCTCCGGAAATGTTGTACCAGCGGGTGCTCCTCGTAGCATGGCTGAGAGGAGGTACCTTGGCCAGCTTTGAGTGTTGTTTGAAAAATGTTTCATAATTCATTGGAGGGAGGAGCTGATGTGTTGTGACTGTTCTATTTGCATTTCTTTGATGCTATCAAGATTTAACCTTTTAAAACATGTTTGTCCTTTGGACTCGCTCTTCCTGTTCATATCGTTTGTCCACTTATGTTTTAGGGCCTTAGTGGTTTTTGAAATGTTAATCTGTATGTGGTTTTCATAGATGCAGGCTATTAACCCTTTACCAATTGTGTTTTTACGTATTTTTATTCAAATGCTCTAGATGTCAGTTGTCAGAGAAGCTTAAAGTGTTTATTGAGTTCAGAGCTGGATTTTCATATGCCTCTCACGTTACTTTATACTTAGAGAGAATCCCTTTCTGTCAATAAAATAAATGTTTTTTTCTAATTTTTCTATTTCAGTTATTATCATTAAACAATTCACCCTGAACATTTGGGATCTGTTTGTGTGCATGATTTGAAGGGGTGTCCATTTTACCTAAACTAATAAGTTTATGGCAGAAATCTAACCCTTCACTGTTATTTGGGGTCTGGTTCTGGGTATTCGTAAATACATCTGTCTTTCCTTGCAATAGGGCTGTTAACTGTTCTAATCACTGTAGTTTTATAATGTTTTTATATTTGAGGAGGGAAGTTTGACTCACACACACACACATTTATTACTTATTTGCTGTCTTATCGACTCATTCCTAAACTGTGAAATTCTCTGAGAAATATCAGTGAACATGAGATTGAGGTAGAAGAAAATGAGTGGAAGCTTAAGGGCTGTAGGGTAGGGGAGGTAGGGTCTTTTTACCTGAGCCCAAAGCTACCAGGAGTACAGGGTGAGTCCTGAGTGGAATCAGTGGTATTGTCAGTGAAGACTGTCGGAGCCCCTGGGTGGAGCCTTTCCACTGCACAGATGTTGGATGGTAGGAAACCACCGCAACTCTTCTGAGAGTTTGGGTAGTGAAAGGAAAAAAACCCTGGAGATTCGTGGTTAGGCAGGGGATGGTGCTTATTATATTGTGGAAAAATCTTGAGAGTGTTGGTAGGTAAGAGATAGACCTACCACACCTGTAAGAGATGCTCTGTTATACTTGCTTTAGAGGCCAGAGAGGTTACTTACCTTGGCTAAGGCCACACAGCAAATAAAGGACAGAATGGGGTTTGTACGAAGTCTGAAACACACAAAAAATGTGTGGGTTCTTTTTGCGGGGGGGAGGGTTGTCCCCTCTGTTTAGAAATAGGAGAGTCATTTCTAGAGCGGGCACCCGGGAAAACAGTGAACACTCTTATCCCAAGTCTGAGTTCGCCAAATTTAGGAGCTTGTTTGAAATTCTCCTGGCTCATATGTCTTGGGGTATAATTTAAGACATTCTTCTGTGGGTTTATTTCTGTATCCCTTTTAAGTCAAAATGTCCAGCACTGTATTATCTGCAAACGTCTCTGATATTTACAGCAGTCCTTTTCTTTCTTTCTTTTTTCTTTTTTTAAATATTTTGCTCTTGAGAACAAAGCTTGTTTATCCAGCACTGGGGGTTTCATCACTGGGGGAAGGTGCCGCTCTGCACGCTTTGCTGTGGTTAACACCTGTTGGGAGACTGAGTTCCTGGCATCTGGCCTCCGTGTCAGCTGCTACTGGTTCATAGTCAGTGGTGGGGTCCTGTAGGTGAAGCACTGACCTGGTCTGGTGACAGTGTTAACAAATGATTTTCTTTGAACTAGTGCTCCTGTCTGTTGAGTACAATTCAGCTCTGGCTTCATTTATTTTTTAGTTTTTATTGTGGTAAAATACGTATAACATAAAATTTACCATTTTAACTGCACAATCCAGTGGGATTAAGTATATTTACAGAGTTGTGCAACCATCTTCACGATCTGTCCCCAGAACTTTCTTATTTTCCCAAACTGGAATTCTGTCCCCATTAAACACTAACTTCTCCTTCCCCTCTCCCAGTGCCTGGCCCCCACCGTGTACTTTCTGTTTCTATGGATCTGATTCCTCTAGGGACCTCCTATGAGTTGAATTACATATACAGTATTTGTCCTTGTGACTGGCTTATTTCACTTCACATAATATCCTCAAGTTTCATCCATGTTGTAGCAAGTGTCAGCATTTCTTTCCTTTTTACAGCTGTATAATACTCCACTGTGTGAGTGAACCATACTTTATTTATCTAGTCATTCATGCATGGGCAGTTGGGCTGTTTTCACGTCTTAGCTATTGAGATTAATGCTGCTGTGAACATGGGTATACATCTCCAGCTTTTTTTAAATAAATTTTTATTATTTATTTATTTAGTTTTACAGGGACAGAGGGAGAGTCAGAGAGAGGGATAGATAGGGATAGACAGACTGGAACGGAGAAAGATGAGAAGCATCAATCATCAGTTTTTCATTGTGACACCTTAGTTGTTCATTGATTGCTTTCTCCTGTGTGCCTTGACCGCGGGCCCTCAGGAGACCGAGTAACCCCTTGCTGGAGCCAGCGACCTTGGGTCCAAGCTGGTGAGCTTTTGCTCAAGCCAGATGAGCCCGCGCTCAAGCTGGTGACTTCGGGGTCTCGAACCTGGGTCCTCTGCATCCCAGTCCGACGCTCTATCCATTGCACCACCGCCTGGTCAGGTCATCTCCAGCTTTTTAAATGCTTATATTATCTGCTGCTGTGGCTTCAGAAGTCATATTTAACATTGTGTGGGATTTTTGAATGCAAAGCTGACTGAAATGAGCTCTTAGAGGATTCTTCTCTGTCTTAGGAGACAAATACAGTCCTGTGAAAACTGTCAGCTCATCTAGTCCCCTGGAATCCTCTCAACACTTCCTTGAGCATTCATAGCCTTTGTCTTTTTCAAAACAATAATGCTTTAGGCAAGAGAGCAAAGGAAGGTTCTTAATGGTTAGGATAATTAAAAAGAAAACCACTGCCTAGCCTGTGTTGGTGCAGTGGATAAAGCATCAACACAGAATGCTGAGGTCAACGGTTTTAACCCTGGGCTTGCCTGGTCAAGGCACATGTGGGAGTTGATGCTTCCTGCTCCTCCCTCCCTTCTCTCTCTCTTCTCTAAAAATGAATAAATAAAATCTTAAAAAGAAAGAAGAAAATCACTATGGTGTGTGGCTTGAGATTCTTCTCCTCCATCACCCTGTCTGTAGATTTTGGGGGAAGATGCCAGGAGAGGCCAAGTGCAAGGGGCCCTGGATATGCAGGGAGGAGAAATCTGATCAGGAAACAGGTTCATAGAGAGGTGACTGTGTGCCAGGAATTGGAGGTCTTTGGGGCCCCAGGAAGGGCCAGCCTCTGCCTTCTTGAAGAACCTCTTCTAGTGGCAAATAAATACACTAAATACGTGACTGAGTATGTGTGCAGGGAGATCAGCAACAGCAGATCTCTGGGTGAAAGCTTGGCTGAAGCCCTAAGCTCCTCTTTGGGGTCAGAGAATTGGTGTGTCATTAAGGCCCCCAAATTGGCTTCATTAGGTCTGTTCCAAAGTGGTTACAAAAATGTTCAGGGTCTGGCAGAATTGACTTGGAGTCCTGTTCAGTCACTCACTGGTATGATCTGGATCAAACCTCAGTTACCTTGTTTGAAAAATGGGTATAATTATGGGTCCTGCTGGTTAGGGTTGTGGTTTGAGAGTTAAATGAGATGGTGCAGGAGGTGTGTTTAGCCCAGTGCCTCTGAGTATTCTGGATGGAAGCTTCTCCTAAGTGCCAGGGGTCTACTACCTTTCTGGGCAGACACACTGCTGAGTGAAGGAATACCTCTCAAGTCTTGACTGTATTTCAGGCTTTGGTCTGGGGTTAGGCAAAGGAGAACCCACCATATGATGCAGGTTGGATGCTGAACCTACAACCCCCATGGAAGACCACTCTGCTTACCCGGTGCCTCAGCTTCCAGTGGTCTGAAGACCCCAAGCTAGGCTTTGGGGTACCGGAAACAACAGGGCTTCTTGAGCAGCTGCTCTAGCCAAACCCATTGGCATTTTTTTCCCTGGGAGGCCACCCCAGCTGCTTGCTGCCAGTCAGAGGGGTGGGTGAGGCTGGGGCATGCTGAGTGCCAGATGCCACATACAGACATCAGCAAGAAAGCAGTCCGTTCTCCCTGAGGGTGCATTTCCATTTGTGTTTCAGATCCTCTGAAAGTTGGGTGCTCTATTTACATTAAATATTTAAATTCATGCCAGCTCTTGAAGGGTTTGCTTTTAGGCAGAAGTTTTAGCTTAGTATTGAAACTTTGTATTCCTTATTTCATGTTTTAGTTCAGCCTTTGATATTTTAATAATCAGGATCTTCTTGGCAAGGAGTGCTTATTTTGTACAGGGCACCGTTGTAAGTGCTTTGCTTATGATACTACATTCAGTCCTGACAGCAATTCCTGTTACAGGTTAGGCCACCGAGGCCCTGAGAAATTAAGCCACTTGCTCTGGGTCATATCCCTAGTAAATACTAGGGATGGATTCAAACTTGAAACCTGAATATTCTGACTCAGAATCTAAGCTCGTAACCAGCAGAGAACAAAGAACTTGGTGGTGGGGGGGATCCCCTAGAATTTGCCCCTGCCAACCTTCTGGCTGCCTCCTCTGAAGAGCCCTTCTCTCTGGCCAGGTAGCTCAGTTGGTTAGAGTATCATCCTGTTGGTTAGAGTGTCATCCAGAAGTGTCAAGGTCACAGGTTTGATTCCTGGTCAGGGCACATATAAGAATCAACCAATGAATGCAGGAATAAGTGAAACAACAAAGCGATGTTTCTCCCTCTCTCTCTTAAAAAAAAGAATAAAAAAAAGAACCTTTCTCATTCCATCCTCAGTTAGCTGCCTCCCCATCAGGCATATTCTCTTAAATATGTGGACTGTGGCATTTATTGTGTCCCTAGCACCTGTCGTGTAGATAAGTAGTGACATCTTTGACTACTCAGGACTAATGTTATTGAGCACTGACTATGTGCTAAGAACTCTCACAGAATCCTCACCACAGCCTATGAAGATGGTACTCTCATTTTTACAGAAGCGAACACTGAGGCTTGAAGAATAAATTACTCTAGGAGACCTTGCTGGGAAATGGGTTGACCTCAGGCTTATCTGGTGTCCTTGACCAGAGGTCGGCAAACTGCTATGCACGGTCCAAATCGAGCCTGCTGGCAATTTCCTATGGCCCATCAGCTGATGGTTTTTATACTTTAAAAAGTTTTTTTTGAGGAAAGTCTAAAGTATAATATTTTGTGAGAGGTGAAAATGATATGAAATAAACATTTCAATGTCCCTAAATAACGTTTCATTGGAACACAGCCAGGCTCTCATTTCCTCGTTTAAGTATTGCCTGTGGCTGCTTAGTGCCACGAGGACAGAGCTGGGCAGTAGCCCCAGACACTGGATGGCCCTTTTCAGAAAAAACAAAAACAAACGCCTAGGCCTGTTCTTGGCTGTGTACATTGTAAAGATATGGGGAGCTGTTGAGGGAGAGGCTGTTTTCAGAGGAAGTGGTGGCAGCACTGCATCGGCGAACACCGTTGCCCACGGTTGCGGGGCAAGCTCAGCTTGCCCGAAGGGAGCTACAAAGTGTGGATGTCATCCTTGACCCTTGGAGCTCTGGTTTAGCTGGGGAGTCTGAAAGCGGGAGCGAACTAACTAATCAAAGCGGCAGCTAGCAGAAGATGTCAAAAGACAAGGCAGGCCCCCTTCTCCCTCTAAGTGAGTCACTGAATTGGTAGTTCTAGTTATCTTTGTAGCTGGAGCACCTGGAAATCTGATGTTCTCTAGGGCTAGGCAACATGACAGAATATTGATAAAATCCTTCCTGGTCCCTGTAGTCCTTGCAGAAAATAGGAGAGTTTAGCATGTGCACATGGGTACTGAGTGGTGGTAATAATTTTTGAAAGGACAGGAGATTGTGTAGCATGATGGGTCATCTGAGGTTTTTAAATTCATATTTATTCCCCTTTTTATTGTCACTGATATTTTTAAAAATCTAGGATAGAAGTAAAAGCATTGTACTGAAGAAAGTTTTGTGGTCATTGTAATTTCTTTCTTTTTTTAGAGAGAGAGAGAGACAGACAGACAGGGACAGACAGGAAGGAAGAGGGATGAGAAGCATCAACTCATAGTTGTGGCACCTTAGTTGTTCATTGATTGCTTTCTCATACATGCCTTATTGGGGGTGAGGGGGGCTCCAGCCAAGCCTATGACCCCTTGGGCTCAAGCCAGCAACCTTTGGGCTCAAGCCAGCCACCATGGGATCATTTCTATGATCTCACGCTCAAGCCAGTGACCCTGCGCTCAAGCTGGTGAGCTCGTGCTCAAACTGGCTACCTCAGGTTTTCGAACCTAGGTCCTCAGCATCCTAGGCTGATGCTCTATCCACTTTGCCACCACCTGGTCAGGCTCATTGTCATTTCTTTATCATTAAGATGATTGGAATTTTTAAAATGACTTTCAGTTTTAGAGATGATTGAATTTTGTATAGCAGGAAAGAAGTGCATTAGCATGTATGTTCTGAGCCTCCCTTCCCGTTCCTGGACTGATGATAAAGAAGTTGCCAGTGGCATGTGTGGAAGGAGAGAGATTGTTCCAGGTGGGAGTGGTTATAAAGATGTGGTTTGGTTTGGGTGGCAGTGATACTTAGAAAGAGAGTGAGAGGGAAAGGTGTTCAGGTGGGTGCAAAGGCAATGACAAAAGCTGAGGTCTTCTGTGGACAAGAGTGAGGAGGCTGCCTCATGCTGGAAAGAGAGGCTTGGACTATTATGTAGGTTGAATGGCAGACATTTTCCTGTAGACCGACAGAGAACCCATGCAGGCAACACTGGGGCTGTGTTCAGGATGGACTGTTTCCACTGATTCTGATGTGTGCTGAGCCAGGCATTTTGCTAGCACCCAAAGTCCTTGTTGAGTTGGGGAGAGAGTCAGAAGTAACTATAAGGTTGTAAGCCAGGTAGGCACAAACTCTTCTAGTAGGTTCAAAGATGCACTGAAGAAAGGTAGACCAGTTGTCCACCTGAACATCCTAGGGATAGTACTGTCCAAATCTTTAATAGTGAAGAGCCAGACTTACAGTTTTAACAAGATCCCAGCTTCTTGGAGGGGGTTCGAGGATACCAGTTTAGTTATCTTATTGCCTAGAGAACTAAATTGGCCCAAGCCTTTGACAAAAAGTGGGATAGAGTTAAATTCTCATGCAAAGGTAGCTGTCTGGTAACTTGGTAACTGGTCTGACAAGTTTTTCTTTTTCACCCTTCTACTTGACAAAATTCATTGACCAGTTATTTCCTACTGTGTCACCAGACCCTTTGTCAGAATTAAAATCTGGTCTCTGTGACTGAACACCTGAAATGCCCCATGGAGATCCCAGAGCCCTCAGCTCCTATCAGGCTGGGCGCCCAGGTGCTCTCTATGGTCTGTTCTTCTCTCTTCATGCATTTGTACCTGAAACAATGTTCTTCTTTCCAATAAAGAGTATTTGGTGTAGGTGCTGGGGTTTCCAAATTGTAACCCTTATCTTTTCTCTCCCCTTCCTTCTCCTCTCTCTCCTTTCTCTCCTCTGCCTCTACCATCCTTTCCCACTCTGACTTTCACCCCCAACCCCCATCTTTAGCTCAGGCTAAATGTCTGCACATACTTACAGATAAATTATGCTGACCGTGGGAAACTAACAAGGAATTGCTTTCCTTTTGGCCCACATTGTCTGTTGTGGGTGGGGCCGTATGTGTACCAGCAGACTGGGCTATTTTCTTCCAATTCTAGGTTTGGGAAGTGGACTGAGATCTCCCAAGCCAGCCTCAAGCCACAGGACACAGAGTCAGGGGCTAGAGCATGGTCATCAAATTGGTGCTGGGGTGGGGAGCACCTGGTCGATAAAACCCATAATCCTCAAGTGCCTAGAGAGTTTTTGGTAAAGGGTTATTTGACCTTTAATTATAGAAGTTTCCTTGTTTCTGGTTTTGTCCCTCAGGGAGGGTCTTTAATGACGGCTGCAGTCTAGAAAGGGGGTTGGCTGGTTGGCTTTAACTATGGAGTGTTTTCAAGTGGTCACCTATGAAGGAAACTCTTCCTTTGGAAGATCTGATAAAAACGGGGTTTCAAGAGCTGCCACCTGGTCACTTTGGCACAGAGCGGGTGTAGCCCTGATGTTGATTACTGACCACTTGCAATGCTTGTTGCACAATGGGGTTCCTGTCACAGGCTGCCTCATTTGTGGTGATGAGATGAAGTTTTTTCACATTTGTGTAGCAATTTGCTATAGCAGGAGATATGCAAAATAAAACAGGTTGAATCAATCAAGATTTTTCTTTAAAAAAAACAATGTGTTTTTTTTGGTCTTTTTCTTTTTTATTGTAGTGAAATGCACATAAGATTTACTATGCATGACATATAGCACATTTGTGGTGCTGGCAACCACTGCTGCTATCTAGTTCTGAGACATTTCATCATCTCATAAGAAAACTGGGCCCGTGAGCAGTCACTCCTCACTCCCCCTCACCAGCCCCAGTCAACTACTAATCTACTTTCCTTTCTGGGTTTACCTATTCTAGATGTTTCCTATAAGTACAGTGTGTCCGTAAAGTCATGGTGCACTTTTGACCGGTCACAGGAAAGCAACAAAAGATGATAGAAATGTGAAATCTGCACCAAATAAAAGGAAAACCCTCCCAGTTTCTGTAGAATGATGTGGCAGCGTGTGCGCATGTGCAGATGATGACGTAACACCGTGTATACAGCGGAGCAGCCCACGGCCATGCCAGTCGAGATGTGGATGGTACAGAGGAAAGTTCAGTGTGTTCTGTGGCTCACTAAATTCGAATCCGTGACCAAAGTGCAACGTAAATATCGGCGCGTTTATAACGAAGCGCCACCGCAAAGGAATTACTTGGTGGGATAAGCAGTTGAAGGAAACTGTTGCAAAATTCACATGAATTAAACTGAAATAAAATCAAACACTTATTCCTCACTTGCACTCACCACATTCAGACAATGCAGATGTAGAAAATTTCTATCATTTTAGAAAGTTCTTTGGGTAGCATTGCTCTAGAACAGTGAGACAGACCTATATTTGAATCTTGTATCTGTTATGTGACCTTGGACAAGTTGTCTAGCTTTTCTCAGTCTCTGTTTCCTCGTCTATAATGAGGAAATTGGAAAGGTATCAGTCTCAAAATTTTTTTCTCAACTTTTCACTGATGTCCCTCTTTTAATGAAAATAAAGTCCCATTCCCCTTCTCTACTTTGCATTTGATTTTTCCCCTTAAATATAAAATATAACAATGAATGTTTCCCCCAGCCTCTGTACCCTTTTCAGAGTTCCTGGAATAGACAGAGTCTTGGGAAAGTTGAACAAAACAAAGAGGCTATTATAGGTTCATTTGAGTGAGAAGAGGAACACAGAAGAGGTAGGTGTGCTGACTTGGGCTGAGAGTGTCATCATGTCTGTAAGTGACCAAGGATGAGAACCATGTCAACTCCTTCCTGGCTTCTCCTCTCTCTGGGGAACAGGAAACAGAGTGATTTTCAGTGTGAGCAGTATAGAATGGGTATGGGTTAAGAAGTAGAGTCAGGATGGGGATGGAACTGAGGGAGGGAACCTCAGCCTGAGTTTGTCTTCCAGGCTTAACATTGAGCTTCTTTAACCAAGTCTTGATTGCCAATAATGGGAATTTACTTAGACTTAACTTAAACCACAGGGAGTTTATTTGGAGGCAATAGTGCCTTGTCTTGTAACTTGTATCAGCCACCTTTTCCTGTGTAACAGACCACACCTGGACATAATGGATTTACACCATTGTGAGTTTTGCTCATGGTTCTCTGGGTTAACTGGGAAGGTTTTTCATTTCCATTTGCATGAAATGTTTTTTTCCATCCTTTTACCTTCAACCTATGTGCATCTTTTGTTTTAAGGTGTGTCTCTTGTAGACAGCATATGTACGGGTCCTGTTTTCTTATCCATGCAGCTACCCTATGTCTTTTGATTGGATCATTTAATCCATTTACATTTAGGGTTATTATTGACATGTAGTTGTTTATTGCCATTTTATTCTTTACAGCTGTATTCCTCTTTTGCTATATTCTTTTCCCACTTTGATCTGTTTACACCATGCCCCTTAACATTTCCTGCAGCATTGGTTTGGTTGTAATGAATTCCTTGAATTTTTTTTTGGCTGGGAAACTTTTTATTTCTCCTTCAATTTTAAATGCTAGCCTTACTGGATAAAGTAGTCTTGGTTGTAGGTTCTTGTTCTGCATTACTTTGAATATTTCTTGCCATTCCCTTCTGGCTTCAAGTGTTTCTGTTGAGAAGTCGGATGTCATCCTTATGGGGGCTCCTTTGTAGGTGATAGCCTTTTTTTCTCTCACAGCTTTTAATATTTTCTCTTTATCACTTAGCTTTGGTATTTTAATTATGATGTGTCTTGGTGTAGGTTTCTTTGGGTTTCTTTTTAGTGGAGTTCTCTGTGCTTCTTGAATTTGTGAGAGTTTCTCCTGCATTAATTTAGGGAAGTTTTCAGCGATGATATGATTGAACAAATCCTCTATCCCTTGTTCTTTCTCTTCTTCTTCAGGAACCCCTATGATGCGGATGTTATTTCTCTTTATGTTGTCACAGAGCTCTCTTAAGAGTTTCCTCAGACTTATTGAGTCTCTTTTCTTTTTTCTTCTCTGCTTTCATGCCTTCATTCCAGTTGTCCTCCAACTCGCTGATTCGATCCTCAGCTGTATCCATCCTGTTTTTAAATCCTTCCATTGTGGTCTTCATTTCTGATATTGTATTTGTCATCTCCGACTGATTCTTTTTTAATATTTCAATATCCTTTTTTATACTTGCTATTTCTTTATTTAGGTGTTCGTGATGACCATCCATTGTTGTTCTAAGATCCCTAAGCATCCTTACAATAATTATTTTAAACTCTGCATCCGGAAGTTTGATTACTTCCATATCACTCAGTTCATCTCCTGAAGGTCTCTCTTGTGGTTTCATTTGGATTGCACTTCTTTGTCTTCTCATTGTGCCTACCCAGGGTGTTTTCTTTGTAGAGCTGGTTGAGTCTAGGCTTGGTGTTGTCTGCCTCTAGTTTTTACTTGTGTTGTTTCTAAGTCTTCTTGGGTTGGCATCAGCTATTATTTGTAATCCACTTTAGGATTTGGACTGCTTTGAAGTCTTGATTTGTTTGTTTTCTTAACAGGTGATTGTCTTGTTTGCTGATCTCAGCAGGGGGCTTATTTGAAACTGTATCCAGGAATGCGGTGGGTGTGACCTGAGGCTCTGAAGTCCTCTTCTGCCAGTTAATCTCTCTGAGGGCGGTTGCTTTCTCAGCTTCAGTAGGGGGAGGTGTATCTCAGATCTCCAAGGAGACCTGAGTTACTGCCCCTCCTCCCCACTTCTTGTTTTCAGCTGTGTCTTGTTGCGCTGATTGGAGCTGGAGAGATGTCTGTATCTCTGTGACCTGGAAGTACTTTTGTATTTTGCTTTGTGGAAGGATCAGCCCCGCCCCCAGTTATGGCCGCCTCCAGCACTGAATGATTCAGCTTTTTATGTCATCACATATATTCCTCTCCCCCTCACCATTCGTCTCTCTCTTTCTCCTCTTTTTGGAAGACAAGCAGGCCCTTTCAACACACCTCGTTCCCTGGTCGCCAGGTAAGTGGCTGTGAGCAATATTTACTGCTCTTTTCTTTGGAATTGAGAGCCCAGCCTCACCCCCCTCCCCCGTTCCTGTAAGCAGGGGAGATTCAGGCGCTCCTTACCAGGTTTGTTGTGGCTTCTTCTTTGCTCCTTGATTTTTGAAAGCTGTTCTTGTAGTCCAGATTTGGTTTTTCACACTGATTGTTCATAAATTAGTTTATAATCCAGTTCGGTGGTGTGAGCTGGAAGTCTGTGCATCTGCCTACTCCGCTGCCATCTTCAGGTCTCCCTGGGAAGGTTTTCTGGGCTGGACCCACCAGCTGATCACAGACAGCTCTCTCCTGGGTCTGGGATCAGTTGGTGGCTGGATGAGGTAGCATAGGTTCATTCCTTAGTCTGGCAGTTGGTGCTGGCTGTCTGCTGGGATGTTTTGATTTTCCTCCCTGTGACCGCTCATCCTTCAGTAGGCTAGCTTGTACTTGGATCTCATGATGGTTTAGTGTAACAGCTCAATTATGAAGCAGCATGGCCATGAGGAGGCTGTAGGGCCAGGCCTCACTCTGGCTAGATAGCTTTGCTTTGCTCTGGTCTGCTCTGCCCTAACCTGACCTGCTCTGCTCTACCTGATCTCCTTTGCTCTGGTCCAGTGAGATGTCTTTGATGTTTCAGCTCCAACCAGGGAAACGCAGTCTTCAATCTTTCCTGGAAAGGAAAAGTGGAGGATTCCTGAGCCAGAGGGGCGTTGACTTATATAGACAGAAGTCCCTGCCCCTAAGTCCCTAATTGGTCTGTCCTCATGCAGATGAGGACTTCAAATCTTCAGAGTTTGATTTGTTCAAAAAGCACCATCCTGATTGGTCAGAATGGAGATATCGGTCAGAATTGGTTGGTGAAGATGTTGATGGGGATTTAGGCATACAGCTTTGTTTGGATGGGTAAAGCCTCAGTCTTACTGGTTGAAACAGGATTCCAGGAACTCCTTCATAATGGCTGCTCAGATGCAGGCAGGCAGCTCTGTGCAGGCTTCTCCCTGAAGCATGGCTTGCTTGAGAGGCCCCTGTTTAGAAAGGGCTGCAGTACTGTGTTTTTAAATTTGAGCACAGTTAGCCACCAGGAGCCTTTCTTGGTGTAGGTATCCTCTTTTTCAAGGTCCACAGGGGAAAAATTTGAGGACTTTTGCCATTTGCCACAGAATCCTAGAGTGAGAAACACATGGGACTCATGAAACATTTTAACCAGGACTTAGAGCTCAAACAGATACCCAAGTTTGTGTATGGTGTAACTGAGAACCCTAAATGACTTTCCCGAGTAAGTTATTCAATTTCAGAATGCCAGTTATTGAATAATCAGTTCCTTTCCCAATGACTGATGTTTTCTTTACCATTTATTAAATTCTACCCCAAATCATGGTCTGTTTCTGGGATATCAATTCTATTTCACTCATTTCCGTCTATTATCTCAGTAGCATGTTGATTTAATTACTAAAAGATTTAGGACATGTTTATTATGGTAGATCCCTTATGTTCCTGTTACACTTTTTAAAAGTGTGTTGCTTTCTTGTTGAACTTAATCTCCAAATCAGCCTTCTCCAGCACATATAAAACTCATTGAGATTTTGATGCAAAGAAAAATAGTATGAAATCTGTTAATTTGAGAAATCAATACCTTAATATTTTTCCTTTTCATGCAGGTATATGGTCAATTTCTCCATTTGGTCTCATCTTTTCATATTATACTTTTAAAGATATTTGTTCCATCTATTTTCTGCTATGATTATTTCTGATTCCGGTATCACAGTTTTTGGTGTTAGTTGCTGCCACTGTGAAACAGCATATTTATACCGAATCCCTTAGTTAAACTGATTAGTAAGTTTTATTTTTTTATTCATCATGTGCAATTTTAGCCTCTAGAACTTTTTTTTTGTATCTTTTGTATTTTTCCGAAGTTAGAAGCAGGGAGGCAGACAGTCTCCCGCATGCAGCCAACCTGGATCCACTTGGCATGCCCACCAGGGGGCAATGCTCTGCCTATCTGGAGCATTGCTCCATTGTGGCCAGAGCCATTCTAGTGCCTGAGGCAGAGGCCACAGAGCCATCCTCAGTGCCCAGGACAACTTTGCTCCAGTGGAGCCTTGGCTGCCTGAGGGGAAGAGAGAGAGAAAAAGGAGAGGGGGAAGGGTGGAGAAGCAGATGGGTGCTTCTCCTGTGTGCCCTGACGAGAAATCGAACTGAGGACTTCCACACATCATGCCTACACTCTACCGCTAAGTCAGGGCCTATCCTCTAGAACCATGATGATGAACCTTTTTTATAAAAACTGCCCACTTTTGCAGTGCTGGTCAACCTGGTCCCTCTCGCCCACTGGCATTCCAATAGCGGAGCAACCAAACAGTGCCGCGATTGGCCCATTATGAAAGCTGGACTGCCCACTAGTGGGCGGGAGAGACCAGGTTGACCAGCACTGCAAAAGTGGGCGGTTTTTATAAAAAGGTTCGCCATCACGGGTCTAGAACTTTTGAACATATTTTAAAATGTCCTGTCTAAATGTTATACCTTTCATTTCAGTTTAAATCTTATTCTATCAATGAAAGCTTCAAGACTCATATTAAATACTTAACAATGGTATTTACTGACATCCATGTTTAATATATTTCCTAATATAAAATAATTCTTGCTTCCCCACAGTAAATCCTACTTGAATGATGAATTATTCCCTTAGCATAATATTGAACTTAATTTGGTTAGTTTTCTTTTTATTTCTTTTTGCTTTCTGTTTTAATGAGTGAAATTGTGCTGTTTTTGGTTTGTTTTATTTTGTAGTCTCTTTATCACATTTTATTGTCTAATAAGCTAGCCAAGTAAAGTGTCTAATAAGCTAGACCAAGTATGTTTTCATTTTAAATGTTTTAAATTATGGCATCGACACTTCCTTGAAAAACTGATCTTTTGTTGGAAAAATCATGGTGTTATAACCTTTCAGGGAATTATTTGATAACTTCAAAATTTTTTCATACTAAGTTGTTCGAGAATTCAGCTTAAAAATTTTTTTAACCTCTGCAAAGATTTTTTTAAAGTCAGTTTTTAAAAAATTTTTAATTTTCCAATTACAGTTGACACACAATATTATATAGGTTTCAGGTTTACAACACAGTGATGAGACATTTATACAACTTAGAGAAGTAATCACCCTGATAAAACTAGTACCTATCTGATATCATACATAGTTATTGTAATATTATTGATTATATTCCCTATGCTGTTTTATACACCCCCATGACTGGTAACCACTAATTTGTATAAGTGGTTTACCTTTTTTATCCAGTTCCCTAACCCCTCTCCCATCTGGCAATCATCAAAATGTTCTCTGTATTTATGTGTTTGTTTCTGCTTTGTTTGTTCATTTATTATGTTTTTTAGATTCCTCATATAAGTGAAATCATATGGTATTTGTCTTTCTCTGTAGGACTTATTTCATTTAGCATATACCATCTAGGTCCATCCATGTTGCAGATGCTAAGATTTCATTCTATTATATGGCTGAGTCATATTCAGCCATATATGCTCCACTTCTTCTGGATCCATTCATCCATTGCTGGACACACATGTTGCTTCCGTATCTGAACTATGGCAGACAATGCTGTAGTGAACATATGGGTGCATATGTCTCTTTGAATTAGTGTTTTGGGTTTCTTTGGATAAATACCCAGAAATGGAATTTCTGGGTCCTTCTAATTCAACTTATGTTTCCTTAAGCACCATTTCATTTAGATTTTCAGATTTAATAGCATGCTTAATACAATCTTGTTGGTATATTCTCCTTTATATCTATTTAGATAGCCAGTTTTGCTTTTTTTTTTCTTTCAGAATTTCAGATTTTGGATTTATTTATTATTCCCCCCCCCCAATTATCTAGTTACTATTATAATCTTTTTTTTTTTTTTTTTTGTATTTTTCTGAAGCTGGAAATGGGGAGAGACAGTCAGACAGACTCCCGCATGCACCCGACCGGGATCCACCCGGCACGCCCACCAGGGGGCGACGCTCTGCCCACCAGGGGGCGATGCTCTGCCCCTCCGGGGGGGGGGGGGTCGCTCTGCTGCGACCAGAGCCACTCCAGCGCCTGGGGCAGAGGCCAAGGAGCCATCCCCAGCGCCCGGCCCATCTTTGCTCCAATGGAGCCTCGCTGCGGGAGAGGAAGAGAGAGAGAGGAAGGAGAGGGGGAGGGGTGGAGAAGCAAATGGGCGCTTCTCCTATGTGCCCTGGCCGGGAATCGAACCCGGGTCCCCCGCATGCCAGGCCAATGCTCTACCGCTGAGCCAACCAGCCTACTATTATAATGTTAATTCTTCCCATTTTGAGATTATTTTTAATCCCTTCCTCCCACCATGTGAAATATTTAGATCAGTTTAGAAGACTCACTAGACACCTAAATCCTTTTTTGGAATAAATTTAGGAATGAATGAATGAAGAATTTAATGCCATCCTTTTAATACTGTGAAAGCCACCATGAATTCACCCCTGAACATGGCTTTGGTTATTCTCATGGGTTTTAGCTATATAACATTCTTGT
Organism: Saccopteryx leptura; assembly: GCF_036850995.1. Taxonomy (NCBI): domain Eukaryota; kingdom Metazoa; phylum Chordata; class Mammalia; order Chiroptera; family Emballonuridae; genus Saccopteryx; species Saccopteryx leptura. The sequence continues at coordinate 134,282,545 of NC_089508.1, read as the reverse complement.
TTTCTAAAGAGATTTTGAAAATGATTTTGACTTGTTGTTTTTGATAGTCATTATCATGAAAACTCACTTCATATAAATTTTCTCATTTAATCTTTCTAGCAGTTGTATGAATTATTTTTGTTTAATAGCCTGTTTTAACAACAGATGGAACTGAGCTCCAAGAGAGGTTAAGTAATTTGCCCAAGGTCACACAGATAAAGAGTGGGGGCAAGATTAGGACTGGAATTTAGACCAAAGTCTGTTTTGATTCTAAACCATGTGCCTTTGTTACTATGCTACACTGCCTCTTTAGTTGAGTGAGTTTTAATCACTAGTTGTTAGGGTTTAAAAAATTAACTTCATTTTAATGGGTAGTCTCAATCTCCAACTTGATGGAGTTTTAAAAAATTAACTTGTGACCTGTAGAGTTTGTGCATTTTATAATTGCTGTGGCTTTTTGTTAGCTGAGTGACTTATCAGCTTCTGTACCTGTTGCATGGAAGCTAGAAGAGTTGGCAGATTTTGAGTCAGAGCTCAGAATCTACAGTCCCACAAGGAAAACTTTGCCTTGGACCCACATGCACATGCAGTGTAATAAGGCTGAACTTCGCTGGTCAAACGCCTCTGCCCAGCAGAGTTACAAAGTGTTTCTGGAGAGGCCTTTTTTTTTTTTAAGCGAGATTGAGAGAGAGAGACAAACAGATAGATAGGGACAGACAGACAGGAGGGGGAGAGATTAGAAGCATCAACTCGTAGTTGTGGCACTTTAGTTGCTCCTTGATTGCTTTTCATATGTGCCTTTACGGGGAGGAGGAAGGGGCGAGGGGGGAGCTCCAGCTGAGCCAGCGACCCTGTGCTCAAGCTGGTGAGCCCGTGCTCAAAACGGCTACCTCAGGATTTCAAACCTGGCTTCTCAGCATCTCAGGTCGGCATTCTATCCCCTGTGCCACAGGTCAGGCTCTGAGAGTTCTTATTCCACCCGTGCTCTGTTTTCCCAGCTGCCTTGCCTCCTAAGATAGCTAGAACTTGTTTTTCCAAACACATTTTCTCCTCTCCTTTCCTCATTATGTGCTTACGGTTTTGTGATACTAGCTCAAGAGTGAAGGTTGGCCCAGGTAGGGACTTGACTTGTGGGCTGATCTGCCTTTAAGTCCTTGGTTCTATTTCTGGGTCTTGCTCTCAGCATGACTTGCTGCAAGTCAATGTGACTTGTTGTGACATAATGTGGTCAAACTTTTCTTTTAAATTGGGCTGTGATTCATCTTTATTTTTATGGGGTTGTATCACATTAGAAGTATTACAGTAGGAGTTTTTGTTTGAAATCTAATAAACGTTTTAATTTGCCATCTGGAGTCTGTGTTCCTTACACTTTTTTATTGTTCATGACTGAGAGTGGTGTGGGGGAATGGTTTGGCTATGGTGTTAACATGCATGCAAAGGTTGGTTCCATTGCCCCAGACCTCATTTCAGTCTTGGCTGTGATGGGAGATGAGAGCGGGCTGCTGTTCCTAAAGGGGGTGTGGGGATAAAGGATTTTTTTTATCTTTTCCTTTCTTTTTTCAGACCTAAACTTTTTATTTTTAGTAGCTTTAGAGATACACAACATGCACATGTTTCCAGTGTTACAGTTTACATCATAAATATTGAATACAGAAAGAAGAACAAAATGGAGAATGATGATTTTTCTAGATTAACAATGAAAGTTTTGTTAATTTTTATTCACAATGGTAGGGAATAAAAATCACCATTTTTTTCACATCTTTCCTTCAAATTAATAATTTCAGACTTATTAATTTGGATGAGAGTTGACAGTGTGAATGGGTACATCACTGTGGATTCATCATGCATTGTCTTGATCACTAACAAAGTTGGTCATCTTTTAATATTTATTGACCATTCATGTTGTCTCTTGTATTTTTTCTATTTTTAAAAAATTTTTAATTTTTAATTTATTGTGTTGACATGGTTTAAGTGTCCCACTCAATATAACACCCTGTATACCCTGCATCGCAACCCCTGTGCCCTACGCAAAGTCTCTTCCCACCCTATTACCTACCTGCTGCCCACCTCCCCATACCGCCAACCCCCACCTTTCACCGTGGTATCTGTATCTGTGTGTAATGTATATATGATTTGGCTAATCCCTTCACCTTCTTTGATCCCGTGCCCTCTTCCACCTTCCGTCTGACAGCTGTCCCTCTGTTCCCTGTGACCCCGCCTCTGTTTCTATTTTGTTCCTCAGTTTATTGTGCTCATTAGAGTCCACATATAAGTGAGATCGTATGGTATTCGTCTGTGTCTGGCCTTTATTTCACTTAGCATAATAATCTCCAGGTCCATCCATACTAGTGGAAAAGGTAAGATTTCCTTTTTTATGGCTGCCTAGTATTCCATGTGTAAATGTACCACAGCTTTTCTACCCACCTGGGCTGTTTCCAGATCATGGCTATTGTAAACAAATGCTGCAGTGAACATGGGGGTGCATAGTTTCCTTTGAATTATTGCTTTATAATTCTTAGGATATGTTCCTAGAAGTGGGATAGCTGGGTCATAAGGCAGTTCCATTTTTAATTTTTTGAAGAAATGCCATACGTTTCCACAATGACTACGTGAGTGTGCATTCTCACCAGCAGTGCAGGAAGGTTCCCTTTTCCCCACACCCTTGCTGGCACTGTTGTTTGTTAATGTGTTAATGAAAATCATTCTGACTGGTGTGAAGTGGTATCTCATTGTTTTAATTTACATTTCTCTAACTATTAGTGATATTGAGCATTTTTTTCATATGCTTATTGGCCATCTGTATGTCCTCTTTGGAGAAGTATTTACTCAGGTCTTTTGCCTATTTTTTAATTGGATTGTTTGTCTTCCTGATGTTGAGTTTTATAAGTTCTTTATAAATTTTGGTTATTAACCCCTTGTCAGATATATTGGCAAATATATTCTCCCATAGAGTGGGTTGTCTTTTTATTTTGTTAATGGTGTCTTTGGCTGTGCAGAAGTTTTAGTTGATATAGTCCCATTTATTTATTTTGTCTTTTTAGTTCCCTTACCCGAGTTGCTATATCAGCAAATATATTGCTTTGAGAGATGTCAGAGAGTCTACTGCCTTTGTCTTTTTCTAGGATGTTTATGGTTTCATGACTTACATTTAAATCTTTTATCCATTTTGAGTATGTTTTTGTGAGTGGTGTAATAAGTTGGTGGTATAGTTTTTTTTTTTTTTTTGCTGCTCCTGTCTGGTTTTCCCGACACCATTTATTAAAGAGACTGTCTTTACTCCATTGTATAACTTGCTTCCTTTGTCAAATATTAATTGACCATAAAAGTATGGGTCTCATGCAGGAGTTTGTCTCACTATCTCCCCTCCTCTCACTTAAAAAAAATTACAACTAGGCCCTGGCCGGTTAGCTCAGCAGTAGAGTGTTGGCCGGCATGTGGAAGTCCTGGGTTCGATTCTGGGTCAGGGCACACAGGAGAAGCACCCATCTACTTCTCTACCCTTCCCCCTCTCCTTCCTCTCTATCTCTCTCTTCCCCTCCCACAGCGAAGGCTCCATTGAAGCAGAGTTGGCCTGGGTGCTGAGGACGGCTCCATGGCCTCCACCTCAGGCGCTAGAATGGCTCCCGCCACAATGGAGCAACACCCCAGATGGGCAGAGCATCGCCCCCTGGTGGGCATGCTGGGTGGATCCCGGTCGGGCGCATGCGGGAGTCTGTCTGACTGCCTCTCCACTTCTAACTTTGAAAAAATACACACAAAAAAATTACAGCTAAACTATGGAACAATCGTTATTGAGAACTGCCTAAGATATAGCTGAATAGAAGTTCTATAACTAAGGACAGAAGCCACATAGTGACCGGTGGAGATGAGGAACACACCCACATGTGGCGGTTTAAAATCGGGAGGGATCTCTCAGCTGCAGTTACCCTGAAGAGTGAGAGGTCCCAGCGCCACTTAGGACCCCCAGCCCAGGTTTCCAGTGGTGAGAAGAGAAGTCCCCATAATCTGACTGGAAAAACCAGTGGGGATTGTGCATTCCTCTTAAAGGGCTTATGCACAGACTCACTTGAATTCACTTGCTCTGACATCCAGTGCTGGGGCAACAACTAGAAAGCACCAGAGACATATGAAGAGGAACTGAATTGTCTGGTTTTGGAGTAAGGGCTGAAGGGGCAGATTTCTCCCAGACAGAAGTGCTAGCAGAAGCCATTGTTCTTTTGATGAGCCCTCCCCCTATAAGCACAGGCAACCACCATATCTGAGTCTCTATCAACTTGGTTAACATTGCTGGCTCTACCCTGGTGATTCCCTGAGACCCTGCCCCACCCAACTTGTAGGCCCACCCTAGCTGCTTCCAGTGGCTTTTCTGTACAAATAGCCTATCTTGGCTCTTGTTGTGGACTTTCCTAAAATCTCTCAAAGGTTTACAAATCTCATACAAGCAGTATCTGGTCTCAGCATGCCCCATATGTCTTTCTAAGTGACTCAAGCCTGTCACTAGTAGCTGCTGGCCTCAGTTTGCAGCTTGGCCCTCCTAAGCACCTGCAAGCCCAGCACAAGTAGCAGACATCTGCAGATTTCTTTGTAGTTTATACTAGGTGGGCCTGGGCTGGGCATAGGCCATAGCTGACTTTGGCCTGTACCTCCCAATATGCCCCAGAACCAACACGCCCAGTGGCCAGTTTCAGACTCCACTAGAGTACTACCCAACCATCTCCACCAGTGACATACTCAAGGAGCAGACTCAGTGGGCACCAGAGGTTTGCTGAAGCGAGTCCTGCTGCATGGGATCAGCCCCTACACAGCAGCACCTTCACTGTAGTCATGGCTGGTCCTCATAACCAGTCAACCTGAGGGTCTATCCTTCCCATTTACGGGCCAACAGCATTCAAGGTTCAACTATACCAGAGGGCACACACAGCCCACACAAGGAACATACCTGGGGCACCTGGCTTAGGTGACCACGGAGACAATGCCACTGGGCCCCACAGGACACCTACTACATAAAGTCACTCTACCAAGATTAGGAGATATAGCAGGTTTACCTAATGCACAGAAACAAACACAAGGCGGCTGCCAAAATGAGGAGATGTAGAAACATGTCCCAAATGAAAGAACAGAGCTAAACAAAATAGAGACAAGCAATGTACCAGATGCAGAGTTCAAAACACTGGTTATAAAGATGTTCAGTGATCTCAGTGAGAACTTCAACAAATTGATAGAAAACATAAAGAATCAGTGAGAAATAAAGAATGCAGTAACTGAAATGAATATATTATAGGAAATCAGTAGTAGAGTAGATGAAGCAGAGAATTGAGTCAGCAATTTAGAAGATAATAAAGCAGAAAACACCTCATTAGAACAGCAGAAAGAAAATAGAATCCCCCCAAATGAGGATAGGTTAAGGGACCTCTGGGACAACATCAAGCATACCAGTATTTACATCATAGGGGTACTAGAAGGAGAAGAGAGAGCAAGAAATTAAGACTACTCAAAGATAAAATGACTGAAAACTTCTCTAACCTGGAGAAGGAAATGGACATACAAGTCCAGGAAGCATGTAGAGTTGGTTCCAAACAAAATGAATCCAAAGATGCCCACATCAAGACATAATTAAAATGGTAAAGCTTAAAGAGAGAGAATCTTAAATGAAGCAAGAGAAAAGCAGTTGCCTACAAAAGGAGATCTCATAAGACTGTCAGCTGATTTCTCAACAGAAACTTTGCAGGCCAAAGGAATTGGCACAAAATATTTAAGGCAATAACAAGCAAGAACTTACAGCCAAGATTACTTTACCAATCAAGGCTATCACTTAGAATTGAAGGAGAAATAAAGAGCTTCCCAGACAAGAAGAAGCTAAAGGAGTTCATCACCACCAAATTACTATTATAAGACACGTTAAATGGTTTTAAGAAGAAGAAAAAAGATAAAAAATATGATTAATAAAATTGCAGCAACTACATATCTATGAACAATTATTTTAAATGTAAATAGATTAAATGCTCCAGTCAAAAGACATAGATAAGAAAACAAGACTGCCTGATCTGTGGTGGCGCAGTGGATAAAGCATCGACCTGGAATGCTGAGGTTGCCAGTTCAAAACCCTGTACTTGTCTGGTCAAGGCTTATGTGGGAGTTCATGCTTCCTGCTCCTACCTTCTTTCTTTCTCTTTCTCTCGCTCTCTCTCTCAGTCTCACTCTCTCTAAAATGAATAAATAAAAACTTAATAAAATAAAAACCATTATATAGAAAAAGAAAAAAAAAAAAGAAAACAAGACCAATACATATATGCTGGCTACAAGGGACTCAGTTCAAATCAAAAGATACACACAGATTGAAAGTAAAGTGGTGGAAAAAGGGATGGAAAATGAAAAAAAAGAAAAGAAAAGCAGGGGTAGCAATTCTGATTCCTAATAAAATAGACTCTAACCTAACCCTAACCCTAACATTATTATTTTTTAATGTTTTATTTTTTCTTTTTGAATTTTTTATTGAATTTATTGGGGTGATATTGGTTAATAGAATTATATAGGTTTCAGGTGTACAATTCTGTAATATATCACCTGTATATTATATTGTCTGTTCAACACCCCTAGTCAGGTCTCCTCCCATCACCCTTTATCCTTGCTTTTTACCCTTTTCTACCTCCCCTTACCCCACTTTTCCTCTTGTAATCCCCATACTGCTCTGTGTCCATGAGTCTTTCCTTTGCTTAATCCCTCACCTTTTTTACCCAGTCCCCAGCCCCATCCCTTCTGACAGTTGTCAGTCTGTTCTATGAGTCTGTTTCCATTTTGTTTGTTATTTTATTTTGTTCAGTAGATTGCACATATAAGTGAAATCATATGGTACTTGTCTTTCTCTGACTAGCTTATTTAATTTAGCATAATACTCTCTAGGTCTATCAATGCTGTTGTATAAGATAAGATTTCCATTATTATTATTATTATTATTATTATTATTATTATTATTATTGCTAAGTAGTAAATATTCCACAGATTTTTTATTTACTCATCTCCTGATGGGCACTTGGGCTGCTTAAAAATCATGGCTATTATAAATAACACTGCAGTGAACATAGGGGTGCATATGTTCTTTCAAATTAGTGTTCGGGTTTCTTTGGATATATTCTCAGACTTGGAATTTCTGGGTCATAGGCAGTTCCAGCTTTAAGTTTTTGAGGTTACGCATTACTGCTTTCCACAGTGGCTGCATCAGTCTGCATTCCCGTCAATAGTACATGAGGGTTCCCTTTTTTCCGTATCTTTGCCAACTCTTGTTGTTTGATTTATTGATGAGCGCCATTCTGACAGGTGTGAGGTGATATATCTCACTGTGGTTTTAATTTGCATTTCTCTAATGATTAGTGATGTTGAACACTTTTTCATAGGTCTTGGCCATCTGTATGTCTTCTTTGGAGAAGTGTCTATTCAGGTCCTTTGCCCATTTTTTAATTGGACTGTTTGTTGTTTTGGTGTTGAGTTTTTGTAAGTCCCGTATACATTTTGGATTATGCCCCTTGTCAGATGTATTGTCAAAACCTTTTAGTTTGATATAGTCCCATTTGTGTATTTTTTATTTTCTTCCCTTTGCCCCAGGTTATCTATCCAAAAAAAAATTGCTACAAGAAATGTCTGAGATTTTACTGCTTATGTTTTCTTCTAGGATTTTTATGTTTTTGAGTCTAACATTTAAGTGTTTAATTCATTTTGAGTTTATTCTTGTGTGTGGTATAAGAAGGTGATCTAGTTTCAGATTTTTGTACATTTATGTCCAATTTTCTGAACACCATTTATTGAATAGACTATCTTTACCCCATTGTATGGTCTTGCCTCCTTTGTCAAATATTAATTGCCTATAATGTTGTGGGTTTATTTCTGGGCTTTCTATCCTGTGCCTTTGATCTATATATCTGTTTTTATGCTATGTGTTTTGAATACTATGGCCTTGTAGTGTAGTTTGATGTCAGGTAGTGTGATTCCTCCAACTTTGTTCTTCTTTCTCAAGATTGTTGCTATTTGGTGTCTTTTGTAGTTTCATATAAATTTTTGGAATATTTGTTCTAGTTCTGTGAAATACACCATTGAAGTCATGATAGGAATTGCATTGATTTCCCTAGATTGCTTGTGGGTAATATGGACATTTTAATGATGTTAATTCTTTGTATTTATGAACACGGTATATGCTTCTGTTTATTGTATCTTCTTCAATTTATTTCTTCAGTGTCTTATAATTTTCTGAGTACAGGTCTTTTACATCCTTAGTTAAATTTATTCCTAGATATTTTGTTTCTTTTTGAAGTAATCCTGAATGAGATTATTTTCTTAGTTTCCCTTTCTTATAGTTCATTATTGGTGTATAAAAATATAACTGATTTCTGGATATTTATTTTGTATCCTGCTACTTTATATTCACTTATCAATTCTAGTAATTTTTTGGTGGACTCTGTAGTGTTCTCTATATACAGTGTTATGTCATCTGCAAACAATGGCAGCTTTACTTCTTTCTTAACAATTTGGATGCCTTTTATTTCTTCTTGTCTGATTGCTGTGGCTAAGACTTCCAGTACGATGTTGAATAGGAGTGGTGAAAGTGAACATCCCTGCCTGGTTCCTGATATTAAGGGAAATGCTTGTAGTTTTTGCTCATTGAGTATGATGTTGGCTGTGGGTTTATCATATATGGCCTTTATTAAGTTGACATACGTTCCCTCTGTTCCCACTTTGGTGAGAGTCTTTTTTTTTATCATAAATGGGTGCTAAGTTTTATCAAATGATTTTTCTCTGTCGATAGATATAGTTTTTATCCTTCGTTTTGTTTACTTGGAGTATCACGTTTATTGATTTGAGGATATTGTACCAATCTTGAACTCTAGAATAAATTTCACTTGATCATGTTACATGATCTTTTTAATGTATTGCTAGGTCTGATTTGCTGATATTTTGCTGAAAATTTTAGCATCAGTGTTCATCAGGGATATTGGCCTTTAATTTTCTTTCTTTGTATTTTTTCTATCTGGTTTTAGAATGAGGATGATGGCCTTGTAAAATGAACTTGGGAGTCCTCCTTCCTCTTGAATGTTTTGGAATAGCTTGAGAAGGATAGGTTTTAATTCTTCTTTAAATGTTTGGTAGAATTCACCTGTGAAGACTTAATTTGGGGGAATTTTTTGATTACTGATTCAGTATCTCTGGTTGTCTATATATTTGTATTCTTTTATTTTCCCTCTTTTTTGGATGATTGTATGTTTCTAGAAATTTATTCATTTTATCCAGATTGTTCAATTTGTTGGCACATAGTTGTTCATAATATTTTTTTTACAACTCTGTGTTTCTTTGGTGTCAATTGTCACTTCTCTTTCATTTTGATTGTATTTATTTGGGTTCTTTTTTTGGGATGAGTCTGGTTAAAGGTTTGTCAATCTTTTTTTTCTTTATAAAGAACTTGGTTTCACTGATCTTTTGTATTTTTTAAGACTATTTCTTTTATTTCTGCTCTGATTATTATTTCATTCTTTCTACTCACTTTGGACTTGGTTTCTTGTTCTTTTCTAGTTCCCTTATTTTTATTTATTTTTTTTTATCAGGAGAGAGACACACAGGGACAGAAAGATAGAAAAGGAGAGATGAGAAGCATCAACTCATAGTTGCAGCACCTTAGTTGTTCATTGATTGCTTTCTCATATATGCCTTCACTGGGAGGGCTCCAGCCAAGCCAGTGACCCCTTGCTCAAGCCATTGACCTTGGGCCTCAAGCCAGCTACCATGGGGCCATGTCTGTGATCCCATGCTCAAGTTGGAGATCCCTTGCTTAAGCTGATGAACCTGCGTTCAAGCTGGTGACCTTGGGATTTTCAACCTAGGTCCTCAGCATTCCAGGCCGGCGCTCTATCCACTGCACCACTACCTGGTCAGGCTCTAGATCCTTTAATGTAATGTTAGATTGTTTATATGAGATTTTTTTTTGTTTCTTGAAGTAGGCCTATGAATTTTCCTCTCAGGACTGCTTTCTTAGTGTCCCATAGATTTTGGGTTGTTGTGTTCTCATATTTGTTTTTTTCAAGGTATATTTTGATTTCGTTGTATTGCATTACTAACCCATTCATTGTTTAGTGAAATGTTATTTAACCTCCCTGTCTTTGTATGTTTTTCAGTTTTTTTCATGCAATTGATTTCTAGTTTCATACCATTATGGTCAGAGAAGATGCTTGATATGATTTCAATCTTCTTAAACTTATTGAGACTTGTTTTGTGTACTAACATGTGGTATAACCTAGAGAATGTTCTATGTGCACTGAAAAAGAATGTATATTTAACTGCTTTGGGGTAAAATGCTCTGAAGGTATTAGTTAAATCTATCTGATCTAGTGTGTCATTTAAGATTGCCATTTTCCTGCTGATTTTCTGTCTGGAAGATCTATCCAATGATGTCAGTGGGGTGTTAAAATCCCTTACAATAACTGAATTACTGTCAATCTCTCCCTTTATGTCCCTTAAGATTTGCTTCATGTATTTAGGTGCTCTCATGTTGGGTGCATATCTCGTTGGATTGCTTCCTTTATCATTATATAGTGTCCTTTGTCTTTTACTATAGCCTTTATCTTAAAATCTCTTTTGTGATATTTAAGTATTGCTACCTCAGCCTTTTCTTTTTATTTCCATTTGCATAAAATATCTTTTTTCATCTTTTTACTTTTAGTAAAAAGGTGAGCCTCTTGGAGACAGCATGTATATGGGTTTTGCTTTCTTATCTATTCACTTTCCCTGTGTCTTTTTTTAAAATTAATTTTAATGGGGTGACAATCAGGGTACATATATTCAGAGAAAACATCTCTAGGTTATTTTGACATTTGATTATGCTGCATTCCTATCACCCAAAGTCCAATTGTCTTCCCTCACCTTCTAATTGGTTTTCTTTGTGCCCCTCCCCTCCCCCAACACTCTCCCTCTCTACTCCCCCACCCCGTAACCCCCACACTCTTATCCATGTCTCTGAGTCTCATTTTTATGTCCCACCTATGTATGGAATCATATAGTTCTTAGTTTTTTCTGATTTACTTATTTCGCTCAGTATAATGTTATCAAAGTCCATCCATGTTCTTGTAAATGATCCGATGTCATCATTTCTAATGGAGAGTAGTATTCCATAGTATATATGTACCAAAGCTTTTTAATCCACTCGTCCACTGACGGACACTTGGGCTGTTTCCACATCTTCACTATTGTGAACAATGCTGCCATAAACATGGGGGTGCATTTCTTCTTTTGAAACAGTGCTATACTGTTCTTGGGGTATATTCCTAAAAGTGGTATAGCTGGGTCAAAAGGCAGTTCGATTTTTAATTTTTTGAGTAATCTCCATACTGTTTTCCACAGAGGCTGCACCAGTCTGCATTCCCACCAGCAGTGAAGGAGGGTTCCCTTTTCTCCATATCCTCGCCAGCACTTATTCTGTGTTGTTTTGTTGATGAGCACCATTCTGACTGGTGTGAGATGATATCTCATTGTGGTTTTAATTTGCATTTCTCTAATGATTAGTGATGTTGAGCATTTTTTCATCTGCCTATTGGCCATCTGTATGTCCTCTTTAGAGAAGTGTCTTCATTTCTTTTGCCCATTTTTGATTGGATTGTATGCCTTCTTGGTATTGAGTTTTACAAGTTCTTTATAAATTTTGGTTATTAACCCCTTATCAGATGTATTGTCAAATATATTCTCCCATTGTGTAGTTTGTCTTTTTATTCTGTTCTTATTGTCTTTAGCTGTTCAAAAGCTTTTCAGTTTGATATAGTCCCATTTGTTTATCCCATCTTTTATTTCACTTGCCTGTGGAGATAAATCGGCAAATATATTGCTGCGAGAGATGTCAGAGAGCTTACTGCCTATGTTTTCTTCTAAGATGCTTATGGTTTTACGGCGTACATTTAAGTCTTTTATCCATTTTGAGTTTATTTTTGTAAATGGTTTAAGTTGGTGGTCTAGTTTCATTTTTTTGTAGGTAGCTGTCCAGTTTTCCCAATACCATTTGTTGAAGAGGCTGTCTTTACTGCAATGTATGCTCTTACCCCTTTGTCAAATATCAGTTGTCCATAAAAGTGTGGGTTTATTTCTGGGTTCTCTGTTCTGTTCCATTGATCTATATGCCTGTTTTTATGCCAGTAACAGGCTGTTTTGAGTACAATGCCCTTGTAGTATAACTTGATATCTGGAAGTGTGATACCACCCACTTTATTCTTCTTTTTCAAGGTTGCTGAGGCTATTCGTGTTCTCTTTTGGTTCCGTATAAATTTTTGGAATATGTGTTCTATATCTTTGAAGTAAGTCATTGGTATTTTAATCAGTATTGCATTGAATTTATAGATTGCTTTGGGTAATATAGACATTTTAATGATGTTTATTTTTCCTAACCATGAGCACGGTATATGCTTCCACTTGTTTGTATCTTCCCTGATTTCTTTTATCAATGTTTTGTAATTTTCCAAGTAAAAGTCTTTAATCTCCCTGGTTAAATTTATTCCTAGGTACTTTATTTTTTTAGTTGCAATAGTGAAGGGGATTGTTTCCTTAATTTCTCTTTCTTTTTTTTTTTTTTTTTTCATTTTTCTGAAGCTGGAAACAGGGAGAGACAGTCAGACAGACTCCCGCATGCGCCCGACCGGGATCCACCCGGCACGCCCACCAGGGGCGACGCTCTGCCCACCAGGGGGCGATGCTCTGCCCATCCTGGGCGTCACCATATTGCGACCAGAGCCACTCTAGCGCCTGAGGCAGAGGCCACAGAGCCATCCCCAGCGCCCGGGCTATCTTTGCTCCAATGGAGCCTCGGCTGCAGGAGGGGAAGAGAGAGACAGAGAGGAAAGTGCGGCGGAGGGGTGGAGAAGCAAATGGGCGCTTCTCCTATGTGCCCTGGCCGGGAATCGAACCCGGGTCCTCCGCACGCTAGGCCGACGCTCTACCGCTGAGCCAACCGGCCAGGGCTAATTTCTCTTTCTGACAGTTCATTGTTAGTGTATAGAAATGCCTCTGATTTCTGAGTATTAATTTTATATCCTACCACTTTGCTGAATTCATTTATCAGGTCCAGTAGTTTTTTAACTGAGACTTTAGGGTTTTCTATATACAATATCATATCATCTGCAAACAATGATAGTTTTACCTCTTCTTTTCTAATTAGGATGCCATTTATTTCTTCTTCTTGTCTCATTGCTGTGGCTAGGACTTCCAGAACTATGTTGAATAAAAGTGGTGAAAGGGGGTACCCCTGCTTTGTTCCTGGGGATTGCTTTTAATTTTTGCCCATTGAGTATGATGTTGGCTGTGGGTTTCTCATAGATGGCTTTTATCATGTTGAGGTATGTTCCCTGTATTCCCACTTTGCTGAGAGTTTTGATCATGAATGGGTGCTGGATTTTATCAAATGCTTTTTCTGCATCTATTGAAGTTATCATGTGGTTTTTCTCCTTCCTTTTGTATAAGTGATGAAACACATTGATTGATTAACGAATATTGTACCAGCCTTGCCTCCCCAGAATAAATCCCACTTGATCATAGTGTATGATTTTTTTCATATATTGCTGGATCCGGCTTGCTAATATTTTGTTGAGGATTTTAGCATCTAAATTCATCAGGGATATTGGCCTATAATTTTATTTCTTTGTGTTGTCTTTGCCTGGTTTTGGAATCAGAATTATACTTGCCTCATAAAAGGAGCTTGGAAGTCTTTCTTCTTGAATTTTTTGAAATAGCTTGAGAAGGATATGAGTTAGTTCTTTGAATATTTGGTAGAATTCACTTGTGAAGCCATCAGGCCCAGGACTTTTCTTTTTCGGAATTTTTTGATAACGGTTTCAATATCATTTGTTGTAATTGGTCTGTTTAGGTTTTCTGATTCTTCCAGATTAATTTTTGGAAGAGTATATGTTTCAAGGAATTTGTCCATTTCATCTAGGTTGTCTTGTTTTTTTGGCATGCAGTTCTTCATAGTATTGTCTTATAATATTTTGTATTTCTGTTGTGTCAGGTGTTATTTCTCCACCCTCACTTCTAATTTTATTTATTTGAGTCCTCTCTCTTTTTTTTGGTGAGTCTGGTTAAAGGTTCATTGATCTTGTTTATATTTTCAAAGAACCAGCTCCTGGTTTCATTGATCCTCTGTATTGTTTCTTTAGCCTCTATGTCATTTTTTTCTGCTCTGATCTTTATTATTTCCTTCCTTCTACTACATTTGGGCTTTACTTGCTGTTCTTTTTCTAGTTCTTTTAGATGCAGGGTCAAGTTGTTTATTTGAGCTTTTTCTAGCTTTTTATAGCCTGTAATGCTATGAACTTCCCTCTCAGGACTGCTTTTGTTGTGTCCCATAAATTTTGATTGATGTATGCTCATTTTTGTTCGTTTCTAGGAATTTTTTTTATTTCTTCTTTGATCGAATTGTTAACCCTTTCGTTATTTAATAACATACTATTTAGTTTCCAAGTGTTTGAGTATTTTTCAGTTTTTCTGTTGTGGTTGATTTCTAGTTTCATGCCATTGTGATCAAAGAAAGTGCTCGATATGATTTCAATCTTCTTAAATTTGTTGAGACCGCTTTTATGCCCTAACATGTGGTCTATCCTAGAGAATGTACCATGAGCACTTGTAAAGAATGTGTATTCTGCTGCTTTAGGGTGATAGGTTCTGAAGATATCTATTAAATCAAGTTGATCTAGTATGTCCTTTAAGTCTGTTGTTTCTTTGTTAATTTTCTTTCTTGAGGATCTATCTAGTGATATTAGTGGGGTATTGAAATCCCCTACTATTATAGTATTGCTGTTGATCTCGCCCTTTAAATCCATCAAAGTCTGCTTTATATATTTAGGTGCTCCTATATTAGGTGTGTAGATATTTATAACGGTTATATCTTCCTGTTGGATTGCTCCCTTTATCATTATGTAGTGACCTTCTTTATCTCTTACTATAGCCTTTGATTTAAAGTCCATTTTGTCCATAAGTATTGCTAACCCAGCTTTTTTTATTTCCATTTGTGTGAAATATTTTTTTCCATCCTTTATCTTCAGTCTATGTGCATCTTTTGTTTTAAGGTGTGTCTCTTGTAGACAGCATATGTATGGTTCTGTTTTCTTTTTCTTTCTTTTTTTTTTTTTTTTGTATTTTTCTGAAGCTGGAAACGGGGAGAGACAGTCAGACAGACTCCCGCATGCGCCCGGCCGGGATCCACCTGGCTCGCCCACCAGGGGTGACGCTCTGCCCACCAGGGGGCGATGCTCTGCCCCTCCGGGGCGTCGCTCTGTCGTGACCAGAGCCACTCTAGCGCCTGGGGCAGAGGCCAAGGAGCCATCCCCAGCACCCGGGCCATCTTTGCTCCAATGGAGCCTCGGCTGCGGGAGGGGAGAGAGACAGAGAGGAAGGATAGGGGGAGGGGTGGAGAAGCAAATGGGCGCTTCTCCTGTGTGCCCTGGCCGGGAATTGAACCCGGAACTTCTGCACGCCAGGCCGATGCTCTACCACTGAGCCAACCGGCCAGGGCGGGTTCTGTTTTCTTATCCATGCAGCTACCCTATGTCTTTTGATCGGATCATTTAATCCATTTACATTTAAGGTTACTATTGATATGTAGTTGTTTATTGCCATTTTAATCTTTAAAACTGTATTCCTCTTTTGCTATATTCTTTTTCTCCTTTGATCTGTTTACAACAGGCCCTTTAGCACTTCTTGCAGCATTGGTTTGGTTGTAGTGAATTCCTTGAGGTTTTTTTTTGTCTGGAAAGCTTTTTATTTCTCCTTCAATTTTAAACGATAGCCTTGCTGGTTAAAGTAGTCTTGGTTGTAGGCTCTTGTTCTGCATTACTTTGAATATTTTTTGCCATTCCCTTCTGGCCTCAAGTGTTTCTGTTGAGAAGTCTGAAGTCATCCTTTGGGGGCTTCTTTGTAGGTGATACTCTTTTTTTCTCTAGCAGCTTTTTTATATATATATAAATAAATTTTTATTAATTTTAATGGGGTGATATCATTAAATCAGGGTACATATATTCAAAGAAAACATGTCCAGGTTATCTTGTCACTTAATTATGTTGCATACCCATCACCCAAAGTCATATTGTCCTCCATCACCTTCTATCTAGTTTTCTTTGTGCCCTCCCTCCCCCTCTCCTTCCTTCTCTCCCCCTCCAGCACCCGGGCCATCTTTGCTCCAATGGAGCCTTGGCTGCGGGAGGAGAAGAGAGAGACAGAGAGGAAGGAGAGGGGGAGGGGTGGAGAAGCAAATGGGCTCTTCTCCTGTGTGCCCTGGCCGGGAATAACCACCATAACCACCACACTCTTGTCTATGTCTCTCATTCTCAGTTTTATGTTCCACCAATGTATGGAATCATGCAGCTCTCGGTCCTCTCTGATTTACCCATTTCACTCCATACAATGTTATCAAGATCCCACCATTTTGTTGTAAATGATCCGATGTCATCATTTCTAATGGCTGAGTAGTATACCATAGTGTATATGTGCCACATCTTCTTTATCCAGTCTTTTATTTTTTTTTACAGTGATTAAAGCCTTTAAGCAATCTCTTGAGCAATACAGCAAGAATCCATAAAAGAGTAGTGACCTTAACATGTTCACCAAGTCCAAGTTGGCACCAAAACCATTCCAGATCCCTGCAAATGCAACCCAACCCCAGTTCAGTCCATTAGGAGCTCTCACAAGGAGCAGGAGTCCAGGAAAAGTCCACATCCAGGAAAAGTCTGCATGGCAATGGAATTGTTGTCACAATTCTATACTTTGCAGCTCACATCCAAGTCCCAATGACCGCTGCTTCTAGCTGGTAATGATTCAGGTAGACTGGAAAAGCCATCTGGAGCATGTGTGGAGATGGAGCTTCTGTTCTACTCAGCCTGGATAGATGAGACCAGGGTGCTTTTCCCTGGAGCTCTGCGACTGTGGCATGGTATAGAGAACCTTGGGATACACTAAGCTGGGTGGCAAAGGTAAATTCATAATAGAAGTTGTCAAAAGGGGGAAAGAGAGAGAGCTCTAAATTAGGAGTAGGTCCCAGCCTGAATTATGAGTGGGGCATTGAGGTAGGAGGAATGAAGGAAACGCTATATATTAAACAAAGCAGCGACCAGAGCCACTCTAGCGCCTGGGGCAGAGGCCAAGGAGCCATCCCCAGCGCCCGGGCCATCTTTGCTCCAATGGAGCCTCGCTGTGGGAGGGGAAGAGAGAGACAGAGAGGAAGGAGAGGGAGAAATGTGGAGAAGCAGATGGGCGCTTCTCCTGTGTGCCCTGGCCGGGAATCGAACCCAGGACTTCTGCACGCCAGGCTGACGCTCTACCACTGAGTCAACCGGCCAGGGCCTCTCCGTGTGTCTTTTGATTGGATCATTTAAGCCAGTGGTCCCCAACGCTGGGGCCGTGGACCAGTACCGGTCCACAGAGAAAGAATAAGTAACTTACATTATTTCCGTTTTATTTATATTTAAGTCTGAACGATGTTTTATTTTTTAAAAATGACCAGATTCCCTCTGTTACATCCGTCTAAGACTCACTCTTGACGCTTGTCTCGATCATGTGATACATTTATCCGTCCCACCCTAAAGGCCGGTCCATGAAAATATTTTCTGACATTAAACCAGTCAGTGGCCCAAAAAAGGTTGGGGAGCACTGATTTAAGCCATGTACATTTAAAGTCGTTTTTTCATAGCTACATATTTATTGCCATTTTATTCTTTTAATTATGTTCCTATTTTCTTTTTCTTCTCCTCCTCCTTTTCTTCTACCTCCCTTCTCTTCATCTTCTCCCCATCTACTATCTTTCCCCTCTTCCTCCTCCTTCTCCTTGCAGGCCCTTTACCATTTTTTGTAATACTGGTTTGGTGGCAATGAACTCCTATAGCTTTTTCTTGTCTGGGAAGCTCCTTATTTCTTCTTCAATTTTAAATGATAGCCTTGCTGAGTAAAGTAGTGTTGGTTGTATATCTTTGCTTTTCATCACTTTGAATATTTTATGCCAGTTCCTTCAGGCCTGAAGTGTTTCTGTTGAGAAATCAGCTCACAGTCTTATGGGAGCTCCCTTGTGCAAAGGTAACTTCCTGTCTTTTTCTTACTACTTTTAAATTTTTGTACTTGTCGTTAATCTTTGCCATTTTTATGATGTGTCTTGGTGTGAGCCTGTTTGGCTGTTTGGGTTAATCTTTTTGGGACACTGCACTTCCTGCTCTTGTGTCTTTTTTCTTCACCAGATTAGGGAAGTTTTCAGTCACTGTTTTTTCTATTAGGTTCTCAATCTGTTGCTGTCTCTTCTCCTTTTGGTATCCCCTCTGATAACAGATTTCCTGTCATCCCAAAAGTCCCTTAAACTATCCTAATTTTTTATATTTTTTTTGTTTTTGCTTTTCTCATTGGAGTGTTCTCTGCTACTCTTCTTTCAAATCACTGATTTGATCCTCTGCTTCAGCCAACCTACTGTTTATTCCTTCCAGTGTATTTTTTATTTTATTTAATTTTTTTAGGTGAGGGAGGGGAGATAGTGAGGCAGACTCCTGCATGTACCCCAACCAGGATCCACCTGGCAACCCTGCCTGGGGCTGATGCTCGAGTACTGAACTAGTTTTAGTGCCTGAGGCTGACATGTTCCAACAGAGCTATCCTCAGCACCTGGGGCCACACTTGAACCAACCAAGCCACTGGCTTCAGGAGGGGAGGAGGGAGGGGAAGAAGAGGGGGAGAAGCAAATGGTCACTTCCTGTGTGTGCCCTGACCAGGAGTTGAACCCAGGACATCCATATACCAGACTGACACTTTATCCACTTAGCCACTGGCCAGGGCCCCTTTTGAATTTTTCATTTCTGACTGTTCCTTTTTTATGGTTTCTATATTCTACTGTGTGCTGTTGAACATTGTTATAATCATTACTTTGAATTCTACATCTGATAAATTTTTTTTTATTAAGTGAGAGTTGAGACAGAGAGGTAGACTCCCACATGCACCTTGACCAGGATCCACTCGGCAAGCCCCATATGGGGCAATGCTCTGCCCATCTGGAGCTGTTGCTTTGTTGCTCAGCAACCGAGCTATTTTAGCACCTGAGGTGAAGCCATGGTAGCGTCCTCAGTGCCTGGGGCCAACTTGCTCAAATGAGCTATGGCTGCTGGGGGGGAGGGGGGAGACAGAGAGGAGGAGGAAGGGTGGAGAAGCAGATAGTGGCTTCTTCTATGTGCCCTGACTGGGAATCAAATCCAGGACTTCCACACACCAGGCTGATGCTCTACTGCTGAGCCAACTGGCCAGGGCCTGATAAATTCTTTACCTCCATTTCATTTAACACTTTTTCTAGAGATTTCTCCTGTTCTTTTGTTTGGAGCTTGTTTCTTTGTCTACCATTTTGGTGCTTCTATGTATATATTAGATAGATCTGCTATATCTCCCCATTTTTGTGGGTGTCATACAGTAAGTGTCCTGTGGGACCCAATAGCACTGTCTACTTGATCACCTGAGCTGGGTGCTCCAGGAATGTCCCTTGTCTGGGTTAGGTAGGCCCTTCAGTTGTAATTGGGCCTTGATAGCTATTAGTCCATTTGAACATGGTATTAACCCTCAGGCTAGCTGACTGTGATACTCACCCCCCACCCCAGCAGGTGAGGTGCTCTGCAGGGGCTGACCACACAAAGCAGAATTCACCTCAGCAGGGTTTGGTGCCTGCCAGTATTTGGTGCCCTTGTTATACTGCTTGTGAAGCTTATTGTATCTTGCTCTGATGGTTGTCTGAATCTGGCCACTGGGTGTGTTGGTTCTAGACCTCTTGGGAGAGACTCTGATGTAGACCAATGTTAGATGCTGTCTGTGCCTGGGCCTTGGCAACCCATTTTGAAGTTACAAGTGATCTACAGTTTGTGTCTGCCTCTGCTGGGCTTGGATGCATACAAGAAGGACCAAGCTGCACACCCAAGGCTGGCTTTTACCAGCACCAAGCCTGAGGGCAGGTTACTAGAAGTCCCAGGGCACTCTGAGATCCACCTCTGGTTGCCTCCACCTGCCTTTGTCTGCCAGCTGCTTGTTAGGTTCAATCACTGAAAGAGCCCTGGTGGAATTGGAAGGATAGAGCTAGTGGATCTCCTATGAGGGGCAGTACTAATTTGGCTTCAGGGAAGGTGGTGGGTTTGGACCCTGCCCCAAAACTGCAATAATCAGTCTGACCTGGGTTTTGCCCCAACGCACCAGAGGTGGGGCCTCCAGAGTCAGGAGTGTATCTGCCAGAAGTTGGGAGAGTGGTTCTATTGATCGCCCATGATGGGGAAATGCCAGTCAGGTTCACAGGAAAATGGGGAGAATGGCCTCTGCCCCAGAGCCAGACAATTGAGTCATTGACAACCACTGAGTCTGCCCAGACTCTACACCTTGTCCAAAGTAGCTACATCTTTAGTAGGGTCTAAGCTCCACAAGGTGGGGTGAGAAGGAGTCCAGAGGGTGGAGCAGTTGCTTTCCCCAAGGCTGATGCCACATGGAGTATAGTGTTCTACCTAAGAAAGATGGCTGCTGTGGTGGCTGTTCCCCTGTATCTCTCCCCAGAGGAATAACTGCAGACTCTCCTCACACAACTCTAGTCAGCTCCATCCTCCCTCGCCCAGGGTGAGTGGCTGCAAACAACATTTTATGCATTGGCCATTGAAGAGAACACTTGAGTCTCTGCAGACTCCTGTCTCTTTCTGGTAGACCGAATCTCCACTGTTTTTCATTTGCAGATGTTATATGAGCACCTCATCCCAGCTCTGGTGCTCTGGGCTGAGGAGTCTGGCTTGGGGTTTAGGCCCTGCCCTTCTCAGGGAACTCCCCAGCCCCCACAGTTGAGATATCTCTCTGGAACCTCTGCTATTGCCTGTAGGAGTAGGGCCAGCCCTTTTCGAGTCTCTGCCCTCTCTGCCAGTCTTGATGTGGCTTCTTTTGTAAATTCTTGGTTATAAGTCCTCTTCAGCTAGTCTTCATTTGGTATTCAGGATGATTGATCTTTAATTTAGCTATAATTCCTATTTGGTCCTGAGAGGAGGTAAGTGTAGCTTTCACCTACTCCCCTGCCATTTTGATTTGCTTCTCAAAATAGACTTTAAAACAAAAGCTATAAGAAGAGACAAAGAATGACCCAGCAATTCCACTTCTGGGTTTTTATTTGAAAAAACCCAAAACAACTAATTTGAAAAAACATATGCATCCCTATGTTCATTGCAACATTATTTACAACATCCAAAATATGGAAGGAACCTGTATCCATCCTGAATGTATAAAGAAGAAGTGGTGCATATATACAGTGGAATAGACTCAGTCATAAAAAGGAATGAAATCTTGCCATCTGCAACAACATGGATGGATCTAAAAAGTATTGTGCTGAGTGAAATAAGTCAGAGAGAGACAAATGCCATCTGATTTCACTTATATGTGGAATCTAAAACATAAAAAAAAACAACGAACAAACAAAATAGAAACAAACTCATAGATACAGAGAACATTTTGATGGTTGCCTGATAAGAGGGGGGTTATTTGGATGGGTTATGAAGGGAAAAGGATTAAGAAGTACAAATTGGCAGTTGCAAAATAGTCATGGGGATGTAAAGTGCATCATAACAGATAGGGTCATTAATGCTGTAATAACTATGTATGGTGTCAGATGGGTACCAGGTTTATTGGGATGTTCATTTTGTAAGGTATATGACTATCTCACCACTATGTTGTACATCTAAAACTGATATAGTATAGTATATCGACAATAATTGAAAAATAAAAAATTATTGCTCTGGCTGGATAGCTTGGTTGGTTGGAGCATTGTCCCAAAGCACAGAGGTTGCTGGCTCAATTCCTGGTCAGCGCACATAGAGGAGCAGATTGATGTTCCTGTCTCTCTGTCTCTCTCTCCCTTCCCATCTCGCAGAAATCAATACATTTTTTTAAAATTTTTTATTTATTTATTTTAGAGAGGAGAGGGAGAGACAGAGACAGAGAGAGAGAGAGAGAGAGAGAGAGAGAGTGGAAAGACAGAGAGAGAGAAGGGGGAGGAGCTGGAAGCATCAACTCCCATATGTGCCTTGACCAGGCAAGCCCAGGGTTTTGAACCAGCGACCTCAGCATTTCCAGGTCAATGCTTTATCCACTGCGCCACCACAGGTCAGGCACATTTTTAAAAATTAAAAAAAAGAAAAAATATTAAAAATAATAAGACAGCCTGACCAGGCAGTGGTGCAATGGATAGAGTGTCGGATTGGGATGCAGAGGACCCAGATTTGAAGCCCCGAGGTTGCCAGCTTGAGCATGGGCTGACCAGCTTCAGTGCGGGGTCACAGGTTTGAGCATAGACATGATCTCATGTTTGCTGGCTTGAACCCAAAGGTCACTGACTTGAAGCCTAAGATCGCTGGCTTGAGCCCAAGGTTGCTGGCTTGAGCAAGGGGCCATTTGCTCTGCTGTAGCCCCCTGGTCAGGGCACATATAAGAAAGCAATCAATGAACAACTAAGGTGTCACAATGAAGAATTGATGCTTCTCATCTCTCTCTCCCTTCCTGCCTGCCTGTCCCTATCTATATAGCCCTCTCTCTGTCTTTCTCTCTGTCAAAAAAATAAATAAATAAAAATAAATAAACAGTAACAAAATACATATTCTTTATCCATAAGTTATCCCTGTTTATTTCAGAAATATATAGATAAAGGGAAATATAACAGGTCACCCTAAAATCCATACCCCGAGTCTTGACTTCTTAATTTTTATATGAAATCTTCTATAATTATCCCTGCAAACATATGTGTCAATTGGAATCTTATTATGTATTAAAGAAAACCATGAAGTTATATGATGCCAAATGATACCTACATTGTTATCTAATTTTTTTTTAGAACTACTAAGACTATGTAAATATGAATTTTTTTCACTTTTAATTTCCTTTTTAGGTTTATTCATTTATTTTTTTAAATTCAATTTATTGGGGTGACATTGGTTAATAAAATTATGTAGGTTTCAGGTGTACAATTCTATAAAACATCATCTGTGTATTGTATTGTGTGCTTACTACCCCAAGTCAAGTCTCTTCTATAATGGGGAACGTTCTGATATATTGTTTCCAATATATAATTACATGAAAGAATGCTGTGACAAAAATTTATGTATTTTTGTACACTTTCTGATTGTTTTCTACTTGTTTTCCCTAACTTTATTGAGATATAATTTACAGACAATAAAATGCATATATTTGAAGTGTAGGGTTTGAAGAGTTTTGACAAAAGTATGCACTCATGTAACTATCCCCTCATTCAAGATATAACTACTTTCATCAACCCTGCAAGTTCCCTGGTGCCACCTACACCAGTCCCTCCACCCAAGATAAACTCTGCTTTGTCTAAACCACACCCCCATCTATTGCATAGATGCTCCTTATCACTCACTTGGACCCCTCCTTTCTCCCTCTGATCCTTCTGGCATGCATTACCCATCATATTGGCCCCTCCTCATGGGTCTCTGGGGCTTTCATTTTCTTCTGGATGGAATCATATCTAGATACAAAAATCTGCCTTATCTGGCAGCTCTCATTTCCTGGGTGCTCACTCTATGCCAGACATTGTTTTTAGAGCTATATATATATCGATACATTTCATCTTCTCAGCAACCCAAAGAAGTAGGTGCTGCTGTTATTCCCAATCTACAGATGGAGAAACAAAGCACAGAGAGCCTAAGTAGCTTGCCCACGATCACACAGTGAGTACATTGAGTCTTCTTTCTTATCTCTATGCTTCCCTGGTTCTAACACTTCTGAGGTCTTGGGCAAGTAAGTAGCCGAATACCCATGAGCCTCAACTTCCCTGTCTGTTAAATGGGATATAGCAGCCCCACTGTGGACGTGTAGTTAAGGTGAGTTGGTAATGTGGGTGGTACCCAGCAATTAGTTTCTAATTCCGTGGTTACTGACTTAGAGAATCTTGTCATCTGAAAGCTTCATTTCCCATCAGCCCCCATTCGGATGCTGCCCCAAATACATTCAATAGACTGTCCCCAAGCGTTTCTACTCTTAGCATCAATTTTGCCCTAAATTTTATCTTAAGGGGCAATTCCCAGTGATCTCCCTCTTTAGACAGTTTGAGCCTGTTTGGAGCTGAACATTCCATGGACACTCGTGAATGTTGGAATGAACTGGTAACTTTGGGGTGAGCTTTATTTCCTCCTGTTTTATAAGACTTGTTCTGTGATTATTTGTTGCTTTTGCGATTTGAAAGATTTTGTAGGATTTAAAGTCAGAAAGAAAAACACAGCTGACACGTATTTGATTCTTACTTTGTGCTTGTTAGCAGACTAATCCTCTTGATAACCTTCTGAGGGAAGGATTTTAGTCTCCCAATTTCATATATGAGGAAACAGAGGCATGGAGAGGGTATCCTGCCCCAAACTGCAGCTCTGGAATCACTCCCTGCCGTGTGGCGTGTGCCTACCGTGTGCAGGGTCTTGTGGCAACATTTATCCACAGTGAGTCCTGTCTGGACCACACCACTGTGCATGGCTGTCCTTCTGCCAGGCTTGCAGGGTTATCACTGAAATCAGTTGTGATGTGGACTGTGAAGCCATGAAAGTGAAATCCTCTGTGAAATCCTGGAGGACCTGAGAGTGGGTGTTCTTTGCTCTGGAACCCTGCGGGGAGATGAAGTGTGCCGGTGGCATGTTAGGCATGTGTCCTGCTGGGAGTGGATTGGGCAGGTCTCTGATGCTTCAGGTGCCCTCATCACTTGAGTTTAGGATGTCACATGGAGATGGGGTCCAGTTACTCTAATTATCATCTGCCTGGGGATCCCCAAGGTGATTCTCCAATCCCTTAACTGGGTAATGTTTTCCAACGCATATCTGCCTTGCTCTCCCTTTGCCTATGGGTCCTGCTTGAGAAAATTCAGAGCAACAGAACCAGAAAAGTGGCAGAGCAAATGTCTTGTGGCCTTGGGTAGGTGTCTCAGTCAGTGGGGTTGCGATAGAAAATCCCGTGGACCGGGGGCTTAAACAACAGACATTTGTTTATCACAGTTCTGAGGGCTGGGAAGTTCATGGTCAAGGTGCCAGAAGACTTGGTTCCTGGTGAGGGCTGCGTCCTGGCGTGCAGATGGGGTACCTTGTTCTACCTTAGTGCTATGCCTCACATGGCCTTTCTTCGGTACCTGCTTTTGGAGATCTCTCTCTCTCTCTTTCTCTCTTCTTAGCATGTGTGCATGTGAGAGAGACAGAGACAGAGAGGAAGGAGAGATGAGAAGCACCAACTCATAGTTGCATTATTTTAGTTGTTCATTGATTACTTCTCATATGTGCCTTGATGGGGGGGGGGGGGTGCTACAGCAGAGCAAGTGACTCCTTGCTCAAGCCAGCGACCTTGGGCTCAAGTCAGCAACCATGAGATCATGTCTATGATCCCACACTCAAGCTGGTGACTTCTCATTCAAGCTGACTACCTCGGGGTTTCAAACCTGGGTTCTCAGCATCCCAGGTTGATGCTCAATCCACTGCGCTACCACTGGTCAGGCTCTCTTTTTTCATGAAGGCACTAATCCTATCATGAGAGTCCCACCCTCATGACCTCATCTAAACCTGTTTACCTCCCAAAGGCCTCATCTCCAAATACCATCACATTGGGGTAAGCCCCCCTAATGGGCTTCAATGTATGAATTTTGAGGACACACAAGCATTCAGACCATACTATTTCAGGTGACAGTCTTATTTGGACAATGGCTTGATGCCAGAGTACTGAGGAAGCAACCCAAGTGTCCATCGATGGATGATGGATAAACAAAATATGATCCATCCACACAATGGAATATTATTCAGCCAAAATAAGGAAGACAATTCTGAAACCTGCTACAACATGGATGAAACTTGGGGACATTATGCTTGGTGAACTAAACCAGTTACAAAAGGATAAGAACTGGCCTGACCAGGCAGTGGCATGGTGGATAGAGCATCGGACTGAGACGCGGAGGACCCAGGTTCGAGACCCCAAGGTCGCCAGCTTGAGCGCGGGCTCATCTGGTTTGAGCAAAGCTCACCAGCTTGGACCCAAGGTTGCTGGCTTGAGCAAGGGGTCACTCGGTCTGCTGAAGGCCCACGGTCAAGGCACATAGGAGAAAGCAATCAATGAACAACTAAGGTGCCACAACTAAGAATTGATGCTTCTCATCTCTCTCCGTTCCTATCTGTCCCTATCTCTCTCTCTCTCTGACTCTTACTCTGTCTCTCTAAAAAAACACACAAAACCCCCCTCCCATAAAACCCCAAAAGGATAAGAACTGTATGATTTTACTCATGGAAGGTCTCTAGAGGAGTCAGATTCATAGAGACAGAAAGTAGATGGTGGGAGCCAGAGGCTAGAGGTGGGGGAAGGGAGAGATAGTGTTTAATGAGGACGGAGTTTCAGTTTGGAAAGATGAGACAATTCTGGAGATGGATGGTTGTGATGGTTGCACAACTGTGTGAATGTACTTAGTGCCACTGGACTGTGTACTTAAAATGGTTAAGATGGTAAATTTTATGTTGTGTATTTTACCGCAGTTTTAAAAATGTACCTATTTTACGTATACAGTTGGCTGCATTTTGATGAAAGTGCACTCCCATGTAACTACCACCATGTCCAGCATAGAGAATGTGTCCATCGCTGTTCAGGGTCCCTCCTGCTGTTGGCAGTCTTTCCCCTTCACGCCCACCGTGGGAAATCACTTTTCTGCTTTTTGCCTTTTCTAGAACTCCATGTCAGTGAAATCAGACAATATAATGGGTGTGTCAAAAGTAGGTTTACAGTTGTTTGTATGGAAAATAATACAATAATTAATAATAGTACAAGAATAAACTGTTTTCATGTTCTCACACTGTAAACCTACTTTTGCCACACCCTGTATACTCTTGTGTCTAGTTTCTTTTGTTCAGCTTCATGCACATCACTGCATTTATCAATAGCATAACCTTTTTATTTATATTTAAGAAAAATTTTAAAGAATTGCCATTAATTTGAGAGAGAGAGAGAGAAGAAGTGGGGGAAGGGACAGAGAGAAGTATCTACTTGTTCCACTTAGTTGTTCCATTTTAGTTGTGCACTCATTGGTTGCTTCTTGTATATGCCCTGACTCGGGATCAAACCTGTGACCTCTGCGTACCTAGATGCTTCTCTGTCCATTAAGCCACCCAGTCAGGGCAGCATAACCTTTTAAAAATAAGTACAGAATGCTATATTTACCTGTTGAAGGACATTGTTTTCAATTTTTGGCTAGTATGTGTAGACCTGCCATGAACATTTGTGTAGGAGCCTTTGTGAGGACGCATGCTTTCGTTCTTTTGGATATACACCTAGGAGTGGTATGGGTGTTTCAGAAACCGCCAGACTGTTTTCCTAAGTGCTTGTGCCATGTTACACTCCCACCAGCAGCATGCTAGAGTTCCAATAGCTCTCTGTCCTCTTCACTTCTACTGTCAATCTTTTTAATACTAGCCATTCTCGTAGGTGTGAACTGGTGTTCACTGTGGCTGATGTCGTACATCTTTGATGTGTGTATTGGGATCTGTATATGTTTGTGGAGTGAATGTTAAAATCTTTTGCCTGTTTTTCTCTTTTGGGGTTTTTGTTTTATTGTTTACACACTGTGGAATCATGAATGTCATCAGAAGAGGTATTGTGCATTTTTTCTCCCATTTAGTAGCTTAACCCTTTCATTTTTCTTAACTGTCTTTTTTAAAAATTGAAATTATTGGGGTGACATTGGATAATAAGACTATATAGGTTTTAGGGGTACAATTCTATAATACATCATCTGTATATTATACTGTGTTTGCCACCCCAGGACCCCCAAGTCAGGTCTCTTTCCATCACCCTGTATCCCCTGTACTCTCTTCTACCGTAACTATCCTTTGAAGAGCAGTCAGTTTTTTACAGGGTGAAGTTATTAATTTGATTATCTCTAAGTTGTGGCTCCAAGAATTTTCCAGAAGCTCTAGCTCCAGACATACAGACATTTGTGGAGTTTTATTTTTTTGTTTGTTTATTTATATATTTTTTAAATCAGTTTGAAGTTTACAGAAAAATTGAGCAGGAAGTAAAATATATTTCCATATAGTTCCTCATTCTCCACAACAATCTTCCTTATTATTAACATCCTTATTTGTGTGGTTTGTTATAACTGAGTAAAAATTGATACAGTATTATTAACTATAGTTAATACTTTACATTCGAGTTCACTGACTGTGCTGTACATTCTCTGGGTTTTGACAAGTGTATAATGGCACGTAGCTACCATTGCGCAATCAAACATTGCCTATGCTCCACCTGTTCACCCCTTCCTCTTTCCCACAATTTTATTCTTTTTTTAAAAAAATTGAGGTATACCTGACATGTAATTATATTAATTTTAGATTTATAACTTGCAAATATACAACACAGTATTATTAGCTCTAGTCACCATGCTGTACATTACTTCCCTAGGACTTATTTATTTTATAACTGGAAGTTTGTATCTTTTGACTCCCTTCACTCATTTACTTACTCCCTACCCTCAATATCTAGCAGTCACCATCAGTTCTGTATATCTATGAGGTGTTTTTTTTTAAATCAATTGATTCATAAATTGAATTAAAAAAGAGAAATTACCAAAGAAAGGGGAAAAGGTCTCGTGTATTGCTAGTGTCATAACTTTGGGCTGGTGCATTGTTTTACATCTCTTGGGTGCTGTGTATGGAAAATTTCTTATGTCAGAGCTAATGTATCCTGTGACAAAAAAATATTGAAATTTACTACAGAGATATATGATCTGCTCTTTAGAAAACCCCGCAGGCAAGAACAGTGGCTGCAAAATGCAAATGGTGAATGAGGACTTCCAAAAGAGTATCAACCAGTAAGTAAGCTCCTTTTCAAAAACAGACAGTTTTCCACAGTCTGGTTAAACCTATATTGATCATTCTTATCTTTATTACTATTATTAGTAGTAGCAATAATAATATTACGGATGTTTATTGGGCTTTTCCTTGGGACCATCCATTGGGTAAACTGCATTACATGCTTTAGCTCACTGAATTCTCCCAACAACTCTGAGGTAAGGGCTGTTACTACAAATTTCCCCAACTATCCAAAAGGAGAGCATTCCTTTGAAACTTTTCTTAAGTCAGAATGGTGTACAGTGAAGAAACAATTACCCAGGGACTCGTCTTGCTAACAGATGCACAAAATAAAGTGAGCACAGATGCTCACAGATACAGTTTGAAGCTATGGCGGCTTAATGCTGGGAGGCTGCGTGCGACCTCTTGAGAGGAGCTTACTGGGGCCACTTGCTGCTCAGGGTGTCTGCTGCCTCTTTAACTTGCTGCAAAACAGACACTGTACACTATTTTCACTTTTTGCTTCTTTTCAAAGAAGTGAAAATCCTTTTCAGGTTTCTTTCTGTTATCGGAAGCAGGTACTAATATAGGTCTTTTGTAAAAATGAAATGAAATTTGAAAAGCAGGGGGGATGCCTCTAATCCCATTTTTCAAATGAAGAAATTGATGCTTAGGAATGTTAAATAACTTGCCCAATTTCACTAGTTTGTAAGTGGCCTGGCTTTGCTTAGAACCTAGCACTGCATGGCTACAGTGCTCATGATTGTATGAGGAAATGGAAATTTTGATGAGTGAGTTGGAAAAAGAGAAAGACTTAATCTTGGAGCTTTAAACCCTTTCACAGAGCATATGTCTGAATTGATTGCTTCATTGTGAGGCTTGCCACATGCAAAGGACTTGGGCTGTGGGAAGAGGGAGAATGTCCCAGGGGGGAGGCAAACAAGTGGTGGAAGACTTTGAAGACTAACTTTGAATGGTTTGTAATTTTGAGCACAGTGTTGATAGCTCGTCCTCAGTCTTTGTTCTCCAGAGGTATTTGTTCTGACTGCAAAGGCTTTTATTAATCTATCTTTGTGATCAACATTCTGGAACTCATGGGCAGTCCTGCTTTCAAATACCCTGTTCCCTTGTCCTCATAAGTACATTCACACTTATCAGACTAAGTTTGGGACTCATAGTTTTTGCAATTATGGGCAAGGTTTCCAGAGCCTCTCAGTTCCAATTTATTGACTCCAGCTGGCAAGGTGGAACCTCTCTCTGAGTGTTGCTAGCCTCTATCCGAAGACAAGGACACCCTCACGACAGCTCTGATGATCTGCTCTCCTGCGTAGGGAAGGAATGCTGTTTAGGATTCTGTATCGCTGGTTATTTCGTTTACAGTGTCATCATACTTCATTCATGTTTAATTAAATAGTCTAAATCACTTTTATGATAATGGTTTAACATATATCCTTACTTTGATCTCCTTTAAACACAATTGGTGATTTGGATGAATTTATCTATAATTACAGAATGTTGTCCTTAACTGAATAAAGGGGAATTTTGACAAGGAAATGACTTAAAGTATGAAGCTGTTGACCTTGAATTAGGTAAAATACATACAAACTAGTTATATACTTGTAGAAATAAGAGACATCAATGTTTTTCTGTATAATAGGCTAGGGACAAAAACCAAAGATTTTTGTCATAGTAAAAGCAAAATACTGTTTTCACACACCCCAGCTCTGGCAGCCACCCATCTGTTCTCTGTATCACTGAGTTTGGCTTTTTATATTCTACATATAAGTGGAATCATATGGTACTTGTCTTTCTCTGTGTAACTTACTTCATTTACAATAATACCCTCACATCCATCCATATTTTTGCAAATGGCAGGATTTCCTTTTCTTTTTTTTAATGGCTGAACAGAACTCCCAATATTTTATTTTTTAGGTGAGAGGAGGGGAGATAGTGAGGCAGACTCCTGCATGCACCCCAACTGGGATCCACCCAACAACCCCATCTGAAGCTGATGCTGAGTTCTGAGCTATATTTAGCACCTGAGGCTCCAACGGAGCTATCCACAGTGCCTGGGGCCACACTCAAACCAATTGAGCCACTGACTGCAAGAGGGGAAGAGGGAGAGAAGTGGGAGAGGGAGTGGGGAGAAGCCGAGGGTCACTTCTCCTGTGTGCCCTGATTGAGTATCAACCCAGGATGTCCATATGCCTGGCCAATGCTCTATCCATTGAGACACCGGCCAGGGCCAGAATTTCATTATTTTCATATATATATCTATACATATATGTCTGTATACATCACCTTTTATCCACTCATCCATTGATGGACACTTAGGTTGTTTCCATGTCTTGGCTATTATGAACAATGCTGAAATGACCATGGAGGTGCATATATTTGTTTGAGTAGTGTTTTTATTTCCTTCAGATAAATACCCAGAAGTGGAATTGCTGGATAGTAATTCTATTTTTAATTTTTTGAGGAAACTACCAGAATTTTATTCTGTAGAGGAGTAGAATTTCTCTTTCATGTATGAGATAATTTAGAGCAAAGATTTTAGGGTAGTTTTATATCTGTAGGTATAAAGTGTCAGAATTTAAGTAGTTCAACACTGTCTTTGAAGAGGAAAACATTTAGTGGTGGAATGACCTTCTCAGGGTTTTTCAAGGGTGTTTTGAAAAGCTGGCAGTTGAACCTTGCCTTGTTTTTAGACTGCTGACTGGGTTTAAAGTTCAGCAAGTGAGTGCTGAGGCACGTCAGGGCTGACTGATCACGCTTGGTCCGTGTGCTCTCATGAACATCTGTGAAAAATCTATTTTCAGAAATATTTTAAAGAAGGGAGTAAAAAAGAAATAATAAACCCAACTATAACCTTGTTCTTATGGTTTGGACATATGAAGGTAAGTATTTTGAAATCTTATCCTTAGATTCTGATACTCTGAATTGTCCTTTTTTTTTTTTTTTCCAGTTCTTTTCCCCCTGGCTATGTTGTATTATGAGACGTGCATACAGGGCAGTGTGTAGAACATTTGTACAGTTTAGCAATTAATTGTAAAGAGTTGGACTCAGGTCAAGTATCGGAACATTCTGGGCTCCCTTGAAGATCTCCCTGTATGTCCCCTTTAAATCAGAACATACATTCTTTCCCCAGAGATAACTATTTTTGTGAGCATCAAAACTGTGTTTTTAACAACTAAATGTTGAACCCCATGTATCCATTTTTAATGGGCCAACATTCTACTGACTGTTCCGTACCTTGCAATCAGGTGAATTTTACTTAGTTTACTCTTTTTTGTATATCAGGTCTTGGGTCTCTACAGGTACTATGTGGACAGTAAGTGATACCACATTTCAAACACAAAGCGTGGATGCACATTGAAAGGGTATATGGTGCCGGGTTCTAGGGAAACCTGGAGCAGAGATGTAGGGCAGTGGTCCCCAACCCCTGGGCCGCAGACCGGTACTGGTCTGTGGTCCATTTGGTACTGGTCTGCAGAGAAAGAATAAATAACTTATATTATTTCCATTTTATTTATACTTAAGTCTGAACGATGTTTTATTTTTTAAAAATGACCAGATTCCCTCTGTTACATCCATCTAAGACTCACTCTTGACGCTTGTCTCGTAAGTTCCACAGTTATATTTAAAAATACCACAGTTTTTATGCTGGTCGCATAATTTTATTTTGTGCATTTATCCATCCCACCCTAAAGGCCAGTCCGTGAAAATATTTTCTGACATTAAACCGGTCCGTGGCCCAAAAAAGGTTGGGGACCACTGATATAGAGTAGTAAGTCTGATACATAACAAGGCTGGCATATTAAGAATACACAGCTATATTTTTAAAGGTTGTTTAGAAGTTACCATCAGCTGGGTTGTGTCCACAAATGTCAAATTACCAAAATTAAAGATTAAAAGCATAACAACTTGGCAGCCATATTCGAGGAAACACTTTGTCATCATGATTAAGGGCTTAGATGAGTTTAAATCTCAACCCACTGTTAGTTGACAACAACTATGGGCAAGTTGTTTATTTCTTTGGGACCTCTGTTTCCCACCTTTAAAAGGTAAAATATAAGCCAGCCTTCCTGAAGTTGTAAGATAATGCACATAGAACAGCAGGTAGTGAGCAGTCATTTAGAGCCAAAGCATACAGTTCAGGTTAAGGAGTGTGAAGGGGAAAGTAGGCCACATCAATCATGTTAAAAACAAATCAGAGACTTCCAGTCAAGGTGGCAGGGCAGGTAAATGCCGTGCTCTCATCCCCCACAGCCACATCAGAATTACAACCAAACTATAGAACAGCCATTATTCAGAAACGCGTGAAAAGATGAAGTCACATCGAGGCTGGTAGGAGGGGCAGAACAGGGTAGTCCCACCTACGTGATGGTTTAATATCTGGAGGGATATCTCGGCTACAGAGGTCCCCTCTAAGGAGCGAAGGGTCCCAGTCCCGCACCAGGCCCCCAACTCAGGGTTCCAGGGCCAGGAAGAGAAGTCCCTGTAACTTCTGGCTGTAAAAACTAGTGGGGATTGTGGCTGAAGGAGACAGAGGACTGGTGAGTTCCAGGCAGTTCTTTTTTTTTTTTTGAGAAGAGGAGAGAGATGAGAGCATCAGTTCAGACTAACTCAGACTCTCTCCCTCTGAGCTCTACCACTGGGCAGCAGCTCAAAAGGTACCAGGGACATGCTGGGGAAATCTGTCTGGCATCAGGGTGAGAGCCGGGGAGCAGCTTTCTTCCAGACAGAAGTGCTGGAAGAGCTGTTGTTCCTTTTCTGAGCCCTCCCCCAACAAAGCCGGCAGGCAGGTGGCATATCTGAGTCTCCATCAACCTGGCTCACATTGTTTCCCTCGCCCTGGTGATTCCCTTATGTCCCACCCCACCCAGCTGTGGGCGCCAAGCTGTTTCCAGTAGCTCTTTCACACAAATAGCCTGTCTCAGCTCACGCTTCAGATTTTCCTAAAGTCTCTCAAACAAACAGCATCTGGCCTCAGTGAGCCCTGTACCTCTGAGTGGCCCCGGGCCTGTTGCTAGCAGCAGCCAATGTTTGTTCACAGCTTGGCCTGGCGTGGGCACCTACAAGCCCAGCATAAGCAGCAGCCATCTGCAGATTGCTTTATAGCTCATGTTGGATGGCCCTGGGCAGAACATAGGTGGTAGCTGACCTTGTCCTGTACCTCCTGGAAGGCCCCAGAGCCAGTGCACCTGGTAGACAGCTTTAGACCATGTCAAAACACCTCCCAACCACCCCACAAGGGACACACTTAAGGGTAGGACTCCCTGGGCACCAGAGCCCCACTAAAGTAAATCCTGCCCTGTGGAGTGGGCTCCTGCACAACTGACCCTCTACAGTGGTTGCAGCTGATCAAGTTGGGGATAAAAATTCCCTTCCATTGATGTGTCAATAGCAATCAGGCTTCAGCTATGACAAGACAATCTATACCTAGATTGTCTAGCTTGCATGACTGGGGAGGCTGTGCCACTGGACCCTACAGAACACCTACTACATAGGGCCCCTCTACCAAGCCCAGGAGACATAGAAGCTCACCTAATTCTTAGAAACAAGCATGGGGAGGCTGCCAAAATGAGGGGACAAAGAAACAATGTCCCAAATGAAGGAACAGAACAGAACTCCACAAAAAGAACTAGACAAAATGGAGACAAGCCATCTACCAGATGCAGAGTTCAAAACACTGGTAATAAAGATGCTCCATGAACTTAGTGAGAACCTCAACAGCATTAAAAAAGACATGGAAAATATAAAAAGAACCAATCAGAAATGAAGGCTACACCAAGTGACATGAAGAATAGTTAATAGGGAATCAACAGTACATTAGATGAAGTTAAGAATCAAATCAGCAATTTGGAACATAAGGAAGGAAAAAACACCCAATCAGAACAGCAAAAAGAAAAAGAATCTAAAAAAATAAAGATAGTGCAAGAAGCCTCTGGGACAACTTCAAATGCACCAACATTGTATCATGGGGGTGTCAGAAGAAGAGAGAGAGCAAGAAATTGAAAACCTATTTCAAAAAACTTCCCTAATCTGTTGAAGGAAACAAACAAATCCAGGAAGCATAGAGTCCCAAACAAGATGTGCACAAAGAAGCCACACCAAGACACATCATAATTAAAATGCTAAAGGTTAAAGAGAAAGAATCTTAAAAACAGCAAAAACAAAGCAGTTAATTACCTATAAAGGACTAACTTGTAGTTAACCATAAGATTGTCAGCTGACTTCTCAACAGAACTTTGCAGGCCAGAAGGGAGTAACAAATATTCAAAGTGATGGAAAAAGGACCTACAACCAAGAATACTCTACCCAGCAAAGCTATCATTTAGAATCAGAGGACAGATAAAGCACTTCCCAAAAAGAAAAAGCTAAAGGAGTTCATCACCATCAAACCAGTATTACATGGCCTGACCAGGTGGTGGTGCAATGGATAGAACATTGATCTGGGACGCCGAGGACACAGGTTCAAAAACCTGAGATCACTAGCTTGAGTGCGGGGTCACCAGCTTGAGCCCAGGATCATGGACATGACCCTATGGTTACTGGCTTGAACCCCTGGTCTCTGGCTTGACATTGACTTGAACAAGGGGTCAGTGGCTCGGCTGGAGCCCCCCCCCAAACAAGGCACAAATGAGAAGCAATTGATGAACAACTAATGTGACTCAACTATAAGTTATGAGTGATGCTTCTCATCTTTCTCCCTTTCTGTCTGTCTGTCTCTCTCTCAAAACAAACAAAAAAACCCAGTATTACCTGAAACATTAAAGGGTCTTTTTTGTTTGGGGAGAGAGAGAGAGAGAGAGAGAGAGAGCGAGCTCAACTGGAAGGGAGAGAGGGGGGTAGGAGAGAGTTAAGATGCATCAACTCATAGTTGCCTGGGGGCTTAAGCCAAGCCAGTGACCCCTTGCTCAAGCCAGTGACCTCGGGCTCAAGCCAATGATCTAGGCTTCAAGCCAGAGACCTTTGGGCTCAAGCCAGTGACCTAAGGACCACGTTGATGATCCCACACTCAAGCCAGCAACCCCACACTCAAGCTGGCAAACCTGCGCTCAAGCCAGTGACCTCAGGGTTTTGAACTGGGGACCTCAGCATTTTGGGTCTGTATTCTATCCACTGCACCACCACCATTCAAGCTAAAGGGTCTTATTTAAGAAGAAGAAGGGAGAAGAAAGAAGAAGAAGAAGGAAGAAAATATGAACAACAAAATAGCAATAAATATATACCTATCAATGATTAAATCTAAAAAACAAAATAAACAAGGAGAAAAGAAAGAGACTCATAGATACAGAGAACTTTTTTTTTTATTTTTTTTTAACAGAGACAGAGAGAGAGTCAGAAAGAGGGATAGATAGGGACAGACAGACAGGAACGGAGAGAGATGAGAAGCATCAATCATTAGCTTTTTGTTGCGACACCTTAGTTGTTCATTGATTGCTTTCTCACATGTGCCTTGACCGTGGGGCTACAGCAGACCGATTAACCCCTTGCTCGAGCCAGCGACCTTGGGTCCAAACTGGTGAGCTTTTGCTCAAACCAGATGAGCCCGCGCTCAAGCTGGCGACCTCGGGGTCTCAAACCTGGGTCCTCCGTGTCCCAGTCCGACGCTCTATCCCAGGGTTCCGGAACCTTTTTGGCTGAGAGAGCCATGAACACCACATATTTTAAAATGTAATTCTGTGAGAGCCATACAACGACCTGTGTACGTTAAGCATTATCCAATAAAAATTTGGTGTTGTCCTGGAGGACAGCTGTGATTGGCTCCAGCCACCTGCAACCATGAACATGAGCAGTAGGAAGTGAATGGATTGTAATACATGAGAATGTTTTATATTTTTAATGTTATTATTTTTTTTATTAAAGATTTGTCTGTGAGCCAGATGCAGCCATCAAAAGAGCCACATCTGGCTCGTGAACCATAGGTTTCTGACCCCTGCTATCCACTGTACCACCACCTGGTCAGGCCAGAGAACATTTTGATGGTTGCCAGATGGGAGGAGGTTGGGGGGATAGGTGAGAAAGGATTAAGAAGTAAAAATTGGTAGTTACAGAATAGTCATGGGGATGTAAGGTGCAGCATAGGTAATATGGTCAATAATATTCTAATAACTATGTATGGTATCAGATGGGTATGAGAATTATTGGAATGATCACTTAGTAAGTTATATAATGTCTAATTACTGGGCTGTACACATAAAACTAATAAAATATTGTATGTCAACTGTAATTGAAAAATAGAAAATGATTTAAATAAAGAAAAATGAAAACAAAAATCAGTTCCAAGATGATTGGCACATATGAACTTTTAAAAAGCTGAGCAACTACTTCAAAGTGCAGCTTTTTTTTTTTTTTTTGTATTTTTCTGAAGCTGGAAATGGGGAGAGACAGTCAGACAGACTCCCGCATGCGCCCTACCGGGATCCACCTGGTACGCCCACCAGGGGCGATGCTCTGCCCCTCCAGGGCGTTGCTCTGCTGCGACCAGAGCCACTCTAGCGCCTGGGGCAGAGGCCAAGGAGCCATCCCCAGCGCCCGGGCCATCTTTGCTCCAATGGAGCCTTGGCTGCGGGAGGGGAAGAGAGAGACAGAGAGGAAGGGGGGGGTGAAGAAGCAAATGGGCGCCTCTCCTATGTGCCCTGGCCGGGAATTGAACCCGGGTCCCCCGCATGCCAGGCCAACGCTCTACCGCTGAGCCAACTGGCTAGGGCCCAAAGTGCAGCTTTTACACAAACTAAATAAAGCATATGGGTAGGCAGCCTCTCTAAGGTGGTCCCCAGGTTCCTCGCCTATTGGCATTCATGCCCCTTGTACATTGCTATTCTAGTTTGCTCATTCTCATATAGCCACCTTTCATGCTGAGTTGCCCTAGGTATAGACCCACATGACCAAGAACTGAGGGCAGCCTCCAGCAATGCCAACAAAGGATGGAAGCCGTCAGTCCAACAGTCCCTGAAGAACCGAATCCTGCCAGCATCTACTGAGTAACTTGGACATGGCTCCTCCCCCAGTAGAACCTTAAGGTGACTGCAGCCCCCGCCAACACTTTGATGGCAGTCTCAGGAGAAGCCCTGAGCCGGAGGACCCAGCTAGATTGTTGACCCACAAAAACTCTGTGATAGTAGATGTTGTTTGTTTGTTTTTGAAAAATTTTAATTGAATTTATTGGAGTGACATTGTTTAATAAAACTATATAGGTTTCATGTGTACAAATCTATAATACATAATGTGTACAAATGTTGTTTTAAACCACAAAACCCCCAAATGAGTTGCTTTGTTAAGAACAAAACATCATGTGCACACACATACACACATATGCGCGGCAGCTTTGGATTACTAAAGAACTTCATTAAGAATCATGGTAAATAGATGTTTCAGTAGTTAGGAGAGGAAAGACAGATAGCTTTTATGGGCTGCTCAAAGTTGCAAGGACCTGCCATTCTGGGTAAGAAAGTGTTGGGATATCAGGGTGGTAGGGAGGTTTGGTCGGTGGTGTGTATGCGCTGGGCTTTTTGTCAGTCATGGTGGCTCACAGCACTTGGCTTCAGAGTTTCAGTGTAGACATTTATTGAAAAGCTAGTCATGTTTTTTTCTTTGCTGTCCTTTCTCCCCAGTACATAGCAGGGCACACAGCTTTATAACCCGGCACACCACTTACTGAGTGTGAGACCCTGGGCAGGTTGAAATTTCCCTGGGTCCCTCAGAGTCCTCAAATTTTACAGTCCTGTAAAATGGGAAGAAACATATATTACAAGGTTGTAAGGTAAAAAAAGATAATATAGGAACAATAGACATTCTAGTTACATTGTTGCTATTATAGTCATATTACAGTTATAAATTGTACAGTAGTCTCTCACCCCTTGTCTGAAAATATTAAGTGGAAAATTCCAGAAATAAAAAATTTATACTTTTTAACTGGCACGCCTTTCTAAGCTGTGTGATGAAATCATGAGATGTCCTACCCAGGACATGGCTGAGTCATCCCATTGTCTAGCGTTTCCATGATATATACGCTCACCACCCGTTTAGTCAGTTTTCAGAACAACTGTCTTGGTATCTTGGTTCTTGTACTCAAATGACCCCTATTTTACTTCGTAAGGGCCCCAAAGCACAAGGGTAGTGAAGCTGCCAACTTGGACATGCTGAACAGAATCCATAAAGTGCTTCCATAAAGTGAAAAGATGAGAAAAACAGAATAAAATATTTTGAGAGTGAGAGAGACCATACTCACATAACTTTTATTACAGTACATTGTTATAATTGTTTTCTCTTATTATTAGTTATCGTTGTTAATCTCTTACTGAGCCTAATTTATAAATTAAACTTTACTATAGGTATGTAGGTATTGGAGAGAACATAGTATGTATAGGGTTGGGTGCTATTTGCAGTTTCAGACATCCACTGGGGTCTCCGAATGAATCCCCTGCAGTCAAAGGAGGACAACTATAGGCATATGGTTGCTGCTGTGTTATTTCTTTTTAGTTAATTTTAACAACCAAGACATTTAACATATCATCAAATGCACAGATCTTAAATGTTTGGTTCAGTGAATTTTGACAGGTGTAGACATTTGTTTAGTCATGACCAAAATCAAGACAGAGGACATGGCCATTACCCCAGGAGTTCTCTTGTGCCTCTCTGTGCCAGTGAACTCCCCTACCCTGGACATGTTGTGTGATATGATCATCATCATCATCATTGATTAGTGTTCAGATTACTTTTTGAAGAGGAAGAGGGTAAATAATGGGGAAGCTGGGAAAGGGTGGGGGTGGTCCACCTAGGAATCTCTGACACTCCAGATTATCACATTTTTCACACAAAATGTGCATGATGAGCCTGAGTCATGGCCTAAGAAGAGTGTAGTCCAAGCAGTTGAAGAGATTTGGCCGTTGTGGTGGGTGAGGTTCCGTGCCACAAGCCGTGAGAACCCGGGGGCAGGCGTGTGGCAGAGGAGAGAAGGGTGTGTGGCAGATGCACGGCCTGGACAGTCAGTGACTTTGAACTTGATCAAGATGACACAAAGCACTTGAACCAAAACAACATTTGCAGAAGCCAGTTCAGGATCAGAAACTTTTTTCCCTGCTGACCAGCTAGAATGTTCTGTGGAGATTCCCTACTTCCTAGTTCTTCTCCCTGATGCAGGCTGTACGGATGAAGTGGCTGTTATGAGTCTCTGCATTTCAGCGGGCTAGCGCAGCTCTCCCAGCTCCTACCTGTCACTCCGGAGGCCGCCCAGGGTCTTGGGCCCACCCAGGAGTAAGTTTCTCTGTGCCCCGAGCCAGGCAGGGAAGCTGGAAGCTTTCAAAGGCCACAGCTCAGGGTACAGACACGTGTTTCTTTGGCATTTGCTTTGTTGAAAACACATTCCCTAGATAGTTTCTCTTTTGCGTAGACCTCTGGGCCTCTTTCACTGCAGGCCTTGCTGATTTAATCTCTCTTGAAAGAGACTGTGAGCTGACGTTTGTGGAGGGTTGTACGCAGTGCTGCAAGCCGAACACTTTCTGTGAATTAGCTCACAGACTCCTCAGGTGAACAGCATTATATTCCATGTTATGAAGGCTTAGAGGAAAATCAGGACCATGCTCACAGGGACCCAGCTACTACCAAGACTGTCTATAGCTTTGCTTCTCTCTCAGACTGGCCAGAGCCCAGAGCTGGACACTTATTTCTCCCTCACCCTCTATCAAGTCAGTCACCAAGGCCTCCCATCTTCCTTCCCAAAATCTATCTTCCTTCTGAACCTGAACAGTGTCAGGTGCTGTTCTGGGCTCTGAGGATGTGGTCAAGAACATTAGAGACGAGGGTTTCTGCCCTGCAAGGCTGGCATTCTATCAGGGAAAGGACAGATGTCAGTAATGCCATTAATAAGCTGGAGGCCATTGAGATACTGCTTTTTACACCCACCATAATGGCTACTATCAGAAAAACAGAAAATAAACAGTGTTGATGAGGAGAAATTAGAATCCTTGTGCAATGCTTGTGCAGCCACTGTGGAAAATAGTATGGTGGTTCCTCAAAATATTAGACATAGAGATAACATATGATTCAACAATTCCACTTCTGGGTGTCTACCCAAAACAATTGAAAGCACAAACTCAAAGAGATGTTTGTATACCATGTCTTAGCAGCATTGTTCACAACAGCCAAAAGATGGAAGCAACCAGATGTCCACTAACAGAAATATTAATAAACACTACACACACACACACACACACACACACACACACACCCCACACAGGAATATTATTCAGCCCTTAAAAAGGAGATTGTGACACTTGCTACAACATTGATGAAACTTGAAGACTTTATGTTCATGAAATAAATTATTCACAGAAAAGACAAATACTGTATGATTTTACTTAAATGAAGTCTCTAAAGAAGTTGTATCCATAGATACAGAAAATAGATGGTGGTTGACGGGGTTGGGGGAGGAGAGTAGGGAGTTAGTGTTTAATGGACAGAGTTTCAGTTTGGGAAGTTCTGGGGATGGATGGTGGGGATGGTTGTGCAACACTGTGAATGTACTTAATACCACTGAACTGGACACTTAAAAGTGATTAAAATGGTAAATTTTATGTTATGTGTATTTTATCGCAATTTTAAAAAATTAAAAAAGAAAAAGGAAATAAGCTGTAGGCCATGGGAAGACGTTGGGACTTCATTCTTGTGTGACGTGAAGCCATTGGGAGACTTGGAAGTGCTTTGTCTCACTCGAAGAGCTGTGTCGCTTTTTCATCTTTTGTGTCTTCAGGACCTACTTGGTGGCTACAATGTGGCTGGCAGCAGTGACATTTGTAGATGAAGGCATGAGGAATCTGGGTCCATTGTGGAAAGAAGTGAGCACTGTCAAGGCAAGGGGGGAAAGTGGAGAAAAGAAAGGTGGGTACTTGGTTCTGTCACCAAAGGTAGTGTTGGCCAGAGGTAGTCTTAGGACCCTACCCATCACTGTGGCTCCAGTGGACTCTGTTATGGGTTGAATTGTGTGTGCCCCAAAAAGATATGTTGGAACCCTAATCCCCAGGACCTCAGAATGGGACCTTATTTGGAATTAGATTCTTTATAGAAGTGATTGAGTCAAAATGAGGTAATTGGGATGGGGTCTTAATCCATTATAACTGGTGTCCTTATAGGAAGAGGAAATTAGACACAAACACATACAAAAGGAAGGTGATGTGAAGAGATACAGAGAGAAGAGAGTCATCTATAGGTGAAGAAACGAGGCCTGCAGCAGACCCTTTCCTCATAGCTCTTGAAATAAAGCAACCCTGCTGACACCTTGATTTTGGACTTCTGACCTCTCGAACTACAAGACAATACATTTCTGATCTTTTAGCCACTTAAGTCTGTGGTTCTTTGCTTTAGCAGCCCCAGGACACTCATGCAGAGCTCATTTCTGAAAGGAAGGGGATTGAAAGTCTCCAAAGGGCTCATGTGATTGGGGTCTGTAGTTGATGCTCACATCTTCTCAGCCTCTTAAATTTGTACCTGTCTCCCAGCTCTTCAGCTTGTGAT
Organism: Saccopteryx leptura; assembly: GCF_036850995.1. Taxonomy (NCBI): domain Eukaryota; kingdom Metazoa; phylum Chordata; class Mammalia; order Chiroptera; family Emballonuridae; genus Saccopteryx; species Saccopteryx leptura. The sequence continues at coordinate 134,240,201 of NC_089508.1, read as the reverse complement.
TCATCTGTTGCTTCTGTTCTGATGTTCTTTCCCAGCCCATGTGTAGGAAACATCCATCTATATTTAATTTAAAGAAATAGTGCTATGCTTTTCATATATATGCTGGGAATTCAGAATGTGACAACATTAAATTTGTGTTGCTTCATGGTTTGAATGGCCTACCTCACGGGCAGGTAGTATTTCCTTTCCTTTTTGTTTCTTTGTTGAGTACTTATCTAGCAGAATCTGCTTTTAGCCACTTTAAACCATTAGTCTTTGCATTTATTTTTTTCTTTCATGTCACAACTAAAATAAATCTGTCCTAACAGTAACTTCCAGGTAGTTTTTGCTCTCCCCCCCTTTTTTTTAGCAAAGGAGAATAAGAGAGAGATGGAGAGAGAGACAGATAGGCAGGAAGGGAGAGAGATGAGAAGTATCAATTCGTAGTTTGCCACTTTATTTGTTCATTCATTGCTTTCTCTTATGTGCCTTGACTGGGGGGCTGCAGCCGAACCAGTGACCCCTTGCTAAAGCCAGTGACCATGGGGTCATATCTATAATCCTATGATGAAGCTGGTGACCCTGTGCTCACGCTTGGTGAGCCTGTGCTCAAGCTGGACGAGCCTGCTCTCAAGCCGATGACCTTGGGATTTTGAACCTGGGTCCTCAGCACCCCAGATCAATGCTCTTTACACTGTGCCACCACCTGATCAGGCACTTCCCATTTTTGAAAGCACACCAATGCTTTGTTTATTCTTGAACTGTAGAAAATATAACCATGTTCTGAGAAAGAAAGAAAAAAGAAGACCTGGGGTCGTATTTTGGGATGGGGAGCCTATACATTGATTTGGAGAAAAGTGACATCTCGACACTATTTACTTTACTCATGCATTTCCCCAAGGGAACATTACTATTCTTAGAAATGGTTTATGATTTTTCTTTAGACAGAATTGAATTCTTGTGAGCACTGTTCTTAGGTTGACTGGCTTTCTATCTATCCTTCCCTCTACTTATCCATCCTTCCGTCCATCCATTGCTCTAGTGAGATTTTTTTTTTTTTTTTTTTGTATTTTTCTGAAGCTAGAAACGGGGAGAGACAGTCAGACAGACTCCCGCATGCACCCGACTGGGATCCACCCGGCACGCCCACCAGGGGGCGACGCTCTGCCCACCAGGGGGCGACGCTCTGCCGCAACCAGAGCCACTTTAGCACCTGGGGCAGAGGCCAAGGAGCCATCCCCAGTGCCCAGGCCATCTTTGCTCCAATGGAGCCTCGGCTGCGGGAGGGGAAGAGAGAGACAGAGAGGAAGGAGAGGGGGAGGGGTGGAGAAGCAGATGGGTGCCTCTCCTGTGTGCCCTGGCCGGGAATCGAACCCGGAACTTCTGCACGCCAGGCCGACGTTCTACCACTGAGCCAAGCGGCCAGGGCCGCTCTAGTGAGATTTTTAAAAAGCATTGAGGCCCTGGCCGCTGGCCTGGCGTGCAGGAGTCCCGGGTTCGATTCCTGGCCAGGGTACACCGGAGAAGCGCCCATCTGCTTCTCCACCCCTCCCCCTCTCCTTCCGCAGCCAAAGCTCCATTGGAGCAAAGTTGGCCCCAGGCACTGAGGATGGCTCCATGGCCTCTGCCTCAGGTGCTGAAATGGCTCTGGTTGCAACAGAGCAACGCCCCGGATGGGCGGAGCATCGCCCCCTGGTGGGCATGCCGGGTGGACCTGGTAGGGCGCATGCGGGAGTCTGTCTGCCTCTCCAACTTCAGAAAAATACAAAAAAAAAAAAAAAAAAAAAAGCGCATTGAAAGTGGAATTTCCCAGAATATGGGACAGGGATTGTGCTTTCTCTGTTTGCTGCTACTTTGTTAAATGCTTACAAATTTTAAAGCCTTGCAGTTGAGTCCCTTCAGTTTTCTAAATCTATGATTATAGCACCTTCAGAGAACAATGATTGCTTCCCTTTACCGATAATTATAATTATGTTGGCTATTGCTGCTACCTCGTTGACAGGAGCTTTCAGAACAGTGTTAAATGATGGACTTGAATGTGGGCAGCCTGACTCATGTCTGACTGGAGTGGAATAGTGCAACTGTTTTATTGAAGAGAAGTATGTACAGGATGGGGCAAAACTAGATTTATGGTTATATGAGAAAAAGAGTTTATTCTTGTATTATTTACTTATTAATGTATTATATGAATAACTATAAACCTATTTTTGCTATACACTGTAATTGTTAATACTCTATTTTTAGCTTTGCTTAGTAAATGGACTGTGATCATGAACTCTTGACTATCTCATATCCAAGAGATACAAATGGCATTTGCCCATTTAGAAGGAGAGCAGGTTCAATGTGTTAAACTGTTAAGCTGTTAAATAGCCTTTATACCCTAACCCCAGTTTTTGAGCAGGGGGATTGTTGGTTTGTCCCCTACTACCAAATGGCCACATTCATACTGGGCCAGCTTTTCCATGGAGGGTCTGGTGGGCTACAGGCTTGGGAACTCTCGGGACCCCATGTCCTCATCAAGGTTAGGATGGGTTTCAGAACTGCCCTGCACAATGGTGGCCAGAGAAAAGCTGCCCTTGTGAGAAGGAGCTCTTGGGGACCTCCAAGACTCTTTCTTGTGTTCCAGGTTGGCGGTGCTTTTTGTAAGTTCTGCCACCTTAATTCCTTTGTTGAAATAGGACCTTTGTATGAAGGTACAGGCCTTAGACTGCCTTGTTCCTGGTATGTTAAGACACAGATACCTGCCTGACCCAAGGTGGCGCCGTGGACAGAGCTTTGACCCAGAATGCTGAGGCTTCTGGTTTGAAACCTGAGGTCACTGGCTTGAGCTCACATTTGCCAACTTGAGCATGGGCTTGCCAACTTGAGTGTGGGATCAGCTACATGATCTCAGGGTTGCTGGTTTGAGTCCCAAGATTGCTGGCTTGAGCCCAAGATCACCAGCTTGAGCAGGGGGTCGCTGGCTGAACTTGAGCTTGAGGTCACTGGTCTGATCCCTGGTCAAGGCACATATGGGAAGTAATCAATGCACAACTGAAGTGAAGCAACTGTGAGCTGATGCTTCTCACTGTCTCCCTCTCTCTCTCTCTCTCTCTCTCTCTCTCTCTCTCTCAAAAGACAAAAAAAGAAACAAAATAACTTTTAGGATATAATGTAAATAATTGGTGATACATGTTAGTTTTCAGGAAAAATAAAACCAAAATGATTATACTGATACTGTGGTTTTCATTGAGGTGAGTTTTTTTAGTCCATAACCCCACCCAGCTTGATGAGCAAACTGTTGTGTAACTTGCAAGGGACTGTACAGTAACTGCTGGTCCTCTTGGTGAAAGGGGAGACCAACCTCAGGAAGTGTGTCTGAGCCAGCTGTGATTGATACAAAACGCATATGCTTTTGAAACACAAGTGATATTTAGGCAAGAATGCAATAGTCCCTTCACTTAGGAAGCAGTGACTTTACACACAGCTCCAGCCTAGAGGGGCTGTCTAGGAGTCAACAATGAATGGTCTAATCTTCTTTGTTGCTTCTTATTTCATGGTCACCTGATCTTTTGCACGAAGCCTATTGAAAGCAAATGAAAAGTATATATGCTGGAAAAATCACGCTGTTCCAGAAACATGCATGTTTACCACCTTGAGCAAATGTCACAAAGTCTGATGCTTAGCATTGAGAGAAAAGGATTACTTGGCCCTGTGCCTTGCTTTCCTTGCTTTATTGGTTTCAAAGGTAAGATTTGAACTGTTTACTGAAGGAAATTAGTGTAATAAGTCTCCTATGGCATAGATTTCCAGTGTCCAAGTGGAACTGGTGAGATGTTGCTCAAGAGCAAGGGGGGGGGGTCATGTCAGTTTGAGGGAATTTTATCAGCATTTTTGCAATTTAGAAACCTATTTGGAGTGGGGGTAGAATTGGGATGGTTTCTAGAATTTACCTCCTCCTTTTGGGTCTTTTTTTCGTTCAATTTTGCAGCCAGTTGTTTGAAATATAAGACTTTCACCTAAGCTCTTATCAGAGTTGCGGACGCCACTATCTTGGCTTTGATGTAGTGAAGAGGGGCATCTTTTCACTCTGGGACAGAGATCCTCTCCTTGACACTTATGACATTCAAGGTGGGGTAATTCTCCACGGTTGGGGCTGCCCTGCCACTGTGAGGTGTTGAGCAGCATCCCTGACCTCTCCCACTCAATGCCAAGAGTACCCCTCCCACAATTGTGGCAACCACAAATGTCTCCAGACATTGCCAATGTCCCCTGGGTGGCATAATCACCTCCGTTTGAGACCCACAGTACTAGGATGACTGAATCTGGGGGAGAGAGAGCACTCCACAGTTATTCTTTGCTCCTTTTCATGGCAAAATGGAAACCAGGAGCCAGTTGCCTTCCGTATATGTGCAGAAGCAGTTGCACGGCACTACAGTGCTGCCTGCTAACAGAGACCACATCACCACCCTTTGGGCACTAAAGAATTTCAGGAGATGTGATTATGGTCCAACACAGGTGAGTTTATGGGTTTCCTAGGTGCCTTGCTAGGAGATGAGGTCACAGTAGCAGGGAGACAATGGCCTTCCCTCTTGGATCAGGTCCTTTAACACCTGATCAGTGACATCATAGACTTGAAAAGCACAGAGCACAACACAAGTTTATTTGGCTCTGGGTAAGGTCTGGGAACTTGAGCACCCCCAAGCTGGTCTGAAGGAAGAGTCAGGGAAGGAGTCTTCCAGCATTTTTCCTTTGTTGCTTCAAACACGAGGGGGAAAGCAGAATAAAAAAGGAATCATCTTATACCTGTGATGGCAACTCACCCACTCAGCATGGATTGTATCACTGTGGCTCGGGTCCTCACTAGCAGGTTACTTAGCCTCTCTGCCTTGGTTTTCTCATTTGTAAAATGGGGATAACAGTAGCAGCTAAGGTGGTCAGAAGTAATAGATGGTTAATAATTGGAACAGTGCTTAGCACATAGGAAACCCTGAGTGTTTGCCAGCCCATGGGGACAGCCTGTTCTTTCTCCTGCTGCATTGATGGATTGCTCACCTCCCTCTCTCCACTGTCTTTCTTTCTTTCCTTGGTGGGCTGTGACCTCTCTGCCCACACCCCAGCCCCTGAATCCTGCCCTTTCTCCTCTCCCCTCTCCTATGGTACAGTGAGGCCATGGGCTTCCCTCAGCCAGCCAACTCAGGGACAAGCTTCACCTGGATATTTGGAATTTTGAATCTTCCATGTCTCAGTGACAAAGGCTGTGGGGAAACAGCTGTGTTAGACTTGCTAGCTGGTCCCTCGGCTGCAGGCACTTTGCAGGATTAGTGTGTGAGCAGGTGGCAGAAAGCCACATGTGTGTCCTATGAAAAGCTATGGCTGTGGTGATGATTCTCCCAGATTGCTTTCCCGTCACTGCGAGGTGCTGTTCCCTGATTCCCTCAGCCGCCACCTTGGGGGCAGTTTTCCTGATCCCTTGTCCTCCACTGCCAAAAGCAGTTTTTTCTTTGTTTATTTACTCTTCCGTCTCTGCGAGCCTCCAATAAAAGGGAATGGCCCGACGCTTTCGGCTCTGCAGTTCTTCTAGCACCTGCCTGAATTCAGTGCAAACCTGCCTGGCCACCATGACAGCATTACAAGGGCCCTGATTTGTTTGTGCAAAATTCCACCTGCTATTGGTTAGCCAGGTGCATCTCCACTTTTAGATGTGAACTTCGTCAGAACACCTTTCACTATATTTAACCACAGTGCATTTCCTCGGACTGCTGGTCTTCGAGATCTCTCTTGCCCCTTGCATCATGTACTGCTAAGACCTTTGTCCTCCGCGTGACTTTGTCTTCCTTCTGGTTCCTTTGGTTGAGATGTGGCTTGGTCTCCTGGAGTGGGATGGTTGGCAGGTCTCCTCAGGTTCATGGGAGCTCCTTATCCCCATGGTTGATGACTCAGACACACAAATGGGCTGCCTGATGTCTTTGAGCTGTCCATGAATGGGTTTTCAGAGCTTCTCTTGTTTACTTCACTGCACGCCTCTCTGGGCTCTTGTGCAATCCCTGCGAGAGGAAAAGCCAAGTGGAAAGTAGCCCTGCTTGGTGTCAGGACTTGAGGTTAATGGAGACTAAAGTGGAGATTAGCACTAACTGGTTTGCACATAATATAAGATTATATCTTATTTATTATTTTTTAAATTGTGAGCTAGTCTGTTCTGATGGGTCAGAGAAGGGAAGATGGGAAACTCTGGGTCTAATGGAGGACAAGTAACAGATAGAGCAGATTAAGGACCCTAAAGCACCTGAACACCTACAGAACACTCTATTAAGCACCACTTACCAGGTACAGTGATACCTCGGTTCTCGAACGCCTTGACTTTCGACCAAATTGGTATTCGACCAGGAAATTCGAGAAAATTTTGTCTTGGAATCCGAACAAATATTTGGAACTCGAACGTCCGAGATTAGCCGAGTTGAGCCGAATGGCGTTCATTCGGCCGAGCGCGCCTTGCCTGCGTCATCAGTGTGAGTCACGCTTTGTCACGCTTTGTGGAGAGAGAGAATCACGTTTTTGTGGAGAGAGTCACGCTTTGTGGAGAGACTCACGCTTTGTGCACGCTTTGTACACTGAATTTAACCCTTAGACATGGGTCCAAAGAAAGCCAGAAGTGGTAATGCAGACAAAGGTAAGCGGAAAGCTGTGAGAACAACGATTGAGCTGAAAAAAGAAATCATTGCCAAATATGAACAGGGCACACGTGTTTCAGATCTGTCTGCTGAGTATGGCATGCCAAGATCTACTATCTCAACTTTCCTTAAGAATAAAGCTGTTATAAAGGCTGCCAATGTTGCCAAAGGTGTTACATTGTTAACAAAGCAAAGGCCTCAGATAATGGAGGAAATGGAGAAGCTGCTTCTTATTTTCATTAAAGAAAAAGAGTTAGCAGGTGACAGCATCAATGAAGTCGTTATTTGTGAGAAAGCACCAGTAAATAGGCATATTTTGGGGGCTTGGAACAAATTAATCCAGTTTCCATTATTTCCTATGGGTTTCATTGTTTCGGTTCTCGAACAATTTGGTTCTCGACCGTTCTCCCGGAACGAATTATGTTCGAGAACCGAGGTATCACTGTACATGGTCTGCATAAAGATCTCTCCATGGAGCTAGGATTTAAACCTAGTCTGGCTCAAGAAATTCAGCTTTACTTGCTATATTCTGCCTTGCAGAGGAAGGGGGCTTTTATACTGGGTCTTGAAAGGCAAATAGGAGTCTGATGAAGAAGAAACATATCCTGTACTGACTTTGGCCTCTTGCTGCTCCTGGATTTGGCCAGAGGCCAGCATTTGGAGACCAGAATTAGGCTACTAGGATGACCAACTTATCCTGGTTTTCCCAGCACTTTCTTAGTTTAGTATTAAAGGTCCTACTTCTGCCTGACCTGTAGTGGTGCAGTGGAACACTGAGGTCACTGGATCAAAATCCTGGGTCTTGCCTGGTGGGAAAACAGCTGTGTTAGGATTGCTCGTTTGTACTTTGCATGATTAGTGAGTGAGCATGTGGCAGAACCACGTGTGTATAGTCTATGTCAGGCTACGGTGTTTTGATTTAGGGCAGATTGCTGATAGCAGATTGCCTGTCCGCCTGCCACTGTGAGGAGACGTTTTGCTGTTTGTTCGCCTGCCATAAGAAAAGGTTTTTCCTTGTCTGTTTGCTAGTCCGCCATTGTGAAAATCTATTAAACAGGAATGGCCCAATGCTTTCTGGCTCCACAGTTCCTCCACCGTCTGCCTGAATCCAATGTGAGCCTGCCTGGCCTCGGCCACTGGCACTACACCGGTCAAGGCACAGATGAGAAACAACTTTGAGTTGTTGCTTCCTGCTCCTCCCCTCTATACCCCTTGCCTCCCTCTCTCTCCTCTCTTTCTTAAAAAAAAAGAAAGTCCTCCTTCCCGGGAAGCCCATCAGTCCCAGGAAAACCAGGACAGTTAGTCACCCTAGGTCCTGGAGAACTGGTGACTTCTCTTTTACTCGTCCTTAATAACGGTCATTTACCCAAATGCACCCCTTTTATCTTCATGCTTGGCTTCTCCCTCTACACCAGGGATCGGGAACCTATGGCTTGCGAGCCAGATGTGGCTCTTTTGATGGCTGCATCTGGCTCGCAGACAAATCTTTAATAAAAAAAAAATAATAATGTTAAAAATATAAAACATTCTCAGGTATTACAATCCATTCATTTCCTACCGCTCATGTTCATGGTTGCGGGTGCCTGGAGCCAATCACAGCTGTTCTCCAGGACAACACCAAATTTGTATTGGATAATGCATAAAGTACACAGATCGTTGTATGGCTCTCACGGAATTACATTTTAAAATATGTGGTGTTCATGGCTCTCTCAGCCAAAAAGGTTCCCGATCCCTGCTCTAGACTCTTCCACTGCTTGACTTGGGTTAGAATTAAATGAGATAATTCATGCTTCTGATGAGCTAAGGCTTAGCTTAGATGTTTTTAAAACATCTGGCCTGCACACACTAACCCGAGTTTTAACTCTGCCCTCTCTGTATGGGAGCTGGCGCTTCTGATCCTGGAGTGAGCAAGTTTTCTTGTACTCTCTTCTGAGGAAGAATAATTAGTCCAGCCTGGCGCTCCCCCAGGACATAGCTGTTTGCCCCACAGAGCGATGGGTGAACATAACTCCCATCCGTAGGGAAGCACATGGGTGCTGGTACTGCCCGGGTGTCAAGTGTCAAGTGTTAGACCTTAGTGAAGTAAATAGGAAACAGATTCAGGGTTAGGATTCAGGGCCAAGACAGTTCAAGGTCAGCAGAGGCCAGGGACCTGAGTGCAGACCATAGGCCAAAGGGTCAAGCGGGGACAGGTTTTGGTTAGGACTTTGTTCTGCTCTCAGGCGCTAGTGCCGCCTTTCCTTTTGCATTGCTGCTGTCAGCTGAGCAGAGCAGACCTGCCGACCACTGTAGAGCATTGTACCTGGAGTCTTTCTTCTGTCTTTGTAGTCACGACCAGGTGGAACAGGGAAAGACATATCCTGTGAGTAGATATGGGGAGGAGCAGAGGCGACAGCTGGCTGCCCTGCCTGAATCCACGGTCTGGAAGAGCACTGTGAGGTGTAGTTGTGATTCTTTCCCCCAAATTTAGACAGTGATACAGGATACATACAAGGGCCCATGCATGACTTTCCCTGTGTCCTCTTTGGAAGCACCTGAGCACCTAACACTCTCGAAGAAGCCTGGGTTGCCCGAGCTGACCAGTGTTCACAAAGAGAGAGGAGCCTGTAGTCCTGGGTTCAAATCCTGATTCTCCACTTCCTTGCTGTGTAACACTCTGTTTTCTTTTCTGTATAATTGAGATAAATAATCTGATTCTCCCCATATTGTCTTTGAGTGGGTTACATGAGATAGGCTTTGCCAACCACTAACCCCATGCCTGCCTTGGCGCCTCTATTATTTCTCCTTGGGCTCTAGCTATGATTGGTTTTAAACCCCCCAACTTTTGCCACCTGTGGAGAAGGTCATTTTCTGTCCTGGGTGAGCATAGTAGAGAGGAATAAAGCCCTCAGGCCAAGTTAAAGAGACATGGCTCTGTGACCTTGGGAAAGCTTTTAACTTTTAACTAGAGGGCTAAGGACTGGTTCCACTCAGGCATCTTGGGGTTTCTGTTGTTTCCAAACCTATTGGTTTATTTTATCAGTCCATGTTTATGGAAGTCTGAACGGGGAAATACAACGCACACCTACTTTCTCAAGGACTGGCAGACAGGCAAGTAAATGAAAGCGCACTGGAAGAAGTGAGTTCAGGGTTGGCGGAGGGAAATGAGGCTGCTGCCTCCCTCCAGGGAAAATGTTTCGTCTCACACCTGGTTCACTTCTTAAACTGGATTCCCCCCTTTGGATGAGGATGTAATTTAATGACGGACAGAAACTTTCATCAGGTTGCCTTCCTTAAAAAGAGCTGATTCAGACAATGTTTGGTCTGGCTGTTAAGTCTACCCGGGGTCTTAGGAAGTTCAAGTGCCATTATTCTATGTATTAGCTATTATTTCCTTTAAAAGCCCATATTGTTATTTATTACTCTTGTTTTACAGATGGGAAAGCTGAGGCCCAGGGATGTTGACTCACTTGCCCTATTTCATACAAGGGCAGATTTAGTTATTGAACTTGGGTCTGCCCAACCTCAGCTGAGCTCTCAGCTGTAGTTGGTATCAGTTCTGTTGTGCTCCTTACTGGGCTGGGAGCCCCTTGAGCCTTTTGGCTCAAGCCAGCTGAACTACAGAAGGAGTGTATGTGGGAACTGTGATTGTCACAATTCCCAGGTGTTGTCTTGGAGGTCACGGAGAGGCAGTTGTTGGAGATTCACACAGGGAAGGGGACGGGGTTTAAAATGAGGGAGCCTGAATTTGAAGACTTTACAATGTGAACATTAAAAGTTCTGACTCTAAGGTCAGACAGCCTGTGTTCAAATTCCGGCTCCAAATACCACATCCTTTATATGTGACCTTGAGCAGTTACTGAACCTCCTGTTTCTTCATTTACATAATAAGGATAATTTTGTGCCTGATGTGGTTAGCAGGAGGATGAGATCCCCTAATACAATGCTAGCATGAGGCTGGCTACCATTATTGCGTCTTTTACTATTTCTTTTAATCATGGTAAAATATACACAATGTGAAATGTATCATTTTAACCATTTTAAAGTGTACAGTTCAGTGGCATTCAGTGCATTCACATTGTTGTGCAACTGTCACCATCCATCTCCAGAACTTTCTCATCTTCCCAAACTGAAACTCATCCCCGTTAAACACTCATTCCCCAGGCCCCTCCACCAGTCCCTGGCTCCCACCACCTACTTTCTGTCTCTATGGATCTGACTCCTCTTGGGACCTCCTGTGAGTGGAATCACACAGCATCTGTCCTATGTCTGGCTTCTCTCACCTAGCATGTCTCCAAGGTTCATTCATGCTGTGACAGGTGTCAAAGTGTCCTTCCTTTTTAGGGCTGAATAATATTCCATCCTTTGTGTGAATGGACTACATTGTGTTTATCCATCATCCGTCAGTGGTGTTCCTGGGGTTTTAAAACTCAGCTTCACAGTGACTTCTTGCACATTTCCAGGCCATGGGCAGCAAAAGAAATTGTTCCATCACGCATGCATATGTGCAATAGAAAGCCCTGCTTTACCATCCCTGGCTTTCAGTCTTTCCCAGTTTTTCAAGTCACAACCAAATAGAATAGGAAAAAAGATATCGTGTGAGCAGATATGGGGCACAGTGGCGACAGCTGGCTGTTAGGTTCAGATCAAGAGTCTTTGAAATCATTGTGTTTTTGGTTATGATTCTTTCCCCCAGATTTAGACGGTGACATGGGATAAATACGAGGACCCATGACTCTGGTGATGTGCATCAGTCAAGTCCATGAGAAATGAGAAAGCCCAGCCTGTTTCACAAGGTGGCCACAGTGGCTGCAGTGAAACAGTGTGTGGCAATGCTCCCAGAGTATCAAATGCAGACCTTGGAGGGCACTCCCTCCCCCTCACTCATGGTGGGCGGCTCTGACTGTTCAGTTTGCTCTTGGACCTTTTTTCTGTCTGAGGTTTTCCCCTGCTGCGTGGGGGTTGTTGACCGAGTTGTTTTTCTTCATAATTTTAGCCATGGAGTACCCAACTTCAAAGGTGTGCAAATGACTTGCAACCTTTGCTCTTCTTTGAGATGATTTTGTCTGGATAAATTAAGAACCTGAGCATTCTCTGGTGATAGAAACAACCGGAAAATGGACACTTGATAATAATTCTTTGCATACTTCATTGAGGGTGGGTCTTGCAGTGCCCTGTGGTGGTTTAAGGAATCCTTGGTGGTTGTTCCCAAGCCTCACATTTTAAATGGAGCTGAGAAAGGACCGTCATTGCTAGCCTGGGCCCCACCTACACTGCAGGAATTCACTGAGGGACTGGGCTGATGGGGGCTGCCAGAGAGTGGCACATAAGCAAATGGAAACTTCCCTCTGATTCTGCCTGCCTGCTAGGTTAGTAGCATTGTCAGGGCAGGGACACTATGACCTGACACATGGCAGGCCCTCAGTAAAACTTGGCCACGTGGCCGGTGTGGCTTCTTTATGTGTGCAAGTTGGGATCTGAACTGGAGTTGCAAGATTTGGGTTTGGGGACAACTGGAAACCGGTGTGACCACAGGGAAGCCGGAGGGTGGTGTGCTGGGGCCTCTGAAGCTGAGATTGAGGGCTGGATGGACAGATAAGCTCAATGGGACTATTTCAGCCCATCTACTTTGATGATTTCTCTTATTCTTTGCCACCAGTGGTGCTCTAAGGCAGTGGTTCTCACCTGAGGGTGATTTTGGCATTACATTGTCTGGGGACATTTGCGGTTGTCACACCTGGGGGGGTAAAGGGTGCAAACAGCATCAGTGGGTGGGAGCCAGAGATGCTTGCTCCTACGATGCATAGGGCAGCCCCAGGACAGAAAGTGATGCAGTCCTAAATGTCAGTAGGACTGTGGCCAGAAACCCTGCTCTCAGACAACAGTGATGGGATTATCAGTCCCAAATCTCTAGCTTGGGAAAGCACCCAACATTACCAGGTGTGGAACAGGCCAGGAGAAAAGAAGCCAGCAGGTGGTCCTGTCCTGCCGTGAACCAAACCAATATTCCGTCCAAAGCGGTATTTGGCAGAGGATGTGTTTGTTACCTCCAGCCCATGGTATCTACTTCGATAAGTTTTGTGGATTGTTCCAGATCACGTTGATGAGGCAGCTTCCTCCTCCATGGCTGCTAGCCTGTAGCTCTCCTGTGGGAGAGGAGGCAGCTGCCCTGCCATCACTCTGCCCTGTGTGAATGTGCTTATACATGTTCTTGTCAGGGATTTGGTTCAGGGGGTCACTGAGTTGTGTGCTTTTCTTTTGTTGTTCATCAATTTAATTTGTTACTAATAATAAAATCTGGAAATCACCTGGCCCTGAAGCCCAAGGTCATTGATAAAGCTTGGTGTCATGCACGTCATTTTCAAAGGCTGGCTTTGAAAAAAGGCAGAGGATGGAGTACAATCTTTCTCTAGAACACAGCGGCTGCTGGCACTTCAGTAACAGGATCATTTCTTAAAAATTGAATTTAGCTCACTGCTAAATAAGCCCACAACTGAACCCCAAGGGGACAATACTTCTAGAATTGCCTGGTTGTATCAAGGACAGTTTGAGTGAAGTCTCTGGAAGGAAACTTGGGCACAAAATTGAAGGTGGCACCAGAAAGCTCAGCACTTTAATGCAGTATTTTATTTTTATTTATTTTTTAGGTGATAGTGAGGCAGACTCCACATGTGACCCAACCGAGATTGATCCACCTGGCAACCCCATCTGGGGGGATGCTGGAGTACTGAGCTATTTTTAGCAAATGAGGCTGACACACTCAGACCAACCCAGCTATCCTTAGCACCTAGGGCCACACTTGAACCAATTGAGCCACTGGCTGCGGGAGGGAAAGAGGAGGGTGGGGGGAGAAACAGATGGTTGCTTCTGTGTGCTCTGACTGGGAATTGAACCTGGTACGTACATATGCCAGGCTAATGCTCTATCCACTGAGCCACTGGCCAGGGCCAAATACAGTCTTTCTAAAAATCAAATTTAAGGTAAAAAATATTCATGTCTTATCTTGACCCTGTCAAATCCTATTTTTATTTTAAATTTTGACATTTTGTGCACCATGGACTTTTAGACCTTAATTTTGATTTTTAAATATTACATTAAAATATTTTTTGTCTTGATAATTGATTGATGCCCTATTACATTTTGTTACCAGCCCTCAGTGTCTGGATAGTTTTCTCAGTCCATTTTACAAATGAGGAAACAGCCTCACGAAGGCTCGGTTCCAGCCCTGTGGTTACGCGGCCAGTAAACGGCAGAGCGAGGACTTGAAGCCCTGCAGTCAGGCTTCCGAATCCACACTTTCCAAGCCCTCAGCTTTTGTCAGTTTCCTAAGTTGGTGTGTGTTTCAGGTGGGCAGAGTTTCTTGTACTAGTTTGTTTATGGAGAGAAGACACTCCTGTTTCCTTTTGGCTTTTACTTTCTTAAATTACATAATGGCAACAAATATTATGTAAAACCTTGGCACTTAATTGTTCAAACCATCAGATTTCTACCTATATAAGACTCTTCAGTGTGTGTGTGTGTGTGTGTGTATGAGAGAGAGAGAGAGAGAGAGAGAGTGAGAAAGATAGGAAGGGAACGAGATGAGAAGCATTAACTCATAGTTGCGTCACTTGAGTTGTTCATAAATTACTTCTCATACGTGCCTTGACTGGGGGGCTCCAGTTGAGCCAGTGACCCCTTGCTCAAGCCAGCGATCTTGAGCTTCAAAGCCGGTGACCTTGGCCTGACGAGGCGGTGGCACAGTGGATAGAGCGTCGGCCTGGGACACTGAGGACCCAGGTTCGAAACCCCGACATTTGTGGCTAAGCGTGGGATTATATATATGACCCCATGGTCACTGACTTCAGTCCAAAGGTTGCCGGCTTGAGCCCAAGGTTGCTGCCTTGAGCAAGGGGTCACTAGCTCAGCTGGAGCCCCCAGTCAAGGCACATATGAGAAAGTAACCGATGAACAACTAAGGTGCCGTAACTATGAGTTGATACTTCTCATCTCTCTCCCTTCCTGTCTGTCCCTGTCTCCCTTGTCTGTCCCTGTCTGCCTGTCTATCTCTTAAAAAAAACCCAAACAATCCAGCAACTTTTGGGCTTCTAATGCTGGTGGTTGAGGCCAGGAAGGTTCACACTGGATTCAGGCAGATGGTAGAGAAACTGCAGAGCCAGAAAGCGTTGGGCCACTCCCGTTTAATCGTTTCTTGCAACAGTGGATGAGCATACAGGCAGGGGAAAACCGTTTCTCAGGCAAAGAAACAGCAAAAATGGCCCTTCATAGTGGTGGGCAGACAGTCCACAATCCGCCCTCCACAATGTCCCTGAGCGCAAGCTCCCATAGTGGTATACAGGCTATGCACACGTGCCTCTGCCACGTGCTCATGCACTCATCAAGCAAAGTGCTTACAGCCAGTAAGCCAGCGGGCAGGCCTAACACAGCTGTCTTCCCCATAGGGCTCAGTAACCATGGGATTATGTTGATGATCCCATGCTCAAACTGGCGACCCTGTGCTCAATCTGGTGAGCCTCTCTGCTCAAGCTGGTGACCTTGGGGTTTTGTACCTGGGACCTCAGTGTCCCAGTTGACACTCTATCCACTGTACCACCACCGATCAGGCATGACTCTTCAGTTTTTTAGTTAAGAAATTTTTATTGTGGTAAATACATATAATGTAAAACTTATCATCTTAACCATTTTTTAAGTACACAGTTCTGTGGCATTAAGTATATTCACATTGTTGTACAACCATTCCCACCACCCATCTACAGAACTCTTACCATCCCAAACTGAAACTTTGTCTCCATTAACTCTCTTAACTCCTCCAGTGTTGGGAAAACAGCTGTGTTAAGCTTGCTCACTTGCACTTTGCATGATTAGTGCATGAGCACATGGCAGAACCACAAGTGTGTAGTCTATGTAAGGCTACGGGTGCTTTCCCTCAAGGCGGCTTTTGTGGGTTACTTGCTCACCACTGTCAGGGCCTATTTTTCTGTTTGCTCTCCTGCTGCTATGAGAAGCAGTTTTCTCCTGCTATGTGCTCGCCTGCTGTTGTGAGGCTCTAATGAACAAGAATGATGCTTCACTTTCTGGCTCCGCAGTTCCTCTACCATCTGCCCAAATCCAATGTGGACCTGCCTGGCCTCAACCACCAACCGGTATTACACCCAGCCCTCAGGCCCTAGTTCCCACGATCTACTCTCTGTTTCTAAGATCTGACTCCTTTTGATAGCTCCTGTGAGTGAAATCACACAGCATTTGTCTTTTTGTGTCTGGCTTATTTCACTGAGCATGTTTTCAAGGTTCATTCATGTTGTAGCAAGTGTCAGATGTACTTTCTTTTTAAGGCTGAATAATATTCCATTGTCTGGATGTTTGTGTGTGAGAATGTATATGTCTGTGTGTCTGTCTACATCTATCAAATCTATATATTGCATTTTGTTCATATAGTCAACCTATTTTTTTAAAGGTTAATATGCATACATTGGTCAAAACCATTTTAAAGAGGTTCACAAAAAAAGTAAGACCTTGCCATGTCTTCTGCCCTCTCCCCAGAGGCAACCATTCCTCTGCGCAGTTTGTTTGCCCAGAGAGAATTACACATGTACGTAAGTGTTTGCCGCTCACACCTGCCTACCCCATTTTGCACAGATAATTTCCTTGCTGCTCTGTGTCTTGGCTTACTCCCTTTTTAACATTTCCTGGTAGTCGGCTGCATCATGTTCTCTTGTGGCCACGGTCATTTGTAATGTCTTTCTTCAACCTGCTGTCTACGGCCATCTCCAGCCCTTTGTTATAAATGGTGAAGCAGTTGGCTGTCCTCATACAAAACATGCACAGAGAACACCCTAGACTTCACTTTTGAACTGAAGTAGGCTGAGGAGAGTAGTATTTAAAGATGGGGGTTGGGCAGGACATTCTGCGTTTTATCCTGTAAGCTATTCACACATTATTTTTTATCAAAGCCACATGGATCTTCTATGGAATAAAATGTGTTACAGAGTCGATCTCAACATTTGCATACATGGAGAGTAGAAGCTGGAATTTCAAATAAATGTCAGGCTGATGCAGGCTGCTGAATTGAGGTGTGAGTGATACATGTATTGCTCTCTGCAAGCCATGTCTGGAGGAATTAAACCGTAATTATTAAGGTGATACACAGACTTGTGCTGAGACCCACCCAGGCCTCAGGTGGATTATGTGACCAAGCTCCAGGTGTGGGTTGTGATCCTCAGTGCTCCTACCTGCTCTGACCTGTTTTGAGCTCTACTCTAATGCTGGATTTGAAGAGTCAAATTTGTTCCAACACGATAGTGGTGCAAAGGCACAATTTAAACATGTTGCAAATTTCACCTTTGCTTCTGCGTGATGTTGTCTCTGAGAAAAGTGGGTGAACTGAACTCAGAAAGCTGCTCCCAGCTGAACCAAGCCGTGTAGGCAAAAATGCATGCACACATCTGAAACACGTGTCCCCTCCCTCAGACCCCTGCATGGGTTATGAGCCACCACCATCCACATCTGGGGTCTGGACATTACATCCATTTTACATAACCCTCTCACCACCTCTGTAATCATTCACAGCTACAACCCTCTGACACCCACTTCCACACAAGCAAACATCAGGCCCTTTGCAAGGTCAAGTGTCTCGTATTTTGTAGTTGTGTATTGCTTGATAATTTGGCATGTCCAAAACAACGTTACTCTTTTTTATTAGCTTCCTATTTTATTATGTGTCACTAATGATATATTTGAGTGCTGTGGCCTAACCCTGTTTTCCCTGTAAACGTGGTGATTTTTAGGAATGTAAAATTATGTAGCAGAACAGGTTGTATTTATTTTCCAGAGAGCAACAGGGAGCTGAGACCAGGCATTGCCCAGTAACCCAGCCCATCAGCCCATCACTTGGAAGGCCTCAGTGTTGTCACCTTCAGACTCTATGACCTGCTTCCAAGCTTATTGGGAGCTGGCAGAAAGTTCAGCCCATGTGAGGACATCATTAAAAGCTGTAGCTACTGTTAGTGCAGCTCTTGCTCTTTTCTGGGCTTTGGGGTCTGGTGGTGAATAAAAATCACAAGGGGCTTGTAATGTAGGTGGCCGAGGCCAGGCAGGTTCACATTGGATTCAGGCAGATAGACAGTAGAGGAACTGTGGAACCAGAAAGTGTTGGGCTATTCCCATTTATTGGAGTCTTGCAGGGCAGATGAACAAAAAGGCAGGGGAAACCTCTTCTCATGACAGCAGGAGAACGAACACCAAAATGGCCCCTCGCAATGGTGGGAAAGCAATCAGCCGTAACCTCCCTGAAGGCAAGCACTGTAGCCTTACATAGGCTATACACACGTGGCTCTGCCATGTGGTCACACACTAATCATGCAAAGTACAAGAGAGCAAGCCTAACAGCTGTTTTCCCCACATTCCACCCCTTTAGGGTTGCTCACCTCACAATCTATGGGACAGTTATCTTCTTTGATGGTCCCTGTGCAAGGAGTGAAGTATATCACATAAACGGAGACTATAGAAACCCCACAGCTGTACCCAAACTGATAATATTCACAAAGATGCCCTTCACAATGTCTTTCTGAGCACTCTGCTCAGGGAGTTAACTGGAGGAATTCTTCTAGCATCCTACCCCACGGTGCCAACAAGGTCACCCGTCATAGGTGGGGGGACTTGTACAGGCCAGGGCCATGTCCATTGAAGAAAGTGTCCTTAGTGCGTCTCTGCAGCTGGATGGGAGCAGCTGTGTGGTGCAGGAGGGCCACCACAGGTGCCAGGCCCCACAGTCAGGGTTTCTTATACTGCCCACAAGCAGCATGACCATCTAGCAAGGGAGCTGGTGCCCCCCTCTTGTCACAGTCCCTGCTTCAATAGTCCATTATACTGCTTAATGATCAGTCCACAATAAACATCCCAGCAGTCTGTGCAAATCACTTAAGGTGAAGGTCCATTATAGGCAACTAGCCATACAGCTTTTTGATAACAGACCTCAGTGCCTTTCCATAAGCACTCTGTTGCCACAGCCCCAACTAAACCCCTCAGCATGCTCACGGGACCTGGTGGAGTCTTACACATTCAAGGCCTGTGCTGCCTTGACAGTTCTCTTAGCTGCTTCTGGTGATGCAAAAAAGCATCTATTATCTTCTAACGCCAACGCCTGCTGCACATTAGAAGGGACAAGCGAATTGCCAGTTTCACATGGGGCCTCATGGTCCCTCGGCCTTCCCATTATTCAAACTGGAACAATAGGTCTTGGGGATCCTCCCCTCCCACAGCTGTCTGCATCATATAATCCCGCAACTGTGCAACCCCAAAGCCAGCCATTTTCTTGGCAGCTTCCAGGGCTTTGACTTCCCCCACCTTTTCAGCAGCTGGAATGTCTGTTCTGGCTCAAGCTACCGCCAAAGCTCTAAAAGTACTCTATTAGACTTGCCATCCAATTTCTCACTATCTGCCCTGGCGGCAATCAAATCTACCCACATCTGTGTTCGAGTAACCTTTACAGGCCCATTTCTCTTGTTAGTCAGCAGAGGGAGGCAGCATGGGCAGTAGCCTGCATAGCCTTATGGTTCCATGCTGTCTCCACCTCCCCCAAATCTGCCACCATCTGTGTGACTCAAGATATCCCTAGTGACCCAAAAAGTGCTGACAGGGCACTACAGAGAATAAGATCCCTCATATCTGCCATAAATACTTCCTCATCTGGCTCATGAGACCTTGGGTTGAAAGCAGCATTCTTTATTCCTAGTTCATGGAGGACCTGCTGCAGCTCCATATATGTCTGCCACCGACTCACTGCTCCTGGCAAGTCTCCAGCATTCTGCCAGACTGTACAAATTGCAGCCATCACCCATTCCAATAGGGCATGGTTTCCTGAGTTGTCATGGCAGTTCTGAAGTTGCTGCCTCAAGGAGGAGTGTGTGGTAATGGCAGCTAATTTCTCCATCTCTGTTCCAGAGAGCATGATGCCATCCACCCCTGTGTCCTACAACCACAGCAACCAACCTGCCAGAGACTTTGGTGGGTTTTTGCCTGAATTTTGCCCCTAACTTTGTCAACACTGTCTGGGTGTAGGCCTGGACCACAAAGTGCTCAACTACTAGCAGAGGAGGCTATGTCTGCCCCTGAGGTACTTTTGGCTGCCGAGTTTATACCTTCTGGGTGACCACAGGCCAGGCTCTGAGTCTGCAGATGGCAGTTTTAGCCTGAGCCTCCCCCTCAGAAGAGGAGGAGTTAGAAATGCCTGCTGCTGCTGACTCAGAGCCACTTTGCTGGTATGGATGCAGCTCCTTCTTCAGCAGCCACTTTGGCTCTTGTGGCTGCTGGCTCTCGGCCTGAAGTTGAAACTTGAGATCTTGAACCCACAGCTGTTTCTCTAACAACTGTTGCTGCCATCGTTCAGCTTCTGGGGCAAACTGGAGTTGTCAAACCTGTAATTCTTTCTCAAGCAACCATTCCAGTTCCAGGCGCTGATAGTGTTCAGTCTGCATTTCACACTGGAGCTCTTGAAAGCAGTCAGTCTCCTTCTCCAGCAACTGTTGTAGTTCAAGCCACTGTCTGGGCTGTATCTGCAGCTCATCCTGGAGTTCTCGAACTTGGGCGGTCTCTTACACAGATCTTTCCGTTTCTGCTGGCAGGACTGTAAAAACACCCAGCCCACAGCCCCCAACAGGATTGCCATAGGAAACCATATGCTGGAGAACAACAACCACACCTCTATTCCACCCTTCAAGGGTGTTGTTGGTGGCTTCATACAAATCTGATCCAAATCCTGCCAGCTACGGCAGATGTAATGCAGGTAGTAGTGGTTGGGCAGGTTCACACTGGATATGGGAAGATGGTAGAAGAACTGCGGAGCTGGACAGCATTTGGCCATTCCCATTTAATAGATTGTCTCACAACAACAGATGAGCAAACAGGCAGGGAATAACTGCTTCTCATGGCAGCAGGTGAACAAACAGTCCCTGGCAGTGGCAGGAAAGCAATCCGCCATAACTGCCCTGAGGGCAAGCACCTGAAACCTTATGTAGGCTATACACATGTGGCTCTGCCA
This sequence comes from Saccopteryx leptura, assembly GCF_036850995.1. Classification (NCBI taxonomy): domain Eukaryota; kingdom Metazoa; phylum Chordata; class Mammalia; order Chiroptera; family Emballonuridae; genus Saccopteryx; species Saccopteryx leptura. Next base: position 134,219,558 of record NC_089508.1, on the reverse strand, counting down.
TGTGCTCACGCACTAATCATGCAAAGTACAAGTGAGCAACCCTAACACAGCTGTTTACCCCACAGAGCCTCGTCTCCTGAAACTCACACTCTAGTGGGCCCGGTCCTCAGTAAGCAAGTCAACAGACATATAGAAAGGAAAATTTCAGTTGATGATAAGTCCTAGGAAGGAATTAGTCTGGGTGACAAGATGAGGCTGGATGGAAGGGGCTCCTTGACACAGAGAGGTTGGGGGAGCCCCTCTGAAGCTGACATCCAAACAGACCAGGAGACTCAAGGTGAAGCTGCTATGGGAGGTGCTGGGGGGCAGAGTGAATTTTAGGTGGCCAGAGTGTATGTGCAAAGGCCCTGAGGTGACCTAGTGATTTTTCAGGAACAGGTTTTTATTGCCTGGTTATTCTGTGCCACTACGAAGTCATAGAATGAACCTCACAACAACTAATTATCTTCCATTTTACAAAAGGGGAAACGAGGTTCAGTGAAGCTAAGACATCCGCCTAAGAGCTCAGAGTCAGGGAGTGGTAGATTCCACCATGGATCTTATTCTCTGGCCTTAGTTTCTAACCACTGTTATAGGCCTCCCCTAAATAAAATACCAAGTGGTGGGGTGTCAGGAGAGCATTGACTCATATCCCTCCATTAAACCACCCGCCCTCAGCTTAGCAGCCACTACCTCCCCCTCTCTGAGAGCCAGCACTAGTGGTCCTGTGCTTATCTTAACCATTCACCCAACCCTGTTTCCATGGCCCCATGGCTCCAGCTGTTGGTTTCTCACATTCGTGACAATTGTTCTCTGAAGCTGTCGAGATTATGACGCTGGTGTGTCAGACCCCATTTTTCTAGTGCAAAGTTTCTACTTGGCTATCGCTGTTTAATTTTCCAAGTTTTCTTTTCTGTAGTTGTTGTTGCTAAGGAAAAATACATTACATTTTATCTTTGCATTCTGTGGAACTCTGTGAGTAATGGGCAACTAGGAATGAGAATTGCCAAGGACACAGATGGGAAGGAAATGCAGGGGGATGTCTTTTGAGAACCACGATGCACCTTTGATCTTTAGATTCAAAGTAGAACTCAAGATGAGGTGGGAATGGGGATTAGGAATCTACCCAAGGAGCAACATTGCAGTTGCTCTTGGAGGCCACACAAGGGTTACATGGCAAGGGATCAGTGACATTTCAGAGGGCTTTGTTGTCTTTGCTATAGACCAGTATCAAGAAGCAGAAGTTTGTAAGCCAAACATGAGGTAGTTTTCTGAGGGTACAGAGGCAGGAATGGAGGGAGGGGGCAGGTCTTCATCATAAATCTCTTTTCAGGTTCAAGGGCCTGTTCCTCATACCTCTTTCTTTAGCCAGGATGGGAGACATAACTGGGTGGATCACGTTTTAGTTGAAAGCCTTCTTTCTTTCTTTCTTTCTTTCTTTCTTTCTTTCTTTCTTTCTTTCTTTCTTTCTTTATTTCTTTCTTTCTTTCTTTCTTTCTTTCTTTCCTTCCTTCCTTCCTTCCTTCCTTCCTTCCTTCCTTCCTTCCTCCCTCCCTCCCTCCCTCCCTCCCTCCCTCCCTTCCTCTCTCCCTTCCTCCCTCCCTCCTCCCTCCCTCCCTCCCTCCCTTCCTTCCTTCTCTTTCTTTCTTTCTTTCCTTTCTTTCCTTCCTTTCCTTTTCCTTTCCTTTCCTTTCCTTTCCTTTCCTTTCCTTTCCTTTCCTTTCCTTTCCTTTCCTTTCCTTTCCTTTCCTTTCCTTTCCTTTCCTTCTTTCCTTCTTTCTTTTCTTCCATCTTTCTTTCTCTTTTAGGTACGAGGAGGGGAGATAGTGAGGCAGACTCCCACATGATGCCCCCCCTCGACCGGGATCCACCTGGCAAACCTGTCTGGGGCCGATGCTTGAGTATCAAGCTATTTTTAGTGCCTGTGGCTGATATGCTCCAATGAAGCTATTCTTAGTGCCGAGGGCCATGCTTAAACCAGTCGAGCCACTGGCTCTGGGAGGGGGGTGGGTGGGGAGAAGGTGGAGAGTGGGGGGGAGAAGCAGATCATTACTTCTTCTGTGTGCCCTGACTAGGAATCTAACCCAGGCTGTCTATATGCCAGGCTGATGCTCTATCCACTGAGCCACTGGCCAGGGCTGAGAGCTTTATTTCTGAGGATTTCTGTTTTCCCAGCCTCTTTGGGCCCCATCCAGCTTTCTCTCCATGTCTGTGTTTGTGTGGTGGGACTTCGTTACACCTCTTGCTTTGTGTCTCACTCATTTTAGTTTGAGCCTGAAGTTGTTCAAGGCCCAGATTCCAAACCTTTCCCAGTGTAAATCACAGGTTTTGGGTAGGAATGCACCCAATAGCCCTCCAATTATGGTTTCCCTAGGAGGCTATTAAATCTTGATTTCTGAGAGAAAAATTGGGCATCTTGTGTTTTTCCCTTTCAGTCTGCAGTATTCTGCTCCTTTGGGTCAGCTCTTCTGGAAACTTCCAAGTAGCTTCAAAGGTGTCATTGAGAGTGTGGTTATTATACAAAGTAGTTGGGCTTTAGACAAAGCACAGCATATGTTTTCTTTAACAGCACCTTGGAAAACACTTTTAGGTTGTTTTCTTCGGGGGAAGATGTGAGTGTGGAGTTGGTGGGAATATGGAGAGATTGTGGATTCAGATAGAAATGGACATACAACATGTCTGACTGAGACCTTTCTGTGTCAGACTGTGGGCTTCTGGAGGGCAGGGATGGCCCGGTTGTGTCAGCATCTCTGTACTTGGCCTGTAGATGCCTGGGGCACAGAGCAGGTACCAACTTGTGTTTGTTGAATTTTTTTTTTTTTTTATAATAATTTTATTTTTTTAATGGGGTGACATCAATAAATCAGGATACATATATTCAAAGATAACAAGTCCAGGTTATCTTGTCATTCAATTATGTTGCATACCCACCACCCAAAGTCAGATTGTCCTCTGTCACCTTCTATCTTGTTTTCTTTGTGCCCCTCCCCACCCCCTTTCCCTCTCCCATTCCCCCCTCCCCCCCCGTAACCACCACACTCTTATCAATGTCTCTTAGTTTCACTATTATGTCCCACCTACGTATGGAATAATACAGTTCCTGGTTTTTTCTGATTTACTTATTTCGCTTCGTATCATGTTATCAAGATCCCACCATTTTGCTGTAAATGTTCCGATGTCATCATTTTTTATGGCTGAGTAGTATTCCATAGTGTATATGTGCCACATCTTCTTTATCCAGTCATCTGTTGATGGGCTTTTTGGTTGTTTCCATGTCCTGGCCACTGTGAACAATGCTGCAATAAACATGGGGCTGCATGTGTCTTTACGTATCAATGTTTCTGAGTTTTTGGGATATATACCCAGTAGAGGGATTGCTGGGTCATAAGGTAGTTCTATTTTCAGGTTTTTGAGGAACCACCATACTTTCTTCCATAATGGTTGTACTACTTTACATTCCCACCAACAGTGTATGAGGGTTCCTTTTTCTCCACAGCCTCTCCAACATTTGCTATTACCTGTCTTGCTAATAACAGCTAATCGAACAGGTGTGAGGTGGTATCTCATTGCCGTTTTGATTTGCATTTCTCTAATAGCTAAAGAAGATGAGCATCTTTTCATATATCTGTTGGCCATTTGTATTTCTTCCTGGGAGAAGTGTCTATTCATATCCTCTTCCCATTTTTTTATTGGATTGTTTGTTTGTTTGTTGTTGAGTTTTATGAGTTCTTTGTATATTTTGGATATTAGGCCCTTATCTGAGCTGTTGTTTGAAAATATCATTTCCCATTTAGTTGGCTTTCTGTTTATTTTGTTATCAGTTTCTCTTGCTGAGCAAAAACTTCTTAGTCTGATGTAGTCCCATTCATTAATTTTTGCCTTCACTTCTCTTGCCTGTGGAGTCAAATTCATAAAATGCTCTTTAAAACCCAGGTCCATGAGTTGAGTACCTATGTCTTCTTCTATGTACTTAATTGTTTCAGGTCTTATGTTTAGATCTTTGGTCCATTTTGAGTTAATTTTAGTACAGGGGACAGACAGTAGTCCAGTTTCATTCTTTTGCATGTGGCTTTCCAGTTTTCCCAGCACCATTTATTGAAGAGGCTTTCTTTTCTCCATTGTGTGTTGTTGGCCCCTTTATCAAAAATTATTTGACTATATATATGTGGTTTTATTTCTGGACTTTCTATTCTGTTCCATTGGTCTGATTGTCTATTTTTCTGCCAATACCATGCTGTTTTGATTGTCGTGGCCCTATAATATAGTTTGAAGTCAGGTATATATAGTTTGTAATTCCCCCAGCTTCCTTCTTTTTCTTTAGGATTGCTTTGGCTATTCGGGGTTTTTTATAGTTCTATATAAATCTGATGATTTTTTGCTCTATTTCTTTAAAAAACGTCATTGGAAGTTTGATGGGAATTGCATTAAATTTGTATATTGCTTTGGGTAATATAGCCATCTTGATTATATTTATTCTTCCTAGCCAAGAACAAGGTATATTCTTCCATCTCATTATATCTTTTTCGATTTCCCTTAACAATGGTTTATAGTTTTCATTATATAAGTCCTTTACATTCTTTGTTATGTTTATTCCTAAGTATTTTATTTTTTTTGTTGCAATCGTGAAGGGGATTATTCTTTTGAGTTCCTTCTCAGTTGTTTCATTGTTGGCATATAGAAAGGCTATTGACTTCTGTATGTTAATTTTGTATCCTGCGACCTTACTGTATTGGCTTATTGTTTCTAGTAGTCTTTTTGTGGATTCTTTGGGGTTTTCGATGTATAGGATCATATCATCTGCAAAAAGTGATACCTTTACTTCTTCTTTTCCGATATGGATGCCTTTTATTTCTTTGTCTTGTCTGATTGCTCTGGCTAGAACTTCTAGTACCACATTAAATAAGAGTGGAGAGAGTGGACAACCCTGTCTTGTTCCTGATTTAAGGGGGAAAGCCTTCAGTTTAGTGCCATTTAATATGATGTTAGCTGATGGTTTATCATATATGGCCTTTATTATGTTGAGATATTTTCCTTCTATACCCATTTTGTTGAGAGTCTTAAACATAAAATTGTGTTGTATTTTATCGAAAGCCTTTTCTGCGTCTATTGATAAGATCATGTGGTTTTTGTTCTTTGTTTTGTTGATATGGTGTATTACGTTAACCGTTTTACGTATGTTGAACCATCCTTGAGATTCTGGGATGAATCCCACTTGATCATGATGTATTATTTTTTTAATATGTTGTTGTATTCGATTTGCTAGTATTTTGTTTAGTATTTTAGCATCTGTATTCATTAGAGATATTGGTCTGTAGTTTTCTTTTTTTGTGCCATCCTTGCCTGGTTTTGGTATTAGGGTTATGTTGGCCTCATAAAATGTGTTTGGAAGTATTGCTTCTTCTTCAATTTTTTGGAAGACTTTGAGTAGAATAGGAACCAAGTCTTCTTTGAATGTTTGATAAAATTTGCTTGTATAGCCGTCAGGGCCTGGACTTTTATTTTTGGGGAGGTTTTTAATGGTTTTTTCTATTTCTTCTTTACTGATAGGTCTGTTTAGGCTTTCTGCTTCTTCTTGACTCAGTCTAGGAAGGTTGTATTGTTCTAGGAATTTATCCATTTCTTCTAGGTTGTTGAATTTAGTGGCATAAAGTTTTTCATAGTATTCTACAATAATTCTTTGTATATCTACGGTGTCCGTGGTGATTTCTCCTCTTTCATTTTGGATTTTGTTTATATGAGTTCTTTCTCTTTTTTCCTTGGTAAGTCTTGCCAAGGGTTTGTCAATTTTGTTGATCTTTTCAAAGAACCAGCTCCTTGTTCTATTAATTTTTTCTATAGTTTTTCTGTTCTCTAATTCATTTATTTCTGCTCTGATTTTTATTATCTCCTTTCTTCGGCTGGTTTTGGGTTGTCTTTGTTCTTCTTTTTCTAGTTCTTTAAGGTGGGAAGTTAAGTGGTTCACTTGGGCTCTCTCCTGTTTGTTCATATATGCTTGAAGTGATATGAACTTCCCTCTTATTACTGCTTTTGCTGCATCCCATAGATTCTGATATGTCGTATTGTCATTTTCATTAGTCTCTATATATCTATTGATCTCTGCACTTATTTCTTCTTTGACCCATTCATTTTTTAAAAGTATGTTGTTTAGTTTCCACATTTTTGTGGGATTTTTTTCCTCTTTTTTGCAGTTGAATTCTAGTTTCAAGGCTTTATGATCAGAAAATATGCTTGGTACAACTTCAATTTTTCTGAATTTGCTGATGTTGTTTTTGTGGCCCAACATATGGTCAATTCTTGAGAATGATCCATGTACACTGGATAAAAATGTATACTCAGTCACTTTGGGATGAAATGTCCTGTAGATGTCTATCATATCCAGGTGCTCTAGTGTTTTGTTTAAGGCCACTATGTCTTTGTTGATTCTCTGTTTGGATGACCGATCTAGAGCCGTCAGCTGTGTATTGAGGTCTCCAAGTATGATTGTGTTTTTGTCAGTTTTTGTTTTAAGATCAATAAGTAGCTGTCTTATATATTTTGGTGCTCCTTGGTTTGGTGCATATATATTAAGAATTGTTATGTCTTCTTGATTCAGTGTCCCCTTAGCCATTATGAAATGGCCACTTTTGTCTCTGAGTACTTTTGCTGTCTTGTAGTCAGCATTATCCGATATGAGTATTGCTACACCTGCTTTTTTTTGGATGTTATTTGCTTGGAGTATTGTTTTCCAGCCTTTCACTTTGAATTTGTTTTTATCCTTGTTACTTAGATGAGTTTCCTGTAGGCAGCATACAGTTGGATTTTCTTTTTTAATCCATTCTGCTACTTTGTGCCTTTTTATTGGTGAGTTTAATCTGTTTACATTTAGTGTAATTATTGTTACTTGTGAGTTCCCTATTGCCATTTTATATCTTGCTTTCTGTTAGTTTTGTGTCTTGTTTGATCCTTCTCTTTCGTTTTTCTATCTTTTGTTTTTATTTGGTTGTATTCCATACATCTTTCCTCTGTTGCTATCTTTTTTATCTCATGTGCTTCTGTGGTGGTTTTTTCAATGGTGGTTACCTTTGAGTAATGAAAAGGGTCCCTACCCTGTTCATTGTAGCGAACTATTTTGTGAGTACTTTTGCACTCCATCGTCCTTTGCTACTGTTAATCTCCATCTTCTCCCCCTCTTTCTTTTTGTTGTTGTCACAGTTTAAATTTGGTTGTATTGTGTTCTTCTTGGAGCTTTTACTTGTGGCTCTGTTTTTTTTTTTTCTTTGTGTCTGATTGGAGAACCCCCTTTAGTAATTCCTGGAGTGGGGGTTTTCTGATGATAAATTCCCTCATCTTTTCTGTATCTGTGAATGTTTTTATTTCTCCTTCATATTTGAAGGATAGCTTTGATGGGTATAGTATTCGTGGCTGAAAGTTCCTCTCTTTCAGGACTTTAAATATTGGGGTCCACTCTCTTCTAGCTTGTAGAGTTTCTGCTGAGAAATCTGATGATAATCTAATGGGCCTTCCTTTATATGTTGTATTCTTCTTTTCCCTGGCTGCCTTGAGAATTTTTTCTTTGCTGTTGGTTTGTGTCAATTTCATTATGATATGCCTTGGAGTAGGTTTGTTGGGGTTAAGAAAACTCAGAGTTCTGTTTGCTTCTTGAACTTGAGGCTTTAGTTCTTTCCACAGGCTTGGGAAGTTCTCATCTATTATTTGTTTGAGTATGTTCTCCATTCCATTTTCTCTCTCTTCTCCCTCTGTTATACCTATTATTCTTATGTTATTCTTTTTGATGGAGTCAGATAATTCTTGTAGGGCTATCTCATTTTTTTAAATTTTTGAGTCTCTTTCTTCTTCTCTCTGCTGTGCCTCAAGTTGCTTGTCTTCTATTTCACTAATCTTCTCTTCTATCTGACCTGTTCTATTAGCTAAGCTTGTTACTTCGTTTTTCAGCTCGTGAATTGAGTTTTTCATCTCTGTTTGATTTGTTTTTATAGTTTCAATTTCCTTGGACATATATTCTTTGTGTTCATTGAGTTGTTTTCTGAGCTCCCTAAATTGTCTTTCTGTGTTTTCTTGTATATCTCGGAGGATTTTTAGGATTTCTATCTTGAATTCTCTGTCATTTAGCTCCAAGGTTTCCAATATATTAAATTTTTTCTCCATAGATTTTTCCTCATCTAGCTGTGTTACCTCTCTTTCTTTTGTATCCATGATATTTGATTTTCTCTTCCTTAATGGCATCTGAGGGTGGTTTTGTTGATAGTATTAATGAGATTTAATAAAGAATAAAAAGTTTAAAAAAAATAAAAAATCGAAAATAGTTGTTTTTTTTTAAAAAAAATTAATAATGAAATAAAGAAAAATAAAATAAAATAAAAATTTTTTAAAAAAGGAAATTATTCCCCCTTCCTTTTTTCCTCTCCTCTCCTCTCCCCTCTTTCTTGAGAAAATCTTGTGGTGAACTGTGAATTATAACAAACAATGCCTGTGATGGAGGGCCTGAATTGGGGAAAAGTAATAAAGGGGCAAAAGAAAAAAAAAAAAAAAAAAAAAAAGAAAAGAAAAGAAAAAAAAAGAAAAACGAGAAAAAGAAAAAAAAAGAGCGTATGGATCCACAAAAAGCAAATAAGGAAAAAATTTGGGTCAAGAATAAAATGATTTGCTTTTAGGTGTTGGTTGTCTAAGAGTTATGATGAGAGGAATAAGAGGAAAACGGAAAAATGGGGAGACAAATTAAAAAATTACTATTGTATTTAGTGGAATAAGAACTAGATAAAATGGAGAGCCAGGGATGGGAGCACTGCTAGTGAGTTAAAAAGGTGAAGTAAAAACCCCCCAAAATGCCACAAACATAAGTTTGAGTCCCAGATAAGATAATTTGTTTGTTATTGAGGTTTGAATGAGAGGAGATGTAAAGGAGAAAGGAAGAAACTAATATAGAGGGAGAAAAGAAAGAGAGAGAGAGAGAGAAAAAGAGGGAACCACTAATAGAAGAAAAAAGAAAGGAGAGAGAGAGAGAGTTAAGGGTTTTGGAGTGCAACCCTCATAGAGAGAAAGAAAGAGAAGAGAAAAGATAATGGGAGGTGTAACACTTATGGGTAGTGTAGTTCAAGGAGAGGAGAGAGTAAGACCGGCAGAGAGTAATCGGCCAAATTGGAGGAGGAAAAAAAGTATCAAGAATGAAGATAAGAGAAACAAACGAACAAATATAATAAAATGGGATAGGTTATAAAGTCTGCAGATTATTCTTGATTTTGAGAGGTTATCTTCTTGCTTTTTCTTTTCTCTCCCTCTTCCTGGTCGGTGACTCTGTACCCTGGGTTCTGCCCCTTTGGCACACTCAGGTAGAGGTTTGCAGTTGATAAGTCTCTATGGCAATGTCATGTATTGTGCTTTAGTCTCGTTGGCAGTCGAGGCTATTAGCATTTATAGGCTCCGACAGTGAGAGAGTCCGTGTTCCTGGAGCCTTTCTCCTAGTCTTTCCTTCCTCAATTAGTAGCCTGATAATCCAGCTATGGGGTTGCTGCTGCCTCTGCCTGGATAGTAAGAGGCTCAAAGAGCTGGCAACTCCCCACTCTATTTCCACTCAGCACAGGGCTCTGGGTAAGGCTCAGTCAGTCAGAGCTGCTAGCATAATCAGGCGGGCTTTCCGCCCACTCAAAGACCTCTGTCTCTGTCTGCCACTCTGTCTGGTAACACAGACGGGCGCCCACTTCCGGGGCGCTTGGAGGAAACTCTCACTCACTGGCTGCGTGTGCAGACCAGGATATCCGGCCAGCAGTCTCACACTCTGAGTGAAACCCCCAACCGCAGGGAAAAGTTGCAGCGTTGGAATTGAGTCTCGCTCCGTCCCCGTGTGCGGCTTTTGCAAGGCGCTGGGGCGGCCCGAGATTCTGCTTTGGCCCACACAAAGGCCCCTGACTCTGCCCCTCTGTGTGATAACACGGGCGCGCACTGCCGAGGCACTCGGAGGAATCTCTCATTCACTATCTGCGCGCGCAAACCCGGATATGAGGCCGGCCGCGTTTCCCTCTGAGTGAAACCCCCAGCAGCACGGAAAATTTCCACCGTTGGAATTAGTTCTCACTCCCTCCCGTGCGTGGCTTTCCCAGGGTGCTGGGGCTGCCCAGAGACTCTGCCCTCAGCCCACAGAAAGGCCTCTGACCCTGCCTCTCCGTGGGGCAACACGGGCACCCACTCTCGGGGCCTAGGAAGAAATCTCTCGCCCACTAACTGCGCACCAACCAGGAGACCGGGTAAAATGGCCGCCCCGCTTGTCTTTCTTTGTTTGGGTTTGGCGCGAGTGTTAGCTTGTATTGCCCGGGTTGCCACAGGATCAGTTTTTCCTCGGCTTGGATCTCCGTGCCATAGCCTGGTTCAGCCGTTTGTGTCGTGGCCTGAATCTATTCACCCCCTTTGCCCGCCTCAGTTTCTATATTCACAGTTACCAGAGAAAGCCGCCCTGTTTAGGTTAGTGAGGAAGGCGGAGCATTTCTTACTCCCTATTTCCTTCGGGGTTTGGTTATATATTTAGCCAATTTTTCACTCGACCATACCTTTGGGTGTATTGCGAAGCATCTGGAGGCTCCAAGTATAGGTTTTTCTGTTTCTGGTTGAAGATCTTGTTGAGTTTTGGGGGAGATTTATCGGAATCGCTTCCTACCCCGCCATTACTCTGACGTCATCTCTCGTGTTTGTTGAATTGAATGGAGCACAGCGATGGGCTAGACTCCCAGGACCAGTGGTCAGTCCAGGGTCATCAGTGATACCGTCAGTCACCTGACCCTAAAACCTGGCAGAGTTGAGTTGAGAACTAACATGCAAAAAGTAGGATGAACACACTTTCCCCAAGAACAACACCTTGAGGGGAAAGAAATGAAAGTTTCTAATAATAGCATGCTTCAAATTTAATCATTTACCCCCACCCCACCCCCATGGCATGCAGGATGTAATTATTGCTATTAGTGGAGTCCAAAGTGCAGAGATAAGATGCCTGAAATTGCTGCTGCTGCTGCTGAGGACACCTTTAAAATTCTTGGGTACGCCTGACCTGTGGTGGTGCAGTGGATAAAGCATCGACCTGGAAACACTGAAGTCGCCAGTTCGAATCCCTGGGCTTGCCCAGTCAAGGCACATATGGGAGTTGATGCTTCCTGCCCCTCCCTCCTCCTCTCTCTCTCTCTCTCTCTCTCTCTCTTTTCCCTAAAATGAATAAATAAAAAATATTTAAAAAAACAACAACAACCCCCCCCCCAAAAAAAATTCTTGGGTTCTGCTGGGGGCCAGATGCTGTGTCTAGCTTGTTTCGAGCATTATTCTACTTGATCCTCAAGACAGCCCAAGGTACTGTTACTGTCCCCATACACACATGGGAAAACTGAGGCACAGAAAGTGGAGCATGTAACCAGGAAGTGGTCTTCCTGACTCCATAACTCTTTGCTCTCCACACTTGGGTGATCTGAACTATGTATCCCAGATCTGATGGGAAAGTCTTGTGAGAACAGATTTGGACAGTGCAGAATCTCTCTCAACCCAGCATACTGTCCCCTTCTCAGTCCTGGTGGCTGGCAGGACTGAGATGTGTGGGCAACTGTCCCTTTCTCTTAGCTTCATTGTATGGCAAAGATGGAGAGGGGACTGGGGAACTTCTCCCATACAGGCAGAGGCTTCAGCCAGAAGATGGCATTTGGCTCTCTGGCTATTCAATGCAAGAAAAAAAGTCTTTGCTTTTACAAAATAACCTTCTGAGGAAACTAGCAGCAGACATATCACAGCCCCTTGTGAATGTAATTGGAGTATCAGCACAATTTGTACTAAATGTTCTTGTACTGGTAAGCTGATTTCTGTCTCCAAGAAGTGGTAGAACTGTCTATGCTTTTCACCAGCTTGTGTCCACTTAGGATGGTGCCTGCTACTTCATAGGATCTCAGATCTGTAACTGAGGGTACTAGAAGGAAGATAGTCATAGGACTAGCGATATGGTGTATTTTGCTGCCTCATAAATGTTTTCATTAAACGAAGAGTTTCTGGTCAGGGCGCCTTTCTGAAAAGGTCAAAGAGCATCTTCATGGTCTAGGAAACAATCCATCTGTGAGAAAATATTGGCCAGAGAGCAAGGGTGTGGACATTGTTGATCCTGATGTAGCAGCACAATTCCCTTGTTGTCCTTGTGTGTGTATAAAAGAGGCTTTTTACCAATAAGCTTTCCCACCATCAGCTGACTTTGGGTGTTGAAATGCTATCCATCTTTTAAGATGTAATCTATGCCTGACCTATGGTGGCGCAGTGGATAAAGTGTCGACCTGGAACACTGAGGTCACTGGTTCAAAACCCTGGGCTTGCCTGGGCAAGGCACATATGGGAGTTGATGCTTCCTGCTCTTCCCTCACTTTTCCCCCCCTCCAAAGTGAATAAATAAATTAAAAAATATATAAAGTAAGATGCAACCCAGCATCCAGTCTGATGGGGAAGCATTTGTACAACTTTGTTTTTCCTTCTTGCATTTTTCCCAAGTGTGTGCAGGGGCTGGGCAGTGACAAGAGAGGCGGGGCCAGGAAGTCCCAGGGACACTCACTGGCTGTTTGCTCAGGTAACTGGAGGGCAAAGCAAGTTGGAGGAGCCAGTGAAGTCTGAGGACTCAGCTGCCAAGGGGCAAATGCATTCTTTTCTCTAGTCAAAATAAACATGGACAGGAAATGGGTTTCCCCCAAATCAGAGAACTACATAATTTCAGAATCGATTGGCACTGCCTGAGTTGTACACATGGGAGTGCCCCAGGAATTGCCATGAGACTCCTGGCCTGGAGATGCCACGTGGAGTTTCTTATCTCTTCTAGATGGAAAATAAAGCATCCAGACTGGAGCTTTAGAAAGGAACTCAATGAGAAAATAAGCTGAAAGCTCTCTCCGTTTAGTCACATTGGAATTTGAAATAGGTGTGTTTTCACTTACATGCGATTCTGTTTCATGGTGTCTGCAGAATTTGAAACATTCTGCTGCTTACTCTTGTCCTTTATAAGTTGAGGAAATTTTGTCCATACCCTGTCATTGTGCCTAAACTCTGTTAGTTTTTGGGTGTAGCAACTCCCTGGAAATTGGATTCTGTTGACCTGTGCACACTGAAGACCATCTCTTACTTGTTATTAAAAAGCCATTGGTCATGTGAGCAGACCTTTTTATAGTTGAGACTGCCCCCAGGAAAAGTCTCCTTGCAATTTAGACCTTCCACAGCAATGGATTTCAAACTGACATTCCCCACCCCGACTTCCTTGTTCCCATGGAGGCTGCCCACCCCCCTACACAGTAGAAAATGGTTATATCTAATTCCAAAAGTGACATAGAAAACTTAAACCTATGGGTAAACAGGAACAGAGAAAGAATGCAAATAATTCAAGGCAAAAGGCATAATTAGGGAGAAAAGAGCAGTTTTGCATTGTGTGAAGGGACAATCCTTAATGCAGGTCAACTATATCATATAGAATCAAACTTTAGAGAGCAAATTGTAAAAAATACAAGGAAAATTGAGTAACCTGGGTGGGTGGGTGGGTGGGTGGGGGAGAATCATACATAGCCTTGATCAGGTAGATCAACTTCAATTAGGCAACAAGGATTTTGAATAATAAGGTTGTTAATAAGATTGTGGTAACAGATATGAATGGAACTTTGTACTCTGCAAAAATACACAGTTTAAAGTGCTCTTGGAATAGTTAGAAAAATGTAGATGTAAAATCATCTGTTAAATCTAAAACAAAAAAACCCCTAATCCCAAACCCCAAACCACCCCCAACCCAACTCTACCCAGTACATAGCACATTGCAGTGGCTCTAATCTCTTTCTGTAGGTAAACATGACTGAAAATTAATATTTGAAAGCATAATCAAACAAGCATGTAAGACAAACTCCTACAATGTGATGATTAAAAACAAAACATAACTCTTAACTGTGGTCAAGGAGGATCTCAGAACTGCAAATATAGTGGAGATGTGTATGTCGAGATGGATGAGAGTCTTAAATGATTATGTAGATAAATCACAAATAAGACAATGAGTAATGAAACAAATCTACACAGGGAGAATGAAATAATGAATTAGTAGGGACTCATTAATTAGAAAACAAAAAGAACCGATAGAGTCAAGAGCTGGAATTTTTAGAGCTGCAATGCCCAATAAGGTAGCCACTAGTGATAGGAAAATTCAGTTTCTCAGTCACAGTACCCAAATTTCTAGCACTCAGTGGCTACATGTGGCTAGTGACTACAGAACTGAACAGCATAGATATAGAACTTTTCTGTTCAGAAAGCTTTTTTTTGTTTTGTTTTTTTAGATTTTATTTATTCATTTTAGAGAGGAGAGAGAGAGAGAAAGGGGGGAGGAGCAGGAAGCATCAACTCCCATATGTGCCTTGACCAGGTTTTGAACCGGCGACCTCAGAATTCCAGGTTGACGCTTTATCCACTGCGCCACCACAGGTCAGGCCAGAAAGCTTATTTTACTGTGCTGTTTTAGCAGGAAGAATCTATATAGTAACTAAGAAAAAGGGAAGAAAGGGAGGAGAGTACAAATATTGTATATAAAATTAAAGAATGAAAATGGAGATGTAAGCTAAAAGCTGTAAAAAAACTGATAGCTCTGATAATAAATCACTTGGAAATATTATTAAAATAATTTCATTTATTGGCTTATGTGTTATTTTACTTAATCATTTCCTTCTGCAAGAAGTTAAGGCTCTGAATTTGCCCCCAAGAACAGCTATGCCTGCATCTCATAAGTTGTGCTGTCACGCCATCATTAATTTCTAAATAGCCTGTAAATTTTAAATTGGCCCAAAAAACCAGAAAACCTGAGTGGGCTGAAATTCAACTACTGAAAAAAAGTTATTGCTATAGTTAATTGCCTAAAATGTGTATGTATTATATACACAAATGAGAAAAAAAACTTTAAAAATGTCTACAAACATATCATAGGGACCCCTGCACTTTAGCAAGAATGGTTTGCAGGAGTGGACTGGAGTGTTTTGAGGCTTGACTTAGCAACCACACCACAATTAAATGTGTACACAGGCCCTGACACATTGGATTGTAC
Source organism: Saccopteryx leptura (assembly GCF_036850995.1). NCBI lineage: Eukaryota > Metazoa > Chordata > Mammalia > Chiroptera > Emballonuridae > Saccopteryx > Saccopteryx leptura. Next base: position 134,204,518 of record NC_089508.1, on the reverse strand, counting down.
ACCTCATACCCAGACAATACAAGTTTGAGCTCCTCACTTCCTTGTCTATAGTTTCAAGGTGGAAACTTGGGAGTCATCCAGGCAATAAGTTCTGATGACCTTACTTCCCTGATGACTTCAAGAGCCAGCCTTCTCCTCCCTGATCCCTGTGCCCTTGTCTTCCTCAGCCCTTCACCAGAAAGCCAGAAAATTGGCCCCAAATGTGGATCTAGTGGTATCTTTTTTGGTTGGTTCCTCCTGTGGTGCAAAGTCCAAGCCCCTCTACTTCCTAACTTTTCTGTCTGGCCTGATCTCCCACACCTCTTCCCCTGTACTATGCCCTTCTTCAATTCTGAACTGTTTAAAGTTCACTGAAGGCAGTCCTGGTGATTCATGCATTTTGCATAGAGACTGTCCTTTTCCCGCTGGGATAGAAAGGAGAAAGCCAGTGTGTGGGCTGCCCCAAGCAGTGGGTGGCATAGGTCAGGCATGCAAAGCTGTGGCCCAAGGGAGTTCGAGTCACTGCCTGGCAGTGCCCAGGAGATGGCTGAGGGATGCCTTTCACCTATCCCCCCATTTTTTTTTTTTGTATGAGCTTTATTGTTCATCTACTGTGTCCCTGGCTTTGGAATGCAGTAATAAGGCAGACAAGACCCTCCCCTTCATATGGCTTATCTGTCTTTTTTTATGCCTCCTGGGAGAGCAGAGCAATATCTTCATCCATTTCTACATCCCAATGCCTAGAAGGGACCAGATCCAGGTGGACCAGGGTGAGGTGCAGGTGAATCAAACCCACAGCCTAACTCCATGATAGATGCCATACTCAGTCCCAGTCTCCCTGGGAAACCTAGGTTTGACTTTTAGCACTGCTGCTTGCTAGTTGATCTGGGATTTGCAAAGCGGCCCTTTTGTGCCTCAGTTTCCCCATCATTAATAGAAATGGTTATTTGAATAATAGGGTTAATAAGAGTGTATTAATTAAAATGGATTGAACGTTGTATTCTGCAAATGGAAACCACATTTCAAAGTGTATTCATTGTGGTGGAAGGGGGTTAGAGATCATGGTCATTCACTGCCTCTGTTTACTGGAATAGCAAATACACATGCAGCACACAGGTTTGATGCCTTCAAGTACACTGGGAACATTGGCTGGACAGCCAAAATTAGTACTCTATAAGTTTTCTTTAAAATGTTATTCATGCCTGACAGGTGGTGGCACAGTGGATAGAGTTAATCTGGGACGCTGACACTGAGGACCCAGGTTCAAAACTCTGAGGTCGCCAGCTTGAGCACAGGGTCGCTGGCTTGAGCATGGGATCATAGACATGATCCCCATGGTTGCTGGCTTGACCCCAGCTTGAGCAAGGGGTCACTGGCTCCACTGGAGCCCCCCCCCCCCCAAACGTATGAAAAACAAAGTGCTGCAATTACAAGTTGATGCTTCTCATCTCTCTTTCTGCCTGTTCTCACTCTTTGTCTCTCGCTTAAAAAAAAGAATATATTTCATGAGAATGGTCCTTGGTGTTACCACTGTGTGGTACCCTACCTGGGAATGTAGACCTACCTCCCCCATAATTTAGGTGATACTGCTATGTAACCCTGGCGAGCCGCTGCTCCTCTTTGAGGCCCTTCTGAGTGAGGCCTGGCGCCAGGGCATCCCTCGGCCGGCTCCCGGGCACTGCCTGGCAGTGACTACCCAACTACCTGATCTCCCTTGGGCCACAGCTCCCGTGCCTGACCTATTGGGACAGCCCGCTCACTGGCTTTCTCCCTTTCTTTAACTTTTTCCAAAGTGCCATCATTCGCAGGCGCGCCCTACTAGACCTGTACCCTCCAGAGGCCCTCCTGGGTACCTGGCTCGAATGCCCAGCATCTGTCACAACTCCAGTGCCAGTTAAGGCATACGGAATTTAGAGCTCCGGGGCGGGGCCAGCGCCCCGCAGCACGCCCACCCATTGGCTGAGCGTGAGGGCGGTGCTGCGGCCGCCACCGCTGCCCCCGCTGCCCCCGCTGCCCCCTGGCCGGGATTTCACAGAGCGGAGTGTGAGCCTGGGCGCTAAAAGAGGAAAACGGGAGCTCCAGGCTTCAAGAACTCGCGCTCCTGCCCCTGCCTCTTGGAGAACCAGACTTGAGAGAGCACATGTCCATCACCCAGCTATCAGAAGTTCACCCATCCAGCTTCCCACCCAACCTACCTTACCTTTAAATTATTACTAGTCCCTGGGTTCCAGGGACTCCAACCTCATGCCTCAGTGCCCCAGTGGACGTGGCAGAGAAAAATCTTTGCATGGAAACAAATTACTTTAAGGAGTTTATAAAATTCACACTTTAAGGGAGAGTCCTGGGCATTGTGGCGAATGTATCTGTAGCCCGCACACAACTGTTGCATTTGGAAATTTCTGGAAAGCATAATTTTTGGAATAATCTTGAGGTTTTTGTTTGAGTTTTTTAAACTCCAGGCTTTGGAAAGGAATGTAACATTACTAATATATGTCGTGCTATAGAAACATTAATGGTGGTTTGTTTTTTTATTTTGTTTTGCTTTTACCACGCAAAACCAAACTGATTGAACTTTAAAGGGCAAGAGGGATAAAAGGGCTGCAATTTTTAGGTGCTCAGTTTGTCACTCCTGCTATTCTTGTCCCATCATCAATAATATTTTTTCCTGGTCCAGATACCAATCTAGATGCACACTTGGCATTTAGTTGCCTTGATTGTTGGTTTTGTAACAAATCAAAAATCATCGTAAGAGATCTTGTGCAAAAGCTCTCATTGGTGCTTGTCAGCTATTCTTACACAGTCACTACTGGAATATTTGGGGATAGAATTGTATAATTGATCTTTAATATTTATTGTCTAGCAGAAGCTTCTAGAAAATGTGTTTTCAAATATGTCAGTTTTTAAAGAGTGATACACATACATTGTAAAAAATAAATTGTGCTCCCCATAGGCAGTCTTTGGGCACATTTCTGGGGCCCTTCCAGAGGAACATATATTTCATTTGTATTTTCTTTACCCCACCCCCATTTTAAGTTACAATTTACATACAGTGGAATTCACCCTTTTGGTGTAAAGTTCTGTGAGTTTTGACTGTACAGTCATGTAACCACCACCATAGTCCAGGTGTGGTGGTTCCATCAATCACTGAGACTTCCCTGTGCCCCTCTGCGGTCAGCTCCTCCACAGTTTCAGCCCCTGGTGACCACTGATATGTCCATTGTCCCTATAGTTTTACCTTTTCCAGGGTGTTATATAAACGGGCTAATCCAGTGTGTAGCTTTTACGACCAGCTTCTTACACTCAACATAATGCATTTGAAATTCACCCATGTTGTTGTCTGGCTATCAGCACTTCATTCTTTCCTTTCCGTTGCTCAGTAGTGCTCACTGTGGAGGTATATAGCATTTGTCTATTCCCAGTGAGGGACATTTGGTTGTTTTCATTTGTGGTGACATGAATGTAGGCTCTGTAAACATTCCCATACAAGTCTTTTGTGAACAAATATTTTGTTTTTCATTTCAGCTGGGTAAACCTGTAGGTTGTGTGGTAAGGATAGGTATCATGTGCTTAACTTTGTAAGAAACTACCAAACTTTTTAAAACTAGCTGTCCCATTTTGTATCCACATTATGTGTGTCTCTTCCCTTTTTACACAAATGAGTGTTATTCTTTAGACACTGCTCTGAACTTGCTTTTTCAGCTTAATGCCATCTTGGGTATGATTGCCATACCAGGACATGTAGACTCCTACCTTTTTACAGCTGTGTACTCTGCCACCTTCTTGTTCCACAGGAATTTATTTACAAGTCTACTGCTTTGGACCTTTAGGTTGTTCCCAGTCTCTGCTGTTATAAACCCAACCGGCTAGTGTCCTGCAGGGTGAAGAGTATCCTGTCCCAGGAGCTTATGTGCACATATGCTGTCTTCTCTGCAGGTTAACTCCTCGAAGTAGAAATATTGGTCACAGTATACTTACCTCCTTTGCTTTGAAGCACTTCTCTTAAATGAGCTGGCATTTCTGTAGATCTTCTCTCTAGGGACAGCATTGTTGGGTAGGTCCAATCAGAGGATTCTGACATAGCAACCTCCTGCCCACTCCAACAATTTCTTTAGAGGTCAGTTTTCCATCTTCTCAGCAAGATGTAGTGAAAAAGTCATGTGAGATGACAGTTTCAGGAAAGTAGTGGCAGCGTCTGCTAGTGGAGTGGAGGCCAGGGGCTTTTGAAAAATTTAGGGAGACTTGAGAAGAAATTGGGGCCAGCATCCCTAGACAACTCTCTACCCTCAAGCTGGGGACGGGATGGATAGACAGACAAGGAACTTGTGTGTTTGGAGGGGAAGGTATATCTTCCCTTCACACACAGCAGGTACTGGCCTTGGAAGGTTGACGGCTCCTGGATCGCTTAGATTTTCTTGAAAAGGCTGCCATCCTGTTTGGCAGTAACAGCACTGGGCTGGTGGACCTCTGGGACTTTGATGCTGGGACTCCTTTGGTGTCTGGAGCAAAGAGTAGGGCTAGGGGCACAGGGTGAGGAAAGGTGCCCTGTCTTCCATTGGAGTGTTCTTTTATCTTTCACAACACCTGGCTTTCTTAATTCAGCCTGGAAGGGCAGGGGATGGCGAGGGGAAGGCCACCCTGAGTGGCATTTCTATTAAGTAAGATAAAGTACAGTACTTAGAAACAGAGTGAGAGAGACACATGGAGTTAACTTGTCCTTATCAAAGTTTAACTTTCTTTGAAAGTTAAAAACAGAACTCAGGCAAAAAACAAACAAACAAAAACAGGAAAGAACACCTGTGATTTTTTTTTAACCTTTTAGTGAGGGAGCCAGCAGGATGGTAAAATCAAAACATTTGCAATCAGTGAAATAGTTTTGCGAAGTTAAAATACGGGCTGCTTAATGTCCAATGGGCAATGAAACTGCCATTTGAGGGAGGTTATCTCTTCTATTGGGTAAAATGATTTATAGCAGTTCTGTCTATAAGTTCACATCTGGCTTTCTGGAGTCTAGTCCCTAATAGAAATAGTAAATCAACCACAGCTACATCTCACTGTGTAAAGGGGTGGCAACTGCTTTTGTAAATAATTTTTTTTTTTTTTTTTTTTTTTTTTTACAGAGGCAGAGATAGACAGGGACAGACAGGAACGGAGAGAGATGAGAAGCATCAATCATCAGTTTCTCGTTGCGCGTTGCGACTTCTTAGTTGTTCATTGATTGCTTTCTCACATGTGCCTTGACCGCGGGCCTTCAGTAGACCGAGTAACCCCCTGCTGGAGCCAGCAACCTTGGGTCCAAGCTGGTGAGCTCTTTGCTCAAGCCAGATGAGCCCGCGCTCAAGCTGGCGACCTCGGGGTCTCGAACCTGGGTCCTTCCGCATCCCAGTCCGACGCTCTATCCACTGCGCCACCACCTGGTCAGGCGTAAATAAAGTTTTATTGGACACGGTGGGTGTGGGGCTATATTCATAGTACAGCCACAGAGTGGGCTAGTTGTGACAAAGATTGTATAGCTTGAATATTTGCTTTATGACCATCTGCAGAAAAAATTTACCAGCTACTGTGCTGGAGAATAAAATAATTCTTAGGTGGACCTTTTAGTCAGGACTTAAGTATGAGACATAAAAGTGTTTCAGTCAGCCTTTAGCCTGCTTGGTGGTATTGCATCATTTTGTTAGCATTGTCTGGTCCGGAAGGCTTATGTGTTTGGAAAGCTTTTGTTAGGTTCTGGCTGGCGCCTCCTCTGAATTTAAGCACTGCTGCAGCCCCAGACCAGGAAGTAGGCCCTTCCTGCTCTCACATATGCTCCCAGAGAATGAGGTCTATGGGGATCTAGATCACTGTTGTCGGCCTTATATTGCTTCCTGCTATTGAATTTCAGCCCTTGTGTCTCTGCAGACAGCTCATGAAGAATGATGATAATAACAATACTACTCAGATTAGCTAAATGATACCACACCTACAGTGTGTCTATTAAAGAATCCTGTTCTTTATCTGCATGTCATTTAGTTACAAGAAGGAGTTAAAGGACTGCTGATACCACCCCCATTTTATAGATACGAAAATCAAAGCTACTGTTGGTTCTTTAAATAAACCTTTATGGTGTTCTTGTGGAATAGCAGGCGCCATGGCACTACAGCTAAATTCACATCACTCTTCCCTCCAGGCTGCATGTATCCTGGGGTTGGCTTTACTGTTTGTTAGATCCAGGAATATCAGACTCAAAGCCAAAAGAATGAGCTCCATTTTGGGGTCTGCTCTGTCTCAGGAAAGTGGTGGGGCACTCTAGCTAGAACAACATGTGCAAAGGTCCTGAGGTAGGACTGAGCCTAGGTATGTGAGGCAGAAAGGAGGCTGGTGCACTGCCTGGGGCTGGGAGGACCTGAAGAGACCGGCAGGCACTAGACCACATAAGATTTCTTAGCCTTGGCAAGGAGTTTATTTTTATTTTCTTAAAAAATATTGTTTACTTAAATTTTATTGGGTGACACTGGTTAATATAATCACACAGGTTTCAGATGCTCAATTCCGTAATACTTCTCTGTACATCATATTGTGTGTTCATCCCCCTGCCCAAGTCAACTCTTTGTCCATCACCATTTATCTCCCTATATATTTTTATTTTCTAAGCCTCTGTTGTCCAATGCAAGAGCCAGTGGTTGTAAAAATTAAAATTGAACTATAAGTAAAAGTTTGGCTTCTCAATAGAAATTGGAATCTGTGTGTACTCTTGGTAGGAATGTAAACTGGTATAGCCACTGCAGAAAACAGCATGATGGTTATTCAAAAAATTAAAAATGGAAATACCATTATTCAAAAATTCCGCTTCTGGATATATACATAAAAGAATTGAAAGTGGAGTCTCGAATAAATATTTGCACACCCATGTTCACAGCAGCATTATTCACAATGGCCAAAACATGGAAGTGGGCCCTGGCCAGGGGCTCAGTGGATATAGCATCAGCCCAGCATATGGACGTCATGGGTTTAATTCCTGGTCAGGGCACACAGGAGAAACGACTGTCTGCTTTCCTCATGCAGCCAGTGGCTTGATTGGTTCTAGCCTGATTATAGACACTGAGGATAGCTCCATTGGAGCGCATTAGCCTCAGGTGCTAAAAATAGCTATCAGCCCCAGACGGGGTTTGCAAGGTGAATACCAGTCAGGCTGCATGTTGAAGTCTACCTCACTATCTCCCCTCCTCTCACCTAAAAACAAACAAACAAACCAGAAGCCTGACCAGGCAGTGGTGCAGTGGATAGAATGTTTGACTGGGATGCAGAGGACCCAGGTTCAAAACCCTAAGGTAGCCGGCTTGAGTGCAAGGTCGCTGGCTTGAGCATGGAATCATAGACGTGACCCCATGGTTTCTAGCTTGAGTCCCAAGCTCACTGGCTTGAAGCCCAAGGTCACTGATTTGAGCCCATTTTTGCTGGCTTGAGCAAGGGGTCACTTGCTCTGCTGTAGCCCCCTGCTCAAGGCACATATGAGAAAGCAATCAATGAACAACTAAGGAGACTAAGAAGCCACAACAAAGAATTGATGCTTTGCCTGACCTGTGGTGGTGCAGTGGATAAAGCGTCAACCTGGAATGCTGAGGTCGCCAGTTCGAATCCCTGGGCTTGCCTGGTCAAGGCACATATGGGAGTTGATGCTTCCTGCTTTTCCTCCCTTTCTCTCTCTCTCTCTCTCTCTCTTTCACTTTCTCCCTCACCTGTCTCTCTAAAAAATGAATAAATAAACAGCTTTGCGCAGTGGCAGTATCGTAGCCAATGAGGTTTATCCAAGGTGCGATTATTGCTAAGAAAAAAAAAAGAATAAATAAAAAAAGGATGCGTCTCATCTCTCTCCTTTCCTGTCTGTCTGTCCCTATCTGTCCCTCTCTCTGACTCTCTCTCTGTCTCTGTCAAAACAAACAAATAAAAAACCACACACACATACAAAAGGTAGAAGCAACCCAGTCATCCAGGGGCAGATGATGGATAAACACAATGTGGTCCAGCTATATAATTTAATATTATTCAGCCTTAAAAGGCAGGGAATTTTAACACATGGATGAACCTTGAGGATATATTCAGAAATTTGAGGATATATTCAGTGAAATATGTCAGTCACAGAAGGACAAATACTGTGTGATTCCACTCACAAGAGGTCTCTAGAGGAATCAGATCCATAGAGGCAGAAAGTAGATGGTGGGGCCAGGGGCTAGGGCAGTAGTGTTTAATGGGGCCAGAGTTTCAGTTTGGGAAGATGAGAAAGTCTTGGAGATGGATGGTGGGGATGGCTGCACAATAATTTGAGTGTCCTTATTGCCACTGAACTGTACATTTAAAAATAGGATGGCAAATGTTATGCTATGTGTATTTTGCAAAACCTTTAAAAATGAGGTTTTCTGTTGCATTAACCAGCTACAGGGCAGAAGTGCTTACCATGCTCAACAGATAGCACCCAGACTGAGAACATTTCTGTCATTGCAGAATGTTCCAGCACGGCTTCAGGACACACTTCTGTCCCCTGGGTCTGGTTGGTGGGGCCACTAGGGCCATTTGCTGCAGCAATCAAAAAGCCAGAGGATTTGGAGTGAATAACACTCTTAGCATTGTTTTACAAGCCATGCAGGGAGTGAGTGAAGAAAAGTACCTCTGAGGACAGGGTCTGCCGTGACTGGCTGAGGTCTGTCCAAGCACAGGGAAGCCATCTATACATGACAGTCTGGGAAGGGACAGCTGGTCATCTAGGCCCAGCCCAGATGCCAAGGGACTGAAATCAAGGGGTAATTAGGAAGCAGTGAGTAGTAAGACATTGGGAGAAAGGGGATGCGTAACAAGCTGCTGGAGGAAGCCAGGAAAGTCCAGCCTTGAGTGGACAAGTTCAGCTGCATTAAACAAGAGCTTTCCTCTAAACACAAAATCTGTGCATAGCATCTGCCCCCGTCCGCAGAGTCTTCCTTTCTGGCCCGTCCATTCTCCTTCAGGTTGCAGCAGGAATGTCACCTCTCCTCACGTCCAGCATGGTGCATGTTGCATGTCCAATCACACATTCGTGTGTTTGAATAGCTAATATGCCTTCTTCATGAAACTATGTGCTTCTGAAGGCAGGGTCTGTGGTCCTGCAGTAGTCTCAGTATCTAGATCAGTGCAAGCACATGTCTATTGAAGCAGTAAGTCACCATTGGGCAATTTTCTGAACCTCCTGTGCCTTGGTTTCCCCATTTGTAAAATGGAAAAAACAGAAACAATAATGTTTCTGTTTATACCAGAACTGTGGCTGTGTGCTGCAGATGGCTTGTTGGAGTCGATTGTTTGATTTTCAGGAAATGTGTGAACTGGTTTTTAAACAAGCTGTTCTTACAATTTAAATAACGTAAACTTACAATAAAATTACATTAAAACAAAAGTTATAAATACTCAAAACTCACTACATCCTAATGATCTAAGTACAGTTTCCTATAAGTAGTCCCCTTTTTTCTGGAGGTGAGAGGAAGGGAGATAGTGAAGCAGACTCCCGCATACGTCCCGTCTGGGATCTACCCAGCAACACATGTCTGGGGCTGATGTGCTGGGACCAATTGAGCTATCCTCAATGTCTGGGGCCGATGCTAGAACAAATTGAGCCACTGGCGCAGGAGGGAAAGAGGGGTGAGGAAGGGGGAGAGAAGCAGATAGTTGCTTCTCCTGTGTGCCTTGACTGGGAATTAAACCTGGGATGTTCATACATTGGGCTGATGCTTTACCTACTGAGCCACTGGCTGGGGCCTAAGTAGTCCCTTCTTAGCCATGGTTTCTCTGTTCACATTTTCAGTGATCTGTGATCTGAAATGTTATGGAAAATTCCAGAATTAAGCAATTTATAAGTTTTACATTGCGTACTGTTCTAGGTAGCATGAAATCTCTCACCATTTCACTCAGTCCTTAGGAAGACATGACTCATCCCTTTGTCCTACGTCTCCATTGTATATATGCTTCCTGCCCATTAATCACTTAGTAGCCAGCTCAATATCCTGTGGACTGCTAAGGTATTGCAGTGCTTATGCTCAGTGACCCTTATTTTACTTCATAATACCACGTTCACCTAACTTTTATTGCAGTATATTATCATAATTGTTCTATTTTATTTGTTATTTTTGTGAATCTCTTACTCTCTCTAATTTATAAATTAAACTTTATCATAGGTATGTATGTACAGGAAAATAATGTATCTATGGGGTTGGATACTATTCAAGATTGCAAAAAAAAAAAGAAGATTGCAGGCATCTACTCAGGGGTCTTGGAATGAATCCCCCACAGATAAGGGGGAATGGCTATATTTATGCTTTTGAGGTTATTTGCTACTATTATCTCTGTATGTCAGAAATACTGTTTATGCTGTAGTACCATGCATCACTCACCAGCTCCATGTTTAGTTATTGTAGGTTGGTGGCATTTACACCGTGGAAATTGGCAGGTCCTACAAATTAGATCCTCTCTGCCCCCCTCCTTGAAGTAGTTGTTGAACATTTACAGCATGTCACTGGTTTGGGGGGCTTAAATGAGTTCATGCTTTTGTTAATGGTTTTGTGCCTGGGTCACAGCATATGCTGCAGAGGTGAGGCTGTTATTGTTATTTTGTTTGGCTTGCACTCCCTATCCAGCATTGCTGTCCCTGCAGACAGGAACTGGGCAAGCCATTGATCAGCCGCTTTCTTTCTCTCTCCAGTCTGCCCAACCATCTGCAAGTCGCATGGCTGCACTGCTGAAGGCCTCTGCTGCCACAGTGAGTGCCTGGGTAACTGCTCGGAGCCTGACGACCCCACCAAATGTGTGGCCTGCCGCAACTTCTACCTGGATGGCAGGTGTGTGGAGAGCTGTCCACCCCCATACTATCACTTCCAAGACTGGCGCTGTGTGAACTTCAGCTTCTGCCAGGACCTGCACAACTCATGCAAGAACTCGCGGAGGCAGGGCTGCCACCAGTATGTCATTCACAACAACAAGTGCATCCCTGAGTGCCCCTCTGGGTACACGATGAGTTCCAGCAAGTGAGTCCTGGGTGTGGGTTTTGGAGGGAGGAGCAGCAACGTGGGGAAGGAACATAGGGTTGGTGATGGTGCTGCTACCTAGTAAAACTGTGTGAAAAATAGGATCCATTACTCTGAGTGAGGGAACTGTGACAACCAGGGGATATGCTTGGGTCTCCAGGTCTCCGATGCCATTTTTGCCCCTGTTTGGTCCTGGCCTGTGAACTGCCTTTGTAAAGGGCCAGAGAGTAACTATTCTTGGCATCTTGCACATGATTTTCAAAGTTTGCTGTGCTTAGCTTTGGGAATAGAAGGCGCACACACAGAAGTCCTTGGCTTCCCATAGAACCCTTTACATTTATGGGGTTGTCCCCACTTATGTGACTTTCTAGCTGTTACACTTAAAACAGAGCTCATGTTTTTTATGTTTCTTCTGATTGGGAGCCTGACCATGTGCTGAAATCAGCTCAGAGCACAACAAGAAGAGACTCAATTTTTCATTATTCCCAGGGCTTTGCTGTACTTTGAAGCACAGTGCCATGAAACCATTGCTTACAATTGGGTGAGAAAGAGCAGGGTTTTCTCTCTGTTGTCAGATGTCTTACATACACTGCGGACTTTTTGTTCATGTTGTTAGCTTCTTAAATGAGTTATTTTGGTTTCTTGACTCTGTAACCAAGTTTTAAAAATCTGTTTCCTGGTTTTTGTGTTACGGGTTTAGAAAAAATATAACCTCCGCAAAACAACACAAAAACAAATCAGAAACAGACGTACGCCTAGGGGCCTTGAGCTGACCTGCTTACGTAAAAATCATTCTCTTCAGACTTGAGAATTAGCCAAGCGAGAGTGTTCTGGTGGGAAATTTTATTTCCCGGGCGGGGGGAGAGTAGAAAAAATGATCTTTACATCAGTTCTTATGAGCCTCTCTTTGAGTGTTTGTGAAACCTGAAAGTACAACATGTTTCATTTTATTAGTTTTTGACAAAAATTTGTCATGTGGCTTTGTTGACACAAAATAGGTGACTGTAAATCACTTTGCATGCCAGACAGAGCAATTTTTTTCTTTTTTGGGGCCAGTTTATCAGTAAGGTTGGGAAAATGACCAAAATTTCTTTTGATTCTTTTTTTATTAAGATCTTCTAAGTTGTTGGCCTTAAATAAAAGGTGTTTTCCTCTTGGCATAATTAAGGCCTGAGAAGCACAACAGCGTCTTTTGGTGTTCTCCTGATGGTGCGGTGGCCCTGGGACCCACGCCCCAGGAACTGGACAGCCTGTTCCACTATGCTTATGACCTTTCCTGAGTGACAGAGGACAAAGCAAGTGATGCTAATAACTACTCATTATGGCACAACTCTACTTGGAAGGCTTTTTAAAAAGATTACTGTTTTTCTTTCTGAAGCTTTTATTTTATGAAAAATATTAATTCAGTCGCATTTTTTAATGTAGTTCAATATTAAATAGGACCAGATACGCTTTCTTCCACCCTTGTGGTTTATCCAAGACATAGTTCCGGATGTTTTCAGAGCAGAGATATGGGGGCACACATGGAACCATGTGGTCACTCCGAGTCACCTGGAGGAGGCGGCACGTGCTCGTCACTGAGATGAGGAGGACTCGGTGATTGGGTGAACACTAAGTGTGTGATGGGTACAGTGTGTCCCTGTTCCCTCCCCCTAGAATACTCTGCCCCTTGATCTTTGCATGGCGGGCTTCTTGTCATCCCAGAACTTTCTATGAGAGTCCTTTCCTGCCTGACCACCTTGTCTGAATTAGCCGTCCAGTGGCTCTTTGGCACAGCACTTAGCTTTAAGTCCTTTCATGGCTATTCCACTAGCTGATACTGTAATTGTGGATTTATTCATTTTTCCCACCTTCACCATACACTACTTCACAAGGGTATCTGTTAGCTTATGCTGTGTAACTGAGCACAGCACTTGGTAAATGGTTGATGGGTGGCTTCTCTGGCGTGGGCTGGGTCAGCCCTGATTCGGCCCTGATTCGTGGCATATGATAGTCACTCGTAAGATAGCTGGGCAGCCAGAGTCTCTCTCCATGTAGTTTCTCATCCCAGCAGCCAGGAAGGGCATGTTCCAATGTGAAAGTACTTTTCAAGCCTCTGCTGACATCACATTTGTTAATGGACCATTGGCCAAAACAATTCATTCAGCCAGGCCCAGAATCCCTAGATGAGGACAAATACCCCGCATTTTGATGGGAAAGCTGAAATGAAGGTGTGACCATTTGTAATGTCCCACAGGGAAAGGGGTTGTTTTGTTCACTCTCATGGACATGTGGCCTAGAGCATTGTCAGTGGGCCGGAGGGTAAATGTTTTCAGCTCTGAAGGCCATATGGTCTCTGCTGCAGCTATTCTGCCCTAGGGACAGCTATGGATGAGCCATAAACCAGTGGGTGAGGCTGTATATAACATTATTTACAAAAACAGGTGGCCAGCTGGATTTGACATGCAGGCTGTAGTTTGCAGATCTCTAGCTAAGACTGTCACCTTTCACATAAGTGCTCAGTGAATAGCTGTAGAACCAACAAAAAGACCCAAACATTTGGTCATGATTCTGCTTCCACACCAGCTGTTCTGACACCAGCTGGGTGTGCTGCACCACAATTTGACACTGGCCAACTGGGATAGAGTGAAGCCACGGGCTAAAGGCTCGGTCCTCCACAAGAATGCCTCGCTTCAGATGTCAGTCTCACTTTGGGATCCTCAGGCCACCCACACTTCTGATCGACTGGCTGTAAATTGGGGGTTCTCACAAACACTTTGGGTTCCATAATTTTATAGAACAACTCACAGAACTAAAATAAGGCTGTTCTGCTCTGTGGGTCCCGCGCCTACTCATGGAAGCCCCCTCAGTTAGGAATGCCCACTGCACATACATTACTGGTAGCGAGCTCCACAGACATTCTGCCTACTGGGGGCCTGTTTATGGCTGGGCTGGCTCTCATGGTTCTTATTATGATTTCAAAACACACTTCAGAACAAAACCATCAGGCAACTTTGAGGAACAGATTTATTGCTCACAGGTCCTGGAGGGTATGTGGCATGCCCAAGGGCCACAGAGCCAGGTCATGGGGTGGCAGAAAGGGGGAAGATGGTGGGGGTAGGAACCTTCCTGAGTTCTCTATTGTTGAATTTAAAGCATAAGAGCAGGAATTCAGGTCCAGGAAGAGGGAAGCAGTTGTCTAGGTGACCCAGGGCTTTCTGCAAGAGGGACCTTCCTGGGTGGAAAGAGCCAGATCCCTTATCTAGTTGTTTTATTAGTAGCAGTGTCATAAGGCTGGCATTGTGTATACTCAAGATGCATGTCTTTTGAAGTGGATGCCCCAGCAATCAGAAAGCTTACAATTACAGCTTTATTATTAAGGATGCATGTAGGGTGAGCTGGAGAGCTCCTGACCCAGTCTGGAGAGCTCCTGACCCTGCTCCCGTGCCTTCCCGGAACCAGGGACATTACACTCCCAGCATGTTGATGTGTTCACCAGCCAGAAAAGTCCACTGAGTTTTTACTGGGTTTTTATTACATAGTTGTGATCGATTGAATCCTTGATCATGTGATGGAACTCCCTTTCTAGCCCCCTCCTCTCTCTTGAAGTCAAGTGGCTAAAAGACCAGCCCTTTAATCGTGTATTTGGTCTTTCTGGTGACCAGCCCCAAATCCTGAAGCTATATAGGGAACACCACAGGTCACTTCGTTAGCATAAGAAAGATAGTCCTAGCACTCAGGAAATTCCAAGAGATTTCAAAGCTCTTTTCCAGGACCTGGGACAAAGACTAGCTGTGTTCTTTATTTTACCACCATTCCAAAGATCATTCTGAAGAATCAAATATAGCATGTAGAAATAATAGTAATAATGGAATAATGGAACCACTAATAAAAAAGTGATCATCATAGCAACGACTAATAAATTTTCTATGTACCAAATGCTGTAGGTGGTATATATCATTCAGTCCTCATCTCGATCTGTGAGGCTGGGTGCTGTCATTCTATTTCACAGATGAGGCAACTAAGACTTTGAGAAAGTAATAGTTGAGAATTTTGAGGTTGTATATAATAGAACGCCAACTCAAACTGGCTGAAGCAAGATGAAAGGAGTTTATTGATGTCTATAACTAAAAAGTTCAGGAATAACTTCAGGTACAGCTGTATCCAGGAGCTCAAGTGATGTGCACTATTAGTTTCTTTACATCTTTGGCTTTCTCTCTGTGCTGGTTTTGTTCTTAGGCAGCCTCTCCCTGACTTCTTAACCCATGCTAACAGTATAGCAACATCCTCATAAATTCCCCAGAAGGAGGACAATTTTTCCTCCCAGAAAGTTCTAGTAAAATCCTCACTACACTGGCATGATATGTGCCCACCACTGAACCCCTGGGAATGGAAGGTGGTATCTAACCTGGCCTGGATCCTGTGTCCTGCCTGAACCTTGGAGGGCTGTGCCAGCAATAACTGGTCACAGAAACCCCATGTGGGTGAGGGTTTCCAAAGGACTCCTGGGGCTATAAATTCAAGGCTATCAGGCTGCGGCAGGCAAAGCCTAAGTCTGCTCCCAGTCACCCTCCATCAGACACCAGGCCCTGTTATAACCATGGTCACATCAAACCCCACACAGAACAAATATCCAATCTCCTTAGAGTAACAGCATCAGTTCTGCCACTTTGGCATAGGAACAAAGTGAGTCCCACAGAAGGCCCATCAGCTCAGCTTCATTCTGTCACCATGGTAACTCCAGGAGTACCATTAATTTGGTGTAATAGTTTGAGATCCTGTCTCCATGGGGTGCAGTGTGAATCCTGTCAGTCTGGAGTATAGCAGAGCCCTGTCATTTGGGGGAAGAAGCATTAATCCCCTAGGTGATGCTGAAGGACCTGTTGCTGTGGAGAAAGGATAAGCCTGTCATTTTCAGCAGTGATTTTTACCGGGGGGATTTGCCCCCCTTCCTCCAGGGAACAATGTCTGAAGATGTTTTTGACTGTCATTCCTTGGGTGGGCTGTTATTGGGAATCAGTGGGTGAAGCCCAGGGATGCTGCTCAACACCCCTAATGCACAGGACAGCCGCCACAGAGACTTCTCAGGCCCCAGATGTTAGCAGTGCTGTGGGGGTATTACCTGCTTTAGGGTAACAGCGGAAGTCCTGTCGCATGGGACCCTGTGTAGCACGCTGTCTGCCGTGTGTAGGGTTTCTGTGTACTCTGACCTCTCTTTCTCTCCACTCTTTACTCAGTCTGATGTGTACTCCATGCCTGGGCCCCTGTCCCAAAGTCTGTCACCTGGAAGGCGAGAAGACCATCGACTCGGTGACATCTGCCCAGGAGCTCCGAGGCTGCACCGTCATCAATGGAAGCCTCATCATCAACATTCGAGGGGGCAGTGAGTGTTGAGGGGGTGGCATGCTGGGTTCTGCAGGAATGGAGAGGGAAAATGGTCTTGACCAGGGATCCCCAAACTACAGCCCAGGGGCCGCATGCGGCCCCCTGAGGCCATTTATCTGGCCCCCGCTGCACTTCCAGAAGGGGTACCTCTTTTATTGGTGGTCAGTGAGAGGATGCGGATGCATCCTGTGCTCCTAAAGTACTGTATGTGGGGGCGCCGCAAAGTGTGGGCGTTGGTCATGTACAGTACTACTTCCGGTGATGTGGGATGCTCGCGTCACAGCTCCGGAAGCGGGTCATATCACTTGTTAGGGCTAGCAGTGACAAATATGGAACCGGACATTGACCATCTCATTAGACAAAAGCAGGCCCATAGCTCCCATTGAAATACTGGTCAGTTTGTTGATTTAAATTTACTTGTTCTCTATTTTAAATAGTGTATTTGTTCCCATTTTGTTTTTTTACTTTAAAATAAGATATGTGCAGTGTGCATAGGGATTTGTTCATAGTTTTTTTTATAGTCTGGCCCTCCAATGGTTTTACACAGTGAACTGGCCCCCTGTGTAAAAAGTTTGGGGACCCCTGGTCTAGACTTTGCTTCCTACTCCTTCAGCGATTTTAAGACCATCCTGACTGGTTCTCGAATCAGTGGAGCCACCCAACCATTTGCCTCCAAACCTGAAATTCACGGCTCCATATGGTCCCACTCTCCCCACTGAGATCCTCATATTCCACATTGGTAGCTAGGACATCAGGAATTTGCATTTTAAATAAGCAGGCAACATGCCCCTATTGCAGGCCTGGGGACTCTGTTTCCAGAAATACTGTCACTGGCAAAAAGCATTCCTTTGTTTATTTAGCAAACATTTGTGGAATATTCACAGTGAACAAGGCAAAGTCTGTGCATGATTGATCTTGTAAATAAGCCAATCAACTTAAGTAAACTCAGGCAGTGGTCCCGCTATGAAGGGAAGCAAAGTGGGCAACCTTTTCTTATAAAGGGCGATATAGTAAATATATTCACTTTTGTAGGCCAGAAAGTGTCTGTTATAATTACTCAACTCTGTCCTTGTAGAGAACACATGAACAAATGGCCGTGGCTCTGTGCCAATAAAACTTTATTTACAAAGCAGACTGGGTTTGGCTAGTGTGGTGGAGTTTGCAAACGTGTGAAACAGAATCAGAGGTTGGTATTTTAGAAGAGCTTGTGGGGACAGGAGCCATGCTTTGATTTGGTGGTGGAGCAAACCAGACTAATAGATGGAAGAGTGATATTCTGGGCAAAGGAGGCAGCCAGGCACAGTCCTGAGGCAGGCATGTGCCTGCTCCACTGAAGGGGTGGTGTGGAGGCTCGCGTGTCTGGAGTGGGGGGGAGCAAGGTACAAGATGAGAAAAAAAGGCGGCGGTCACTTGTCAGGGGCATGCTGACCCCATAGTAAGGACTTTGGATTCCATTTTAATTGTAATTCATTTGGAGCAGTATATATCAAAGTCATTTTCAGCTTATAATTTAACTCCTTACTATGGGAAATTATAGGAAGATTTAAATATTCCTATAAAAACTCACTGAATATTCTTTCCTTTTCTTAGACAACCTCGCAGCTGAGCTAGAGGCCAACCTTGGCCTCATTGAAGAAATTTCAGGGTATCTGAAAATCCGCCGTTCCTATGCTCTTGTATCACTTTCCTTCTTCCGGAAGTTACGTCTGATTCGAGGGGACACCTTGGAAATTGGGTATGTGGGCCTGATTCTGTGTCTACGGCTAGAGCACCAATTAGGAAGTTTGTGGGTTATAAAAAGTTAAGGGTTTTTGCCAAGACATGGAAACAACCTAAGTATCCATCAATAGATGAACAGATAAGAAAATGTGGTATGTATGTGTGTGTGTGTGTGTGTGTATGGAATATTATTTATGCATATTATTCATAAAAATGAATGAAATGCCACCATTTGTGACAATAGGGATGGACCTAGAGGGCATTATGCTAAGTGGGAAAAGTTAGACAAAGAAAGACAAATACTGTATGATCTCACTTAAAGATAGAGTCTAAAAAACACCCCCAAGGTCCTACATACAGAGAGCAGCTTGGTGGTTGCGAGCGCTGGAGGCAGGAGAGGGGAGAGGAGGTGGGCGACATGGAAGACAGTGGCAGAAGGTTTGAACTCCCGTTATAAAATAAGTCCTGAGTATCTGATGTATAGCAGAGTAGCTGTAGTTAACAATACTGTATTGAAACTGTTTGGAAGTTGTTAAGAGAGTGGATATTAAAAGTTCTTATCACACACAAAAAAATATTTTCTTTAATTATAATATGTGAGATGATGGATGTTAACACTTCAAAAAATATTTTTTCTTGTATTGAAAACCTTTAAGATCTCTTACTCTCTCGACAGTTTTCAAATATTCAATGCAGTGTTGTTAACCAGCCATCATGCTGGAACTTAGGGGATTTTAAAAGCAAAAAAACCCCACAAACAAACAAAAAAACTGGAAACATCTATTAGGAGAAAGTGCCTGGAAATCAAGAGAGAGGAATGTGATACTCGTTTTCCAGTCACTCTTGGAAGTCACAGGGGTGCAGTCTAACGTTATGCCTGCCCAGGGCACGAGCTGGAATGAAGCCCTGGCTCTCTGGGCTTCTCTGTGAGGTGGGGTGCAGGCCTGATCAGTACCCCTTCACTTGTGCATCCAGGACCTTCTCACGTCTTGGTTCCGTTGGTACTGACTGGACCTGTTCCTTGATGAAATCTCATCTCCTTTGGCCTCACCAAGGTTCTACCTTCCCAAGATATTCTGCTGGCCCCTGGATTTCCTTCCTCATTCTTCTCCCAGGCTCCTCTTCCTTCCTTTGAGAAGTGGGGAGTCCTGGGCTCCCCACCTTGGTGATCTCTCTAGTGAGAGATCTCTAATGCTGAGATTTCTAGCCTGATTTACCCCAAGCCCCTCCCCACCTGGGTGACCCTATGAGCCTCAAATGCAACATGTACAAAATGAAGCTCTCTTTATGCCTCTGTTGTCCATCCTTATTTTCCTTCCCTTTGAAGTCTCACTAACCCTATTTCAATTAGTGAAACAACAGAAATCCAGGCTAACCATGCTTCATGCAGCTTGAGATGAACTCATGGACAAGAAGTCTGAGGAAGGCCATCCAACAATGCCATTAAGGAAAAGACCCAGGCCTTTTCCATCTTTTATTATCATGGTCACAGGATGGCTGCCTCATCCCCATCCTTACATCTGTAGAACTGACAAGAAAAAGGGAAAGGGACAATAGTATATGCCAATTGAGAATGTCTCTTTTGAAAAATCTTACCTGGACTCTCCCACACTCTCACCCCCAATATTGATATCTGTCTATATCTCCTTGGCCAGAACTGGGTCTCGTGGCTGCTCCTAGCTGCAAGGGAGTCTGGGAGAATGAGTACTTACCTTTTCCAGTCTGTATAGTAGAGGAAGGCAAGGGAAAAGGGGGGTATGAATTGCTTTCTAGAAGCCAATCCACAGTATTGTGTAGACTATCTTCTTGAATCACTCACCAGCTCGTGTTGATTTTTCTGCCATAAAACTGCCTTTTTGTTGAAGTTCAGACATTCCATTTGTACTATTCCAATGATCTCCAAACCTGAGCATCCTAGAACTAGACAAGTGCTGTCTAATAGAAATATAATGCAAGTCACATATGTGACTTGAAATGTTCTAGTTGCCACATTTTAAAAAGTTTAAAAGAAATAAGTGAAATGGATTTTAATAGTACATTTCACTTAATGTGTTATATCTAAAATGTCATTTCAATTTGGAACCAATAGAAAAATTATAAAAAATATCTTTTATATTCTTTTCTCTTTTTTTTTGCATGCTAAGTCTTCAAAATCTATTTTTTACTTCCAGTACAGTCCAAATGGCCACTTTTCAGAGGCTCAATGGCCAGAGGTGGCTAGTGGTTGCTGCCATTGTATAGCACAGACCTGGATGCTTTGGTTCTCCCATTCATCACGTGGCCCACTAATAGTTTTAAGGTGCAGGTCTAATCAAGTTACTGAGTTGTTATAAAACTTTCCATGGCTCCCCTCTGCCTACCCAAGAAGGTCATAAGCTCTTAGTCTTGGCCTGCTATGCAGTATACTAGAGGGTTTGGCCCACTGCAGCTTCCCAGTCTTGTTTCCTAAAACCTGCTGGACAGAGCAGACTACTTTACTCTTCCTAGGGATCAACTCAAGATTCCTCAGTGTATTCAATCTTTCCTCTCTGTGAAACCTACATCCCAATCCATCATAGTCTTACTCTCCACTTCTGCAACATAGAGCTCTGGCACCTTTCTGGCTCTGAACACTTATTCAAATTCCCTTGGGCCCCCTACCACCCCTCCCCCATTCAACACTTACTGAGTATGTGCCAAGTGGATGGTTAGGTCTGAGTATGTAGTGCAGAGCAAGACCAACTCCAGCCATGACCCCATCATCTTGGAGTTGGAGATTACAAGCGAATGAATCACTAAGTGTATTTGTGTGTTTCCATAGGAACTACTCTTTCTATGCCTTGGACAACCAGAACCTAAGGCAGCTATGGGACTGGAGCAAACACAACCTCACCATCACTCAGGGGAAACTCTTCTTCCACTATAATCCTAAACTCTGCTTGTCGGAAATTCACAAGATGGAAGAAGTTTCAGGAACCAAAGGGCGCCAGGAGAGGAACGACATTGCCCTCAAGACCAATGGGGACCAGGCGTCCTGTAAGTGGTCATGCCCTGGTACTTCCAGTCTGTGCACCAGATAGCATGGCTTCCCTTCCCTTCACCCACCACACTGCCCTCAGGGATTATCACTGCCACCATCCCCCCCTCACACACAGTGGTCTTAAATAACTCCATGTGTGATAGGTTTTCTGAAATACTGAGAATAGGTGTTGTATATCTTGTCTCTGTGTCTACTGCACCAGATATGGTGCCTAATACTGGAAGATGCCACATAAACATTAAATGAATGAATGAATGATGCCTTTTTATGTATGGCTTTGACTCAAATGCTATGGCAGGTCCTACTGTTGCTACAGCTAAAGACAGTCAGCTGACTCTACTCCTCTGACAGTTCTCTCTTGAAGGGATATCTGAGCATTGAGCTGCCAGGGCTTCTGTAATACCCTCATGTGGAGTTGATTTCTTTCAGCAGAATGTGTTCCAACCTGTGAGAATTCTAGGGAGGGAAAATGAAGTTGGGGTGGAGTTTAAGGGAAGACTTGCATTCCAGACAGAGGAAGTTACTCTCTTCGAGGCATTGGAAAGCTAATGAGTTGTCTGTCCAAGGTAAAACGATCTGTGCACTCACAAAACTCATTTAGCACATGCTCATTTGCATTGGAGTTATGTCTTCTGACATGTCAGGCTTGAAGGTCCATGTGCATGACAAACTTGTGTCAGGACGGTTAAAAATCTCTTACAGCCCTGGCCGGTTGGCTCAGCGGTAGAGCGTCGGCCTAGCGTGCGGAGGACCCGGGTTCGATTCCCGGCCAGGGCACACAGGAGAAGCGCCCATTTGCTTCTCCACCCCTCCGCCGCACTTTCCTCTCTGTCTCTCTCTTCCCCTCCCGCAGCCAAGGCTCCATTGGAGCAAAGATGGCCCGGGCGCTGGGGATGGCTCTGTGGCCTCTGCCTCAGGCACTAGAGTGGCTCTGGTCGCAATATGGCGACGCCCAGGATGGGCAGAGCATCGCCCCATGGTGGGCGTGCCGGGTGGATCCCGGTCGGGCGCATGCGGGAGTCTGACTGTCTCTCCCCGTTTCCAGCTTCAGAAAAATGAAAAAAAAGAAAAAAAAAAGAAAAAAAAAAAATCTCTTACTTTTGGGCCAGTTGTCCTTGCATTGGTGCCAACTGCTGTTACTCAGTTGAGCATCTGGCCAGGTCATTGGCTGGCAGTGGGGGCCAGTTGCCATGACCAGTTCTTGCCTTCCTATACTGGGAGATGCACATGGGAGTAAGACCTGTCCCCAGAACTGCAGGTTGACATCTCTTCCTTATCATGGACATTTTTGGGAGTGTAGGATCACCACTTTGGGCTGAAACAAATTTTGAAATACTGATACTGCTTTTTGAAAAAAACTTTTTTTTTCTAGGTGAAAATGAATTACTTAAGTTTTCTTACATTCGGACAACTTTTGACAAGATCTTGCTGAAGTGGGAGCCTTACTGGCCCCCTGACTTCCGAGACCTTTTGGGGTTCATGCTCTTCTACAAAGAAGCGTAAGTAGGGAGTGAAGAGGTGTGGGTGTTGTGCATATGTTCTTGTTCCCTTCTGAGGCTCCTCTCTGTTTTCTTCCCACTTGTGAAATAAACTGCTGGAAAAGCCAGAATTTGAAGGTCCAGATGGGCCAATTTCCTATAGCAATATTCCATTTTGCCTTTTATATGAATGACTCACCAGATTTTCTCAACAAAATTTTTCTCAATGGGTTTAATAGGTTTTAAATTTTTTATTTTTTACCTATTTTGTATTTTTCCATTATTTAAAAAGCTTGGGAAGGAGATACAAGATAACAACAGAGTAGGTAGATCTTTTTTTTTTTTTTTTTTTTTTAAAAGAGACAGAGAGAGAGTCAGAGAGAGGGACAGATAGGGACAGACAGATAGGAATGGAGAGACATGAGAAGCATCAATCATCAGTTTTTTGTTGTGAGACCTTAGTTGTTCATTGATTGCTTTCTCATATGTGCCTTGACTGTGGGCCTTCAGCAGACTGAGTAACCGCTTGCTCAAGCCAGTGACCTTGGGTCCAAGCTGGTGAGCTTTTGCTCAAACCAGATGAGCCCGCGCTCAAGCTGGCAACCTCGGGGTCTCAAACCTGGGTCTTCCACATCCCAGTCCAATGTTCTGTCCACTGCACCACTGCCTGGTCAGGCCAGAGTAGGTAGATCTTATACTCACCTCCTCCCAGGACTGAACTGGAATTACAACTAAAATATAGCGCAATTAACCTGAATAAGCAACTGAAGACTAGCTGAAGAAAAGTATTATAACCAAGAATTTACAGAAGAAACCACATAGAGATTGGTAGGAAGAGCGGAGACAAGAAAAGGGTTGGCTCCACTCCCACAAGCTGTGGCTGAGATTCTAGAGGGATCTCACCTGCAAAGGTTTCCCATGAAAGGAGTGGGGTCTCAAACCTGCACCAGTTCTCATAGCCAAGAGCACCAGAGCTAGGAAGAGGTACCCACATAACACCTGACTGTGAAGATCAGTGGGGATTATGTCTTCCAGGGAGAGATGGGAGTCTGTTAGAGACACAGTCACTTTCTTACAGGGCCAATGCACAAAGTCTCCCTTGCAGCCACTTTCCCAGGGTTGTAGCAGAAGGAGGGTGGAGTGGATTAGAGTTGCCTGGGGTTTGTGGCTTTGGGGAGAGACCTTGAAGGGACAGCTGCCAGGATTTCTGTGCAAAGTCCGTCTCCCACACTGTAGATGCCATCTTTCTTGTGTGGAGCGTGCACTTCCATATGGAATCAGCCTGGGGAAATGCCCCATCCTCTGGACTCCCTGTTGCCCTACCCTACAGAGCTTGGGGCCTCTTGAGGACTCAGCTGCCTGGGCCAGGGTGTAGAGGTTTGAGCAGGCTCAGGAGGTATCAGTGATTAAGTTCTAAATGCCCCATCCTCTGGACTCCCTGTTGCCCCACCCTACAGAGCTTGGGGCCTCCTGAGGACTCAGCTGCCTGGGCCAGGGTGTAGAGGTTTGAGCAGGCTCAAGAGGTATCAGTGATTAAGTTCTCTGGCTTCGGGGTAGGCATCATTGCCCCACTTTCCTGTGAACCTAACTGGCAGTGCTTCTCCCTGTACAAGAGTTCCACTAGCTCCATCTTCCCAACTCCTGGTAGTACCATCCTGCTGAAATCTGAATCAGTGACTGGAATACAAGGCAGCAGAAACACCCAATCAGAGCAGCAAAATAAAAAAGAATTTTAAAAAATGAGGATAGTTTAAGCGACCTTTGGGACAACATGAAGTATGACAACATCTGCATCATAGGGGTACCAGAAGGAGAAGAGAGAGGACAAGGGACTAAGAACACATTTGAAGAAATAATGACCTAAAACTTGCCTAACTTGGTGAAGGAAAAAGACACACAATTCTAGGAAGTGCAGAGTTCTAAACAAGATAAACCCAGAGTGGCTATACCAAGGCACATCATAATTACAATGGCAAAGTTTAAAGACAAAGACAGAATCTTAAAAGCAGCAAGAGAGAGACAGTTATCTACAAGGGAGCTCCTATAAGACTGCCAGCTAAATTCTCAAAAAAAATTTCAACCAGAAAGAATTAGCATGAAATGTTCAAAGTGCTAAAAAGCAAGAACCTACAACCAAGACTACTCAGCAAGGCTATCATTGAAATTGAAGGAGAAATAAAGAGCTTCCCAGGCAAGAAATAATAGTTTGTTAACTATTATTGTTAACTAAATAGTTTGTTACCACCAAACCAGTATTCCAAGAGATGTTAAAGGATCTTCTTGAAGAAGATGAAGGAGAGAAGAAGAAAGAAGAGGAAGAAGAAGAAATAATAATCACTTTAGCCCTGGCCGGTTGGCTCAGCGGTAGAGCATCGGCCTAGCGTGCGGAGGACCCGGGTTCGATTCCCGGCCAGGGCACACAGGAGAAGCGCATATTTGCTTCTCCACCCCTCCGCTGCGCCTTCCTCTCTGTCTCTCTCTTCCCCTCCCGCAGCCAAGGCTCCATTGGAGCAAAGATGGCCCGGGTGCTGGGGATGGCTCTGTGGCCTCTGCCCCAGGCGCTAGAGTGGCTCTGGTCGCAACATGGCGACGCCCAGGATGGGCTGAGCATCGTCCCCTGGTGGGCAGAGCATCGCCCCTGGTGGGCGTGCCGGGTGGATCCCGGTCGGGCGCATGCGGGAGTCTGTCTGACTGTCTCTCCCTGTTTCCAGCTTCAGAAAAATGCAAAAAAAAAAAAAAAAAAAATCACTTTAAATGTAAATGGCTTAAATGCTCCAATAAAAAGACATAGGGTAGCTGAATGGATAAGAAAACAAGATCCATATATATGCTGTCTACAAAAACCCTCCTCGGCCCTGGCTGCTGGCTCAGTGGATAGAGTATTGGCCCAGCATATGGTCATCCTGGGTTCTATCCCTGGTCAGGGCACACAGGAGAAGTGACCATCTGCTTTTCTCTCCTTTCCTTTCCCCTTTCTCTGCATCTTCCCCTCCCACAACCAGTGGCTTGATCAGTTCGAGCATGGCCTCTGGCACTGAGGATGGCTCAGCTGGTCCAAGTGTTGTCCTCAGGTGCTGAAAATAGCTCACACTTGAGCATTGGCGCCAAACAGGGTTGCTGGGTGGATCCTTGTTGGGGCACATGTGGGAGTCTGTCTCACTGTCTCCCTCCTCTTACCTAATAAAAAGAAAAGAAAAGGAAAGAAAGGAAAAGAAAGCCTTCTTAGAACAAGAGATACACCCAGGCTAAAATTAAAGGGATGGAAAAACATATTTCATGCGTATTGAAATGAAAAAGAACTGGGGTAGCAATACTTCTATATAATAAAATTGACTTTAAGACAAAGAAGGACACTACATAATGGTAAAGTTAGCAATCCAAAAAGTGTATATAGTCTTTCTAAACATTCATGGACATAGGGGCACCTAAATATATAAAGCAAATCTTGATGGGAAAAAAGGGGGAGAGATTGACAGTAAAATAGACATAATAGAGGATTTTAACACCCCATATATATCAATGGATATATCCTCCAGACATAATAAAATCAACAGGAAATAGTTGCCTTAAATGACATACTATATCTGATGTATTTAATTGATACTTTCAGAACATTTCACCTGAAAACAGCAGAATAGACATTCTTTTCAAGTGCACATGGAACATTTTCTGGGATAGACCACATGTTAGGACACAAAAGAAGTCTCAATAAATTTAAGAAAATTGGCCCTGGCCAGTTGGCTCAGTGGTAGAGCGTTGGCCTGGCGTGCAGAAGTCCCGGGTTCGATTCCCGGCCAGGGCACACAGGAGAGGCGCCCATCTGCTTCTCCACCCCTCCCCCTCTCCTTCCTCTCTGTCTCTCTCTTCCCCTCCTGCAGCGAGGCTCCATTGGAGCAAGGATGGCCCGGGCTGGGGATGGCTCCTTGGCCTCTGCCCCAGGTGCTAGAGTGGCTCTGGTCGCAACAGAGTGACGCCCCGGAGGGGCAGAGCATCGCCCCCTGGTGGGCAGAGTGTCGCCCCCTGGTGGGCATGCCAGGTGGATCCCGGTCGGGCGCATGCGGGAGTCTGTCTGACTGTCTCTCCCCGTTTCCAGCTTCAGAAAATACAAAAAAAAAAAAAAATTTAAGAAGATTGAAATATCTAACATCTTCTCTGACTACAATAGCATGAATCTCGAAATCAACTACAATAGAAAATATGAAAAACATTCAAACACTTGGAGGCTAAATAGCATGTTATTAAATAATGAATGGGTTAACATGGAGATGAAGGAAGAAATAAAAAATTTTCTTAAAACAAATGCAAATGAACATACAACAACCCAAAATTTATGGGACACAGCAAAAGCAGTCTTAAGAGAAAAATTTATAGCATTACTGGCCTACCTCCAGAAACAAGAAAATTTTCAAATAAACAGTCTAACCTCTTAACGGAACTAGAAAAAAACCCAACAAATCCCAAAGTGAGTAGAAGGAAGGAAATAATAAAGATCAGAACAGAAATAAACAGAATAGAGTATAATTAAACAATGTGAAAGATAGCCCTGGCCGGTTGGCTCCGTGGTAGAGCGTCGGCCTGGCGTGCAGGAGTCCCGGGTTCAATTCCCAGCCAGGGCATGCAGGAGAAGCACCTATCTGCTTCTCCACCCCTCCCCCTCTCCTTCCTCTCTGTCTCTCTCTTCCCCTCCTGCAGCCAAGACTCCATTGGAGCAAAGTTGGCCTGGGCGCTGAGGATGGCTCCATGGCCTCTGCCTCAGGCGCTAGAATGGCCCTGGTTGCAACAGAGCAATGCCCCAGATGGGCAGAGGTGGATCCGTGCCGGGTGGATCCCGGTCGGGCGCATGCAGGAGTCTGTCTGACTTCCTCCCCGTTTCCAAGTTTGGAAAAATACAAAAAACAAAACAAAACAAACAAAACAATGTGAAAGATCAATGCTACCAAGAGGTGGTTCTTTGGAAAAATAAACCAGATTGGTGAACC
Source organism: Saccopteryx leptura (assembly GCF_036850995.1). NCBI lineage: Eukaryota > Metazoa > Chordata > Mammalia > Chiroptera > Emballonuridae > Saccopteryx > Saccopteryx leptura. The sequence goes on along the minus strand of NC_089508.1, from coordinate 134,176,965 downwards.
TTGAACCAGACTCATGAAGAAAAAGGGAGTGAGGTCTGACTGATTGTGGCACAGTGGATAGAACGTTGACCTGGAACACTGAGGTCCAGGTTCAAAACCCTGAGGTTGCTGGCTTGTGCATGGGCTCACCAGCGTGATCATGGGGTCACCGGCTTGACTGTGGGATTATCAGCATGATCCCAAGGTTGCTGGCTTGAGCCCGAAGATGACTGGCTGAAGCCCAAGGTCACTGGTTTGAGCCCAATTTTGCTAGCTTGAGCAAGGGGTCACTGGCTCTACTTGAACACCCCCACACCCTCAAGGCATATGCGAAGCAATCAGTAAAAACTACAGTGACGCAAGTACAAGGTGATGTTTCTGATCTCTCTCTCTGTTTCTTTCTCAAAACAACAACAAAAAGAGAGTGAGAACCCAAATAAATAAAATTAGAAAGAAGTAACAACTGATAGCCCAGAAATACAAAGTATTATAAGAAAATTGTAAACAGTTATATGCCAACAAATTGGACAATTGGGATGTATTGGTTAAATTCTTAGAAACATACAATCTTCCAAAACTGAATCAGAAAGAATCAGAAAATCTGAATAGACATTTTATAACTAATGAAATTGAAGTAGTAATAAAAAACAAACAAACTTCCCAACAAACTAAAGTCCTGGTCTGGATGGCTTCATTGGAGTATTTTACTAAATATTCAGAGAGGAACTAACACCTGTTCTTCTCAAACTATTCCAAAAAATTCAAGAGGAGGGAAGATTCCCAATCTCATTTCACAAGTTTAGCATTCTAATTTGAAAACCATATATTTTACAAAGAAAGAAAATTATAGGCCAATATCCCTGATGAACATAGATGCCTAAATCCCCAACAAAATGTTAGCAAACTGGATCCAGCAATACATTAAAAAGATCATACAGCATGTTTAAATGGGAATTATTCCAGAGATGCAAGGTTGGTACAATATACACAAATCAATAAGTATGATACACCATAGAATCAGAAGGAAAGATATAAATCACATGATGATATGAATAGATGCATAAAAAGTATTTGATAAAATCCAGTACCCATTTATTTATTTTTTTGGGTTTTTTTTTTTTTTGTATTTTTTGTATTTTTCTGAAGTTGGAAACAGGGAGGCAGTCAGACAGACTCCTGCATGCACCCGACCGACCGGGATCCACCCGGCACGCCCACCAGGGGGCGATGCTCTGCCCATCTGGGGTGTCGCTCTGTTGCAACCAGAGCCATTCTAGTGCCTGAGGCAGAGGCCACAGAGCCATCCTCAGTGCCTGGGGCCAACTTTGCTCCAATGGAGCCTTGGCTGCAGGAGGGGAAGAGAGAGACAGAGAGGAAGGAGAGGGGGAGGGGTGGAGAAGCAGATGGGTGCTTCTCCTGTGTGCCCTGGCCGGGAATCGAACCCGGGACTCCTGCACACCAGGCCGACACTCTACCACTGAGCCAATCGGCCAGGGCCATAAAGGCCATTTTTAGAAACCCACAGCCAATATTTTACTCAGTGGGCAAAAACTAAAAGTGTTTCCTCAAGATTGGGAACAAAACAAGGATGTCCACTATCACCACCCTTATTCAACATGGTACTTGAAGTTCTAGTCACAGTGATTATACAACAAGAAGAAGAAATTAAAGGCATCCAAATTGGAAAGAAGTAAAACTGTCATTATTTGCAGATGACATGATACTGTATATAGAGAACCCTAAAGATTCCACCAAAAAACTACTATAACTGATAAGAGAATTTAGTAAAGTAGCAGAATACAAAATAAATACCCAGAAATCAGTTGTATTTTTATATACTAATAATGAACTATCAGCAAGGGAAACTAAGAAAAAATTTCATTTACAGTTGCTTCAAGAAAAATAAAATACCTAGGAATAAATTCAACCAAGGATGTAAAAGACTTGTACTTGGAAATGTATAAGGCACTGGAGAAAGAAATTGAAGAAGGTACAAATAAGTGGAAGCATACACTGTGTTCATGGATAGGAAGAATTAACATTATTAAAATGTCCATTCTACCCAAAGCAACCTATAAATTCAATGTAATTCATATCAAGACATCAATTTTGTATTTGACAAATCTAGACAGATATTTCAAAAATTTATATGGAAGCACAAAAGACCCTGGATAGCCACAGCAATCTTGATAAAGAAGAACAAAGTTGGAAGAATCCCACTACTTGATATCAAACTATATTACAAGGTATAGTAATCAGAACAGGTACTGGCATAAAAAAAACAGACATACAGATCAATGGTGCAGAATAGAGAACTCAGAAATAAGCCCATGTCTTTGTGGTCAATGAATATTTGACAAAGGCCTGACCAGGCGGTGGCGCAGTGGATAGAGCATCGGACTGGGATGCAGAGGTCCCAGGTTCGAGACTCTGAGGTCGCCAGCTTGAGCGTGGGCTCATCTGGTTAGAGAAAAGCCCATCAGCTTGAACTCAAGGTCGCTGGCTCCAGCAAGGGGTTACTCGGTCTGCTGAAGGCCCGCAGTCAAGGCACATATGAGAAAGCAATCAATGAACAACTAAGGTGTCGCAATGGGCAACAAAAAACTGATGATTGATGCTTCTCATCTCTCTCTGTTCCTTTCTGTCTGTCCCTGTCTATCCCTCTCTCTGACTCACTCTCTATCTCTGTAAAAATAAAAAAAATTGACAAAGGCGGCAAGAATATGCAATGGAGTAAAGACAGTGAATTTATAACCTTCAGGTTATGAGACTGATGCACTACCTACTGTGCTAACAAGACTCCTAAGACAGTGTATTCAATAAGTGGTGCTGGGAAAATCGGACAGATACATGGAAAAAAAATGAAAGTAGACCACCTTCTTATACCATACACAAGAATAAACTCAAAATGGATTATAAACTTAAATATTAGTTTTGAAACCATAAACAAGCCCTGGCTGGTTGGCTCAGTGGTACAGCATTGCCCTGGTGTGCGGGAGTCCTGGGTTCGATTCCCGGCCAGGGCACACAGGAGAAGCGCCCATCTGCTTCTCCACCCCTCCCCCTCTCCTTCCTCTCTGTCTCTCTCTTCCCCTCCTGCAGCCAAGGCTCCATTGGAGCAGCGTTTGCCCGGGCACTGAGGATGGCTCTGTGGCCTCTGTCTCAGGTGCTAGAATGGCTCTGATTGTGGCAGAGCTATGCCCCAAGATGGGCAGAGCATTGCCCCCTGGTGGGCGTGCCAGGTGGATCCTGGCTGGGCGCATACGGGAGTCTGTCTGACTGCCTCCCCGTTTCCAATTTCAGAGAAATACAAAAAACGAAGAAAAAAAAAAAGAAACCATAAACATCCTAGAACAAAACACATAGGCAGTAAAATCTAGGACAGTTCTTAGCAATATTTCTTTTAGTATATTTCCTTGGGCATGGGAAACAAAAGAAAAATTTAAAAATCGGACTAGGTATATCAGCATAAAAAGGTTTAGCACAACAAACGAAACCAACAAAATGATAAAAAGAAACCCATGAAATATTTGAATGGGGGTTAATATTCAGAATTTATAAAGAACTCGTACAACTCAACACCAGAATAACAATCAAATTAGAAATGGTCAAGGGATTTGAATAGACTTCCCTCCAAAAGAGACATGCAGATGGCAATGGACATATGAAAAGAGTCTCAAGGTCACTGATCACCAAAGAAATGCAAATTAAAACACAATGAGATGTCACCTTGTACCTGTCAGAATGGCTATAGTCAAATAACACACAAGTGTTGGCGAGGATGTGGAGAAAAGGGAACTCTCATGTAGTGCTGGTGGGAATGCAGATTAATGCAACTACTGTGGAAAGCAGTATGGAGTTACCTCAAAAATTAAAAATGAAACTGCATATGACCCAGTGATTCTGCTTATGGGAATGTATCCGAAGAAACCTGAAATACACATCTGAGGAAGTGACAGAAGGCATGGTGGGAGAACTGGGTGAGGGTTATGGAGGGGCAGTCTCCTCATGGTCTTATTGACGATATAAAAATTTTCCATTTTTATTAAAACCATTGAAGGGAGCAAAAAAAAAAAAAAGTGCGGGGAATACAGAACATAAAATTGCCCATTTAAACTAAATTTTTGCATCCAGCTCAGTGCCATTTTGTACATGTTGTGCAACCATCCCCACCATCTATCTCAAGAATCTTCCCGCCATCTTCCTAAACTGAGACTCTGTCCACAGTTGACAGCAGCTAGTTTCAAGTACACAGCTGTGCTGAAACTTTAAGGGCAGGTAATGGAAGGGATGACAGTGTTAGTATCAATAACTGCTCCATTTCTCAAGATTGATTATGTGTTGGGCTGTGCTCCAAGAAGTTGCATACATTCTCTCATGTAATCTTGTCAATAACTCATGAGGTAGCTACTATTAATATTGTCATCACAATTGTTGTTATTGGGGAACTATTCATTGATGTTTATTAAATATTATTTCTTCTTAAACATTATTTAATGTTATTTATTACCATAATTACATGTTACTAGTATTACATATGACATACTATATAATAAAATTAAATATAGTATATAGTGTAATTTATAATGCTAAATAAGTAAAATATGTGATTATTAAATATTATTAACCACTATTATTATTAAATGTTATTGAGAAATCAGGGAAGGTGGTTCATTTCTCTTAGGCTCTTTCTGTGTCATTTTTTCTTGTGGCATAAAGTTGTTGGTAAAGAGGATGTCCCCCTATAGGATGTAACTTCCCCTGGCCGATCTCTGATCCCCACAGTAGTAGCTAAGAATGGTAACTGTCTTCTCTTTCTCCATGAAAGCCCTTATCAGAATGTGACGGAGTTTGATGGGCAGGATGCATGTGGATCCAACAGCTGGACAGTGGTGGACATTGACCCACCTGTGAGGTCCAATGACCCTAAGTCACAGAGCCACCCTGGGTGGCTGATGCGGGGTCTCAAGCCTTGGACTCAGTATGCCGTCTTTGTGAAGACCTTGGTCACCTTTTCTGATGAACGTCGCACATATGGGGCCAAGAGCGACATCATCTATGTCCAGACAGATGCCACCAGTAAGTATATTGTGTGACTTACGCATTTATGGAGGAATCAGACATCTTGCCTTTAATATGCTGACATGGCAACATTGTCTGAAGTGCTTTTGTGCATGGTTATTGGCTTCTAGAAGACTAGGGTATGTCATTGCAGAAGAAAAGGCAGTAGCAACAAGCCACCTAAGAGTTATATGCATTTCTTCTTTCCCTTGTGAAAAATTTTCAAATAGTCACAAAAGTAGAAAGAAAAATACACCCCATGAAATCACCTCACAGCTTCAACAATTATCAACATTTTTATTTCATTCTGTGCCTTTCCACATCTCCGCTTTTGGGAGTATTTCAGAACAATTCAGTTATATTTTAATAGAGCCTATGTCCTTCTCCTATAGCAGCGGTCTCAGTTGGGAATGATTCTGCCCTAGGAGATATTTGGTGATGTCTGGAGACATTTTTGACTGTTGTAACTGCTTCGAGCGAGTGGAGACTATGGATGCTGCTCAGTGTCCTGCGGTGCCGAGGATGGCCCAGCCATCAGTATTGCGGGGTGGAAGCCCTTTCCTGTAGGACAGAATCCAAAGTCCAGGAATCCGTTGAAGCTTTGTGGGCTAGTGCCCTCTCATCCTGTACTCTCCAGCAATACAAAAGGACTCACAGTTTCTGGAAACTTCCAGCTCCCAGGTCTTTGTACACACTGTACCCCACTCCTCACAACTCTCTTGGCCACTTCCATCCTTGAGTGAAGGTTTTGGGAGCCCAAAGGTGATGCATTTTTTCGGGGGGATGTCAGGTGTGTTGCCAGTTCACTGATATGATTGAATGGCATCTAGCTGCCAAAATTTGTCCTGTGACTGGGTTCAGTTGGGGTGTTAACCAGTAAATGTGTGTGTCCCTTCCCACATCCTTCCTTTCTCCCTTATCTTTACAATACCCCAAACAGAGAGTTTGACACACGTTGGCAGGGTCAATGTTTGTTGTGTGAACGGAGGGCTGAACGCCCACATGATCTACATGACCTGTGGTGGGGATGGATTGTGATTCTGTATCTCACGCTCGTCCTGGGTGAGCATTCCACATGTCTTCAGTTTTCTCTGATGTTAAACACCACTCCAGTGAACACCTTCATGGTTTCTCTAACCTGTGGGTCCCCTCACGCCCCCCCCCCCAATAGCTTGCACCCTCCTCACAGTAGACCTGTCTCCTTGCACCTTTCCAGATCCTTCTGTCCCCCTGGATCCCATCTCGGTTTCCAACTCATCATCCCAGATTATCCTGAAGTGGAAACCTCCCTCTGACCCCAACGGCAATATCACTCACTATCTGGTTTTCTGGGAGAGGCAGGCGGAAGACAGTGAGCTGTACGAGTTGGATTATTGCCTCAAAGGTGAGTGCGGGCAGATGTGTGGGGGAGGCGGGTTTTACACACGTCCAGGGAAACATCTCTCCTCTTCCATTTCCCACTGTGTGCAAGAGAGCAGACTTACGCAAACACTGTTCCATCTCAAACACACATATTTCTAGACATCATAACGTGAATACACTCTCCGAAGTCTTGTGTGGGAACCAGGTATTTCTCATGTGTTACTACCATTTTCCTCTGGAATTTTCCCCTCCCCCTCCGAGTGTCTCTCTTTCTCCTTCCCCCACCCAACACCCATGGGGATGTAGCTGTGTTGACACACAGGAGACTTCCCTGTTGTATTAGAAACAACCGAGCATGATGAGTGATAGTTGACAAAGTTAAGGAAAGAATTTTGGCCCCTAAATTTAGACCCTTAAGTTTTAAAGATCCAAGACAGCAAGGAGCTATAATCTATTTCCTCCTGTGCTTTCTATTAGAAATTTATACTGAGGATGATTTTTTTTTAGTCTTTAATCTTACTAATGGATTTCCATCTGTCTGCAGAAAAAATGAAAAAATATTTGAAGCCTCAAACTAGTTTGTATAAATAGTTTAAGATTATTTTAAAAATGGGTCTTAAGTGACCCCATCAAAATGGAGAAACAAGTCATTTTTTTCTTCCGGTGGTTTTGTTTGTTTATTTATTTTCTTTAGATTTTTTTGAGTGATATCTTCAGCCCTTGGCCTTGGGGCTGTTAGTGAAGTGTGGCTGAGGCCAGGAGCTCTTGGTAGGCTCGTGGCTGGACCTGTGACCTGCTGTAGGGCTCTGGGTAAGTCACTGAGCTTGTCACCAGCTGCCTCCTTTTCAGGAGAAGGGGCAGAAGGCCAGATGATCTCCGGGAGCTGTCCCAGCTGTAGGGTCATGTGCTATATGTGTGCCTGTGACCTCATTCCCTGCCCGAGCAGAGGGTTGCAAATGTGTTTTATCTCTCTGGCTGCTTTATGTAACTGGAGAGCAAGCTCAGTCATGGACTCAGCTACCAGCTAGGGGCTGCACGCAGGTGACTGACACCGCCTGTCAGAGCTGCCACCGGCAAGCTAAGGTGGTCAATGCTTTTCTTCCTTCCTTTCTTTCTTTCTTTCTTTCTTTCTTTCTTTCTTTCTTTCTTTCTTTCTTTCTTTCTCTCTTTCTTTCTTTCTCTCTTTCTCTCTCTCTCTCTCTCTCTCTCTCTCTCTCTTTCTTTCTTTCTAGAGCAACAACTTTTATTTTTTATTTTATTCTTTATTCTGGAAGTCTAAATCTATCTTTACAATGTGACCATTTAAACATGGTTTGATTTCTAATGATCCTAAAGTTTATGTACTTAAAAAAGAACTTTCTAAGGTCAGATGATTCCACTCATATGAGGTCCCTAAAGGAGTCTACTCTCCATAGAGATGGAAAGTAGATGGTGGGGCTAGGGGTGGGGGAAAGGGGCGATATAGTGCTTAATGGGGACAGTTTCACTTGGAGAAGATAAGAAAGTTCTGGAGATGGATGGTGGGGATGGCTGCACAACAGTGTGAATGTACTTAATGCCAGTGAACTTTACTCTTAAAAATTATTAAGATGGTAAATTTTTTCTTAATTTTAATGGGGTGACATTGATCAGTCAAGGTACATAGATTCAGAGAAAACATCTCCAGGTTATTTTGACATTTGATTATGTTCCATACCCATCACCCAAAGTCAAATTGTCTTCCGTCACCTTCTATCTGGTTTTCTTTGTGCCCCTCCCCTCCTCCCTCTCCCTCCCTCTCTTCCCCCCCCCCAGACCACCACACTCTTGTCCATGTCTCTGAGTCTCATTTTTATGTCCCCCCTATGTATGGAATCATATAGTTCTTATTTTTTTCTGATTTACTTATTTCACTCAGTATAATGTTATCAAGGTGCATCCATGTTGTCAATCAGTGGTCCCCAACCCCCGGGCTGCAGACTGGTACCTGTCCGTGGGCCATTTGGTACCGGTCCACAGAGAAAGAATAAATTATATTATTTCCATTTTATTTATATTTAAGTCTGAACGATGTTTTATTTTTTAAAAATGACCAGATTCCCTCTGTTACATCTGTCTAAGACTCACTCTTGACACTTGTCTCATAAGTTCGACAATTATATTTAAAAATACCACAGTTTTTACGCCGGTTGCATAATTTTATTTTGTGCATCCCACCCTAAAGGCCAGTCCGTGAAAATATTTTCTGACACTAAACCGGTCCATGGCCCAAAAAAGGTTGGGGACCACTGTTGTAAACAATCCGATGTCATCATTTCTTATGGCTGAGTAGTATTCCATAGTATGTATGTACCACATAAGATGGTAAATTTTGTTATATGTATTTTACCATAATTTAAAAAAACCCAGTGCACACACAAATATGTAAACTTACTAACTCACACAAAGTAAATAAGTATACTAACCATGACCAGTAGTCGCTTCCTATTAGTATCAATAGTGGATGTTTTTTAGCTTTATTGAGGTGTAATTGACAATTGTGATGATTTGATACATGTATATGTTGTGAAAAGACTCCTTTCGTCTAGTTAACATCCATCACCTCACACATTTGTCTTCTTTTGTGTGTGAGAGCACTTAGAACATATGTTAACTCACTCAGCATATTTAAAATGTACAATACAGTCTTACTAACTATATGGCTTTTTATTGTGATAAAATATACATAACATAAAGTTTACCATTTTAAATGGCATTAAGTACATTCACACAATTGTGCAACCATCACCACCACCCAGTTCCAGAACTTTCTCATCTTCCCACACTGAAACTCTGTCTCCATTAAACTGTAACTCCCCATCTCCCTTCCCCAGCCCCTGGCTTCTACAATTCTGCTCTCTGTCACTATGAATTTGACTGTCCTAGGTATGTCATTATGCTTTATAGTCACAGAAAACCATGGGACACCAAGACCGAGTGTCATGTGAGAGTGCAGGAAAGGGTAACAGCCATCAGGAGCTCTGCCTGCACCTGATCAAAAGTTCCCTCCTCCCCAGAAAATGATCAGGAACATCCCACTCTACCCCCTGCTACTAAGGAAATTGTTAGTATTTTTCTATCCACAATACCATCACTAGCCCTCTAACAGATACCCACCCTGGTTATTTCATGTCTATTAATAAACGTAAGAAGTATTTTTAAGAGTCCCTGGCCGGGGCCCTGGCCGGCTAGCTCAGTGGTAGAGAGTCAGCCTGGCGTGCGGGAGTCCCGGGTTCGATTCCCGGCCAGGACACACAGGAGAAGCGCCCATCTGCTTCTCCACCCCTCCCCCTCTCCTTCCTCTCTGTCTCTCTCTTCCCCTCCCGCAGCCAAGGCTCCATTGGAGCAAAGTTTGCCCGGGCGCTGAGGATGGCTCTGTGGCCTCTGCCTCAGGCACTAGAATGGCTCTGATTGCGGCAGAGCGACGCCCCCTGGTGGACATGCTGGGTGGATCCCGGTGGGGCGCATGCGGAAGTCTGTCTGACTGCCTCCCGTTTCCAACTTCAGAAAAATACAAAAAAAAAAAAAAAAAAAAGAGTCCCTGGCTGGCTTTTTTTTTTTTTTTAAGAAATTTTTATTAATGTTAATGGGATGACATTAATAATTCAGGGTACATATATTCAAAGAAAACATGTCTAGGTTATCTTCTCATTAAATTATGTTGTATACCCCTCGCCCAGAGTCAGATTGTCCTCTGTCACCCTCTATCTAGTTTTCTCTGTGCCCCTCCCCCTCCCCCTAAATCTCTCCCTCCCTCCCTCCTGCATCCTCCCTCCCCCCACCCCTGGTAACCACCACACTCTTGTCCATGTCTCTTAGTCTTGTTTTTATGTTCCACCAATGTATGGAATCATGTAGTTCTTGTTTTTTTCTGCTTTACTTATTTCACTCCATATAATGTTATCAAGATCCCACCATTTTGCTATAAATGATCTAATGTCATCATTTCTTATGGCTGAGTAGTATTCCATAGTGTATATGTGCCACATCTTCTTTATCCAATCTTCTATTGAAGGGCTTTTTGGTTGTTTCCATGTCTTGGCCACTGTGAACAGTGCTGCTATGAACATGGGGCTACATGTGTCTTTACGTATCAATGATTCTGAGGTTTTGGGTATATACCCAGTAGAGGGATTGCTGGGTCATAAGGTAGTTCTATTTGCAGTTTTTTGAGGAACCACCATACTTTCCTCCATAGTGGTTGTACTACTTTACATTCCCACCAACAGTGTATGAGGGTTCCTTTTTCTCCACAGCCTCTCCAACATTTGTTATTACCCGTCTTGTTGATAATAGCTAATCTAACAGGGGTGAGGTGGTATCTCATTGTAGTCTTGATCTGCATTTCTCTAATAACTAATGAAGCTGAGGATCTTTTCATATATCTGTTGGCCATTTGTATTTCTTCCTGGGAGAAGTGTCTGTTCATGTCCTCTTCCCATTTTTTTATTGGATTGTTTGTTTGTTTGTTGTTGAGTTTTATGAGTTCTTTGTAAATTTTGGATATTAGGCCCTTATCTGAACTGTCGTTTGAAAATATCAGTTCCCATTTAGTTGGCTGTCTGTTTATTTTGATATCAGTTTCTCTTGCTGAGCAAAAACTTTTCATTCTGATGTAGTCCCATTCATTTATCTTTGCCTTCACTTCTCTTGCCATTGGAGTCAAGTTCATAAAATGTTCTTTAAAATCCAGATCCATGAGTTTAGTACCTATGTCTTCTTCTATGTACTTTATTGTTTCAGATCTTATATTTAGGTCTTTGATCCATTTTGAATTAATTTTAGTACACGGGGACAGGCTGTAATCGAGTTTCATTCTTTTGCATGTGGCTTTCCAGTTCTCCCAACACCATTTGTTGAAGAGGCTTTCTTTTCTCCATTTTGTGTTGTTGGCCCCTTTATCAAAGATTATTTGACCATATATATGTGGTTTTATTTCTGGGCTTTCTATTCTGTTCCATTGGTCTGAGTGTCTATTTTTCTGCCAATACCATGCAGTTTTGATTATTGTGGCCCTATAATATAGTTTAAAGTCAGGTATTGTAATGCCCCCAGCTTCATTCTTTTTCCTTAGGATTGCTTTGGCTATTCGGGGTTTTTTATAGTTCCATATAAATCTGATGATTTTTTGTTCCATTTCTTTAAAAAATCTCATAGGAATTTTGATGGGAATTGCATTAAATTTATATATTACTTTGGGTAATATGGCCATTTTAATTATATTTATTCTTCCTATCCAAGAACAAGGAATATTTTTCCATCTCATTGTGTCTTTTTCTATTTCTCTTAGCAATGCCTTGTAGTTTTCTTTATATAGGTCCTTTACATTCTTTGTTATGTTTATTCCTAGGTATTTTATTGTTTTTGTTGCAATCGTGAAGGGGATTATTTTTTTGAGTTCATTTTCTAATATTTCATTGTTGGCATATAGAAAGGCTATGGACTTCTGTATGTTAATTTTGTATCCTGCGACCTTACTGTATTGGTTTATTGTTTCTAGTAATCTTTTTGTGGAGTCCTTTGGGTTTTCGATGTATAGGATCATATCATCAGCAAAAAGTGATACCTTTACTTCTTCTTTTCCGATATGGATGCCTTTTATTTCTTTGTCTTGTCTGATTGCTCTGGCCAGAACTTCTAGCACCACGTTAAATAAGAGTGGAGAGAGTGGACACCCCTGTCGTGTTCCTGATTTAAGGTGGAAAGTCCTCAGTTTTACGCCATTTAATATGATGTTGGCTGATGGTTTATCATATATGGCCTTTATTATGTTGAGATATTTTCTTTCTATACCCATTTTGTTGAGAGTCTTAAACATAAAATTGTGTTGTATTTTATCGAAAGCCTTTTCTGCATCTATTGATAAGATCATGTGGTTTTTGTTCTTTGTTTTGTTGATATGGTGTATTTTACGTTAACCGTTTTACATATGTTGAACCATCCTTGAGATTCTGGGATGAATCCCACTTGATCATGATATATTATTTTTTTAATATGTTGTTGTATTCCATTTGCCAGTATTTTGTTTAGTATTTTAGCATCTGTATTCATTAGAGATATTGGTCTGTAGTTTTCTTTCTTTGTGCCCTCCTTGCCAGGTTTTGGTATGAGGGTTATGTTGGCCTCATAAAATGTGTTTGGAAGTATTGCTTCTTCTTCAATTTTTTGGAAGACTTTGAGTAGAATAAGGAACCAAGTCTTCTTTGAATGTTTGATAGAATTCACTAGTATAACCGTCTGGGCCTGGACTTTTATTTTTGGGGAGGTTTTTAATAGTTTTTTCTATTTCCTCCCTGCTGATTGGTCTGTTTAGGCTTTCTGCTTCTTCATGACTCAGTCTAGGAAGGTTGTATTGTTCTAGGAATTTATCCATTTCTTCTAGATTGTTGTATTTGGTGGCATATAGTTTTTCATAGTATTCTACAATAATTCTTTGTATATCTATGATGTCTGTGGTGATCTCTCCTTTTTCATTTTGGATTTTATTTATTTGAGTCCTGTGTCTTTTTTCCTTGGTGAGTCTTGCCAAGGGTTTGTCGATTTTGTTGATCTTTTCAAAGAACCAGCTCCTTGTTTTATTGATTTTTTCTATAGTTTTTCTGTTCTCTATTTCGTTTATTTCTGCTCTGATTTTTATTATCTCCTTTCTTCGGCTGGTTTTGGGTTGTCTTTGTTCTTCTTTTTCTAGTTCCTTAAGGTGTGAAGTTAAGTGGTTTACTTCGGCTCTCTCTTGCTTGTTCATATAGGCCTGAAGTGATATGAACTTTCCTCTTATTACTACTTTTGCTGCATCCCAGAGATTCTGATATGTCGTATTTTCATTTTCATTTGTCTGTATATATCTTTTGATCTCTGCGCTTATTTCTTCTTTGACCCATTCATTTTTTAGAAGTATGTTGTTTAGTTTCCACATTTTTGTGGGGTTTTCCCCCTTTTTTTTACAGTTGAATTCTAGTTTCAAGGCTTTATGATCAGAAAATATGCTTGGCACAATTTCAATTTTTTTAAATTTACTGATATTGTCTTTGTGGCCCAACATATGGTCAATTCTTGAGAATGTTCCATGTACACTAGAGAAAAATGTATACTCTGTCGCTTTGGGATGAAGTGTCCTGTAGATGTCTATCATATCCAGTTGTTCTAGTATTTCATTTAAGGCCACTATATCTTTATTGATTCTCTGTTTCGATGACCGATCTAGAGCCATCAGCGGTGTATTGAGGTCTCCAAGTATGATTGTATTTTTGTCAGTTTTTGTTTTAAGGTCAATAAGTAGCTGTCTTATATATTTTGGTGCTCCTTGGTTTGGTGCATATATATTAAGGATTGTTATGTCTTCTTGATTCAGTGTCCCCTTAATCATTATGAAATGACCATTTTTGTCTCTGAGTACTTTTTCTGTCTTGTAGTCAGCATTATTAGATATGAGTATTGCTACACCTGCTTTTTTTTGGGTGTTGTTTGCTTGGAGTATTGTTTTCCAGCCTTTCACTTTGAATTTGTTTTTATCCTTGTTGCTTAGATGAGTTTCTTGTAGGCAGCATATAGTTGGATTTTCTTTTTTAATCCATCTGCTACTCTGTGTCTTTTTATTGGTAAGTTTAATCCATTTACATTTAGTGTAATTATTGACACTTGTGGGTTCCCTATTGCCATTTTATAAATTGCTTTCTGTTAGTTTTGTATCTTGTTTGATTCTTCTCTTTTGTTTTTCTATCGTTTGTTTTTGTTTGTTTGTATTCCATACTTCTTTCCTCTGTTGCTACCTTTTTTAAGTCAAGTGTTTTTGTGGTGGTTTTTTCAAGGGTGGTTACCATTAAGTAATGAAAAGGGTACCTACCATATTCATTGTAGTACCCTTTCTTGTGAGTATTTCTGCACTTCATCGTCCTTTGCTACTATTAATCTTCATCCTTTCTCCCCCCTTTTTTTTTCTTTTGTTGTCACAGTTTAAGTTTGGTTTTATTGTTTTCTTGGTGGAGCTGTTACTTGTGGTTATGTTTTCTTTTGTTCTTTGAATCTGGTTGGAAAACCCCCTTTAGTATTTCCTGGAGTGGGGGCTTTCTGATGATAAATTCTCTCATCTTTTCTGTATTTGTGAATATTTTTATATCTCCTTTGTACTTGAAGGATAGCTTTGATGGGTATAGTATTCTTGGCTGAAAGTTCCTCTCTTTCAGGGCTTTAAATATTGGGGTCCACTCTCTTCTAGCTTGTAGAGTTTCTGCTGAGAAATCTGATGATAATCTAATAGGCCTTCCTTTATATGTTGTATTCTTCTTTTCCCTGGCTGCCTTGAGAATTTTTTCTTTGTCATTGGTTTGTGTCATCTTCATTATGATGTGCCTTGGAGTGGGTTTGTTGTGGTTAAGAAAACTTGGTGTTCTGTTTGCTTCTTGAATTTGAGGCTTTAATTCTTTCCATAGGCTTGGGAAGTTCTCATCTATTATTTGTTTGAGTATATTCTCCATTCCATTTTCTTTCTCTTCTCCCTCTGATATACCTATTATTCTTATGTTATTCTTTCTGATGGAGTCAGACAATTCCTGTAGGGCTTTCTCGTTTTTTATTATTTTTGAGTCTCTTTCTTCTTCTCTCTGTTGTGCCTCAAGTTGCTTGTCTTCTATTTCACTGATCCTGTCTTCTATCTGGGCTGTTCTATTAGCTAAGCTTGTTACCTCATTTTTCAGCTCTTGAATTGAGTTTTTCATTTCTGTTTGATTTGTTTTTATAGTTTCAATTTCCTTGGTAATATATTCTTTGTGATCGTTGAGTTGTTTTCTGATTTCCCTAAATTGCCTTTCTGTGTTTTCTTGTATATCTCTGAGTATTTTTAAGATTTCTATTTTAAATTCTCTGTCGTTTGGCTCCAAGGCTTCCAATATGTTAAATCTTTTCTCCATAGATTTTTCCACATCTATTTGTGTTACCTCTCTGTCTTTTGTATCCATAATGTTCGATTTCCTTTTTCTTATTGGCATCTGAAGGTGGTCACAGGTGTGCTCTCTCCTCAGCAACAGTCCTTTTGCTTTCAGTGTGTGTGTGGAACTCCGGAATGCTCCGAGGATAAATTTTTCTGTTTCTAGTTGATAAATTTGTTGAGATTTTGGGGAGATCTGTCGGACGCACTGCTCACGGCGCCATTTCCGTGACGTCACTCCCTGGCTGGCTCTAAAGCTGTGGAAGTACTTGGATTTTTGAGTGGCCACACATCACTCACAGAAGGGTGCTTAGAGCTCATTATCCATGAGATCTATTCACGGGAAGGAATGATAGACTCGCCTTGGCTCAGTAGACACTAGTAGGCACCAGACACTGAGGCTGCTGGCAGGAAAGGGGATTCTCGGGGGCTGTCATGAATTCTGCCCATAAGGAATAGTGTGCACTCTCAAGGTTACACCAGAAGTGTGGCTGTGTGATTAGATCTCATGGGTTAGGACACAGCCAGCTGTGTAAAAAACAGCTTTGTGTTTTTAAGACTGCTACTTCAGAGGCTGTTTTTGTTTCTAATTCCCTTTTCTAAGCTTATTTAAAATTTTTCTTGCCATGATCACTTCTTATGTTTTTAGTCCAGGATTTCTATGCTTCAGCAGTGTTGACTTTTTGGGTCTGATAATTCTCTGAAGTGAGACTGTCCTATGCATTGTAGGGTGTCCAGCAGCATCTCTGGCCTCTGCCCTCTGGATGCCAGTAGTCCCTGCTCCCCCACACCAGTCCCAACAACCAGAAATGTCTCCAGACCTTGCCTGGTGTCCAGTGCTGAGAACCACTGCTCTGACCTGACTCATGGGTTCCTGAATGAGCTGTAGATTCTTTCATTTGTTCTTCAGTTTGATGGCTCAGTGTAATCATTGGGTCTCTGAGCCGGACCCTTAGGATTCTTGGTAGAATTCTGCTCTGCCCTCTGGTCTCTGTAGTTATGTGGTTGGTTGATTGATTCATTCATTCATTTATTCATTCAACTGTGACTTGCTTCCCTGTTCATTTCTATTTCTACCTCCCACCATTCTCTCTCACATCTTGTTCTTATTACCTTGTTGTCTTTTGATATACTAAGGGAATTCCTACCTTGGGGCCTTTGCACATGCTTCGTACCCTGTCTGAACTGCTTTACACCAAGCTGTGTGTGTAGCTCATTCCTGTACTTACTTCAGGACTGTTGGCAGTCACTTTCTGTGAGACCACCCCATGATAAATAGCACCCCAGACACCTTCTCCTTTGACCCTGCCATCTGAGCTGTGGCAGATTTATCAGTTTATTGTGTACTCCCTACCCTTCTCTGTAACCCTCGTACACAAGAAAGTTCCATGAGGACAGGGACAAGCCTGGTTATCTTACAGTGTACAATCCTGTGGGGATATAGTATCTGCTAGTGTCTAGAACATGTCAACAAGATTTTACTTTTCATAGTAGAACTTGAATCCAGACCTTGGCTTCGAGCTCTGTCCTGTGTACCCAGCCTCTCTGAGCAAGTCTTCTTTGTTCTGCATGTATGTGTGTTTCAGCGGGAGATATGAGTCCACCTGCTCTGCCTTTTTCTAGGGTTGAAACTGCCCTCCCGGACCTGGTCTCCACCATCTGATTCTGAGGGTTCCCAGAAGCTCAACCAGAGTGAGTACGAGGAGTCTACAGGTGAATGCTGCTCCTGTCCAAAGACTGACTCACAGATTCTGAAGGAGCTGGAGGAGTCCTCGTTCAGGAAGACATTTGAGGACTACCTGCACAATGTGGTTTTCGTCCCCAGGTCAGGGGTTTTCATTGGCTTGGGTTGGGGGTCATGACCTGGGGAAAAGACTAAGTGGAAATGTGGAGTGCATGGAGTCCGTGCTGAGCCTCATCCCTGGATGGAGGAATGGATCTTGTGCTTTCAACAGGAACCTTATCAGGGATAGTGTCAAAGAGGGAGAACATTTAAAAAACACAACCTTTGCTTTCTGACATCTCCAGGTCTCTTTATCCCAGCCTCTGGTCTCCATCAAGTTCTGAGACAAACATAAGGTTATTGCTGCCAGTCCTGAGCAATGCCTGCCTGGCCCAGGCTTGCTTTATTGCTACATCTCAAGCTCTGAGTATTCTCTCTTTTTAAAATCTATGTCAGCTTCTCATCCATGTGGAACTTTCCATAGCACCTTCAGACCCGGAGACTTGTATTTAAATATGTTGAAGTTTTTGTTAGTGTGTGGAGGGATTTGCTGATGTACATTTGATCTATCAAGAACAGTAAAAATGACTGTAGGCTTTTCATCCATCTTTACTTCTACAGCGAAGACACTCAGGTGAAAGGCAAATTTTTGTGGGTCACAGGTTATTTCAGTGCCTTAGTTTACTCATCTATAAAATAGCGATAATAATTACTATCTTTTAGGATTATGAGATTCCATGAGTCAGCCTTGATACTGTGGACATTTGGAGCCAGATCATTCTTTGTGCTGGGGTCTTCCTGTGCATTGTAGGATGTTGAGCCCATCCCTAGCCAAGCCCCCTTGAGACCAGTGGTACTGTCTGCATAATATTAATTAATTAATCTTTACAGTCACCCACTGAAGCAAGTACCATTTCCCTTGCTTCAAATGGTACTTGCTTTTTGATGGGTCCAAAGCCTATGTTTTCTGAGCTGACAAGGACTTGCCCCAAGTTATCCCAGCAAATGTGCGATGTAGGCTCTGAGTGAGCTCCTGCCTTTTCACCCTCCTCTCTTCACCCTTAAAGACTTCAGCAGATGACTACCCAGAAATGTCTGATATAGTTGGATATTTCCAAAGTGGATCAAAATCTCAAAAGGTTTATGTTGGAATAAAACAAGATTCTAAAATGTGTCACTTCAGCCCTGGCCAGATAGCTCAGGGAGCATTGTCCTAATACACAAAGGTTACAGGTTCGATCCCCGGTCAGGATATGTACAGGAACAGATCGCTGTTTTTGTCTTTCTCTCTCTCTAAAATCAATTAAATTAAAAATAAATAAATAAAATGTGTCCCTTCAAACTTCCACCATCATTCCTTATTCAAGTAGAATTGACAGTTTCCTCAGACCCATCAGGATGTAATGTTTCTTTTTTTCCCTTGCATTTCCTGCCACTCCCCATGACCCTGTGTCCAAAGAGCACCAAATGGCCCAGCGGGCACTGAGGCAGTTATGGTTCTACCTGCTAAAAACAGTGCTGCCAGACTTGGAAATGGCTGAGTCTGTTGTGATGTTTACATGTAGTCAAATTTGACATCAAAGGGAATCCCAGATGGCCAGGTCACTGAGTCTTCTCTCTGATTTTCCTCCCACTTTCCGAGTTCTGCACACCCACGGGGAGAGATGTGGTTCAAGTGATGTGAGAAGGGCGAGGGGCAGGTGCCTTGGGCCTGCTCGGAGAGAACACACTCCCTGCGTGTTAGAGCAAGAGGTCTGTCTGGAGTTCTGTCTGTACTCAAAGTGATCAGTTTTGTTTTCACAGAAAATCCTCTTCAGGCTCTGGTGCTGAGGACAGTAGGTATGACTCACCTGTGAGATGTCCATGTGGCCCTGGTGGCTACTCAGCACAGGGCCAGTGGATCAGGCAGGGCAGAAAGCATGTTGTGCGCCTTCAGGATCCTGGGGCTTCTGTGGCTTGATGCTTGCTATGGGCTGCTTTGCCAAGACGGGGCACTTCACAAATTCACATGTTAAACACTTGTGCCCTGAAACAGGATCTGGGCATGAATGCGGGAAGACATCTCTACTAATTCACTTACTAAAACATAGGATCAAGGGGGTACTTTCTGGGCACCTCTTAGATACCACATGCTCCCCCCCCGCATTCACCCACTGAACATTTGTCAACACCTACTGTGTATGCTGAATTGTGCCTAGTGCCCAGAGTCTAAGCCAGGAGTGGCCGGTAGTGGTGAAAGCTGACCTGGAACAGAACATTTCTATTGGGGGTGACAAGTGTGGGACTACAGATGTGAGCCAGGTGTGCCAGTCCCTAAACTCCACTGAGGACAGTAAGGCATACCTCCCTTTGAATGAGCTCCTTTGTTCTTTGAAGACTCCATGTTTGTTCTGGAGACGAGGGTAGATAGAGCATGAGGGAAGGCAAGGTGGTGGGGTGAATTATGGGTGGGAGGAACAGGAGGCGAGACTGGAAAGGTGGGGTGGGGCCATTGAAGGGATTTTTTATTTTATTTTTATTGAAACAGCTGATGTGCAACATTATAGTAATTTCAGGTGTACAGCATAACAATACAATATTTATATTTGTTGATAAATGGTAATCACAATAAGTCTAGTGAACATTTGTCACCTCACATAGTCATTAATTTCTTTAGTCACAGAAAGTTCATAGTTCTTGTGATGAGAACTTTTTAAGATCTCCTCTCTTAGCAACTTTCAAATATGCAATACAGCATTAACTATGGTGACCATGCTATACAATACACACCCAGGATGTAGTTATTTTATATCTGGAAATTTGTACCTTTTTTTTTTTTTTTGGATTTTTCTGAAGCTGGAAACGGGGAGGCAGTCAGACAGACTCCCGCATGCGCCCCACCGGGATCCACCCGGCACGCCCACCAGGGGGCGATGCTCTGCCCATCCCGGGCATTGCTCTGTTGTGACCAGAGCCAGTCTAGCGCCTGAGGCAGAGGCCATGGAGCCATCCCCAGCGCCCGGGCCATCTTTGCTCCAATGGAGCCTTGGCTGCGGGAGGGGAAGAGAGAGACAGAGAGGAAAGAGAAAGGGAGGAGGGGAGAAGCAGATGGGTGCTTCTCCTGTGTGCCCTGGCTGGGGATTGAACCCGGGACTTCCGCATGCCAGGCCGACGCTCTACCACTGAGCCAACCGTCCAGGGCCAGAAATTTGTACCTTTTGATCCACTTTACCCACTTTGTCTACCTAGGCGATTTTATTCTTTAAGGAGAGTGTGTATTTATTTGTTTACATATTTATAGTCAGGTATCTGCGTGGCCCCCGTCTGCCCTCTAGTGGCCACTTGGGATATAAAATTGTAGAAAAGAAATCTAGAACAGGGGTAGTCAACCTTTTTATACCTACCGCCCACTTTTGTGTCTCTGTTAGTAGTAAAATTTTCTAACCGCCCACCGGTTCCACAGTAATGGTGATTTATAAAGAAGGGAAGTAACTTTACTCTATAAAATTTATAAAACAGAGTTACAGCAAGTTAAAGCATATAATAATAATTACTTACCAAGTACTTTATGTCGGATTTTCGCTAAGTTTGGCAGAATAAATCTTTATAAAACAACTTACTATAGTTAAATCTATCTTTTATTTATACTTTGGTTGCTCCACTACTGCCCACCATGAAAGTTGGAACGCCCACTAATGGGCGGTAGAGACCAGGTTGACTACCACTGGATTAGAAATTTGAGGCCTTGGTCCAGACCAGGATTTCTTATCTCAGTTCTCTGTTGGCACTTGGAGCCAGATCGTTCTCAGTCGTGGGAACTGCCTTGGTCTTTACTCACTTGATGCTAGGAGCACAGCCCATCCTCTTGATAATGACTACCAAAAATGTATCCAGACAGGTGCAGTACACCCCTCCTTCCCTAGTGCTGGGGTGCTAGGATATTAGGCAGAATCACCCTGGTCGAGAACCACTGGTCTAGTGTGAGGATGTGGGTAATAAAATGCCATGTATGTAGGAAGTGGAGGGATCAATTGACGTTTGGTCATGGTGGTCTTTTGTGACCAGTTTGTGGTCTTTTGGAATACTATCCTTTTGGCATATACAAAATGTTGCCAGTTTGATGAGATCATTTTATGTTCTCAGTTGTTGAGATATCAGTTCTTCATTGAAATATTCATGAGGCATTAGCATCTTGGTAATTCTTTTCAAGGCCCACTTGTGGCTGGATAGAAATGTTTGAATCTTGAGAATATGGATATATCTTTGGTTTCCGTCTGAGAATGTTGTTATTGGTCTTTTCATACAAAAAGACCACAATGAAAATCTTAATGAGTAAACCCCAAAGTAGGGTTTGTTTCCTGACCACATGTCTTTTGATGGCAGTGCAATAAAAACTGAAAGTTGACTTTAAAGGTTTGAATAGAAGACTTTACTTTCTGGTCATGAAAAGTCAATTACTTCAATATCTATTGGAACAAAGTAGAATTGGAAATTTTCATTAACATTTGTTTGAAAATAATAGAATCACATACTTTAACTTGTAGAATATTGTAAAGTTGGCCTTTGATGCAAATCAGTAGACTTATAAGGTTTAATAAATTAAGAAAAAATTAAAATGTAATCATATAAGTGTGTTTGGGAGGGAAGGGACATAATATGGCCAAACTTAAAAATAAAATCAAAGGGAAAAAGAACTAAAAAATAACTGGAAGTAAAGAAGGTGACATAAAATTAGGGTCTAAGGAAGATTTTAATATGTTTGCATTCTCTTGACAATCATGTTATGCATTTTGAAACTTCCATTGAATTGGGAAATTTTAACTTGTCTGAGCTGATTCAAGAAGAAGTAGAAAAATTAAATATTCTAATAATCTTGAAAAAAAATTAAGATAAGATGTTAATTAAATTTCTTAAAAAAAAAAAAAAGACCCAGGACTCAGCCAAGAGTGTTACAGAGAAGTTCTTTCTGACTTTGAAAGGACAACTACTTCCTATAAATAAGGAAATTTTACAGAGCATAGAAAGAAATGGAAATCTACAGTTTATTTTGTGAAACTAACGTAATACCTCTTAGCAGAACCTGACAATGGTGCTACATTGAAAGAAAACCCAGGACCAGCTACTATGGGACTTTAGATCCAGTTGTCCTAAATGAAACACTATGCTGGCAATATTGTTCATCTTAGAAGTACAAGGATGTTTAAGATCTGGAGAGCTGACAATGGAGAGCTGACAATTGAATCTAATTAATCAAGACTTCTATTAAGGAAAACCATATAATTCATTTTAAAATGTTACAAAATTCTAATTTAGAGAAAGGGGGATGGGGAGAGGCAACAAGTTGTAAATATAGTATTACCTAGATGAAACTAATAACTAAGCTAACATCATTCTTAAAACTATTCCTGTTAGAGTTGGAAGGAATCCAATGTCATGATTACTACTTAACATTTCTCTGGGTATCTACCTAGTGCAGTTAGACAATGGATTGCAGGGGAATAAAGTCATTGATATTTGCACTTACTCGAGTATAAGGCTGGGTAGACACTGGTCCAGGAGCTGGTGGCTTGTTTGTTCAGGAAGCTGGGATTGCAGCCACACTCATTTGTTTCCATTTGCCTCTGGCTGCTTTCAAGCTACAATGGCTTGAAAGGCATTGAAAGTTGAGTAGTTGTGACAAAAGCCACATGTCCCACCAACCGCAAAATACTTACTGTCTAGCACTTTTGGTAAAAGTGAGCTGTCCTTTTTTCTGGTCTGTTACTTGAAAATCCAAGGAAATCAACCATGAAACTCTTAGCATGAGAATTTGGAAAAGTAGAGACAATAAAAATTTAAAAAGCCCATGGATGTATTGCAATAATTAGTATATAAAACAGGGGAAAGAGCTTGTTCATAATTACCAAAAGACCTAAGTAACCCCATATACAATTACCTGTGAAGAAAAAATTAAAAAAATTTCTGAGATATAAAATTTTACAGATAAATGGAAAAGACTGTTCCAGGTCATTTAAAGAAAGCTCACTGGCAAACAGTAATAAGTCGTGTCACATGATCAATAAAGGGTTAATATCCTTAGTGAATAGATAGCACAGGAGCAGGAATGATGAAAGCAGTGGAACCTCCTGGAAAAATAAGACAAAGTGGCAGTGAAGAGAGAAAGTTCTCATTCAGCAATGCGATGAGATACAAATAAAGGAGTAGAGTGATGCTTTAAAAATGTATCTCTCAGGTTGAGAATCTGAAAAACAAAGATCGGAAAGTGAAACCCCACTGACCTCCCTCAGTGTTGCTGACATACAGTTTCAAGGGCCACTGGTGAGACCTGAAGTCAGTACAAAGGTCCAGATACAAAATAGCCGAATATATATCCTAAGAAGAGGTATAACCTACTGATTTCTCTTCTAGGAATATACTTTTAGGACCTAATAAGACAATCAAACAATGGTCAAAGCAAAATTTATAAAGCATAAAAGAACAGGGAAAACACTCATATTAAAAATACAGAAGGATGGTTAAGTAAATTGTGGCTCATGCATTAATTGGAATATTTTATAGTTTTCCAACTTTTCTGCAATGAGCATATGCTACTTTTGTAATGAGGAGGAAAAATCTCATTTCATATTGAAAAAGAAAAAATGTAAATTCTGTTCTGAAGATGTTATGTTTTAAGGAAAATACTTGATAAATACAAAGTTGATGATATAACTAGCTTGATCCTCATCATAGTAATGCAAAATATTTCTAGGAAAAAAATTCCTCACAGGAAACAGTAAGCAGTGGAATGATGAGTAATTTGAATTTTCTTTATACTTTTTTGGTATTTTTAAACTTTTAGGCTGTCAACATTTATTTTTAAATATAGTGGGGGTGGGGTGGGTTTTTTTTTTTTATGGAAGAAAATGTCAGTTGCCCATACCAACCTGAGTGGTAAGATTCTTTTCTAAAAATTGAAGTTGAATCACTCAAATTACACCAGTGCCTAACCGGTCATAAGAATTAGAAGATACATTTCTCCTTTTTAAACTAATGGTGTCGGTCAGTAGCTTAGGTCATTGGGCAAGTACCATTTTGGCAGGGCATCCTGAAAAGTTTAACTCTTACAGATATTTGGCATCTTATTTTTAACACTGACCCTGGGTGGTCTGTTACTCTGCAAAATGAACGCCTGAAATCCAGCACATCGTTGTGTGTCTGTGACAGTGGCCCTTGAGCCCCCAGCCCTCTCTGGGCTGGCCTGCCTCACGACCTCTGATGCTTCAAAGGGCATCTTGAAAGCTGCGCTGGGTTGTAATTGCTGACAATTTGCATTTTAATTCACTGGCTTTCTCACATCCCACTGCTCCACAGGCTTTTACTATAAGCCTCTTATTCTCCAGAATTTATTTAAAGATGGTGATTAGCCCTGGCCGGTTGGCTCAGCGGTAGAGCGTCGGCCTAGCGTGCGGAGGACCCGGGTTCGATTCCCGGCCAGGGCACACAGGAGAAGCGCCCATTTGCTTCTCCACCCCTCCGCCGCGCTTTCCTCTCTGTCTCTCACTTCCCCTCCCGCAGCCAAGGCTCCATTGGAGCAAAGATGGCCCGGGCGCTGGGGATGGCTCTGTGGCCTCTGCCTCAGGCGCTAGAGTGGCTCTGGTCGCAACATGGCGATGCCCAGGATGGGCAGAACATCGCCCCCTGGTGGACAGAGCATCGCCCCATGGTGGGCGTGCCAGGTGGATCCCGGTCGGGCGCATGCGGGAGTCTGTCTGACTGTCTCTCCCTGTTTCCAGCTTCAGAAAAAAATAAAAAATAAAAAAAATAAAGATGGTGATTACATAACCATGTGTACCTTGCTGTCATGACAGGCCGTCGAGGAAACGCAGGGCCCTTGGTGACAAGGGGACTGTGATGACGGCCATGCCCACTGCTCCGGCTTTCCCCAACACCTCATCAACCATCATGCCTACGAGCTTGGAGGAGTACCGGCCCTTCGAGAAAGTGGTGAATAAAGAGTCGCTGGTCATCTCCGGGCTGCGCCACTTCACCGGCTACCGCATCGAGCTGCAGGCATGCAACCAGGATTCCCCCGAGGAAAGGTGCAGCGTGGCGGCCTACGTCAGTGCCAGGACCATGCCTGAAGGTGGGAAGGCACATTGTGGGGCCAGGACAGCTGCGCTGACCCGGGAGAAGCCCTCTACCCTCTAACTTGTTTGCCTTTATCATTTTAAAATTTATTTTTTGTTTTTCCCAGCTTTATTCAGACAATTGACATGTAACATTGTGGACATTTCTGTAGCATGGTGTGTAACGAGTTGATTTGATCCCCTTCTCTGTGCACTATATGAGAATACTGCCTCTACCATTGTAACGTCAGCTAACACCTCCATTACATCCAGTGTTACCAGGGTTTTTGTTTTTTGTGGTAAAAACATTTAAGTTCTACTCTCAGCACCTTTCAAGTATTTTTTAACTATAATTACTGTGCTATACTTTAGATACCCAGGAATTACTCATCTTACAACTGAAAGTTTGTACCTTTGACCAACATCTCCCGTTTCCCCACCGCCCAGCCCCTGGTAACCACCAGTCTGCTCTCTGTTTGTAGGGGGTCCACTTTTATAGATTCTCCATGTAAGTGAGACCGTGCAGTATTTCTGTCTGACCTGTCTCACTGGGCATCATGCCCTCACAGTCTGGTCTTTCTTGTTTTTAATTACACTAGCCATACAGAGTCATTATATAAACATTAGAAAGTATACACAAGCCATACAGAAATAAAAATTAAGAAATACGTATGTATTGTGTATCAGTCTGGGTTCTCCAGGGAAATAAAACAGGATATCAGACAGACAGACACAGATGTGTGGACAGCCCTGTGAGGTGAGTTGTACATGTTCATTCTCCAGTGAGAGAAATGGAACACAGGAAAGTTATGTAACTAGGTCAAATTTGCTAGCTGGTAAGTGGTGGAGGTGGGATTTGGTCCAGGGGTCAGGTCCCTGCCTCTAACCACTGCTCCTTACAGCCAAGGCTGATGACATTGTTGGCCTCGTGACCCATGAAATCTTCGAGAACAACGTCGTTCATTTGATGTGGCAGGAGCCAAGGGAACCCAACGGTCTGATTGTGCTGTACGAAGTGAGTTATCGACGACACGGTGATGAGGTAAGACCCTTGATACCTGGGCACCTCCTTCCTCTTAAATTGTGGCCCAGACACTCCTCAATAGATGCTTCGTTGTTAGCGCTCAAAGACTTGATGCAGATCTTTCCAGGGAGATGGATCAGAAAACCAAGCCACAGACTTCGTTCATCAGTTTCTCATGTTGCTTTTCAGCTCTGCCCTACATGTTGAATGATGACTGCCTGCACTTGTGTTCTTCCTGACATGAGAGAAGACTCATCTCACTTTAGAGAGAGTTATCTGAGTCTGGGAATATGTAACTTCAAACCTTAATAAGTGACTTTTTTGTCTGGTTTCTCTTTTTACTACCAGACCCTGTGCAGGGTTATGGGTGAACACCGAGATGCACAAGACATGGGATCTAGGGGAAGACAGTAGCTAAGCTATCCAAGGAGTTTCGTTTATTGTCTTTACTGCATCTAAGACATGATGAGAAGCCCCATTATTTTTATGGACCACTAAGAAACAGAAAGGTGCTGCCACCTCTGCCTGGGTGGTAGCGCTGCCTCTAAGGCATTTTCCGTTTTCATAAATGTCATAATGTGAAGATAATATGCCTCTTGGGTCTGATGAAGTGCAATAAATCCTCAGAATAACTCAGTGAGCTTGGTACTGAGGCTTCTGGTATTTAAATTGTGTCCAAGGTCTTAAGAATAGAGTCAGGATTCAAACCCAAGCCTATCTGATGTTCTAATCCAGGGCTTGGCAGCTTTCTTCTGTAAAGGGTCAGATAGTAAATATGTTTGGCTTTGTGGCCAGACAGTCTCTGTTGCAAATACTCAGCTCTGCCATTGTAGCTCCAAAACCACCATCTAGATCAGGGGTAGTCAACCTTTCTATACCTACCACCTACTTTTGTATCTCTGTCAGTAGTAAAATTTTCTAACCGCCCACTGGTTCCGCAGTAATGGTGATTTATAAAGTAGGGAAGAAACTTTACTTTATAAAATTTATAAAGCAGAGTTATAGCAAGTTAAAGCATATAATAATAATTACTTACCAAGTACTTTATGTCAGATTTTTGCTAAGTTTGGCAGAATAAATCTTTATAAAACAACTTACTATAGTTAAATCTATCTTTTTATTTATACTTTGGTTGCTCCGCTACCGCCCACTATGAAGGCTGGAACGCCCACTAGTGGGCAGTAGGGACCAGGTTGACTACCACTGCCCTAGATGGTGTGTAAATGAGTGGGTGTGGCATATGCCAATAAAATTTTATTTACAAAAACAAGCAGTGGGCCATATTTAGCCTGTGGGTCATAGTTTGCCAACACCTAACGGAGGTTATAACAAAACCGATTTCTTGGAAAATCTTGATGACCCCTGTAACCAGGTGGGTATAGTATGGCTTCCTCAAGCCAGAAAGGACAGGGGGCCTCCTTTGTTGACCTCTCCTGGGACCACATCTACCCTTGGATCCCAAATATTCAGCTTTGACAATGATTTAAAACTGAAATCAGCAAACTATGACCTGTGGTCCGAGAGTTGTAAAAAGAAACAAAGAAGAATGTGCTTCAATGTGAGTACAATAGCCAAGCCTGGCATCAGTATAGAAGGGGACCTCTCAGGGTTGCGGAAAGGGAGGCGGGGCTCATAGAGAGTCATTCCTGTAATTTTATTAATATCTTACTCTGTATACATTAATCCCACATGTCCTAAAGAAATAATTCAAAATTAGGAGGAAGTATAAAACTTTATTCATAAGATTTTCATCTCTGACAAAAAGTACAAGCCACGAGACATATGTCTGTTGGAAATGGAAATAGATACATAAAAATTAGTCTATCCTTAAAATGGGCAAGTGTGTGACCTTTTACATGAGGTATAGGAAGACCTTTGTTCAGTATAATGTAGAGGTTGAGATTAGAGGCTCTGGGTTTAGATCTTCACCTTCTACCAGCAATTAAGAAACCCTCATCAAAATTGAGATACATTCATATACCACACAATCTACCTATTTAACATGCACAGTTCAGTAGTTTTTAGTGTATTTATAGTACCTGTCACCACAGTCGATTTCAGAATATTTTCATCCCCCCCAAAAGAAATCTCACCCTCACTTTAGCCATCACCCTCCCCATCAAATCATCCCAGCTTCTTTTCTCTTTAGTTCCACTTTCTGTCTCTGAATTTCCCTGTTCTGGACATAACATATGAATGGATCATACAGTATGTGGCCTTTTGTCACTGGCTTCTTTCATTAACATAATGTTTTCAAAGTTCATCCACACTGTAGTTTATATCAGTACTCTGTGCATTTTTATGACTGAATAATATTCCATTGAATGGATAGACCACATTTTGTTTATCCATTCATCTATCCATGGACATGTGGGTTATTTCTACCTTTTGGCTTTTAGGAATCATGCTGCTATGAACAGTCGTATACAAGATTTTGTGTGGGTGTATGTTTTCAATTCTCTTGGGTACATACCTAGGAGTGGAATTCATGGATCACATGGAAACTCTACATTTAACTTTTTTTTTTTTTTTTGAAGCTGGAAATGGGGAGAGACAGTCAGACAGACTCCCGCATGCGCCCCACCGGAATCCACCTGGCACGCCCACCAGGGGGCGACGCTCTGCCCACCAGGGGGCGATGCTCTGCCCCACCGGGGCGTCGCTCTGCCGCGACCAGAGCCACTCTAGCGACTGGGGCAGAGGCCAAGGAGCCATCCCCAGCGCCCGGGCCATCTTTGCTCCAATGGAGCCTTGGCTGCGGGAGGGGAAGAGAGAGACAGACAGGAAGGAGGGGGGTGGGGGTGGAGAAGCAAATGGGCGCTTCTCCTATGTGCCCTGGCTAGGAATCGAACCCGGTCCCCCGCACGCCAGGCCGATGCTCTACCGCTGAGCCAACCGGCCAGGGCCTACATTTAACTTTTAACTGGTGTAGAGCCAGAAGGCACAGCCAGGGCCACCACTACAGCAGCCCAGCCCTTGCAGGTTCGCATTGGATTCGGACAGTCGGTAAAGAAACAACGGAGCCACAAACTGGTGGGCCATAGTCTTTAATCCTAGCTTGCACCCGGCGGGCAAGTAAAAACACACACTGGGCTCCAAAACCCACTCACATTCAGTGCTCACAAAGCTACTGACTTATCCGAGTTTCCTAGAATCAAAGGTTTCTAGCTCACCAGACTTATTCTCCTCAGATCCCCATCTCCTTCCTTATCCCAGATACAAACTCTGCACAAATTGGCATCTCACTCAGCACTCCGCCATCTTGGCTGCTTCTCCTGGCCTACTCCATGTGGCCTCCTTCTGCTCTCTGCTCTGCTCTCTCCTCTAATCATCCCAGGAACCAAGAGAGCAAGCTCCTGCTCCGTCCCCATTTTATAGTGTAGAAATCCAAACCCTTAATCCAATATACAAAATAGGGAAGTCTCTAATACAAAGTCACTTCTCTGAGGCATGATTGGATTGTACCACCCCACATCAAAACGGGTGGGAAAGGCTTAATCCCAAAACCAAGCCCCAGGCTACAGGGATTCTCAACACACATTAATATCACCTGGGCGACAGCCTCACATGGGCAGAGCTATTTTTAACAAAGTGAGCATAATATATTTTATCTGCCCAACAACTGGCTTAAAGCAGCTTGCTGTACCATTTTATATTTCTGCCAGCAGTGTATGAGGGTTTCAATTTCTGAATATTCTTGCCCAACCCTGCTCTGGTCTATCTTTTTATTATAGCCATTGTCATTTTGGTTTGCATTTCTGTGATGGCTCATTTGGGTCTGAGTTGTGCCCTTCCCCAATGGGACTCTTCAACTTCAGGATGTCAGGGTAGGCCCTGAAACTAGTATGGGGGGGAAGCACAGCTTCCAAAGGGAATCTGAGGTGTTGTTGGTAGCATGGAGGAGAATATTGATTCTGTGCAGTAAGCAACATGTGTTTCTACTGGAGACCAAACATCCTTGATTTAGTCCTACTGTCTCCATCACATCTGCCTGGAATTCTCCATCCTAAGAACGCTTTATTCCCTGGTAAACTGAGACCTCTAGTTACTGATAGAATCAATCGGAGTCCGAAAGACCAGTGCAACAGGCTTTATTGAGAGAAGACCTGCTGGGCTGTCTTGTAAGGGAAAGCAGCCTGGTTTATGCACAGTAATTTTAAAGGCATTTAGGGGAGGAAGGAGGATACGGGGCGGCCTGTCATTGGTAAAGTAGTTAGGCTGTTCTGCGGAAGTTTTAACTTAGTACGGAGTATTACCTTATATAGAAGTAGATGTCAAAGGGTGATAGAGTAGAACAAACGGTTGGAATTTACAAAATGGTGGGGAAAGACAAATTGAAACTTAAAGAAATGAAACCTATGTTCGTAACCTGAAGAACTGAAACCTATTAGGTACCTGTTGGCATCGGACCTGATCCTATGTTCTTCCAGTTGCCTCTGCTTGGCCTGCCTGTCCTGTTCCTGGAGCCCAAAGGTCACCAATGATAATTCCCACCATAAATCCCCACCAGCCTCGGCCCTGCCTGCCCCTGCTCCGAATCCAGACAGACGAGCCCTGTTCAACAGTTAGGGGAAATTCAACATTTAGGGATGGGGGGAAATTAAGAGAGAGTGAGAGGTTACAGTAACTTTTTAAAAAAGCCGTTTCTTAGACAAGACTGGTCAATGATCTCCAAATTACAAAGCAAGATAAAAATATTTTTTACACCATTATGACTTTGCCAGCTTTACAAAATCCTCACGTGTGTGTGTGTGTGTGTGTGTGTGTGTGTGTGTGTGTGTGAGAGAGAGAATGGGGAGAGCTATATCAAGTTCTAGGTCCTTCCATTGTGCTCCCTTCTCAGTACCCCCCCCCCCCCCCTCAAGGCACCTGGGCCAAGTAAGGCTGGAGGATGGTGTCCCCTTTGTTCTGGATACTTGTTACCTTTGGATTCTATGTTTGCTTATTTATCCCCTTCTACTTGGTGACTCATCCTTCTTGGAAGAACCTTTGGACTAGAGCTCCCAGCCCCACCTCCAGCCTGATTTGTTTTCTAGCTGCTGTTGTCACCTGATAAGCTGAAATTTTCCAGGCCAGCTTTCTGCATGCCTGATGAGCTCAGAATTGTTTTGGAAAGTTTTCAGAATTTGGCCCTGTGAGCCTCAGGCCTTTCCTGATAAGCTCTGGGGTTATCTCTGTTTAAATGTTTATCACCAGGGTGTATATGCTTATCTTCTCTCTTTTATCAGACATTTAGGTAGATCCCCAACTTTTTAAATGAAGGTAGAAGAAAGGTAATAAAGGGTAAGGAAGAAAGGAGAATTTAAATATGTTCTTAAGAAATTAAGCCCATCTGTTCTTCTGGTTCTGATGAAGCAGGAGCCAGGAGGTATAGGGGAAAGGCCTGAAATGTGATTTAGGCGATGCTGGTCCCTTCTTTCCTGCCCTTCTGAGACTTGTCTGGAGGCCTGGGGAGAGTATCCCACAGTGGTTACAAGAAGTTTCGGAGCCAGGTAGTTCGGGGCAGCCATTCACAAGCTAGATCTCTGACAAATCATTTCACATCCTCAGTCAGGACTGGGCAAACTATTTTTGTATGCCTGATTCTGTACAGGTTGTGAGCTAAGAACTGCTTCCATATCTAAAAATGCTTGAGAAAAAAGTGAGAAGAATAGTATTGCATGATGCATGTAAATTATGTGAAGTTCAACTTTCAGCCTCCACCGTGTTTTATGGACACTCTTCCATGCTTGTTCATTTACAGATGTCACAGATTTGGGATTTGTCTCTGGTTGCTTTTGCTGCTTTTGATGGCAAGGTTGAGTTGGTGACAGTGACTGTCAGGCCCCTTGAAGCTGAAAATATTCCCTATCTTGCCCTTTACCGCAGAAGTTTGCCAACTCTGCCCTCAGCCTCACTTGCCTAGTCTCTAAGGAGAGACTACACCATGGGGTTGTTGTAAGAATTAAATGAAATGATCTAGGTCAAATGGTTGGCTGTGGTTTAGGAAAATTGACTGTTATCAATCACGATAACCTCTGTTTCTTCTTCCTTGTCTGTAGAGCTAAGGTTCTAAAATTCTAGAAGTCTCGAAGTTTCATGCATGTTGCACTCTGGTTGTGCTTTAACTCCTGGTGTGTCATTTCTGAGCAGATCCTGTCCATGACATTCCTGCCCTGGCTTGATGCTCCTGAATGTACCAAACCCAGCCCCCTTCACCCTGTTCTCCTCCTGTCTTCCAGGAGCTGCACCTCTGCGTCTCCCGCAGGCACTTTGCCCTGGAGCAAGGCTGCAGGCTGCGTGGGCTGTCCCCCGGGAACTACAGCGTAAGAGTACGGGCTACCTCCCTGGCAGGCAATGGCTCCTGGACAGAAGCTACTTATTTCTACGTGACAGACTATTGTGAGTCTGCATGGTGACTTGGACAATTTGGGTCTGTGCTTACTGCTAGGAACAGCGGACGTTATAGAGAATAGTGTGGGGGTGGTTAGAGGCTATGCCTGCTAGCCCTGGACTTAACCTCTGGGTCAACTGGCTGCTGCTGTGTGACTGGCACAAGGTGCTTGTCCTCTCTGACCTTGTACGTCCTCATCTGTCCATGGGGATAATAATAAGATTACCTCTAGAGGTGAAGGGAGATTTCAGTGACATCATGGAAGTCGTGTGGACGGCACAGGGCGAGTCTGATAAACACATCAGTTCTCGTGACCTAGTGTTTAGATCTTTAATATTAGCTGGGCCATATCCTCCAGTGGAGGAAGTGAGAGCTTCTCTACCTGGGGTGTACTCTTGATGTTCATGCAGTAAGTGCCACCAGTGGGCCAGCTGGACACACTGTGAACAGTGGAGTTGGGAGAGGTAGGGAAGGCTGAGCTGGTCAGGGAGTGCTTCCTGGAAGTGGTGACATCTTGACCGAGACTGGGAAGAATGTACAAGTGGGGGTAAAAGAGTATGTTTAGTCTGGCATGTGGTAGGAACCCCAACACTAGAATAAGTGAGCAAACAAATTACTTGGAAGGAGGGGAGATTCTAGACCAGGAGGAGTGGGGGCTTGGTGGAGAGGGGTGAGATGTGGCTTCTGCTTGGCTGGCTGGATTGCCACATACCTGGCACAGTGGGAGTGTGGAAGGTTAGGGGTGAGTCTTGCTGGGATGGTCCTGATCAGGGTCAGGACTAGGATGAGAGTTTTGGTACCACCCGGGTATCCTACACTGTGATTCTGACACTATGCACTGGAGTTAGCACAGAACCCACAAGTTTAAGAGCATGGTTTCCAATAAGACTGCTCTCACCTAGATGCCAGATATAAATTTGGGCTTTCTCCAGGCTACTTGCATTTCTGACCAACTGGCCACAAATTCAGGGGTCCCCATGACCCCTTCCTATTAGAGCATTTGCTATAATGGCTCACAGAACACAGGAAAGTGCTATAATTACAAAGACAATTTTATTGTAAAGGATATAAGTCAGGACAACCCAAATGAAGAGACACATAGGACAAGGGCCAGGAGGGTCCTGGACACAGGCTGCCATGTCCTCTCCTCGTTGATCAGGACATGTCATGCCACCCTCCTATTAACTCCAGGAGCCAAATATTGTTTCAGGACTGCTGAGAAATAAGGGCCTAGGAGACCAGCAGAGAGGCTCAGGGACAGAAGATGGGGACAGATGTGTGGCCCACCATTATATGTGTAGATGTGATTTGTAGTGTGACCACATTTTGATACAAAACCTGTATTTCCTTATTCTGTTTCAGTAGATGTGCCATCAAATGTTGCAAAAATTATCATCGGCCCCCTCATCTTTGTCTTCCTCTTCAGTGTTGTGATTGGAAGTATTTATCTATTCCTGAGGAAGAGGTTAGTATGGTGCCTGATGGCTAACAACCAGCTTTCCAGAAAAACTAAGCCTAGATATATAGATATAGATACAGCTGTATCTAAGTTTGTTATAAATTTTACTGATCTAAAGGATGTGTAGTATGCAGTTTACAGATAATGATTGTAATACAGTATACAGTCTAGAAAATTATAAATTCCATCACTGCATGCTTTTGCTGATTTTTTCCTTGAACCTTTTTATCTACAGTTAATCTATGATAAACAAGTATTCTTGAATGTTGACTGATATTTAGTATTGTTAAAGAGTAGGACAAAAATGAAATAAGACGTATATGGTCAGTTAAAAGAGTAGCTTGCAGAATCAGATAATTCTTAAATATTTAATATTTTCTGAATGTTTGTGCTATTTGCAATATCATGGCTACCGATGACACATTTAAGTTTAATCTGCATAATTAATGTCTTTTTTTTCTGTCATTTTTCTCAAGCCTATACAAACAACAGAACAAGAAGTCAAGTCTTGATTTGTAGTGTTTGCCTATCTCCATGGTGTAATCAGGGGTCTCAAACTCAACTCAGCATGTGGGCCGCAGAGCAAGATCACAGCCGTTCGGCGGGCTGCACTAGGTCTACAAAAGGCAACTGTTACGCAACACTTTTCTCACTGCAGTTGAAAACAAAAAAAAATCAGTACAACAAGCACAATCATACATGCAGTTTACTCAGTGTCACAAAACGACCAGAAACTGTAGTTCGCATCACAACTGCTGTTAACTAAGCTAATGTCTAGCTAGGATGCTAGAGAAATGAAAAATACAAGTAGGCCCCTAGGCTTACTTAATTTTATCCAAAATATTTTGAACTTCGTGGATTAGTCTGCGGGCTGCACAAAATTGTTCGGCGGGCCGCGAGTTTGAGACCCCTGGTGTAAATATTCCCACCATAACCAATTTCAGGCTATAGAAGTGATGTCACTGAGTGCAGAGTTGAGCTGGGATGTGCATACATTTACAATCATGTAACCAAATGAGGGGCCATAGATAGCCTTAAGGGTGCTGACCATAGTAAGATATAGTATGATAATGAGGAAGTAGTGAGTTTTGAATATTTGAATATTGTTGCCTTTACTTTTATTTTTTTTTGTTGTTGCCTTTACTTTTAATATAATGTATTTAATTGTAAGCCAATATAATTTATTGTTGAATGATGGTTATATGCAACAACTAGCTTGCAAGTTTCCCAAAACTTTAGCAGTTGTTTCTTGTGAGCTAGGTGAGATGGCTCCAGAGTGGCCCTGGTGCAGGGGTGCTGCCGATAAGGGCGCTGTTTGCACTGGGCAGGCCTGGAGCCTGTAGGGACCCATGAAGTCCCGTGGGAATCTCAAGGTGGAATGCCTCCCTTTTTCTATTCCAGGCAACCAGATGGGCCACTGGGACCACTGTATGCTTCTTCAAACCCTGAGTATCTCAGTGCCAGTGATGGTAAGTTCGGCCCCCTTCCCTGTGGGTGGCCAGAATGCTTCTGTCCAGTCAAGTGAAAGTCAAGGGTTGACATGAGATATGCCCCTTGCTGCAGAAACTCCATCACTTGGAGCAGTTGGATGCGTGCTGTCTGGCACCTGTGAGGATGGGTTGATTTAGCTGGTCTAGGACCTGTGGACTGGGCGGGAAGGCCAAGAACCTGGCAGCCCAGCTGTGGGGTGTGAGCATAGGGCTTTTGCCAGAGAGTGCTGAGTGTCAGAGTCAGAAAGCTGTGTCTGAACTTGGTGCCCAAGCTGGGAGGTGGGAATTGGAAGTGAAAATGGGAGACTGTGGATAAGGTGAAGAAGACAAGAAGCAGGGACAAGATAGGGTGGGTGGGAGACAGTGTGCAGGCCTGGGCAGGTCCACTCATGGCTAAGTCTGGGGTTTACCATCATAAATTGTGGGTTCACCCATGACAAAGGTTTGGTGTCAGGTTTTGCTGGGGCAGCAGCCCACACTTCATAGTGGAGTCCACAGAACAGAGGGTGTGCCCAAGCTCCCTCTGAGGTACCAGGGACATATCTGTTGATGGCTGCTGAGAATGGATGTGGTGCTGGTGGTGGGAGCATGAGTCCGACATTCATATTTCACTTGATTGTACCCAAGGGCAGTGAGTGAGCCCAGTAGGGAAGACCTACCTGTTCCCTCCCGGGGGAAGGCATCTGCTGCATTACAAGTTTCTGAACTGCTTCAGGCAGCAAAAATCAAAAAATGACTTTCAAGATATGAGCTCCATTGCCCAGTAGGATGCTGGGTTTTTTTTAAGGGTACCCTTGATTTGTTTTAATCAGGTCTAATAAGACATGCAGATATATGAAGGAAGATGTTTATCCTCACAGTTCCCTAGAAATAGGAGGCACATACTACTCTAGGCCACATGAGGGTTAACCAGGGTCTGTCAGGGGCAGAGGGAGGGGGAAACATGGGCAGAGCCTTTATTCTGGTTTCCAGTGCTGGCTTGTGA
The DNA here is from genome assembly GCF_036850995.1 of Saccopteryx leptura. NCBI lineage: Eukaryota > Metazoa > Chordata > Mammalia > Chiroptera > Emballonuridae > Saccopteryx > Saccopteryx leptura. Next base: position 134,140,487 of record NC_089508.1, on the reverse strand, counting down.
ATACTTTCAGCGGGCTCTGGGACCCAGGGGGCTGCCCTGGTTGTCTGGCACCTGTCCCTTGGTGATAAATGGTGAAGGCAGGTAGACAGTGGCCCTGAATATGAGAGCTCCATAGAGGAGGTTGGGGTGTGGGCTCTGGATTGGCTGGTTTGCATGTCAAAGGCATTTCGAGGTGAATCTCGACCATCTCTGGGAGCTGGCTACCCCTGTGGGGGCAGGGCACATCAGTCCTGTCCGTGTAAGCAGGACCCCAGATGTCAGAGTGGCAGAACAGAGAAACTATCAAAGGTGGTCAGTGCAGGTGGGAAGGTGCAGGGGAACAGGGTGGGAGGGAATGAACACTGGTCAAGGAGCCTCCTCCCAGGTTTGGGAGTGGTGTTGGTACTGCTGCCAGTGAAAATGAATCTGCGATATTGAAAGAAAAGAATTTCCATCGCACAAACACGGAAAAGTTTAAACGTAGAGGCAAGATTTATTAGCGGAAATGCACACTGTCCGAGACTCCAGATTACCCTCTATATATTGAGGCTTCCTGGGCCTTCGTTGGACTCTCTCTTCAACCAGTCTTGTGACTGGACCTGCCAATGTTCATGCCTCCTGTCCAATTTTGACTTCCATTGTGCATGTCCTAAGATGGGAGAATTTCCCCCTCACTTCCCCCAGCAGCGGACAGCAGTCCTTTTGGGGAAACTCCCAAACCTGAGTCCAGAGGGGTGAGGCTACATGGACTCTGAGGACATATGGATTCTTTTTTTTTTTTTTTTTTGTATTTTTCTGAAGCTGGAAACGGGGAGAGACAGTCAGACAGACTCCCGCATGCGCCTGACAGGGATCCACCCGGCACGCCCACCAGGGGGCGACGCTCTGCCCACCAGGGGGCGATGCTCTGCCTCTCCAAGGCGTCACTCTGTCGCGACCAGAGCCACTCTAGCGCCTGGGGCAGAGGCCAAGGAGCCATCCCCAGCGCCCGGGCCATCTTTGCTCCAATGGAGCTTCGCTGCGGGAGAGGAAGAGAGAGAGAGGAAGGAGAGGGGGAGGGGTGGAGAAGCAGATGGGCGCTTCTCCTATGTGCCCTGGCCGGGAATCGAACCCGGGACCTCTGCACGCCAGGCTGACGCTCTACCACTGAGCCAACCGGCCAGGGCTGGATTCTTGAAATGTGCAGTTGGGCCTATGAATGCTTTTAGCCTTCTAGAAAATAAAGCTAAATGTGAGGTTGCAGTTTCCTACTGAAGCAGGCCCTCCAATTTTATTAAACTTTAATATTTTGACTCCTTCCGACTACTTTCTTCTCTCTTAATAACTAGCTCACTGCCAGCCTGACCTGTGGTGGCGTAGGGGATAAAGCGTCGACCTGGAAATGCTGAGGTCGCCGGTTCGAAACCCTGGGCTTGCCTGGTCAAGGCACATATGGGAGTTGATGCTTCCAGCTCCTACCCCCTTCTCTCTCTCTGTCTCTCCTCTGTCTCTCTCTCTGTCTCTCCCTCTCCTCTCTAAAATGAATAAATAAAAAATTTAAATAAAAAATAGCTCACTGCCTACACTACCACCAGTACTGCATGTCAGAGGTGGGGCAGCTAACCCTTGGGCTGCCTCGTCACCTACCATCCTGCTTCCTGTGGGACACAGCAAAGGCGGAGGGTACAAGGGTATTCAGTCTGGGCTGCACTGTGGCTCAAGCGTCTTTAAGGTCAGAGAGGCCATCAAAGGGTACACACAGGGAAAGATCCAGGCTCAGGGCCCGGGGGGCTCGGGTTGGGCATCTCTGAGTTTATGTGGGTGCAGGGTTCTTGTGATCCAGTGTCTTTTCATGAGTTTTGGTGACTCTGTGATTGTCTAGGGCTGCTCTAACTTCATGCCAAACACTGGTGGCTTAGAAAACAGAATTTTATTTTCTTACAGTTCTAGCAGTTGAAATTTTGAGGTCAAGGTAGTGGCAAAGTTGGCTTCTCCTGAGACTTCTTTCCTTGGTGTGTGATGACTGTCTTCTCCCTGTGTCCACACATGGTTGTCCCTCTGTGTGTCTGTGTCCTAATCTCCTCTTCTTATAAGGACACCAGTCATGTTGACTAAGGCCTACCCTAATGACCTAATTTTATCTTGACCGTCTGTTTTAAATACTTTATTTCCAAATACAATTGCATTCTGAGGTCTTGGCGTTGGAGCTTGAACATACGGATTTGGGGAGGGACACAGTTTAGTCCAAAACAGTGACAGTACAGAGGCAGGCAGGAACTATTGGGGGTTTTCGTAAGAGGCCTTTGTGCGTTTATCTGTGCTCATTGCTGAATAAGAAACCACTCCAAACTTTGGCCTAAAACCACCATTAATTAGTTCAGAATTTGGTGGATCTGTCCTGGGGCTGTGCTCGGCTGGGCAGTTCTTCTGGTCTCACTTATGTGGCTATACCTGCCTGTGGGTCAGCTGACACTGGATGGTCCTGCACAGGCTCATTCACAGTCCAATGTTTCACAGGCTGGGTGGTCCCCCAGCCCCTTCGCACTTTGCAGAGACAGCGAATAGCATGCTTAGATAGCGGGCCTCTGAATCAGACAGATAGGACGATGGGGATAGAGGCTCAGCTCAGCGTTTACTGGACAGGACCTGGGACTGGTGCTGCTTTGTCCTGAGCCTCTGCCATCCCCTCCATGAGGGCAGGGACCCATGTTTGTCCTGTTCTTGGCTATGTGCCTGGCACAGGTCCTGGATCACAGAAGTCACTTAATGAATATTGGCAGGGGGCTTGGGTGGGCGGTGGCTGGGGATGTCCCAAAGATGCTGTGTAGATAAGTGAAGAGTAGTGTTCCCATGTTCTGTGTATGTGCCGGACGAGTGGGAAGTGCCTCGGGATAAGATCACCCTCCTGCGAGAGCTGGGGCAGGGCTCCTTTGGCATGGTGTATGAGGGCAACGCCAAGGACATCATCAAGGGTGAGGCCAAGACCCGAGTGGCGGTGAAGACAGTCAACGAGGCGGCCAGTCTGAGGGAGCGGATCGAGTTTCTCAACGAGGCCTCTGTCATGAAAGGCTTCACCTGCCATCACGTGGTAAGTCCTGTGCTTGCCCTGGGAGCAGACAAAAGCCACTTTTGTTAACCAAAGACGAGTTCAGGCTGTAATAAAGAACAAAAGGAATTTATTTGAGTAAAAGTTGCAACCCTAGAGACCCAGAATCAGGTAGCAACTACACTGGACTCTAGAAAGAACAAAGAAGGGCCGGGTCTGTAAAGGCAAAAACCCAAGTGTAATTCATTCCTGCAAATGAAGGCTGGTGGCCGGCCATCAGGGCTTGGTTAGTTTCAGTGTGCAAAGGAGGGGTGAAAACGACAGGAAGGAGGGCAAGTGCCCAGGTTGTTCCAGGATGTTTATGGCTCGCCCTTGAGCTGAGTTTAGCAGCAGGTTAGCAACTTAATAGCAGCTCTGAGAGCTGAGGCACAAGATGTATAGAGACCCCACTTCCCTGAACACCTCCTGACTGTCTGTAGTGGCTCTTGGCAATGCTTGTTCCCTTTTATTTCTTTTTTTTCATCATCATTTTCATGCTGGTTTTCTGTCCTGCTCCGCTCTGCTGTTTCTCCTCTTATCAGAGAGAATGAGGACAGTGGGTGTGGACCCCCTGCCCAGCCTCAGCCTGGCTAAGCATTCCACCTCACCTGGAGCCAAACTCCTTGTCCCAGTGCTTTCTGGAGTCTTCCATCTCATCCTCTTCTCAGCTCCTTTTTAACCCATAAACAGTGGAGCACCTCACCCTGCTCCTGCCTCAAGTCAGTGCACACTCTTCCTGGCCTCCTGCTTCCACATGACCTGGTTTCTCCTTGGACCTTGTGTCCCCTCCTCTTTGCACTACACATAGGAGCAGAGTGCCCGCTCTGTGCTGAGCCCTGTTCTTATCTCCGTGATGCAGGAGATTTCTGCCCTTGTGGGGCTGCCAGCACAGCAGGTGGAGACAGACTCCAGACCCAGGTTCATTGGTAGGAGAGGCTGCCGTGGTAAGGTGAGAGGGAGAGCAGGGCTGGACATTGGAAGTTCAGGAGTGGGGAAGGTGTATTTGAGCAAAGACATAAAGGATGTAGGAACAGCCGGGTGGACATGTAAGGGAATAGAGGGTCAGACAGAGGGAACAGCGAATGCAAAAGCCTGAGGTGGGAATGTGCCTTGTGTGCTCAGAGACATCAAGGAAATTTCTAATGATTTGCTTTAGAATGTTTTCATATGTGGGCAGGCCTGTCTGCTCCTTCCCACCAGCCTGTGAGGCCGGCATTCTCCCTTCTTTGCTCTCCCTCCCCAGAGTATTGACACTGGCATTTGAGCTGGAGAGGCCAGGGTTTACCACAGACCACCCAGGAGCAGGGTGCTATGTGACAAGACAGGGAGACTTCCACTAGTTGAAATCTTCCCACAGACCCTCATCCAACACCTCCGCCCACCCCCATACTTGCTCTACAGGTCCGCCTCCTGGGGGTGGTGTCCAAAGGCCAGCCAACACTGGTGGTGATGGAGTTGATGGCTCACGGGGACCTGAAGAGTCACCTCCGTTCTCTGCGGCCTGAGGCTGAGGTGAGCTGCTCCTGGGTGCCCCACAAGGAGCTCCTTCCTGCCCGAGTGCCCCCATGTTGCTGAACATGAATGACCTCCTGTTTTGACTTTAGAACAACCCCAGCCGCCCTCCCCCCACCCTGCAAGAGATGATCCAGATGGCGGCAGAGATCGCAGATGGGATGGCTTACCTGAACGCCAAGAAGTTTGTGCACCGAGACCTCGCAGCTCGAAACTGCATGGTCGCTCATGATTTTACCGTCAAAATTGGAGGTTCGTCTGGCTTTCTGCTTTGGAATGTATGGCTCGGGCCATGGGCTGTGACAGTTTTTTCCAGTGGTGAAAAGGGCCAGGGTTTGGGGTGGGGGCTTGATTTTCCCACTGTATTTTTTTTTCAGTTTTGAGAATTTTTTTTTACTTTAAACAAAATTTTATTTTTCAATTACATTTTAAATTCAGTGTTATTTTAGTTTGTAATTTTGTCTATTAACTTATTCATTTATTTCTTTAAATAATATGCATGTAGCATATATGTGCAAGCCACTGAAGGAAAGGCTACCTGTGTGATGATGAAGGGGCCTCTGTGGTGTTTCTGCCTTCGTGAGCTTGCGGTCTGTTCTGCACCATCTAGCACATTAGCCACTGGCCATATGTGGCCATCTACATTTAAATTAACTTACATTAAGTAAAATTAAAAATTCAGTTCGTTGGTCGCATGAGCCACACTTCAGGTGTCCAATAGCCCACTGGCTGCCATACTGGATGGTGTGGGTATAGACTGTGTTCATCACCACAAAGCTGTTCTGGGTGAACAGTCAAATAGTTCACACTCCTAAGACAAGGTAAAGGAGATGGGAAAGGAACGATGAAGGAAATGGACTTCATGACAGAGAGAAAAGACTTCTGTGTGAGAGGAGGCACCGTTCACCCAGCGCATGGAGGATTGGAAGTTGACCTGAGTAACAGCATCCCAGGGGTAGTTTTAGCACATGCAGAGGCCATGAGGCTGGAGGGATGGCTGATGTGGTGTGAATAAAGTGAATGTAGAGGGGACAGAGCAGCATGAGATTGAGATTAGGGAGAGAGGCAGGAGCCAGAACAGAAGGATCTTGCAAGCTGTGGTAAGTCATCTAGATGTTATCCTATGCACCCTGTGCAAAGCGGGAAGCTATATGAGTCTTCAGTGGGAAGCAGGAAATGATGTCATCCTTTTATAATCCCCAAAGAGCTTATCCTGTCTCAGTAAGGGAAGCAGGAAGCAACACAGTGATGTCATCCTATTTATGTTGCTTCTCTTGGGCAGTGGTCTGTCAGGGTGAGGATGGAGGGAGTCCTGTAGGTGAGAGGGGGTGGTGGGCCTGTTGGTTCCAGGGCAGTGGAAAGGAGCAGATAGTTAGAGGGATGTGGGGGGGAGTAGGTAGGACTTTCCACTGTTTTATATGTGGGGTGTGAGGAAATGGGTGGTCAGAGGAGGACCCAACTCTGGGTTTCTGGCAGGGCAGCTGACTGTTAGGTGGGGTCCTGTCTAGTAGGGAGAGTGGGTTGGCTGCAGAGAGTCAGTCATTCAGTGTGGGAGGCTTGTAAGTCATGGGTGGGAAGGAAGAGTTTCTGAGAACAGGATTTCCAAGCTCCAGCTGGAATGTTGCTTCTTTGCCACTTGATGACCCCTTTTCCTTCCCTTTAAATCAGTGGTTCTCAACCTGTGGGTCACGAGCCCGGCGGGGGTCGAAAGACCAAAACACAGGGGTTGCCTAAAGCCATCGGAAAATACATATTTATTATACAATACATTTTAAAATAAAATATGTATTTCCGATGGCTTTAGGTGACCCCTGTGTTTTGGTTGTTCGACCCCCGCTGGGGTCGCGGCCCACGGGTTGAGAACCGCTGCTTTAAATGGTAGCTTGTCCTCTCTCCCCATCCCGTGAGCACCCTCAGAATCCATTCTCCCTGGATTTGGTGGCTACCTAGGTGAGCACACACCTGGATCAGATGAGCCCATCTGAGGTCTGCACCGGGGTGATGGCAGACACCTGAGTCATGGGCTGGAGGGTGAGTTTGTGAACTGTTTGTTGTCAGACTTTGGAATGACCAGAGACATCTACGAAACGGATTATTACCGAAAAGGCGGCAAAGGTCTGCTCCCGGTGCGCTGGATGGCACCTGAGTCCCTGAAGGATGGGGTCTTTACCACTTCTTCTGACATGTGGTGAGTGGTGCGTGGGTTGGTAGATGGAACATGGGGCTTTCATTCCAGGTTGCTCCACTGGTCTGAGGGGGCAGTTAAAATCTGCCTTCCTTGTGACCACTGAGAAAATGAAGAGGATGTCATGTCTGAGGACGCTGGCACAGCAATGTTATGTTCCAGCTGAGACTAATCTTCTAGGCATTTCTGAATGCAGCATAAATTTTTTTTCACTTTTATTTATATAGATTTTTATTTTTTTAAGCGAGAGACACAGACAGACAAATAGGAAGGGAAAGAGACGAGAAGCATCAACTCCTAGTTGTGGCACCTTAGTTGTTCATTGATTGCTTCTCATGTGCCTTGATGGGGTGGGGGTGCTCTAGCCAAGTCAGTGACCCCTTTGCTCAAGCCGATGACCTCGGGCTTCATGCCATTGACCATGGGGTTGTGTCTATGATCCCATATTCAAGTGGGTGACCCCACACTCAAGCTGGTGAACCTGTACTCAAGCTGTGACCTTGGGATTTTGAAACTAGGTCCTCAGCATCCCAGGTTGACGCTCTATCCACTGTGCCACCACTTGGTCAAGGTGTTTATGTATTTTTCAATTACAATTGTGACTGTTTTGTAACTTCCAATTTGTACCTCTTCATCCTTTCATCTTTTCCATCCAGCCACCCAGCTCCCCTCTATCTGGCAACCCTCAGTTTGTTCTCTGTATCTATGAGCTTGTTTCTGTTTTGATTGTTAGCTTATTATCCATTTTTAGATTTCACATATAAGTGAGTCAGTGTATTTGTCTTTCTCTGTATGTTTTATTTCACTTAGCATAATATCCTTAAGGTTCATTCCTGTTGTTGCAAAAGGTAAGACTTCCTTCTTTTTTATGGCTGAATAATAGTCCATTTTATATATGTACCACTTCTTCTTTATCCAATTCTCTATTGTCTTTTTTTTTTTTTTTTTTTTTTTTTCCTGAAGTGAGAAGCAGGGAAGCACAGAGACAGACTCCTGCATGCGTCCGACTGGAATCCACCCAGCATGCCCACCAGGGGGCAATGCTCTGTTGCAATCAGAGCAATTCTAGCACCTGAGGTGGAGGCCATGGAGCCATCCTCAGCTTCTGGGCCAACTTTGCTCCAATGGAGCCTTGGCTGCAGGAGAGGAAAAGAGAAATAGAAAGGAGAGGGGGAGGGGTAGAGAAGCAGATGGATGCTTCTCCTGTGTGCCCTGGCTGGGAATCAAACCCAGGACTTCCACATGCTGGGCCAACGCTCTGGCACTGAGCCAACAGGCCAGGGCTATCCAATGGTCTATTAATGGGCACTTCGGCCTGACCTGTGGTGGTGTAGTGGATAGAGAGTCAACCTGGAATGCTGAGGTCACTGGTAGAAACCCCAGGCTTGCCCAGTCAATGCATATATGAGAAGCAACTACTATGAGTTGATACTTCCTGCTCCTCCCATTCTCTCTCTCTCTCTCTCTCTCTCTTTCCTCTCTCTAAGACAGTTTTTAAAAAATGGGCACTTAGTTTGCTTCTATAGTTTGGCTATTATAAATAACCAGACAGTGAACATAGGAGTTCATATATCTTTCCCAAATTAGTGTTTTTGGATTTCTTTGGATAAATATTCAGAGATGGAATTGCTGTGTCATAAGATAGTTCTAGTTCTGATTTCTGAGGAACCTCCCTACTGTTTTCCATAGTGGCTGGATCAATTTGCAGTCTCACCAGCAGTGCAGGAGGGTTCCCTTTTCAACACATCCTCACCAACAACTGTTTGTTGATTTACTGATGTAGCCATTCTGACAGGTGTGAGGTTTTAATGTGTATGTCTCTGATGATTAGTGATGAGCATCTTTTCATATGTCTATTGGCCATCTGTATGTCTTGGAGAAATGTCTATTCAGGTCCTCTGCCCATTTTAATTGGATTTTTTTTCGTGTTGAGTTGTATGATTTCTTATAAATTTTGGATATTACCCCCCTATTGAATTGATCATTGGTGAATGTCTTCTCTCAATTGGCAGGTTGTCTTTTCACTTTATTGGTATACAAAAACTTTTTAGTTTGATGTAGTTTCATTTGTTTATTTTTTCTTTTGTTTCCCTTGCCTGAGGAGTTGCGTCAGAAAAAATATTACTAAGAGGAATGTCAGACATTTTACTGTCGATGTGTTTTTTTAGGAGTTTTATGGTTTTGAGTCTTAACATTTAAGCTTTTACTCCATTTTGGGTTTATCCTTGTATATGGTCTATTTTTATTTATTTTTTGCATATATGTGTCCAATTTTCCCAACACCATTTATTGAACAGATTATTTTTACACCATTATATATTCATTCCTCCTTTTTTTTTCTTTCTTTTTTTTTTTATAAATAAATTTTTATTTTAATGGGGTGACATCAATAAATCAGGGTACATATATTCAAAGAAAACATGTCCAGGTTATCTTGTCATTCAATTCTGTTGCATACCCATCACCCAAAGAGAGATTGTCCTCTGTCATCTTCTATCTAGTTTTCTTTGTACCCCTCTCCCTCTCCTTCCTTCCCTCCCCCTGCCCCCCATAACCACCACACTCTTGTCCATGTCTCTTAGTCTCGTTTTTATGTCCCACCAATGTATGGAATCCTGCAGTTCTTGTTTTTTTCTGATTTACTTATTTCACTCCGTATAGTGTTATCAAGATCCCACCATTTTGTTGTAAGTGATCCGATGTCATCATTTCTTATGGCTGAATAGTATACCATAGTGTATATGTGCCACACCTTCTTTATCTAGTCTTTTTTTTTTTTTTTTTTTTTACAGTGATTAAAGCCTTTAAGCAAACTCTTGGCCAATACAGCAAGAATCCATAAAAGAGTAGTGTCCTTAACATGTTCACCAAGTACAAGTTGGCCCCAACACCATGCCAAATCCCTGAAAAATGCAACCCAACCCCAGTTCAGTCTGTTAGGAGCTGTCACAAGGAGCAGGAGTCCAGTAAAAGTCCATATCCAGGAAAAGTCCGCATGGCAATGGAATTGGTGTCACAATTCTATACTTTGCAGCTCACGTCCAAGTCCCAATGACCGCTGCCTCTAGCTGGTAGTGATTCAGGTAGACTGGAAAAGCCATCTGCAGCATGTGTGGATATGGAGCTTCTGTTCTCCTCTGCCTGGAGAGATGAGACCAGGTTGCTTTTCCCTGGAGCTCTGTGACTGTGGCTTGGTAAAGAGAACCTTGGGATACACTAAGCTGGGTGGCAAAGGTAGATTCATAATAGAAGTTGGCAAAAGGGGGAAAGAGAGCTCTAAATTAGGAGTAGGTCCCAGCCTGAAATATGAGTGGGGCATTGAGGTAGGAGGAATAAAGGAAACACTATATATTAAGTAAAGCAGCAGAAAATAGGACTATGAACACCCACAACAGAGATCTTCAAGGGAAGAATAAAAAATTTGACTATTCAGGCAAGACATAGTTAAGTGGCCCTTGTGCAAATGAGATCAGTTTACTTGCTTCTTGGAAGAAATACCCTAGGCTCATCCACAGTGTCGTAGATGGGGCTGACGGCCCTGGGCACCTTCAGCCTTCAGTGGCAAACCCCAGCATTCTGGGCAAGGTTAGGTCATAGGTGCCTGGAGAAGGGCTGGAAGAGACTGAACCCTCCCTTAGAGGAGCGAGGGGGAAGCCTACCTTCCAGTGTCCCTGTTTCCTCACAGCAGAGGCATGTAAGTCTGGCAGGCTTTAGCTCAATGACCTTCCTTTCCACTATTGAAGCAGGACCCAGATGGAATCCTATGAAACCCGTTTGGGGCATTGGAGCCTTTAAGGGCGTATCCTAAAAGCTGGTAGTTCCCCTGATCTCTATTGGGCTTTTTCTGCCTCTAGGTATCTTAAAAGCCATGTTCAGGAGATCTCGCTGAGGGGTTTGAGGATCCCCATCTGCCTATATAAAACTTTTCCATATATCTGGAGCTATTTGGAAAAAGACAAAACAGTGTTATTAGCTGGATCAAATAAAGAAGGTAGTAGTTTGCAGGCGAAAAAGATTTGGCGTCTCCTGTTCATCAGCATTCAAAAGAAATTAAAAAAAAATTTTTAAGTAAAAAGCATGATATGGTAGACCCTTAGGAGTTCCAGGATATGACTACCCCCTTAAAAAATTTTTTTTAAATTGACCTTAAAATATTTGCTGGGTACACTTTAATAATACCTTAACTTTAAAGATTGTAAGAATGACAAAATACAGTAAATGCTTTTGCTCCATATGCAGGAGCATTTTCAGTTAACCGGTTTAGGAAATCCAATAATAGAACAATGCATACAGACAATGAGCTATAACATGCTTAGCAGCCTCTCCTGTTCTGGCAGAGGTTACTATAAATCCAGAATATGTATCCACTGCAACATGGACATAGGACTGTTTGCCAAATGAAGGTATATGAGTGACATCCATTTGTCAAAGTTGTCCTGGTAGGGGTCCTTGAGGGTTAACTCCAAATGAAGGGGCAGATTGTAGTATAGGACCCCTTGGACAGGATTTCCCAATCTGCTGTGCTGCTTCCCGAGAAAGTTGAAACTGTTTACACAGGGCTGCAGCATTCTGGTGATGAATAGTATGAGACTGAATTTCTCGATCTGTCATGGTTGCTGCAAATAATTTTCTTTTGGGTAGCTTGATCAACAAGGGCATTCCTAGGCCCTGGCCGGTTGGCTCAGTGGTAGAGCATCGGCCTGGTGTGCAGGATTCCCGGGTTCGATTCCCGGCCAGAACACACAGAAGAAGCGCCCATCTGCCTCTCCACCCCTCCCCCTCTCCTTCCTCTCTGTCTCTCTCTTCCCCTCCCACAGCCAAGGCTCCACCGGAGCAAAGCCACCCCAGGCGCTAAGGATGGCCCCATGGCCTCTGCCTCAGGCACTAGAATGGCTCTGGTTGCAACAGAGCAACACCCCAGATGGGCAGAGCATTCCCCCCTGGTAGGCTGCCGGGTGGATCCTGGTTGGGCGCATGCGGGAGTCTGTCTGACTGCTTCCCCATTTCCAACTTCAGAAAAATACAAAAAAAAAAAAAAAAAGAAAAAAAGAAGAAGAAGAAAAAGGGCATTCCCTTGTGCTAAAGCTCCAGGGAGCATGGAGTGAGCTCGAGTATGTCCTATGAAACATGGGGCTGTATGTTGACATACAAGTCTTTGAAGAAGGAGGAACTGCTGAAGTAGTTCATCAGCATTTGTCCCTAAGACAGCAGTCTTTATAGTGGAAACACCATAAGTAAATATTTGCTGTCTGTATATAGATTAAAGGGGGAATATGGCAAATGCTGAAAAGCCATGATAATGGCATATAATTCTAGACTTTGAGCTGATTTTAAGTTGACTGTTTCAGTATAAAGTTGTCCATTGATTTGCAAGAGCGATTTGCCATTTAGTGGCAGTTTCCCAGAGCCATTGTTGTTGATCCTTTGAAAAAGGGAACAACAATAATTTTGAGGCTCAAAACCTATAAGCCATAAGGGTCGCCTATGCCCCTTGATAATCCAGGAGGCAACAAGATCAAAATATGGAAATGTATTCCATGGGTGGTTCAATGTGCCCAAGCTGTAGTTGCTCTTGTATCAATAGAGCAGCTGCCCTAAGTTTCTCCTGAGAAAGGGGCCATTGGTCTACCCATACAGGATTATCTGATTTCCAAGTAATTGGGTCTGCACAATGCATTACTGGGGTAGCAGGAGCTACCAAGGCACCTATGCTAAATTTTGGTATCCTAATCCACACCTTCTGGTATTGGGTGCCACTTCTATGGGGATGAGAATTCCTTGTTGTTCTTTCCCTAGACCCTTGGTGGGCAAAAATCCCCAATCAAGCATCTGAGTACTGACTAAACTATTAGGACTGACAAGCAACACTCCCATATTTTTCAAAACATCTCTACCTCACAAATTAATTGGCCATCCAGGGAGCACATAAGGCTTAAAAAAATCCAGCATGACCTTCTTAATCTTCCCAATGTAGAAAACTAGAACTTTGTTGAGGGGATTTACTCTGCCCTATACCTTGTAATTCTGTGGCTGCTGCATGAGTGGGCCAGGAAGGAGGCCAGTGTAGCTTAGCAATAACAGATACATCAGCTCCAGTATCTAAAAGTCCTTTAAATTTATGCTCATGTATAGTTAGTTCCATTTCAGGGCATTCCTGACCTATTTTTTTTTAATCCAATTGGCAAAATCAGAGGAGCCAAATCACCAATTTGCTTGGGGCCCCTTTTGCAGGATGTGGCCTGAGAAACAAAATTAGCATCCTTATACTATTCTTCTAACTGTCTGAATTAGCCGTGAGACACATTCTTTTTTTTTTTTTTTTTTGATTAATTTTGATGGGGTGACATTGATAAAATTGTCTTCTGTCACCTTCTAACTGGTTTTCTTTGTGCCCCTCCCCTCCCCCAGTCCCCTCCCTCTCCTCCCCCCCCCACCCTGTAACTCCAACTCTGTTGTCCATTTCTCTGAGTCTCCTTTTTATGTCCCACCTATGTATGGAATCATATAGTTCTTAGTTCTTTCTGATTTACTTATTTCGCTCAGTATAATGTTATCAAGGCCCATCCATGTTGTAAAAGATCCGATGTCATCATTTCTTATGGCTGAGTAGTATTCCATAGTATATATATACCAAAGCTTTTTAATCCACTTGTTCTCTGATGGGCACTTGGGCTGTTTCCAGATCTTTGCTATTGTTAACAATGCTGCCATAAACATGGGGGTGCATTTCTTGTTTTCAAACAGTGCTATGGTGTTCTTGGGGTATATTCCTAACAGTGGTATAGCTGGGTCAAAAGGCAGTTCGATTTTTAATTTTTTGAGGAATCTCCATACTGTTTTCCACAGTGGCTGCACCAGTCTGCATTCCCACCAGCAGTGCAGGAGGGTTCCCTTTTCTCCACATCCTCGCCAGCACTTATTCTGTGTTGTTTTATTGATGAGCGCCATTCTGACTGGTGTGAGGTGATATCTCATTGTGGTTTTAATTTGCATTTCTCTAATGCAAATTAGTGATGTTGAGCATTTTTTCATATGCCTATTGGCCATCTGTGTGTCCTCTTTGGAGAAGTGTCTATTCATTTCTTTTGCCCATTTTTGGATTGGATTGTTTGTCTTCCTGGTATTAAGTTTTACAAGTTCTTTATAAATTTTGGTTATTAACCCCTTATCAGACGCATTGTCAAATATATTCTCCCATTGTGTAGTTAGTCTTTTTATTCTGTTCTTATTGTCTTTAGCTGTGCAGAAGCTTTTTAGTTTGATAAAGTCCCACTTGTTTATCCTGTCTTTTATTTCACTTGCCTGTGGAGACAAATCAGCAAATGTATTGCTGCGAGAGATGTCAGAGAGCTTACTGTCTTTGTTTTCTTCTAAGATGCTTATGGTTTCACGGCTTACATTTAAGTCTTTTATCCATTTTGAGTTTATTTTTGTGAGTGGTGTAAGTTGGTGGTCTAGTTTCATTTTTTTGTAGGTAGCTGTCCAATTTTCCCAACACCATTTGTTGAAGAGGCTGTCTTTACTCCAATGTATGCTCTTATCTCCTTTTTCAAGTATCAGTTGTTGATAAAAGTGTGAGTTTATTTCAGGGTTCTCAGTTCTGTTCCATTGACCTATATGACTGTTTTTATGCCAGTACCAGGCTGTTTTGAGTACAATGGCCTTATAATATAACTTGATATCCAGAAGTGTGATACCTCCCGCTTTATTCTTCCTTTTCAAGATTGCTGAGGCTATTCGTGTTCTCTTTTGGTTCCATATAAATTTTTGGAATATGTGTTCTATATCTTTGAAGTAAGTCATTGGTATTTTAATCGGTATTGCATTGAATTTATAAATTGCTTTGGGTAATATAGACATTTTACTGATGTTTATTCTTCCTAACCATGAGCACGGTATATGCCTCCACTTGTTTGTATCTTCCCTGATTTCTTTTATCAATGTTTTATAATTTTCCGAGTACAAGTTTTTAATCTCCCTGGTTAAATTTATTCTTGTGCTAGAGTGGCTCTGGTCGCGGCAGAGCGATGCCCCGGAGGGGCAGAGCATTGCCCCCTGGTGGGCAGAGCGTCGCCCCCTGGTGGGCGTGCCGGGTGGATCCCGGTCGGGCGCATGCGGGAGTCTGTCTGACTGTCTCTCCCCGTTTCCAGCTTCAGAAAAATACCAAAAACAAAAAAACAAACAAAAATTTATTCTTAAGTACTTTATTTTTTTGGTTGCAATGGTAAAGGAGATTGATTCCTTGCTTTCTCTTTCTGACAGTTCATTGTTAGTGTATAGAAATGCCTCTGATTTCTGAGTATTGATTTTATATCCTGCCACCTTGCCAAATTTATTTATCAGGTCTAGTAGTTTTTTGACTGAGACTTCAGGGTTTTCTATATACAATATCATATCATCTGCAAATAATGATAGTTTTACTTCTTCTTTTACAATTTGGATGCCTTTTATTTCTTTTTCTTGTCTGATTGCTGTGGCTAGGACTTCCAGAACTATGTTGAATAAGAGTGGTGAAAGGGGGCACCTCTGCCTTGTTCCTGATCTTAAGGGTATTGCTTTTAATTTTTGCCCATTGAGTATTTTATTGGCTGTGGGTTTGTCATAGATGGCCTTTATCATGTTGAGGTATGTTCCCTGTATTCCCACTTTGCTGAGAGTTTTGATCATGAATGGGTGCTAGATTTTATCAAATGCTTTTTCTGCATCTATTGAAATTATCATGTGATTTTTCTCCTTCCTTTTGTTTATGTGATGAATCACATTGATTGATTTGCAAATATTGTACCAGCCTTGCCTCCCAAGAATAAATCCCACTTGATCATGTTGCATGATTTTTTTCCATATATTGCTGGATCCGGTTTGCTAATATTTTGTTGACGATTTTTGCATCTAAATTCATCAGGGATATTGGCCTATAATTTTCTTTTTTGTGTGTTGTCTTTGCCTGATTTTGGAATCAGAATTATGCTCGCCTCATAAAATGAGTTTGGAAGTCTTCCTTCCTCTTGAATTTTTTGAAATAGCTTGAGAAGGATAGGAGTTAGTTCTTCTTTGGTAGAATTCACTTGTGAAGCCATCAGGCCCAGCACTTTTCTTTTTTGGGAGTTTTTTGATAGCTGTTTCAATCTCATTTGTTGTAATTGGTCTGTTTAGGTTTTCTGATTCTTCCAGATTGATTTTTGGAAGATTATATGTTTCAAGGAATTTGTCCATTTCATCTAGGTTGTCTAGTTTTTTGGTGTACAGTTCTTCATAGTATTTTCTTACAATATTTTGTATTTCTGTTGTGTCAGTTGTTATTTCTCCATTCTTGTTTCTAATTTTATTTATTTGAGTCCTCTCTCTTTTTTTCTTGGTGAGTCTGGCTAAAGGTTCATTGATTTTGTTTACTTTTTCAAAGAACCAGCTCCTGGTTTCATTGATCCTCTGTATTGTTTCTTTAGCCTCTATGTCATTTATTTCTGCTCTGATCTTTATTATTTCCTTCCTTCTACTAGCTCTGGGCTTTACTTGCTGTTCTTATTTCTAGTTCTTTTATATGTAGGGTCAAGTTCTTTATTTGAGCTTTTTCTAGGTTCTTGAGGTATGCCTCTAATGCTATAAACTTTCCTCTCAGGACTGCTTTTGCTGTGTCCCATAAATTTTGATTGATGTATGCTCATTATCGTTTGTTTCTAGGAATTTTTTAATTTCTTCTTTGATCTCATTGTTAACCCATTTGTTATTTAATAACATGCTATTTAGTTTCCAAGTGTTTGAATGTTTTTCAGTTTTTCTGTTGTGGTTGATTTCTAGTTTAATGCCATTGTGATCAGAGAAAGTGCTTGGTATGATTTCAGTCTTCTTAAATTTGTTGAGACCGCTTTTGTGCCCTAACATGGTCTATTCTAGAGAATGTACCATGAGCACTTGAAAAGAATGTATATTCTGCTGTTTTAGGATGAAAGGTTCTGAAGATATCTATTAAATCGAGTTGATCTAATATGTCCTTTAAGTCTGCTGTTTCTTTGTTAATTTTCTTTCTTGAGGATCTATCTAATGATGTTAATGGGGTATTGAAATCCCCTACTATTATAGTATTGCTGTTGATCTCGCCCTTTAAGTCCATCAAAGTCTGCTTTATATATTTAGGTGTTCCTATATTAGGTGTGTAGATATTGATAATGGTTATATCTTCCTGTTGGATTGCTCCCTTTATCATTATGTAGTGACCTTCTTTATCTCTAACTATGGTCTTTGTTTTAAAGTCCATTTTGTCTGATATAAGTATTGCTACCCCAGCTTTTTGTTCATTTCCATTTGCGTGAAATATTTTTTTCCATCCTTTTATCTTCAGTCTGTGTGCATCTTTTGCTTTAAGGTGTGTCTCTTGTAGACAGCATATGTATGGGTCCTGTTTTCTTATCCACGCAGCTACCCTATGTCTTTTGATCAGATCATTTAATCCATTTACATTTAAGGTTATTATTGATATGTAATTGTTTATTGCCATTTTATTCTTTAAAACTGTATTCCTCTTTTGCTATATTCTTTTTCTCCTTTGATCTGTTTACAACAGGTCCCTTAGCATTTCTTGTAGCCTTGGTTTGGTTGCAGTGAATTCCTTGAGTTTTTTTTTGTCTGTAAAGCTTTTTATTTCTCCTTCAATTTTAAATGATAGCCTGGCTGGATAAAGTAGTCTTGGTTGTAGGCTCTTGTTCTGCATTACTTTGAATATTTCTTGCCATTCCCTTCTGGCTTCAAGTGTTTCTGTTGAGAAGTCGGAAGTCCTCCTTATGGGGGCTCCTTTGTAGGTGATAATCTTTTTTTCTCTAGCAGCTTTTAATATATTCTTTTTATCACTTAGCTTTGGTATTTTAATAATGATGTGTCTTGGTGTTGATTTTTTTGGGTTTCTCCTTAATGGAGTTCTCTGTGCTTCCTGAACATGTGAGATGTTTTCTTGCCTTAATTGAGGGAAGTTTTCAGCTATGATATGTTTGACCAAAGTCTCTATCCCTTGTTCTTTCTCTTCTTCTTCAGGAACCCCTATGATGCGGATGTTATTTCTCTTCATGTTGTCACAGAGCTCTCTTAGAGTTTCCTCAGACTTTTTGAGTCTCTTTTCTTTTTTCTGCTCTGCTTCCATGCCTTTTTTTTTTTTTTTATAATACAGAGAGAGAGAGGGATAGACAGGAACGGAGAGAGATGAGAAGCATCATCAGTTTTTCGTTGCAACACCTTAGTTCATTGATTGCTTTCTCATATGTGCCTTGACCATGGGCCTTCAGCAGACCGAGTAACCCCTTGCTCGAGCCAGCGACCTTGAGTCCAAGCTGGTGAGCTTTTGCTCAAACCAGATGAGTCTGCACTCAAGCTGGGGACCTCGGGGTCTCGAACCTGGGTCCTCTGCATCCCAGTCCGATGCTCTATCTACTGCACCACCGCCTGGTCAGGCTCTGCTTCCATGCCTTTATTTATCGTGTCCTCTAACTCGCTGATTTGATTCTCCAGTTCATCCATCCTGCTTTTAATTCCTTCCATTGTATTCTTTATTTCAGATATTGTATTTGTCATTTCTGACTGATTCTTTATTATTTCAATGTCCTTTTTTACATTTGCTATCTTTTTATTTAGGTTTTCTTAATGACGATCTATTGTTGTTCTAATATCTTTGAGCATCCTAACAATCGTTATTTTAAACTCTGCATCTGGTAATTTGGTTATATCTGATTCATTTAGGTCCTTTTCTGGGGATTTCTCTTGGTTCATTTGTGTTGCATTTCTCTGCCTCCGCATTTTCTCTTCACGGGAGTGGCTGTGATCACATGCTCGGTGCACAAGCCTTGGTGGCCTTGGCCTTTGCCCCACCCCCGTGGATGATGTTATGCTCGGTTCTGAGGGCACTGGCGAGCACTTTTGCTCAGGGTCTCCGCCTGTTTCCGGGCTTTCGCCCTGCCCTTGCAGGAGGAGCCCACTCACATGCCCATGCTCAGCTCAGTAGTGGAACTCTGCCTGTTCTGGGCTTTTGGCTCCACCCCCACGGGAGGAGCCGGCTCCCAAGTCAGACCACAAGCCTTGGTTCCTCGGGCGGGGCAAAGCTGTGCTCCTGCGCCCTTGCTCAGGGGCTGGTCTCCACCCTTTCTGGGTTTCCGCCCTTCTCCCGCAGGCTGGATTACAGGCTGCCGGCAGCTGGGCTTGACTGCTTTTTGCACGCCCCCTCCTCCCAAGCCTAGGAAGACTGAGCTCACACCTGAGCCCAGTGGTGGCCAGCGGGCTTCCGTCTCCTGCTGCCGCCCGCCCTCCGGCGAGCCCTCAGCCACGTGGGTACAGGCCCTGCAGTTCAGACCCTAACACTCAGTACTGTAGACCTGAAAGCTCCCTCCTTCTAAGCAACTCTGCTCTGAGTGCCACGGGAGAGCTTGTTTGGCTTGTGTACGCTTCCCTTTGCTGGTATTGCTGTTTCCGGGGGAAATATTCACTTCAGATTTGGGGAGTGACTCGTCCCAGGGGTTAGGGTGGCTATCTCCCAAAATGTTTCTCCCTGTGCCTCCTAGATTACACTCTCTTCCTGCTACTCTGGTACTCTCCTCTCCTCTTTCCTGACCCCCGGAGCCCCAGGTGAGTGGTTGTGAGAGAGGTATTCTGCACTGTCCCTTTAAGAAGAATCCTGGGTCTGAGAAATCAGACTCTTTCTCACAAACAGTATCTTGACTTGTTTCCAGCTAAATACTGTCCTTACGCCTCTTCTGGGCTTGGGGACTGCAGGCTGGGGCTTTGTTCCTGGGGCTCAGGACCCTCCCCTCTCTGCTAAACTCACTTCCCGCCACGCGAGTCTCTCCCGGCTGCCATTGGCTCTGGGGGAGCTGGGCAGCCCTCTCCACGTTTCCGCTTTTTCTACCAGTCTCGGTGTGGCTTCTTCAGTGTTCCTTGGTTAAAGAGTCCTATTAGTTTAGTCCAAAGTTGGTTTTTCCAAATGATAGTTCTTAAAATTAGTTTGTAATCCACTTTGGTTCTGGGAGGTAGATGTTGGTACATCCGCCTACTCCAGTGCCATCTTGTCTTCTCTCATTCATGCCTCCTTTTAATTGACCATATATTAATTGACCATATAGGTGTGGGTTATTTGGGTCCTCTCTTTTTTTTGAGGAGTCTGGTTAAAGGTGTAACAATTCTGTTTGTCTTTTCAAAGAATCGAGTCTTGGTTTTATTGATCTTTTGTATTGTTCATTTGGACTCCAGTTCATTTATTTCTGCTTTGATCTTTATTTCTTCTCTTCTACTAACTTTAGGCTTTTTTTTTGTTATTTTTAAAGTTCATTGGAAACGTGTCTTTTGTAGACATATATGTATATGGGTCTTGTGTTCTTTTCTTTTTTTTTTTTTTTTTTGTATTTTTTCCGAAGCTAGAAACCGAGAGAGACAGTCAGACAGACTCCCGCATGCGCCTGACCGGGATCCACCCGGCACGCCCACCAGGGGGTGAAGCTCTGCCCACCAGGGGGCGATGCTCTGCCCCTCTGGGGCATTGCTCTGTTGTGACCAGAGCCACTCTATCGCCTGGGGCAGAGGCCAAGGAGCCATCCCCAGCGCCTGGGCCATCTTTGCTCCAATGGAGCCTTGGCTGCGGGAGGGAAAGAGAGAGACAGAGAGGAAGGAGAGGGGGAGGGGTGGAGAAGCAGATGGGCGCTTCTCCCGTGTGCCCTTGCCGGGAATCAAACCTGGGACTCCTGCACGCCAGGCTGACACTATACCACTGAGCCAACCGGCCAGGGCTTGGGTCTTGTGTTCTTATCCATTTAGGTGCCCTATGTCTTTCTTTTTTTTTACCCTATGTCTTTTGATTACAGCATTTAATCCATTTGCATTTAAAGTGATTATTGATAGGTAGTTATTGCCATTTATTATTTATTTTTATGATCTTTTAAAAATCTTCTTCTCTTAAGTCTCTATAACATTTCTTGTTACACTGGTTTGATGGCAATTAACTAACTCCTTTAGCTCTTTCTTGTCTGGAAATCTCTTTATTTCTCCTTCAATTTTAAATGATAGCCTTGCTGAGTAAAGTAGTGTTGGTTGTATCTCTTTGCTTTTCATCACTGAATATTTTGTGCCAATCCTTCTTGCTTGCAAAGTTTTTGTTGAGAAATCAGCTGACAGTCTTAGGGGTACTTCTAGGGAAATAACTGCTTTTTTGGGCTCCTTTTAGGATTTTCTCTTTGTCTTTAACCTTTGCCATTTTGATTATGATGCATCTTGGTATGGGTCTCTTTGGGTTCATCTTATTTGTGACTCTTTGTTCTTCCTGTATGTTCTCCCTTGTATGTTTATTTCCTTCACCAAGTTATAGAAGTTTTCCATTATTTCTTTACATAGGTTCTCAATTGCTTGGTCTCGCTCTTCTCCTTCTAGTCCCCCTATGGTGTGAATGTTGTTACATTTGATGTTGTCCCAGAGGTCTTTTAAACTGTCTTCATTTAATTTTTTTTTTTTTTTGCTGTTTTGATTGGGTGTTTTCTGCTACCTTGTCTTTCAAATCACTGATTCAGTCCTCTGCTTTATATAATCAGCTATTGATTCTGTCTAGTGTCTTCTTCATTTGTTATTGTGTTCTTCATTTCTGACTGGTTCTTTTTTATGGTTTTCATGTCCTTTTGTATGCTTACTATCTCTTTGTTGTAGTTTTCACTGAGTTTATTCTTCCTTTAAGGTCCTTGAGCATCAATATAACCAGTGTTTTGAATTCTGGTAGATTGTCTTCATTTACTTTTTTTTCTGGAATTTTCTCCTGTCATTTTGGGACATGTTTCTTTGCCTCCTCATTTGGCTGTCTCTCTGTGTTTGTTTCTATGTATTAAGTAGAGCTGCTACACCTCTAGTCTTGGTGGGGTGATCTTATGTAGTAGATCACCTGTGGTACAGCTCTGATTTCCTGAGCTGGGTCCTCGAGGAGTGCCCTTTGTGTAGGCTTCGTGTGTCCTCCTGTCCTCCTGTTGTAGTTGAGCCTTGATTGCTGTTGGCACATCAGTGGGTGGGATTGACCCTCAGGTTGACTGGCTATGAGGATTGGCCATGACCACAGCAAATGAGCTGCTGTGTGGGGGGCTTATCTCAGAGTAGGATTTGCCTGAGCGGACTCTGAAGCCAGCCTAGACCATCCTTTGGAGATGTCACTTGTTTAGCTAATATTGTGGTCCTCTGTTGTGGTCTGAAGCTGTCAATTGGGTGTGTTGTTTCTGGGGCCTCTTGGGAGGGACTCTGGTACTGGCCTGGGGCTACCTGGTAGGAGCCACAAAGCAACTGATGGCGGTAGCTGCTTGTTCCAGGTCTAGAGGTGCATGGGAGAGGCCATGCTGTGAACTGAGGCCTCCTTTTGCCAGTCCTGGGCCTTGGGCTGCTCAGCAAAAGGGATAGGATACACTGAGGCCTGTGGCTGCCTGCCAGTTGCCCACATGGTTCAGCTGCTGAAAGACTTTCAGGTGGTAGGTGAGTTGGGTAAGGCTCAGGGAGTCGTTAGGATGGGGGATGGAGTTTATCCAGCTAATGCAGATTCAGATTTGTTCATGTGGGAGGACGGCTCTGTTCAGGCACAACAGCAGCTGTCCCTCCAGCCCTGGCTTTGAAACCACACAACCGTTTCTCCCTGTATGTCTCTGGCAACTCCCAGCTCCTAGCTCTTTGCTAGAGCTCATGGTAAGTGCCTAAGAGCAAGTGAGTCTGTGCGGGCCCTTTAAGAGGATGCCTGGGTTCCTCTCACCCAGATGGATGGAATCCCTGGTAATTTTCATAGCCAGATTTTTGTTGGCTCTTCTTCCCAACACTGGTGCTCTGGACTCAGGAGCCTGGCTTGGATTTGGCATCCCTTGCTCTTCAGGGAGACCTCTGCAGCAGAGGTGTCCCTCTTGGTGCTCAACCACTCCCCAGGGGCGGGGTGGCTTGGGGCCAGCCTGTTCTGTGTCTCTGCTCCTGCTACCAGTCTCAGCATGGCTTCTCCCTTATATTCTTAGTTATAAGACATCTGTTCAGCTCATCTACAGATGGTTTGCCAGGTTAATTGTTCTATAATTTAGTAATTTTCATATAGTCATGGGAGGATGCAAGCACAACATTTTTCAATAGTCTTCCATCTTCTGAATCTGAATTATTTAATTAACTGGCCAGCTAGGTTCTAGTAAACCAAGAAAGTTGTGTGTGTGTGTATGTTTTAATGGCTTCTTTGTTACTTCTCTCAACTGTTGTTGGCAGGTCCTTTGGAGTGGTCCTTTGGGAAATCGCCACCTTGGCAGAACAGCCTTACCAAGGCCTCTCTAATGAGCAGGTGTTGAAATTTGTCATGGATGGAGGATATCTGGATCTACCCGACAATTGTCCAGATAGACTGTAAGTGTAGAAAGGGGCATTGATTTAAAAGGCATTGCATTGTGCACACGTTTGTGTTTGCATATTATGTCTACATGCATGCTTGTGTTTGCATATGTCTGCATGTGTGCTTGTATTTGCATATTATGTCTAATGCATACTTCTGTTTGTATATCATGACTACATGTATGCTTGTGTTTGCATATCATGTTTATTTTATATGAGTGCTTGTGTCTGCATATCATCTACATGCATGCTGGTATTTGCATATTGTATGTCTACATATGTGCTTGTGGTTTGCACATCATGTGTCTGCATGTGTACTTGTATTTACATATTATATCTTTACATGCCCCTTGTGTTTGCATATCATATATTTGGAAGGGAACTGAGGAGCTAGGGTGGGAGACTTATATTTATTCTTTATATATTTAAAATTTGGCTCTGGCCGGTTGGCTCAGTGGATAGAACATCGGCCTAGTATATGGAAGTCCTGGGTATGATCCTGGTCAAGGCACACAAGAGAAGTGGCCATCTGCTTCTCTCTCTCTCCCACTCCCCCTTCTCTCCCTCTTCTCCCTCTTCCCCTCCCACAGTCAGTGGCTCGATTGGTTTGAGCATTGGTCCTGGGCACCTTGAGCATAGCTCAGTTGGTCCAAGCACATCAGCTTCAGGCACTAAAAATAGCTTGATTGATTTGAGCATTAGCCACAGATAGGGATTGCTGAGTGGATCCCAGTAGGGGCACATGCAGGAGTCTGT
Source organism: Saccopteryx leptura (assembly GCF_036850995.1). Lineage (NCBI taxonomy): Eukaryota > Metazoa > Chordata > Mammalia > Chiroptera > Emballonuridae > Saccopteryx > Saccopteryx leptura. The sequence goes on along the minus strand of NC_089508.1, from coordinate 134,116,647 downwards.
CTCACTATCTCCCCTCTTCACACTTAAAAAAATAATTTGTCACTAATCTAATATAATGTTATTTTCAATGATATCTCAATAATATTGGAAAAAATAAGTAATTGAGCATAAAAATTAAATATTTTTGTTTTCAATATTTATGAGATCAAATGGCTAACACATATGTGCATGCCATTAAACATTTGCAAGATCATTCAGCTCCATTAATAGTCCAATGAGTATAAAGTAAAATAAAGGAAAGTACTCTCTTCCTTAATTAGTCAATAAAAGACAAAGGAAGGAATGGAGGAAGGGAGAGAGGAAGGAAAGCAGGGCAAGTTTTAATAATCAATGCTAACAATGTAATGACTAGATAACCATTTCTACTGCCCTGTTATAAAAGCTACAGAGAGCAATGTTGACGTCTCAAAAAAATATTGAAGTTATCTAAACCCCCAACAAAATGAGAATTGCTAAATAAATTGATACGTTAATATGATTAGCAATTGAAATTTCAGATGATGTTTTATAACTCAGTGGGTAAACGTGTTAAAATAGTAAGTGAAAAAAGCATGTATATATTACATTTATGTCCAGATAGAAAAGACAAGAGGTTATATTTGAAGGTAAGTTGTGTACCAGCTGCATTTTCCCAATATTTGTGGGTGTTTTCTAACTTTCTACAATGAACATTTATTATGTATAAAATCCTTTATCAGAATTTCTTAAGAAAAAGTTTGTCCTAAGAATTTATGGAGAGAGGCCTTTTTTATGCTTCATCCCCAAAAGAACAAGATATCAACTGAAAAAACCGAGGTTGAAGAGACTGTACATGAATAAAATATGATGCAGAGTTATTGAGAATCTCTGAGCAAAGTATTTTGAAGCATTGCCTCATGAAGGTCCCGTTGTAGCCAGGCCAGGTAGCAACCAGCTGTTTTTCCAGGGCCAGGGAGACTCAGGAGGCCCTAAGGCAGGCGTCCGCAAACGTTTTTGTAAGGGACAATATTGTAAGTATTTTCGCTTTGTGGGCATGTTGCTCTCTGTCACAACTCCTCAACTCTGCTACCATGCCTGGAATGCAGCCATAGTTACGTGACTATGTGCCAATAAAAATTTATTTAGAGAAACACTCAGGGGGGGCCAGGCTTGGTCCAGGGACCGAAATGTGCAACCCTTTCCTTGAAGAAGTTATAGTGGGAAAGGAAGAGGTTAAATAGAAATCTCAAGCCTGTAGCACCTGTCCCATTTGCTGTTTAGCTGAGTAAAGTTGTAATGCCCTTCCACCATACACAAAGAGTGACAGCTGGGACTGCAGGACGGCCACTCAGCTGTCCTCTTGGCTCAATCCATACAGCTAGCCATCAGGTGTGCGATATGTAAAATGAGCAGCCGTGGTCTTCAACATGTGAGAACATCAGGACAGGCCCCTGCTGATCTGGCTCTGGGATAAGGCAGCCCTTCAACTCTCTTTTTAAAACCATCTTTCAGCACCAATAAAATGCTGCTTCTGCACATGCAGCCTCCGTGTGAAAGGGACACGTCATCCATGGATGTGGGCCACCAGGGTGGGGTGGGACTGCTTGGCTGGACCCCTGGACTCATCCCCAACATGCTCTCTGTCCCACAGCACTGAACTGATGCGCATGTGCTGGCACTTCAACTCCAAGATGAGGCCAACCTTCCTGGAGATCGTCGACCTGCTTAAGGATGACCTGCACCCCAGCTTTCCTGAGGTTTCCTTCTTCCACAGCGAGGAGAACAAGGCACCCGAGAGTGAGGAGTTGGAGATGGAGTTTGAAAATATGGAGAGCGTCCCTCTGGACCAGTCCTCACACTCTCAGAGGGAGGAGGATGGAGGATCCTCTCTGGGCCTAAAGCGGAATTATGAGGATCACATCTCCTACACTCACATGAATGGGGGCAAGAAAAACGGACGTGTCCTGACTCTGCCACGGTCCAGCCCTTCCTAACAGCACCTGTTGGAGGGAGGGGTTCCCAGCTACACTACCCTCTGGTTTGAAGGTCTCCAGAAAACTCAGGATTTTCCCATGACTCTGCCAGTGTCCAGTGTTGCTGAGAGATCATTACTCTCCATTTCTGTTCATCGTATGACTTAAAACACATCTGTTTGATTGCCAATCTGACAAGTGGTCAGAGCATGTAACTGTGAACACAGAGGAAAGGGGTTTCCATGGCGGCTGTTCTTTCCAGCAACCGTGGGTCGAGCCAGGATGTTCTTTCTTTTTCTAGTTGATTGAGAGAAAAGACCTGTTTTTACAAAGGAGTTTTGGGGGGAACAGGAGCTGGTGTCTGAGCTACAGTATAAAACATAAAACTTGTTTGTGGAGCAAAAGTGTGAATCACAGAAAAAAAAAACCATACAAACCCTGTTCCAGTAGAATTCCAAGCTTTATGGAGTGGACTTTAGGAAGGCTTTTCTCATCTAAGCTGAAGAATTTTTTTTTCTTCACAAAAGTAGTTCCTTAAATTGACCAATAGCTATTGCTTTTGTACTTTTGATAAGAATCTGCAGTCCTAGCATGTGTGTGCATTTGTGTTCAGGGTAGACACAGCTGCGAGGTGTGTGTGTGTGTGTGTGTGTGTGTGCATTCAGAGCAGTCATGCTGAGATGAAGCTTTGGGGATCGGCTCATGAAGGCTCCACTTTTCCAAGTGTGAGCATTCTGGTTCCTCTCCTTTATTCACAGGGAGGCTGTGCCCTTAGTCTAGCCTCAGGAGTCTTCTTTCCCTTAACTTTGGTGAAGAAAGTTTTTCAGCAGCCGAGGGAGTGGTTTGGTTTTACAATGGATCTTTTCAAGACCAAACAATCCAGGACATAAAAAAGAAAAAAAAAAAAGGAAAAAAGGAACTGAGACAATAGTTTTGAGAATATATTTGTAACATATTTAATTTTAAAAAATCTCCAATCAGCCTCGTAAGTTATTGACGTTCCTGGGTTGAGGGAGGGCTGGTGGTTTGGTCTGCCTGTGTGGGGATGGATGGGGCGCGCTAGGCACCAGGGGCCTCTGCTTGGTCTTCATGGCATCTGTTTTTCTGGGAGTAAAGCCACATTTGCTGCTAAACCCTTCTGGATGTCGTGAGCCATGCTGAGGGTGTGGACAGTTGGGTTTGATGGATGCTTAGTTTTCTGCTTGGGGAAGCTGGCAGCCACCTGGCGCTGAGCCCCACCTCCAAACACACTTCTGGCTCTCCTGCTTCCCTGTATGTACTTCACGCTCTTCCTCCACTGGGTGTGCACAGCCTCCAGATATTCTGCAGACATGGCAGAGTCCGATCCCAAAGTGTGATGGCACAATGGACTTCAAGAACACTAAGCGATACGAAGCAAGAAGCACCTGTTGGTCTGTCCCTCCATCCTCAGGGCATCTAATTGTCCTCAGAACTGACCTCCCGGAGGCTGCTCTGTGCCATGACCTCAGCTGGGCCAGGTGTGGGACCTGAGCAGAACTCTCAGGTGCTTACTATGTTGCAGTCCGTAAGAAAGTAGAGCCCAGGGGAGAAACCGCTAAGGACCTTCACACTCCCCAAAACTTCCGAAATAGTGTGAATCCAGTTTCTTCCCTTTGGGGAAGAGAACCACAGCTGCTCAAATAAAGAAATAAAGAACACGGTGAACTTGTTACTTTGGTTCATCGGAATCATCACCCTGATTATCCCTGAGTGCATTTTCTCACAAGTTTTTGATGGCTTCCTTCTTTTAAGAGCTGTGGGCTTAAAAACATAGAGACACAGTGGCGACCTCCAAACCTCTCAGTTCCTGATTAAGAACACAGATAGACACAAATCCCAATTGTCTATTGCTTTCTTATTTATGAGTTGAGATATTAGAGCATGTAAAATATTTCAGGGTGGGGGGCCTCTGTGATTGGGTGCAAGGAGCAAGAGTGTAGAACTGTTCACCAAATTTATTCTGTACACAAGAGGGTCTATATGTAATTTTTTAAAAACCATATAGATCTACTTATTTCTTTTCATAGTAAATTTGTAGCAGCATTTTCATGTTTCTAATTCAAAAGGGTTTTCTTAAATATGGGAAAAAAATTTATTTCAATATACAAAATCACTGTAGAAACCATTTTCCTAAAAAATAGGGTGCACAAAATTTTTATCAAAGAAAAATAAACAGGTGAATGTAGGGCAATGATTCTTTCCCAGCACAGTCTACCTCAGTAATGTTAGTATGAGGTCAATAACGGACATTTTTGAGACTTCAGAATTCTGCCAGGATCTGATCTGAATCTGTATCAGCTGATTCTGAATGCCAGGGACCAGTCAGAATTTTGGGGGATGGGTTTGGGATATAGTATGGCTTTCTGTGAGCATAGATCCTTTTTTGGCAGGTAATCGTCTTCTCTGATTTTACTATTTTTAAAAATTATTATCTCTCTTCATTGACACCGTGCTTCCCAAACAGGAACCAAGTTTCAGGCTATTAATACGTAGCTGACATGTGAAGCGCCCAGGCCTGACCTGCCTGCCTTTGGAGACAGCAGTTACTCTGCCCCTGCCCCCTCTCCAGAAAGCAGGCTTTGTTGAAGAGTTGGCATCCCCCTTCCCCACTGCTGCCCTCAAAGTGAGCACCAAGGTGCTCTGGCCACTCTATGGCTTATTCCCACTTCTTTCAGACGCAGATCCTGTTTAGGGGTGGGTCAAATCGCACTCGTGTACCTTACACACAAACACCCAATGCAGTGTTTCCTGGGAGATTTGTTGAGAAATCCCAACCCCAAAGCCACCAACATACTGAACACATTTTTAACAAAACCTTGCACCTCCATGTTGTAGTTTGGTGATCTCAGGCCAATACTGTTGGACCTGTGGGGTTTTCAGAGCCGGTGTCTAGATCTGGGTGGGGCCAGCAGAGCTACTCTCATACTCACAAAACCTTGCTGCCTTTGTCGTGCTTTTAGGCAGCACCCCTTGCTGACTCATCTGTCTCTGCTTGCTCTGGAGAAGTAGGGTAGAGCTCTGGCCCCCCTTGGAAATGAGATTTTACAGACTTTATTTAGCTGTCTCTGCTGTTGCAGTGAGAAGAGTGAGCAGCCGTTGGATCACAAACTTCCTTTTGCACCAGGTAATGACACTATAACAGTAGAACTTTGATCCTAGAAAGTCATGGTTGTCCTGGAGGTTGCAATGATGGCTTACAAAGTAAGAAAGCCAGCTTAGGTTGACACCTTTTGTTGTTTGTTTTAAAAGATGTCTCCCTATTATGAAAACACTTTTCAGTCATGTGGTGAAATCCACATGGTTTCTTCTGAGAATACCAAACATAGTACTTTCTCTCTGGACCAGAGATGTCAAACGCATGTCTGGGAATGTTCATATCCTGGGAACTGTCTTGGGTGCTCTCTTGTCGTTTCACGCTGGTGGGAAGATGGAAATGCTGCTGGTTCTCTTGGAGAGGTGTTGAGCACAATTGCGAGGAAATGAGGGGTTTGATTCAAGGGTCTGCACATGCAACCTGTGACACGGGAGACTGCTGCCAACAGATAGAGCTCTCCCTGTCTCCCACAAGAGTGGATAGGTTGCCATGACATGTACTTGTTGGGTTAGGAGGTGTTTACTTGCAACCGTCATAACATTGGTCAGTGGGCAGGGACGTTGTCAGGGCATGGCCCCTGCCAGCTGTCTGTATAAGTGGGTGTGCTATAGTCCCTATGACAATCGTTTTTCTACTTTGGTGGAAGTTTGATGTTAAAAACTTTTGGATGCCACTTGGCAAGTCCTTGACACCTCAGAAATTATGGTTTGGTTGAGGGTGGTGAATGGGGAAATGTTGATTGTATATAAATGGTGCATGTAGAATGGTGTCTTTCAGAAAACCTTCCAGAATGTTCTTCAGAGTGTTGATTTATACCAGAGGTGAGGTTGGGAATGGAAAGAACAGATCTTTTCAACGTGCAGAATAAGTTTCAGGGTTGGCAGCTGAAGATGAATGTTTCCTTAGGATCCCCCCAGACAGAGGGAAACTGACTTTTTGCCCTCCCTCCCCACTCACCTGATGCCAGTCAAGGTCCAGAACCAGACTCCAACCAGATTTTTATTTGGGCATGGGCCGTAAAAGTCCTTATTAAAAACCAGATCATTAATATGAGGCTCTTGGTTCCATTTGAGAGGGAGGGAGTAGCTCCCAAAAGGTGTGTGTTCACGCATTGAGAAATGGCTTTGGTTCTCCCATTTTGTGTGTCAGCAGTAGACACCTTCTGTCCACCCTCAGCCTCACAGGATCAAATGTGCCTTGGCTTATGTGGAAAACAACTTGGAAACACAAAATGCACCAATAGCTCAATTATTATAATTTTCAGTGTTTTCCTACAAGAGCCAAGTAATGCCATGTACAGAATATGCCTTTTTTTTTGGGGGGGGGGGGATATTGAAACCTCTCTGCATGTAAAACATGGGGTAATTACCTGTTTATATGAAAATTCTGAATAAATTATCTTGAGAATAGTCTTGTGTTTGTGTGGTGTCCAAGCAAGGATCTGTGTGCATTGTGTGGTGGTGTGACTATGGGGTGGGCTATGTCAAGGGAAATCTTCTGGGAACTTGTGGGACAAACACCTCGGTTCTACAAAGCAGTGAAGCAGGAGGTTAAATACTGTCCCCAGCAGGGCTGATGATCCACTGGTCGCACCCGTGCAACTGAACTGGTGGTTTAAATAACAAACTGTCTCTGTAGCAGTTGGTATGTAACTGCACCTCAAGAACCCTACACTTGCCATGATTCAAGCACTACGGGGTTCATTCCAAGAATACCAGGGGGCCTCTGGAATTTTGCTTCATTTTAACATGCTAGAGACTTACATACTAAATATTTTAAATGTCATCTTAGGAGCATGGAACTGTCCCCAGGTGGGTGGCCAGCAGAGGACTGAAGATGGCAAGAGGGTTCTGAACAGCTTTCCTTTAGCTGAATAGTGTCGTGGGTAAGGAGACAGACTCCCTGCTTTCAGCAACCTGTGTGACTTTGAACAGGTCACATAATTTCTCATTAGTTGTTGCTGTGTAACAAACAGTCCCAAAACATAGTGGCTTAAAACAGTACACATTTATTTCTCAGTTCTGTGCGCTGGTTAGGCACTTCTTGTCACACTTTCATTGCAGTGTCTGAGGTCCTTACTGGGGCAGGTGGGATGGCTCATCTTCCAGGAGGCTAGCTGGGCTGCTCATATGGTGGGGGTTACAGTGTACCTGTGGTCAAGAGATCCAGCCCCCAAAACACAAGTACTTTCTGAAGTTCTGCTTGTGTGGTGCCACTGTTCCACTGCCCAAAGGAAGTGACATGGATGAGCCATGTCAGCATAGGGTGTGACAGGGGAGGGACCATTGGAGGGTTGGATACAGGAAGGTGTGAACCAACTGGGAGTTAATCCTGCAACAGTTACCTGAATTTCTCACTTGATCCATTTATGATTGGAGATGACAGACCCTACTTCATGTGACTGTAATGAAGATCAGTTGAGGCAAGAAATATTCTTCATGCTACTCCTCCTTACACCCAAAAACCCTTCCAAATTTCCTGAGCTCTAAGAAATTGATGCCACTGCTAATTGGAAGTGGTGGTGGCCTGAATTGTGCCTCCCCAGGTTGGTGAAATTCAATAGAAGCCTCTTGGAAAATGAAAATGCTTTTTCTCTCCAAGAAAGAGACCCAAGAGATGCTTGAGTCTCTAGATAAGTGGGTGGGTGGGAGGTCTGTCCAGAGGGGCCACTGGCCTGGAGTGGCAGGTGTTTGTTCATGGGGTCCTGATCCCATGGCCTTGGATCTCAGAGGGACTGCTTGTCAGAGTTACACCTGTTAATAAGACAGGTACCTTATTTGGCCACACCCAGACCCCTTCAGTGAGCAGCTATGGGGCAGGGCCTGAGGCCCTGCCTTTTTTTTTTTTTTTTTTTAAATATCTTATTTATTGATTTTTTTAGAGAGAGAGGAGTGAGAGAGAGAGAGAGACAGAGAGAGAGAGAGAGAGAGAAGGGGGAGGAGCAGGAAGCATCAACTCCCATATGTGCCTTGACCAGGCAAGCCCAAGGTTTGGAACCGGCGACCTCAGTGTTCCAGGTCGACGCTTTATCCCACTGCGCCACCACAGGTCAGAGAGGCCCTGCCTTTTAATGACCTCCTCCAACCCCTAAAGGACTTGGCTGGCTCAGCTGTTTTTGCCTGCCTGCCACCTGAAAACTTTGTCTTAGTGTTTCAGGCATCCTCTCCAGAAGCCCTCTGCCTGCCTTTGAACCTCTGCTCTGCTATGAGGAGCTGCAAGGACTTCCCTATGTTCTAATCTCATCTATAAGGCGGGGTGACAATGGTACCTGCTTCTTAGGGCTGCTGTGGGAGATTAAACGAGTTTGTAACGTCCATTAGGACTACCTATTATCAGAACAAATATACACCCCCAATACTGATGAAGATAGAGCATTTCCAACTTTTGCTTTTTGTTTTGTTGCGATTTTGCAAAAGTTGCAATGAGTGTTCTGGTACATCATCTCAGTGCACAGAGTGGGTGGGAACTTTCTTTGGCATTTTATTGCTCTGGGGGTGGGTCCTGTGGTCAGCTGACATATATGTTAAAAGAGATCGGGTAGGTAAAGCAATATGTACCCTAAAAAGAATCAGTATCTTCAGGTTATAAAATAGAGCTCTGACCTCCTCATTGGTGGCTCACTTTGTAGTTCTAATGGAAAAAGGTTTTGTTGGTTTGTGATTTTAGGGGGAAACATCTTCAGGGCATATTTAGGAATTAAAAAAAAGAACTAGAGGTTTGTGGTTAGCCTTTAGAAAGTTGGATCAGAGTAGCAGAAAATCCTAATTCAGATGGACTAGAGCAGTGGTTTTCAACCTGGGCGCTGCAAGAATTTTTATTATTATTATTATTATTATTATTTGTATTTTTCTGAAGCTGGAAACAGGAAGGCAGTCAGACAGACTCCCGCATGCGCCCGACTGGGATCCACACGGCACACCCACCAGGGGGCGATGCTCTGCCCATCTGGGGCGTTGCTCTGTCTTGACCAGAGCCACTCTAGTGCCTGGGGCAGAGGCCAAGGAGCCATCCCCAGCGCCCGGGCCATCTTTGCTCCAATGGAGCCTTGGCTGCGGGAGGGGAAGAGAGAGACAGAGAGGAAGGAGAGGGGGAGGGGTGGAGAAGCAGATGGGCGCCTCTCCTGTGTGCCCTGGCCAGGAATCGAACCTGGGACTCCTGCACGCCAGGCCGATGCTCTACCACTGAGCCAACCGGCCAGGGCCTGCAAGAATTTTTAAAACATGCAACACTGACTATTGAGTCAGGGCATTGATCTCTTTTCCTTGAGATTGTCAAATTAAAACATGACAACAGTCAACACAACAATAGCCATTCATTGTAAATCAAAATTATACCTATTTTTTGTCAGATTGGCAAAAAAAAAATTTTTGTTTTTTGGTGTGCTGCAGAATTTTAGTAATTAGTTCATGTGTGCCATGAGATAAAGAGCTTGAAAATTACTGGGCAACAGGAACTACAAATCATAACGACTCTTTTGGATTTTGTTTTGGCTTTCTCGTGCTCTCTCTCTTGTATAGCAGAATGGTTAGGAGTTCTGGTTCTGGATTGAGACTGTCAGAATTTGAATTCCTGACTAGCTGTGTGACCTTGGGTAAGTTACTTAACCCTTCTGTGACCCCATGTCTCAATTTCCTCATCCAAAAAATAGTGTGATAGCTCAGGTCTTCCTAAAGCGGACAGCACAACAGAATTAGATGTGTGGATAAAGGGGAGTGGGCAGAAGTGGTTCTCAGTGCAATTCTGAGAAAGCCTCTGCCAGGCTGACTGATGCCCCAAAGCATATATCACCTGTTGGGGGATTCCTGCATTGGGTAGATGTGACCTGCTCTGGTACTACCAGGCTCAGTTATGGTTGGGAGCAACCCAGGGACAATGGGGCTTTCAGTGAACCCTACAGCAAGGTGTTCCCTCTCAGGGAAGGACCTCTGCTCACACTCACAGGTTAGAGCTGATGTAACAGGACAGGACACCCTACTCTCATTAGGATGGACCCTTCCCCACTTTCAAAGGACCCTGAGCCAATATGACAGGAATCCTTAATCTCTCCAAAGGGACTGTTTTCCACATTCACAAGGAACAGCCAATGTGACAGGACTCCCTATTCTGTCAAGTGAAATCCCTTTCCACATTTACAGGAGTCACAGCTTATGGGCACAACTCCTTATTTTCACAGCGTTTCCTCTTTACTGTGAGAGAACACCCTCGTCTTCCACGAAGTGCCTTTTCCCCATATTCACAAGACCAAGAATTAGGTGACAGGACGCTCAAATTTCTCAGGGACTTCACACCACATCCACAAGAACGAGAGGTGATACGACAGTACCCCATATTATTTTATTTTGGAACCATCCACACTCTATGAAACCCTGACTTAATATCAGAAGACAATGTATACTCTCAGGTCAGACCTCTCCACATACTCATAATACCAAAAGCTGATGAGACAAAACAGCTTACTTTCTCTGGTGGGACTTCTTTCTACAATTACAGGACCAGAACTGAAGTTTCCAAATTCCCTACTCTCTCAAGTAGGAGCCAACCCATCATTATAGGAGCAGGAGCAGATAAGCCATGACTTCCAACTCTCTTAGGGAAGGACCTCTCCTCACACTGACAGGACACAACTTCAGTAACAGAATTCCAGACTTCTACAGGCTGAGTTTTTCCTTCCCAGTGAGGACCCAGAGCCTGTTGTCCTTGACAGAACTATTTCCCACCCTCCCCAACAGTCCCAATGTGACAGAATCCCCTATTATCATACGTGACTGTTTTCAGAGTTACAGGATTCAAAGCTGAAATGACATGACCCCTTACTATGTCAAGTCAGGCCCTACACCACAGTCACTGGACATAGAGATGATTGCTCACACTTTATTTTCGCAAAAAGAACACTTTTTTAACCCTCAGCGGACCCAGTGATGCAGTGATAAGGCACTCCAGTCTCCCATAGGTGGTTCTCTCTACCCTAACATGACCAAGACCTGATGTCATAGGATCCAACTTCCTCTCCTGTGCTGCCTCTCCCCTTGCTCACATGACCCAGAGCTAACATGACATGACCACTTCCTCTGTCCGGTGAGGTCTCAAAGCTCATGTTACAGGTCTCCATACTCTCTTAGGTAATTCTCCTCCCAACCTCTGTTCTCTATTCCCTCAGGTCTGTCCCAGTTTCACCTCCAGATGCACACTGCCATATAGTAGGCATCTTTGGAACAGCACTTGAGTTGATTCCACCAGGCATTTTTTCCCTGCCATCCAAGATACATCATGGGAATAACACCTTTTTAACTAAGCATCTGCTCTTATTTTGCAAGGACATGTTAAAGCTCTCCGCTCAACTTTCATCATCACTAGCTGAGAATGTCTTCTGTCCCAACGCGAGTTTTTTTTCTATCTGTCTCCTGCATGTGAGGTTCTGGCTCTCATGTAAATGAGGTTCCAATACGTATGTATATCTTAAATTTGATTATTTTCTGTCAATAATCTGAGACATAATTATTAGACCACCCCAAAGATCCTTGAGATTAGAGGGAAGGTTGTTATCTTTAACATAAGAATGTAATCAGAGGCCCTGGCCGGTTGGCTCAGCGGTAGAGCGTCGGCCTAGCGTGCGGAGGACCCGGGTTCGATTCCCGGCCAGGGCACACAGGAGAAGCGCCCATTTGCTTCTCCACCCCTCCGCCGCACTTTCCTCTCTGTCTCTCTCTTCCCCTCCCGCAGCCAAGGCTCCATTGGAGCAAAGATGGCCCGGGCGCTGGGGATGGCTCTGTGGCCTCTGCCTCAGGCGCTAGAATGTCTCTGGTCGCAACATGGCGATGGGCAGAGCATCGCCCCCTGGTGGGCAGAGCGTCGCCCCTGGTGGGCGTGCCGGGTGGATCCCGGTCGGGCGCATGCGGGAGTCTGTCTGACTGTCTCTCCCTGTTTCCAGCTTCAGAAAAATGAAAAAGAAAAAGAAAAAAAAAAAAAAAAAAAAGAATGTAATCAGATATTAGAGGTAAATTTTGAAAGTATATGTACATCAACATTTCCTGAAATAAGATTTAAAAATTTAACTAATGGAACTGATTCTCAAAACTGAACAATTATGTAATTGAAATATGAAAAAACTGCCCTGGCCGGTTGGCTCAGCGGTAGAGCGTCGGCCTAGCGTGCGGAGGACCCGGGTTCGATTCCCGGCCAGGGCACATAGGAGAAGCGCCCATTTGCTTCTCCACCCCTCCGCCGCGCTTTCCTCTCTGTCTCTCTCTTCCCCTCCCGCAGCCAAGGCTCCATTGGAGCAAAGATGGCCCGGGCGCTGGGCATGGCTCTGTGGCCTCTGCCTCAGACGCTAGAGTGGCTCTGGTCGCAATATGGCGACGCCCAGGATGGGCAGAGCATCGCCCCCTGGGGGGCAGAGCACCGCCCATGGTGGGCGTGCCGGGTGGATCCTGGTCGGGCGCATGCGGGAGTCTGTCTGACTGTCTATCCCCGTTTCCAGCTTCAGAAAAATGAAAAAAAAAAAAAAAAAAAAAAAGAAATATGAAAAAACTTACCAATTTAGCTTGTGGGTACAAAACTTGTATTTGAAGTTTCAAAGGTGGGAGTGAACAGGACCAAAGTTTTGCATTACGCATGTTGATTTTAAGCTGGTGAATAAAATATGACTGTGTAGTACGTGTAGTTCTCACCTCACTTTGTCCTAATTGAAGAAACCTGGTTTAGAAAGAAAAGTTTAGCATAAAACCCTAACTTTTGTAGATGTTAAGACTTCTGTGGGAACTTTGGGCCGCCTTATTTTAGACCCCAGGTCCTATAGTTTTGAAGTTGCCTAAACAAAGTAAACCGCCACATATGCTGCACCTTTTCTAAGTTACCTGCATATCACCCATTTCACCTCTACCCTCATGACACTGTCCCATTTTCCAAAATGTCCTACATACCCAATATGACCTCATTGTCTTTGGTATTTGTATGTGAATTCCTTCTGTGCATGTGATAAAAGTTGAGTATCTCCTGTTAATCTGCTTATGTTAACTTGATGACTAGCCCAGCTGTTAGAACTTACCAGGTATGAGCAAATTTTATTTATTATTTACTTTTTTGTGAGAGAGGAGGGGGGCAAATAGGGACAGAGAGGCAGGAAGGAAGAGAGATGAGAAGCATCAATTCTTCGTTGCATCTCCTGAGTTGTTCATTGATTGTGTTCTCATATGTGCCTTGACCAGGGGGCTACAGAACAAGTGAACCCTTGCTCAAGCCAGCGATCATGGGGTCATATCTATAATCCCATGCTAAAGCCAGCAACCCCATGCTCAAGCTGGTGAGCTCGCGCTCAAGCTGGTGACCTTGGGGTTTCAAACCTGGGTCCTTTGTATCCCAATCCAACGCTTTATCCACTGCGCTACCAAGTTTATTATTATTATTATTATTATTATTCACCACAGTTTGGATGAGCCAGCCTTGTGAAATCATTGGCTGGGACATGACTAACTTCTGAACACTGCTGCAACCATGTGATCATGGACATCTTCAAGGAAAGGTAATTATTACTTTTGCTCACTTTTACAGCCTTTCTCAACCAATGCTCCCAGATTTGGTAGAATTTAGAAAGACTGTCAGTCATTTCCTTGTCTGTGACATTTATATCAAAGTAAACAAATATTTGCAAATCTCAGTACTTGGATTTGAGTTATTAAATCATTTCACTTATAGACAGACATGTTATGTGTGCCTGTGTCTTTTGTGTCATTTGTCATAAAAAGGAAATACCTAGGAAGAAAACACAGGCACAGACTTCTCAGGAGCTTGATGCTGAAGCTACCTTGCAGGCTGGGGTGTCGGGTCCACTTCATACCAGCACAGGCTGAGACAATGGTCCTGTGGGTCGCCCACTTAAAAGGCAAATGAGGTATACATTTCCATTTTGTTGTGTTCAGAGAGCAGCAGACCTGTCTGGTCCCCACAATCTGGAAGGTGCTCATACTGGGGTGCACCTGCTGGCCAGTTTTATACACTGGGGTTGCAAGTACATTTCTCAGGACTGGGCCAGCTCCCAGAGTGGTGTCATGAGAAATCCCACCCAATACGGAACCTTTATATTGGCGATCTTAGTTCCCTGTAGTGCCTGCGCACGGCCAGCATGGGAGGGGCAGAGGGTTTTTCGTAGTAAAAGACCAAACCACAATTTAAAAAAAAAAAATCATCCTGCCTGACCAGGTGTTGGCACAGTGGAACCCCAAGGTCTCCAACTTGAGTGCAGGCTCATCCAGGTTGAGCGTGGGTTTACAAGCTTGAGCACAGGGTCACCAGCCTGAGCGTGGGATCATAGACATGACCCCATGATCGCTGGCTTGATTCTTAAGGTCGCTGGCCTGAAGCCCAAGGTCGCTGGCTTGAGGCCAAGTTTGCTAGATTGAGCAAGGGGTCACTGGCTTGGCTGAAGCCCTCCTGTCAAGACACATATGAGAAAGCAATCAATGAACAACTAAGGTGCTGCAACTATGAGTTGATACTTCTTATCTCTCTCCCTTCCTGTCTGTGTCTGTCTCTCTCTCTCCTCACTAAAAAAAAAAAAAAGAAAAAACAAATCCTGATTACAGCCCAGCATCTAATAAAGCAACTGCCTTCAGGGCAACAGGCAGAAAAAGACCAAGGTACAATTTTTTTTTTATCCAGGTCTAGACGCTGTGAGAGGTAGAGGGGTGCCAGAAGTAAAAGGCAATGTGAACCCAGAAGGTGATTTCTCCCCTCAGCCTTCAGCAACTGTTTGAGGACCGGCGGGGGGACCGGCTGAGGGACCGGCAGAGGGACCAGTGGGGAGGCCTGCAGAGCTGGTGCACTGCATACAGCTGGAGATCTGTTAGCACTGTGTGCAAGCGGGCAGTTACTCAGGAAGGGTTTCTAGTGAACATCCCTCAGGGTTCTGGTGAGATCCCCCTTGAGAGTGCCTCCTTGGACTGAACTCAGTGGTGCACTTCTTCTGAATGAACAGATTGACAGAACAGAATCAAAGGTTTCATGAATGACAGAATATCCATACCTAAGTTTTTTATGATTATAAATGTCTTCTTAGGTGGGTTAAATAATATGCTTTATATTACAATCAGTGTTAAAACATGAGGCAACCAGCAAGCACCAGATAATGTGAGCAGGCAGGTTCTTCCCCCAGGTGAGCAGTATGGTTGGGTTAATGAGCAGCGGCAGGGCTGCTATGAGGCTAGAGCTGGGGCCAGATGTGAGGTGAGCAGCCTCATTACAGTAACTGAGCCCCAGAACTGGGGCTCAACCATAAGGTGTGTGGCAGGGTGGCACTTGATGCAAGAAGTGTGTTCAACCTGAAAAATGTGGAGGCGTAAAAAGGAGAAAAGGAATGATGCTCAACTTGAGACTAGATGGGTGTCCAATGTGAGCCTCAGTGGCAGTGTTCAACAGGCATGAGGGAAGTGGCCACTTGGGAGCAAGGAATTGTGTGCTGAGGTGTGAGACTAGCAGTGGCTAAACATGAGGTGAGAGGTAAAGGTGAGGCAAATGTGCGGTATAAAGAGGGGTCTGGGATGAGTGGCTGGGGCCAGAGGGAGACCAGTGGTGGTGTACACATGATACGAGCACCTTATTTGACCACCTTTTGTGAGCACATCCCACAAACAAGATAATGGATTCAGGAGTGTACTACTACTATTGGTTGCAGTTTACCTGAACTTTGCAAGATCCAACCTCACATCTCCTTAGGAGGCAGAGCTAAGCCCTAATAAGCCTAGGATTTTCCACAATAAATGTTATACAAGTGGGAAATTTTATGTGACAGAACAAAGACCCTGACAGGTGTGTTTCTGGAAGAACAGAGCTTGTATATTACAGACCCAGGCTCAGTTACATTCTAGACGCCCAAAGTTTAGGGACTCTTCCCTATTAGAACTGCTGTAACTGCACACAAAGAGCAATCAGAAAAGAAGCTACTTTGGGCTAAACAGTTATAGTGTTTTTACTTCCCTCTGACTGAAAAGAGATGAGGCTGAGAACAGAAGAATGTCACAAACCAGCGTGACTCATACTTTTGCAGGTCTCAGGTGGGGACGGTGGAGGATTAGAAAATAAACACAGAAAGAAAAGGATGGGATTGGGAGGTCTTCTGGTGGCTGATGGCCTACCAAAAGTGCCTGCACTCCCAAAAGCTTTATTTTTATAGTGTAAAGCAAAGTCATTTGCAAATCAAACAGAGCTCAGATACAAAGTCACATTTCTGAGGCAAACCAAGAATTCTCCCCAGAGCCCAAAAAAACCCTCCACCATGCAGAACATCTTAACTTAACAAAAACAAAGGGTAAAAGAAAACTGCCTCCCGTCTTTTCAAAGGACATGGGGAATGGGAGAGGAGAAACAATTAGCCTCACAGCTACATGGAGGTGTGGGGAAGGACATGTAAATTGCCTTTACCAACTTAATCAAACAATCAGAGGTTGTGGGGAAGAGCTTAGCCTTTAGCAATTTAATCAAGCAAGTGAGCTTACCCTGTCAGCTTACTGCCAGTCCCCCCCACCTCTGTCCCTGACAAATCTAAACTGCAAGGACCCTGTCACCTTGCAGTCTCCCACAGAGGAATGCCTTCTGGTGTGTCCACAATACTCCAGATTTTAGTATTTTTAAAAAACATATGTTTTCATCTAGTACGTTTTTGTACAAAATGCAAATGATTTTTTTCTGTTGTTGTTACAATTTACTTCAACAGTACAAAAAAATTAAACTAATTCAAAATCTTATCCCAGGAAGTAAGAACTGCTATAGTTGAAGTATATCCTTCCAGAAAAATCTACATGCACATTTCCATTCTTCTATTTCCTGTGGGTTTCATATACAATTCTAGGTTTTTAAGAAGGCAAAACTTAAGAATATTCAGTTTTTTCTCAATATGTCCATTTTAGACTGTACATTTTCCCATAAGTGTTGAAAGGTTGTACTATTATAATGTTATAAAGTACCACATCCCAGATTCTGAAAGGCACTGTACCTCACTCCATCGAGTTCATGTAGAGACACCCAGTCCAGATGAATTTTGAAGAGTTTTATTAGAGGAGGAGAGTTATTAAATATGCCGGCGCATATGGCTGACACAGGGAATCAGACCCAAATCGTGCAGTCCCCAAAATAGTTCAGGGGCTGCTTATATACCCTTGATCACACACAGGCCGGGGAGAGCATGACATTATGGTACAAGCTGGCAACACTTGTTTAGGGCAGGGGTAGTCAACCTTTTTATACCTACCACCCACTTTTGTATCTCTGTTAGTAGTAAAATTTTCTAACTGCCCATCAGTTTCACAGTAATGGTGATTTTTAAAGTAGGGAAGTAACTTTACTTTATAAAATTTATAAAGGAGAGTTACAGCAAGTTAAAGCATATAATAATAATTACTTACCAAGTACTTTATGTCAGATTTTCGCCAAATTTGGCAGAATAAATCTTTATAAAACAACTTACTATAGTTAAATCTATCTTTTTATTTATACTTTGGTTGCTCCGCTACTGCCCACCATGAAAGCCAGAACGTCCACTAGTGGGCGGTAGGGACCAGGTTGACTACCACTGGTTTAGGGGATACACAGAAACATTAAGACTTTCAAGGTAACACAATCAAAGATGTTTACAAATCTTTCAGGGTTCCTCTTCCCTCACTAGCCTAGAGGTAATTTACTCTCAAGATTCCAGGAAGGGGGAGGAACTATACAGTCAATGCAAGGTGGTATGTTAATTCTGCCTCCTATTGAAAAAGAAAAAGTTTCTAGGTTAACCTTTATTTTAGATTTAAAAGTGAATGACCCATTGTTCTTGCAAGCCAGAAACTTCTACATTCTTCCCCCTCTCCTCCCCAAAGGAGGGACAGGACAGGAAAGTCTGACCATTCCTCCCAGAACATCAACATCAATTTTCAGCCCTTTGGTACCTTACAACAATCCCCACTGGTTCTATTTCCTAAGTCAAATCCTTGACTTAGTTTACTGAAGAGTATGAGGCTGTTGTCTAGGGTTATTAACTTATAACATGTAACAGATATTTGAAGAATTAATGGCATTATAGTCCAATAAAAAAACAAACACTACTGATTAATTTCCTATTAACTATACAATCCTTTTGCAATTTATATAAACTAACTGGCCTTTGTAACAATTTACCTTTTCTTGAACAAACCTTGCTATAAAATTGATTAAACATGGTACAAAATACTAAAGTAATACGACCAATCACCACAGACAATAGCTAGGGTGACTAATTAAACATTCTTTGAAAACCAGTTTTCGGATTGTTCAAATTCTTTTTTCTCTGTACAAACCTCTTACAACCTGCACAAACCTGTAACTTACATAAATCCTCAACTTTCATGAACTTTCTTATCCAGAAATAACTGGCCTTCATAACAACTTGCTTTTTCCTTTTTCTTTCAAAAATATTTCCATACCTTATACCTTCTATTATCAAAACCATACAATTCCTTTCTAGTCAGAACTCTTGATTTTAAAAATCTTAACCTTTAGTGACAATTAAGTTGGCTTTCATTTTACTCTAGTTTCCCTTTTCCCAGAGTCTGATAAAAAGAAGTTCTTAGTGAGTTTTTCATACATTTGCCATATGTAGACCAATCAGCTTCCGGCTTGTGGTTGGAGTAGGGCACGCTGTTTTTCTACCTTAGCAGCAGTGGGAGTTGTCAGGATCACAGTGTGTGGACCTGTCCACGTGAAAGTCAGTCCTTGGGTGATGTAATGCTGGAAGTGCCTCTTGGACAGTCTTTGAACAGTTTGCTGAGTAACCTGTAAATCCTGCAAGTACTTAGGGAAACGGTGGTTACATTTCTTTTACTATTTGATTCATGCATTTTACTTGCCTGGACCTTTTGGTACCTGTGGGCACAATGTAACTTCAAATTAGTTTCTAATTAATATTGGGTTCCTTTCCTACTGTCTTTGAGACTGGACACAAATGCAGGTCCAATACTAGAATGGGCAAGCTAAACCTGGAAAGAATTTTATATAGCAATTTCCTATATTTTAAATGTTTTTCTATAATTTCCTTATTTTGCTTAGTATTCACTTGGCATAAACTAAACATTTCAGATATTATGCCTTCTGTAATAGATTCTAAGTTTGGCTTTTCTAATTGTCCCTTTCTTATTGACCAAATCCTTTTTCTAATTGGTTTCGAATATACCTTTGGCAATAAGGGTCCCAAGACCCCATTGGTTCTGGGTGGCATCTATTCATTTGAATTACTATGTTCCAATTTTGAGGCAGACTGGAAAAATATACAATTAACAATAAAATTCAAATAGCTAATGTTAACAAATACTATAACAAATGTCTTAATACAATAAAGTGATTAGAGCCTACTACATTATTAAACAAAAATAAAATTCTAACTAATATAACAGGATCCAAAATAAAATTCTTACTGTCACAAATGTTCTTAACATGTTAACGTAATTGCACTTTAGTCTGAGAAATGTCCTAAAGAGCAGGAGTTACACATATTCAAGAAAAGTCCAGAAGGCATTGGAGTTGTGGTCACATTCTACACTTTTCAGCTAGAGTTTAAGTCCTAGAGACCACTGCTTCTAGCTGGAATTAGGAGCAGGTCCCAGCCTACAATAGGCATGGGGCATTGAGACAAGAGGAATAAAGGAGACACTATACATTAAATAAAGCAATAAAATCAGACTGTCAATACTCATAGTAGAGATCTTCAAGGAATAATTAAAACTCAAATATTCAGGCAAGGCATAGTAAATGGCCCCTGTGTTCATAAGAAATGAGATCAGTTTACCTGCTACTTGGAAGAAATACCTTAAGCTTGTGAACGATGTCCTTGGGCCTTCAGTGGCAATTCCCAGTAAGATGGGCAAGGTCAGGTCACAGGTAGCTGGAGCAGGGCTAAAAGAGACTGAACCCTCCCTCCATGGAGCAAGGGGGCAGCTTACCTTCTCGTATCCCTCTTTCCACAGCAAAGATGTGTCTCCTGGTGGGGCTGAGAAGCCTGGCAGGCCTCAGCTCAATGACCTTTCTTTCCACTCTTGAAGCAGGGCCCTGATGGAATTCTATGAAGCCCTTTGGGGTGCTGGAGCCTTTAAGAGTGTACGACAAAAGCTGATATTTTCTGATCTCTTTTGGGCCTTATTTGCCTTTTCTGTTACTCCCTTGGTCATTATAGACCTTAAAAGCCATGCTCAGAAGATTTCGCTGAGGGGCTTGAGGGTCCTTATCTATTTATATAAACTTTTAGAAAAAGACAAAAGCAACGTTATTAGCTGGATCAATTAAAGAAAAATAGGTGGGTGTCTGGGTGTCTCCTTTAGAATTCCAGAGTTTCTTCGCTGCTAAATGATTCTGTACATTAGCATTCAAAAGAAATTTTAACAAAAGCATGATAAAATAGATTTGCAGGAGTTCTAAGATATGACTTCTTTTTCTTATATTACTTAGTATAATAAACATTACATAAAAAGACATTATTAATAATTCCTAATATGTATATTTAGACTAAGATTCCAATATTACAGGGATATAAAACAGCAAATAAAAGAATTAACAAAAGGTCTTTAAAATAATATATACATTTTAACATGGAAAATACTTTTATACAATAAGGGATTCTTGGTATAAACTACCCAGCAGGCAAAGAGATATTAACTTTCTTTTGACTCACAGTAATTTACACTATTACATCAATCATGAGGGGCGGGGTAGATGCCTGAGGGAGAAGCAGACTCCAAGAACTCAGAGCTTGCCGCTTTTACCCTTTTTTCTGCAGTTTGTACCCAAGCTCCTTAGCAAGATAATGGGACTTCTTCTAAGCAGGACTTGAATCAATTTGCCACCTGTAAACTAACTGCCTTGCTTTAAGTACAATTTTCACAAAACTACTTTCCCAGTAATGAGCTGCTTTAGCCTATATGAGGTTTCCAATTTTTCCTGCAATTCCCTGAAAATTCCTTTTACAATTTTTACTATTATGGTTAATGCTGTGGGTCTTCCTTATAAACTCCATGTCTTCTACGTAACTGAGAGACTTGGAGGAGAATCCAACACCCTCTCCGCCCATGGGAGTGTTGGAACTTTTCCTCATTTTTACACCAGTGGGGGCAACAAGCCACTATCCCCAACTCACGGAGGGCTTATTTTTAATTTTATTCCCTGTAATCCTATTACTTATGATTCTATTATTCCTTATGGAGTTGCAATTTAATTTAAGAAACTGCCAATTAACTAGCATGTTCCACACCTATGGTTTGTTAATTTCTAAATCATTTTTCTCTCCTTAGAGATTTTTTTTTTCTAAAGAAAAGTTTTAATTTTCAATACTATTCCTGATGTAAGAATGAGACAGTACTCAAACACCAGGTGTGCAGGCTTTATTAAAGGAAAAAGACCTGCTGGGGCACTCCTCCAGGAGAAGTGCCCCGAACAGATTCTGAGGCAAATTTTTATAGGGTTAAGGGAGAGCTTTGAGCAAGTGTGTGTTGCGTCAGCAGTTCTGGTATGCTCCCTTCTGCAGCCCTACGATATCAGCTTCTTGGAAAGCTTCTCCTCGGGGTGGCTGACCAGCCTCCTAGAACTTTTCTGCTTCAGGGGTGATAGTCCAGTAAGGGTGGGGTCAGATAGACAAGAGGAACGGCAAAAGGGCAGTTTAGAAGTTTTGGTAAATTCATGTATCCATTTCTCAACTCTGTGGTATGATAAAAGAAAAAGAAGTGAGGGGAAGAAAAAAAAGGGGGGGAGGTATGAGGTCCAGGAATGAGGTTTGTCTCGGCCGGCTATCTTCTGGAGCTACTTCCTGCTGTTATTCCTATTGGGGCCTCCTTCATGGACCTCTCCCTGGGGCAGTTGGAGTAGGGGTTGCAAAAGCATTTGATTGTAGGTAATCCTGGAGATTGCTCTCATTTGGGCCTGTAGGAACTTGATAAAGAAAGGGGCAAATATTAATATTAGGCACAGAATTAGGATTGGTCCTATAATTGTTACTAGCATGGAGAACAAGAGGTTTTTCCACCATTGTTTGGAGTAGGGGTTGGTACCAGCCCAACCACTGCGGATTCGTTCTTGAAGTTTTCGGAGAGAGTTGACATTCTCCTCGAGCAGGCCAGATTCGTTGATGTAGTAGCAACACTGTTCCTGTAAAAAGAGACAAGTACCGCCCTTCTCTGCTGTTAGTAGATCTAAAGCCCTTCAGTTTTGTAGGGCGACCTGAGCTAGAGAGGTCAGTTGTCTCTGGAGGGAGTCTAGAGAGGTGGCTGAATTATCAAGGGCCTGTTCCAGGTCTGTCTTTAGTTGGTTAGTAGTCCGTATGTAATACTATGGCCCAGGCCAGCCCCACCTATCCCTATAGCTGCTATAGAGGTGGCAAGAGTAAGGCCAAGGAGGACCGGGAGGAAGGCAGCCCGTTTATTTCTACTTGTCCTCAGCTGGTTTGAGAATTCTTCCTCTCCATAATGTTAGTTGTGGTGCAATTATTACCAGGACACAAAGGAGGGGGGGAGAAGGCATTCATAGTTTTTAGAATAGTTCTATTGCACCAGAAGCGAGTTCCGTTAGGGCTGGTTAGAGAAGTTTTGATTGGGATAATAATTATTACATGATGGGGTGGGCCGATTAGTGTAGCAGACATTCAGGGTTGAAGTGGAGTCTTCTAAGAAGAGAGGAACTCCAGAGGGTCTTGAATTTTGGTGGTGTTGAGTGGATATGGTAAAGGAACTGCGGTGATGGGAGGTTTGTTTAAAAAGGCACAGAGGAAAGCAGTGAGAACTGTTGTATACAGAAGTGAGGTTGAGAACTTGGATACCCTGCTTGATGAGTCCTAGTCATGAGAACGGTCGGGAGTAGGGGTTAGAAGATGCTTGTGTTTCAAGTTTATCCTCATGGGTAAGGATAGAATTAGGTAGCTCCCCTAAAAGTTTTGTAGGAGATTTTTCCTTCACCCATTGTCGGTTTAAAGAAAGTATTCCAGAAGGGTTCTGCGATGATGAGGATCGTAAGATAGAAGCTGTTATGCCTCTCTCCCAAAATGGGGCCCAGGGGTCATTTATAGTGAAATTGAAATAGTCTGTAGAGGGAAGGGGTGAGAATTCGCAGTTAATGGTTTTGGCCTCTTTGGGTCCCCCAGGGCATGCCCCCCAGGGTCCAGATTTCCTGGCAGAGCAGTAAGGCTTGCTTTGTAGATGAGGAAAACATAAGGTAGGATCTGAGGAGGTAGATTTTTGTAGGGATTGAAGATTTTGTAATAGAATTGGGACAGTTATGGAAGATTGGCACCCTGCACGGAACAATCCGCAGTTCCTACTGTATGTGGAGGTTGTGGTGAATATGAAGGCCCAACAGTTTCATTTATGAAGAATCTGCAGACATGCTGTTGGCCATAGGATTGGGAGCAAGAGAATGACAGAAGAGTGTAGAGAGCTAAGTCGACTTGGCACAGAAGTGGGCTCATTCCTCCGGAATAGAGGAGAGTTTGAGAGTTAGAGGTCCTGTAGGGGTGGACAGATAGGATTTAGGAGGTTTGCTAATGTAGGATTTGATATGAGAGAGATGAGTCCAGTGGGTATCTCCTTCTATTTTAACAGCTGTGGGAGTACTCAGGATGACTGTGTGGGGTCCCGTCCAAACTGGTTTGAGTGGTGTTTTTTCTTGGGTCCTCTTGTATACCTGGTCTCCGGACAGAAGAGAAAAATGTGTTTTAGTTGTGGGGAAAGGTTGGGGTAGCAGTTTGTTGACCTCAGCGTGTAGGTTGGCTCACATGTGAGCCAGGGCAGGAAAGTAGGACCCTATAGCCGGATCAGAGGGTGTAAGGGGATCAGAGGGTCTAAGACGAAGGGTTTACCATACATAATCTCAAAGGGGCTTAGGTTCAATGGTTTCCTGGGCATAGCTCGAATTCTCATGAGGGCTAAGGGAAGAAGCTGGGGCCAAGGTAGGTGTAGTTCTAGGTTGAGTTTTGTGAGATGATTTTTGAGGACCTGGTTTGCTCGTTCAACCTTCCCTGAGGACTGAGAATGGTATGGAATGTGTAACTGCCATTTGAGTCCTAAGTAGGAAGACAGAGATTGGGTGATGTGAGAAATGAAGGCAGGGCCATTGTCAGATTGAAGCACAGAAGGAAGACCAAATCGGGGAATGTGTTCGGTTAGGATGGTGGCAACAGTGCCAGCATCTTCCCGTTTAGTGGGGAATGCCTCAATCCATCCTGAAAAGGTATCTACTATGGTGAGGAGGTATTTGAATCCCTTATATTTAGGCATATGTGTAAAGTCTATTTGCCACTTTTGGGCTGATAGTTGTCCCCGAGCCTGGTGGGCAGGGAAAGATTTGGGATGTATTCCTCCCTGTGAGGTGCAAGAGGTACAGATATGGCAAGATAATGTTATGCATTTAAGAATTGTAGAAATACTATTACCCGTGAGGAAGGAGTTGTAGATTAGAAGAGGTTGGTAGCCTACATGGAAATACTCGTGTATGGACTGCAAGATGGTGTCAGTCTGGGATTGTGGAAGGAGGAGTTTTCCATCCTTGAGAAACCATTCCTCCTTTTGTGGGAGAGAGGAGTAGTTTTCTCCTTAGTGGAATATTGTGGAGTGAGGTGAGGAAGTAAATTTGTGAATTAGGAGACTGGGTTGCAACCTTCGTAGCTACCTGATCGGCTAAATTATTTCCAGTGGATATAGGAGAGGTGCTTCTTTGATGTCCCTTACAATGAATAATGGCTGCTTGTTTGGGAAGTAGAGCTGCATTTAAAAGATTTTGTATGTATGTGTGGTTTTGGAGGGGATCGCCTTTGGTAGTAAGGAATCCGCGCTCCCTCCAAATAGCTGCAGCTGAGTGAAGAATATGATAGCAATATTTTGAGTCTGTGTAAATATTAGCCATTTTTCCAGAGCTGAGAGTTAGTGCTCTTGTAAGAGCTATAAGCTCAGCCTGTTGTGAGGTAGTACCCTGTGGTAGGGGCTGAACTTCGAGGATGAGGTGTTGGTCAGTGATGATTGCATAGCCTGCCTGAGTGGACTGTTGTCCGGTCTTAAGTGCACTCCCATCAATGAAGAGGGTGAGGTCTGGAGTGGGAAGAGGTGTAGAAGAGAGGTGAGGGAAGGGGATAGCAAAACTTGTGAGAGTTTCGATGCAACAATGTGCTGGGAGTAAGGAGGAGGTAGGGAGGAGTGTGGCCGGATTTAGACTAGAACAGGGCTGGAAAGAGAATTCGGGATTTTCAAGAAAGATATGAACTTGTTGTCATTGAGAGGGTGATAAATGAGCTAAGGCCCGATGAGTAACAAGGTCCTGTAGGTTGTGAGGAGACCTGATGATAACCTTTTGTCCTAATGAGAGCTTTTTGCTCTCAAGGGCTAACAGGGCGGCGGCTGCCTGAGCTTTGAGAGGGGGGGTGCCCATCCCTTACAAGTGGGGTCAAGCTGTTTAGAGAGATAAGCGACTGGTGTAAAGGAGGGTCCCTTTTGATGTCCAAGGACTCCAAGGGCAAGCCCTTGTTGAATATGAATTGAGTTTAAGTCTGAAAGCTGTAGGGCAGGTGCTTGAAGGAGCTCAAACTGTATAAGTTTGGTGAAGGGTGTTTGTATTAGGAATTTAGGGTCTAGGGGTTTGGTGAGTTCCCCTTTAGTGGCCTCATAGAGAGGTTTTGCTAACAGACTGTAGTTAGGGATCCATGATCTGAGGAAACCCGTAATTCCCAGGAAGGAGAGAAGCTCCTCTTTGGTAGAAGGTGTTGGTATGGAGGATATTAAATGTTTTCTATCAGTGGTGATGGCCTTTTGTCCTGGGGTCAGCTGTAGCCCCAAATATATAACGTGATAGGGAGAGCTGTGCCTTAGCAGGAGCTACCCGGTAGCCTAGGTGAGCTAAGAAGTTGAGTAGTTGAATAGTGTCTGATTTAGAAATTTCCAAGGTTGGACTGCAGAGAAGGAGATCATCCACATACTGTAAGATGGTGCTCTGGGACAAAGTTAGTGATTTGAGGTCATTAGCTAATGCCTGTCCAAAAAAGTGGGGGCTCTCCCAGAAGCCCTGAGGTAGGACCATCCAGGTTAGCTATTGTGAATGTAAAGTGTCAGGATCGGTCCAAGTAAATGCGAAATTTTGACAGGATGGAAGGGAATAGTAAAAAAAGCATCCTTAAGATCTGACACTGTAAAGCAGGGGTCTCAAACTCGCATGCGGCCCGTGGGCTGCGAGTTTGAGACCCCTGCTGTAAAGTGTGTAGGATCGGTGGGTATGGTAGATAGGATAGTGTAGGGCAGGGGTCCCCAAACTTTTTTTTTTTTTTTTGTATTTTTCTGAAGCTGGAAACGGGGAGAGACAGTCAGACAGACTCCCGTATGCGCCTGACCGGGATCCACCCGGCACGCCCACCAGGGGCGACGCTCTGCCCACCAGGGGGCGATGCTCTGCCCCTCGGGGGGGGGGGGTGTCGCTCTGCCGCGACCAGAGCCACTCTAGCGCCTGGGGCAGAGGCCAAGGAGCCATCCCCAGCGCCCGGGCCATCTTTTCTCCAATGGAGCCTTGGCTGCGGGAGGGGAAGAGAGAGACAGAGAGGAAGGAGGGGGGGGGGGTGGAGAAGCAAATGGGCGCTTCTCCTAGGTGCCCTGGCCGGGAATCGAACCCGGGTCCCCCGCACGCCAGGCCGACGCTCTACCGCTGAGCCAACCGGCCAGGGCGGTCCCCAAATTTTTTACACAGGGGGCCAGTTCACTGTCCCTCAGACCTTTGGAGGGCCAGACTATAAAAAAAAACTATGAACAAATCCCTCTGCACACTGCACATACCTTATTTTAAAGTAAAAAAAACAGGAATAAATACAATATTTAAAATAAAGAACAAGTAAATTTAAATCAACAAACTGACCAGTATTTCAATGGGAACTATGGGCCTGCTTTCGGCAAATGAGATGGTGGTGCCCCTTCTGGAAGTGTGGCGGGGCGGATAAATGGCCTCAGGGGGCCGCATGCGGCCCACGGGCCGTAGTTTGGGGACCCCTGGTGTAGGGGTTAGGAACTACAGGAGTGATGGGAAGAACTGCAGAGTTAATGGCTCGCAGGTCCTGCACTAGCCTATAAGTGCCGTTGGGTTTGACTACCGGAAGGATAGGAGTGTTGTATGGCGAACTGGTGGGGATAAGAAGTCCTGCATTAAGGAATTTTGTGATGAGTGGTTTTAGTCCTTGGAGGTCTTTGTGGGAAATGGGATATTGAGGTATATTAGGAAAGAGGGAGGGATCCTTAAGGGAGATTTGGACAGGAGTATGATGTCTAGGATGGGTGTTGAATGTCCCAAACCGATGGGTCTACTAGAGAGGAAGGAAGGGGAGGGGAGATAAACGGGGAGTCAGTAAGGTGAGGTGATGAACCACTGACCAACAAAAGGAGAATATTGAAGTTTGTTGTTGTGATGTTTGAGTAGAGCTAAATAGAAATAATTGGAGTGTAGTATTGAGTTTAGTTAGGATGTCCCATCCTAGTAATGGAGTAGGACATTGTGGAATAACTAGAAATTGATGTGTGAATGATGTCTGATCTAGTATACAAGTAAGTGGTGGAGTTATAAGAGGGCTAGTGCGTAGACCTGAGACCCTATGAAAGTATTAGATGAACTCAACAGTCCTCTGAATTCAGGGAGGATGGAGTAGGTGGCCCCGGTGTCAATAAGGAAGGAGATTTTCCTTACCCGCTACACGAAGTTTTACCCTGGGCTCACTGTTGGTGATTCATACCGGGGCCGGTGTCCCAGGGCCTTCTCAGTCCTCTGTTGCCAGGCCTAGGAAATCAGTCACTGACTGGGTATTAGTGGGGAGGTTTTTTTTTGTTTTTTTTTTTTTCATTTTTCTGAAGCTGGAACAGGGAGAGACAGTCAGACAGACTCCCGCATGCGCCCGACCGGGATCCACCCAGCACGCCCACCATGGGGCGACGCTCTGCCCACCAGGGGCAATGCTCTGCCCATCCTGGGCGTCGCCATGTTGCGACCAGAGCCATTCTATCGCCTGAGGCAGAGGCCACAGAGCCATCCCCAGCGCCCGGGCCATCTTTGCTCCAATGGAGCCTCGGCTGCGGGAGGGGAAGAGAGAGACAGAGAGGAAAGCGCGGCGGAGGGGTGGAGAAGCAAATGGGCGCTTCTCCTGTGTGCCCTGGCCGGGAATCGAACCCGGGTCCTCCGCATGCTAGGCCGACGCTCTACCGCTGAGCCAACCGGCCAGGGCCTAGTGGGGAGGTTTGACCTGATCCCTCTCTGGCAACTGGGGCAATCGACTCCCCAATGACCGTCCTGGTGACAATGTGGGCAAGGCCCTGGTGGTGGATGGGGATTAGGACATTGCTTAGCCCAGTGTCCAGGTTGATGGCACTTAAAGCAGGAACCCCGTGGCTCGGATTTGGAATATTGACCCTGGAAGGGTTTGGTCTTTGAGCCCATAGCAGGGTTCCCTTTTAGGGCCTTCGCTAGCATTAGGTAACTCTCCTGATTTCTCTTTTGTTGTTCCTCCTTCTCCGTGTCCTCCCGATTAATGAAGACCTTAAAGGCTAGATTTAAGAGGTCTCTCTGGGATGTCTCAGGCCCATTCTCAAGTTTCTTAAGCTTGCGCCTGATGTCTGGAGCAGATTGGGAGATAAAGTGTGAGTGTAAGAGGGTGGTCCCTGCTGGAGTTGTTGGGTCTAGGCGAGTGTACCTTTGAAAGGCCTGTGAAAGGCATTCTAGGAATTCTCCAGGGTTCTCTTGGGGCCTTTGAATAATTTCTTTAATCTTGTCATAATTGACAGCCTTACTGGCAAGTTTGCTGAGGGCCTGTTGTAGGTAATCAATCATTTGATCTCTTAATTTTCGATCGGCATGATTGAGCTGGTAATTCCAATTAGGATCGTCCGAGGGAACTGCTAGACGACCCATGAGGAGGTTGTTGTTCCTACTGTTTGCCTCATCTGCAATTTGTTGGGCAGTGGTCCATATGCAGTCCTTGTTGCTGGCTGACAGAGAGGAGGTGAGAATAATACTTAAATCGTGCCAGGTTAAGTCATAGGAGTGGGTAAGGTGTTTGAATTCCTTTATGTAAGTGTCTGGATCTGAGGAAAATGACCCTAGGCGGCGCTCAATTTGGGCAAGGTCTGAGAGGGAGAAAGGGATAGCAACCCTAACAATCCCCTCAGCTCCTGCAACTTCCCGAGAAGGTACATGCCTGGCTGGGGTGGCTTACGCGGGCGTAGATGAGGGGGAGAAATTGGAGAAGAGGAATTAGGAGAAGGAGGTAATAGTGTTTTCAGGTGATTGATAGGGAGGTGGAGCAGTAGAAGGAGATGGAGGAGCAGGTGCGGAAGGGACAGCAGAGTGGTCTTGAGGGTCAAAAGTATCAGATGGGAGGGTCAGAGAGAGGAGAGTGGGTAGAATATGAGATAGAAGTTCTGGCCAGAAGAACTTGATAGGTAGAGCATGAAGAGCAAAGAGAAGGTCTAGACCGGAGATAGAAGAAGGCCTGCACGTAAGGGATTTCTGATGCCTTCCCCGTCCAGTGGCAAAAATTGTCAAGATCTCTTAGGATATTGTAATCAAGGGTTCCATTATCTGGCCAGTGGGAGTCATTGTCTAATTTATATTGAGGCCAGACGGTATTACAGAGGAAGATGAGTTTTTTGGTTTGAGGTCAGACAGGCCAAGTTTGGTGAGATTTTTGAGGACACAGCCAAGGGGAGCCTGGCTGGATGGTTTGGACTGGGAGGAGCCCACAGTACAGGAGACTGGTGAGAGAAGGGGGCGTCCCCGCCTCCAGTCACAGTTCCGAGAGGAGAAAATCTCCATAGAAAGAGAGTTTCAGACAGAATGTCATCACCCCAAGGCTGAGATCCTGGGACGTAGGAGAGGGGCCTGGCTAGACGCGCTAGACTTTCGTAGAAGTCCAGTAGAGGAGTAGAGGCAGACCACCCGTAGATATGGGGCCCGAAGTCAAAACCGTCCGACCAGGAACAGGTGTTTTTAGAGAGAAATTTGGAAGCCAACGGGGGGGGGGGGGGCGAGGAGAAACTCCATACCTTCCTGGTCCAGCAGGGTTCAGGACAGGGTCGGACCGCCAGTCGCTCAACCGCGCTCACACAGCCGAACAGAATCAGGGAGTTAGCCCAGACAAGCTGCTGCTGTCCATTGCTTCCCTATTTGTAAGTTTGGCCAGCAAGGGGATCGTCCAGGCAGCCGGTGACTTGTCCCGGGTTTCGGCACCAGATGTAAAAATGAGACAGCACTCGAACACCAGGTGTGCAGGCTTTATTAAAGGAGAAAGACCGGCCCTGGCCAGTTGGCTCAGCGGTAGAGCGTCGGCCTAGCGTGCGGAGGACCCGGGTTCGATTCCTGGCCAGGGCACACAGGAGAAGCGCCCATTTGCTTCTCCACCCCTCCGCCGCGCTTTCCTCTCTGTCTCTCTCTTCCCCTCCCGCAGCCAAGGCTCCATTGGAGCAAAGATGGCCCGGGCGCTGGGGATGGCTCTGTGGCCTCTGCCCCAGGCGCTAGAGTGGCTCTGGTCGCAATATGGCGACGCCCAGGATGGGCAGAGCATCGCCCCCTGGTGGGCAGAGCGTCGCCCCATGGTGGGCGTGCCGGGTGGATCCCGGTCGGGCGCATGCGGGAGTCTGTCTGACTGTCTCTCCCCGTTTCCAGCTTCAGAAAAATGAAAAAAAAAAAAAAAAAAAAAAGGAGAAAGACCTGCCGGGGCACTCCTCTGGGAGAAGTGCACCCAAACAGATTCTGAGGCAAATTTTTATAGGGTTAAGGGAGAGCTTTGAGCAAGTGTGTGTTGCGTCAGCAGTTCTGGTATGCTCCCTTCTGCAGCCCTACAATATTGGCTTCTTGGAACGCTTCTCCTCGGGGTGGCTGACCAGCTTCCTAGAACTTTTCTGTTTCAGGGGCGATAGTCCAGTAAGGGTGGGGTCAGATAGCCAAGCAGAACAGCAAAAGGGCAGTTTGGAAGTTTTGGTAAATTCATGCATCCATCACCTATCTTTTATTTTCTAAATGGGCAAAACCTCTTTTGGCCAGTAGGTGGACATTTGAAATTAATTTCTATTCTTTATTTTAGTTATTTTATCCTTACTTCATTTCTCTTTTTCCTCTGCGCACACAGCAAGCTGAATCCTAACCTAGCCTTGCGCCTGAAGGCAGTGGGGCTTGTCTCTTGGTTTGCTGTTTACTGTTTGCCTTCCACTTGGGTGCAGCGCCAGGGAGACCGGGGAACTACAGAGAGGGGAGGGGGCATTCGTACATTTGCCTCTCTGCGGCTGCAGCCCTACCCTCGCCGTACACCGCGGGGTTTTCTCTCACTCAAACTGCTTACTTGCTAGTCCTTTAGCTTCAGAGTTTGGAGAAACCCTTTCAATTTGTGGGCTCCGTTTTTCTTTCATTTAAATCGCTTGCTTGCCAGCCTTTTCTGTATTAAGCAAGCTTTTAAGCCACTGTGGTGGATTCATTGTTAAATTTAGCCACAGATCAATGTATGGAAACTGATCGGGACAGCCTGGGTTCCCAATTACCATATTCCAGTAATTGGAATTCCTTGGTATTATCCAGGGATTAGAATTCCCAGTTGCTATTACTTATTACAAAACTGAAACTTGTTTCAGGAGAATCTAAGAATTAGTGCACTTATCAAGAAAGATAAGATGGATGATTAGCACTCAGAATAAAAGAGTGTTTGACTATAGAGATATTAATTATTACATAAGGGGAAGAAGCCAACCGAAGAGAATTATTATTATTTTTTCCTCAGACAAGAAACCACCCTACAGGGTGCCCGAAGCTAATTTGAGAAGAGAATAATACTTCGCTACTTAAGACTGCCTTTTAGTCAGAAGCTTCCAATCTTGACACAAAAGACTCAAATAGACACATTTAGACATTGAACAAAGGACTTATACACACAAACAATGTGCGCCTATTTCAATTAAATAATACCGGATAATTTGATGAACAAAGACAAAGCCTCACAGACAAGGGAAGGCTCCCCCTCATGGCCTCTCAGGTGCACGCAGGTGTCAGCACCACAGATTTCCTAACCAGGGGTTTTAGAGACAGAAACATTAAAGCAAAGACTGAGATCTCGACAAACACAGAAATGTCTCTTGGAAGTCTTGGGTCGAGATTAATCAAATCAGGTTAGCTCAGTCTCCACTGATTCAGTGCGATGCGAGACTGACTAATTCTAGATAAACTCAACCTCCATTAGCCTTCCTAGAGATAGACGCATGTCCCCACTTCTGGCATTCACTGAGAGCACAACTAGAACCCAAGACAGGGCCACTGAAACTCCCCACTGACGTCTCGGTCATGGAAAGCCTGCGCGAACTTATGACCACGTCTGGTCTGTTTTGCAACAGATCCAGTTTAAAACATAAAGACTACAGACTAGTTACAATCAACAAAGCAGTTTTTTTTTAAATAATTTTTTTTTTTCAGAGACAGAGAGAGAGTCAGAGAGAGGGATAGACAGGAACGGAGAGATGAGAAGCATCAATTATTAGTTTTTCATTGTGTGTTGCAACACATTAGTTGTTCATTGATTGCTTTCTCATATGTGCCTTGACCCGTGGGGCTACAGCAGACCAAGTAACCCCTTGCTCGAGCCAGAGACCTTGGGTCTAAGCTGGTGAGCTTTGCTCAAGCCAGATGAGCCCGCGCTCAAGCTGGTGACCTCGGGGTCTCAAACCTGGGTCTTTCGCATCCCAGTCTGATGCTCTATCCACTGTGCCACCGCCTGGTCAGGCCCAACAAAGCAGTTTTGAAAGCCCTACCTACTCACCGGGGTTCCACATCCCCGAAGTCACAACTCAGCAAAGCCCCAAATCCACTCTACTTACATTCTAGTTCGACACATAAAAGTGAAAGCAAGAGTTCAGAGGAAAGCCAGAAAATTCAGTAAAGCAGAAAGAGTTGCTTTACTTACCTCCTCAAGTTCTCTGCCAAATTATCCAAACTGTCGAATTTGGGAACCAAAAGGCGTCTATCCAGGAACGGTCCAGACCCCACAGGAAGACCGGGAGCCCTGAAAAGTCTTAGGTGGCACGCCTCTCCATGAGATTCAAGTGGGGCCGGGCAGCTCCCCGAGAGACCAGCCGATTTGGGGTGTCTCTATCCAGACACACGAAACACTGGATAGCGGGTGAGCCCCATATGTTATAAAGTACTGCAACCCAGATTCTGAAAGGCACCATACCTCATTTCATCAAATTCATGTAGAGACACCCAGTCCAGATGAATTTTGAAGAGTTTGATTAGAGGAGGAGAGTTATTAAATATGCCGGCCGCATATGGCTGACACGGGGCATCAGACTCAAATTGTGCAATCCCCAAAATAGTTCAGGGGCTGTTTATATACCCTTGATCACACACAGGCGGGGGAGAGCATGACATCACGGCATGAGCTGGCAACATTTGTTTAGGGGATACACAGAAACATTAAGACTTTCAAGGTAACACAATCAAAGATGTTTACAAATCTTCCAGGGTTCCTCTTCCCTCACTAGCTTAGAGGTATTTTACCCTCAAGATTCCAGGAAAGAGGAGGAACTACAGTCAATGCAAGGTGTATGTAAATTCTGCCTCCTATTGAAAGAGAAGTTTCTAGGTTAACCTTTATTTTAGATTTAAAACTGAATGACCCATTGTTCTTGCAAGCCAGAAACTCCTCCATTCTTGCCCCTCCCCTCCGCAAAGGAGGGACAGGATAGGAAAGCCTGATAGGAAAGCCTGACCATTCCTCCCAGAACATCAACATCAATTTTCAGCCTTTTGGTACCTTACAACAATAATTCTATTGAAACCATTTTCAAACTCTAATGGTGATTTATTTTTGGCATTATTTAGAAGTGGTTTATCATTATTGAATATAAGGCCTCTCTAGTTATCCTATCTTCCTGGTTTCTAGATACACTGCAATGACAACAAGAAATATATCAACTATTACTTCAATCCTTGAAGTTTGTTGAAACTTGCTTCATAGTATAATACAGTCACTTTTAGAAATGGACCAACCAGTGAGCTTCCCTGCTGCCATCTCATGTGCACCTTAGTATAAGAAGCAGGAAAGGGTTCTTGCTACATGTGATTAGCTATAAATTTAAATGTAATGTTATTTAGATGTCTATTTCATCATTTTTAAACATGAGGACTTGAGTGAGTTTTTGTTATTAAGTTCTAAATTAACTTAGAGGATGAAAACCATCCTTTATACTTATTTTTTTATTTTCATCTTTAATTTATTGCGTTGACATGGTTTCAAGTGTCCCATGCAATACAACAAACACCCTCAACCCCACACATCATGCCCTGTGCCCCATGCAAAGTCTCTTTCCACCCTGTTTTCCCCCTTTGCTCCCCTCTTCTTCTCTGAGAGGACACAGTGAGAAGACACCACTCATGAACCAGGAAATAGGTCCTCACCAGACAATGAATCTGTTAGCATCTTGATCTTGAACATCTCAGCTTTCAGATCTGTAACAAACAAACAAAAAAATTTGTTGTTGATAAAACACCCAGTCTCTACTACTTTGTTAAAGCAGCCCAAATGGGCTGAGATATACACCTTAAAATACTAATTTTTATTTGTCAAGTATACTTTAATAAAGCAGGAAAAAACAAAAACCACACTAGACACTTAGAAACAAATCTTAAATGAAAAACATGAAAGTCTTGCCTGTGGTGGCGCAGTGGAGGTTTGAAACCCAGGGTTTGCCCATTCAAAGCACATATGAGAAGCAACTACTATGAATTAATGCTTCCCACTCCTCCCCTTGCCTTCTCTCTCTAAAATAAATTAAAAAAATACATATATACACATAAGTCTTTAAACAAAAACAAACAAATGAGGGCAATAGAACATCTAAGTAAACAGAAATCACAGATTGAAAGACTAAATTTTTAAGACTTTGATTTCCTTCAAATTGTTCTATAATTTCAAGAACATTCAATTTAAAATTGTAATTGTGTATGTATGTATGTGTGTGTGAGTTGATAAGCTGGTTGTAAAAATTTAGAAATGCAATGATACAAGGACAGTTAACATATTCTTGAAAAAAAACAGTGTCAGAGAACTTTCTCTACCAGATACCAATATGTTATAATAGTAGAATAAATAAGACAATGTGGTTGTAAGGTATTTTCCCCGCCGAGGAAGAAAGAAGGGCATAGCCACCAAGTGTGGACTAGCAAAAGCTTTATTTAGTAGAGCGCTTCACAGATGAGGTTCTCTGGTCCGCGAAATGGGGGCCAGAGAAGTCGCGCAGATTCTTCCGGGGGGGGGGGGGCAGACTTATAGGGTCGGTAGGGTGAAGGCGAGTTGATATGACGTGGTGAAATTTCATTGGCTAACAGATAGTCGTTCTTTTTCAAAGGGCTCCAGAGTGTTTCTTTTGGCGTGCATGGGTGTGGGTGGTTCCAGCCAAAGTTCCCGGGCCTGGTTCCTCATGTGACCTTCCCCCCTTGTCAACCGACCTCACAGTGGTATTGGGGAATAGAAGGACAAATAGGCCAAAACAATACAGACCCTAGAATAAAGTCCAACATCCATGGACACTTGATTTCCCGGAAAGATGGCACTGAAGGGCAGTGGAACACAGGACTTATCTTTTCAGTAAATGGTGCAGGGACACTGCGGGTGGGAGAATGAACCTGACCTCTAACTTACAATACACACAAAAATCCCTTCCAGAGATATTTTAGGACTAAATTTAAAAGGCAAAACAGTGAAGTATTTAAAAGAGAACATAAATATATTAGTGAATGTGGAGTAGGGAAAGATTTCTTAAAGAGATCAGAAAAACGCACTAACCATAAAGGAAAAGAATGGTACAGCTCTCTAGTTTAAAATTAAGAACTGCTCTTCAGTAAGAGACACCGTTAGGCATGTGACAAAGCAAGTCACAGAGTGGGCAAAGGCATTGCCATAGCAATGGCTAAGGAGTCATATCCAGAATATAAAAAGAATATCTACAAATTGGTAAGAAAAAGTAGATTTAAAAAAGCACTTCATAAAAGCAGAATTCAAATAGACTATGACCATATAAATATGAAAAGGAGCTCAATCCCAGTGATAAACAGAAGATGAAAATAAAAACAATAAAAAACGTGGGAAGATGCTATGTAAACATAGAGTGTTAGAACAGCAATTAGAGACAGCGAGTGGATTAGAGTCCAGGGGCCTCTCTGACCTGTACTGGAAACAGCAAAACAGCAGGATAAGATTCAGCAACAAGAAATGTTTAGACTCAGAACAGAGATTAGAAGTCAGCATGTTCCTTGTACTTTACTTCACTCCCTGAAAACTGCTGTCTGCTTCCTTGAGTTATTTGTACTTGTTAATAAATACCTGAGAAAGGCTGGGGACAGGGCTTCAGTCCTTTGGCCTGCTGACCGGGGCTGTTGCCTCCCCTTGGACCCTCAGAGCATTTCATCTGGTCTCCGAATAGTTCATTGTCACTGTGACAACTGGTGCCCCATGTGAGGAATGATAACCAAACAACAGGTTTGCTACTCTGAGTAGTTGTCTGCACGACAAAAAAAATCATTAACGTGTCCCAGCTAGAAAGTTCGGTTGGTTAAAGCATCGCACTAAAGCACAGAGGTAGCCGGTTTGATCTCCATCAACCAGTCATGGCACATACAGGAATGGATCAATGTTCCTGTCTCTCTCTCTCTCTTCCTTCCTCTCTAAAAACTATAAAAACAACAACAACAACACACACACACACACACAAAACACAAAACTATTAAGGTAACCACCAAAATGGCCAAAACCCCAAAATACCAGTAGCCAGAACAGCTAAGCAGCTGCCAGGAGTCTCTTTATTTTATTTTTTTTTAATTTTTTTTATTTATTTATTCATTTTAGAGAGGAGAGAGAGAGAGACAGAGAGGAGAGAGAGACAGGGGGGAGGAGCTGGAAGCATCAACTCCCATATGTGCCTTGACCAGGCAAGCCCAGGGTTTTGAACCAGCGACCTCAGCATTTCCAGGTCGATGCTTTATCCACTGCACCACCACAGGTCAGGCCAGGAGTCTCTGTAGTATGTAGTTACAAGTTTGATTGGTCCTTATATATATTTACCTGCTTTTCATTGTTGTTCAGAGTTGGGCCATTAGTATTTTCTGGAGCTTGTCCCATTGGAACTCTGGAAAACACCAATATTCATTAAGTATCCCAAATCCTACATCCAAATATACAAACACTGTACTAGGAAATAGCGTCACTCATTAATGTCCAAAGATATCCAAATAAGAACTAAAATTCTATATTTTCTGGTTAGAAATGCTTTGGTTTTGTTAGCTCTGTGAATGAGCCTCCCAAATTATTTCACTATGGGCTGCAGATTTACCCGGAAAGATGGCTAAGAAATGTTCTTGGTATCAACTTTTTAAAGACAAAGACTCTCCCAACCCCACCCGGAAGAGTTACACTGTAGCATGGTGCCATCTAGTGGTTCCAGTGTAATTTTACCACAATCTTTTCAAGCTCAAATTCTTCTTTTTTCCATTATAATTCAATTTATGGGATGACAATGGTTAACAGAATTATACAGGTTCCAGATGCACTATTCTACAACACATCATCTGTACACTCCATTGTGTGTCTACCACCCCGGGTCTCTGTCCATCACCATTTATCCCCCCTCTACGCTCCTCCACTTTCCCCCCACCCCCTCTCCCAGCAATCACCACACTGTTGGTCATGTCTATTAGTACTTTCTTCTCCCACCCATTTTTGCTCAACTCTCGCTCCCACTCCAGCCCCTGCCCCATTGCCCCGACAGCTATCAGCCTGATATCTATGAGACTGTCTCTATTTTGCTTGTTAGTTCATTCTAATTTCTTCCAAAGTAAAAAGTGTTCAGCCCACGATCACCTGTAACAGTTCCAGAGGGCAGCCTGGCAAACACTTCCCCAGTGTCAGTTCCAAACCCATGTCAAGGTTTTCATGAGATGAATGAAGCACCTTTCATGTTTACTGGACAATTTTCTCTTTCGGCATATGGAAGTATTTTACATATTCTGGTAAAGTCCTTTTTTAGTATATTTTCTAAGTCCATGGTCTTTTGTTCTTTTAAATTGTTTTTGATGAACATAATTTTAAGATACTCAACTGTAACAATACTTTTTTCAAATTAAAGAAAAATTTATTGAGTTGTTATGGTTTGCCAAACCATACAGGTTTCAAGTGTACAACTCGATATATCATCATCTACACACTGCATCATGCTCAATCATTTCCTTTTATAATGTTTTCTTATAAGGATCTTACTTAAGAAACCCCTACCATCACTGAGATTTTGTTCTGTGAGATCAGGGTTACTTCTGTTGTTTGGTACAACTTACAGGTAAAGCCATGCAGGACTTCAATTTTCTTTCTGGAAAGACAAGTATCACACTCATCATTTTGTTATAGGACTTCTAAATTTTCCTTGTTATAGTTTTGTTCCATTTTTCCTATGCATTTTTGCCAAATGAGTATGATATTGGCGGCTGGCTTGTCATATACAGCCTTTATTACATTGAAATATATTCCTTCTATTACTGCTTCACTTAGTTTTCATCAAAAAAGAGCACTGGATTTTACCAAATGCTTTTTATGCATCTATTGATTTGATCATGTGTGCTTTAACCTTAGTTTTTTTAATGTGGTATATCATGCCTATTGATTTGCAAATAATTTACCAACCTCACATCCCTGGAATAAATCCTACTTGATCATGCTGTATCTTTTTAATGCATTGCTGGATTTGGTTTGCTAACATTCTGTTGAAGACTAGCATCTATGTTCATCAGGGATACTGGTCTATGGTTTTCTTTGTAGAGAATTAATCTGGTTTTGGAATTAGGATAATGCTGACCTCATACAATGAGGTTGGGGACCTTCACTCCTCCTAAATATTTTGGAATAGTTTGGGAATAGGTGTTAGTTCTTCTTTGAATATTTGGTAGAATTCATGTTAAGCCATCTGGTACAGGATTTTTGTTTTTTGGGAGTTTTTGGATAACTTCTTCAGTTTCACTAGTTGTAACCTATCCATTCAGCTTCTCTGCTTCTTACTGAGTCAGTTTTGGAAGATTGTATGTTTCTGGGAATTTATCCATTTCATCCAGATTGTCCAGTTAGTTGGCACATAGTTGTTCATAATATTTTCGTCCAGTCTTTTGTGTTTACTTGGTATCAGTTATTTCTCTTTTATTTCTGATATTATTTGGGTCCTCTCTTTTTCTTGATGAGTCTGGTTAAAGGTTTGTCAATCTTATTTTCCAAAGAACAAGCTCTTGGTTTCATTGATCTTTGGTATTAGTTTTTTTTTACTCAATTTCACTTATCTTGGCTCTGATCTTTATATTTTTTTTAGTGAGAGAGACAGAGATAGAGAAGGGGATAGATAGGGACAGACAGGGAGAGAGAAGCATCACTTCTTCATTGCGGCACCTTAGTTGTTCATTGATTACTTTCTCATACATGCCTTAATAGGGGTGAGGGGGGCTCCAGCTGAGCCTATGACCTCTTGCTCAAGCCAGCGACCTTGGATTCAAGTCAGTGAACTTGGAGCTCAAGCCAGCAACCAGGAGGTCATGCCTATAAATCTCATGCTTAAGCCAGTGACCTTGTGCTCAAGCCAGAGACCTTGGGGTTTTTTTGTTTGTTTGTTTTTGTATTTTTTTTCTGAAGCTGGAAACGGGGAGAGACAGTCAGACAGACTCCCGCATGCGCCCGACCGGGATCCACCCGGCACACCCACCAGGGGCGACGCTCTGCCCACCAGGGGGCAATGCTCTGCCGCAACCAGAGCCACTCTAGCGCCTGGGGCAGAGGCCAAGGAGCCATGCCCAGCGCCCAGGCCGTCTTTTGCTCCAATGGAGCCTTGGCTGCGGGAGGGGAAGAGAGAGACAGAGAGGAAGGAGGTGGGGGGTGGAGAAGCAAATAGGCGCTTCTCCTGTGTGCCCTGGCCGGGAATCGAACCTGGGTCCCCCGCACGCCAGGCCGACGCTCTACCGCTGAGCCAACCGGCCAGGGCCGACCTTGGGGTTTTGAATGTGTTCTCTGATATTATTTCCTTCTTTCTACTCATTTTGGGTTTTGTTGTTCTTTTTCAAGCTTTTTTATGTAAAATTAGATTGAGATTTTCCTTGTTTCTAGAGAAAGGTCTGTAATGCTATAAATCTCCTTCTTTGGACTGCTTTCACTGTGTCCCAGATTTTGGGTTGTAGTTTTATTTTCATGTTTCAAGGTATCTTTTTATTTCTTCCTTGATCTCATTATCACATTATTTAGCTTCCATGTCTGTGTGTCTTCTGATTTTTTTCCTTGTGATGATGTTTGATATAATTTCAACCTTCTTAAATTTATTGAGACTTGTATATTTGTGTCTTAGCATGTGGCCTCTCCTAGAAAATGTACCATGTGCACTTGAAAAGAATGTATATTCTGCTGCTTTGGGATAAAATGCTCTGAAGTTACCAATTAAATCCAGCTGCTCGAGTGCCAGTTAAGGCCACCGTTTCTTTGTTGATTTTCTGGCTGGAGAAGCCATCCATTGATGTTAATGGGGTATTAAAATCCCCTACTATGACTGTATCACTGTCAACCTCTCCCTTTATGTCCATCAAGATTTGCTTTACATATTTAGGTGCTCCTATATTGGGTGTGTAAGTGTTTACCAGGGTTATGTCCTCTTGTTGGATTTCTCCCTTTATCATTAGTGTCCTTCTTTGTCTTACTCTAGCCTTTAAGTATATTTTGTCAGATATAAGTATTGGTACCCCATTCCCCCCATTTCCATGAAAGATGACTTTCTATCCTTTTAATCTGTGTGCATCTTTCATTCTGAGGTAGGCTTTGTAGGCAGCATATATATGGGTTATGTTTTCTTGTCCATTCAGCTACCAAATGTCTTTTGGAGCATTTGAGCTATTTACATTTAAAATGATTATTCATAGGTATGCATTTATCATCATTTTATTCTTTTAACTGTGTTTTTTTCCCACCTTCCCTCATTTCTTTTTATTCTTCTTAAAGCAGGCCCTTTAATATTTCTTGTAATACTGGTTTGGTGGTAATGAACTCCTTTAGCTTTTTCTTGTCTGGAGAAGATAAAGTAGGCTTGGTTGTAGGTCTTTGCTTTTCATCCCTTTGAATATTTCATGCCAATCCCATGTGGCCTTAAAATATAGAAAATAAAGGCTCTTAAATGAATAATTTTTGGCAGAACTTATTTTCTCTAAAACAAAGAGACTTTTAGCAGAACTTACTTTTACTGAAGACTCCCTATTCCTGGCCTTGAGGCTGGTCTCCCAGATTGTGGCCTTGGGCTAGCTTTGCAAGGTTGCAGGTATTCTCAGAATGTTTCTCCCTGAATTAACCCTATAGATAATAAGCATTGCAAGAAAGCTTGTTTCACTGCTCTATTTTACTGCTAGTCTTTCTCTCCTCCCCATTCCGCA
Source organism: Saccopteryx leptura (assembly GCF_036850995.1). NCBI lineage: Eukaryota > Metazoa > Chordata > Mammalia > Chiroptera > Emballonuridae > Saccopteryx > Saccopteryx leptura. The sequence continues at coordinate 134,075,145 of NC_089508.1, read as the reverse complement.
ATCAGCATGTAATTCTGCCTTTAAAAGCTAATTCCAGACTGTAGTTGGGACTGCATGATTTGAAAGGCTTGGGTCTCCGTGTGGTCTGTGTGCACAGCTAGCTAATAAAGACTCCCTAATTTCTTAATTTGGCTTCGTGATTGTGTGGCAGGACATTTGTTTCTTGCTGTTTCATTACAACAGCCTATGATGTTTCTGTTCAGAAATCAGCAGTCTTATGGGACTTTTGTAGGTAACTGAAATTTGTCTTGTGGCTATTTAAGATTCTGTGTCTTTAACTTTTGTCATATTAATTAGGATGTGTCTCCGTGTGGGCCTCTTTGGGTCTATCTTGTTTGAGATTCTCTCCAGTTCCTAGACTGTGTGTCTGTTTCCTTAACCAGGGTAGGAAAATTTTTGGTCATTATTTCTTCAAATAGGTTTTTGATCCCTTACTCTCTTCTCCTTCTGGTACTCCTCTGATGTGAATATTATGCTTCATATTGTCTATAGGTCACAAACTATCCTCAATTTTTAAAATTATTTTTTCTTTTTGTAGCTCTGATTGGGTGTTACTTTTCCTGCCACATCTTCCAATTTACTAATTCAGTCCTCTGCTTCATTCAACCTACTGCTCATTTCTTTCAATGTATTGTCAGATATTGTCATTTTTGACTGATCTTTTTGTTTTCTATGTTCTCTTTTATGTTGTGAATTCTAAGTTCAACTATTACTTTGAATTCTTTATCTGATAAGTTGCTTGTCTCCATTTCACCACGAGAGAGAGAAGGTGAGACAGACAGACACAGACAGGAAGGAAGAGACATAAGAAGCATCAACTAATAGTTGCAGCACCTCAGTTGTTCATTGACTGCTTCTCATACATGCCTTGACTGGGGGCCTTGGGCCGAGACAGCAACTCCTTGCTCAAGCCAGCAACCTTGGGCTTCAAGCCAGTGACCTCAGGGTTTCAAACCTGAGAACTCATCATCACAGGTCAACATTCTATCATTGTGCTACCACTGGTCAGGCCATCTGCATTTCATTTAGTTCTTTTTTTTCCTTTTAAGATTTCTCTTGTTCTTTCATTTGGATCCTATTTCTTGTCTCCTCATTTTAACTGCCTCTTTGTGCTTGTTTCTAAGTATTGGATAGATCTGCTATAACCTCCAGTCTTTGTGGGATAGCTTTATGTAACTGGTGTCCTATGGGGTCCAGTGGCAGTCTCCTTGATCACCTGAGTGTGGTGCTCAAGGAATGTCCCTTGCGTGGGTTGTGGGCCCTCCTGTTGTAACTGAGGCTTGATTGCTATTGGCCCATTTACGTGTGGGATTGTCCCTCAGGCTGGCTGTGAGGCTTTATCTCAACCATGGTGGAATTTGCCTCACCACCAGGATTTGTGCCTGATGAGATCTCCCTTTACATAGGCTGCTTGTGAAGTTAAGTGGACCCTACTCAGATGTTGTCTGTAGCTGGCCACTGGATGCTTTGGTTCTGGGCCTTTTGGGAGGGGCTCTCGTGCAGGCCAATGTAAGATGCTGCCTGTGACTGGACTTTGGCAACTTGTTTGGAGCTATAAGCAGTCAACAGTTTGTGTCTTCCCCTGCTGGGAGCCTGGCTGCGCAGGAGGACCAAAATGCACACCCAGGGTGGCTTTTATCAGTATTGGGCCCAGGGGCAGGCAGCAAATGTCCCAAGGCACTCTGAGATAGGCCTCCACCTCCTTTTAGGCACAGACACTGAAAAAGGCTGTGGCTGTACTTTTCTACAGGGCCTAAGATCCATGAGTGGCTGAGAGGGAGTCCAAAGGGTGGGGCTATTGCTCTTCCTGAGGCTGAGGCCACACAAGAGGGGAGTGCTCCACTCAAAAAGGATAGTATCTGCAGTACTGAAGAATGACTCAGCACAGGGGATGCTGGCAGTTGTCCCTGCATCTTTCCCCCCGGAGCCACAAACCCCAGACTCCTCGTGCAACTCTAGTCTGCTCCCTCTCCCTCTGCCCGAGCCCAGGGTGAATGGTGGCAAATAAAATACAGTGCACTGAGCGTGCCAGTGTCTCTGCAGTCTTTCCCTGATGAACAGAAACCCAACTACTTTGCAGAGCCAGATGTTATATGGGAACCTCTCCCCAGCTCTGGTGCTCTGTGCTGCAGAAGCCAAGCTTGGGGTTTAGACCTCACTCTTCTCAGGGGAAATCCTGAACAAACTAAGATATCCCTCCAGAACCCTAGCTACTGCCTGTTTGAGTGGGGCTAGCCCTTTACATGTCTCCACTCTTCCTACTAGCCTGATATGGCCTCTTCTGTAAATCCTTGCTTATAAGACCTCTTCTGTTCAGCTAATCTTCATTTGATTATTCAGGATGACTGTTCTATAATTTAGTTATAACTCCAGTTTGGTCCTGGGAGGAGGTGAGTGTAATTTCCACCTACTGCACTGCCATCTTGGCTCTCTTAAATTTTGTCATTTTTGTTACCAATTTCTAGTTTCATCCTGCTGCAGAGAGCCTTCTCTGTAAGAGTTCAAATTCTTTGAAATTTTAAAATAATTTCTTTATGTTTAGACTTCATAGCCAACTTTGATAAATATTCATGTTACCTAGAAATCATGTATATTTTAGTTGTTAATTTAGTGTTCTATACAGGTCCTTTAGATTGTTTTTATTCTAATCTTCTATATACTTACTAATTAGCTTTAGAAGGGGATGTGTGCCTGCTTCTGTTATTTAATAGGAGAGTTGTATTAAAATTTAATACATGGACTTCTGTTTCTGGTCAAGGTGGAGCAATGGCACTTTACTCTTCTGACTGAAGTACCTAAAACACTAGACAAAACATGTAAAACAATGCCACTTAAGACATGGAGTATCAGGTGTTGGAGGACAATAATCCTTGAGACCATAAGTAACAAAAAGAGGTGAGACCTACCAATGCTCCAGTTTACTAGGAAATATGTTAATTAATTTACCACACTAACCGATAAAAGAAAAATAATTCTATCATCTCAATAGATTCAAGAAAAGCATTTGACAAAAATCAACATCATATATCCATTTAGTCAACTATTAGTAAAAAGACTACCTATAAAAATGCTATCACAATCACCATGCTCAGCTGTGAAATCTGAAAGCTTTCTCTCTGTGATCAGGAACAAAGAAAGGAATTCCACCTTGACAATTCAAGTCAAGACCATTCTTTGTAGTAAGGCAGGAAATGAGGAAATGAAATGCAAGATGACTAGATATAAACAAAAGTCATTATGAACAGGTAAAATAAATATATAGAAAAATCCAAAAAGAAACTACAAACTGTTAAAATAAATAAATGAATTGAGTTAAGGCTGCTACTAAATACAGGGTCATCATAAAACATTCTAGCCGCAAATAAGAAACCTAAAAGAGAGTATCCAAATAGCCAATAAGTATTTGAAGAGACGCTTAGCATTATTAGTCATTATGGAAATTAAAATTAAAATCACAGACACCAGTGCATACTCACCAGAGAAAAATGAAAGGCAAGTTTGGCAAGGAGAGAACCTCCGTCCCTTCTTTGCACACTTAGAACGAAAGGCTGTGGTACAGCAGGCCTCAGGGTGGCCAGTCTCCGTATCTTTTTTATTCCACATGCTTCTTGATGGTAGTCAGGAGGGAAGGAGCTTCCAAGGTGTACCTGCCAACTACCATATCCTTCCATTGCAGGTCTGGGTCCTCAGGTGTCAGACACATACAGTATATGTGCATTACTTCCCTAGAGCTGCTGCAATAAACCACCCAAAACCAGCAGCTTAACAGAATACCCAGAAGTCCGAGATCAAGGGGTCAGCAGAATGGCCCTTCAGAGGCTCTGAGGAAGGCTCGCTTCCTTGTCTCTCTGGTTCCTGGTAGCTGTCAGCATCCTTTCACCTGTGGCCACGTCATCCTCTTCACTATGTCTGTGTTGTTTCCGTCATCTGCCTTGTAAAGAACATTTGTGATGGATCTAGGGCCCATCCACATAATCTAAAAGGCATCTCCTCATCTTAGAATGCTTAATCCCATCTGGAAAGACTCTCTTCCCATATAGAGTAACATTTACAAGTACAAGGGAGTAGGACTTTGTGTTTTTGGGCAGCCATTATTCAACCTACTACACTTACGTTTAGTATTTTCAAAATAAATGAATGAACTAGTGACACCATGGAGAGATGGTCAGAGGAAGAACGGCCTGGGAAAACCTGCTGTGTGTTGGGAAGGAGTGAACTTGGAGACGACAAAAGTCTCACCTATCATGGGAGTAACATTTTCTGGGTATAGAGGGGAGAATGGGAGGATTGTAGAAAGAGACACTAAGCAGAACTCCCTCCTTCTTTGTCAGGCCCTAGGATCCAATTCTATAAAATAAATTGCTGCTTTTACATATATGTCCTAAAGGGGTAATAAGCACGCTGTGCGAGACCCAGCTAGGTGCCTATTCAATATTCATTCTTTTCTGTTTAACTGAAAAAAATCCCATTTTTATTGGGTCATCAATTGCTCAGCCAAAAAAGTTCATTTCCCAGGTTTCCTTGCAGCTAATAGTCACATGTCAGAGTTTTAACTAGTGAAAAGTAAGCAGAAATATGCAAATAGAGCTTCTGGAAAACTTGTTCGCTAATAAAAAGAGAAACACATTTGTGCTTTTCCCAATCAGCCCTTCCTTCATGAAACACTGGTGAAGCTTCAATGTGTGACGTCAGAACCCCAAGACACTGACATTGATAGCCGTGGGGTCGCTGGGTCAGGCAGCCCTGGACAGTCTGCCTGAGACTTTTCTAAGACAAGCCCTACAGGGTTTAGCCAGTGCTATCGGGTTTGCAGTCAAACACAATTTTAAAAACTGAACAGTATCTTGGTGCTTTACAGAACTATAAAGTCAACTATAATCGTACCATTCAGACTTAAAAAAGGCTTTCACAACAATGTAGGTCCTAGACTGACCCCCCTGAGTGACTTTGTATAATTATTTTATCTGCTGCCATAACATTTGCAATAAAGTGCAGAAAAAGTTAATGTAGATTCTTTATTTATTTCACCAATGTATTAGTAGATATGATAATAAATGGTACTTTTACATTTTCTTAAACAAAAATATAACAAATATTTACACTCAGTAAAAATACAAAAAGAATAGAGAGGCACCGTCTTTCTAAAAGACATAAGTTTAAGAGGTATCAAAAAATAGGAGACAAACATTGCTTGTTAGGATACTTTACAGTCACTCAATTGTGCAGTATGCTCCTTACTACATTATGACTCTGCAGTTTTGTTTCTGTTCTTGCTGAAGTTCACGTTTCAATTTTAAAAGATTAAATACAACTGCATTCTATGTATTAAAGCCTTAAAAAAGCACAATGAAAGCTAAAGAGGAATTGGGATTCAAGTTTAAATTTGAGAATGTCCTGTGACACTAATCTGAAGATTGCTCCCTTTGTTCTAGCCTTTAAGGTAATCCTAAAGGGATACATCTACTTTAGTATCACATTTTTTTTAGAAATTTGAAATATATATCAGAATAACAATCATGTTTTAAATATACAAGGAAATGTTCTCCCTTCTTTCTGTGGGAGAAAACACTTTATACCCGTCAGGTCTGTGTTTGAAAACCCATGGTTCCTGCCCATGTCCGGCCTGGAGCCTCCAGGAGGCTCTGCAGGTGCTGACGAGGTGACTCACTTCGCTCCTGAACAACCATTTAAGGCTGTGTCCCTCCAAAGAGCATTTTGAAAGTAATCACTTGGAGGAAATAAGACTATTAATTACAATGAACTTTTATGGAAGTCTAAACTGAATTTACTAATTTTGCAAATCTTTCATCATGAAGAGATTGTATTGAAACTTATTTGCCAAAAGTCTGCATCAAGGATTTACTGCTTCAACAGTGCTGGCAGATTAAGAGTAGTGGAGTGATGAGGGCACAAGTCTCTATTAGTTATAGATTTATAAAATTAAAACAAAAAAAATGGGGATTTTGAATTGGATCAGATACAGGTTAAGGCTTCTCTTCTTCTTCTCATGTGACAGAGAAGGCAGGAATGAACCCTAAAATAAAATATAAAAACCAAACTCCATGATTTTTAAGGGTTACAAACATATCACACTACAAAGCATTTGGCTTAAGTTCCTGATCAATGTGATCAGCTGATCCTAATACTCACAGTTTAAGCTTAGATGAAACAAAGGCAGCGACAATATGCCAGTCCAAAACCAGGAGCCTCCAACTCTCTGTGCAAGATGCTGGTACCTAAGGTAAAGCTCCCATTTGGTTTGAAAGACTTGATAAACAGACATTGTGCAAACAGCCCATTTTTCTGGGGTAATGAATATAAAATGGTAAGAACACCCAAACTTGATGAAAACATGGCTACTGCAAAAATATCTTTCGCTTTGGATATGAAAACAGAATTGTGTAAATCAGGGAAGGAAAAATCTGTGATCAGATGGCTGTTCACAGGTCAAATCACTACAGTGATACTTTCAAACCAAGATTTTTGGTCTGGCGACTTTCCATTTCAATGGATCCAGAAAGCTATGGAGCAATAGCCTCATTCTGACATACCTGGGGTTCATTTCTAAGGTTTAAGTTTCAGATTAATATTATTTTGTCCAAGAAAATTTTTCAGACATGCTATTTTTCTGAAAATGAAGAAATAATTGCTTTGATGGAAAGGATGGTACTGCCTTTTACCATTTGCAACTGATTTATGATTTTAAAATGAAGGGGATAGGCAGGACACAGGAATAGAGACACGGACTGGAGAACTAGAAAAAAATGAGACAAACTTAAAAGTCACAAAACAACGAAATCCTATAAATTTATAGATGGACAACTATTCAGAAGTAAACCCACTCTGGCTCCAAGTTGATCTGGGTTGTGCATATAATGGCTTTGGTTTTTGTGATTTTTTTTGGTAGTCAAAAAGTTTAAGCTCTCACTTGCCTTTACAATAAAAAACAAAGTTTACACTCAAGATACAGAATACATTATATTTCATTTGTAAAAATGTGGAAAGTCTAGCTCATCCACTAAACAAACCACTGACATTTTAAATAAATACCTCAGAGTGCCATGCCCAACAGGCTGTTAAAAATGTATCTCCTTCCTCTCAAGGTCTAGAATGGGAACCAATAGATAATGATTTCCATAATTCTCTCACCCCCCCCCAATAAAATTTCCAACCAATCATATACCTGGGTGCTGCAGGGCTTGTGAGGTCCAACCGTCTCAAGCTGTGAGATGTGAGCAGGCAGTAGAGCACTGCACAAAGCTAAATTCATCTCCATGGTCACACCACCAATCATGCCACTTCTTTAAAAAAAAAAAAAAGAACTCTATATTTGAGTTAAGAAAATTCTAGTTTTGGGTTTCTATAGGGTAGAACACCCTAGAACCTATTCTCTATTTACTGGATTTATACTTTTAGTTAGATGCAGCATGACTCTCAGTTCAGAAAGAACTGGAATACATGTTATATAATACTAAAATTTCATTCTTTGGAAATCAGGATTGCCCCTCTCTTTCCCAAAGGACTGATAAGAAACCCTGTGGCAGCTTCATTTGGCCTTCCAAATTGGGACGAGCAGGTGGGAGTATTCCCTTCCCAACGCCTCGGCTGCAAAAGGCTTCCCAGTCCGCTCCCACTGAGACTGACATTACACTGGCGCTACAGATCGTTCAAGTCCTGTACAGAGCAAGCACGTCCTTCTTCAAGGTAACTTATGTTTGGTCAGACCAAAGAGTTTTAAAATGGCCTCAAACATACACATTAGATAATGAGAGCTCCCAGATACACAAAACCCCACAAAACTTCAAATAATAAGTTGCTTTTCAAATACACAAGAATATCCTCAGTACTGGCAGCTATTTTGAATTTGTCCATTAGCCCAAGTTATGGCTTTAAAATACCACTACTACTATCTTAAAAATAACTTGTTAAAGGAAAATCTATAATGATACATTATACATGGGGAGGACTGTGAGTTTAGATTGGTCTAGTAACTGTGGTTCCAAGGCAGGTCTGGTGTGCAAAGTGAAGACACAGCCAGACACAAAATCCCCACTGAGGAAACCATGCGATCATCTGCGGGGATTAATGAGAGAGAGAGCAGGAGTCAGGGCTCAGCATGGCTCAGCACAGAGAGACTGACACTCTGGGTGAGCAGCAGCAGTGAGCTGCTTCCTGACAACCGCCTGTGGAATGGTGTGGAGCTCTGCCCACCCTCTCCTCCATGTCTGCAGCAGATGTCAAATGGGTCATCAAAGGCTAGACGGCTGAAACCTGTTCATTTTCTGAAAATAATAAAAATACAATTAAGTGGCAGATCAGCATATACATAAAGATGAACTATCCAACCAACAATCTAGTTATGTTACAAAATTAGGCAATTTCAACAAAAAAATTCTCTCAATGATCCTATCAAAGTTCAGATTTTCCCGCAATGACATTTATGAGTTCTGATCATATTAAAAACTGGTAATAAACTGTAATTTCATAACTTCAAATTACTACTCTATTGTTAGAATAAAATTTCATTTATTTTTAACAAAGCAAACCACAGCTACAGTCAGTGAAAGGTTTTGCTAATAAGAATTGTATTAACAGTATGATTTTAGATAATTGTGCATTTCAATATTTCCAGCTTCCATGTTGGAATGTAAAACATGGATCCACTAATGTCAAGTGCCGCCTCTCAAAGTTATCCTACTGGCCTAAGTTGCTATTAATCACATATAAGAATACTCCATTTGAACTGGAAGAAGGGGATAGGGCATACAATCAAGCAGTTTGCCCTCTTCCATTTAAAAAACACACCATTATCAGGACCAGGCCAGTTAGCTTAGCCTGTTAGTGTTGTCCCAAAACACCCAAGTTGCAGGTTTGATCCCCAGTCAGGCACATATAGGAAGTAACCAATAAATGCATAACTCAGTGAAACAACAAATGAATGCTTCTCCACCCCCCACCCCGTCTCTCTAAAATCAATTAATAATTTAAAATAAACACATCACCATATTTAGGGATTTTTTTTTTTTTTTTTTTCATTTTTCTGAAGCTGGAAACAGGGAGAGACAGTCAGACAGACTCCCGCATGCGCCCGACCGGGATCCACCCGGCACGCCCACCAGGGGCGGTGCTCTGCCCCCCAGGGGGCGATGCTCTGCCCATCCTGGGCGTCGCCATATTGCGACCAGAGCCACTCTAGCGCCTGAGGCAGAGGCCACAGAGCCATGCCCAGCGCCCGGGCCATCTTTGCTCCAATGGAGCCTTGGCTGCGGGAGGGGAAGAGAGAGACAGAGAGGAAAGCGCGGCGGAGGGGTGGAGAAGCAAATGGGCGCTTCTCCTATGTGCCCTGGCCGGGAATCGAACCCGGGTCCTCCGCACGCTAGGCCGATGCTCTACCGCTGAGCCAACCGGCCAGGGCCAGGGATTTTTTTTTAAGTTAAAGGAGAGGAGATCGTGAGACAGACTCCCACATGGACCTCAACTGGGATCCACTAGGCAACCCTCTTCTGGGGCTGATGCTGGAATCAACCAAGCTATTTTTAGTGCCTGAGGCTGAAATGCAGACCAACCAAGCTATCCTCAGTGCCCAGGGCTGATGCTCAATCTAATCGAACCACTGGCTGTGGGAGGGGAAGAGGGAGTGAAGGGGGAGAGGTAGGGGGAGAGAAGCAGATGGTTGCTTCTCTTGTGTGCCTGACTGGGAATCTAACCTGGGACATCCACAGGCCAGGCCTATGCTCTATCCACTCTGTCAACCGGCCAGGGATCCCCCTCCACAGATTTCTGAGACACTGAAGAAAACATTATTGATTATCTACAATACCAGAGTAAAGACCATTTAATGTGTTAATTCATTTAACAGCCATTAAGATAGTTTGTCAACATACCATCTGCTTCACTATCTGCATCAGTCACGTCTGCTAGTTTAGGATGGGATGGCTGCAAATTATGACTCTGAGGCTGAGTTACAATCTTCGATGGAACACAGGCCATGGGGTTGCAACTGAGAGAAGCTGGTGGCAGTCTAGACACGCTGTTATGCATCATCTTTGACCTCTGCACTGCCACACTATAGTCTGGAGGTTTTAGGTGTAAGAGGGCTCCTTCCTTTAGGTCCGCTAAAGAAATCCCCATGTATCCTGGAGGAGTGGGAGGTGGCTCCCTATACCTATCCTCCTTCTTGGGTGAGGTGACACAGTACACTGGCATGAAAAATAGGCAATGAACATATTAATGAAAAATGTAAGAACTCAGAAAAAAACATTGAAACTTATTACAATGACAAAATAGAACTTAAAAACAGGCAAAATGAATAAATATGTACCTATTTAAATACAATGATAGATTTAAAAACATTTTTAAAAAGCTTAATAAATTTATTATTTAAACCTGTTTTTAAAATACATAAATTACATTAGGTTTTATAAACATTAAATAGAATGAACTAGAGTTGAAGGAGATGGCAGATGATAATTAAGCCTTCACATAATAGAAGTGTGTGACAAATGCCTTAAGAAATATCAGCCCCAAAGATGACTGAGGCAGAAACATTTTAAGAGTCCACCCTAAGTATCTATCCTCTGTTGACTGGGTTTTCATATAAATGACTTTTGGGCCCTTTATTTAAGGCTGTTCTACTCTCAGCAGCTGAGACAAGAACCATTGTGATTTAGCCTGGCCTGTGGTTGCCTGTGCAGTGAATAAAGTGTCGACCTGGAACACTGAGGTCGCTGGTTCGAAACCCTGGGCTTGCCTGGTCAAGGTACATATGGGAATTGATGCTTCCTGCTCCTCTCCCTTCTCTCTCTCTTTCCTCTATAAAACGAATACATAAAATCTTAAAAAAAAAAAAGAAAGAACACTGTGGACCACTGTTTGAGGGTACTCCTGGGTAGACTAAGATGTCAGTGTGGCATATAAACAACTTGAACTTTCCTGGTACAGAGGAGCTAGTTCCTTTACTAGACTTACCTCTAACGTTTGCTCTGTGATGTGGAATGTGGAATGTGGAAGCAAAAACCATAATTTTAGGAAAGCCATCTTAAATTAGGTTTCTATAATTTTCAGTGAACATTAAACATAATGGTGACTTAAAATTCTGTTCCCTAAGTCTGTAAACTCTGGGACTAAGACAAAGGTTTAGAAGCACCAGAAACAGGTTAAAGTGGGAGCTCTGTAAGACCAGTCTGCAACCCACAGAATAAATGGCTCTGAATTTCTTAATCACAAAAGTGACATTAAAAACAAACAATACCTATATGTAAGCAGAATAAATTTCAAAGACCGTTAAAAGAATTCTAATATTAATTCTCCCTTTAAAGGATCAAGTTTGTCCATAATAGAATTTCTAGAACTCTATTTGTAAAATTCACACATAGTATCGAGGTCAGAAAGGATGTGCATTCCCATCCGTGGAGGATGGAATGAGAAGGGATGGAGAGGATGTCAGAAGAAGAAAAACAAGAATGAAGATTGTAAGTGACACGTGCCCAATCATCTAGAAATGAAATAAAAGATTTTTAAAATCTATGATCCCAAATGGACAAGAAGGATTTTATATCCTTGCACACTCACGCTTAGATATCCATATATTGTGGCTATCTTAAAGGTTTAATAATAATAAAAAAAATTCTTGGGAAAAAACTAATGAACCAAAACCCACTCTATAATGCAATCTGCCAAGTGAAAAACAAAGTGCTTTAGCCCTAGCCGATTAGCTCAGTTGGCTGGAGCACTGTCCGGAAGGGCCGAGGTTGCCACTCTGATCCCTAGTCAGGGCGCATACAGGAATAAGATCCATGTTCCTGTCTCTCTCTCTCTCTCTGCAAAATCAATAAAATAATCATTAAAAAACAAACAAAACCAAAAAAGTGCATGTTTACCTGTCACATGTTCAGTAATTTCCTTTTTTTTGGAGAGAAAGAGAGAGAGAGAAAGAGAGGAAGCATCAAATCATAGTTGCAGCACTTCAGTTGTTCATTGATTGCTTCTTATATGTTCCTTGACCCGGGAGGAGTGGGCCTCCAGCTGATGCAGTGACCCCTTGCTCAAGTCAGCAACTGTGAGCATGCTGATGAGCCTGTGCTCAAGCCAGCAACTGTGAGCATGCTGATGAGCCTGTGCTCAAGCCGGTGACCTCAAGGTTTCGACTTGGGTCATCAGCATCCCAGGCTGATGCTCTATCCACTGCGTCACTGCTGGTCAGGCTCATATTTAGTAATTTCAAATGACATCGTGAATATGCTACAGAATTAAAAGTTGATTATGATAATATTGATACAAAGTATAGTCATTCCACCTAAATAGAAAAGCAGGGGCTATTATATTCCAGTATTTATGTAATTCAAGGAAGACATTAAAAAAATGTAATTGATGTCTTAAACACTAGAAGAATATACCAGAAGTTGTGTGTGATTAGAATGGAATCACAAACAAGAGCTAGCATACTGTGATGAGCTTCAGGAGGCTGTACTGAAAAGTGTTTGGATTTCCTTATCACATTTCTCTCACTTGCAGAACCTAAAGGTTTGAAAGTTTCTACCATGTATGTATAGCAACTTTGGTCCACACAATTTTTGATGTGACCAAGAGGATAATCCCTTTATTATTATTGCCCACTAATGTGGAATTTCCTCAATGAACAAAAAGATCTCAAAAACAAAACAAACCTGTCCCCCTGAATTAGAATACCTTCATACTAGCCCTTTCATTTTTATTTTATTTTTTAATTGAGAGGAAGGAGATAGTGAGACAAGACTCCCACATGCACCCTAACTGGGATCCAACCGGCAACTGTGTCTGGGGCTGATGCTCAAGTCAATTGAGCTATCCTCAGTGCCCGGGGTCAACACTCAAACCAATCAAGCCACTGACTGAGGGAGGGGAAGAGAGAAAAACAGGAGAGGAAGGAGAAGAGAAGCACATGGTTACTTCTTGTATACCTGTTGGGCAGATAAAATGTATTATGCTCACTTTGTTAAAGATTACGCTGCCCACGTGAGGCCGTAGCCCAGGTGATATTAATGTGTGTTGAGAATCCTTGTAGCCTGGGGCTTGGTTTTGGGATTAAGCCTTTCCCACCCTTTTTGATGTAGGGCGGTACAATCCAATCATGCCACGGAGAAGTGACTTTGTAGTAGAGACTTCCCTGTATTGTATATTGGATTAAGAGTTTGGATTGCTACACTATAAAATGGGGACGAAGTGGGAGCCTGGACTCTTGGTTCCTGAGATTAGCATGAGAGAGCAGAGGAGAGCAGAGAAAGGCCACGTGGAGTAGACCAGGAGAAGCAGCCAAGATGGCAGAGTGCTGAGAGAGAAGCCAGTTTGGGCAGAGTTTGTATCTGGGAGCTGGAAGGAGATGGTGAACTGAGGAGAATAAGGCCGGTGAGCTAGAAACCTTTGATTCTAGGAAACTCGGATAAGTCAGTGGCTTTGTGAGCACTGAATGTGACTGGGTTTTGGAGCCCAGTGTGTTTTTACTTGCCCGCCGGGTGCAAGCTAGGATTAAAGACTATGGCGCACCAGTTTTTGGCTCCGTTGTTTCTTTACTGACTGTCCGAATCCAATGCGAACCTGCATGGGCCGGGCTGCTCTGATGGTGGCCCTTGCCCTGCCTGTTGGCTTTACAATACCCTGACCGGGAATCAAACCTGGGACATCTGCACGTTGGGCTGATGCCCTATCCACTGAGCAAACTGGCCAGTACCACCAGCCTTTTCATTTTAATAAGCTTAAATACCTGACTCAAAGCCCTTGAGTAATCATGAACTTTAAAATAATAATATGTTGGCCCTGGCCAATTGGCTCAGCAGTAGAGCGTTTGGCTGGCGTGTGGATGTCCCGGGTTTGATTCCCAGCCAGGGCACACAGGAGAAGCAACCATATGCTTCTCCACCCTTCCCCCTTCTCTCTCTCTCCTTCTCTTGCAGTCATGGTTTGAGTGAACTGGCCTCGGGCACTGAGGATGGCTCTGTAGCCTCACCTCAGGTGCTAAAATATGTAGCTTGGTTGCTGAGCAATGAAGTAGTGAATTCAGATGGGCAGAACATTGCCCAGCAGGGAACTTGCCAGGTGGATGGATTCTGGTTGGGGTGCATGCGGGAGTCTGTCTCTCTGTCTCTCAATTAAAAAAACCAACAAATTAATATTAATAATAATTTGTTTGGCCTGACCAGGTGGTAGACACTGAGGACTCAGGTTTGAAATCCTGAGGTTGCCAGCTTGAGCATGAAATCATAGACATGACCCCATGGTTGCTCAAGCAATTGAGCCCAAGATCACTGGCTTGAGCAAGGTGTCAATGGTTCGTGTGGAACCTGCCAGTCAAGGCATGTATGAAAAGCAATTAATGAACTAAAGTGCTGCAACTACAAATTGATGCTTCTCTTCCTTCCTGTTTGTCCCTATCTCCCTCTCTAAATAAATAAGTTTGTTTGAAGAGGGAAGAAAGAGGTTGAAGTGAGATCTTTTTAAGAATAAAATTCTATACTTAATCTTAGTCAAAAGGCCAAGAAGCAATAAGAATAAAATTCTAGACCAAAATGTCCCAATGCCATTTTTACCACTTATCTCTAAAAGCCAGACACAACAAAGAACTTACCAATCAAGCCCTTTTCTGTACTTGAAGTAACAGTTTTATAAACTGGGTCACTGCCATCCTTTGGGTCCAAGCCTTCGGATGATTCAGCTGGGGTGCTCTCCAACACTTTCCGCTTAACTGTCCCATACTTTGGTTCACACAAGTCAGAGAGAGAACTGGAGGAGTCCCAACTCTGTCTCATCTGATTAGCCTCCAGGCTTTCTTTACAGTGACCACAAGTTCTAGAGCAGCCTTTAGGACAGGAAGAGGGCTCGCAGTCAGTGGGTTCAACTTCAGCAATGGGGCCATCTAAATGGGTATGTCGATAAGAGTTCAAAAAGTCCCAGCCTTTTAGGTTTGGAAGGCTTTGGATGTTGTCATGGGAACTGCTGGAACAGGAAGTCCAACTTCCACGACCACTATCAGCTGCTTCTATAATGATGTGCTCATGAGAAATCTCTTCATTGCTCAGAGAAGATGAGACAGCTAAATGCCTGATCAGAGATGGCTTTGAAAGTGTCCATCTAAAATTAAAGATGCACAATTAAAAGTAATTTACTGGCTTACTGGAAAAGCTTTGTTCTGTCCATAGCAAGTATTAAATGAGTACAAGAGACTACATAACATGTATCACAACAAGTGTTCATGCCAAAATTACCTTGTAATTTTTATCCTATCTTCAATCATCACTAAACTTCTACTGGCATTAATGTTAATACTTAGCTGGAAACATACACTGGAGAAACGCAAATACTTAGCAAGGTTTCCTCAGAATTTTTCTTGAATTGATTTTAAATAAGAATGAAAAATAAGGTTTGAAATGAATAAAATTAAGTATACATTTTTATTCTTGGTCAACATAATGCTAGATTCTCTCCATGCATGCAGAATTAACAATTCCCAACTACAGGAATGCACCTCTGAGGTTAACCTATTTTTCAGTTTACCTTTGAGGTTACCTAGTAAAGAGCAACGTTCCCAACTACCTACTACTAAATGAAGAAGCCAAAGTAAGGCTCTTGGAACAAATCTAGCCAACAGCCCATTTTGTACAATCTGGAGTAAAGCATGGTTTTTACATTCTAAAGGGTTCAAAACAAAACAAAACAAAATACTCCAAAGAATTTGAGACAGAGACCATACATAGCCTGCAAAACCTAAAATATCACTATCTAGCCCTTTACCAAAAAGAAAAGTTTGTGAACCCCTGATTTATAGTAGAAAACAGGGCCAGCAAACTAGGGACCATGGCAAATACAGTTCTCTCTCAGTTCTTTGTGTGTGTTTTTTTTTAAAGATTTTATTTACTCATTTTAGAGAAGTGAGTGAGATGGGGTGGGGGTGGGGAGGGAGGAACAGGAAGCATCAACTCCCATATGTGCCTTGACTGGGTAAGTCAGGGTTTGGAACCAGCGACCTCAGCATTCCAGGTCAACCCTTTGTCCAATGCACCACCACAGGTCAGGCCTCTGCCAGTTTTTGTAAATAAAGTTTTATTGAGACAGAATACACCCATGTTTACATATTGCCTAAGGCTGTTTTCTGGCAAAACAAGGCCAGCAGTTGCAGCAGACCTTATGGCCTGCAAAGCCTAAAATATTCACAAGTTTCATAGAATATTTATTTGACTCCAGGTCTAGAAAACCAGTTTAGAGGCCTTTACAAATATGATGACACTTTACCTTACATTTTTCTTATTAAAGATTACCAGATCTAACAATATTCATCAGTTTAGAATCAGATTTCTTAAAGATTTCCATTTTGCTTAAAATTTAAATTCTTTGGCCCTGGCTGGTTGGCTCAGTGGTAGAGCGTCAGCCTGGCATGCGGAAGTCCCGGGTTCGATTCCCGGCCAGGGCACACAGGAGAGGCGCCCATCTGCTTCTCCACCCCTCCCCCTCTCCTTCCTCTCTGTCTCTCTCTTCCCCTCCCGCAGCCGAGGCTCCATTGGAGCAAAAGATGCCCCGGGCGCTGGGGATGGCTCCTTGGCCTCTGCCCCAGGCGCTAGAATGGCTCTAGTCGCGACAGAGCGACGCCCCGGATGGGCAGAGCATCATCCCCTGGTGGGCATGCCGGGTGGATCCCGGTCGGGAGCATGCGGGAGTCTGTCTGACTGCCTCCCCGTTTCCAGCTTCAGAAAAATACAAAACAAACAAACAAACAAACAAAAAATTAAATTCTTTGGCTAGCCAATAATACATACTCCCTAAATCAGTATTTTTCAACCTCTGGTCTGCACACTGGTCCTCCAGAAATTTCATGCTGGTCTTCAAAAGAATTAACCACCTTGATGCTATATGAAGATTATAGACCAAACAATCTTAGTCAAATTCACTTATGCTCAGGGTGATTTCTGCCTTAGAAATCCTCAAAATAGTTCTCCTATTTCACTGGTCCCCAAGTGTAAAAGGTTGAAAACTATTCCCCTAGATCATACTTTCAGAGTGTAAGGATCAGGGACTTCCTACTCCCCAACCTGCCTACAAGATGTGTACAGCATTGGGCATGCTTCCCACTACACAATCTTTTTGAACAATCTCTCACCTAAGAGCCAGAATGCAAAACCACAACCCCATATCAGTAACAACTTAACTTTGAGCTCATACTGATCGAAAAGGTACATATGATAGAAAGTTACTTGAATTCAGTAACACTTAAAAAACAAGCATACATACATTTTTCAAAATAGTACTTATTTGACTATTCAGTGTATAGAGAATACATGCTTCTAAAGCTCCCCTTGCTAGCACCCCACAGGGCAATTGGGGAGCACTGTTTGCAGTGGCCACTGACTGGGGTTTTGTGATATAAACATAGGTGAGGACATTTACCCAGGGCCAAGCTGATTATGGTCTCCTGTCCCTGAGGAGTGCTCTGTCTTTTCCAATGCCCCACTGGGTTCAGGGACCACAACAGCCTGAGAAGAACACCGTTCATCCTGTAGAGCTGCAGACATCGAGTCAACAGAACAATTGCTCACAATGCTAGACCGTGAAGAAATCTCACTGTGGCTGGAGTCAGACAAGTTGTCAGACTTAGCTGATGGTATAAGTGTATAACCTGAATGAGAGAAGACAGGTGATTAAATGACAATAAGAAAACAGGTTGGGAATATAAGGGAAAATTCCCTTACATTGTCATTCACTCCAAATTCAAGAAATAAAAAAGGCTAAGTTTAGTATTACTGAGAAAACTAGTCCAAAGGTCTATCCGCCCCAGATTCTCACATGGCTACAAGAATTTGATAAAATAAGAAGGCACTAAGTATGTTAAAAAACATTAAAAAGTAGACCTAAGTTTTTCACCCTATGCCCTCCCTTTTGACTAATATAAATTATTTCATGGCCTGACCTGAGAGTCCAAAATACCAGCTTGAGGTAGGAGAACAGAGTCAGGAGTCAATGGGAAAAATTTATTTTTGCTTTTTCAAACCACATACACTTACCCCAGATATTCTGCTTACATCACCTAAGAAGTCTTGCCCAAGTTTAAAGCCACTGTTTTAGCATTTTTAAATAAATAGTTTTAGACTTGGGATTTAATTTTATACTTAGTTTTTTTCTTCACCAACTTTGCAGAATTTTACATCTAACAGCTGAACTGACATAAGAATGTATTATGAAGAAAACGGCATCTACCTGTTTTAAATTGTTTTATGACTTACTGCACAGCAGATATAGCTAGAGTTTTTCTTTTGCATTCTTTGGAATAAAGAGCTGGAGGTGGAGTGAGGTGGAAGGATCCCAAAACAAATCTACAGACTGAGAGTTATATGCACAGAGTTGGTTTTGCTAAGTGTTAGAAAAGTAACCAAACTTCTTTTGCCTAGAAATAAAAGAAAATGCCATAGTAATCCTAGCAAAGAGTAAGCCTCAAAGAAGCAATGATCTTCTTATTCAGCGAGAGACTGTGGTTTAACAGGTATATAACCTTTGGTTCAATTCCTAGGAATCTCAAGAACTACAGGCTTTATACTCACATATAACTCAAGTCATTAAAGAACATTTTCATTATTAAGCATTTTCATTAACTATTTCATAGAGAATAATCAATACCCAGAAAATGTGTGATTTATCTTAGCTCATGGGATGGGCATAAGACAAACCAGTCTTGACCCCTGCCCCAGTCCTCTCATCCTGGGATCACTACTATTTCTCAAAGTCCTTCAGGAAACCAACTGGTCAATTTTCAAGAGGACCAAGAAAATGGATGTGGTAAATAAAGGAAAAATAATTTAAAAAATTGAAGGAGAGGCCCTGGCCGGTTGGCTCAGTGGTAGAGCATCGGCCTGGCGTGCAGGAGTCCCAGGTTCGATTCCCGGCCAGGGCACACAGGAGAAGCGCCCATCTGCTTCTCCACCCCTCCCCCTCTCCTTCCTCTTTGTCTCTCTCCTCCCCTCCCGAAGCCGAGGCTCCATTGGAGCAAAAGATGGCCCGGGCGCTGGGGATGGCTCCTTGGCCTCTGCCCTAGGTGCTAGAGTGGCTCTGGTAGCGACAGAGCGACGCCCCGGATGGGCAGAGCATCGCCCCCTGGTGGGCGTGCCGGGTGGATCCCGGTCAGGTGCATGCGGGAGTCTGTCTGACTGCCTCCCCGTTTCCAGCTTCAGAAAAATACAAAAAAAAATAAAAAAAAAATAAAAAAATGAAGGAGAATCATAGATACAGAGAACAGACTGACGATAGCCAGAGGGAAAGAGGTTTAGGGGCTGGATGAAAAAGGTGAAGAGATTAAGAAGTACAAATTGGTAGTTACAGAATAGTCATGGGGATGTAAAGTACAGCATAGGGAACCTATTAATATTATTTATTATATATACTATGTATAGTGCAGGTGGGTGCAGGAAATGTCGGGGGAGCACTTTGTAAAATATGCTTGTCCACTGTACTGTATTCCTGAAACTAATACAAAATAATACTGAATGTAAACTGTAATAAAAAAATAAAATATTAGAATTCTCAAAAGAAAAAATAGTTCTTTTATTCTAGGGGATAGACTTGCTTTACTGTGTTTTTGAAGTTTTGTGTGAGAGAGAGAGAGAGAGAGAGAGAGGGAGGGAGAGAGGGAGGGAGGGTAGAGAGAGGGAGGGAGACAGACAGGGAGAAAGATGAGAAGCATCAAACTCATAGTTGCAGCACCTTACTTGTTCACTGATTGCTTTCTCATTCGTGCCTTGACCGGGGAAGGGGGGGGGGGGCTCTAGCTGAGCCAGCGATCCCTTACTCAAGCCTGTAACCTTGGGCTCAAGCCAATGAACGTGGGATCACGTCAATGATCCCATGCTCAAGCCTGCAACCCTGTGCTCAAGATGGTGAGTCCGCTCTCAAGCAGGTGACCTTGGGGTTTTGAACCTGGGTCCTCAGTGTCCCAGGCTGATGCTCCATCCACTGTGTCACTTCCTGGTCAGGCTTGCTTTACTGTTTTAAAAATTTCCTCCCTATGCCTCTTAGATCAGTATTTTGTAATATGATCAATTTTAACAGTCACCTGAAAAGCTTACTAACACACATCATTGGGCCCATTTCTGGAAATTCAAGTTTAAGAGATCTGCAGTGCAAAACAGTAACTGTATTATAACAAGTTTCCCAGATGATTCTGAACCTGCTGTGTCACACCATCTCCTCCTCTTCCCCTGATCAGAGATATATGAAAAATGGGTGATAAAAAAGTGTATGTGGACAAGAGGCAGGCTGTTGCCCCCCCCCCCCAAACAATTCTTTTTTCTTTAGTTTGTAAAGTAGTTGCAGTAAGAAGAGAGCAATTAAATTCTCTAAAGCAAAGGTTCTGTCTGATGAGATCGTTATTGGGGGTTTAACGTGGAAGTCAATACTGGTGTCTAAAAAGCCTCATCTACTTATTTCACTCTCAGAACCAGCTGCTAATGGTAGGAAATAAAGCGAACTACAGAATACACAATATAAAGTTTACTAACATTAATAAAATAACATGGAAAAATAAAGCACTTTAATTCAATAGAACTTTGTTGCTAAAGGACCTGTAACACTAATCATAAAATACTTATAACTGGTAGCTTACTAAATTGTTTGTATAAGCTTTGACAGATAACTTAAGCTACATTTACATTAATAAATAAAAACAAATTTAACACTAAAGTTAAGTAATGAACTTCAGAGTGTCTTCCTCCTTTTAGACTTGAATCGCATATAGAAGCAGTTTAAAGCGTTACTGTTGCCTCGGCTATTTGAATTGAAGATGTCATTCCCTTTCTCATCTTTGATGTTGCTTCCAACATCCTTCACTTTCTCACAGATTTCTGTAGCTTGATTGTGATCTGCGTCCTCTTTTTTGCTGTTGACTAGTCTCTCCCTTGAAAGAGTTCTTTCCCTAAATCTTCTAAACGGGGATGTCATTCTTTTTCTGGCTGTGTTCTCACAACTTGTCCTGTCTCTATTCTCCTCAGTGGCCTTCTTGGTCCTGTCTGTTCTTTTGGCTGTGCTCCCGGTAATTTGAAGGATTTTCTTTTGCAAGTAAACCCCACCTATGCCGGGGTAGCTGTAGCCACTGCTCGTGGTGCTGGGTTCACTGGGAGGGGCTGAGGACCCTGAGAGGTGCGGCAAGATGCTGTGATCAGATACGACAATGCCAACTGGAAGGAGAGATGTGAAAACCCTGTCATGGTCAATTAATTCTTTCCAATTAGTCACAATTATCCTGGTTTATATAACATTTCACTATTAAAAATTCTAACAATTTGATAATATCTGAAAAACTGAAATATAACAACATATTTTAATACATGGAGAGTCTACTTATAGCAATTACACAGCAGTCATTGCAAGACAGAACACAGGATAAAGATCACCTTGATCAAAATAAGCTGGTAATAAAAAACTACTAGAAGTAAGCCAAGCTGGTAAAATCATAAGCAAAAATATGACAAAAGTATTCTCAATAGTATCTCTAGAATTTTCAGGCAGATTCTACTAAGAAAAAGCTTAGCAAAAATCAGGTAGGACATATAAATAGTTTATACAATAAATGTATTTATAAAGCACAATTTCTGATCCTGTTGTATCTTTTTTTTTTTTTTAAAAACAGAGACAGAGAGTCAGACAGGGACAGACAGACAGGAACAGAGAGATGAGAAGCATCAATCATTAGTTTTTCATTGCGCGTTCCAACACCTTAGTTGTTCATTGATTGCTTTCTCATATATGCCTTGACCTCAGGCCTTCAGCAGACAGAGTAACCCCTTGCTCGAGCCAGTGACCTTGGTTCCAAGCTGGTGAGCTTTTGCTCAAACCAGATGAGCCTGCGCTCAAGCTGGCAACCTCGGGGTCTCGAACCTGGGTCTTCTGCATCCCAGTCCAACGCTCTATCCACTGCGCCACCGCCTGGTCAGGCCCTGTTGTATCTTAAAGGTAGAAAGGCTGCCTTCTTTAAGTACTGCAGAAGATAAAAGTTAAAGCCTTTTGACTTCATATATTTTATGGTGGGGGATAAATGAAAAAGGTGAAGGGAAATATAGTCAATAAGACTGTGTTAAGTTTGCCTGGTGACAGATGATTACTAAAATTAGGGGGCCGATTACATTCAAAGGTATGTAAATTTGAAATCACTGTATTATATATCTTAAACATAATATACTTAAATAAAAGATAAACTATATAAAAGTAAAAAAAATGAAAACTTGTGAAATATATGAAGATAATTGTTAGAAAAAAATTCCAAGGTTTAATAATAACTAGGTACTGATCCTAAAAATGTATGCTTGGTTTTAACAGCATTTTTGATTGATCATAAGCTATAGGCAAAAATCTGTCTATGGAAATATACAGAACTATCAGGTTGAGGTTTTGAAAGATCACATGTAAGAACAATTAGAAATAGTTCTAAAGAACAGAATTTCTTCAGGTTCCTAAGGATCCTCAACAGACTACGAAAGACACAATAAACATCATAGTTGCTTATTGGTCATACATGGAAAGGCACAACAGAGAAAAGATTTCTCTATTTCAGTTAGTGAGAGTGAATTTTGGCTGGGAATAAGAACAATAGGAAAATTCCTGTTCCTAATATCTCTTCCCAGAAGTCACATGGTTAGAAAGTTGTCTATAATGGGTCCTTTGAACAGCCCCCAAAGGTGATAAAAGGTGGCAAGGTGTTCCTGAAAGAGCAATGAGGGCATGTGGGCACTGTCCATCTGGACCTCCTGTGGAATGGGCGCTGTTCCCAGCCCCCCTCCTCCAATCTGACAGGACCACCAAGACAGTCAAGAGATGAAGCACCTGTGTGCCTCACAGAATCACATATGAGCTTACATACAACAGGATCAGAGACTGATGTTTTACAAACACACCTTTTATATATACTATTTATATTTCCTATTTGGTTTTTACAAAGCTATCCTTTCCTTTCCTTTTTTTTTTTTAAGTGAGAGAGGGGAGATAGACTTCCACCGGGTGCCAATGCTCAAATCAACTGTGCTGGCTGCGAGGGGAAGAGAGAAGGGGGAGAGAAGCAAACGGTTACTTCTCATGTGTGCCCTGACCGGGGATCGAACCCAGGACATCTGCATGCCGGGCTAACGCCTTTTCCACTGAGCCAATTGGCCAGGGCTACAAAGCTTTTCTTAGTAAAATCTGAATGAAAATTCTAGCCAGACTCAGCTGTGTGGAAGGAAAAGGGCAGACAAGTTATGGAGCTATGTTGCCCTGGGGTAGAAAAAGGGAAAGAGAAATTCCTATTCTTGAAACTTACCATGTATCAACCTTAATCCAGATTGTTTCATTCAATCCTTATATAAGTCCCCTAAAATAGGTGGTTCTCCCTCATTTTACAGATAGAAAACCTGACCTTATTATTACAGCAATAGTAGGGGACACAGTCAAAATCCAAATCAGGTCTAACATCGCTGTACCCCATTGCTGCCTCACAGGGAACAATAAGAAAGAACCCCCCCACCCCCCGAAAAAGATGAAACTTAGGACATGGGAGCCGAGGAAGGCTCTGGAAGCTTTTTCTTCCTGCTAGACTTCATAAACTTGTCTTCCCTCTGACCATGTTCTATCTGTACTATGATTAAAGATGTAATTCTTTTATATCCATGAACAGAATGCCAGAACTAAGGAGCCTTTTCAACAGGGCACATATGATGTGGATGGGCCAGGGTAAAAACACACACCATTTAGAACGCTAAAATGTAGCTGATGTAAAATGGCATCTACATGCATGACTACTCAGGCTGGTCAAGAAAAGCTTATTCTGAAGTACAAAAACATGTAAATGAACAAAAGTGATTTCAATTTTTTCTTTAACTCAAGAGGTTCTACAGAAATACTACTATAAATGTAAAAATCCATAAAGGTAACACTCTATTACTAAGAAAGGAATGTATCAACCTAAATATTTGTTTCTTATCCTAAACCTTGCTGTTGGTTAAAAACAATTTCTTGTAGAAATTTGCATTTTCAAATACTCCACAAAATGTTAAAGAACAGGAAACATGAACAGCGAAGCGACACTAGGAATCTGCACAGAACAAAACAACTGTGACTCTGCAGTCATTCTTCTTTTGTGTGTGTGTGTGTGTGTACTTGTTTGTGTTTCATTTTTTTATTCTACCTTCATTCTTGTATGTGCCTGTCCTTTATCAAGTCAGGATCACTCTCTGGAACAGGAGCCTACCTAATACTTGGAAAACACATGCATAATTCATTCCAAATCATGCAAGTTGAAAAAGTATTGGAAGTTAAGCTTGTCTTCATATTTTCTGTTTTCACTATAGATTAAAAAACAAAATGTGTGTTACAAAGTGTTGTTTTGTAAAACAAGAACTAGCCTGACCTGGTCTGTCTTACCTTTGCGTGGGGAGACTTGCGGAGATCCAGGAGGACTAGAATGTAAGGATGATGCCACAGAAATAGTGTCTTCTGTATGTTTTTTACCACTTATTTCTTCACTTGTTCCTAAAACTTTCTGAGGTAAACTTGTACCTAAAACAAAATCAAAGAAATAAACAAACATCACTTCCCAACTAAAATATCTATAGTTGCCTAAATTACTACATAACTAAAGCCATGATGCACAAGGCTAGTGCAGTCGATTGAAATGTGTGAATGACAAACGGAGACTCAATGACTAGGTAATGGCACAGAGATTCTCACCTCTAGGTTATTTGTTCAGATTCAGCCAGTCAGCACAGACCAGATTATAATAGTTCTTTTCTGTTTCATGACATAAGGGAAAGTGGTTTAACAGTCTAAGTCCCACTCCCACAATTGACACACTTGTTGGAAGTCTTAATAAGGAAGGCATGATTCCAACTCTTCCCTCTAGAGGTGGCCTCTCCAGTGAGAGCAAGGCGTGGGCGGGGCAGTGCAGGGTGCTGGCACTGTCACTACCTGTGGTGCAGCTGTGCTGTGGGCACACAGAGGAGGCTGCAGGGCTGCCAGGCCAGCCTTTCTCAAGAGCACTAAATTCACACTACAGGAGAGAAGTAAACAACAGAAAGAATCATGAATTTATAGAAAAATAGTATGGAGCCCACTGGAAACATTGCTGCAAAGTTCCATCATCTGTCTAACAGCTGGCCCTGTTTAGTGTAGCTCAAATTTAGCAATGGTTTCAATATATTGACATTTTTACATATGTCTCTAAGAAATGCCAAAGCTACTGACACTGTTCTCAACCAGTAAAGTAAGCCCACGGACCAGGATTCCTGACAAGCAGCCCTTTGACAATGAAACAATTTAAATCATGGCATGCTCACACTACTTTTACTTAAGTGCCATTTTAATGTAAATGTATCTATCACATAGCTAATGGCCATATTGCAACAAGAAGGAAGAGGGCTACCTGGCACAAGTAATAATGCATCTTGGGTGATGACATCTAAGTAAGGAACCAGAGCTAGACCTGTCCCATTTCTTATTTCTACAAGCAAACATCAATTGTACCAATTTTCACCCAATTACCTCTCCATTTCACAGCCATCAAACTAGTTCAGGCTCTGAGCAACTTCCAGCTAGCTGTTAAAGAAGCTCTCCATCTGGGCTTCTAACTCCAGTCTCATTGCGCACCCTACCGTCGCTCTCCAGCATAAATTGGACCAAACCTCCCTTGTTCAATAGCTCAATCTCTTCAATAGCTGCCCACAGGCAATTTAGCATGCCATTTTATAATCTCAGCATGCTTGGGATTTCACTTCTCTTCATCCTGGAAAGCTGTTCTGCACAGTGATTAAAAGCAAGGACTCTGAGCCAGTCAGCCTTACTCAATGCCCAGCTCCATCACTCTCTGGTGAAGTGTAAGTTATTTAGATCCTCTATGGCTCCCCTGGTCAAGTAAGAGAGTTCTATCATATAGGGTTCTTATAAAGAGTAAATGAATAAAACATATATAATTAGCAAAGCACTTAGAGCTGTGCCTGACCCTCAGCAAGTGTTCTGTAACTGCTAGCTTTATTTATTATTGTCTCAACACCCTTCCTGTAGCTCTGTACTCAGAAGCAGCAAATGCTTGTAGCTCCTTGGAGATACCAAGCTTTTCCTCCAAGTGAAGCAATTTTCTGGAATCTTTACCTCATTAACTCCTTCCTAATCAATGTTTAAGGCTTAGGTTTTATCTTCAAAAAGCCTCCTGGGAAGCCCTACCTTCCTCACCTCTGCCTGCCCCTAAAAGCTCTCCCTTTTCTGTTCTTTCCTATGTTCTGCACACATCCCAGCATAGCAGCAGACTCATTCTACTGCAGTTCTCTGCTTGTGTGAGTGCCCATATCACCAGGGTGGAAACCTGGCAAAGGTGTAGGCATTGCATTACTTTGGATCTCAAAACAAAATAAAATTAAATTCACATTTCAGAGTTCTGTTGAATATGTCCTATGTATAATGCATAGACTAGGACCAGTGGTTGGCAAACTCATTAGTCAACAGAGTCAAATTTCAACAGTACAACAACTGAAATTTCTTTTGAGTCAAATTTTTTAAACTTAAACTATATAGGTAGGTACGTTCCTTACCGAGGTAGCGCCCGCACATGGTATTTTGTGAAAGAGCCACACTCAAGGGGCCAAAGAGCCGCATGTAGCTTGCGAGCCAGTTTGCCAACCACTGGACTAGGTAATAATGCTAGGAACCAAGTCTAATCTGGCTCCCAATCTAAAAGCAATAGTGATACTATTAAAACAACAATTAATAGTAATTTGGCAAGGGCTACATGGCCTAACAGAGGGGGGGAAAGCATGGTCTACATAATATGTACTTTATATTCTTGTTGTCTCCTAACTAGGTTTTTAGAAGTAGTCACTAATGAAAAACCAACACACAATCACTTTTACTGTAGAATAAGCAATTTCATGCTTACAGGTTGCATTTACATTATATAATTGATTTAATGTACCTTTGACTGCAGTAAGCCATTGGTACCTAAGTGTATTGCTGTTAGGGTTTCGGCTGACATAATTACAGGAATTCCAATGTCAGCATTTCAAATATATATGCTGTCATCAAATATCTATAGGCAAAATGAGATATTTTTTGAAACATGAGAGATGACTGTATCTACATATGCTCAGAAGATAGCAATCTACAATAGCTATCTTCTGAGCATTTACGTTGGTAACTATTTTTCATTCTAACTCCTAAGGCAATTTCAATGAAGTGAAGTGATATTAATTTGTGAATACTCACTCAGTGTGGCAGGGTCTTTTGACTGCCCCTTCTTTCTGGTGGGGTACAAATTCACAGCTGGCACTTGAAGCACCTGGCTTACTCTGTGGGGCTGATGCAAATGAGCTTTTGCTATTTGTCCAGCTGACCTCATAGGCACGGGAGACATTTCTGATGATTTGGCTGATCTTTTCTCAATTAAATTCTTGGTCACTAAAAGAAGAGAGTGAGAAACACATAATTCTGCACTCTTTCAGGCAAAATTATTACCACTGACAATAAATGGCTGCATTAAAACCATTTTTTAACAAAAAATTAAATTTCCCCCCCAAAAAGTTCACCTAAATATTATAAAATGTTATCTTTAAATTTTTATAGAATTATTAATTTTACTTCCTAAATGCTTTTTGAATCCACTAACTTCATTATTTCCATCTCTACCATCCCCTTGCAGGCTAAGTTAACATCCTCTTATCTATACTACACACACACACACACTCTCTCTCTCTCTCTTTTTGTGTGAGGCAGATCCTGTCTCGGGTTTCTTTGTACATATACCAAAGGAGGACACCAGCCCACTGCAGGGAGCAGTCCAGGGGTCACACCAGTCCTTCTGTCTCAGACCAGCAAGAGACCTCTACACTGGTGCTTTCATGGGTATCTGGGCACCTTTGGGAGCTTGAGCTGTGGCTGCAGTCACAGGCTGGAACTTGGTTTGAGCCTTGGCCTTTGACCAGCAGAACCCGAGATCCTTGGTGATGCGGGCATGAGAACATTCCCCAAGCTGCTGTTGGCGATGCAAACAAGTCTACTGAACTTGCAGATGCTGCCCTTTGGGATCTTGGGCTTGACCTCCTTGGTCTTTTGAGGACCCTGAGTGCCTTCGCACATACACTCATGGCCTTGGTGTTGTTGGCCTGCATCTTCTTCAGATCCTTCCTGTGTGCTTCCTGGTAAAGTGCACATTCCTTAGGAACTTGGTGTCAACACCCTTAAGACATTCATATCTTTGTGGTTAGGGTTTCTTGACACCATTTCTATGCCATTTTCAGGACTAGCTATGTGTATTGTTTCTCCTGGACTTGGCCATGTCTGCACCAAAGCCTGTAGCTCCCAAAGCATTTGGAACTGGAACTGGAAGAGCTAATATCTTCTCATCTATGCTACTGAAATACTCTCCTCACTCTATCAGTTCCAGCTGCCTTCAAATCATTCTCCATACAACAGCAAGGTGACTTTTTCAATGGGAAAATCTGATCATATCACTTTCTTCTCTAAATGCCAAGCACAAACCTTTAGATGACTTGCCACTACTCTCAGGATCAAGATCCAGATCCCCAAACAAGGCCTGACATCTCTGTTTGATATAACACTCCACTGTCCTGCAAAGACTAGGTGAGAGCCCATGTTTTCCATTTGTGGGGAGCCCTGTGACTTTCTGTCATAGCACTGATAATTGCAGGGCAAACAAAAGTAGATTTATACTTGTTCATATAGAAAATCATATAATACTTAGTAATTGTGTTTTGTGTACTTAAAACTGTCAACCTACTTTTGCCAACTTGCTTGTGATTAATCAATTAATGTTTTTCCCTTCCAGCAAGGGCTCTATATCTTGTTCACTACTAACTCCCTATGGACCCACTGACTGACAGTAAAACAGATGCTTAATAAGTATTTGTTCAAAGATTAAGTGAAATTATTTCAACAGCTATACACAGGAATACCAGAAATATGGTTAGAATATTTGAAATGAATGCCAGAATTAAAAACTGAGAACTCTCGCCAGACCAAGTGATAATGCAGTGAATAAAGCGTCGACCTGGGATGCTGAGGACCCAGGTTCGAAACTCTAAGGTCGCTGGTTTGAGCACAGGGTCGCTAGCTTGAGCGTGGGACCATAGACACGACCCCATGGTTGCTGACTTGAGCCCAAAGGTAGCTGGCTTGAAGCCCAAGGTCGCTAGCTCGAGCAAGGGGTTACTCACTCTGCTGTAGTCCCCCGGGTCAAGGCAATCAATGAACAACTAAGGTGCCACAACAAAGTGTTGATGCTTCTAGTCTCTCTCGTTTCCTGTTTGCCTGTCCCTGTCTCTCTTTCTCTCTATTGCTAAAACAAAATAAAACAAAACAAAAACAAAAAACTGGAGAACTATCAAATTAAGAAACAAAAAGTTGCTTCTTTTGTATGAAACCAATACTGCAGACCAAAGGAAAAAGCTTCTCCTTCAGGTAGCACTTTTCATTCTTGAATCAGTTATTCAGGGTGGTTTCAATGTAGGCACAACCTCAGCATTCCATGACATATTTGTTTTAAACACCAAGATAAAAGCAAAATTAGCACATTTACCCTGTCCCAGCACAGCTAAAATAGTTAGCTGCTATGCTTTTATTTTGAGAGCCTTGAGAGTACTTTGAGTGGTAAGAATTAGGGAACACCTCAAAAAGTCAAAACACAGGGACCCCTGGAAGATAATACACAGTGTCCCATCAACTAATTGAATTCAAGATGTTATATTTTCATTAGAGCCATAAAACACATTTTCCCTCTCCTTTCACTAATCATCTATGGACATTTTATCAATTGCTACAGTATAAGAAAAGTATCAAGAGACTACTTTAAACATAAAAGAGTTCATAGGTAAGTACCAAAGCCCACATATACTGACTTACTAGGAAGAACCAAATTCTACAATGCTCAGCAATCAACTCGTTTGGGTTTGGGATGGTCATTACTTAAACATTTAAAAATCAATTTTGTAAGCCCTGGCCGGTTGGCTCAGCGGTAGAGCGTCGGCCTAGCGTGCGGAGGACCCGGGTTCGATTCCCGGCCAGGGCACACAGGAGAAGCGCCCATTTGCTTCTCCACCCCTCCGCCGCGCTTTCCTCTCTGTCTCTCTCTTCCCCTCCCGCAGCCAAGGCTCCATTGGAGCAAAGATGGCCCGGGCGCTGGGGATGGCTCCTCGGCCTCTGCCCCAGGCGCTAGAGTGGCTCTGATCGCAATATGGCGACGCCCAGGATGGGCAGAGCATCGCCCCCTGGTGGGCAGAGCGCCGCCCCATGGTGGGCGTGCCGGGTGGATCCCGGTCGGGCGCATGCGGGAGTCTGTCTGACTGTCTCTCCCTGTTTCCAGCTTCAGAAAAATGAAAAAAAAATAAAATAAATAAAATAAAAAAAATAAAAAAAATAAAAATCAATTTTGTAATAGAAATCAAATAAAGACTCTCAAACCAATTTTAAAAAGTATGCATTGAATTAAATTTTCACAAAACCCAGTTTAAGGAAGCCCCCTAGGTTTTCTCATTTTAAATCAATTATTAAAATTTGGTGAAGGACACTGTTTAGTATTGTAAAAAAAGAAACAGATAAGACTAGGGTGGGTGTGAGAAGAGGTGTGTGTGTGTAGAGGGCTTGGGGGGGAGGAAGAATGCAGAGGTAAGTATGTGGAACAAAGGTATGTCGGTAGACCCTTTCTGGCCCTTAAAATTTTAACAATAAGCGAAGCATAAAACAGATTTCTATGTTCTTGAGTATCCTAACTCAGATTTAGGGAACAAAGAAAGGCTGACAGTGAAGACAAAAGACAAAATAAATACCCTTTTATCAGCTGAAAGCAGGAATAATAAATTGTGCTCCATAAGATGATCAAGTCTATTTTGAATTATTTGGAAGAAAATATTTTTGATGATCATTCAAAGCAGGGTCAGAGTGACTTTTTTTTTTTAAGTGACAGACAGGAAGGGAGAGAGATGAGAAGCATTAACATGTAGTTATAGCACTTCAGTTGTTCACTGATTGCTTTTTATATAGGCATTGATGGGGGGGAGGCTCCAGCCAAGCCAGTGACCCCTTGCTCAAGCCAGTGACCCTGAGGTCATGTCAATGACCCCACGGTCAAGCCAGCGACTCCATGGCTCAAGGTGGTGAGCCCATGCTCAAGCCGGATGAGCCCACACTCAAGCCGGCGACCTTGGGGATTTGAATCTGGGACCTCAGTGTCCCAGGTTGATACTTTATCCACTCTACCCCTACCGATCAGGCAGTGTCAGAGTGCTTTAATAAATATGTGTATGGGCCCTGGCCGGCTGGATCAATGGTAGAGCGTGGGCCCAGCGTGTGGCAGTCCTGGGTTTAATTCCCAGCCAGGGCACACAGGAGAAGTGCCATCTGCTTCTCCACCCTTCCCCCTCTCTGATCTCTCTCTTCCCTTCCTGCAGCCAAGGCTCCATTGGAGCAAAGTTGGCCTGGATGCTGAG
The DNA here is from genome assembly GCF_036850995.1 of Saccopteryx leptura. Lineage (NCBI taxonomy): Eukaryota > Metazoa > Chordata > Mammalia > Chiroptera > Emballonuridae > Saccopteryx > Saccopteryx leptura. Next base: position 134,043,685 of record NC_089508.1, on the reverse strand, counting down.
GATGGATCCATGGCCTCTGCCTCACGTGCTAGAATGGCTCTGGGTTGCAACGGAGCAATGCTCCAGATGGGCAGAGCATCGCCCCCTGGTGGGCATGCTGGGTGGATCCCGGTCGGGCGCATGCAGGAGGGAGTTTGTCTGTCTCCCCACTTTTCACTTCAGAAAAATTAAAAAAAAAAAAAAAAAGCATATGGTTTTGAACAGTAAAATGTGAGTAAATTTTAAACATTCTATACACTTTTTCAGTCTTTACCATTTTCCCATGGCTGACTCTATTCTTGATAGCTCATATGTGGTAAGAAAATTTCCCACATATCTTTCAAGCCTATACATATTTTTTATTTATTATTATTATTATTATTTTTGTATTTTTCCGAAGCTGGAAACGGGGAGAGACAGTCAGACAGACTCTCACATGCGCCCGACCGGGATCCACCCGGCACGCCCACCAGGGGGCGACGCTCTGCCCACCAGGGGGCGATGCTCTGCCCCTCCGGGGCGTCGCTCTGTCACGACCAGAGCCACTCCAGCGCCCGGGGCAGAGGCCAAGGAGCCATCCCCAGCACCCGGGCCATCATTGCTCCAATGGAGCCTTGCTGCAGGAGGGGAAGAGAAAGAGAGAAAGGAGAGGGGGAGGGGTGGAGAAGCAGATGGGCGCTTCTCCTGTGTGCCCTGGCCGGGAATTGAACCCGGGACCTCTGCACGCCAGGCCGACGCTCTACCACTGAGCCAACCGGCCAGGGCTCATATTTATTATTTTTAATGACCATAAACCATTTCTTGTACTGATAAGGAAACAGTGTACGTAAGTGTTCTCCAGCATTTTATTAGTGATTTTTTTTTTTTTACTGTAACATATTAGAACTCCTTTGTATAAGCAGTTTTTTTGGGTGCATTATCTCACTGGAATACAATCCCAATACTGGACACGTTATAGGTTGCTGTGAGGAGTAAATGACATTCCTTTTTTCTTTGAGTCTAATATTCCATTAATAAAATTTATTTTTTATTATGAGGACTAAATGACATTCTTTATAAAGTGCTTAGCATGATTACTGACATATAGAAAGCTCTCATTAATTCCTAGCTTTTATTCTTTCTTTTTCCTAATAGGTTTGATGTAGAAAGAATCATGGAGATAAAACATACACCAAACCCTTGCTTGGTGAACAGAACCTTGCTTAAATGGTAGCAATGAGATCAGACTGCATCTCCATTCCACATAGGTGTGCTTTTCATCATCCTTCTTTCCTTTTCCCATCAGTAGAAGTGTTCAAGATATTTTTGTAACAACATTTACTGAATGAATCGTTACCCTGTATGTTAAAAGTCATTGTCATATCTAAAATATTTAAATCAACATTTGGTTGTATTTTCACTCTTTTCTGCTACTGACATACTTTATTACTATGCAAATACCACACCATTTAACAATCTCAGGCTCAACCTATGATGGTTACCAATTCCCCCAATCAATAAGAAACACAGAAACAGAAAATCTGAACCTCCCCCTTCAAAATTCTATGCTCTATGCTTCCCATTGGTGTTCCCACATGCACATACTGTTCACTTGTAATTTAAGATTATTTACTTTTCTTTTTTCTTTTTCTTAAGTGAGAAACGGGGAGGCAGAGAGACAGACTCCTGTAGGCACCCCAACTTGGATCCATCTGACAAGCCCCCTACTGGGCAATGCTTGGCCCATCTGCAGCTGTTGCTCCATTGCTCTGCAATTGAGCTATTTTATTTTAGCACCTGAGGCAAAGACATGGAGCCATCCTCAGCACCCAAGGGTAACTTGCTCCAACAGAACCATGACTACAGGAGAAGAAGAGAGACAGAGAGAGAGAGAGAAGGGAGATGGGGAGGGGTGGAGAAGCAGATGGTTGTTTCTCCTCTGTGCCCTGACCGGAAATCAAACTTGGGAGAGCATCCAAATGCTAGGCCGACACTCTACCACTGAACAAACCAGCCAGGGCCTAAGATCATTTTTATTTTGTTGTTACAAAAGATGTACTGTATCACCTTTGATTTGTGTTTTTACAACTCATGATTTCAGTGACTCAGATACACAGGTATTCTGTTTTATATTAAAAAAAAATCAATATTAGAATAGGCTTTCTCGCCCATATTTTTTTTATATATTAACAATATCAGAATGTGTCTGATTTTTTATTTACCTTACTTACTGACACCTATAATATATGTGTTATCTCTAACAGTGTTTTAATTTCTTGTATTTTCTAGTTGGTAACTATTATCCATGAATTATTTTAAAAGATAAACATCTCATTTATTTTTACTCTTAATTTAATACAGGTAAAATGTTTCCAAACAAAAGGGCTTTGGTATAATGTTTTGGTTTTTTTTAAAAGACTTTTTATTTACTGATATTTTTAGAGAGGGGGAAGAGAAAGGAAGAGGGAGGGAGGGAGGGGGAAGTGAGGAGAGGGAAGGGAGGAGTGGAAGCATCGACTCACGACTCACGACTCACGGTAGTTGCTTCTTGTTTCTCATATGTGCTTTAACTGGGCAAGCTCAGGGATTCGAACTGGTAACCTCAGCATTCCAGGTCCACACTTTATTCATGTGCTACTATGGGTCAGGTAATGTTTTGGCTTTCATAAACAGACTTTATAATGCTTTATATTTTTATTTAAAATTTTTAAAAATTTATTCAGTGAGAGAAGAAGGGAGGGAGGGAGGGAGAGACCAAAACATTGAGCTGCTGCTATATGTGGCCTGACCAGGGATCAAACTGGTAACCTTTGCACTTAGGATGGTGCTCTAACCAACCAAGCTATCCAGCTTGGGCAAGAAGATTTTATAATGCTTTAAAAATATTTTTTTAATTTAATTTAATTTTTTTTTTTTTTTTTTTTTTTTTAGTGAGAGGAGGAGAAGCAGAGACAGACTCCTGCATGTGCCCTGATGGGGATCCACCCGGCAAGCCCACTAGGGGGTGATGCTCTGCCATTCTGGGGCCCTTTCTCCATTGCAACCGGAGCCATTTTTTTTTTTAGCACCTGAGGCGGAGGCCATGGAGCCATCCTCAGCGCCTGGGGCTAACATGCTCCAACTGAGTCATGGCTGCAGGAGGGGAGGAGGAGAGAGAGGGAGAGGGAAAGAGAAGGGGACAGAGAGAAAGGAGAGAGTGGTAAAGAGGGAAGGAGGGAAGTAGGGAGGAAAGGAGGGAGGGAGAGAGGGGCGGAGGGAGGGAAGGAGAGAAGCAAGATGGGGAGGGGTGGAGAAGCAGACAGTTGCTTCTCATGTGTGCCCTAACCGGAGATCAAACCTGGGACATCCACACGCTGGGTCGATGCTCTACTGCTGAGCCAACTGGCCAGGGCGATAATGCTTTTTTAAGATGAATTAGCCTGTTATTTCTGGCATAAGGTAATCATTAGGAATGAATGGGATTCTCTGATTAACAGGATAACATGATGCTTGGGTTCTGTCAGTAATTTTTTGTAAGTGAAAGTTAATTTTCTTAGAACCTCAGCACAACTCTAGAGAAATAAATTTCTATTTTATTGTGCTAGTTAATGCCATATAAGAGAAAACTAGTACTCACAGGTACCATATGCAGGCTCCAACTGCAATGACATTATCTGGAACTTCTCCTCATCTGTCTCCACATCCAGACTAGAAAGATACTGCTTCACTTTCCTTGCCATCTGGGCATCCTCATAGAGCTTCTTAGCATTAAGCAGAGAGCTTCGGCGTGCTCTTTTTTTGTGAGCACCTCCCTGAACATCGAGCATGTTTGAATTTGTGCTGCCTTGGCTCAGTGACCTGGTAAGACATAGAGATCACATCTAAGAGGCTATAAAGATGAGAAGCATGGCAGAAGATTAAAGAAGTTTTATTCTGTTAATGCTTTTGCATGCTGATGATGTAAATGAGTTAAAAGATGAAGAATATTAATGCAAAGTAATATGGCACATACAGCAATGTTCTAAGTTTTAAGATTTGGCAAAGTGTAGAATTCAAAAGAACAATTTGCCCCTGAACAATGAACTCCATCTGACTTGTGTTTGTGCCTATGTAATACATGGCACACTGTGACAAGTAAAAGCATTCCCTTGGGCCTGGAGCTCACCCATACTTTGAGTATACAGCAAGAGCCTGAATCAAGGCAAGCCCATCATCAGCCCCATCTTTGCACCAGGGTCTTTCAGCACAGGAGTTTCTAGAGCAGCTGTCTGTCCATCTGTGCTGCTTTGGACATGCTATAGCCATCACCATACCAGTCTACCACAGGCCCACTCTCAGCATGCTGACCAATTTTAACAGTAACCAGATGTTGGCCAAAATTCAAAGAGTATACCAATAAGAAAAGTAACAGGATTTATACTCAATTAAATATAGGCAGAGATCAGAAAGGTAGTAAAAAGCTACTCCATGCTTCCCCTCACAGATGAAATGGTTAGGCACTATGTGGATACTAGGACTGGGGATCTGGGACCTTGGACCTTCCTTCTGCAATGTCTCTGATGTGATAGAACTGCAAGCTGGGCAGAAAGAACCACAATTCAAATTAGCTTTAGTTTCATCAAATGCTATGTTTTTTGGCAAATTCCCCTGTACAATGACTACATCTAGAACCAGAGGAAAACAAGAAAGACAGTGATATTTGTCCTTTCTAACAAGGCAAGGCAACACAAGGTTCTATGATGAATTTTATTTTAAAAGCAGTTGCCATTCCGAAATAATAAAGGTATCTATGGATGTTCTAAGCCTAATATTTATCCAAAAATATTCTTAAATACACGACCACAAACCATACAATAATTTGTTCTTCAGTGCTCATGTACCCAATTAAAAACAGATACTAAAATCCTAACACTTTCATTGTAAATTAAGTGAAACAAAGTTGTGAAAGTGTTATGGTATTCCTTTTCTTTCACAATTTTAAGATTTTGAAATAGGGTATGTCTTAAATTTGATGGCAACTTTCAATGGCTATTGGTCAGGCAGAAACTGTGACATGGTTGTCACTGATTACACTTGCAGAAAATTTCAAAACTTGCAGAATAGTTTGTAGAAAATCCAATGACATTAGTGAATTACTCCTTTAACCCAGGAACCAAATGATTTTAGGAGGCAGTGAATCTGACAAGTTCAACAACACCCCAAAGCAGGAATTAAGGTTAGCTGTAAGTATTTGCAAAGCCAGCCTATGTGCACAGCACCGGTAGCTTTTACTTCTTTTGAGGCTCGTTTTAAAAAACATATTACCAACACACTGATGGCACATATGGCGACACTCTGGGCAAAAACTCCAGAAACTAAAAACTCTAAAAAACTCTAAAAGTGATTTAGAAGACGCATATTCTGAAAAAATTTTAACCAATTTAATTTGCTTATATTTTCCATTTTATGAATGCAAAAGGGTATTATGTGATAAAAATACATACTAAGTTTATATAAGAGCTCTTTCATTAAGTATAAATTTAGTGGTACCTAAAATAAATGTGTGTACAACAATTGTGGTCTTAGAATTTAAAAAAAAATGCAGTGAAATCAAGCCCCAAATTTAGGAGCAAATTTTAATACAAATATTTAAATATTTTAAAAGTATTAAATATACATATAATTTATACTTTATATGTAAATAACTATAAATATATAATCATATGAAACATAATGAATATAAAATAAAATTTAAAATATTAAATATAAATTTAAAATTAAATATAATTTTATCTTAGTTGATATTCAGAGAGAGAGCATAAATAAAAGACACATACAAAATTTCTAAAAAATGCAACAGTGTAAAACTGACAAAGTATCTTCTACTTCCAAAACAGAAAACTCTTACGCAAAAAAGAAAATACCTAGTATCTGCTGGCATCATACAGTACAATCCTAAAGCCAAATAGTCAGTGAATGTGGTACATAAATCATTCAAACACTGCAAATTCCCACTCTTCTTTATAATAAAATGCCAGGATTCAATTTCTATATTCAGCAAGAAGAACCAGAAACAACTAGTATATAAATGTGTAACACTGAAGAAAACACATGAGAAACACAAAGAAGGGAAAAGAAGGTAGAAGGAAATTCAAGTTTACCAAACTTCAACAGAAAACATGACCACAAATAAAACATGACTCAAGTTAAAGTTAGTGGCTCACAAAAACTCCTTCTTACATGTAATAAAAGCATCTAACTTCATGATTCATTAAATTCTTAAAGTTAACAAAATTCTTCTTATGTAATCTCTTCGTCCACAAAAAACAATTATTTCTTCATAAAAAAATGAAAGGACTGCAGAGATGATGATAGATTCTAAAAATTCTGATTCTAGATAGATACCTAGCTATATATAAGCTAAGATCTATACCTACCTACTTGAACAACAAAAGGTGGCAGTTTCTGATTCTACTAGTTTTAAGAGACAAAATGGAGTCTTTAATTAAAAATAGGAGAAATTAAAATAATCTATTTTAATTATGTATTAACTCAATTTTATAGTATAGTTCAAACAAGGGCTGCCTCTTTTTAGAATACTGATGTAAAAACGTAACCTTTATAAACCTCATCCATTTTTATATTTATTTATGTATTTATTTTTATAAAATATGACATTTGAATAAAAGAAAATGGGGTGGACTCTAAAGTCAGAGTATCTAGGTTTGAATCCACCACCAATGAGTTGTTAAATTTGGACAACTGTATTTTGCCATCTATACCATGAGAATAACAGTATTTATTTCATAGGGTGGTTTGGAGAACTAAATAATTCATATAAATGCTTAGAACAGTGTACGGCACACAGCAAGCACACAACAAATATTTTCTATGATCATCATTTAACTGACCTTGCTAAATAAGAACCTTTTAAAAGGGACTTTCAGAACGTCAATAAAAAAGAAATAGCTGTTTCTATCACTACTTTCACTTTGTTAGCAAAAGGCATTTGTCAGGAATGTAGGTTGACAGGGTTAATAGAACGCATGCTATTTTATGTGCGTGCATTAATGAAAAGGATGCAGTATATGTTAAGAGTTGCACAACCTGCATTCCAGGTGCATTCATCTCTACACTTACCCCAGACTCCGCCACCTCTTCTTCCTGTAAGCAAGAGCCACAAACATTGAAGCATGTGTTTGAATAGGAAAGCACAGAAAAAAGACAACAGGTAAGAGACAGAAAAGCTTTGGAGACAGAACATGAATAGAAAAATTTTACTAGGAAAAAATGGTTGCTTAACAGTAAAATTGCTTCAATGGAATACAGAGGAATAAATTATAAATATTCAAGGCTAAAAAACCCTACAATATTTTAAAGATTTGCTTTTAGACTAATTATATTTTTAATACGCAATTCATCTAGGTTTAGATTAATAAGAAGCTTAAGGAAAAACATTTATACTTAAACAAAATTAAAGGATATTTCAAAATGAATATAAAGTGATAAAAAAAGATTTGATTTTTTTTATTAAACAAGAACATCAGAAAAGCAAATGACAAATCAAAGAAAGTTGTTTGACTATGCAAATGAGATGCAAAAACCAACTTTTATTTCATTGGTGAAAATGCACTACACAAAAGGCTGAAAGTACTTGAGTATCTATCTGCACGTTCCCTGATCCTCTAATTCTTGTGAGCAGTAAATTTACTAAAAATTGTGAATTCAAAGTTTTTAGGGAAGAGAACAAATTAAGGGATAGAACTTTTAAACATTTTTTGGAAAGGATTTTTGAGTCATTTATTTAAGTGATGGATAAAATTAATGAGAAACAAAAATCTATAATGTCACTTTTAAGTGCAGAAATTCTCTGACTGTATTTTATAAGAAATTTTGACCAGAATATCCAACTTAAAAAAAATATAAAAATTTTTGTAGTATTGTATATCTTTATAGTACAACTGGAGTGAATAGTTTTTTTATTCTTAATTTTTCCCATTTTTGCCCCCCTTCATCTCCCACCAGCCTCAGCACACCCCAGGCCTGCACCTAGTGAGTTTCAGTGTAGACAACTCAAGATTCTAGTTTTTGGCCAGTAAATTGATTACTGTTAAAATAAAAGAGGTTACTTTACTTTGTCCACACTACATAATATGTACCACCAAAATGGACAATTATTTGCTTAAGAAAAATAATACATTTCAGTAATGAATGACAAACAGAACTGATTCGGGAGAACTTCAGTCCGATCTAATTATAAACATTTTATTTTTTCTATATTGTATTCTGCTCGGCCCCAGCCATTTCCAAGAAAACAATCAAGTTTATTAATTTCTTCTTCAGTTTTTTCATTCTTTGTTCATTTCTGAAGCATAGCTGGTACTCAGTATATCATTAACTGGTCTAGCAGAGTCTCAAATTCATTATGTCTTCAGGAATCAGAGTGCCAACATATGTGAGTACACGAAGGACCATGTAAGACAACACACAGTGGTGGGGCCACTGGACAGGGACATGCAACAACATCAAAAAAACCTCAAATAATAAAGAAACAAAAAAACCTTTCTCTAGGTCTGCTTTGGTTCCTGGTTCTTACTGTTTTCCACTTGCGCACTGCTGAGCAATGACATCTCTCATTATAGGTAGTGACCTCAGTGACATGAGTGAGATGGACAGAGAAGAGGAGCTCTGACATCCCTTCCTCCATATTTTGAGGATCTCTAAACTAGAGCAACCACTAGACCAACTATTTACAAAAAACAGAAACACCTGAACAGTAATTCAAATAAAGCTAAACTAAAAAACCAATCCTGACACATACTAATTGGTTATAAAAACTCCATCTCCAATTTTTTGAAGAACCAGCATTTTTGTTTTCTTAGTGAACTGTATTTTTTTTGTGTGTATTTTTCCGAAGTTGGAAACGGGGAGGCAGTCAGACAGACTCCCACATGTGCCTGACCGGGATCCACCCAGCATGCCCACCAGGGGTTGATGCTCTGCCCATCCGGGGTGTCGCTCTGCCACAATCAGAGCCATTCTAGCGCCTGAGGCAGAGGCCACAGAGCCATCCTCAGCGCCCAGGCAAACTTTGCTCCAATGGAGCCTTGTGGGAGGGGCTGAGGGAAGGGAAGAGAGAGACAGAGAGGAAAGAGAGGGGGAGGGGTGCAGAAGCAGATGGGCGCTTCTTCTGTGTGCCCTGGCCGGGATTCGAACCTGGGACTCCCGCACGCCAGGCCGACGCTCTACCACTGAGCCAACTGGCCAGGGAGTGAACTGTATTTTTTAAGCCAGAGGAATTGTGGTCTGCCTCTGTTAATATTTCATTTTTAAAGCTCTTTCTGTACTGAAGCTATGCACAAAGGCCCAGAGGAAAATCAGACCTAAAATTAAAGCTCTGTTTACTCTGAAATATTTTAAAATTACTGGAACAGCTTGATAACATACTTTAAGTTTCATAGAATTTGAGGAAGATTTTGTTATTATATTAAAAATGAATTTTAAAAAGCATTCTTAGAAGATCAGGTTAATACGGAATACAAATAGTATTTTCCATTTTTATTAAGAAGGAACATGTTTAAATGTGCACTTTCTAAATTCTGTTTAAAGATGTTACACAGCAGCACCATAACTTCAGAAAAAGAGTATCTTTTAAAAGGAGAATAAAATATGACTTAGATGTAAACAGAACCTAAAAACAGGAAAAATAAAAGACAAATGCATATTAACTAATTTACAAATTAGGTTCAAAACCAGACGAAAGTATTTATATCTTCTGTGATAACTTACGTAAAAATCAGCAACTTACACTTAAGTTAGCTAATATTTTAAGGAACAAAAATACAGAACTATTCACGTACTCAAAAAAGCAACGCAGAACTAGGGTTCAAATCTCAGCAAATTATGTAATCCTGGACACTACACCTAACTGCTCTAAATTTCAGTTTCTTCATATGTAAAAGGAAGGACAGTATCATCTACTTTTAGGAGTTACTGCAATAAATGATTACTTTGAGCTTGTGCAAAGCACCCTGTACAACACAAAACAAATGGTAAATGGTCAAATAATGACAAATATTATTTCACTTATATCACTCCTGATGCCACTCTGTAACACTTTTACATACTTCAATGCATACCTCTGTCTGAACATCATAGCTGGGTCCATGTTAGCAGAAGTCATTCGAATAACTTGACGGATTTCTTTGGCAATCATTCTTAGCTTCTCAAAATTTACTAAACCATCTACTTTGGAGTCATTTCCTGTGGAATGAAAACTTTTAATTTTCAAAATTAAAGTATCTATACAAAGGTAGCAGAAGTCAATTTATTATTCTTGGGGGGAGCTATAAGATCTTTCCTTCTCAAACTGCCACTCTCATTTATAGGAATTGATAAAACTATAGATAATTCAATCCTGTGCCCAGGGAATGAGCTATTGGGAGGGATTCTATTCCTAGGGGGTAATGATTATGAATACCACAAAGTAATAAACAGCATAGCTTCTAAAACCAATTTCATTATGCTATAGGCGCACTTGTAAAATGTGCAGCCTCTCACATCTGCCTCTCCAGATGCTCAGCCCACTCTCAGGCAGTGTATACTTCAGTTTTAACCAGAGACCACAAAGAGTGAGCTTGGGTTCAATTAACCCAGTTTTCTATGATTTGCAGTATTTTTTTAAACTTTTTTTTTTTAAGGACTTAATTTTTCAGAGAGGAGAGAGAGAGAGAGAGAGAGAGAAAGAGGAATAGAGAGCGAGAGAGAGAAGGGAGAGGAGCAGGAAGAATCAACTCCCATATGTGCCTTGACCAGGCAAGCCCAGGGTTTTGAACCGGCGACCTCAGTGTTCCAGGTCGACGCTTTATCCACTGCGCCACCACAGGTCAGGTGATTTGCAATATTTGAAAAATTGTTAAATGAACTCAACATTTAAGAAACAAGATAGCACATGAAAATAAGAATTTCTGACTTCCTTTGAAGGAAAAAAGAGGGGTTAGGTGGGAGATTAAATAATAGGTCTATTTTCCCAAATGGCAGTAATTAGTTAAAATTAAGAGGTGGATGGCTAGTAAGGATAAACATTTTCCAGTTTGCCACTCACTTTCCCAGAATTTAAATTTATAATCATGACTTTAATCATTTAGCACAAATCTGCTTCTTCATAAGTTATATTTTTGTTTTTGTTAAGTAGTTTTAAGAAAAATTCATATATAATCCTTATTCCAAAACAAGGTAAAGATACTACAAAGAAAGAAAACTATAGGCCAATATCCCTGATGAACTTAGATGCTAAAATTCTCAACAAGATATTAGCAAATTGGATCGAGTAATACATGAAAAAAATCATACATCATGATCAAGTGGGATTTATTCTAGGGAGGCAAGGCTGGTATAATATTTGCAAATCAATCAACGTGATTCATCACATAAACAAAAGGAAGGGAAAAAAATCACATGATAGTATCAATAGATGGAGAAAAAGCATTTGATAAAATCCAGCACCCATTTATGATCAAAACTCTCAGCAAAGTGGGAATACAAGGAACATACCTCAACATGATAAAGGCCATCTATGATAAACCCACAGCCAACATCATACTTAATGGGCAAAAACTAAAAGCAATCCCCTTAAGATCAGGAACAAGGCAGAGGTGCCCCCTTTCACTACTCTTATTCAACATAGTTCTGGAAGTCCTAGTCACAGTAATCAGACACGAAGAAGAAAGAAAAGGCATCCAAATTGGAAAAGAAGAAGTAAAATTTTCATTATTTGCTGATGACTTGATACTGTACACATAGAAAACCCTAAAGTCTCAGTCAAAAAACTACTAGAACTGCTAAATGAATTCAGCAAGGTGGCAGGTTATAAAATCAATATTCAGAAATCAGTAGCGTTTATATACACCAACAATGAACTGTCTGAAAGAGAAATTAAGGAAACAATCCCCTTCACTATTGCAACCAAAAAACACAAAGTACCCAGGAGTAAATTTAACCGAGGAAGTTCAAGACTGTACTTGGAAAATTATAAAACATTGATAAAAGAAATCAAGGAAGATACAAACAAGTGGAAGCATATACCGTGTTCATGGATAGGAAGAAAAAACATCATTAAAATGTCTATACTACCCAAAGCAATCTATAAATTCAATGCAATTCCTATTAAAATACCAATGACATACTTTAAAGATATAGAACAAATACTCCAAAAATTTATATGGAACCAAAAAAGAACATGAATAGACTCAGCAATCTTGAAAAAAAAAATAAAGCAGGGGTATCATACTTCCTGATATCAAGTTATACTACAAGGCCACTGTACTCAAAACAGCCTGGTACTGACATAAGAACAGGCATACAGATCAATGGAACAGAATAGAGAACCCAGAAATAAACTCACAGCTTTATGGTCAACTGATATTCGACAAAGGAGGTAAGAGCATACAATGGAGTAAAGACAGTCTCTTTAACAAATGGTACTGGGAAAATTGGACAAATACATGCAAAAAAATGAAACTAGACCACTAACTTACACCATTCACAAAAAATAAACTCAAAATGCATTAAAGACTTGAATGTAAGTCGTGAAACCATGATCATCTTGGAAGAAAACATAGGCAGTAAGCTCTCCAACATCTCTTGCAGCAATATTATTTGATGATTTAACTTCATGGGCAAGTGAAATAAAGGTTGGGATGAAAAAATGAAACTCTATCAAACTAAAAAGGTTTTGTACAGCAAAAGACAACATGAGCAAAATAAAAAGACAACCCACACAATGGGAGAACATATTCACCAACATGTCTGATAAAGGGTTAATAACCAAAATCTACAAAGAACTTGTAACACCAGGAAAGTAAACAATCCAATCAAAAATTTGGCAAAAGAACTGAATAGACACTTCTCTAAGAGGACATACAGATGGCCAATGGGCATATGAAAAAATGTATAACATCACTAATCATTAGAGAAATGCAAATTAAAACCACAATGAGATACCACCTCACACCTGTCAGAATGGCGCTCATTAACAAAACAACACATAACAAGTGCTGGCGAGGATGTGGAGAAAAGGGAACCCTCCTGCACTGCTGGTAGGAATGCAGACTGGTGCAGCCACTGTGGGAGACAACATGGAGATTCCTCAAAAAAATAAAAATAGAACTGCCTTTTGACCCAGCTATCTCACTGCTAGGAATATATCCTAAGAATAACAAATCACCAATTCAAAAGGAGAAATGCACCCCCATGTTTACTGCAGCATTGTTTACAATAGCCAAGATCTGGAAACAGCCAAAGTGTCCATCAGTAGACAAGTGGATCAAAAACCCATGGTACATATACACAATGGAAAATACTACGCGGCTGTGAAATAGAAGGAAATCTTACCCTTTGCAACAACATGGATGGACCTGGAGTCTATTATGTTAAGCGAATAAGCCAGGCAGAGAAAGAAAAATATGTGGTTTCACTCATATGAGGAATACAATGAATAATGAGAACTGGGGAATGGAAGAGAGGCAGAGAAGGGGTCAAAGAGTCCAAGAGGAAAGTGGGTAGAAGGAAAGGGGATGAGAGGAGGGGATCAAAGAAAGACATTAGTGAAAGTATATAAACATAACACAGAGAGATAGAGGGCAGGATAGTAAGTTATAGAGGAAAAGGGGGAGGGCGGTGGGGGTAGGGGGCAAAGAGGGTGTCAAGGAGAACAAGAGGGGAGGGAAGGAGATATATTCGGGGCTACACTTGTAACTATGTAAACACAACAAATTAAAATCAATAAAAAAAATTCATATAACTTTCAAATGGTCTTTTTTTCTTTGAAGAGAGTATGTAGGAGACCAGACTAAGTCTGTTTGTTGGCTTATCCAGTTAAACTACAAGGCAAAAAATATATTGCAAGGGCAATCTGACTGTATATATAGTAGTGTTTTGTTTTTCACACCTATCTTTAAGAGTTAGCATATCCCCATCTATCGCCATGGCAGCCCTTGAGGTGTCTCTGTGGAACTCCATGTTCTTGAAGACAAGTTGGATATAAATCTGGAACACAAAGGGGCTTGCCTTCTCCTAGTAAACAGCACCTATATATTGGACATATGAATTTTTCAGAGTCTCAACATGGGTTGGAAGGAAAATAATCACCAAAAACACTTTCACATAAACATTTTTGAGGGAGCACGTCACTGCATTGTAATAACCTTATGAAAAAAGAGTGATAATAAAAGGGGTGACAGTAATACTAGATAATTTGAATGTTCCTGCTAGGGACACATGCTGATTTCAGAAAAGAGCAATGCTGAACTGAAAACTTAGTGCCATCCTGACTTCTGAGGTTACAGGAAAGAACTTAAGTCCAGGTAAACGTCCAGTGCTTTGGGTTGGGATCCTAAAGGGATATATCCTGGGATTAAGAATGAACTGAAGGTAGACTGGGATAAAAGTTCAAAAGTTAAATTATCTCAAAATGTGAAAATGTATTAATGTAATTTTTGATTGCTAGCAATCCTGTTGCCTGACAGAAGCAAGCTTTAATTCTCTCTAGAGGATTGGAAAATCACCTAAAACTTCAGAAGTTTGTAAATTTTTTAAGTGACAGAGACAGAGAGAGGGACAGACAGGGACAGACAGAAAAAAAGGGAGAGAGATGAGAAGCATCCATTCTTTGTTGCGGCACCTTAAGTTGTTCATGGATTGCTTTCTCATATGTGCCTTGACTGGGGGCTTTAGCAGAGCCAGTGACCCCTTGCTCTAGCCAGTGACCATGGTAGTCATGTCTGTGATACCATGCTCAAGCCAACAACCCCGTGCTCAAGCCAGAGGAGCCCGCACTCAAGCTGGTGATCTTGAGTTTTGAACCTGGGTCCTCTGCATCCCAGGTAAACACTCTATCCACTGTGCCACCACCTGGTCAGGTTATTTCTGTAATTTTTAAATACACAATATTCACTTGGTCAAAAATAACCAGGGCCGGCCATCAGGTAAAAAGGTAACACGATGAAAATGAAAAAAATAAAAAAGGTAAGAGAATGGTATCCACAAAGGATCCAGGTTATGGAGTTATTAGAAACAGATTTTAAAACAACTATGTTGAATATGTGCAAAGATACAAAAAACAACACTGAGACCTTTGGCAGAGAGCAAGATAAAAAGACAAATAAATATAAACTATAAAACTGAAAAACAAAACAAAACAAAATAAAAACAACCCAAAATAACTGGAATTAGAAATCACTAATAAATTTAACAGTAAATTAGACATGATTAGAGAGAGAATTAATAAATTGGAAAATAGGTTGGAAAAACTATCCATAATAAAGAATGGTGATACAAAAAGATGAGAAACACAGAAAATATGAGACAGTAGGGGCAGTAATCAGGTCTAACAGAAGTGAAATCAAAATCCCTAAAGAAAAGCTCATAGGAGAGCATATAAAAAATTTAAAGACAGAACAGTAGGATTTTCCAAAACTGATGAAAAATATCAAAACAAAGCTTTTAAGATTTTAAATAAATGATTAAGAAGAGCAGAATACAGTTAAAAAGAACAGCAAATAAGACTGACAACTGTCTTTTTAACATTAACAATGGAAACGAGAAGACAATGAAATGTTTTCTAACATGTTGAAAGATAACTGCCAACCAAAATTATGCTTTAAGAATATCAAGTAAAAATATTTTCAAATAAACAAAAACTAACACATTTCATTACTATCAGAGTTGTACTTAAGAGACTAAAGTAAATCCCCCAGCAATATGGCAGCTTTGAAGTACAGAGAAGAAAAAACAAAATATAACCAAAAAAACCACAGTAGGCCCTGGCTGGTTGGCTCAGCGGTAGAGTGTCAGCCTTGGTTCACTTCCCAGCCAGGGCACACAGAAGTGCCCATCTGCTTCTCCACCCTTCCCCTCTCCTTCCTCTCTATCTCTCTCTTCCCTTCCCGCAGCCAAGGCTCCATTGGAGCAAAGCTGGCCTGGGTGCTGAGGATTGCTTCATGGCCTCTGCCTCAGGTGCTAGAATGGCTTTTGCCGCAATGGCGCAATGTCCCAGATGAGCAAGAGCATCACCCCCTGGTGGGCATGCTGGGTGGATCCCGGTCGGGTGCATGAGGGAGTCTGTCTGACTGCCTCCTTGCTTCTAACTTCGGAAAAATACAAAAACAAACAAACTAGAAACAAACAAAAACACAGTAAATCATCATCACATGGGTAAAGCTAAATAAATACTGACTTTACTAAACAATGGTAGTTATCATGTGAGATTTAAAGGCATGGCAACAAATACATATAAGTTATTGGTGAGCAAATAAAATGTAAATGGTCTAACTTCTTTGCTTGACACACAGAAAAGTACTAATAAATATTTAACTAATATCAACAAGTATAAATACTATAATTGTCTACTGTAACAACAGAAAAATAGTGAAGTAGTGTCTAGTTATCTAGTTTACGGAGTAGGACAAATACCATGTCACCTCACCTCCCCCAAAAAACAATTCAGGAAGATTGTAGATAAAACATATGATAAAAGATCAGTAAGCTAGGCTTTTAAAACTAAGAACTTGCTGTTCATCATCAAAAGAAACCTTAAGAGAGTCAAAAGGAAAGTTGTTTTATACCCTGGATTTATAAAAATTTCTTACAAGTTTATTAAACAGAAGACAACGTAATAAAAAATTGGCAAGAAACTCAAATTGATAATTGACAAGAGGACAAATATATAAAGGATGCTCTTCCTCATTATTAATAAGGGAAATGCAAATTAAACCTCAAAACTGTTGACATAGATAAAAATAAAGATTTATCAGGTGTTGGTAAGAATGAGGAATGATAAGAACTCGAAAAACACTGCCAGTGTTCCACTTTACTAGATAATGTAGTCAAGTTTAGAAAACATTTTGGCATTATCTAGTTGACTACACAAATATCAGAACCCATAAATTCCACCCTAAGTTATATCAAACAAAATGCACGTGGACTGAGAGAGATGTACAAGGATATGTGCAATAACACCATTATTCATAACAGATGAACAGTGGAAATCATCAAATACTCATCAACAAAATGGATAATACAAAATAGTTTTAAATAAGTACAACTATACTCAGAAACACGAAAAGAGCTCCCAAATCCAAAATGTTGACCAAAATAAGCTAGAAAACCAAAACAAAACATAAAATGGTAAACATATCCTGTGTTTCTATTTATATAGTATTCAAGAGCAGGCAGAACTAAACCACAGTATTTAGAAGTCAGAATAGTAGTTACCTTTGTGGAAGAAGATGAGAATGATAAAGTAGGAAGGGGCAGGTATGAGCTCCTGGGAGCCTGGCAATGTTTTATTTTCGGTCTGATATTGGTTATATCAGTGTTTCTGCAAATGTACTAGGTTGTTTAAATTTTTTTGGGCACTTTTCTGTATATGTTGAGTAGCTTAAAGAAAAGCTGGAAAAAATATTACTAAACAAAACCCAATATGATCAAACTGTCTTATCTTGATGTGAGGTTTATGCTTAAATGAAGAGGCTAAAATATCCAAATTTGCTCTTGTCAATAATGTGGGTTTGGATTCCTAAAATTTGTTACATTTACCCGGGTAATGCTTTAGTGATATATAATAATTAGACTGAAAAGATATATTCAATATAATAAATCACACTGACCTAGATTTAGCTGAAGCTAAACATGTTAATTTTCAAATAACTTGTAAATACCTTCATGTAGAAATGTCATATCTTTCTTGACAACGGGGAAGAGTGGAATAATTGGAGGTTGCATGCTTTGACTACTGAGAATATTTCTATACTTTGCCATGTTTCTAGACGGATCAAAAAGGTCTTGCAGATCTTGCAGGTGTTTCTCATATTTGCTTGGTAACTTTTCCCAAGTACCTCTCAGTCGTGCTACAGATGCCAGGTTCAAGCCACTGCCAAAGATGAGAATAAAAACATTAAAAAGGACTTGATAAGAGAGAGGACTCAGGTGGGTAAAGTGCACACATCAAGTGTTTCTAATAAAGCTAAAATAAGCAGGGACATATTTCAATGTGTTGAAATAAACAGAGTAAATCATGAAAAAATAAAGAAAAAGGACTCTGTGATCTTAAAACGAGAAAATCCTCTCTTTACATTACTTGCCTGCTGTTGTAAACCAATAGACTGTATTGGAGGCTGCATGCTTTGACTACTGAGAATATTATAGTTTGCATGTAACTGACAAATAATAATTCCATAAAACATACACTTAACTTTAAAACTTCCAACTATCACATGTTTTTGTTCTACTTGGAAATAACTTTATGGAGACATTATCTATTTGTGAGTGGTTTACGGAATGCTGAATACAACTGTTTTATATGTGAGGCAATTTCTGGGGCTGACTCAGCCTTCCTCCTGAGGTTTTGTCCACTAACGCCCCTGATTACAACACTTCTACATCCTGACAGTCGAATCCTGTCCCCTGGGGCTCCACACATTCAATGTCCCTTTCTACAGGGTTTTAAACAACTCAGATAGCCCTAACTTGAATTAGGCAATTAGGCTCCAACTCTTCCCTATCCCTTTATTTCTATAACACCTCCACAGGCAGGCGGTCACATGAATAAGCACATAAATAGTGCAATTTTCTTTTTATTAAATTAAAAAAATATTTTTTTGAGAGAGAAGCACTGACTTGTTCCATTTATTTATGCATTCACTGGTTGACTCCTGTACATGCCCTGACTGAGGATCGAACTTGCAACCTTGACATATTGGGACGATACTCTAAACCAACTGGAGTACCTGGCCAGGGCAGTGCCTTAATTTTCTTATTAGTAATCCCACTTTTATTCTAAGTCACCTGACTTTCAACCACATCACTGCATTTAAAATGTTCTCTTGCGTTCTGATTTTAAGGTGTGGAGTTAAGGTATCTTCATTCCCTTTGATTCTCAAAAACCCATCCCAAACAACTACAAGGATGAACAACAAATACAAATTTCATCTCCACTGAAACTGGTATCTGTAACTGCTAAATCCATTAGAAAGGATACGAAAAATAGTCAAGATAAAATAGGAGTATGCAAAATACTGAAAAATGATGTCCACAGATGAAAAGCTCAATGAAAGCTGATATAGCACAGTTCTTCAAAGCAAGTATAACACTGAAGACAAAAACATCATCCTTTATTTAACACAACAGTAGGCTGAGAGAATAGGCAGGAGCTAGACTCTGTTCTTTACCATTAGGGAGTGTCAAGGAAAGAAAGATTATAACAGTACACAGAGTAAAAGAACATTTTGCTGAGAAGCAGTTTAGCAGAGACAGGATAGAAGGGAGAAACTGAGCTGTAAGCAGCCTAAAGGTACCAATCTCCATTAGTTGAAAAGAAGTTAAGGGTAAAACAATTCACCTATACAAGCTTCATTCCTGCTGGCCTGCAACACTACCCTGGCTCCTCTCCCACATGAACCTCTTGCAAATAGATGGTACAGGAAAGCTCATGTCATTTAAAAAGAAGGACTGAACACAGGATCTATAACAAGCTGCCACAGGAAAAATAAATAGTTAAAAAACACAAAGCAGAAAATTGTTGCCAACAACTAAATAAAAATTGGGAATAATCAACAACCTAGTTGTGATTTTTAAATGAATCAGTGAAGTAAATAAAGAGCTTAATGCAATGATACTAAGAGCTTAGGAAAAATATGGTAAGAGAAGTTGATTAAAAGGATAATAAAGTTTAGGAAAAAAATAGAAGAAAAAATAAAGCCAATACATTGGAACCCACGTAAATAAAAAGGTGAAACTGCTAAAAACTTGTGCAAGTGATATGGAGGAAAAGATTAATAAAAGCAATCAAATGAAATGGACAGCTGAAAAGGATGAGAGAAAATAATAGATATGGAAGACACAAGAGATGGAAAATCTATATAAGCGGTATCCTTGAAGAAGGAAACAAAAATAAATAGTGGACTTGAAAAAATATTTAAAGGTACAATTTAAGAAACTTTCCAGAAACAAAAGAAGAATTGAATTTACAGACTGAGTAGACACCACCATTACAGAGAACCTAACACAGAACTAAAAAGATGTAGAAGCATCAATGTAAAGGTAAATAACTTCAGAGATAAGGAAAAAATCTAGGGAGTAATCTCAGAAATTTAAACAGCTACATAAAATGCTAGTTGTAGAGCCAATGTCTACTAAGTTTCCAAGAAATAATGTTTTCATTTTGTTTTGTTTTTAAGAGAGAGAGAGACAGGAACATCCAGCTGCTCCATATGTGCCCAGACTGGGGAATCAAACCAGCAACCTCTGTGCTCTGGGACAACACTCCAACCAACTGAGTGATGTGGTCATAGCTCCAAGAAAGGATATGTGAGAAAAGAATTTTAAAGCCAAACAAACTGTCATTGAAGTTCAAAGGCAACAGAAAGGCGTTCTCAATATGTTCAGGAAATACACAGAGTTCCCAAAATTTCAACCAAGAGATGACTGGCAGATTGATATCAGCATAATGGTAGCATAAGACAGTCCTCATTTTATTTCCCCACTTCAACAACAAAAATTTAGCATGTATCCATGAACAGAAGTGCCTCTGATGGAGTTGTGGGACTCATCACCGCATAGCAGGGGACCTGGGAGGAGCCTTGCCCATAGGTGTACCAGGTAATAGGTGGCTAAACTTTGGTACCAACTGTGGAGCCCCCAGGAGAGTGTCAGCAGTTCTGGCTCCTCTCAGCTGTGGTCTGGGAAGACCTGTGGAACATGGACTTGGGAAGTCACCTATAGACAAGAGAGCCTTGTGGAAGTCCAGGTTTCCAGAGAAGTTCCAACATTTTGTTGGAATAAAAACTAGTTTGGTTACTGTGCCCGGGTCAGCTGATGGCCCGTGATTTCTCCCACGCAGAAAAGGGAAAGCCTATGAGTAAATGCTTGGCTTCCTTCACTGTTTGGGACACTGTCAAAGACACTCACTTCTCTCTCAGAGAATCCAGGACATCCCGGGAAAGCTCCATAACTGCAGGGAGATGAGCAGTGTGGATATAAGATTCCTGGAGGGCATTAAAGGGATGCAGTTTCTGCTGATGCTTCTGCTTCTGGACTATAAAAGGAAGCCTACTCAGGAGTCAAAAGGAATCACCTCATCACAGATTTCCCACAACTACCCATGGGCACCTGCAGTGCTCTGTGTATCAAACCCCTACCTCCCTCTGTTTTGCTGCTGGCTCCACTATCTGTGGGGAAAAGAGAAACCACAAACCTGAAGGACAATTCAATAAAATAAAATAAAAAAACCTAATCAAACTATAGAAAGCACAAAAAGGAACTATATGAATACCTGGAACTGAAGAATTCAATGAAAAGAAAAATGTCATCACAGAGAGCATTTACATCATGGTAGACCAAAGAGAAGGAAAAATCATTGAGACAGCTTGAGAAAAAAATGAAAGAGTAAAAGAAAACCTACATTATATAAAGGAACCATCAAAGAAAAAAGACAATATCTAAAGTATTGGAGTTCCAGAAGGAGACGAAAGGAACAGAAAGCCTATTTAAAGAAATATGGCAGAGCCTGACCAGTGGTGGCGCAAAGGATAGCAGTGGTAATCAACCTGGTCCCTAGCCCACTAGTGGGCAGTCCAGCTTTCATGGTGGGTGGTAGCAGAGCAACCAAAGTATAAATAAAAAGATTTAACAATAGTAAGTTGTTTTTATAAAGATTTATTCTGCCAAACTTAGCGAAAATCCGACATAAAGTACTTGGTAAGCAGTTATTATTATATACTTTAACTTGCTGTAACTCTGCTTTATAAATATTATAAAGTAAAGTTACTTCCCTACTTTATAAATCACCAATACTGTGGAACTGGTGGGTGGTTATAAAATTTTATTACTAACAGATATAAAAGTGGGCAGTAGGTATAAAAAGGTTGACTACCCCTGGGATAGAGCATCGACCTGGGATGCTGAGATCCTAGGTTCAAAACCCTGAAATCACTGGCTTGAGGACAAGCTCACCAGTTTGAGCATGGGGTCACCTGAATGACCCCATGCTTGATGACCCCATGTCAATGATCCCATGGCCACTGGCTTGAGCAAGGGGTCATTGGCTCAGCTGGAGTCTCCCCTCCCCCATCAAGGCACATATGAGAACCAATCAAGAAAAACTAAAGTGATGCAACTATGAACTGATACTTATCTCTCTCCCTCTCCCCCACTTCTTAAAAAAAAAAAAAAGAAAAAAGAAATATAGCAGACAACTTCCCAAACCAGAGAAGAGATCTGGACATCCAAGTTCAGAAAGCTAGATCACCCCATTATTTCAATCCAAAACAACTTTCTTCAAAACACTTTATAATAAAACTGTCAAAAATCAAAGAGAGCCTGACCAGTGGTAGTGCAGTGGACAGAGCGTCGACCTGGGCCTGTGAGGTCCTAGGTTTGAAACCCCAAGGTTACTGGCTTGAATGCAGGCTCACCAGCTTGTACATGGGTTCCCTGAAATGATTTCAAGGTTGCTGGTTTGAGCAACAGGCCATAGGCTTGGCTGGAAGCCCCCCATTCAAGGCATGTATGAGAAGCAATCAGTGAATAACTAAAGGGCCACAACTACGAGTTGATGCTTCTCATTTTTCTCCCTTCCTGTCTCTCTCTTCAAAAACAAACATACACCTCAAAGATAGAATTCTAAAGGCAGCAAGAGAAAAAAGATTGTAACCTACAAAGAACCCCCCATTATGCTATTAGCAGATTTCTAATTAGAAATCATACAGGCTAGGAGAGAGTGGGATATATTCAAGGTGCTAAAAAAAACCAAAACAATGGCCAAACACAAGAATAATCTGGCAAAACTATACTAGAGAAATTAAAGACTCTCAAAAAAAAGGGGGGAGGGCAGAGGGAATTCACTAGCACTAAAACTGCCTTACAAGAAATGCTGAAAAGAGTTCTTCAAATTGAAATAAAATGATGATAACCAGTAACATGAAACCACATGAAAATATACAACACTGATAAAGGTAAATATATTAAATTCAGCAAAATCTCAGTACTGTAATATGCTGGTATGTTCACCACTTATCTAAAGTATAAAGGTTAAAGAACAAGAGCATCAATGATAACTATAGCCACTATAATTTGTTAATGAACACAAAATAAAACAAGGCAAATTGCTGACTGACCAGGCAGCAGTGCAGTGTAGACCATTGGCCTGGGATGCTGAGGACCCAGGTTTGAAACTCCGAGGTTGCCCCTTGAGTGCACGCAGGATCATCCAGCTTGAGTGTGGGATCATGGAAATGACCCATGGTCACCAGCTTGAGCCCAAGGTCGCTGGCTTGATCAAGGGGTCACAGGCTCAGCTGGAGCCCCTGTTCAAGGCACGTATGAGAAGCAATCTATGAACTAAGGTGCCACAACTATGAGTTGATGCTTCTCATCTCTCTCCCTTCCTGTCTGTCCCTCCTCCCTTCCCTCTCAATAAAATTAAAAAAAAAAAAAGGCAAATTGTGACATTAAAAACACAAAATGGGGAAAATAAAAGGGTAGAACTTTGTATGTGATTGAAGTTATCAGCACCAAATAGACTATTATACATTGTTTTATGCAGGTCTCATGGCAACCACAAAGCAAAAATCAACAGTAGACTCACAAAAGATTAAGAAAAGGGAATTAGAGCATGTATGTGTTACATGTCATTAAATCCACTCTGACTCCAGGGGAATCTATGAATGGGTGATGTCCACAATGTCTTATCCTCAACAGCCTCGCTCAGATTCTGTAGTCTCATCCCTACGGCTTCTTTCATGGAATAAATCCATCTCTTATTTGGTTGCCTTCTTTTTCTGCTGCCTTTTATTTTTACCAGCACTACTGTCTTTACCAAAGAACCCTGGCTTCTCACTACAAAAAAAGATTACGTCACAACAAATACAATAAGAGAGTAAGAAAGGAATAATTACAAAATGGCCAGAAAATAAATAAATAATATGGAAATAGTAAGTCCTTAAATATCAATCATTACAGTAAATGTAAATGGACTGAATTCTCCAATCAAAAGGTAGAGTGGTTAGATGGATTAAAAAAAAAAGACCCAATTATAAGCTGCTTATTAGAGACTCATTTCAAATTAAAGAACACACAGAGGCTAAAAATGAAGAAATGGAAAAATATATTCCACACAATTAGAAACCAAAAGAGAGCTGGGTTGGTTACGTTTACGTCAATGTACTGTTTAAGCCGAAAACAGTAACGAAAAAAGGGGATTATATAATGATAAAAGGGTCAACTCCTCATGAAGACATAACAATCATAAATATATGTGCACCCAACACTGAAGCATCTAATTCTATAAAGCAAATATAAACAGATCTAAAGGAAGAAATAGACAACAATACAATAATAGTGGGTGACATCAACACCCCACTTTCAGCAATGAATAGATCACTCAGACAGAAAACCAGTAAGGAAACGTTGGACTTGAACCATACTTTAGGCCAAACAGACTTAATGGACATATACATACACTATATGACATTCTATCCAACATTAACAAATTATTTACTCTTCTCAAGCATGCACAGAACATTTTCCAGGAGAGATCATAAGACAAGCCACAAAATCTATTTTGGCAATTTTAAGAAGACTGAAGTCATACCAAATATCTTTCCCAACCACAATAGTTGAAACTAGGAATTAGCAAGAAGAGAACTGAAAAAATCCACAAGTACGTTGAAATTAAACAACACACTCCTGAGCAACCAATATATCAAAAAAAAAAAAAAAAAAAAAAGGGAGTTAAAAAAGAAAACAAACTCTAAACAAAGGAAAATAGACACACAGCATAAAACCTATGGGATACTGCAAAAACAGTTCCAAAACTAAAGTTATAGTGATAAATGCCCATTATACAGAAAAGAAAGACCTCAAATAAATTAGCTATATGCTTCAAAAAATGGGAAAACAAAAAACCCAAAAAAACTTAGCCCAAAGTTAGAAGAAATAACTATCAGAACAAAAATAAATAAAAGAGGCCAGAAAAACAATTGAAAGGATCAAAGATATAGATAAAACAAAGAACTGTTTTTTTAAATGATAAAATTGACAAATATTTGGCCAGACCAGTGATTTTCAACTGGTGTACCACAAGATTTTTTAAAATATGCAATACCTTACTTACTGTTTAGTCAGGGTCACTGACATCTTTTCCCATAGTGTTAAATAAAAAAATAATAGCCAACACAATAATAGCTGTTTGGTGTGAATGAATCAAAATTATATCTATTTTTTGTCAGATAGGCAAAAAATAATTTTTTTGGTGTGCCACAGAATTTTAGTATTAATGTGTGCCACATTAGGAAGAAAAAAGTTGAAAATCACTGAGCCAGATTAAGAGAGAATTTAAATAAAATAAGCTATTTAATGCAGTCAGAACAGACTAATTCACTTGTGTCATCTTTGCTGAAAAGTTATGCCCTCTATATTCTTTGATATACTTTAATATGAATATAAGAATACAGAGCAAATAACTTTACATGAACTACTGAAAATACATATAATAAAATGTTCTTCAAAAAACCCCATTTTTTCCGGCCCTGGCTGGTTGGCTCAGTGGTAGAGCGTTGGCCTGGCGTGCAGGAATCCCGGGTTCGATTTCTGGCCCGGGCACACAGGAGAGGCGCCCATCTGCTTCTCCACCCCTCCCCCTCTCTTTCCTCTTTGTCTCTCTCTTTCCCTCCCGCAGCCGAGGCTCCATTGGAGCAAAGATGGCTCGGGCACTGAGGATGGCTCTGTGGCCTCTGCCTCAGGCGCTAGAATGGCTCTGGATGCAACAGAGCGACGCACCAGAGGGGCACAGCATTGCCCCTGGTGGGCATGCTGGATGGATCCCGGTCGGGCACATGCGGGAGTCTGTCTGACTGCCTCCCCGTTTCCAGCTTTGGAAAAATGCAAAAAAAACCCAACAAACAAACAAACAATCCATTTTTTCCATTGATTTTTGAGAACGAGGGAGGGGAACAGAGAGTGAGAGAGAGAGAAGCATCAACAACATATTGTTCCACTTAGTTGTGCACCTACTGATTGCTTCTCGTATGTGACCTGACCGGGGCTCAAAATGACAACCCTGTGGTCAAGCTGGAGCCCTCTTGGGATTGAACTAGTGACCTCAGCAGTCCAGAACAACACCATATCCACTGCGACACCAGCCAGGGCAGAAAAAAAACCTCTTGACCAAAGCAAAGTCTTTCAAAACTAAATCCTTTCTTATGCTCATCTTGAGGATAGTCTTCCCTTGGCATTAATGACATTATCATAACTGTGCTGTTCTGGTATTTCTTGCAGTTGGTCCTTTTCTCTTTGACTGGATTTTCCTCTTTACCACACAGTGAGAATGACTATTTAGGTATGGTTTTTAGCCAACTATCATTTTTTTCTACACTGTCTTTTTACACAGACATCTTTCACGGTGACAATTCCTTTTCTTCATGGAGTACTTCAAACTGAGCCTGTAACTCTAAAATTCTTTACTTATGCTTCCTTTAAAAATAGTTCAAATTTCTAGAGTTTATCAATGGCATCTCTGTTCCCCTGTCTTAGACCCAATTATTAAAAGCTGTGAGATAGGTGGTCTCAATTCCTGTATTAAAAAACTGATCTTCAATTTTTCATTGACTCACTGCTACTACACAGGACAGGCAAGACTCAAAGAGGGTAACCAGGTTAATCTCTACCCAATACTTCTATAGTGCCTAGTTAAATTATACTATTGAACTGGGTAACTTCCTAAAGGTGTTTCTTATTACCACAACAGAATAATGATTAAAAAGTTTCTATAAAGATTCCAATTTTTATCATGTGAGTACTAGAACAAATCATAATTAAATTCTGGAAGGATTCTGGGAGGAATGTATATAGATGGAATTGGTTATGGTGGAATTTGCTGTTATATGGCTTTATAAATGGCCCAAACTATAATTCCCTCCCCCCACCATCTTTAAAATTAGACTTGCTTTATGAGGAATCTCTCTGATGAGTGTCAGAAAACAAATTAAAGATATTGGTTTTTCATTATGAGTAGGGATAAGGAAGATGCTCTTAGTTCATGTAACCATCCACACTTCCTGGGCTTATAAACACTGAAGGATTTTTATAATTCAATCTACCTTGTTTGGGCAGCAACACAGCCAGTGATACCCCACACAGTGCCTGGGAAACAGGAAGAGCTCACCAAATGGTTGCCATCATTATCATCATAGTTGCTGTTGTTACAAAACAGCAATTTTAGGGTAGAGCAGTGATTTTCAACCAGTGTGCAGCAGAAGGCACACAGGAGTGCCACAAGAAGTTTTAAGTCATGCAGTATCAGACTACTTAGTCAGGGGCACGGATCTCTTTTCCTTTATATTGTAAAGTTAAAAAAATGAGAAGAGTCAACACAATAGGTATCTGATGAGAATGAATCAAAATTATACCCATATTTTTGGTCAGATTAGCAAAAAATGTATTTTTTGCTGTGCTGCAGAATTTTAGTGATCAGTTTATGTGTGCCATGAGATGAAAAAGGCTGAAAATTACTGGGTTAGGGCATCAATACCATACTGTGATTTTTCAGTGCCAACTCTAAGTCAGACAGGTACACCAAGATGCCCAGTCTAGAATCTGATGGTGAAGACCAGCTGCTGGGCACACATGCAAAGAGGGTGCAATCCAACAGAGGGGGACAAAGGAGAAAAGGAGGCAAGGCAATCACCCATAGTCACCCCCACCCAAAAAAAAATGTCATAGAAAGATGGAAGAAACAAAGAGCCAATACTACCAGAGTGGAAAATATATTAAATTTAACAATACTTTAGAAAAACCTATTAATTAAACTTTTCCTCTCCTAGCCATTTAATTCTTAAGCAGAAAATCAACTTTATGTCTAATATGACAAAATCATACAAGTATTTGTATAAACTTACCTTATTATTGCAAACATGGAATTGAAGTTCTTACATTCTCGACAATGAAGTGCAATTTTAATAAAATGCTTAATAATCTTCATTCGTTTAAGCTGATTTGATTCGGTTAAAACCTCTGAAGCAACCCAGAATGTCTCTTGGTTTACAATGTCTTCAAACTCTTTCAAGCGAGTACTTCCTGTTTTGGAATCTAACTTAAAAAGGTCATCAATGTATTCAGTAGGTTCAATATTACGAAACAAATCAAAGTCCCTCATTGACAGCTGCGTGGCCAGCTCTATGGTGCTGAGCTGCAGCATAGACAGCTGGCTTTCCTTCACTAGTTCTTGAGCATCTTCATCTGAACATAAGGTTTCTGTTTCCATGTTATTTTTTAAATAATACCTAAAAGAAAAAAATAATTATAAGTGATTTTATATTTATAAGAGCACTTTCCCTCTTTATTATTTGCATTTTATTTTTAAGGTGAGAGGAGGGGACATAGTGGGGCAGACTCTTGCACACACCCCAAGCAGGATCCACCTAGCAACCCCTCCCCCCCATCTAGGAGAGATGCTCACGTAAAAAAAATGTTTAAAAAAAAAAAAAAAAGAGGTGGCAAGATGGCGATGCAGTAGACGGATGTATCAACTTCCAACTCCCAGAACCAAAGTGGATAACAACTTAATTTTTTATTTTTTTTTTTGTATTTTTCCGAAGCTGGAAACAGGGAGGCAGTCAGACAGACTCCCGCATGCGCCCGACCGGGATCCACCCGGCATGCCCACCAGGGGGTGATGCTCTGCCCATCTGGGGCGTTGCTCTGCCGCAATCAAAGCCATTCTAGCGCCTGAGGCAGAGGCCACAGAGCCATCCTCAGCACCCGGGCAAACTTTGCTCCAGTGGAGCCTTGGCTGCGGGAGGGAAAGAGAGACAGAGAGGGAGGAGAGAGGGAAGGGTGGAGAAGCAGATGGGCGCTTCTCCTGTGTGCCCTGGCCGGAAATCGAACCCGGGACTTCTGCACACCAGGCTGATGCTCTACCACTGAGCCAAACGGCCAGGGCCGATAACAACTTAATTTTAAGAGCCATCATCCAGAAAAACCAACTTTGACCTAAACTAAGAGGACTCTTTAACCAAGGAACATGGAAGAAGCCACGTTGAGACTGGTAGAAAAAGCAGAATCATGGAAAGGGCTGCCCAGCTGGCAGGAGCTAACGGCAGCCCGGAGAGACTCACGTGGCAGGAAGACAGTTTAGCGGAGAGGAGAGGGTCCTGGGACCCAGAAACAAAGCCCCAGCCTGTGGCCCCAGAGCCTAGAAGAGGCGTATGGACAGTATTTAGCTGCAAAACAAGTCAGGATACTGTTTGTGAGAAAGAGACAGTTTTTCTCAGACCCAGGATTCTTCTTAAAGGGACCTCACAGAACACCTCTCTCACAACCACTCACCCGGAGCTCCGAGGGATGGGAGAGAGGAGAGGACCGGAGCAGCGGGAAGAGACGGTAATCTAGAAGGCACAGAGAGAAACACTTTGAGGGACAGCCACCCTAACCCCTGGGACGAGTCACTCCCCAAATCTGAAGTGAATATTTCCCCTGGAACCAGCAATACCAACAAAGGGAAGCAGGACACCAGGCAAACAAGCTCTCCCGCGGCACTCAGAGTAGAGTCGCTTAGAAGGAGGGAGCTTTAGGGACTACAGTACCAAGTGTTAGGGTCTGAGCTCCAGTGCCCCCACCTACATTGCTGAAGGCTTACTGGAGGGCGGGGGGGGGGATGACAGGATGGGGACACTGAAGTGCGGTTACATAGGCGGGGCGGAAGCCAGCTGGCCATGCCTGAGCTCAGTCTAGCCTGGTGGGGGCGGAGGGGACATGCCAAGCAGTCCCAGCCAGCTGCGGCCCGCCTGCAACCCCATTTGCAGGGGAAGGGCGGGGGCCAGGGAACAGGCCCGCAGCTGAGCAAAGGTGCTCACCTCTGCCCTTGGAGCCAAAGCTAGTGGCCTGTGCAAAGTGCACAACCCCACCCATGGGGGCAGGGCGAAGGCTGAGACCAGCTGAGGCTTGTTGATCCAGGCACATGATCACAGACCCTCCCATGGAGAGGCAGAAACCACAGCCACAGCAGACCAGCGCCTGCAACACCCATACCCCAACGCCCTAGGCAGCAGCGTCAGGGGGTGGGGGGCCTGCAGACAGACCACACCTAGGGAACACAGAGGCCACACCCATTGGATTCCAGTGGCCAAACCCTTCTTATACACAGACGAAATGGGCAGGCAGAAGAAAT
The DNA here is from genome assembly GCF_036850995.1 of Saccopteryx leptura. NCBI lineage: Eukaryota > Metazoa > Chordata > Mammalia > Chiroptera > Emballonuridae > Saccopteryx > Saccopteryx leptura. The sequence goes on along the minus strand of NC_089508.1, from coordinate 134,013,549 downwards.
GCAATCCAAATGAATCAAGAGAAATCCCCAGAGAAGGACCTGAATGAGTCAGATATAACCAATTTACCAGATGCACAGTTTAAAATAATAATTCTTAGGATGTTCAGAGAGCTTAGAACAACAATAGATGGTCATTATGAACACCTAAATAAAGAGATAGCAAATATAAAAAAGGACATTGGAAATAATAAAAAAGAATCAGTCAGAAATGACAAATACAATATCAGAACTGAAGACTACAATGGAAGGAATTAAAAGCAGGATGGATAAAGCTGAGGATGGAATCAGCAAGTTAGAGGTCAAGAGAAACGAAGGCACGAAAGTAGAGCAGAAAAAAGAAAAGAGACTCAAAAAGTCTGAGGAAACTCTAAGAGAGCTCTGTGACAACATGAAGAGAAATAACACCCGCATCATAGGGGTTCCTGAAGAAAAGAAAGAACAAGGAATAGAAACTTTGTTCAATCAAATCATAGCTGAAAACTTCCCTAAATTGAGGCAAAAAAAGTCTCACATGTTCAAGTAGCACAGAGAACTCCATTAAAGAGAAACCCAAAGAAATCTACACTAAGACACATCATAATTAAAATACCAAAGCTAAGTGATAAAGAGAAAATATTAAAAGCTGCTAGAGGAAAAAAAAGCTATCACCTACAAAAAAGCCCCCGTAAGGATGACATACGACTTCTCAACAGAAACACTTGAGGCCAGAAGGGAACGGCAAGAAATATTCAAAGTAATGCAGAACAAGAACCTACAACCAAGACTACTTTATCCAAAAGGGCTATCATTTAAAATTGAAGGAGAAATAAAAAGCTTCCCAGACAAAAATAAAAACAAGACTCAAGGAATTCACTACAACCAAACCAATGCTGCAAGAAATGCTAAGGAGTCTGTTGTAAACAGATCAAAGGGGGAAAAGAATATAGCAAAAGAGGAATACACTTTAAAGAATAACATGGCAATAAACAACTACATATCAATAAAAACCTTAAATGTAAATGGATTCAATGATCCAATCAAAAGACATAGGGTAGCTGCATGCATAAGAAAACAGGACCCGTACAAATGCTATCTACAAGAGACACACCTTAAAACAAAAGATGCACATAGACTGAAGGTAAAAGGATGGAAAAATATTTCATGCAAATGGAAATGAAAAAAAAGTTGAGGTAGCATCTTAGAAGAAAACATAGGCAGTAAGCTCTCTGAGATCTCTCACAGCAATATATTTGCTGATTTATCCTCACGGGCAAGTGAAATAAAAGACAGGATAAACAAATGGGACTATATCAAACTAAAAAGCTTTTGCACCGCTAAAGACAGTAAGAACAGAATAAAAAGACAAACCACACAATGGGAGAACATATTCGACAATACGTCTGATAAGAGGTTAATAACCAAAATTCATAAAGAACTTGTAAAACTGAACACCAGGAAGACAACCCCTCCAATCAAAAAATGGGCAAGAGAGAAATGGCGCCGTGAGGAGAGCGACCGACAAATCTCCCGAAAATTTCAATAAGTTCATCAACCAGAGACAGAAAAATCTATCCTTGGAGCGTATTGAAGTTCCACACACTGAAGGCGAAGGCAGGATCGAGCGAAAAATTGACTAAATATATAATCAACCCTGAAGGAAATAAGTCAGACAAAGAAACACTCTGTCTTCCTCACTAACCTGAGCCAAGGGTGCTTTCACTTGGAACTGAGAGTCGGGGGGAGCTAAGGGTGTGGAGGAGGCTAGGCTGCAGCACTGATGTTCGTTCAAGCCAAGGAAAGAGTGTGCCTGTGGTGGGTCAGCCCACGTGAGCAGCCGCCCGCGCCACGAGCAACAGCTGCCAGCGGCATGCAGGGAGTGCGCCAAAGCGAACTTCCCTATGCCCGAGCTTCTCTGGGCGGGCGGGGTGCCTCACTCAGCCATCCAAGCTAACAATCAAGCATCGGGGGAGGGGCGCTCAGGCAGCTTGCAATCCTTTCTGGAGCAGATCTGCAGATCCAATCGCTGAAATTAGCTTAACCCACAATTTGCTCACTTCCCAACTGACCTACGTGGCTCTAATTGACAAGCTCTCTCTCAGTTCAGCGATCTAAGACAAGAGGCGTGTTATTTTTTAGTGCCTCTTGCTAAAGAGGTGGGGGCAACTTCTGATTGGCAGAGCTTTCATACTCAGGGATATACGCTAAAAAGAGGGACTTGGCAGATGTTAAGACCTACTGTACTGCAGGCAGCGACTGGGGTATCTTCTTCCCAGCCAAAACAGGTTACAAAGTGCGGAAAGCCTGGGGAGACTGGTCCCACAGAGTGCTAGGCATGCTGAACAGGCCTGGAGGCTCATAGAAAGTCACCGAGAAGCAATTGGCTCCCAGCCCCGCCTGATTACACTGGCGGCTCTGACTGCCAGAGCCTTACCCAGTGCCCTGCATTGAGTGGGGATAGAGTGGGGATTTGCCAGCTCTTTGAGCCTCTTACTATCCAGGCAGAGGCGGTGGCAGCCTCATTGCTGGATCATCAGGCTGCTAATTCAGGAAGGAGAGACTAGGAGAGAGGCTCCAGGAAAAAGGACTCTCTCATTGTCGCAGCCGGCAAACGCTAAAAAGCCTTGACTACGAACGAGACTGAAGCCAAATATATGACACTGCCATAGAGCAGGGGTCCCCAAACTTTTTACACAGGGGGCCAGTTCACTGTCCCTCAGACTATTGGAGGGCCGGACTATAAAAAAAAACTATGAACAAATCCCTATGCACACTGCACATATCTTATTTTAAAGTAAAAAAACAAAACGGGAACAAATACAATATTTAAAATAAAAGAACAAGTAAATTTCAATCAACAAACTGACCAATATTTCAATGGGAACTATGCTCCTCTCACTGACCACCAATGAAAGAGGTGCCCCTTCCGGAAGTGCAGCGGGGACCGGATAAATGGCCTCAGGGGGCCACATGTGGCCCGCGGGCCGTAGTTTGGGGACCCCTGCCATAGAGTCTCATCAACTGCAAATCCCTACCTAAGCGTGCCACAGGGGCAGATCCTGGAGTACAGAGTCACTGACCAGGAAGAGGGAGAGAAAAGAAAAGGGAAGAAGTAGTTAACCTGTCAAAATCAAGAAAAATCCACAGACTTTATAACTTGTTCCACTATTTTTTTGTTTCTTTCATCTTCCTGCCTTTATTATTATTATTTCTATTTCTTCCACCTTGGTCCTTTTATTCTCTGCCCGTCTTATTCTTTCCTTTTCTTGAACTATACTACCCATAAGTGTTACATTTTATTTCCTTTCTTCTTCCTTAGTCTCCCTGAGGGTTATACGCCAAAACCCTAACTCTCTCTCTCTTTTTTTGTTTTTTTTTTCTTTTTTCTTCCTTTCCTTTTCCCCTTTTTCTTATTTCTCCCTATTAGTTTCTTCTTTTCTCCTTTTACTTTTCCTTTCATTCAATCCTCATTCACGAACAAATTATTTAATTGGGACTCAAGTTTTTTTGTGTGTCATTTTGGGTGCTTTTTATTTTGCTTTGTAACTCATTAGCATTCCTCCCAACCCAGGATCTCCATTCTATTTAGTCTTTGCTCCACTTATTACAATAGTTATTTTTTTCTCCTTTTTCCTGTTCCCCTCATATCCCTCTCATTATATCTCTTAGTCGACCAACACTTACAAGAAAATCATTTTATACTTGACCCAAATTTTTTCTTTTTGTATTTTGTGGGTCCCTACTTCCTTTTTTGACCCTTGAACACTTCCCCCCAACTCAGGCCCTCCGTTATAGGCAGTTTTTGTTCCATTTAGCATAATATAATTCACAGTTCATCACGATATTTTCCTAAGGAGAAAGGGAGGGGAGGGGAAGAGAAGAAAGAAAAGGGGAGGGAAATAGTAAATTATTATTTTTTTCGAAATTTTTTTCCTTTTTTTTTTTTTCCTTTTTATTCTTTATTAATTCACATTAGAGCTATCAACAAGACCACCCTCAGATGCCATTAAGAAAATGGAAATCGAATATCATGGATACAAAAGATAGAGAAGTAACACAGATAGATGTGGAAAAATCTATGGAGAAAAAATTTAATATATTGGAAACCTTGGAGCTAAATGACAGAGAATTTAAAATAGAAATCCTAAAAATACTCAGACATATACAAGAAAACACAGAAAGGCAATTTAGGGAGCTCAGAAAACAACTCAATGAACACAAAGAATATATTACCAAGGAAATTGAAACTATAAAAACAAATCAAACAGAGATGAAAAACTCAATTCATGAACTGAAAAACGAGGTAACAAGCTAAGCTAATAGAACAGGCCACATAGAAGGTAGGATTAGTGACATAGAAGACAAGCAACTTCAGGCACAACAGAGAGAAGAAGAGAGAGACTCAAAAATTTAAAAAAAAATGAGAAAGCCCTAAAGGAACTGTCTGACTCCATCAAAAAGAATAACATAAGAATAATAGGTATATCAGAGGGAGAAGAGAGAGAAAATGGAATGGAGAATATATTCAAACAAATAATAGACGAGAACTTCCCAAGCCTGTGGAAAGAATTAAAGCCTCAAATTCAAGAAGCAAACAGAACACCGAGTTTTCTTAACCACAACAAACCTACTCCAAGGCACATCATAATGAAAATGGCACACACCAACGACAAAGAAAAAATTCTCAAGGCAGCCAGGGAAAAGAAGAATACAACATATAAAGGAAGGCCTATTAGATTATCATAAGATTTCTCAGCAGAAACTCTATAAGCTAGAAGAGAGTGGACCCCAATATTTAAAGTCCTGAAAGAGGAATTTTCAGCCATGAATACGATACCCATCAAAGCCATCCTTCAAGTAGGAAAGAGAAATAAAAACATTCACAGATACAGAAAAGATGAGGGAATTTATCATCAGAAAACCCCCACTCCAGGAAATACTAAAGAGGTTTTTCCAACCAGATTCAAAGAAAAAAACAAAACAAAACCACAAGTTAAAGCTCCATCAAGAACACAATAAAATCAAATTTAAATTGTGACAACAAAAGCAAAAAAAAAGAGAAGACGGAGATTAACAGTAGGAAAGAAAGATGAAGTGCAGAAACACTCATAAGATAGTGTACTAGCCCTGGCCGGTTGGCTCAGCGGTAGAGCGTCGGCCTAGCGTGCGGAGGACCCGGGTTCGATTCCCGGCCAGGGCACATAGGAGAAGCGCCTATTTGCTTCTCCACCCCTCCGCCGCGCTTTCCTCTCTGTCTCTCTCTTCCCCTCCCGCAGCCGAGGCTCCATTGGAGCAAGGATGGCCCGGGCGCTGGGCATGGCTCTGTGGCCTCTGCCTCAGGTGCTAGAGTGGCTCTGGTCGCAATATGGCGACGCCCAGGATGGGCAGAGCATCGCCCCCTGGGGGGCAGAGCACCGCCCCTGGTGGGCGTGCCGGGTGGATCCCGGTCGGGCGCATGCGGGAGTCTGTCTGACTGTCTCTCCCTGTTTCCAGCTTCAGAAAAAAAAAGAAAAAAAAAAAAAAAAAAAAGATAGTGTACTAGAATGAATATGGTAGGTACCCTTTTCATTACTTAATGGTAATGACACTTGAAAAAACCACCACAGAAGCATATGACTTAAAAAAGGTAGCAACAGAGGAAGGTATGGAATACAAACAAACAAAAACATATGATAGAAAAACAAAAGAGAAGAATCAAACAAGATACAAAATTAACAAAGCAATTTATAAAATGGCAATAGTGAACCCACAAGTGTCAATAATTACACTAAATGTAAATGGTTTAAACTCACCAATAAAAAGACACAGAGTAGCAGACTGGATTAAAAAAGAAAATCCAACTGTATGCTGCCTACAAGAAATACCTCTAAGCAACAAGGATAAAAACAAATTCAAAGTGAAAGGCTGGAAAACAATACTCCAAGCAAATAACATCCAAAAAAAAAAAAAAAAAGCAGGTGTAGCAATACTCATATCTAATAATGCTGACTATAAGACAGAAAAAGTACTCAGAGACAAAAATGGTCATTTCATAATGATTAAGGGGACACTGAATCAAGAAGACATAACAATGCTTAATATATATGCACCAAACCAAGGAGCACCAAAATATATAAGACAGTTACTTATTGACCTAAAAACAAAAACTGACAAAAATACAATCATACTTGGAGACCTCATAACACCGCTGACGGCTCTAGATCAGTCATCCAAGCAGAGAATCAATAAAGATATACTGGCCTTAAACAAAACACTAGAGGACCTGGATATGATAGACATCTACAGGACATTTCATCCTAAAGTAACAGAGTATACATTTTTCTCTAGTGTATATGGAACATTCTCTCAAGAACTGACCATATGTTGGGTCACAAAAACAACATCAGCAAATTCAGAAAAACTGAAATTGTACCAAGCATATTTTCTGATCATAAAGCCTTGAAACTAGAATTCAACTGCAAAAAAGAGGGGAAAAAACCCCACAAAAATGTGGAAACTAAACAACATACTTTTAAAAAATGAATGGGTCAAAGAAGAAATAAGTGCAGAGATCAAAAGATATATACAGACAAATGAAGACGACAATACGACATATCAGAATCTCTGGGATGCAGCAAAAGCAGTGATAAGAGGGAAGTTCATATCACTTCAGGCATATATGAACAAACAAGAGAGAGCCCAAGTGAACCACTTAACTTCACATCTTAAGGTACTAGAAAAACAAGAGCAAAGACGACCCAAAACCAGCCAAAGAAAGGAAATAATAAAAATCAGAGCAGAAATAAATGAAATAGAGAACAGAAAAACTATAGAAAAAATTAATAAAACAAGGCGCTGGTTCCTTGAAAAGATCAGCATATTTGACAAACCCTTGGCAAGTCTCATAAAGGAAAAAAGAGAAAGGACTCATATAAGCAAAATCCAAAATGAAAGAGGAGAAATCACCACAGACATCATACATATACAAAGAATTATTGTAGAATACTACGAAAAACTTTATGCCACTAAATTCAACAACCTAGAAGAAATGGATAAATTCCTAGAACAATACAACCTTCCTAGACTGAATCATGAAGAAGCAGAAAGTCTAAACAGACCAATTAGCAGGGAGGAAATAGAAAAACTATTAAAAACCTCCCCCAAAATAAAAGTCCAGGCCCAGACTGTTATACTAGTGAATTCCATCAAACATTCAAAGAAGACTTGGTTCCTATTCTACTGAAAGTCTTCCAAAAAATTGAAGAAAAAGCAATACTTCCAAACACATTTTATGAGGCCAACATAACCCTCATACCAAAACCTGGCAAGGACGGCACAAAAAAAGAAAACTACAGACCAATATCTCTTATGAATACAGATGCTAAAATACTAAACAAAATACTGGCAAATGGAATACAACAACATATTAAAAGAATAATACATCATGATCAAGTGGGAATCATCCCAGAATCTCAAGGATGGTTCAACATACGTAAAACGGTTAACGTAATACACCATATCAACAAAACAAAGAACAAAAACCACATGATCTTATCAATAGATTCAGAAAATGCATTTGATAAAATAGAACACAACTTTATGTTTAAGACACTCAACAAAATGGGTATAGAAGGAAAATATCTCAACATGATAAAGGCCATATATGGTAAACCATCAGCCAACATCATATTAAATGGCATAAAACTGAGGACTTTCCACCTTAAATCAGGAATAAGACAGGGTTGTCCACTCTCTCCACTCTTATTTAACGTGGTGCTAGAAGTTCTGGCCAGAGCAATCAGACAAGAGAAAGAAATAAAAGGCATCCATAGCAGAAAAGAAGAAGTAAAGGTATCACTTTTTGCAGATGATATGATCCTATACATCGAAAACCGCAAAGACTCCACAAAAAGATTACTAGAAACAATAAACCAATACAGTAAGGTCGCAGGATACAATATTAACATACAAAAGTCCATAGCCTTTCTATATGCCAACAATGAAATATTAGAAAATGAACTAAAAAAAATAATCCCCTTCATGATTGCAACGAAAGAAATAAAATACCTAGGAATAAACATAACAAAGAATGTAAAGGACCTATATAATGAAAACTACAAAGCATTGTTAAGGAAAATCGAAAAAGATATAATGAGATGGAAAAACATTCCTTGTTCTTGGATAGTAAGAATATATATAATCAATACGGCCATATTACACAAAGCAGTTTATAAATTTAATGCAATTCCCATCAAAATTTCTATGACATTTTTTAAAGAAATGGAACAAAAAAATCATCAGATTTATATGGAACTATAAAAAACCCCGAATAGAAAAAGCAATCCTAAGGAAAAAGAATGAAGCTGGGGGCATTACAATACTTAAAACTATATTATAGGGCCATGACAATCAAAACAGCATGGTATTGGCAGAAAAATAGACACTCAGACCAATGGAACAGAATAGAAAACCCAGAAATAAAACCACATATATATGGTCAAATAATTTTTGATAAAGGGGCCAACAACCCACAATGGAGAAAAGAAAGCCTCTTCAACAAATGGTGCTGGGAAAACTGGAAAGCCACTTGCAAAAGAATGAAACTCGACTACAGCTTGTCCCCTTGTACTAAAATTAATTCAAAATGGATCAACGACCTAAATATAAGACCTGAAACAATAAAGTACACAGAAGAAGACATAGGTACTCAACTCATGGACCTGGGTTTTAAAGAGCATTTTATGAATTTGACTCCAAAGGCAAGAGAAGTGAAGGCAAAGATAAATGAGTGGGACTACATCAGACTAAAAAGGTTTTGCTCAGCAAGAGAAACTGACAACAAAATAAACAGACAGCCAATAAATGGGAAATGATATTTTCAAACAACAGCTCAGATAAGGGCCTAATATCCAAAATTTACAAAGAACTCATAAAACTCAACAACAAACAAACAAACAATCCAATAAAAAAGTGGGAAGAGGACATGAACAGACACTTCTCCCAGGAAGAAATACAAATGGCCAACAGATATATGAAAAGATGCTCATCTTCGTTAGTTATTAGAGAAATGCAAATCAAAACTGCAATGATACCACCTCACACCTGTTAGATTAGCTATTATCAACAAGACAGGTAATAGCAAATGCTGGAGAGGCTGTGGAGAAAAAGGAACCCTCATTCACTGTTGGTGGGAATGTACAGTAGTACAACCACTATGGAAGAAAGTATGGTGGTTCCTCAAAAAACTGAAAATAGAACTACCTTATGACCCAGCAATCCCTCTACTGGGTATATACCCCAAAACCTCAGAAACATTGATACGTAAAGACACATGTAGCCCCATGTTCATTGCAGCATTGTCACAGTGGCCAGGAAATGAAAACAACCAAAAAGCCCTTCAATAGAAGACTAGATAAAGAAGATGTGGCACATATACACTATGGAATACTACTCAGCCATAAGAAATGATGACATCGGATCATTTACAACAAAATGGTGGGATCTTGATAACATTATACGGAGTGAAATAAGTAAATCAGAAAAAACCAAGAACTACATGATTCCATACATTGGTGGGACATAAAATCGAGACTAAGAGACAGGGACAAGAGTGTGGTGGTTACTGGGGGGGAGGGGCACAAAGAAAACTAGATAGAGGGTGACAGAGGACAATCTGACTTTGGGTGGTGGGTATGCAACATAATTGAAAGACAAGATTACCTGGACATGTTTTCTTTGAATATATGTACCTTGATTTATTGATGTAACCCCATTAACATTAATAAAAATTTATTTATTAAAAAATAAATAAATAAATAAAAAGGGGAGAAAATAAATGAATAGACACTTCTCCAAAGAGAACATGCAGATGGCCAATAGGCATATGAAAAAATGCTCAACATCACTAATCATTAGAGAAATGCAAATTAAAACCAGAATGAGATATCACCTCACACCAGTCAGAATGATGCTCATCAACAAAACAACACAGAATAAGTGCTGGCGAGGATGTGGAGAAAAGGGAACCCTCCTGCACTGCTGGTGGGAATGCAGACTGGTGCAGCCACTGTGGAAAACAGTATGGAGATTCCTCAAGAAATTAAAATCAAACTGCCTTTTGACTCAGCTATACCACTTTTAGGAATATACCCCAAGAACACCATAGCACTGTTTGAAAAAAGAAATGCACCCCCATGTTTATGGCAGCATTGTTCACAATAGCGAAGATCTGGAAACAGCCCAAGTGTCCGTCAGTGGACGAGTGGATTAAAAAGCTTTGGTATAGGCCCTGGCTGGTGGTCAGCAGTAGAGTATCCGCCTGGCGTGCGGGGGACCCGGGTTCAATTTCCGGCCAGGGCACATAGGAGAAGCGCCCATTTGCTTCTCCACCCTCCCTCCTTCCTCTCTGTCTCTCCCTTCCCCTCCCGCAGCCAAGCTCCATTGGAGCAAAGATGGCCCGGGTGCTGGGGATGGCTCCTTGGCCTCTGCCCCAGGCGCTAGAGTGGCTCTGGTCACGGCAGAGCGACGCCCCAGAGGGGCAGAGCATCGCCACCTGGTGGGCAGAGCGTCGCCCCTGGTGGGCGCGCCGGGTGGATCCCGGCCGGGCGCATGCGGGAGTCTGTCTGACTGTCTCTCCCCATTTCCAGCTTCAGAAAAATACAAAAAAAAAAAAAAAAAAAAGCTTTGGTATATATATACTATGGAATACTACTCAGCCATAAGAAATAATGACATCGGATCATTTATAACAACACGGATGGACCTTGATAACATTATACTGTGTGAAATAAGTAAATCAGAAAAAACTAAGAACTATGATTCCATACTTAGATGGGACATAAAAATGAGACTCAGAGGACATGGATAAGAGTGTGGTGGTTAGGGGGGAGGGGCACAAAGAAAACCAGATAGAAGGTGATGGAAGACAATTTGACTTTGGGTGATGGGTATGTAACATAATCAAATGTCAAAATAACCTGGAGATGTTTTCTCTGACCATATGTACCCTGATTTATCAATGTCACCCTATTAAAATTAATAAAAATAATATCAGTGGATTGTAAAAAAAAATTTTTTTTTAAATTCCCGTATATTCATTAAAGGACAACTACTTAGGAAAAGAACTGTGAAAACTATGGCTTCTTTTCCTCAAAGTACATATGGTCACAGTAAAAACAAATTGATAAATTAATACATACACAGTCAGATACATGTAAAGATATGTATCATTTATTTTCTTCCTCTGTATAAAACAGAGATTAGACTACATCAGTGGTTCTAAAACTGGTTTAGAAAGAGGGTTAAAGCAGTTTAGCAAACTGTTGTCCCTTTCCTTTACCCACTTTTGGGTAGCCATTATGAGAGCATATCTAAAATTATGGTGGTAAGCTGGGGAAAAAAAAGAGAGAAATCCTACTTCAATTTTAAAGAGAACTCAGTGGCCTAAGACAGGATGTTTCTATTTACAATGGTTTTTAACACGGAACCTTCAAAAATGCATCTAGAAATAAGTACATTCACTAAGAAGCACATTTACCTTCCATTGAGCTGAATCCTATCAGCTAATTTGGAAAACTGGTCTGGAAGTCTTCTCTGCTTTATGACACCCTCCAGAGTAACAGAAACTTCACAGAGAGAGTATGTGTCAGATGCTCCAGTCAAACCAAATTCATGAACAGCGTGACAAACAACTTCTTTAGCTGTTGTGTCTTTACTGATGATAATGTAGCAACTCTGTTGATCTGCTTTGAAAACTCTTATAACTTGATCAGGAATATCTATATAAATACAAAAATGTACGCTGTTATTTTCAAGAAAATTACTTTTAACTCTTCAAAAAGAAATTTGGAACCAATGATACCTCTAACCAGTGAAATATACATTTCCATTTCAAGTTAACAGAGATCACTGCTTCATTTATTGATAAATGTTTCTAATTTCTCAGGTGACAAAACACTAATACATGTTCACAGGAAAACACAAAGAAAACGATAAAAATTAGTGTCTTACTATACATACAATTTGGAAGCCACAATTCCTTTTATTTATAAACACTTTGAAGAAATTTTTATATATTTTAATTATCCAAACTCGAGTACACATTCACTTTCTCTTTCCTTTTTGTGAACATACTATAACATCCTCTGGGAAGGAACAGAGAATTGTTCATCTTACTAAACAGCGTCATACTCTGTTAAAGCCAGTTTTCGCCCCCAAGCAATGTACAGTTAGACAGTCATATAAGACAATTCAGGTATCATAAATGGGTACCTCAAGAAAAATTATTTAATCAGTTCAGATTTTAGGTTTGAAGCTAGACTATACTTAACCATACCAACAGACATTTAAAAAGATTCTCAGGAGTACATTTGATTCCTATTTCATTAATAAAATTCTTACAGATAAATGAATTCAAGAAAGAATTCTCGGCCCTGGCCGGTTGGCTCAGCGGTAGAGGGTCGGCCTGGCGTGCGGGGGACCCGGGTTCGATTCCCGGCCAGGGCGCATAGGAGAGGCGCCCATTTGCTTCTCTACTCCCCCCCCCCCTTCCTCTCTGTCTCTCTCTTCCCCTCCCGCAGCCAAGGCTCCATTGGAGCAAAGATGGCCCGGGCGCTGGGGATGGCTCCTTGGCCTCTGCCCCAGGCTCTAGAGTGGCTCTGGTCTCGGCAGAGCGACCCCCCAGAGGGGCAGAGCATCGCCCCCTGGTGGGCAGAGCATCGCCCCTGGTAGGCGTGCCGGGTGGATCCCGGTCGGGCGCATGCGGGAGTCTGTCTGACTGTCTCTCCCCGTTTCCAGCTTCAGAAAAGAAAAAAAGAAAAGAAAAGAATTCTCAGATATCTGGACTTTCAACCCAAAGGCAAATATTCTAGAGTGCTAAGCATAATTATGTAAAATAAAATAAGATATGTAAAGAATGCATGGATTGATGCTAAGGTTACATTAAAAATGGGAGAATTTTTTATGTATTCAAGATGATCCTATACACACAAATGAGACCACATCAAAAGACTGACTCTTTGTTCTACTCTAAATTGTTAACTGATGAACAAATATTTATGGAGTTTGTTATGTACCAAGAGTGTTTGGGTGATTAAGGACACAGTAATAAACGAGAAGGACGAAGTCTCTGCTCTCAGGGATTTGTGTGCATTTAAGAAAGGAAGTGGGCCCTGGCCAGTTGGCTCAGCGGTAGAGCGTCGGCCTGGCGTGTGGGGGACCCGGGTTCGATTCCCGGCCAGGGCACATAGGAGAAGCGCCCATTTGCTTCTCCACCCCCCCTCCTTCCTCTCTGTCTCTCTCTTCCCCTCCCGCAGCCAAAGCTCCATTGGAGCAAAGATGGCCCGGGCGCTGGGGATGGCTCCTTGGCCTCTGCCCCAGGCGCTAGTGGCTCTGGTCGCGGCAGAGCGACGCCCCGGAGGGGCAGAGCATCGCTCCCTGGTGGGCAGAGCGTCCGCCCCTGGTGGGTGTGCCGGGTGGATCCCGGTCGGGCGCATGCGGGAGTCTCTCTGACTGTCTCTCCCCGTTTCCAGCTTCAAAAATTAAAAAAAAAAAGAAAAAAAAAAAAAGAAAGGAAGTGGTGGCTTAAGAAATGACAGACAATAATTAATAAGACACTCCTTCTAGTGAAAGTGGCACAAAGAAAACAGGGCAGCAGTACAATGGAATACATGGCCAATGACTGATGGACTTGTATAAAAGAGCCAGAGAGTAAATAATAAATCTTGTAAGCCAAGAAAGAAAACAAGTTTCCATAAGTTTTAAACAAAATTCAAAATATAGTAATAATGCAAATCTAAAGCATGTAAAGATATATAAACTGTAAACATCCACTAAAAGAAGACTGGTTAAATGGAATACTACCAGCTTTTAACAAATTTTTGGTAGAACATCATATCCTGATACCAAAAAGTATTTAAGTTATATTTCTTAAGTGAAATGGGCTAAGTGGAGAAAAAGTAAAGCATACTATTTAAGGTAAAGGAAATGATACACACATTTTATGTTCACTGAAATTTCTGGAAATGAACAATTACTAATTCTGGGAAGTTAAGACATATTCTGTCCTTAATATAAAGACATATTCTGTCCTTAAAGTAAATGAACAATTGCTAATTCTGGGAAGTTAAGACATATTCTGTCCTTTCTGTGCAGTCTGATTTTTACAGAACTGTAATCGTATGTTCCCTTATAACTAAAAGTTAAAATAACTCAGATTTGCAAAACAGAAATTATTTAAAGTTTACTAACTATTAAAGAAATAAAATAGCCTGACCAGGCAGTGGTACAGTAGATAAGAGCATTGGACTGGGATGCAGAGGACCCAGGTTCAAGATCCCAAGGTTGCCAGCTTGAGCACGAGCTCATCTGGTTTGAGCAAAGCTCACCAGCTTGGACCCAAGGTCGCTGGCTCGAGCAAGGGGTTACTTGGTCTGCTGAAGCCCCACGGGTCAAGGCACATGTGAGAAAGCAATCAATGAACTAAAGTGCCACAATGGGGGGGGGGGATAAAGATCTGTGCTACTAAATGAAAGAATAAGCAAAAGTTTCATAGGCCTCATCTTGAATTAGGTCAAACATTACAAAAGAAACTTTCACAAGTTATAGAACAGCATGTAAACTCTGATGCTATGAATATAAAAATATAAAGTCAAAGAAGTGACTAGAAGAATACATGCCAGTATATAGTGGGAACCTATAAGGGGATAGAAAAGTTCTGCTTTCTGCTTCATTCAGTTATTGATTGTTTTAAAATAGAATGCTATACATACACATAAACAATAGAAACAGAATTCTGCAAGATACTTACAGTAAAAACCAACAGCTGTAGGCAGCAAAAACAAAGCAAAACCACAAAAAGGTCAGCAATCAAAAGCAGACTAATCCAATAGTTCTGTAGCTTTGTACCTGCTTTCTAATAACTTTAAACATGCACCATCAATATGACTGAGATCAAGACAGATAAAAGGTAATCAACCTTGGCTAATGTGATACATGAAGTGAAATATAAAAAAGTGTTGCAGTACATAATTCAAGGAGTCAAATTTAAAATTAATTGAAAATATTTAATTCAACATAAATATAAAATAGCACCATAAAAGGCCTTTCATAAACTTGTACATTTTAGGGTTTAAAAATAAAATTTATACGGTAAATAGCTATCTTATACATGCTCACTTATATTGCTGGTAGGTACACAGGCTGCAGACTAAGCTTTGCAGGCATCTCCTCTGAACAGACTAATGAAAGGCATTTTCAGCCCTTTCACTATGTTTTCAATGAGAGAATTATGCAACCAATCTGAAATCAAACTGAGTAGCAACTTCTCTTCGCATTATGCTCATATTAATTTCAGCACAATGAGGCCTACAGTTTCTAAGTTTTAATAATTCTGACCTCTTCCCTTTGCTCCCCCAGCCAAATCCCCAAATTCTCTTTCCTCTTTCTCTCTCCTCTCCCTAAAACCCATCCCTTACTCTCTTAGCCTCACGTCTACATATTCTGGTGGCAAAAACACAGCCCTAAGAATCACTCAGTGTGTGCACTGAATGAATACACATTGTCTTACGACAGCACAGGCAGACCTCATTTTATTGCACTTTGCTTTACTGCACTTCACAGATGATGGGTTTTTACAAACTGAAGGCAAGACCTTCCAAAAGCAAAACAATTACAACCCCTTTTACTGCATCACTTGCTTTATTGTGGTGGTCTAGAGTCAAATTTGCAGCATCTCTGAGGTAAGCCTGAATGCATACTGTATTTAGTTTGTGCTCAGGTAGTGTGAAAATATTTTACTTGTGAATATAGAGTAAGAAGTACTGCTATGGCCCCGGCCAGATAGCTAGCTTGGTTGGTTAGTGAGCATCATTAAGATGCACAGAGGCTGCGGGTTCAATCCCTGGTCAAGGCACATACAGGAACAGATTAATGTTTCTGTCTCTCTTTCCCTTCCTCTCTCTAACATCAATATATATTTCTTAAAAAGTTAAAAAAAAAAGTACTGCTGAGACACACAAATAAATTCCCATGACAAACAACTGAGAGACAATGAAAACATGCTCGAGATTTCTGGAAAATGAAGGATTGACTGCAGCTAAGGGCCGTGGCTTCCCCGATGAAGTAACATTTGAGCTCAACACTGAGGAAGAAGAGAAAGTTCACGGTATATGCAGGAAGAGAACACCACAGGTGACCAACATCAGGGGCACAGACAGTTCGGAAGGTAAGTGTCAAACACACTCAGGAAAGACAGATGAGATGCCAATGGAGACAATGGGAGGACAAGAGGCTAGAAAAAGGGCTCAAAATCATGCTGTGAAAACTGGACCCAACACTATTAAGTTATTGTCTTTAGGCCCCAAACCCACCCTGCCTTGTTATGACAGGGTGAAACACTGTAACCCACATCTCTTCTTGGTCAGCTCTCTTTTAGGTTCTGCCACAAAGGGGCACCAGGGGTAGACTGCAAGGTGAGAGGAAGAGGAGGCTTTCTGCTTCACGTTTTTTCTTGTGGGCTTCTGCTCCTGTATCACCCCAGCACCACTTTCCACCCACCCTGAGAGTGGCATTTCTTTCACATACCAGAAGCTGAACCCAGTTTGTAGCTTTTCTACCTCTGTGATTCCTCAGTGCTTGCTTTTTAACCCTTTTAGGTAAACTGTTTGCTTTATACCTTGGTAATAATTCCTTATATTAACTTCCCTAAAATATCTCAAGCAGTTTCCATCTCATGACTAGAATCTTGGCTAATACAGAAATCACTAGGAATTTCAAAGGGAGGTTACATTACAAAATCTTACATTACAAAATCTTTGTTTCTAGAAAGAACACTGTTAGTCAGGTAGAGAATAGGATGTGTCAGAGATAGATTATTGAATTTAGTAACCTTTCTAGTGGTAAAGAAGTAAAATAAAAAAACAATATGTAGAATGACTTTCACTCAGCTGCATTTTTATGTTATGTCCTACAGTTATTTAAATTGCTATAAAACATAAGTTTTACTATTATTCTTGTATTCCATATTCCCTCCTTTCTATATAATACCGGGATTCATGTAATTGAATTTCCTCCCTTTTTACACTAGCTGCTAGGAATGTCAGTACCAAAACTGAAACTGAATTCCAACCACACAGATCTCTGTAGAGGTCACTTTTTCCCTTCTCTCCTTGGACCCAATTATATATTTCAATTTTTAACTGTATGTGTCTTTTATTGAAAGCCATTTCAAATCTTTTCAATTGATAAATATAAAAATTTTCAAAGCCAAAGTGTTTCTTCCTCATAATAAATTTTATTTGAAATTTTAAATTATATAGTTAAATGATAATTTCTGCCTCTGTGTATCAATACACTGAAAGTTTGAACACCAGTGTTAAAGATATTATAGTATTTTAATTAACAACACATACCAAAAATAACTTTAGCTTTGGGTGTTGGGGGAAAATCAGTGTTTCTAGAAAATTATTAATCTATTTCTGTATCTCAAAGAGAAAGATAAGTGAGGCACTTAGATTAAAGTAATCTGCCTTATCCTTTTCTCCACCCTGGATGTTTTTTGGCTAAGAAGTATCTCTGCTCTCACTGCACTGCTCAGACTGGGGTTTGTTAGACAGCTAAATTAATTCATACTAAAGGAAGTATCACTTCAGCTTAGACAAAAGGATATAATCTTCTTAGCTTTTTGAAATAATAATCTAGAGGTAGGAAAAGAAGGCTGCAAGCAAATCTAGCATGTGTTACACAAGGGTCCACCATCTATTTGTCTATTTGGTACAATACTGCTATATGAAACCACAGGCAAAAATCACCTGAAGGATTAGAAAAATCCAACATGCTGGTGGTAGGCTGCAGGAGATCCGGGCTGCTGGATGACAGAGTTCCAGGAATAGGCATTATAGCCAGACTGTGTCTACAGTGTCTCGTTCCCACAATGCTGTCATCCTGTGATTGGCTCAGGCCTCCATCACTTAAAAAGAAATGTCATATTATCACTTTAAAGTACTTGAGCGTTTGTAATAGTAAATATTACTGTTTTCTGTGCACTAAGGCATATTGAACCAATACAAAGTAGTGACTTTAACAATTAATGTATTACATAATTTTTTTATAAAATGAACTGTAATAATGAAAATTTCAATAAAATGTTTTTAATAATGACACAAATAAAACTTAATTTACATTTCTAAGTAATTCTACCACATGATAGAGAAATAGCCATAAGAAATTGCTAGTGGAGATTAAATTGAACACGTGTATTTAGGAAGCCTTTGAGATCTGCCAGTTTCAGCGGACACCATATAAATGAAAATGCACAACCAACACCATAGAAAGGTTCTGTCTCTCAAAGGGAAGGCTTGGTGACCTCCTAGGCAAAAGATGGAGTTGGGTCTAAACCCAAACCAAAAATAGGGCAGGTTGTAAAAAACCAGTGGGGCTAGGTTCAAGTGACAAGATAAGAAAGGTCTTTCAATAGATGAACAATCAGAACTGCTCAAACCATCAAGAATAGAGAAAAGATAATAGGACGATGGTACAGTAAACAGCAACAAACATCAATGGAAATATGTGACAAATAGAAAGGAGAAGGAATAAAGAGGACTTGAAATGAAAATTGAAGAAAATAATTTGATAGTCTCTAAAGTTTATTCTAATAGCACATTATTTCTTGTATCATCTCTCAAGTCTAATTATTTGGCTGTTTCCTAGATGCGAACATCAAAACCAAAACAGAGAGCAAATCATTTAAAGTTAACTTTCTTTAAGGGTTTGCAATACAACTATCAATTAAATGTTCATATTTAAGCAAATAAAATGCTTTTCCTTTAAAATGTTTTTAAGTGTTACATAAACAACTAAATCTAAGAAGAAAAATAAAAACAGAAACATAACTATCACTTAACTTTAGATAACCACAAAAGTCCTAATAAAACACAGCAAAAGTAAACCGTCCTACATAGAGTAGTAATAAAAAGAAAAAATTTCCAACAGCATTAACAATCAAAATACCATTTATTTATAAGCATTACGCTTAGGTGAAAACCAATGCTTTAGGTCCAGTGATGGCGAACCTTTTTATAAAAACCGCCCACTTTTGCAGGGCTGGTCCAGTGGGGACCAGGTTGACCAGCACTGCAAAAGTGGGTGGTTTTTATAAAAAGGTTCAAAGTTTCACCAATTTGGCTTTAGGTTAATATTCTCATGTAAATTTTAGTGACTGCAGCATTCTACTCAGTACTGCTCCAAGTTTATGAGGTATCATAGAATACTTACCTATTAGCATGACATGGATTAATGTCTGTCTTAAAAATGAGTGATGAGACACATCTAGAATATGTTAGTAGTAAAAAATAGGATTGAGGCAGATTAGGAAATTATGCAAGACTGAGTGCAAAGGGTTTTTAAATAAACAGCTAAAGCTGTTAATAGCCAGACAGGGAAGATAGCCAGGACAAAGGAGAGCAGAGGAGACAGGAAAACGCATCAAGTCACAGAAGACAGCAAAGTAAGTGTTTCTAGAGTGAGCTATGTCAGACACACTTGGGTTATTAGCTGTGTGACCTCAGGGAATTTTCTGTTTCTAGACACTGATTTCTTCATCTAAAAATGTGAATAAAACTATCTCCCAGGACTACTTTAAGGATTAAATTAGGCCACATAGGTGAACACTGGCACAGAGAAAAACAGGTTTCCTATTTTTAAAGAAGACTAGGAAGTATATATTTTTACCAAGATTAAATAGAATGGTAGAAACAAGAAAGGATTTTAAGCAAGTCATACTTAAATAAATACAGTGGGGGACAGATGGGTATGACAAGTAAAGGCACTACAGGAATATAAAATGTTTTCCTGGGGAGAGAAGGCAGTCTAATTTGACAGATGAGACAAAGAAAATAGCTTATTTAATTAATTTGTGCTTATGCTACATTGCCTCCTTGTAATTAGGCATGTATTCCTGATGATCAGGGCTAAATACTCTGTTATGTAAGAGAAGGGCTAAATACTCTAAGTTATCTATCCTAAGAGAAAAAAAATGAGCGAGGGCTTTCACAGATTTAATATTTATAGCTTAATAAGTAATTTGGCAACAATTTAAATTATATAGGAAATAAAACTTTTCTTTTTAAAAATGCAACAGCCTGTCTTTCACAAATTTTTTTAAAACAAATCTGCCATTTTTTAAACACAGAGGGTCAGATAAGTGAATCCAAGAAAGCGAACTGTTAAAGAGATTAGAGGGTCCCACTAATAAAGTGAAAACAACTTTTAACAATGTTAAAATGTTACAATTTTCTACTAAAGGAAATTGGCTGCATTAGCAACCGTAAATTATAATTTAGAGACTAAGAGAAGTGCATGAAAAACTAAAAGCTCTTAACTCTCTTACTAATCTTAAATTTAACATTACTTTTGCTTTTTAATAAGCAATAGATATACTATACAGTTATAATAATGTAAACTGGTTACAAATTCACATTAATGAAGGTGTGAGCCAATACAAATGAAAACTATATTCATGTTAAGTACAACATGCTGTGACATGAAAAAAAAAATAGTATGTAATTGGAAAAAGTTCATGCTTGTTTATAACCTGAATAAAGCCTATTTGCAAATAATGATGTCATTTCTTACCAAAACAGTCTCCTGAGGTGATGCAGTAACAGAAACAAGGCAGTTTGAAAAATTCTCAATAATTCCCTGACACTAAATTTACTTAAAGTATATTTCAATTTTCTATTATGAAATTAAAGAGGCTGTATAAATATCAATATGACAATAAAAATAATCCTAATATTAAAAGAAAACAAAAAATGTATGCTGACAGGTGACAAAAAACTTCTGATAAGCAAACAAGGCTGTCTACTTCTGGGACTGTTACAATGGATAATACAAAGATGTTATGTAGGCATCTTTATATTATGTGATTGAAGAAAACAAAAGCTGAGCAATTAAAAATTAGGAGATCAGATTTCCTGAATTGTGAAATAGTCTCAGGTCAATAAAAAGTACATTGCTATGTCTTAATTTACAGATGTTACTCAAAATCAGTAACTTTTTTTTTCATTGCTAATTTTCAGGAGAATTCTTTCATTTTAATATGATGTCAAGGTTAAGGATTTTGAGAATTATGTTTTTATCTCAACTATTTATTCAATTACTTCCTTTGCTGCTCTCACAGATGTAGACACTCTTATAGTATTTCTAAGACAGCTCATCTCCTCCTCTTACAGAAGTGAGCGCTGCAAAAAGAAGACAACAAGCACCCCTTCAAGGAGTCCTGGAACATAAGAGACGTTCAGAAATGGGTTAAATTTTTTTTTTCATTAAAAAATAAACATTCAATGTAGAAAACTTGAGAAAAAAATAAGAAAATATTACCTATAAAACTGCACCTCATTAAAAACCACAATCAACATTTACTTTCTAGTCATTTTTGCAATATTCAAAGCATATTTAGCCAATTCCTTGTAGTTTACATTTAGGGTATTTCCAATTTTGTTTTATAATAGATAAAATTCCTAAGAACACCCATATATAAGCCTTCATCTAATTATTACTAGAAATGGAATTACTGAATCAAAGGTATAAATATTTTTAAGCTCTTAATAAAAAATTGTTCAAATGCTTTATAGAAAGGTTACATCATTTTATATTCCCACAGCAGTTTAAGCTTATTATCTATCCTAAGTTATCAATTTGAGTCCTATTTTCTTTGTTGATCTTTAATTAAAGCTTCCTGATCTAAATTATATATCCTTGATTATTATGAATGCAGACCAATAGATTCACATACCAGAGTATGTGATTTTTTTATTGAAGTCTTCTATCTAGGGAGTCTTTTGTGTGTATAGTAAAAGGGGTTGTCTGAATTCATGTTTAATAAATGCCAAAAAATATGACAACATTCTCAAAAATAAAAAATGGCCATTCCAAAAGGCAAAATGACAAATAGCATTTTACTTAAAACATGTTTAGAAGAGATAGTT
Source organism: Saccopteryx leptura (assembly GCF_036850995.1). Lineage (NCBI taxonomy): Eukaryota > Metazoa > Chordata > Mammalia > Chiroptera > Emballonuridae > Saccopteryx > Saccopteryx leptura. The sequence continues at coordinate 133,991,611 of NC_089508.1, read as the reverse complement.
TAATATCAACTCCTGAAGGGCATTTTATTCATGTTTGTATCCATAGCCAGCAGCCTGCTGTTGGCACAAAATAAGAGAATACTTATTGACTAGTAAGTGAAAAATCCCTTCTGATTTTAAGTAAAACTATTTCTAGTAGATCTTTTTTTTTTTTTGTACCAATATAAAGAAATAATGCTTGAATATACTCAAATGATTGCTCACAGACACTTAAATTTCCATGCCTTTTCTATAACGAAAGACAGAATCCAAGCATTAATAGAAACTTGGTCCTGTCTAAATGTCCATAGAGACCTTTTAGATGCCAAAAGGTCCTTAGTATTTAAATCCCAATCTGAATCCTGACTCACCTAGGCTACGGAGGCAGGAAGGGTTATTACTGGCAATACAGCCACAAGTTATTAGATCAATAAAACACATTAGCATTTCTTATGCTAATTAGCATATCTTGTAAACCAAAAGTAAAAACTGGACAAGTTATAGGCTACTGGAACTCAAGGACATTTTCTAAGCGTGGACATTTCTGGACAGGACTATATACCTGGCGAGGAATCCAGATGGAGTAACTAATTCCTACTCCCTGAAGGCGATACTGTGGAGATGAGATATTGATTTAGCTACCTGAAACCTGAATATAGCTTGTTGTAATGTGAAGCTGACAAGCTAAAGTCAGTTGCAATCAGTGTTCTCTGGTTTCTGATGACAAGTCACAATCATGCCACTGTTTAAAATGAGAACCACTTAAAGGAGATACTTGTACTCCAGACCAAACCCACTGGGGTTTCTGGAAACCCACAGAGCCTTCCTTCCTGAGGAGCATCCATAGGGAACTCTTCTGCCTCTAGTCTTCCCTTCTTTCTCCTTTTCCTCAGTGAATCTGGTCATCCAAAACTGTTCCCAGTTGCCTCAGTGTGGTCTGGCCCCCTTGCATTCTCCTTACTCAACGCTCATCTGTGGGAACAAGCCTTTTCATAGTTATTTGCTGTGCTGCTATAGTATGTTCAATATTGTAAAGAATTTTCCTATTTTAAAGTTATGATTTTTATAGAACACTCACCTCGAGGAGAGCAGTCATTCAGAAAGGAATGAGTAAAAAATGTTCTAGAAATGAGTGACATTAAGAACAGAGCTCAGGATGTTTCAATCCTCTTTGAGCCCCAATTTAAATAAAGAACAAATTTGTCGCCCTGACTGAAAATAACATCAAGATGGAGAACGTTTTCTGATCAGGAAATCTTGAGATCTTGACATAAAAAAGGAGAGCTGACATTTACCTATTTCAAAGTTGCCTCCTAATTAGTCTTCTTGCTATTACTGCTAACTGTGCTGCACCTTCAACCCCAAACTACAAATACGCTAACAGAGAAGTTATTATAAGCACAAATCTTAGATCATATTTCTTCTTTGGCTCCCCATTATGATATAATGAAGTCCTAATGTTTGGCATAATAATTAAAGCCCTTCATAACCTAGCACTTACCAATTTCTCTTGTTTCACCTTTAGGTATACAAAAATAGTCTATTCAAACCTACCAGGCTTGTTCCTGCCTTTGTACATACCAAAACATTTATCATTCTCTAATGTACCACAGGCCTGCTTTCCCTTTTAGATCATCAATTCTTGAAGGACAAGAAACTTGCTCTACTTATCTTTCCATATTTCTAGCTCTGAACATTGGGCCTAATGTATAATAAATATATGGAGATTAAGAGTTCCTGGTATAAACTGCTTAGGAGATAGGAACTACATATCTCTTTTCAGCTCTATAATTATCACCTGTCAGAGTGTCAGGAACTATCAGAAGCCAAGTATTTCCTTTGAGCATGTTTTATTTGAATATGCTTTTTTTTATTTCACTGATTGTGTCAGTCTACTATGTGCTAAATACTGTATTTGATTAGAACTTTTCTGATTGTTTTAAAAAGTAGGTAATGTAAAATATATAGTATAATATAGTATATACTAGAATCATTTCCAGTCATGGCACTTCAGTGGATTGATTTCATCAGTATTTTACAGACCTTAATTTACATTGAAAGTCTTGAAAATTTTCTCGGTTTTAGTGACATCTCAATTTGGAAATAGAAATAGATTTGACTAATAGGTCAGCTTTAGAACTCAAGAGGGAATAAACAGTGTAATAAGAGAAAGATAATTCAAAAGATAACCTACAGTGTCTCAAGATTTAAGGTGCCCAAATTTGTAGGTCAAGGGACTGAAATTGTACCAAAAATATACCAAAGTAAAAAAAAAAAAAAAAAAGACTTTATAAAATAAAATAGAAATTGTTTCTAAAATTAAAAATAAGGCTAATGGAAGACTATATAATCTAACAGCGATAATTTCAATGGACAAGATGGGGAGACATTCAGAATTTATTCTTTCTTATTTATGGATTGCTTGTAGATTTTGATGCATTAGTTGTATAAAAAATAAAAAAAACTGACCAAACTTCCCTTCCCCAAAATAAAAGTTTTACAGTTACTAGGAAAATGTCCACATGACTGAGAATGGTATTACATACCTAAAGAGTTTGGGAGGCAAGATACTAAATCGTGTTTTATCCAAAATTTTCCTGATTTTGTTTCTTCCACCTGAAACAGTATTTGCTTTTATTTTCTTATTTGCTTTCTCTTGTGATGTTTGCTCAATATCTCCTGGTACATCCTGGATTGAGTGGCGATTACTTTTTTTTTCAGCAATTTTGGGAATATGAGGAACACCAGATTTCTCTTGTTCGGTCCTACTAAGTAACTCTTTAAACACTGTGGAAATAAATAAATAAACTTGTCATTACTTTGAATCAGAGTTTTTTATCAACAACAAATTTTAAGAACATGGTCACTTTCTATTACTTGGCCTTTCACAGCCTTATTCATGAAATTTACATCCATCCTTATCAGTTATGTCATTTACTTTTCTTTTCAGTTTATATACCCGACTATACTCCTGATGTTGTCCAAGAGCGACAAAATAAATAAATAAATAAATAAATAAAAAATAAATAAAAAGGAACTGAGGAAAATGGAAAGAAAGTGCACAGACGGCTAGCATGTTTGAGAAGTCCAGGGGCTCCTATTTAGGAAATAAGCAATATAACTGCTAATCAACTCAGCTTTCATTGAAACAGATATTTAGATTCTATTATTTATGTTATTTCTAATGATAACATGAGATGTGATATATGTAAGTATTACATCGGACTTTGTTTTGCAAAATTTAGCCATTAAATAAATGGAAAAAGCTTTGTTTGACCTGTTTTTACCAGAAATAAATAGGACTAAATTTGGTAACATGACAATTTCCTCAATCACATTCATGAGACTTATGTCACTCAGTAAAATAAAGCAACGAATGAACATTCACAACAGTGGTCTGAAGTAAAAAATCAATCTTCTTTAGATAACGTTCTACAACCTTCAGTGTGGTGAGTGCACCATCCTGAAGGAGGGCCCCAGTGCATTGGGGGGACTGGCCTGTCTAGCAAGCTCTTGTCTAGATTCAATTTTTCTCCTTGTGAGAGGAGCTATCTCTCCCTGAGATCAGGCTAAAGAAAAATATACCCGTAATAAGTGACTCATTTTCCAGTTAAAAAAAATATCACCTTTTTTTCATTAAGTAATGTCATAAAAAGGTTTTTTTGGTTGTTATTTTAAATGTGTGTTCTTAAATAAGGCAGATCAACTGGTAGAGAAAAGAAAAAATTAAGGCTCTAACCAGTTGACTCAGTGGTAGAGCATCAGAACAGGGTGTAGATGTCCAAGGTTTGATTTCCAGTCAGGGAACACAGGAGAAGGGACCATCTGCTTTTCCACTCCCATGCCCCCTCTCTTCTCCTCCTGCAGCCATGGCTCAAACCGTTGGAGCAAGTTGGCCCCGGCATTGAGGATGGCTCCATGGCATCATCTCAGGCCCTAAAATAGCTTGGTTGCCGAGCAATGGAGCAGTGGCCCCAGATGGGCAGAACACTGCCCAGTAAGGAGCTTGCTGGGTGGATTCTGGTCCAGGCCTCCCTCTCACTTAAAAAACAAACAAACAAACAAAAAATTAAAAAGATAAATGCTAAAGAAGAAGGTAACTTTTCTAAAGACTTGTGGTGCCTGCAGGGGTCTGAATGGAAGATAGTGGGTACATATTTTTTTTAAATGCAGGTCTTCAGCCCTGTGAGATGTAGAACCTCAGCATATCAGTAGGTGTAGCTTTGAGCAGTATCACTCTGTATCTTCATAGAAGAAAACTATAAATTGTATGAAAGTGCCCACTGAAATCCTAACCACTGATGATTATGATATTTTTTTCAGTTATTTTTTAGGACAAATCAATTTCTACAACATCAAGGACTAAAAAGCAAGATTCAAATGAACAAAGCCATAAGAATTGACACATTACAACCAAAAATAATTTGGTTTTCAGTTGTAAAACTCGACCATTTTGAAAGTTTCAATCAGAATGACTTAACATTACCAAAACATATTGTAAGCTTATGCAAGCACATTTTCTGCCTTCAAAATAGAGGAAATCTTTAGGAGTCACCTTTCAAAGACACTCCGCTTGATTGAAATATACTAAATTCCTTTTTTCTATTTTTTAATTTCAATCTATTTTAAGCCATGTGGGAAAGGTAAAAATACTTTTTTGAGCTAAAATCAAGATATCCATTCATTCAGAAAATATCTGCTTTGCCTGACCTGTGGTGGCGCAGTGGGATAAAGCATCAACCAGGAACACTGAGGTCGCCGGTTCGAAATCCTGGGCTTGCCTGGTCAAGGCACATATGGGAGTTGATGCATACTGCTCCTCCCCCTTCTCTCTCTCTCTTTCTCTCCCTCCTTTCCTCTCTCTCTCTCTCCTTCCTCAGAAAAAATGGAATAAAGTACTTAAAAAAAAAAAAATTAGAAAATATCTTCTAACTTATAAATATGTCAGGAACTATACTAGATATCTGCAGAGTCCCCCTGCTGTGAAACATACAGTCAGTCTAGTCTAAGAGACAGTCTAACATAAGGGACAGAGAGAACATATGAGACGTACTAATTAGACAGCAGGAAAGGGAAAATCTTCCCTGATTAAGACATTGTGTAAGAAGAGGTCAATAAGTAGATTTTAATTAGGTAATGGGAGGGGAAGGAGGAATGATTCTAGGTAGAGCAAATCTCTAGTTCAAAGTCCCTGTGGTAAAAGGAATGTTTAAGAAAATAAAGATGACTAGAGAGCAAAGGAGAAAAGTGGCAAGCTAATGCAATGGTGAGGTGTCTGAATTTCCTGTTAAGAGCAACAGATCTCTGAATGGGCAGCAGATACCTCTGGCAGTGGCGTGCATGTAAGGCTCAATAGTGTACAAAGTAGTTGATACCTTCACTGGACTTGCGAATATAAGCAAAAATCTGTGGAGGCTCTGATTCATAGATAAAGAAATGTCTGTGTTGAATTAAAAGAAAATAGTTAAAGACAAAAATGAACGGATGGTGAGCAAATGTAATTATAATACCATTAAACAACACTACCAGATATATGGGCTAGAAAGGAGCCCATATATGTGCCAGGAATAAATAAAAGTTTAACATTTGATTAAAATTTTCTTACTCTCTATATACAGGTATGTGTGTGTTTACACACATACAAACAATAAAGCAAATATTTGCAACCTTTAAGACAATTGATGTTCAAACTAATCAAAAGACGAATAACTCAATATAAAAAATGGACAAATAAAAAGACTATAAAAAGAAATATTAACATGTAAAAAAATGCTCAACCCATTATTATTATTATTATTATTATTATTATTATGTGAGAGGAGGGGAGATAGCGAGGTGGACTCTCACATACATCCTGACCGGGATTCACCCAGCAACCCCCATCTGGGGCCATGCTCAAGTACCAAGCTATTTTTAACATCTGAGGCTAATGTGCTCCATCCAACTGAGCTATATACTCAGTGCTCAGGGCCGAGCCCAAACCAATCCAGCTACTACTGGCTGTGGGAGGGAGAAAGGGAGGAGGGATGGTAGATGGTAGCTTCTCATGTGTGCCCTGACCAGGAATCGAACCTGGGATGTCCACATGCTGGGCCGATGCTCTATCCACTGAGCAACCGGCCAGGGCCTTCAACTACCCTCATTATTTAAAGAATGCACAATAACTATGAAGTTGATTATGCACAGTGCAGAGCTGTTCTTATACACTGATGAAGTGTAGAGTATGCAGACTGGAGTAAACTTTTGGAAAATAAAACTCTAGTAACTGTCAAAAGGAATTCCACTTTGAGAAATTTAAAGGTGTGTCTATATTAGCACAAAAAATAACTATAAAGAACTTTTATTACATCATTCTAAATAACAAAAACTGATAAGCTAAAACATCAGTTCAAAAGGTTATGATAATAATGCACTGGAATTCTAATGCAATAACAATTACACAAGAAGTAAACCTGTATGAACTCATGTGGAAAGATACAGAATACTGTATATATGATAGTATCAGTTCATGGTGTATCTTTCTAGTGTTTTAATTCTCAAGACTTTATAAATTAAAATGCTAATACATTATCTGAGTGGTGGGATTTTATAAGATGTTAGAAAGTTGTGAAAGCCAAGAGGAACAGATACACTATAATTCCAGAGAAAGAAGAAGGGAAACTGAGCCTGCCAGCTGTTTTCTCTCTGGGGTCATTTGCTGAGTCTAACATGAGGTGTGGATCAGAGAAATGGGCTCCACTATAGAAAGAGACTTTGGATGGCTCTGCGTACTGGCATAAAAAAGGGAACAGAGCAAAGCCCGAAAGCAGTGTCACTGTCTTTGCCTGGGATATCGCTATTAGCAGTGTCGCATACTTTGAGATCTTCTTTACTGTCATGCTGTTAAACACTGTTTTATACTATTTTGTATTTTTACACATAATATTTGACACCAGTCAGTAATTATTATGTGCCTTTAATAAAAAGTTAGAGGTATAAGAACCCTATGAAACAGAGCTGGAGAAACTGAAGCTTTGAGAGATTCAATAATTTGATCTTGGTGACAGAGCCAGCTCTGCTTTTGTATTTTCCAAAATCAGAATCCTTTTAGTTTTAACCCAAAAGTTGATGTTTCTAGAGACTTGTTTCAAACTCCAGGAAATTTACTCTCTGGTCAGGTTCATTGTTTAATTAATACATTATTAGGAATTGCAAAGACAGTTATTTACCAGACTGTACATGACATAATTCAGTAAAAGGAACTCAAGTGAAAAGAGAAAAAATAACATGTTTCATTTTTCATTATGAGTAAGTGCAGTATAAAGAGAAGCCAAAGAGGAAAAAAAAAATAGAACATACTTCCTTTTCCATAGACGTAGCTTTTAAAGCCAACTCATTTCTCAAATTACAACCTAAATGACCTGGAGGAATTTTTCCTCCCCACTTCATAAGAACTAAAATTTTCTATGCTAGTTTTCAATTGTTATACTGTAGTCCTCCTCAGAATGTTAGGGAAAATCCAAAGGTATTCAATAAAACCAAACTATAGTAAGTCATTTCTAAATGTTTAAAAAAACTAGTAGCTTCAAATTAAAGGTACAAGCTTCATTCAAATATAAACAGGATCAAAATACACATCAGGCACAGTAATCAACATTTTTACATAAAAGTAAACTATTTTTTAAAGTTTATAATTTACTGCTTAATTCAATGCTTTATTCACTTTATTTCCATGAAACAGCTAATCTCACATTCATATAATTATTTCATAAAGCTAGCCAAAACATTAGAAGATTGATTCGCACATTATCAGAGGGGGAAAGCCTAATTCTGACTTCTAAGTTTCATTCAGGTCACTTTAAGTCCCACTCAGTATCTTCCAACATAGTACAGTAGACATTTTATAAACGAATAACTGAATATACTTGTACAAGTGTTTTAGAATGTACTTTCTAAAGTAACAAATACAAATAATAAAACTAAAATTTTAGAATACATAATACTATATCTCAACATCAAAGATCCTAAAAATTCTAGTTTAGATGAAAACATTTTTACATTTTACTATTCTTTTTATTGTGATGACTTTTTTCTATTATAAATAAATAAATCAATAAAGCTCAGTTTTTACAAAAAAACTCACCAAAAATGTTTGTCTTCACAGTAAGTGCAAGATGAGTATTATTCCTCAAAATTTCAAGGGCCTTCACAAGTGTAATATTCTCAAAGTTTTGCCCATTTACTTCCATTATCTTCAAGAAAAGATTTGAAAAATACAAATTAAGACAGAAATATTTGTTACCACTGAAACCTTAAGTTTAATGGTAAAAACCATAAAATGATACTTAAATAAAATGAACCTATAAATGAACAATGGTTACCTCTGTAAGAAGTTAAATTACTCTCTAATATTTTTCTCCACATTGTTGTATTTCCCCAAATCTTCACTATAAACATTTTTTTAAGTTCATTTCCTCTGGGATATTAGAGAAATTAAAAGAAAAAAAAAATAACAGGTTGGTTTATACAAAGGAAAATTTTATTTTGTATTTTTCCGAAGTTAGAAGTAGGGAAGCAGTCAGACTCCTGCATGTGCCCAACCAGGATCCACCCAGTATGCTCACCAGGGGGTGATGCTCTGCCCATCTAGAGCGTTGCTCCATTGCGGCCGGAGCCATTCTAGCACCTGAGGCGGAGGCCATGGAGCCATCCTCAGCGCCCGGGCCAACTTTGCTCCAATGGAGCCTTGGCTGCGGGAGGAGAAGAGAGATAGAGAGAAAGGAGAGGGGGAAGGGTGGAGAAGCAGATGGGCGGTTCTCCTGTGTGCCCTGACCAGGAATTGAACCCAGGATTTCCACACGCCAGGCCAACGCTCTACTGCTAAGCCAACCAGCCGGAGCCAATAAAATTTTTAATTATGTTATCAGTTCATAATAATTATTGTAAGTATGTACAAATTTTAGTGAAACACTCTAAATGCAAATTTATTGCATTTGAAAGAGATAAAAGTGGTACTCTAAATACATCTAATAATATCCATTGCCACTGACTGAATCAGCCAGTCCAGAAGCACTCAACATAAACTGTAGTGTGGTTCTTCTTCCATGTAACACTGTTGACCCTTCCAGAAAGGCTTCCCATACTTGCTGTACCTCTGGAGCTTATTTAAAAAACACTAATTCCAAGGATAAAGGATAAAGAGATAAACATAATGAACAAAAAAGCAGCAGCTCAGAGGACAGATCTCAGGGACTGATACAAAAATTCCAAAAGAATAAAAAAGAGTGAGAAACAAAATATTAAGAAATAAAATCACAGAAGTAAAATTCCTACAGTTGGAAAAGTATTCTCTTCATACAGAATTGCATCATCTAGCACATAAAAAGTAATAATAAAGATATTTTAAACATATCTTATTAAAATTTTGTATTCCAAGTACAGAAAACAAGAAACTGTAAGTACCACTGTAGGGATGGAGGTGAGGACCAAAGGTACTTAGAAAAATAAAAGCTGGTTTAACTTCTCTTGAACAACAAACACTAAGATGTGTTTAAAAGTGACTTAAAAGTTTTTTGGGAAAATAACTGACCAAAGAATTTTACACTCCACTGAACAAAAGCATTACCAGACATGCAATGATAGTACCCATTTTCCCTTTTTGAAAAAAGTACTAGAAGACACTGTGAGATGAACCAAATAATGGGGAAATACAGCATAGATGAAAGTGCTCAATGAAATCAGTAAGGTAAGTGTAAATGTGTAAATACCATATTTCCCATGTGTAAGATGCACTTTTTCCGAAAAATTTGGAGTCTAAACACTGGGTGTGTCTTATACAGTGTTTGTAGATTTTTTTTACTTGCTACTTGTATTTCCCACTTTTTCACACTTTTGCGCTTATTGTTGAAAACACTTATTTGTCATCAGGCACAGATAAGGACAAGCTAATCGATGGGAGTTCTGACAGCGATGAGGAGTTGTATGAATTTTATGATGAATAAAACTTGCATTCAAAAACTTTATGTAATACATTTTTTCCAAATTTCAGGCCCCAAAATTAAGGTGCATTTTATACATTGGATCGTCTTTTTTTTTTTTTTTTTAATAATTTTATTTTTAATGGGGCAACATCAGATCGTCTTATACAAGGTCTACCAGAAAGTTCTGTCTGTTTTTGGAATAAAACAAAATACAAATTTTTCTTACCGTCAATAAACTTTATTAAATAATATAATTGCCATTATTATTGATTTCTTGCCAGCGTGAGGGCAATTTGTATATCCCATTTTTGAAAAATGTTTTATCTTTTGATGCGAAAAATTGAACCAATGCTTGTTTGATATCTTCTTCATTTTTGAATTTTTGCCCTTCAAAAAATTTTGTAAGGACAAAAACAAGTGATAGGTGGAGGGTGCTAAGTCCGAGGAATATGGTGGATGTGACAGACATGCTTCTGTAGCATTTCTTCCTTGTTGAAATTCGTACAAATTACAGTGCGTAAATTAACTTTATCAGTAGCCATGGGTACACTATCGCTTCACACATAAGACTAACGTGAGTCAACTTTGTTTTAGTTAAAGTGCTACGGCAGTATGTATACATTAAGTGATAAAAATAGAGAGGCACACATGCACCGAATAAACATGTGCTTACGTGTCAAAACTTGTTGTGATAGAAATGGACAGAACTTGGCCCTGGCCGGTTGGCTCAGCGGTAGAGCGTCGGCCTGGCATGCGGGGGACCCCGGTTCGATTCCCGGCCAGGGCACATAGGAGAAGCGCCCATTTGCTTCTCCACCCCCACCCCCTCCTTCCTCTCTGTCTCTCTCTTCCCCTCCCGCAGCCAAGGCTCCATTGGAGCAAAGATGGCCTGGGCGCTGGGGATGGATCCTTGGCCTCTGCCCCAGGCGCTAGAGTGGCTCTGGTCGCGGCAGAGCGACGCCCCGGAGGGGCAGAGCATCGCCCCTGGTGGGCGTGCCGGGTGGATCCCGGTCGGGCGCATGCGGGAGTCTGTCTGACTGTCTCTCCCCGTTTCCAGCTTCAGAAAAATACAAAAAAAAAAAAAAAGAAATGGACAGAACTTTCCGGTAGGCCTTATACATGTGAAAATACGGTATTTATAAGTAATAAATGTATAAAACAACGCAAATGAAAGTATTCTTTAAGAAGAATGTTAAAAAATGACAATCTAGATCTGAAATCTCGGACAGTTTCAACAATACTTGGGGAGGCTGAGGAAGAAGTAAAATTTCTTTTCTCAGGAATGAAATCATTGGATATCAGTGATTTTCTTCTGTGAAGAATGAGATTCCTTTTTTTTTTTTTTACAGGGACAGAGAGATAGAGAGAGAGAGAGAGTCAGAGAAAGGGATAGGCAGGGACAGACAGACCGAAACGGAGAGAGATGAGAAGCATCAATCATCAGTTTTTCGTTGCAACACCTTAGTTGTTCATTGATTGCTTTCTCATATGTGCCTTGATCGCGGGCCTTCAGTAGACGGAGTAACCCCTTGCTCTAGCCAGTGACCTTGGGTCCAAGCTGGTGAGCTTTTGCTCAAACCAGATGAGCCCATGCTCAAGCTGGCGACCTCGGGGTCTCGAACCTGGGTCCTCTGCATCCCAGTCCAACGCTCTATCCACTGTACCACCGCCTGGTCAGGCAGATTCCTTTTTTTTTATTTGATAGATAGGGACAGACAGACAGGAACGGAGGGAGATGAGAAGCATCAATCATCAGTTTTTTGTTGTGACACCTTAGTTGTTCATTGATTGCTTTCTCATATGTGTGTTGACCATGGGCCTTCAGCAGACAGAGTAACCCCTTGCTCAAGCCAGAGACCTTGGGTTCAAGCTGGTGAGCTTTTGCTCAAACCAGATGAGCCCGTGCTCAAGCTGGCGATCTTGGGAGTCTCAAACATGGGTCCTCTGCATCCCAGTCCGACGCTCTATCCACTGCGTCACTGCCTGGTCAGGCAAGAATGAGATTCTTGAATGTGTTTACAATGAATTACTGGAACAATAAGTATACTGACTCCAGAATTCTCAGTACTAGGTATCTTTAATAAGTAGTCCGGGATAAGGCCCTGAAACTTCTATTTTAAAAAAAATTCCCTCTTAAGTAAAGAAAGAATGGGATTATTATAATTTTATGTCCGAGTTTCTTTACCCCTTGCGTTACTGACATCTGGGCTGGAGAATTCTGTTGTGGAGGCTGTTCTGTTGTGGGGTATAGTAGCCTGTTTAATAGTGTCCGTGGCTTCTATCCACTATATGTAAACAGTAACCCCCAAGTCATGACAATTAAAAATACTTCCAGACACTGCCAAATGTCTCCTCTGGGAGGCCAAGTCACCCTCCGTTTGAGAAGACTGTTCTGAGTTATAGAACAACTTCTAATGTGAATGTCTCAAATTAAAAAAAAAAATACCACAGTTCAGTTAAAAGTAACATAAAGTCACATTCTGAATTCATGAATGAACTAAAACAATTTTCAAATGGGAAAAAGTAAGCTTCCCAAGTGATTCAACTAGATTTGGGAAACTACTCTTTGCTGTGTATGAGAATCATCTACAAAGAGCTTTGAGAGAAGTCTAGATTTCCAGACTTCACCTCTGGAGAATGTGATTAATATGATTAACAGGACTGATATGAACCTAGGAATTGCTTTTTTTAGTAATAAGGTTGTCAGTAATCACATTTTGAAATACACTGCTCTGTAGTTACCTAAAGCCTACAAGGAGAGAATAAATCCCTATCAACTTTCTCCCAGTCTTTTTTCTAGTCTCTTACCTGGATCGCTACTTATAAATGCAGTTTTGCTATTATATGAACATTATTTATACTGAAACCAACATTTATGGCCACTGAGACTTTAGAATGTCATGAGCGGAAGTGTGCTCCTTCCAAGCGAGCTCTGTGGGATACCCTGAAGTTGCCAGATGCAGCTTCTCAATCCTTGGAGGATGGGCAGAAACACTCAGAAAGGTCGTGCTGATGACCATGATGTTTCTGGCCAAACTCTAACAAATTTTCCATTGAAAGTAATAAATATATGACAAATATATTTTTAAAATAATCCGTTTTAAAATTCCTTGTCTAAAAAAGCAGCTCAAACAGTATTTCCTTAAATTGATCATGCTTATTTGAAAAAATAACAGATGAGGAAAAAAGGAGACATATTACTTAAAAGAAGGCTTTAATTTAAGTGGTTGGTTATTCACTTACCTTACCAATTATCAACCAGTGTGGCACAAGAATTTTTAAAACGTGCAATACCTGAATATTTAGTCAGGGGCACTGACCACTTTTTCCTTAGATTGTCAAATGAAAAAAGATAACAGCCAACACAACAGTAGCCATCCAGTGTGAACAAATCAAAATTATATTGACTTTTTTTGTCAGACTAGTGAAAAATGTACTTTTTGATATGATGCAAAATTTTAGTAATTAGTTTACGTGTGCCACAAAGTGGGAAAGTTGAAATTGAGTGACTTACCTGATCACCACGCTTCAGCCCCGCCTCAGCGGCTCTGCTGCTAGGTTCTACTCCTTCCACAAAAACACCGAAGCCCTTTTCACTTCCTCCATTAAGGCTGAAATGCAGAGGGGACTCTCGGGAGGCCTTTTGCAGCACAATCTGCCTCCACTTAGCCTTTGCAGCACATGCAATATTCAGTAACCGGAGATGACCATTCATTTTCTAGAAAGTAGAAAAGGGAAAAACATATATACAAATGTATGTATCTACTCCTATAGGATTTTCAAAAATTACCTAAAATTATTAGAATTAGAGCTATATTTGAAATACAGAGTAAAGAACATATAAGCCATGTTAAATAGAACTGAAAAAGGGAAAACTTCCACCCCAGAGCCCTCTCAAGAATCTCTTAATACAAAAACTTCTAGATAATCACGGGTTAGAAAAGATTTCAAAGTGATATCTCATTCAGAGGAAGATGACAAGAAAACTATTCCTTATTTCCTTAACTTTCCCTAATAGTATGTATTCTCTTATCTCCTGGCTGTTATAAAAAACTCAAATTATTTTTAAAACCTTAAAGGACCCGAAGCACCTTTTGTAATATACTGCTCACAAAAATTAGGGGACATTTCAAAGTGAATATGAAGTGATAAAATATCCCCTACTTTTTGTGAGCAGTGTACTACCTGATATTCAAAGATACATTCATGTTTTCACCTCCTCCAGGAACGTTATTCCTATATTATTTTAGACCTTCCTTAAACTTAATAATATTCTAATTCCAAGGTTCTAACACCAGTTTAATATTCAACTACTCTCAAATAGTGTAATTTGTATAAATCTCATGTCTGTAACAAGAAGCTCAATGTTTTTCAGAATAGGGGTGAAGTGTTACACCTGTTCTGATCCTATACAACATACCTGAGAGTACAAAGTAGAATTTTATAAGTAATTGAGGAACTGGCTGATTATTGGGGAAAAAAAAATCCCATGATTTGTTCATCAGCCCTTTGAGTATCTCCACAGCCAGCACTGGGAGAGAGACCTAAGTGATGGAGGCCTCTAGGACCTCCTAATCAGGTTCCCCAGTGCCACTCATTTTCCCCACTGTGCATAACGCAGATGTGATGTTCAAAAGGCTACAAGAACCATGGGGTAGGAAAAGGGCAAAAATCTGCCAACTTTCCTCTCTTTATGCAACTCGATCCACTTATACTCTATAAGTAATGACAATAATTCTTGAGCTTTTGCTATGTGCCAGGTTTTGTTCTCAGATTGTTATATTCATTAGCTCATTAAATCCACAAAACATTCCCAATAAATGGGGGACTACTATGTATAAAATAAGACAACTGAGGCACAAAAGTTTACGCAACTTGTCCAAGTTAATATATAGCAAGTGGTGGGTTTTGGTTTTTAATTCCGGGAATGACTCCTCAAGCTGTATAATTATCTGCTTCAAATTGCAGTGGCTCGAAGCAGACAACACAGTTGCAGTACAAAGTTGTATATCTAGCAGGAAGAATGAAACAGATTTATAAATAGCTATCGTAAATGTTAAGAGGACCTTGAGGTGACTATCTTAGGTGCTGAATAGAGTAAGTGAAATCTAATGCAGAAGGGAGACTTAGTCTAATGTAGATCTGATATATATAACAGGCTTTGAAGGGTGCACAGTTTCAAATAGCAGTACTGGAACAGGAGAATTCTAAATTGAGAAAACTGGAAAACAGTATAATCTGGTTGGCTATAATCCAGGATGCACAGGAAAAGGTTTAAAAACGTAGATAAGGGACCTGAATATATGGGTGAGAAATCATTTTGGTAGAAAATACTATGGTATATTGACAGAGATAATTCAACTCATTTGTGGCTTAAAAAGAATCTTTTGGCCACAAAGAATAGGTTAGAACAGTGGTAGTCAACCTGGTCCCTACTGCCCACTAGTGGGCGTTCCAGCTTTCATGGTGGGCGGTAGCGGAGCAACCAAAGTATAAATAAAAAGATACATTTAACTATAGTAAGTTGTTTTATAAAGATTTATTCTGCTAAACTTAGCGAAAATCTGACAAAGTACTTGGTAAGTAATTATTATTATATGCTTTAACTTGCTGTAACTCTGCTTTATAAATTTTATAAAGTAAAGGTACTTCCCTACTTTATAAATCACCATTACTGTGGAACTGGTGGGCGGTTAAAAATTTTACTACTAACAAAAGTGGGTGGTAAGTATAAAAAGGTTGACTACCCCTGGGTTAGAAGGAAAAGAGACTATCTAAAATTAGGAGACTCTTATAATAGATCAGTCATAAGGAAATGAGGCCCTAAACTGAGGAGTGAAGAAGAAATGGCTGAGAGAGAGATCATGGGAAATATGTGTATGCCTAAATCAGTGACCCAGATGACTTTAGCAATTGACTGGACATCTTGGCCAGAGAATTCAAGGAAGAGTGGGGACCACATATATGTACCAGAGTTTATAAGCATGCGGGACAGGGAGAAAACATATTAGCCTTAAAGCAGAAACAAAAGAGTCAGGAGGAAGTATGTTTGTTTGGGTCAGAGTGGCAGAGGACAAGCAGAAGAATAAAATATGGATTTGGAAGTTCTCAGAACAAACATTCAAGACACAGGAGAAGATGAAAGCTGTTCTGAATTGCTGTTTTGGGGCAGAGTGAAGGAGGGATCCCTAAACTTTAAAAAAAAAAAAAAAAAAAAGTAAAATCTTTTGAGCCTTACTGTATCTTCCAGATTTTTTTCAAATTCCTCCAGAAATCGAGTCATAGCAGGATCACCTTCAAAATCATTAAAATGGTTATTTACCCATAATAATACAATCCGTGTTACCTGTAGAAACATGAAAGAGGCAGCATACTGTTATAAGGGGTATTCTTTTGCAAAAATAGATTCCAAAAGCATGTCCAAAACTGAGTTTCACAGCTAAATTCCTATCCTATCTTGATTTATTACCTCTTCTTTTCTTCAAAGAGTGTTCTTGTTTTAGCCCTTATAGTTAGGCCTCTGGTCCATTTTGGGTTAATTTTATATTTGGTTTAAGTAAGGGTCCAACATTATTCTTCTGCACGTGGGTACCTAGTCTCTAAATCATTTCTGCTCATTTTTAGCATCTTTTATTTCCTCAGCAACCAAAGTATAATTCTGAAGTTGAGGGGTAGGTCTGCAGTTTTAGTTTCCTAAATAAGAGAGTTCCACAATCCGACTACATCTAACTTTTTTCTTTTAAAATACAACTCGGACACACTAGACAATATGGCCCTACTTTTATGTTTCTTATAATAACTCAATTCTACCAGTTTGTATGGTATTACTAGTCTTTCCATTAAATGTACAAATATCCCCTAAAATAAGATATAATCTATTTAAAAAAGCAAACAATGTTTAATGGAAAAAATCCTCAAATACAGATTTAAATAAGTCACAGCAGATATAAGTTAAGGTAAAAAAGACCATCTGTTTTCAAATAATTTCAACATATTTTATTTTGGCGCTACAATCAATCTAAGCTCTCGTCAAAAAAATTTACTTGTAAATATTCTTTCTGAACTATCAATCAACTTTTAAATTTCCTTCAGAAACAACTATTTTGAGAAAGTTCAAAAATCTCTCATACAACTCTTGTTTTCTGAATTGATAGCTACACCATCACGTTATTCCAGTTTTTGTCTTTTAAGGCTCATATACACTTTTAACATGCTATTTTGTCACAAAAGTAACTACAACACAGACATATATAAATACTGGCTCACTTATTTTTTTAAATAAGCATTTATCAACTGCAAAAGGTCTTATGAACAAAAATTCAATCACTTCTGTGTCCTTTATATTTTATAAAACCAACCTTATCCCTTAAGCTGTCAATTTTAAACCATCCCAATAGCTTGATCCCAACATCCAAAGGACTTTCAAGAAATGTCCTATAAGTTAACAGAAAATCTTCTATATATGTTGGGTCCACAATGGAATGCTCTTCTATTAAATGCATGATGAGACGCTCAGGTGTTGCCTAAAAATCCAAGGATAGAAAAGATTAGAAAATAAATAACTCAGAAACCAAAGAACTCCTATTAATCACTTCTCTTTCTGGCCACTCCACTAGGTAAGTCCTCAAAGAAGAGTTTCACCTTTAAAACACTTATTAGTACTGAGATTAGATAGTCTCTACAGGTTATAATCCATTAGTATCCAGAGGTTTAGCGAGAGAGAAAGAGGAATAAAAATTTTCTCAACTATAGCTGTTTTTACTGGCATTTCATCATAGCAGGGCTTCTGAACTTCTCTGATTTACCCATGTGTGGACTGTTACTGCCACTTATCCTGCAATGAAGAGATGTAATCATGACTGTCTCAAGGCAACAGAAAAGGTTAGAGTTAAACTTAAAACTTTCCTTCTAATTTAAACATATTATAAATTCTCTTCTGCCTCAGGCTATAAGAACACACACCAGTTCAAGATAGCATTTTTTTTTTACTTCCCAGTTTTTCCATGCAATTCACCATCTTGATAAGAACCAGTTCTGTAGTTTTTACATTAATTCAGAGTTTTAACTGCTTACCTGTCTCCAAATTTATAAAAAGGAATATAAACAACATTTATGTACTGCTCGCTCATCTTTGAGCTTCTAAATCAATGTTAAAATTTATTACCTTTGCAGCCTTTTAAAAATGGATACACAGAATATAGAAATAAACCAGATGTTAAGCCAAATACATATGAAAACCAACTGCCATCTACAACCTCAAACTTCGTTTTGTTTTATTCATCCAAACAATTCATGGGCCAGAACAACTGTATAGGAAACATATACCAATACTAATAATGTTTGTATCTAAGAAATTTTTTTTAAGAAAGTACCCACTGCTGACAGCATATGTAAATCATCCCCTAGCAGGAAGTCAGAAGTAAGGCTCTTCATATAACCTATTTAAGAGACAAGGCAACAACACATCGTTCCTAATCTTCTTCCACCCTCAAAACACTCAAGAGTACCAAATTGGGTTTATCATTTAGGCCAATCATGATCTGAAGTCTCTTAAATCCGGTTCTTAGATCACGTATAGGGAAGTCATGGGTGGAAATGATCAACATGTTAAAGAAAGCCATTATGCTGATTGGCTAAAGCAGTGATTTTCAATTGGTGTGCCACAAGAATTTTTAAAACATGCAATAACTAGTCATGAGCACTGAACTTTTCCCCCTCAGATTGTTAAATTTAAAAATGACAACAGCCAACACAATAGCCACCAGATGTGAATAAAAATCACACCCATTTTTTTTGTCAGATCACCAAAACATATATTCTTTGATGTGTCATAGAATTTTAGCCACAGTTTATGTGTGCCACACGGTGAGAAAGGTGAAAATCACTGGGCTAAATCACTGAGGCAGGGTACCTGTGGAGACTAAGCTATACATTTAAAACTTTATATAAAGATGAGTCCCACAGTCATGTAAAGATGTGTCATGGAGGTGCTCACTAGCATCTAATGAGGTAGGATTCTGGGAGACAGGGTATATAGAGTTGGCAGATGAAGGAGATGGTTAACCATTTAGAGACTGGTCATGAGGCACTCATCTATAAGTATCAATAATTACATAGAGCATAAAAAGAACCACTGTTGGAGAAGGTACTTACAAATGGAAAGGCAAGGCTAGAAAAAACTGTGGTATAGCAATGGAATTGGGAGTACTGGTATGAATTCTAGATTATTACAGATAGATGGAGAGATATACAGAAGTTATAGATGTGTATGTATTTATAGCTAATACTGACATCTATTTCCAAGCTCTGTCTGAGGAGAGGTTCTAGAAGTAATGACACCTCAGTGGCAATGAACAGAGTAAGTGCCCAGATCTTGGTTTTCAAATGCTGTTCTCCACTGGAAGATCCAGGAAACTCAAGAGAAATGGCTGATTCCAAAGCTTGTAAAGGAGAAATAAAAGACAAACCTGGAACATCTTGTTTTGCCAGCTAATAAGGATGCTCTAAAAATAATAGGCAACATGCCAAAAAGATAAAGGAGTCAGCCTAAGACAGTCTCACTGGCCAACTCTGGATAAGGTGACTATCAAAAAAAACACTGATGGTAATGAAATAAAACACGAGTCCATACTGATATAATTAAATTAATGGGGGAGAAGGGAATGCTCATCCTTACAGCAGTATGAAAATAAATGTAGAAAAAAATAATGAAAATAGAAAAATCACCATCTCAGCCAGCAGTAGTCAATGGAAGTAAAGACTGGTAAATAGAGATTTGCAGGATATATTGCCAATATCCCAGAACATCTTTCCTCCAAACACTCATCAGTCAAAGGGTAAAATGGTGACTTCACAGTGAAGAAACCTGGCAAACAGACACGAATGTGACGAGGTGATTAAGTGGCAGGACAGGCTGATGTGAGTGCTCCCTGGCAGGATGCACTGGGAAGAGCGCAGCACTGACCCAGACGTCCTGCCTCGAAGCAGGACTTGAGTCTGGTCCAGAGGAAACACGGACTAGATCCAGGCTGAGGGTTATACGAGAGAATATAGGGTCTGTCTTTAAAACTACTGAGAACATAAACAGGGAAAGACTGTTCCTGGGGGAGAACGTAGTGACATGACATGAATGCAATCGCATTCCCAGATGATATCCTGGACCAGAAAGGAAGAAGAGCCACTGCCAGAATTGCTGAACATTTAAACAGGGTCTGTGGGCTAACGGGTTTTACTTTATCAATGTTCATTTCCTAATATGAGTATGGTATTTACATAAGAGAGTGTTATTATTTTGAAGAAATATACAATGGAAAATTTAGGACTGTAAGGCATCACATCTGCAGACTGCTCTAAAATGGTTCAGAAAAAGACTTGATAATGAGGCAATGCAGTGAAATGTTAACATATAGGGAAACTGAGACAGGGAGCTCTCTTAAGTTTGAAATAATTTAAAAATAAAGTATTAAAAAAATAAGCCCTCACAATGCCTGACCTGTGGTGGTACAGTAAAATAAAGCATCAACCTGGAATGCTGAGGTTGCCAGTTCAAAACCCTGGGCTTGCCCGGTCAGGGCACATATGGGAAGCAACAGCTATGAGCAGATGCTTCCTGCTTCTCCCCATCCGCCCCTCCTCTATTTAAAAAAAAAAAAAAATCAGTCAAAAAAACAAACAAACAAAAAAAAACCCCACAAAAAACAAAAACAACCCCAAAAGAAACCATAAGCCCTTACAAAAAGATAGCCTATAGGCAATCTATCCATATGTTCATCTTTACTGCATACAAAAGTTACACTTAATAGTTCAGAAAAGAAAGTGTTGAGAACTAGCCTATTTTGAGTACCAATCTAATATCAGTCCCTCATATTCTTAAATAAGTGCCTGCATTTATAACATGTTTACTTATTTTGGAACCAAGATTAACTGGAAAACAGAAACAGTAATGAATTTATTTCCTCTCTTACAATTATGATTGCTCTATTTTATAACTAGAGGGCTTTAAAGAGACAGAAGAGTAAGGGAATAGGAGAGGCAAGGGAGCAAGGGTTAGAAGAGAGGGAGTCAAAGAAGGGAAAGCATTGTGGGCATCAATACTCAGACTCTACAATGTGCTAATGCTTTTGATTTATCTCATTTAGCCCTAATAAAGCCTTTTATATCATCCCCATTTGCAGATAAGAAAACTGAGTTAATGCCTGATTCAATGGCACACTGAATCTTCATCTAGGATGCCTTATGCCTTCATGGTTGGTCCTTTCATTTTGTTTTGTTTTAATATTGCTGTTCTGATGAAATCAACTCCCATTATCAATGGATCATAAAATGAATTTAAGAAGAAAAACTTTAACCAGTATAGCCTAAAATAATATCCTATTTATACTGATATTAAATAGCAATGTCACTCTTTATCACTAAAATGTGTAAAAACCAACTTAGGAAAAGGCAGAAAGAATCAAATACTGTTATTTAAATTAGATTTCAAAGTTAGTGAATTGTCCTGCATTACTCAAAAAGTGGTTCAGAGTGTTCTGGTCAAGATGAAATCTTTATTCCATCAGTGACTAGAATAAGAAGTAAAAACACCCACCTTGATTACTATGTGTCCTTTCCTGGTTCCACTCCGATCTAGTTCACGGTGCTCATGCACCATAACAATTTCTCCCTCTTCTTCAACTTTATGGGTGTTTTTTTCCACATGATTTAAAATTCTCCAATAATCCTGCTGGGCTATGCAGACAAACTGTCCGAGAACAACATGGGGACAATGAATAAATCTATAGTACATAAATATATCACTGTGCACTAAGGCAGAGCACAGCGGGAGAAAATCAAGTGGCATCAGCTCTTCTTTATTAAATCACTTTAATCCTTAACAAAAATCAAGGCAAAATAAATAATTCACTCACTAAGAAACCAAGAAATCTTTGAACTTAAATTCTGCTCTAAAAGGAGAAGTAACAATATGCAAAGAAAACATGAAGCACAAATTAGAAACAACTCAGAAGTTCCTTTTTCTTTCCTTTATTAAAAAAAAAATGAGCTGGCTAGTATTAGACAGAAATTTAACAAACCAGCATTTATTTGGTATATCCTCTTTTAAAAGTTTACAATTTGTTAAATTCACAAATGTGAAATGATATAAAATCTAATTTCCTTTGTTAACTGTGAGCCTTTGAAACTTGTAATTTTTAAATGAAGCTATTTTAAGTGAACAAAGAAAAGAGTACATGAGCTTACCTGACAATCATCTACTTTAGTCCTAACAGCTCCATGCATGTACTGCTTATCCAGGGTGGGAGCAATGCCAAAACTATTTCCCATAAAGAGATTTTCAACTTTTCCATCTGAATGGCTGATTTCTACAGTGCCATTTAAAATAACATACCATGAATCAAGCTATAGAAAAAAAGACAGGTTTTAAGTCTTTTTTAAAAAGTTGTATGTTAACTTTGAAAAATATACAGAACTTCTATATATAATTTTAAAAAGGGAAGATTTGATATATTACTAAATACTGTCAGTAACACCTGATGCCTATTTTACTTTTTTCTTTTAGTCACCAAATGAATTTGGGGAGTTTCACTACTTAAATAATATTATGGTTAAGACTACAGGCTCTTGGAATCTGAGTCTAGTGACTAAATGAGTGATATTGGGCAAGTTATTTAGCCTCTCTATGTCTTAGTTTTTATACTGCTAAAATGGGCATAACAGTACTTACCATAGAACTTTTAAATATATTAAATGAATTTATACTTATTAAGTGCTTAGAATGGTGCCTGGCATATAGCAAGAACCCAAAAGGAAAAAAAAGGTAGCTAGTGATTAATTCAGAAAGACTACTAAAAGCCCAGATTTTAGGACATATCTAATAAACTAGTATTCAAAGATTTTCCTGTTAAGAAAACTGCCTTCATTTAATGGCATTTAATGCTGGAAGGAGATCTCAAGGTCTACTTTGTATCAATGAATTACCACTTATTCTCATTTAGTATCTCTTTTATCAGCCTAAACTCTAAACAATATTATTTAAGGGAAATCTGAATTACCAGTTCTGAAGGAGAAGCACTGGCAATAAGATATTTTTTCAAAGTGTACTTTTTAATATTTCATATTTAAAATATAAAATATACTCATGTGGACAATATAAATTGAGGACAGGAACTGTGCTTGATTTTTCCACTACAATATACTCCCTGTGTCTACATTAGTACCTGGCACAAAGTATGCACACAACAAATTTTTGCTGACAAAACTGTGGAAAAATAGGAGAATACAAAAATTTGTGAAAAAAAGTCCTTCAAAATTCCACTGTTTACAGTTGTTAAAATTTAGTTTATTTTTCTCCTATGCTCATTTTATATTGTTGAAATATTTAGACTACTATGCCTTTAAAAAAATTAATACTATATTCATGTGTTCATCAAACTTTATTTTTTAAAGCACAATCCTGTGTGCCAAATGTATTCTATAACATGGGGAGAAAGTATGTTAACAAACCTAGAAAAGAAACCCCTGCCCTCAAAGAATTTCCATCAAACTTTAAAATGACTTGAATACCTTCACAGTATTATATCCCGTGGATGTATAATAATTTAGTTAACCATTGCTTATAATTGGATTATACTGTGGTCATATCCAACTTTAAAAAATTTTTATTTAGAAAATTACATTTAAAGGGGTGACATTGATCAGAAGAGTACACAGGTTTCAGGCAAACATTTCTATAGCATTTGAACTATTATGTTGTGTACCCATCATCCAAAATCAAATCATTTTCTGTCACTGTATATTTGTCCCTCTCTACTCCCTTCCCCCCAACCCATCCCCCTGATAACCACTTCACTTTTATCTAGGTCCATAAGTCTCAGTTTTATATTAAAAAAATGTTGCGATGATCATTTTCTGGTGTAAGTTTTTGAGTTTTATATTGTCTCAAGGAAAGACATTTATAAGGAGAATAATAGGTTAGAAACTGTTAATACTTTTGAGTCCCAGGTTAAAAATTTTTAAATGACTTTCTAGAAATACTACTGGCAGTCTATAATATTCACTGACTGACACCTCAGCACTATTTTTTATCAATTTGATAAAAAATATAGGGCAGTACTTCCTAACAGCAATTATACCTTTCAATTTCTCTGCATTCTTCCTCCACCTATCCACAAATTGCCATCAAGCACTTCTGAATGCAGAACCGCTACATAAATGCCTCAACTGACAGGAGTCCACCAGGAGGCACAAATAGCAATGAATTTCCCTTATTCTTTTCTTTAAAAAAAAAAAAATAGGCCCTGGCTGGTTGGCTCAGTGGTAGAGCGTCAGCCTGGCGTGCAGAAGTCCTGGGTTTGATTCCCGGCCAGGGCACACAGGAGAAGCACCCATCTGCTTCTCCACCCCTCCCCCTCTCCTTCCTCTCTGTCTCTCTCTTCCCCTCCCGCAGCCGAGGCTCCATTGGAGCAAAGATGGCCCGGGCGCTGGGGATGGCTCCTTGGCCTCTGCCCCAGGCGCTAGAGTGGCTCTGGTCGCGGCAGAGCGACGCCCCGGAGGGGCAGAGCATCGCCCCTTGGTGGGCGTGCCGGGTGGATCCAGGTCGGGCGCATGCGGGAGTCTGTCCGACTGTCTCTCCCTGTTTCTAGCTTCAGAAAAATACAAAAAAAAAAGAAAAGAAAAAAAAAGAAAGAAAAAAAAAAGCCCCTGCTGGTTGGTTCGGCGGTAGGGCATTGGCCCGGCATGTGGAAGTCCTGGGTTCGATTCCTGGTCAGAGCACAAAGGAGAAGCAACTATCTGCTTCTCCCCCCTCCTTCCTTCTTTCTCTCTCTCTTTTCTGCTTGCAGCCATGGCTCAAATGGTTTGAGCAAAGTTTTCCCTGGGCACTGAGGACGCCTCTATGGCCTTGCCTCAGGCACTAAAATAGCTCCATCGCTGAGCAATGTAGTAGAAGCCTCAAATAGGCAGAGCTTCATCTGGTAGGGGGCTTGCCAGGTGGATCCTGGTAGGGGTGCATGTGGGAGTCTGTCTCTGCCTCTCCACTACTCACTTAATAATAATAATAATTTAAAAAAAAAATATATATATATAATATACAAAAGAGATAGGAGAGTTGGGTAAATACCTGATAAATATTTTAAACAATAATGACATAAATATACAAATAGAATAATTAAAAACTGTTTTACTAAAGTCTTACAACCTAATTTGAGAAGTAAAAACAAATGTGGTTCAATAACTATTATCTATTAAACATTTATTCTGTGCAAGGTTAACTGCTAGGAAATCAAAATTGAGACAAGTACATAAAGCAAAAATTAAAAGTAAAAACTTATCTCAAGAAATTATAATTACCTCAAACTCTGCATTCATTAAAAAAAACTGTATAAGTTTTAAGTCAGGATTTCCACAAGTTTATGTTTATAAAAATTACCTCCCACACTACATAATATATAACATTTATTGCTAACCTACCTCTTGTCCATCTTCAAGAATAATAGCTCCAGCCTGCTCCACCACTTCAAAAATCATCACTGAGCAGAGTTCTCTCCTTACACTCATGGTCATGTTTGCAAAAGCTGGGAGCTGATGCATGAACTCCAATAATTGTTCTATGAAAAAACAGAAATTGTAGTACAGAGACGGTCGAGGACTATATTTTTAAGATACAATAAAATCTAGACTTTAATGTCTAACATCCCAATCAATTTATAAATTTATGCTGCTAAAGTAGAGAAACCAAGGCACAAGATAACTGTTGGCTAAAAAACCAGTTATTTGGTTAACAAATGTTTTTAGACTCCCATGAAAATATAGACACACTAGAAGACAGCAGAACCCACAACCTTCAGGCAGAACCTGGAAACTGCAGATTTATATAGGCTGGAGAGTTTATCTAATTTTCTTAGCCCAAGATTCCACTCCATGGTGGTTAGTGATGTCCTTTGATGTAATAGATTTGTGAAAAAGCATTTTGTCTAGTTCTTATTGGGCTAAAATTTTTAAGAAAAATGTTATTAATAAATGTCAATAATTAAGTTAGAAATAACAAATGTGAATTCTACTTGAGTATTTGTCAAAGGAACAAGGTCCCTCTCTTTAATTTAACCAATAAATGTGTGTAAGTGCCTGCCTTTGGCCATTCCATGGTATAAATACATGAGGAATAAAGATAAAAAGAGAGAAACACAAATAAGCAGTCAGGTAAGGGCTGAAACAGAAATAACTATAAGGTGCTATCTACCCACAGATAATTGGGAGTTAGTAGTAGTTCAATTTTTAAAAGCTATGGGAAAATAACACAGTGTATATATAATTCTGTATCATCAAAAATGTACTTTGTTTTTGTCTAGATAATGTTTGCAACATGAGTTTAAACTGCAGGTTACTTAACTGTATGTCAAGGAATGTTCAAATGTATTGAATTTTACTCACATAGATTATGATTATTAGTACCAGCATCTTCTTATTGAACAACTGTAATATGACTATTTACAGGGAAATCTAGGATAAAATCTTGAGTCACAACAATATATGACCGTAATCTCTATCTTTTTTTTTTTTTTTTTTTTTTTTCCTGAAGCTGGAAACGGGGAGAGACAGTCAGACAGACTCCCGCATGCGCCCGACCGGGATCCACCCGGCACACCCACCAGGGGCGACGCTCTGCCCACCAGGGGGCGATGCTCTGCACCTCCGGGGCGTCGCTCTGCTGCTACCAGAGCCACTCTAGCGCCTGAGGCAGAGGCCAAGGAGCCATCCCCAGCGCCCGGGCCATCTTTGCTCCAATGGAGCCTTGGCTGTCGGAGGGGAAGAGAGAGACAGAGAGGAAGGAGGGGGGGTGGAGAGGCAAATGGGTGCTTCTCCTATGTGCCCTGGCTGGGAATCGAACCCGGGTCCCCCGCACGCCAGGCCGACGCTCTACCGCTGAGCAAACCGGCCAGGGCCCGTAATCTCTATCTTTAAGATAATACTAAAGATAGCATCTTCAGTATTATTCAACCCCCTAAAGCAGCGGTTCTCGGGCGGGGGTCGAACAACCAAAACACAGGGGTCACTTAAAGCCATTGGAAAATACATATTTATTATACAATACATTTTTAAATAAAATATGTATTTCCGATAGCTTTAGGCAACCCCTGTGTTTTGGTCATTTGACCCCCGCCGGGGTCGCGACCCACAGGTTGAGAACCACTGCCCTAAAGTATAGTAATTACTTGTTTAAGAAATTACATAAAGGAAAATAAAGTTTTAACCAAAAATTATATGCATGCATATTTTTTCAAGCTAGAGAAGTAAAAATATGGTTTTTGATAACAATCTTTTGTTGAAAAAAGCTAATTCATAGACACTGGACACTGATGTAGTGTTTTAAATGTCTTATGGACATGAAGAGGTTAATCACTTTAACATAATCAAAACTGGCAGCCAGGATGTGAGTGAGGGTGACCTGGCTGTGATGTCACCTTACTGATCACTTGGGTTAATTCAGTTATCTGGCTTGCTAGGCAGGAGTCCCCTTCCTCCCTCACAGATCCATGAGCAAAGCTGTGCACTCAGTCGAAGAGGACAACCTTCCCCGATAGAGGAAGACTGTTCTTTGGTCGGGGGTGTACAAGTAGCTGCAATCCCCTGCTAGACCCTCTAAACAAACTCTCCAATTGGGGCAGCCAGCCTCAAAGATGGCCCTAAATGAGCCCTCCCTCTAGAGCAGGGATCAGGAACTATTTTGGCTGAGAGAGCCATGAACGCCACATATTTTAAAATGTAATTCTGTGAGAGCCATACAACAACCCATGTACCTTATGCATTATCCAATAAAAATTTGGTGTTGTCCTGGAGGACAGCTGTGATTGGCTCCAGAAACCCACAACCATGAACATGAGCGGTAGGAAATGAATGGATTGTAATACATGAGAATGTTTTTTTTGTTTTGTTTTTTTTTTGTATTTTTCTGAAGCTGGAAACGGGGAGAGACAGTCAGACAGACTCCCACATGCGCCCAACAGGGATCCACCCGGCACGCCCACCAGGGGCGACGCTCTGCCCCTCTGGGGCGTCGCTCTGCCGCGACCAGAGCCACTCTAGTGCCTGGGGCAGAGGCCAAGGAGCCATTCCCAGTGCCTGGGCCATCTTTGCTCCAATGGAGCCTTGACTGCGAAAGGGGAAGAGAGAGACAGAGAGGAAGGAGGGGGTGGGGGGTGCCCTGGCCGGGAATCGAACCCGGGTCCCCCGCACACCAGGCCGACGCTCTACCACTGAGCCAACAGGCCAGGGCATGTTTCATATTTTTAACGTTATTACTTTTTTCATTAAAGATTTGTCTGTGAGCCAGATGCAGCCATCAAAAGAGCCACATTTGGCTCGCGAGCCATAGGTTCCCAACCCCTGCTCTAGAGAGTTACGTCCTCATGCATTCTCCTCTCATATTATATGAAGGCTGACAAACAGAACTTCGAAGAAGTAATGATAAGTCACTCTTGAAGCCAGATCTTGAAAAACACTGTGGCATCTGCCTTACTCTCCCTTGGACTACTTACTGTGGGAGATGCTGACTGCCATGTCGTGAGGACATTTAAGCAGCCCCTGGAGAGGCCTACATGGTAAGGACGTGAAGTCTTGTGCCAACAGCCCTGTAAGTAGTGACACTGGAAACAGGACCTCTAGCTCAGCTCAGCTAAGCCTCAGATGACTGCCAACATTCTGATTATAACCCCATGACTCTAAGTCAAAACCACTTGGTGAGGCTGCTCCTGAATTTCTGATCCAAAGAGTATGAAGATATAAATGTGTGTTGTTTTAAGTCACTAAGTTTTGACTAATCTGTTATACAGCGACAGGTAACTATATCTAACTTAAACCACAAAATTCTTATTATGAACAGGAGCATTTTTTTTTTACCAATGTCATCATCAGTTTTGTCTGCAGGTTCTTTTTCAAGGCATTCTCGAACAAGATCTCGTCCCTGCAGCGGATCTGTTCGATCAATCTCTTCATCTTCCTCTTCTTCATCTTCAGAATCAACAGGTCCTTCTGGAAGACGTGTTAAATCTACATCTCCTACCTCACTTTCTGTAGCCTACAGAAAGAAATCTTGATCATTTATCATTTCATCTTATAAAAATTA
This sequence comes from Saccopteryx leptura, assembly GCF_036850995.1. Taxonomy (NCBI): domain Eukaryota; kingdom Metazoa; phylum Chordata; class Mammalia; order Chiroptera; family Emballonuridae; genus Saccopteryx; species Saccopteryx leptura. Next base: position 133,962,556 of record NC_089508.1, on the reverse strand, counting down.
TATGTCACAGTGTGAATAAAAACTATCCTCAATACCAAATAGTATAAAGAATTAGGCAATACTATATGTTGAATCAAAAACAAAATGATATTGCCTAAAATACAGTCTCATCATTCCACAGTGTGACAGCTAGGTGACAGATGTGACCTGGTAAATATAAAATGGTTAGGAGACTCTAACATCACTAAACGTTTTCCAACAAACATTTGTATTTTTTTGTGTGTGACAGAAAGACAGAAAGAGGGACAGATAGTGACAGATAGGAAGGGACAGAGAGAAGCATCAATTCTTCATCGCGGCACCTTAGTTGTTTACTGATTGCTTTCTCATATGTGCTTTGACCAGGGGGCCTACAACAGAGCAAGTGATCCCTTGCTCAAGCCAGCAACCTTGGGCTTCAAGCCAGCAACCATTGGGCTCAAGCTAGTGACCATGGTGTCATGTCTATGATCCCGCGCTCAAGCCGGTGAGCCTGCATTCAGGCCAGTGACCTTGGGGTTTTGAACCTGGGTTCTCTGCACCCCAGTCCAATACTCTATCTACTATGCCACCATCTGGTCAGGAAACACTTGTATTTCTTATTCTTAAAAGTACATTTCCTAAAATATGAAGTGCAGGAAAGACAAAGACAGTTTACCAACAACCATTTTAAGAGTACTCAGGCTACACTGGGTTTTGTAAATAAAATACCATTTTTTCACCAGAGGTTTAGTGTCTAGTAGGGCAAGTAGTCACTTAAATTAAGAAAATAAATATAAAGAGAGCAGTACTGAAATGTACTATAAAAGGCCTACCGTGAGGGACTGCACAAATACTCTTGACTTACCAATACCTTATTTGAATCTAATATTGTGTCAGGAAGAGCAGAGATTAATCAAACTGATCTTTAAACATATTTATAATCTCAACTCTGGAAACATTACTCTTAGATACTTATAGAGAAAAAAGCAGATTTTGGAATATGAATTAAATATTCATAGAAAATAATGAAGGTATCTTTCAGGAAAAATACTGTCCTGAAGTGCATTAGTTGGCAGTATTTCTAAATTTACATTCACTTGATAACTATTAATAAAAACAACATGAATACTGAAGCAATTACAGAAAATATGAGTTACCATAATCTTCAAATACTTAAATCTCATCTCCTGTATCGAACATTTACTGTTTTATCTGCCCAGAAGAGGATCTTTTTTCTTTTAGGGAATAGATCTCCTTCAACTTAACCCAGAGATAACAGTGGGGAACAGTGCCCTGTTATTGGCTATATAAGCTAAGATAGAAAGATCTCGTCTGGACTTTTATAATTGGAGCTGGAGGGCAGAGTGTCCTTTTCCCTCTGGTTCATGAACTGGAATAACGTGATGCCGAGTAGCTTACAGCCACATGCGAAAGCCTTTCTGTGGTAGGAGAAAATGGAATAGAGAAAGAGGCAGAGGAATTGGAAGTACACTGAACAAGAGGGGCAGACTTAGAAAGGCAGAGACAGACAGACAGACACAGAGCAACAAAACAGTAGAAATAGATAATGCAGGACAGAGATAAGAGGGTCTAACACAAAGAGCACTTGTGGCACAAAGCATCACAGGAGAGAGGGAGAAAGAGCAAGTAAAGCCACAGGGAGCCAAAGGACTAGAGAGAACAGTGGCAGACACACCTGTCAGTACCCAGGGTCCCTGAAGCCACAACTGCCTGTGCATTCTCCGTGGGTCACTAAATATCCCTTCCGGCTGTTGTTACTTCCACTTAAGAATGATACCTGCAGCTAAGAATCCTAACTTGTTTTCTAAGATCCTGTTTTATACTGCCTTTGGATTTTTACACAGCTTTAAGAAACAACTAGTTTAAACCAGATTAAATACACAACATGATCTATAAGATTAGACAAACTGTTAAGGATAATATAGGAACAACCCTACCTCATGACTAGAGTGTTCTCCTGAGTTAATTTCTGGCTGTGGAACTTTAAGGTTTTAGTGGCGCATATTTTGAATAATAAATATATCTTCAGAACCAGAAACTTGCTAACAGATTACAATCCCTTTTCAAGGACAGTTTTAATTTAAACATGTGTGCATGCTAAAACAGCTTTCCTAAAAACCTAATTCATTTACACATACTGATTTTAATCCAGGAAACTAGTATAAAAAAAACACTAAAGCAGTTTTTTCTACACAAGTTCATTAATTTTTCAGAATACAGAGCTCATTCCCAGAATAGCTTTTTCACTGGACCACTTAACAGACGATCTACCTACAAATCTGGGTTCTTAAACCACCCTGTCCTCATCTCAGTTTCAGGTTTTTATCTTGACCCAGAGACTATTTCAACCACGTCTCATACTCATCTTTTAGATTATAAGTCTGATAAAAAGATGGAGGTTCACACACAAAAAAGGCAAGATGCAATTCAGTTATGTGAACAGTAAGGGAGGCTTATCACCATCTGCGTGACAAGTGAAGATATCTAAGAAAACAGCTCTTCAGAGAGAATGTAAATCATAGATAGAGGTTGAAAGAAGGCTACTAAGTGTTTCAAGGAATTTTTAAGGCCATGTGGAAAGGAAAGAATTTAACCGATCCTTATAATTGTCTTTTATCTGTATTTTTTCAAAGTAGGATTCAAAGAAAAAAGATGAAAAAATTAAGATGTTAAGAGCATACAAGAGAAATATGACACCAAAATAAGAATTAGAATAAAAAAATAAACAGTGGCCAAACACATGCTAGGAAATTAAAAGAGGATTTGGTAACTTAAAAATAAGTAAATAGAGTGAGCTATGTAGAAAGAGCCCAAGGTCTAATTCCCTGATTAAACAAAGGCAAGCAGGTGTTTAAGCAGAGGTAGGGTAAGATGATCACCAGGACTGGATGCAGTTTCTGGGAAAAAAGTTTAATTCTCCAATAACTAGTTGAGAATTTTAAAACTGTATCCATAGCCTGACCAGTGGTGGTGCAATGGATAAAGTGTTGACCTGGAACATCGAGGTAGCTGGTTCGAAACCCTGGGCTTGCTTGATCAAGGCACGTGTGGGAGAGTTGATGCCTCCTGCTGCTCCCCTCTTTCTCTCCCTCCTCTGTAAATTGAATAAATAATAATAAAAAATTTAAAAAAGACAACAGTAGCCATAATGTCCGGCATACATTAAAAACTTACTAGACAGGTGATAAGCAGGAAAAAGTGATCCATGACCAGGAGAAAAATCTATCAGTATAAAGAGGCCCAGGAATGACAGAGATGAAACAAAGGAAGGAAAAAAGCCAAAGCAAAAAAAGCAAAAGAAGCAAAAAAAAAAAAAAAAAAAAAAAAAGCCAAAAAGAAAATTCAAGGATTTGTATGATAATATCCAAAGTTGTTACAAAAAAGGTGGCTTAAAGATACACGGTTTTCAGTAAGATAGGATACACAAAAGATCAGAGCCCTGCACTTTGAACTATGTACTTTAACCTGGCACTTGGAATATAGTAGACCACCAAGAACATTACACTAAATGAATTAAGTCCAAAAAAAAAAAGTATACTAAAAAGACCTACTAAGACAAATATTAAATCTGTGTTTTTTCTTTCCCACAGTATGAGTGTGTCTCTATGTATATGAGTAAGTATACAATTTGGTGAGACAGTCTGAGGTGCTTTTCTGATGAGCTGGCCTTCCCCAAATAAACCACCAGATGACTTCCTTTTCCTGTTTGTATCCAGATAAACATGAAGCTATAATAAAGGGAACTACAGTTTGGAATAAAAAGCTACAAAGTTACAAAAATCATGTTTTCAAATTTAGAGCAAATATTAAGCCAGAACCTTAGGTTTTAAGTGCTTCTATCTTCTGCATTCCTATTTTCAGTATTTCATGCAACCTTTACCATCGACCACTTGGTTCTTAACGTTTCTTTTTTGTCTTTCTCAGCAGGGAAAGAATCATGTGAAATTAATCCTTCACAATGGTGCTGTCCAGCCTGGCCCATTCCATCATCTCTATATCCAGTAGGCAGCCAAAGTCAAGTCTCCGCCACCCCAGGTAATCAAGCGTTAGTTAGTAAGTGAGCCTTGGAAACAATACTGGTTTCTACCTACAAATGTAATTCAACTAAAAAAAGTTTCTAAATTACTTTCTAAATGCCAAAACTGTGCTTAACTCAGCATGGGAGATACAAGTAAGAAAAAAACCTCGCCCACCACAAATTTACTATGATGATTAAAAGGCAAGTGTACACATAACTGTACTAACCAACAGAATGGAAAGAGGCATGATGCACAGAAAACTGCAGTAGTTCCAAGATACGTGACAATATAAAAATGTCACCTAGGTGGAGCTGCTGGCAGAGCAGCATTACCAAAACATTGAACAGGGACAGGCAAACATGGTCAGGAAGCAGCCATTATGCATTAGTCATGGACCAGAATTTACAACATGCAAGTGATGACTGGTGAAATATAAAACCGAATTTGCAGATTATGGTTGGAAGGGAAAGGCTTGGAACTTGAATATAAATCTGAAATGAAGAGTATGAATTAGGTAACAATGAAGCACTGAAGCTTTTTAAACAGAAAAGTCATAACTGTTTTTAGCCATTTATTTCAGGTGAAAGTTTAAAAGAGATATCAAAGATAACAGATTTTGACTAGGACACAGATGATATTCTTAACAGAAATACTAAAGACAAGTAGAAGAAAACATGTGGTAGGCAAAGCTAGATGAGGTGTCAACAGAACATCCTGTTGGAAATGTGGCATCAGAGCTCTGGAGAGACTGAGTAGTGCTCTGAATTGAGGTATCATACTGCGAGGCAGTAAATGACGTTTTGGGATTTTTAGGAACATGTTTATGTCCTAAACAGAAGCTAAAAAAATACAGGGGAGTGCTAAATGTGTGGATCAGGTTGTTCAAAAGTACAGTTGTGTTACTAAAAGACAAGGATACAGTCTGAGAAAAATGAGGTGATTCTGTCTTCATGTGGTCAGAGAACAGTTAGAGACCTACAGGGTAGCCTACTACACATGGGGTCTACATGGGGCTCCTAGGTTTCAAGTCTGTACAGCATGTTATGGTACTGAATATTGTAGCCAACTGTAAGATGATGCTATCTATATATTTGTGAATCTAAACAAATCTAAAAATAGAAAATGTACAGTAAAAATACAGTATAAAAGAAAGTATGTGTTCATGTGCACATATACGGGGTGGAGATATTGAGAGGAAGCACCATTTGAGGGAGAGCAGTCATAACAAGAAAGGGGAGAGAAAGGGTCAGCAGAAATGGAAAGAGATGCAGGAGCTAAAGCTTTAGAGGAGAAATAACAGAAGAGATGGGGAAGGAAAAAAAGACGGGGGGAGGGGGACTAAGGGAGGAATTCAACTGGGAGGAAAGATAAAAAGAAATGAAGGGAAGCGAAGTGAATTTGTGTGTGCGTTCAGTCGTGTACCCACATGCACAAGTGCTGGTGGGCTCCAGGGCTGCCCTCTTCCCAGCCCTCTCTCCTTGCTCCCTGCCAACTCTGGACAGGCAGAGGCAGGTGGAGAGCATGTTGAGCCTCCTCACTGATTTAAACTAACCAGAGCTAGCACTAAATTCAGCATCTTAGCTGGGTCTAGCATTTTCTTTTAACATCACAAAGTTTTTGCTTATAATCTATTAAAATCTTATGGGACCACATTGTATGTGTGGTCCATTGTTGCCCAAAATGTTATGGCCCATGACTGTAAGTTAATGAAGAAAAACAACTGCTTTTGTTCAAGAATCAACATTTTACAATGTCACAGCTCCTGGAAAAGACTGAAATAAATAGAAAAAAGAACCTAGAAGGAAGCACTCCTATTTCTTGTGTATTCTTTAAGAATACAGCCTGACCAGGCAGTGGCGCAGTGGATAGAGCATTGGACTGGGACATGGAGGACGCAGGTTTGAAACCCTGAGGTCGCCAGCTAGAGCGCAGGCTCATCTGGCTTGAGCAAGGCTCACCAGCTTGAGCCCAAGGTCACTTGGTCTGCTGTAGCCACCTGGTCAAGGCACATATGATAAAACAATCAATGAACAACTAAGGTGCCACAATGAAGAATTGATGCTTCTCATCTCTCTCCCTTCCTGTCTATCTGTCCCTCTCTCTGTCTCTGTCTGTCTGTCTGTCTCTCTCTCTCTCTCTCTCTCACACACACACACACACACACACACACACACACACACACACACACACAAATACATAAAATACCATACCCAAGAACATTCTAACATCTAAATAAATACTTCTAGCTAAATTTTTTTTTTTTTTGTATTTTTCTGAAGCTGGAAATGGGGAGAGACAGTCAGACTCCCGCATGCGCCCGACCGGGATCCACCCGGCACGCCCACCAGGGGGCGATGCTCTGCCCACCAGGGGCGATGCTCTGCCGCTCCAGGGCGTCGCTCTGTTGCGACCAGAGCCACTCTAGCGCCTGGGGCAGAGGCCAAGGAGCCATCCCCAGCGCCCGGGCCATCTTTTGCTCCAATGGAGCCTCGCTGCGGGAGGGGAAGAGAGAGACAGAGAGGAAAGAGAGGGGGAGGGGTGGAGAAGCAGATGGGCACTTCTCTGTGTGCCCTGGCCGGGAATCGAACCCGGGACTTATGCACGCCAGGCCGACGCTCTACCACTGAGCCAACCAGCCAGGGCTCTAGCTAAATTTTAAGCTAATCTTATTAATAACATATTCACGCTCAAAGTATTACTTGCATTTACCCCAGACTGTGACAACTGCTTTATTTTGAGGTTTCTTTGAGAACAAAAGGCTTTTCTTTTTAAACCAGAAGATATAAAAACTCTTAAGAAGGAAATACATAGGGGCACAGCCACACGTTTGGTCACATAAAATGATGTAAACAATTTTCCTGTTAAGAATTATTGCTAGGATGACTCTCTTCTCTCTTCACCCCAACTCTCCAAATTAAAAATAGTTGCATTACTTTTGCTTCTACTGTTATAAACCATGAACGAGTTAGATGTGCACTTTTAAAATCTTCCAAATACTGAAAAGTTCAAATAACAAGACAAAATACTTCAACTGTTGCTGGCCAACAACCTGTAGCTAACGGGTGTATTCACAGCTTTAATAGGTACTGCAAAGGAGGACTGAGGTTATGGGGAAGACTAAGAGTACAGTACTGATATGTAAACCTTCTCTCTTCTCCCCTTTAGTCCTGAGGATCTGACTGCATACATACAAACTGCTTGGTGTTATTTGCTTATCCATTTTTTAAAATTGTAGAGATATTTTGCATTTGAGGTAGGGCATGTATTTTTTTTTTAATTTTTCTTTACACCTGACATAGTATATTAGTTTCAGGTGTACAAGACAGTGATTAGACATTTACGTAACGTAAGAACTGAAGAAGTGATCACCCCAGTAAGTCTAGTACCCACCTGGTAACATACAATACATAGTTATTACAATAGTATTGACGAAATTCCTGGGGAATATATCAATTTATTATTTTTGCTCTTTGTCTTTTTACCCTCTAATTATTCCTTTACTCTTTTTCCACAATTATATATTACATATTGTATTTTTCTGAAGTGAGAAGCAGGGAGGCAGAGAGACAGACTCCTGCAAGTGCCCAACCAGGATCCGCCAGCATGCCCACCAGGGGTCAATGCTCTGCCCATCTGGGCCATTGCTCCATTGCAATTGGAGCCATTCTAGCACCTGAGGCAGAGGCCATGGAGCAATTCTCAGTGCCCGAGCCAACTTTGCCCCAATGGAGCCTTGGCTGTGGGAGGGGAAGGGAGAGCTAAGAGAGAGAGGTAAGGGGGAGGGGTGGAGAAGCAGATGGGCACTTCTGTGTGCCCTGGCTGGGAATCGAACTCAGGACTTCCACACACCAGGCTGACACTCTACTGCTGAGCCAACTGGCCAGGGCCTCAACTTTTATTTTTAACTGCACACCCTATTTATATCCTCTTTTAAAATCTATTAAATACAGAAAAAAATAATGTTCAATGAAAAAACATCGCAAAAGCTTAAAGAACATAATAAGATGTACCCACAAACCTATCACCATTAGAAAAACAGTTACCATTTGGTCCTCTTGAATTCAGATTGGCATCCCATAGATACGAACACCAAATATATATATAAGTATGCATGCACATATTTTTATTTAAAGATTTTATTTACTTTCCATTTTTATCTTTGTAGGTTTGCTTGTTTTCATCTCTATACTACATATTTCTATCCTTTGGCTATTGTCCTAAAGCTTACCTAAAGCCCAGTTTAAAATTTTTTACCTAATTGGCTACTCTTAAGACTGTTATCTTACATTTTTGCATATTTGACTTCAGTTTTATAATTTTCTTAAAATTTCTGAATTCCTATTTTGGTTCTAGAATTTCACTATTTTTGTTCCTTTCATATGTCTACTCTCCCTAAATTCATTAAAGCTAACTTCTATATTACTGGTGACTTTATAAGTTTCAATTTGTCATCATTTAATGTGGGAATATGCTGTGAAAACATGCAGAGTTAGGATAACAATCAAAGACAGAGAGGCGTCTTAGGACAAAAGCCCTACATGGACGAGAGTCCAGGGCATCTCTGACCTCATACTGGAAACAATGCATGCTGGAAAAGGCAAAACAGTAGGATAAGATTTAGCAACAAAAGGATGTTTGGATTCTTGTCCTTTACTTCACCCCCTGAAAACTTCTTCCTTCTGCTTCCTTGAGCTATTTTGTACTTGATAATAAATATGTGAGAGTAAGGTTGGGGACGGAACTTCAGTCCTTCAATCTGCTGACCAGGACTGTTGCCTCCCCTTGGCTTCTCCGTGCATTTTATCTGGTCTCCGAGTAGTTTTTGTCCCTGTTACAAGTGGTGCCCCATGTGAGGAAGGGGAACCAAATGACCGGTTTAACTATAAGATCTTACTTATTCGACCTCCCGGAAAATGCAAACTGGAAAGGAAGAAAACACATTGGTGGTAGCCAGGGACTGGGGGTCAGGATAAGTGACTGTCCACAAAAGGATATAATGTACTTTTTGAGGTGATGGAAATGTTCTATGTCTACACGTAGGCTATTGTAAGAGGATGAATTTTATTATATGTAAATTACATCTCAGTCAACACCAAATAACAAACATGATCAATGATATAGAATGCATAAATGATATGATTTGGTGCTGTGATGACAAAGGGAGGAAAGCCAATGGCAACTTCCAGGTTTCTGGGGCATGGAAATGCATCTTCTTCACTGTGTAATGGAGACACTCCTTTGTGATGTAGGACAACTGGCAAGGATACCGGTCCACACTTTATCCAATCTTAAAATGAAACTCTTAAAAGCTAGAGTAAGGTGTTGAGAGTGTTCCTGAGGAAGGAAAACATATGGAAGGCTGGAGCAGGCCAGTACTTACAAGGCCATGGTCCTGTAGCAAAAGACCTCCAACCACACCAGGGGGTATATCCCAGCCTTAGCCTCAGGTGGGCGAACCAGTTAGTAAACATCCTATAAATGCTAATATAAGTATAATGCTTTAGAATCTCCTCTAGGATCCTGCCAAACTTACAGAACCCCACTATGTGTTCAGCCCATTTTATAGTTCATAGTAAAGTACTGGCCTTTCCAAGTGACCCTGAATCTAAATCTGTGGGCCATTCTCTTATCCCTTTTCTCACAATCATCTAGGACTCTATTCCTTGCTCCAAAAAGGTGATCACATCTAGTTTAGAAATGGACATATAATGAGACTAGGTTATCTACAGTCTATCAACACCATATCTCTGTTGTCAAGTCTCTTCAAGTAAGGAGCAGACAGTCCCACTTATCCTGGACAAATCTATAGCCACATCCCTGAACTTCATTAATCCAGGATCAATCTTCCTTGGGGTTCTTCTCTAGGAAAAAAAAAGAGTCTAGAGGAGACATGACTCTACTTTGACTTTTAGGTGTGCAACAACTGTTATTTCTCCCATGAGATACTTCTGGTGAGGGGCAGAATGCATGGGACCCAACAGTTAAAACACACACACACACATAGTAAGTGGCCCCAGAGCCACTGCATTTAATTTACTTTTAAATTTTTTCCTGTTCTGTCTACTATAAAATGGTGATGAGGGAGAATTCCTCGCTCTATTATAAAATGCCAAAAATGAATATGTTGATGGCCATAGCAATGACTTTTGTGGAGAAAACCCATGCAGAAACCAAATACAGAGGCTTTTTCCAACCTGCATCTGCCTACAAACTTCTCTTAACAGAGGAATACTGATTTTCCTAAAACATCTGAATCTGGGTAACTCAGTCAAAGCACAGTCTAAAATGTTTCCCTCAGACAACAATGATTCTATTTAATTTGATCAGTACTATACAATAGCTACTAACCACATGTGGCTGTTGGGCACTTGAAATATGGCTAGTCTGTACTGAGATGTTGCTGTTAAATTTATAATAAGCTCGCTATTAAAGACAGTATAAAAAATAAAGTAACCGACTCATAATTTTAAAATACTGATTACATGTTGAAATTATAATATTTAAATATAGTCTACTAAATAAAATATATTATTAAAATGAATTTTACCTATTTCTTTTTATCTTTTTAATGTGGCTACTAGAAAATTTAATAGAGCCTTTACATTACAAAAGCAACTTTAATTTTCTTCATGACTTGACTTATAGGAGACATATAGTCATAACAAATATCAGCATTTTAAAAGTTTAAGTTCAGTTGTTTCAATAACTAGTTTTTACCATAGCAAGCACTACATGGGTTCACCTGAAGAAAATAAAAAGAATACTGTGTCCATACATTGTTGGACCATATTTAATCACCCTCAAAAGACAGGTCAACTTTTTACTAAGGACTGAATACTTGAAAGAGTAAATACAGCACGTTTTCCCAAAACCTTATGCCTGAATTTCAAACCCTACTTAAAAGTCATGTGACTGCCTAAGGCACAAGCACAGGATACCTGGAGAATAAAAAAAGCCATATATATACAACACATAAACCCCTACGGTATTACCTGGTAGATATCAGATAAACTGCTGCTTCCAGAGTCACTAGCGATGCTACAACCGGAATGACTAGAAGACACGTGAGTCACCTGTGGATGAGAGTTGTCTGTGATGTGCATCTTCGTAAGATCGGCTGGAAGCTGAAGAACAAAAATGCTTTAGATATTCTAAATATCAAAGTTCATCTTTGTAAGAGATCTTGACATAATTTAACTTCTGCAACAAATTTTTGTTTCATGTATATTCATTTCTAACCTAAATTCTCCATTCTTAGCAAAAAATCTTAGGAAATGATAACCTCTCACTATTAGGCAAGCCTACAGTGGAAGCCCACTGAACAGTTTTCATGAAAGATTACCTATTAGGAAAAGTGTTTCAGAGGAAAAATTTGATCCCCTCAAATATCACCTGTTTTCACTGTAAAGAGTAAGAATGTTGTTATACACATTTGTGTGCACACACACCAATACTCAATGTTTGCTAGTACCAGAAAACAGCAATATTTTGGATTAAAGTACAATAGGCCTATGATAATAGTGCAAATAAGGACGAAATAAGTCATAGAAGACAACCAGAAAATTATTATGTACTGGGAAATTATAAAGCAGACCTCTAAATAGTCCATGGCTAAATGAAGTCACACTTGGAAGTCAGAAAATATTTAAATAGAAAATTAAAATGCTTTATATCAAAACCTGTGGAATAGCTAATACCATACTCAGAGGTCATTTTATAGCTTTATTGTGTGTATTTAAAAAGGCAGAAGAAAAATCAATGAGCTAACTATAAGTGCTTACAATAACTATAACTGGTTACAATATTAAAAAAAATTCCTCCCACTTCATTTTTATTGTTTAGATACAAAGAAAAAAAATGCCATTTAGGAATGAATAGATGGAAAGGCAGAGATGAAAATAGTTTTAAAATGTCAGATGTTTGGTTGTGGTTGTCAGATGGAGACGTTCAATACACCCAGATTCCTAGAGATGAGACCAAGGAGTAGAAGGTCATCCATAAAAGTACCACCGTGAACCCAAAGCCAGAAGAACAAGTCTGCAAATTGGCTTGGAAATGACACTTATAAAATACTGTGCAGTCTTCATCTTCACTAGACCCTAAAAGGCAGGTATTACTATTCTCCCTACTTAACTGATGAGGAACTGAGGCACCAGGATTTGCAACTTGTCCCAGATCTACCACTCATGTAACTAGTGGAACTGAAATTTGAGCTCAGATCAATGTGGTTCCAATACTCCGCTAACTCATAAATGTGATTCCAGTACTCTACTAACTCCTTTTCCCAGGAACTGCTGGCAACATAATGATGAAAACAGATGGATGGGTCTTACCTTCAAGCAGCTTAGTGTAAAAGCGGCGAGTGGACACAGATTTACAAGCATCTATCATCTGCTTTCTACTTTAAGAAAACTCAGATCTTCACACAGGAATCCCCTTAACCTCTTTATCTAATGGAAATAATGATGGTGATCACATAGCAAATGTTTCGGTGCTCACTATATGTGCCAAATATGAAAATTTGGGGCTGGTGGCCCAAAATGAGTTTTGCTTTTCTGCAAAATTTAGCTGAAACATTTTATTTTCATGTGGAAAAAACACTCCTCTATTATTTCTATAAATAATTTGAAATTTTTCCAAAACTGAAACCAATATATATACATGCTAGTGAGAAAAATTGCCTATCGTTTTTAAAAGTGGCCAGACACTGGAGATGTTAAAATTTTGTAATTCTGAGATGACGTCAGAGTAATGGCGGAGTAGGAAGCGATAACGATAAATCTCCCCCAAAACTCAACAAGATCTTCAACCAGAAACAGAAAAACCTATACTTGGAACCTCCAGATGCTTCGCAATACACCCAAAGGTATGGTCGAGTGAAAAATTGGTGAAATATATAACCAAACCCCGAAGGAAATAGGGAGTAAGAAATGCTCCGCCTTCCTCACTAACCTAAACAGGGTGGCTTTCTCTGGTAACTGTGAATATAGAAACGGAGGAGGGCAAAGGGGGTGAATAGATCCAGGCCGCGGCACAAACGGCCGAACAGGCTGTGGCACGGAGATCCAAGCCGAGGAAAAACTGATCCTGTGGCAACCCGGGCAGTACAAGCTAACACTCGCGCCAAACCCAAACAAAGAAAGGCAAGCGGGGCAGCCATTTTACTCAATCTCCTGGTCGGTGCGCAGTTAGTGGGCGAGAGATTTCTTCCTAAGCCCCAGGAGTGGGTGCCCGTGTTACCCCACAGAGAGGCAGAATCAGAGGCCTTTCTGTGGGCCGAAAGCAGAATCTCTGGGCAGCCCCAGCGCCCTGGGAAAGCCGCGCACGGGAGGGAGCGAGAACTAATTCCAACGGTGGAAATTTTCCGTGCTGGTGGGGGTTTCACTCAGAGGGAAACGCGGCCGGCCTCATACCCTGGTCTGCGCGCAGATAGGGAGTGAGAGATTCCTCCGAGTGCCTCGGCAGTGCGCGCCCGTGTTATCGCACAAAGGGGCAGAGTCAGGGGCCTTTGTGTGCGCCAAAGCAGAATCTCGGACTGCCCCAGCGCCCTGCAAAAGCCGCACACGGGGACGGAGGGAGAGACAATTCCAACGCTGCAACTTTTCCATGTGGTTGGGGGTTTCACTCAGAGCGTGAGACAGCTGGCCGGATATCCTGGTCTGCGCGTGCAGACAGTGAGTGAGAATTTCCTCCAAGCGCCCCGGAAGTGGGCGCCCGCCTGTGTTACCGGACAGGGTGGCAGAGCCAGAGGTCTTTGAGTGGGCGGAAACCCTGCCTGATTATGCTAGCAGCTCTGACTGACTGAGCCTTACCCAGAGCCCTGTGCTGAGTGGAAATAGAGTGGGGAGTTGCCAGCTCTTTGAGCCTCTTACTATCCAGGCAGAGGCAGCAGCAACCCCATAGTTGGATTATCAGGCTACTAATTGAGGAAGGAAAGACTAGGAGAAAGGCTCCAGGAACACGGACTCTCTCACTGTCAGAGCCTATAAATGCTAATGAGCCTTGACTGCCAACGAGACTAAAGCACAATACATGACATTGCCATAGAGACTTATCAACTGCAAACCTCTACCTGAGCGAGCCAAAGGGGCAGAACCCGGGGTACAGAGTCACCGACCAGGAAGAGGGAGAGAAAAGAAAAAGCAAGAAGATAACTTCTCAAAATCAAGAATAATCTGCAGACTTTATAACCTATCCCATTTTATTATATTTGTTCGTTTGTTTCTCTTATCTTCATTCTTGATACTTTTTTTCCTCCTCCAATTTGACTGATTAACTCTCTGCCGGTCTTACTCTCTCCTCTCCTTGAACTACACTACCCATAAGTGTTACATCTCCCATTATCTTTTCTCTCCTCTTTTTTTCTATGAGGGTTGCACTCCAAAACCCTTAACTCTCTCTCTCTCTCTCTCCTTTCTTTTTTCTTCTTTTAGTGGTTTCCTCTTTTTTTCTCTCTCTCTTTCTTTTCTCCCTCTATATTAGTTTCTTCCTTTCTCCTTTACATCTCCTCTCATTCAAACCTCAATAACAAACAAATTATCTTATCTGGGACTCAAACTTATGTTTGTGGCATTTTGGGGGGTTTTTACTTCACCTTTTTAACTCACTAGCAGTGCTCCCATCCCTGGCTCTCCATTTTATCTAGTTCTTGTTCCACTAAATACAATAGTAATTTTTTAATTTGTCCCCCCATTTTTCTGTTTTCCTCTTATTCCTCTCATCATAACTCTTAGAAAACCAACACATAAAAGCAAATCATTTTATTCTTGACCCAAATTTTTTCCTTATTTGCTTTTTGTGGGTCCATACCACCTTTTTTTTTTTTTTTTTTTTTGCCCCTTTATTACTTTTCCCCAATTCAGGCCCTCCATCACAGGCATTGTTTGTTATAATTCACAGTTCACCACAAGATTTTCTCAAGAAAGAGGGGAGAGGAGAAGAGAGGAAAAAAGGAGGGGGGAATAATTTCCTTTTTTTAAAATTTTTATTTTATTTTTCTTTATTTCATTATTAATTTTTTTTAAAAAAAAAACAACTCTTCGATTTTTAATTTTTTTTATTATTTTTTTAAACTTTTTATTCTTTATTAAATCTCATTAATACTATCAACAAAACCACCCTCAGATGCCATTAAGGAAGAGAAAATCAAATATCATGGATACAAAAGAAAGAGAGGTAACACAGCTAGATGAGGAAAAATCTATGGAGAAAAAATTTAATATATTGGAAACCTTGGAGCTAAATGACAGAGAATTCAAGATAGAAATCCTAAAAATCCTCCGAGATATACAAGAAAACAAAGAAAGGCAATTTAGGGAGCTCAGAAAACAACTCAATGAACACAAAGAATATATGTCCAAGGAAATTGAAACTATAAAAACAAATCAAACAGAGATGAAAAACTCAATTCATGAGCTGAAAAACGAAGTAACAAGCTTAGCTAATAGAACAGGTCAGATAGAAGAGAGGATTAGTGAAATAGAAGACAAGCAACTTGAGACACAACAGAGAGAAGAAGAAAGAGACTCAAAAATTAAAAAAAATGAGATAGCCCTACAAGAATTATCTGACTCCACCAAAAATAATAACATAAGAATAATAGGTATATCAGAGGGAGAAGAGAGAGAAAATGGAATGGAGAACATACTCAAACAAATAATAGATGAGAACTTCCCAAGCCTGTGGAAAGAACTAAAGCCTCAAGTTCAAGAAGCAAATAGAACTCCGAGTTTTCTTAACCCCAACAAACCTACTCCAAGGCATATCATAATGAAATTGACACAAACCAACAGCAAAGAAAAAATTCTCAAGGCAGCCAGGGAAAAGAAGAGTACAACATATAAAGGAAGGCCCATTAGATTATCATCAGATTTCTCAGCAGAAACTCTACAAGCTAGAAGAGAGTGGACCCCAATATTTAAAGTCCTGAAAGAGAGGAACTTTCAGCCACGAATACTATACCCATCAAAGCTATCCTTCAAATATGAAGGAGAAATAAAAACATTCACAGATACAGAAAAGATGAGGGAATTTATCATCAGAAAACCCCCACTCCAGGAATTACTAAAGGGGGTTCTCCAATCAGATACAAAGAACAAAAAAAAACAGAGCCACAAGTAAAAGCTCCAAGAAGAACACAATAAAACCAAATTTAAACTGTGACAACAACAAAAAGAAAGGGGGGGGGGGAGAAGATGGAGATTAACAGTAGCAAAGGACGATGGAGTGCAAAAGTACTCACAAAATAGTTCGCTACCATGAATAGGGTGGGGACCCTTTTCATTACTCAAAATTAACCACCATTGAAAAAACCACCACAGAAGCACATGAGATAAAAGGGATAGCAACAGAGGAAAGATGTATGGAATACAACCAAATAAAAACAAAAGATAGAAAAACGAAAGAGAAGGATCAAACAAGACACAAAACTAACAGAAAGCAATCTATAAAATGGTAAAAGGGAACTCACAAGTGTCAATAATTACACTAAATGTAAACGGATTGAACTCACCAATAAAAAGGCACAGAGTAGCAGAATGGATTAAAAAAGAAAATCCAACTGTATGCTGCCTAGAGGAAACTCATCTAAGTAACAAGGATAAAAACAAATTCAAAGTGAAAGGCTGGAAAACAATACTCCAAGCAAATAACATCCAAAAAAAAGCAGGTGTAGCAATACTCATATCGGATAATGCTGACTACAAGACAGGAAAAGTACTCAGAGACAAAAATGGCCATTTCATAATGGCTAAGGGGACACTGAATCAAGAAGACATAACAATTCTTAATATATATGGACCAAACCAAGGAGCACCAAAATATATAAGACAGCTACTTATTGATCTTAAAACAAAAACTGACAAAAATACAATCATACGATTTCCTGGAGTGACGTCAGGGAAATGGCGCCGTGAGCAGCGCGTCCAACAGATCTCCCCACAATCACAACAAATTTATCAACTAGAAACAGAAAAATTTATCCTCGGAGCATTCCAGAGTTCCACACAAACTGAAAGCAAAAGGACTGTTATCACTTGAATCTGAGAGACGAGGGTGTGGAGGAAGCTAACTACCAAAGAAACGTTCATTCAAGCCGCGGAGGGAGTGCGCCTGTGTGCTATCAACAAGACCACTCTCAGATGCCAATAAGAAAGGGGAAATCGAATATTATGGATACAAAAGAAAGAGAGGTAACACAAATAGATGTGGAAAAATCTATGGAGAAAAGACTTAACATATTGGAAGCCTTGGAGCTAAATGACAGAGAATTTAAAATAGAAATCTTAATAATACTCAGAGATATACAAGAAAACACAGAAAGGCAATTTAGGGAGATCAGAAAACAACTCAATGAACACAAAGAATATATTACCAAGGAAATTGAAACTATAAAAACAAATCAAACAGAAATGAAAAACTCAATTCACGAGCTGAAAAATGAGGTAACAAGCTTAGCTAACAGAACAGCCCAGATAGAAGATAGGATTAGTGAAATAGAAGACAAACAACTTGAGGCACAACAGAGAGAAGAAGAAAGAGACTCAAAAATAATAAAAAACGAGAAAGCCCTACAGGAATTGTCTGACTCCATCAGAAAGAATAACATAAGAATAATAGGTATATCAGAGGGAGAAGAGAAAGAAAACGGAATGGAGAATATACTCAAACAAATAATAGACGAGAACTTCCCAAGCCTGTGGAAAGAACTAAAACCTCAAATTCAAGAAGCAAACAGAACACCAAGTTTTCTTAACCCCAACAAACCCACTCCAAGGCACATCATAATAAAGATGACACAAACCAATGACAAAGAAAAAATTCTCAAGGCAGCCAGGGAAAAGAAGAGTACAACATATAAAGGAAGGCCTATTAGATTATCATCAGATTTCTCAGCAGAAACTCTACAAGCTAGAAGAGAATGGACCCCAATATTTAAAGCCCTGAAAGAGAGGAACTTTCAGCCAAGAATACTATATCCATCAAAGCTATCCTTCAAGTACAAAGGAGATATAAAAACATTCACAAATACAGAAAAGATGAGAGAATTTATCAGCAGAAAGCCCCCACTCCAGGAAATACTAAAGGGGGTTTTCCAACCAGATTCAAAGAACAAAAGAAAACACCACCACAAGTAACAGCTCCACCAAGAACACAATAAAACCAAACTTAAACTGTGACAACAAAGGAAAAAAAGGGGGGGAGGATGGAAATTAACAGTAGCAAAGGACGATGAAGTGCAGAAATACTCATAAGATAGGGTACTACAATGAATATGGTAGGTACCCTTTTCATTACTTAATGGAAACCACCCTTGAAAAAACCACCACAAAAACACTTGACTTAAAAAAGGTAGCAACAGAGGAAAGAAGTATGGAACACAAACAAACAAAAACAAATGATAGAAAAACAAAAGAGAAGAATCAAACAAGATACAAAACTAACAGAAAGCAATTTATAAAATGGCAGTAGGGAACCCACAAGTGTCAATAATTACACTAAATGTAAATGGATTAAACTTACCAATAAAAAGACATAGAGTAGCAGAATGGATTTAAAAAGAAAATCCAACTATATGCAGCCTACAAGAAACACATCTAAGCAACAAGGATAAAAACAAATTCAAAGTGAAAGGCTGGAAAACAATACTCCAAGCAAACAACACCCAAAAAAAAGCAGGTGTAGCAATACTCATATCTAATAATGCTGACTACAAGACAGAAAAAGTACTCAGAGACAAAAATGGTCATTTCATAATGATTAAGGGGAAGTTGAATCAAGAAGACATAACAATCCTTAATATATATGCACCAAACCAAGGAGCACCAAAATATATAAGACAGCTACTTATTGACCTTAAAACAAAAACTAACAAAAATACAATCATACTTGGAGACCTCAGTACACCACTGACAGCTCTAGATCGGTCATCCAAACAGAGAATCAATAAAGATATAGTGGCCTTAAACGAAATACTAGAACACCTGGATATGATAGACATCTACAAGACACTTCATCCCAAAGCGACAGAGTATACATTTTTCTCTAGTGTACATGGAACATTCTCAAGAATTGAACATATGTTGGGCCACAAAGACAATATCAGTAAATTTAGAAAAATTGAAATTGTACCAAGCATATTTTCTGATCATAAAGCCTTGAAACTAGAATTCAACTGCAAAAAAGAGGGGGAAAAACCCACAAAAATGTGGAAACTAAACAACATACTTCTAAAAAATGAATGGGTCAAAGAAGAAATAAGCGCAGAGATCAAAAGATATATACAGACAAATGAAAATGAAAATACAACATATCAGAATCACTGGGATGCAGCAAAAGAAGTAATAAGAGGAAAGTTCATATCACTTCAGGCCTATATGAACAAACAAGAGAGAGTCGAAATAAACCACTTAACTTCACACCTTAAGGAACTAGAAAAAGAAGAACAAAAACAACCCAAAACCAGCCGAAGAAAGGAGATAATAAAAATCAGAGCAGAAATAAATGAAATAGAGAACAGAAAAACTATAGAAAAAATCAATAAAACAAGGAGCTGGTTCTTTGAAAAGATCAACAAAATTGACAAACCCTTGGCAAGACTCACCAAGGAAAAAAGGCACAGGACTCAAATAAATAAAATCAAAAATGAAAGAGGAGAGATCACCACGGACACCGTAGATATACAAAGAATTATTGTAGAATACTATGAAAAACTTTATGCCACTAAATTCAACAACCTAGAAGAAATGGATAAATTCCTAGAACAATACAACCTTCCTAGACTGAGTCAAGAAGAAGCAGAAAGCCTAAACAGACCTATTAGTAGAGAAGAAATAGAAAAAAACATTAAAAACCTCCCCAAAAATAAAAGTCCAGGCCCTGACGGCTATACCAGCGAATTTTATCAAACATTCAAAGAAGACTTGGTTCCTATTCTACTCAAAGTCTTCCAAAAAATTGAAGAAGAAGCAATACTTCCAAACACATTTTATGAGGCCAACATAACCCTCATACCAAAACCAGGCAAGGATGGCACAAAAAAAGAAAACTACAGACCAATATCTCTAATGAATACAGATGCTAAAATACTAAACAAAATACTAGCAAATCGAATACAACAACATATTAAAAAAAATAATTCATCATTATCAAGTGGAATTCATCCCAGAATCTCAAGGATGGTTCAACATATGTAAAACGGTTAACATAATACACCATATCAACAAAACAAAGAACAAAAACCACATGATCTTATCAATAGACACAGAAAAGGCTTTCGATAAAATACAACACAATTTTTTGTTTAAGACTCTCAACAAAATGGGTATAGAAGGAAAATATCTCAACATGATAAAGGCCATATATGATAAACCATCAGCTAACATCATATTAAATGGCACTCAACTGAAGGCTTTCCCCCTTAAATCAGGAACAAGACAGGATTGTCCACTCTCTCCACTCTTATTTAATGTGGTATTAGAGGTTCTAGCCAGAGCAATCAGACAACACAAAGAAATGAAAGGCATCCATATCGGAAAAGAAGAAGTAAAGGTATCACTTTTTGCAGATGATATGATCCTGTACATCGAAAACCCCAAAGAATCCACAAAAAGACTACTAGAAACAATAAGCCAATGCAGTAAGGTCGCAGGATTCAAAATTAACATACAGAAGTCAATAGCCTTTCTATATGCCAACAATGAAACAATTGAGAACGAACTGAAAAGAATAATCAATCCCCTTCACGATTGCAACAAAAAAAATAAAATACTTAGGAACAAACATAACAAAGAATGTGAAGGACTTATATAATGAAAACTATAAACCATTGTTAAGGGAAATCGAAAAAGATATAATGAGATGGAAGAATATACCTTGTTCTTGGCTAGGAAGAATAAATATAATCAAGATGGCCATATTACCCAAAGCAATATACAAATTTAATGCAATTCCCATCAAAATTCCAATGACATTTTTTAAAGAAATAGAGCAAAAAATCATCAGATTTATATGGAACTATAAAAAACCCCAAATAGACAAAGCAATCCTAAAGAAAAAGAATGAAGCTGGGGGCATTACAATACCTGACTTCAAAATCTATTATAGGGCCACGACAATCAAAACAGCATGGTATTGACAGAAAAATAGACACTCAGACCAATGGAACAGAATAGAAAACCCAGAAATAAAACCACATATATATAGTCAAATAATTTTTGATAAAGGGGCCAACAACACACAATGGAGAAAAGAAAGCCTCTTCAATAAATGGTGCTGGGAAAACTGGAAAGTCACATGCAAAAGAATGAAACTGGACTACAGTTTGTTCCCCTATACTAAAATTAACTCAAAATGGATCAAAGATCGAAACATAAGACCTGATACAATTAAGTACATAGAAGAAGACATAGGTACTAAACTCATGGACCTGGGTTTTAAAGAGCATTTTATGAATTTGACTCCAAAGGCAAGAGAAGTGAAGGCAAAAATTAATGAATGGGACTACATCAGAATAAGAAGTTTTTGCTCAACAGGAGAAACTGGTAACAAAATAAACAGACAGCCAACTAAATGGGAAATGATATTTTCAAACAGCAGCTCAGATAAGGGCCTAATATCCAAAATATACAAAGAACTCATAAAACTCAACAACAAACAAACAAACAATCCAATAAAAAAAATGGGAAGAGGACATGAACAGACACTTCTCCCAGGAAGAAATACAAATGGCCAACAGATATATGAGAAGATGCTCATCTTCATTAGTTATTAGAGAGATGCAAATCAAAACTGCAATGGGATACCACCTCACACCTGTTAGATTAGCTATTATTAACAAGACAGGTAATAGCAAATGTTGGAGAGGCTGTGGAGAAAAAGGAACCCTCATATACTGTTGGTGGGAATGTAAAGTAGTACAACCATTATGGAAGAAAGTATGGTGGTTCCTCAAAAAACTGAAAATAGAACTACCTTATGACCCAGCAATCCCTCTACTGGGTATATACCCCCAAAACTCAGAAACATTGATAGGTCAAGACACATGTAGCCCCATGTTCATTGCAGCATTGTTCACAGTGGCCAGGACATGGAAACAACCAAAAAGCCCGTCAATAGATGACTGGATAAAGAAGATGTGGCACATATACACTATGGAATACTACTCAGCCATAAGAAATGATGACATTGGATCATTTACAGCAAAATGGTGGGATCTTGATAACATTATACGAAGTGAAATAAGGAAATCAGAAAAAACTAGGAACTGCATTATTCCATATGTAGGTGGGACATAAAAGTGAAACTAAGGGACACTGATAAGAGTGTGGTGGTTATGGGGGGGGAGAGGGGAGAGGGGAGAGGGAGAGGGAAACGGGGAGGGGCAGAAAGAAAACTAGAAGGTGACAGAGGACAATCTGACTTTGGGTGATGGGTATGCAACATAATTGAATGACAAGATAACCTATACTTGTTATCTTTGAATATGTGTATCCTGATTTATTGATGTCGCCCCATTAAAAAAATAAAATTATTTAAAAAAAAAAAGTCCACTCCCACAATAAAGAAACCTGTTTCCCACAGCACTCTCCAAACATTTCCCAATATTCTTATTTTTCTACAATATTCTTATTAACATCTTTACCATGTAAGAAATAATGCTTTAGGCCTGACCAGTGGTAGTGCAGTGTATAGAGCGTCGAGCTGGGACTCTGATGTCCCAGGTTTGGAAGCCTGAGGTTGCTGATTTCATTGTAGGCTCATCCAGCTTGAGCACTGGCTTGCCAGCTTGAGTGTGAAGTCTCTCCCATGGTTGCTGGCTTGAGCCCAAAGGTCACTGGCTTGAAACCAAGGTCACTGGCTCAGCTGGACCCCTCCCCCTACCCCCCCATCAAGAAATGCATAGGAAAGCAATCAATGAAGAACTAACATAACACAACTATGAGTTGATGCTTCTCATCTCTCTCCCTTCTTGTCTGTCTCTCCCTAAAAAAGAAAGTAAAAAAAAGAAATAAGAAATGATGCAAAAGCCCATGCATCTATCCAAGAAATAGTCATAGGGTAAATTAATTTTTTGGGGGCGGTGGCAGAGAACTATTTGAATCTAGATTGTCACAAATGCAGACGTGTGTATACATAAGAGTGGTATTACTATATATATACAAACGTTCAAGATTCAGTCTTCAAGAATAACCTGCCACAACAATGAATGTAGGGAAATGTATTCTTTAATAAAAGACTTAACTATCAGAAACTTTTTGCCTCTTACAACCATACCCAGCATCATTTCATTTAAGAGAAGAGCATTCAAACGGCTCTGTAAGTAAAAAGTAGTATTTACTATTAACATTAAAAACAATGTTTAAAAAATTGCACAATTTCCCAACAGAACAGCATTCCTCAAAGATCTACTGTTAAATTTCAAACTGTATTACAACTTGTTTTTTAAAGCACAGTTACCAAAAAAACCTGAAAAATAAAAACTAAAACTAAAGTATAGCTACCTGATAACAGAAGAACTGAACCTGTCCAGAAATCTCTTCTCCATTAACCTTATTTAAAAGACCAAGGAATAAAGATTATTCTTATGCATATCACAAATTCTGTGAATTCTTTTTTAAAATTAATTTTAGAGAGGGGGGGAAGGGAGGGAGAGAAGGGTGCAAGACATTTACTGTATTTGTTCTTCCACTTGTTTATGCATTATTCATTGGTTGATTCTTGTATAGGCCCTGACCAGGGATTAAACCTGCAACCTTGGAGTAGTGGGATGATACTCTTCTAACCCAACTGAGCTACCCAGCCAAGGCCTGTAACTTCTTGTATACTACTCATAGAAGACATTTCAGAACTCTACTCAACTGTAAATATAAATTCCTAACAAGCTTTCTGGTCTAATTTCCCATTTACTGAACATGAATACTAGTCATAAATGCAATAATAAAACATCACAGAGTTTAGGAGATTAAA
Organism: Saccopteryx leptura; assembly: GCF_036850995.1. Classification (NCBI taxonomy): domain Eukaryota; kingdom Metazoa; phylum Chordata; class Mammalia; order Chiroptera; family Emballonuridae; genus Saccopteryx; species Saccopteryx leptura. The sequence continues at coordinate 133,938,590 of NC_089508.1, read as the reverse complement.
AAGGATAGTTAAAATACTAAAAAACAAATGCAGCTCAGACCTCATTCTCACTGGGGATAGAATAAGGAGAATGATATTTGAGATGAGTCCCAAGGATGATGATTTAGACTAAACATACTGACTAGTACTGACAAAGACCCAGAGCTGCGTTGCCTAATATAGTAGCCCTAGTCACATGGTGCCTACTGAGTCCCTGAAGCGTAGTTAGTCAAATTGAGATATGCTGTAAGTGTAAAATGCAAATTGGATTTAGTTAAAAAATAATTTATTAATCATTACATTTTTATTACATGTTTAAAAAACCTATTAAATATATTACATTAATTTCACCTTAAATTTTTTCTTTAAATGTGGTTACCAGAAGGTTTAAAATTACATATGTGGTTCACATTATACTTCTGTTGAACAGTATTAAGCCAGAGACCTGAATAATCATGATTCACTGAAGAAACAGTGAGCAGACCAGTACAACTCAGGCAGGAATTTTTGTAAGATATAGGAGATGAAGGGCTGGATGCAGTATTCTTGGGTGCTTAGATTTCCTGTATGAGAAAGAAAGCTATCAGAGAGTTTTAAGCAAGAAAATAAATGGAAGAGATTTGGTTTTAAAGAAGATCACTCTGGAGGCATATAAGATGAAATGAAAGAAAATTATGTATGTGGGAGATAAGAAACACTAGTCAAGAAACAAGAAGGAAGCCTTATGAAACTAAAGGAGCTCTACCACTAAATAGTGATGTCATAGAAGTGTCAGAGGACAGAGAGACAAAGAGACAGAGGCAGAGACAGAAAAAACAACTGCCTGATCAGGCAGTGGCACAGTGGATAGAGTGTCGGACTGGGATGCGGAGGACCCAGGTTCGAGACCTCAAGGTCGCCAGCTTGAGCACGGGCTCATCTGGTTTGGGTAAAGCTCACCAGCTTAAACCCAAGGTCACTCGCTGGCTTGAGCAAGGGGTTACTCGGTCTGCTGCAGCCCCACGGTCAAGGCACATATGAGACAGCAATCAATGAACAACTAAGGTGTTGCAACGAAAAACTGATGATGCTTCTCATCTCTCTCCGTTCTTGTCTGTCTGTCCCTATCTATCCACTTCTCTGACTCTCTCTCTGTCTTTGTAAAAAAACAAACAAAAAACAAAAAACAAAAAAAAAAAAGAAAGAAAAAAGAATAAAAGAAAGAGAAAAAAAGAAATACCCTGACCTGTGGTGGTGCAGTGGATAAAGTGCTGACTTGGAATGCTGAGGTCTTCATCAGTTCAAAACCCAGGGCTTGCCCAGTCAAGAAGTAACTACTATGAGTTGATAATTCCTGCTCCTCCTCCCCCATCCTTTTCTCTCTCCTCTCTCTCTATCTCCCTCTCTCTATCTCCTTCTCTCTCAAAAATTGGAGAGGGGCATGTGAAGAAGAGAGTGTGAGCACAAAAAATATATTCTAAAACCAAAAGCAGTCTGGAGCTTCTTTTATGGAGACAGTCTAAAATTTTTCAAAAGCCCTAGAGAAAATAGCTATTATATATGTAATCAAAGCAGCCTTGGTTATACACCAGCACTGTGCTTGAGGCATGTGAAAATACAGAAGAAACAGGCACTCTTTCACTTCTTTCCCCAGAGAAAGAGAGAGGCAGGAAGGGAGAGATGAGAAGCATCAACTCATAGTTGTGGTACTTTAGTTGTTCACTGATTGCTTCACGTATGTGCCTTGACCTGGGGCTCCAGCCGAGCCAGTGACCCCTAGCTCAAGCCAGCAACCTTGTGCTTCAAACCAGCAATCACAGGGTCATGTTTATGATCCTCTGCTCAAACCGGCAACCAGCACTCAAACCTGCAATCTCAGGGTTTCGAAACTGGGTCCTCAGCATCCCAGGTCAACTATCCACTGTGCCACCACCTGGTCAGGCAGAAACATGCACTCTTAACTCATTACTTTTACTAAAGATGATGGTTGGGAGATATTGTTCAATAACTCAATATGTATTTGAGTTTTTAAATCCTAAGACATATTTCTCCCCATTTTAACTTTTTTAAAACCACAGAGAAGCTTTTTAATCAATATTTGCACTTAACAGTGAGTTTATTAAAAGCACCTATAAAAGTTATTGAGAAAAGAGAGTGCCTGACCAATTTGAGGACAAGCAAGGAAACCAGAGTGAATAGGAGAAGTATAGTAGAAGATAAAGGGAGGAGGAGAGACCACACAAGGTCATAGTGAAGACCTTGACTTGCACTCTGAAGAAAGTCTGCCAAGGAGAAGGGAGTCATCTGCTGTGTCAAACACTATAGGCAGTTAAAGTAAGATAAAGGCCAAGAAATTACCTGTAGATTTAGGTGTGTGTAAAAGTGAGACTGCACACTTTTTAGACCAGTGCCTGTAGGAGCACCTAAAGTAGGAAAATAGAAGCCAGAACCGTAACGCCTCCTTCACTCAGTGAACAGTCACTTCAGGAAAGCAACATTAAATATGTAGACCAGGAAAGTGAGCTCTCAGCTAAGAATCTCTCAAGAAAAGTCAACCGCTTGCAAGAAAACTCCAAAACACACAACTAAGAGAATTTAAACTTGAAGAGTTTAATAAGACAATGAGAAAAAGACTAGTATCCATAGTATAAAAAAGTTCTTAACCAAGAGTAATTGTGAAAATGTGTCAGATTTCAGAAATGAAAGACACAATGATTAAATAATAAAGATTTAAAGGTAAATAGAATAGCAATTGGTCCCAATTAGAGAACTGAGTTAGTGAGCCCAAAGATCAAACTGAAATGCAGAGTGGGAACAAAAGATGGAACAAAAGTTTAGAAATGTTATGGACAGATCCAGACTTCTAAGATCTGAAGTGATAAAAGAAAAACAGTTGCAGTTTTCAAAAAATACAAATTTCCCACATCTGAATACAAATGCAAAGCTTCACCTTGAGACTTCCAAGTGCCAAGAAGAGGAAACAAAACAAGTTTAGATAAGCAACCATAAAACTTCATGGCGTCAAGGATAAAAAACATAAAGCAAAATACAAGTAATCACTAATGAGAAGAAAAACAGGTAACTAGCAAAGGAACAAGACTTATAAGGAGACCAGACTTTTCATCACCAACGTGGAATGCCAGAAGACAGTGCATTAACTTTTCAAAGTGCTAAAGGGAAAGGACTTTAGAGTGGTTATTTAATATACAAAGAAACAATTATTTTAAGAATTAATATAATGTAAAGTAAAGCATTTTGAACATACAAGGACTTAAGTTCCAGACTTAAGCTCCTAGAAGCACTTATTTTTATGAACAAAATAAATGAGTTCAGATATAATGAAAGCCGAGTAGTTGCATGGGAAAAATACATGAATTAATAAATAAAACCAGTAAAATGTATTGGAAAACCAAAGTAGCAAGCATAAAATATTAATCACAAGTTGAATGTGTTTACTCACAATCCAATTGAAATTCCATTAATCAATCGTTAACATGAGAGATGGAGGAGAGGGAAGAAGACACACACTCTATTATAAATATTATACTTATCTTACATGGCAAAGTAGCAGTCATAGAATCCTGCCCAGATATATTTGCTGACATTTAATGAAACCTTAGAATCTGATCTTTAAAATCCTTTTTGGGCCCTGGCCGGTTGGCTCAGTGGTAGAGCGTCGGCCTGGCATGCAGGGGTCCCGGGTTCAATTCCCGGCCAGGGCACAGAGAAGCGCCCATCTGCTTCTCCACCCCTACCCCCTCTCCTTCCTCTCTGTCTCTCTCTTCCCCTCCCGCAGCCAAGGCTCCATTGGAGCAAAGATGACCCAGGCGCTGGGGATGGCTCCTTGGCCTCTGCCCTAGGCGCTAGAGTGGCTCTGGTAGCAATAGAGTGACGACCCGGAGGGGCAGAGCATCGCCCCCTGGTGGGCAGAGCCTCACCCCTGGTGGGCGTGCAGGGTGGATCCCGGTCGGGCGCATGCGGGAGTCTGTCTGACTGTCTCTCCCCGTTTCCAGCTTCAGAAAAATACAAAAAAAAAAAAAAAAATTCCTCTTTGGATGTCCTATACTTGTTAAATCTTAAATCAAAAGTGGGTTACCAGTGTTCCCAAGGGCTATTATTTGTTGCTATTGTAAAAACAAACAAAAAAACCCCACCCCCTATATCTAGTTCTTAATTTTCTTTCGCTGGTCTCATCCATTTCCCTTCTAAATGTCATTTTAAACCTTAGTGCCACTACCAAGCATCAGCGATGTGTGGGCCCTACAGGTGGCATTTGTACTAAAGATGCCACCCATGTCTTACCAGATAATAGCATAAATGAAGTGTGTACTTAGGCTTCTTTCCATCTCTTTATATTCGAATCAGCTGTTTGCCAACTGGGCAGTGAATTTAAATGTCCTTTTAAAAGCTGCTTTTAAGAAAGATATACAAAGAGCTATCCTTCAGATAAAACAGTACACCATGATGTTTTCACAGTATTTCTCCCTTAGTCACGATCAATAGGACAACCTTTAAACAAAGGCATGATTTCAGATCAAGCTAAGAAATGCCTCTATTGCGCCTGTCTCTATTCAACAGATTAAGAAATCTTAACACAATGTTATAATTATAGTGCTTACTAAAAGATTTAGTTTTATAAAACAAAACTAAAAATTCATACTTTTCTGTTTTAAAAATGTATGTAATAGGAAAAAAACCTGAGTGGAATTAAATTCAGATCTACATAAGGTGCCACTAAGAACAATATAATTTATTGAATTACAATGTATTTTTCCTAAAACCTAGCATATGCTGTTGTGTAGCATTTTGTTTTCTGAGTTAATGTTTGTTTTAAAATAACAAGTATAATATATGATCTTCAATGATCTCAAGATAGTAACTGTTCACTTACTATTCTAAAAATACTTAAGAATATTATTAAAATATTTTCATGAAATTATTTTTCATGAGTATTTTCTCATTATTTCACTGCTTAATTACCCAGTTTTCATAAAATAATACAATAATTTATTTGATAACACCATATCAGTGATATATGTATAATATAAATATAGCTCAATACATCAACCATTTAAGGAAATGAGGCAATACAATACATTCAAGAGTACATTAAATAGTATGATGTCAGAAAAGGACAGCAATAGCCATAACCAAATGATAATTCAGTCTTAAGACAGAACACTTTAGAAGTATTGCATTTTAAGTCTAGAGATTATTATGTAAGTGTTTTTCAAATCTTCTTAGAGGCATATTAAAATATTTTAGAGATTCCTTTAATTGAAAAACAAAATGGCCATGAGATTGAGCTTTTTTGATTGCACTGTAGTTCTTGTTTTTAAAGTTAAGAAAATAAAAGCACAAGAAAGCTCACAATTCAAAATAGAACTTAAATTTAATAACTAGATTATATCAATCTCAAAGAAAACAGCAACAATTACTTACTTTGGAGGCCCATGGTTGAAGACAATTGGCATAACAGCGAACAAGAAAAGCCATTTCCTAGGCTGGAAAGGGTAGTTTCCTTTTCAAACCAGAGCCACACTGATGAATATGTTGACAAAATTCTGTTAAGTTTCTTTTTACAAATCATACACCATTTGTAGTATTATATCTAAGTATAAAGGCAGCTTCTCCAAATCCCTTTCAAACTGAAATCAGGAGCTTTCAATAGCTTATAGAATTGTTCTAAAAACTGCAACAGTTTTCATCAAAATGTTCACTTTCAACAAGCAAATAATAGTAAATCAAGACCTTTATATTTCTGGCTCTGAACATACAGACATACACATGCTTCCTCAGGCACCTGGCACACACACATGCAGTGGTAACACAACAGATAATAATGTATCAACAGCAAATAAGGCAACATGCACCAAATCCGGGTTGCTGGATTCTGAGAAACCTTTCCTCTCTGTATTACAGCTTTGTCTTTTCTTCAACTTATTTCATTCTGTAGAGCAAGCACTGCAGTAATTCTTCTGCTTCAGAAGCAAACCAGAATACTGTATCCTTCAGATGAAAGTTTCTTCTTTTATATCTTAACCACTAGAGGTTAAAAAAGAATAAAATCAACCGTTGAGCAAATGGTAGTTAGAGGATATATGCTCTAACAGGTTTGTCCTGTAGCGTGCCTGAGAATCTCCAAAATTAAAAATTGTCTCTTCTTATGTGCCCTATTCACAGCTCTGCAGTACAGCTTCTTGTTCTAATGCACTGTTAAAACAGTAATGTAAGTCTGGCTTCCTGGTTGAAAATTTATAATATGGTACAAAAAAACCCACTACATCTTCTGCTAAAGAAGACTGTATGTTAGTGTCTTAATTCCTACTGTCCTTGCTGGTTTCACAGCAGCTCCCTAAGGAGAAACTCCTATTGATTCTATGCTCTGCAGTAAGATGAAATATCTAATAAGAAGGAAAGAGAGTGGGAGGAGAATAAAGCTAAAAGGATGACATCACCTGTATAGAAAGCCTTCAGAAACTGCATTAGATCAATTGGCTACTGTATCTGCAGATGTAGCCCAAAGGGCAATTTATTAACACACACACACACACACACACACACACACACACCCTTCTGTGAGACATTCCAGCAAGCTAAATTCTGTAAGAAAAAAAATTGGCTTAAGCACCTATTTCAGTTTTAAAAATTCATTTTAATCCTATGCACTGACTCACAGCTTTATTTTAAAAGCCATATTTCCTAATATTATTCAAATTTAACACAGTATTGTCCTCCCAAGGGAAAATAATTAGCTTTGATAAGATACTCTTGCATTGCAAATACATAAGGTAGCCTGGTTCTCAGGTGTTACATATGTATTTTTAACACTACTAATTCAGAGCTTTCTGCTTGCAAAACTTCCTTTTTATCAAATAGCTGTTCTGAAAGTTATAACTTTCAGGACCACTCTAAATTAACATTAAAATGTCAAAACCAGTATGAAGATTTGTATGTAAACAGTACATTTAAAATACAAAAATAACAGAATCTCATTTTGCAAAAGAAAGCGGAAAAAAAAACAATCACAGGCACAACAGCCCACTTGCAGCATGCACCAGTCCTCTGGGAAAAAGAGCAATCTATGCAACATGGTATTTTCCTAGAGCCCAATGCTCAGTTCCTAGAAAGAGATGGGGAGCCACTAAAACTCAAGTAATCAAAGAAAATGATAAAGCCTGCCTTTAAACTATGCTTGGGCTAGAAGGAAATATTTTTTTCTATAAAAATTACATTTAAAAAATCCTTAATTTTGTCCCACCCTCTCCAATCTGAAAGCACAATTCCTCCAGTGCCCACCCTTCTTTGTCATGCTTCTGCCACAAGCATCTACTGCAGCTGCTCCCACAAAGAGTTTGCACTTACGGTTGTAATGGTGCCTCCCCAATGGTCAAAGGAAGACAGAGTTTCCAATGGTAAAATACAGTCAGTATACCTCCAGGCAGCGAAATTAGAAGAATAAGAATTAATGAGCGTATCAAAGTAGTAGAACTATTTTTGCTTTATTCATCTAACACTACTTTGGTTTAGGAGGTTTGCAATATAAAAGGAAAAATTATTACCTGATTATCACAAAGGACTCCACTGACTATCACAGAAATATCTTGTTATTAGGGGGTAAAGAGAGTTCTTCAATACCCCTGGCAAAGTATGAGTCATTTCTGAACACACTATATTGACAATCTGAGTTATGCTGCTCCTTACAAGACTAGAATTTACTTTAGTAAAACTAAGTATTATTCTGAACAAAGACATGTCATACTTTCAAAATATGTGATCATTTATGAATTTAAGTTTCCATAAAACTTAAGAATTATTTTTTTTTCTGAAACAAATTTCAAGAGACATTCCCAATATGCATTTATGCATAAAACTAAATCTCACAAATACAAATAAGCATGACTCCAGTTTCCTAATGTAAAAAAACCACAGGACGTACAGGTTGATTTTCAGGCACCAATACATCTTTTCCAACTTAATTTAAATAGGTCAAAATTTCAACAAAACGTTAAGCGTTCCAGAATAAACAAAAATCTAACTTTAATTACTCATTTTTTTTTTTTTTTTAATCAGGGGTAGGCATTGGAGGCCATAGTCAGGAGTTTGGGGTTTTTTTTTTTTAAATTTAATTTATTTATTTTTAAAGAGGAGAGAGAGGGAGAGAGGGAGAGGGAGAGAGAGAGAGAGAGAGAGAGAGAGAGAGGAGAGAGACAGAGAGAGAGAAGGGGGGAGGAGCTGGAAGCATCAACTCCCATATGTGCCTTGACCAGGCAAGCCCAGGGTTTCGAACTGGCGACCTCAGCATTTCCAGGTCGATGCTTTATCCACTGCGCCACCACAGGTCAGGCTAATCACTCATTTTTTAAAATAGAAAAATAAGTAGGCGCTTTGTATGCAATGAATCCAAACATTTCCTAAAAATAAATTTCTATAAGACAAACATTTTGTACATAAGTAGTATAACTCAAAAACATTTCCATTTCAATGTCAGACAATAATAATATTCATGTATAGTACCAACAGGATAAATTACAACCAAATCAAAAAGTAAAATCCTAATAGGCACCTTTCTCCCTTTTTATAAATCATGTTGATAGCACACAAAGACCTCAAGCTGAGCAAGGGAGACAGCCATCTCAGAGCTGCTTTAAAATACTGCTGCCCTGTTGGTGAAATGCAATCACTAATGCCATATGTTCAAACTAGTAGTAAACACCAACTCAATAAAGGAACAAGTCTCTTTTCCTTTCTTTGACCTGTAAGTGAGGATGACATCACCCTTTTCCTTGTTCTACCAATCATCTCATAGTATCTACCATTCTAGAGAATTGTAAGGTGAATCTAGCATGCAAAATATCCCTGTGTAATAATACTATGAAAGAAAAAAGCAGGCTAAATTCTATATTCAGCATATGAATCCACTACCTCTCTGACAACACATTACACCACAGTTTCTCCAGAAATAATGACAACCTCAAAATTAGGAAGAAATAAACAACTTATGAAGAGAACAGCCAGTAATTTATCAAATAACTAAACATACATGATTAGGTGACTAAACAATTTTCACTTCTATCGCTTGTAGAATTTTATCTTGATCTTATTCCATCACTTTACCAATTCAAATGAAGTAATAATTGTAGCAAGGGAGCACACCGTCCCTGATCCACACATTCTCCAGGAATCATCACAACAGGATAACCATTCAGGAACACATTCCCCCAACCCTAAAGAATACACTTTCTCTGCATATGAAATGCATGATGCTAAACCACACTAATGAAATCTTTAGCTTTGAAAAGGTCTTTTATACTACTACAAAATAAAGCAATCAATGGGTGTTGGTTTTGCAAAGTTTCAAACCATTACAAAATATTTTTATAACAATGTAAATATTATATAATTTAAATTTGTGTTAATTGTATAAAGCATTTCTAAACAAAAATACAGAGTAAAATATTTGAAACATACTGTATAGATAGCCCAAAATGAGGTTCTGATAAGTTACTAAATAATAAATATTCCTTTTATTTCAATAAGTAACCACATTGAAAAGAAGGGGAAAGAGGTCAACATGGAAAAGGAAAGTTAGCAGAAGATATATATTCTAGACATTATGAAAACCAAATAGTAACAATAAAAACTGGCTTGTAGCAATCTCAGGTATAGTCACAGTTTTATTCTCCAGCACAGTGAAATATAATCACAATATAGAAAAGCCAAACCAAAGGGAGTAAGGAACAAAGGAAAAATTATGTAGTTTTACAAAATTAAACAGACCACTCATTTCTGTATTTTAGCTGTATTTGGTCTTTCAAAGATAAATTGTTAAATTAACCGATTTATATAGTAAAAATACTGTAATACTTCTGGAAAATGAATGAATGACACTTTACCATCATGTCAGAGGTAACATACAAGCTCTGATAAAGGATTACAGCAAGGTTTTCCACCTTTTTCTGCCCCACCTCCCTTGGTAATACGAAATGAATCTTTGTAGTTATCAGAATCTGGTTAACGCTAATTACTGGTGCCTCTCAGGAATTTGAGCTTTTAAACTGTAGCCTATCTATTCCTCAGCCTTTCTGAAGGAGGGAAGGAAGCCAGAGTATCAACACTCTCCCTTCTATTCTTCTGTAAAGGGCAGTGTGCTTCATTCAGCACACTGTCACCTCTGTCCGCTACATGATTAGCATCATGCAGTTGCAAACCCGGTCAAAGCCACCGGCAGGACACAATATGCACGATGAAATATGATCCATCCTGAGGGAGTGCTCGAGGAAGAAAAAGCAAAGAGATAGAGGGAAGCCTTCATCACCAACTGAGGTGATGTAAGCTTCTATAATTAGAATCAGTGAAACTGAAGGAACAATAAAAAGGCACTACCATGCTTTTATTTTCCCCAACGCTGTGCAGTTGTATCAAGGATTTTTTATCTACTCACACAAATACAAGAATACGCTAGTATATAATGTCATGTACATTTGTATGTAAACCTAATGTAAAGTTTTAACATAGTGTATTATTCTCTTCAATAAATAAGATCTGCCCAATAATTAAAATAGTTATGTATAAACATGACTGGAAAAAGAAGTCTCATTTAAAAACTGAAAATACAGTTTCCATTTGTAAATTCTAGCTTAGAGATCAGCTTTTCATCATTTCTCTAACTTTAAGTGCTGCATTTTCTAGTACTATGAAAGCCAAATGCCAAACATAGTGCAGTTACTGAACAGGCAACAAAAACTAAAAAACAGTAACAATCAGCATTAATGTTTGTTATGTTTGCGTACTTATTCCCCTTTCAACTGCAATAAATCATTATCTTAGATCCCTAGTATACATCAACAACAGAGTTCCTGCAAACAACCTTTAAAAGAGCTTTCTTTAGCAATTACTGTATAAAATATTTTAAGTATGATAAAATCTTCCTTATCTGGTTGCCTGGGCAGATCCATAGGAATCAGTGTCATCTTTAAGGGAATAAGAACTGACGAGACACCCAGGGAGGCATGTCCTGCCCTCCTCCTAACACTACTAAAGTTCATACAGACTACACGGTAAGACCAGGGGTCCCCAAACTACAGCCCACGGGCCGCATGTGGCCCCCTGAGGCCATTTATCCAGCCCCCGGTGCACTTCCAGAAGGGGCACCTCTTTCATTGGTGGTCAGTGAGAGAAGCATAGTTCCCACTGAAATACTGGTTAGTTTGTTAATTTAAATTACTTGTTCTTTATTTTAAATATTGTATTTGTTCCCGTTTTGTTTTTTTTTACTTTAAAATAAGATGTGAGCAGTGTGCACAGGGATTTGTTTATAGTTTTTTTTATAGTCAGGCCCTCCAACGGTCTGAGGGACAGTGAACTGGCCCCCTGTGTAAAAAGTTTGGGGACGCCTGGGTAAGACAATTTGAAATAATGGACAACTTATAAGTTAGCAATACTTATGTAGAGCCTTAAAAATAACTTTTATACCCTTAACCCAGTAACTTAACGTCTGTGAATAGAGCCTAAGGGGAAAAGAAAGTTATACCTGTAACAAATTTAGTCACCCAAGTTGTTTGTAACAGGAGAATGTAGGAAGCTTCACCAGAATACTTTGTTATACTAATACAATATGTTAAAAATAATGTTTAGAGAAAATTTTAATTGTATGAGAAGTAGAAAGTCAAGACATATAACTAAATATTTAGCATTATCTAAATTAAAGATCTGAATTAATCAAGATACATACATTTAAAAATCATTAGCAACACTAGCTATCTCTTGTTCTATTACAGCAAATTAATTTCCTTCCTAATATTCTTCTATGTTTTTCCATTTCTACAATGAGTGTTTCACAATTATTTAAAAATCTCCTGTAGGCAGGCACTTTGTCCTACTTAATTACAATACCATCCCTTTGCTTATTATTCTCTGTTCATGTGAAGTAGGTACAAGAACCTCCTATGTATGCACTTTCTACATACTTGTAGAAGACAAACAAAAAGCCGAATTCTCCTAGGAGTTGTTAGACACAAAAATTTAAAAAAATAAATCCTCTTCTGTTTTTCAGGTTGGAAGCACCATAAAGAGTGCCTCTGTCCACCGTACTCTGGGTTGTAAACAGTGTGAAAGGAGAAAGGATACTGAAAAGCTGCAGGCCCTCAGCGGGGGAGCTCCAAATTTCTCAGCAGCTGTCTGGTCAGCACTCACACTATCTTGTATACTAGTGAGATCCGCAAAGGCTTCACATACAAACTTCCTTTCTTTAGAAGTGGTAGAAAATTGTTTATTCATTGACTCTTTCATTCTACAAACACGTATTTACCGAACATAAAATATAATTGAAAACAATCAGGATCCACCAAGTCCACAAATACAAAATAAAATTCACAATGTTGACAGTTTCTTCATCAGTTACTCTGACTTTCACAATCCAAACTTGCAATTCTGGAAACAGACACAAGAGTAGTGTCTGCACCTCCTTCACTTTGACTTGAATAACTGTTTAAATTATTTGTTCACTGCTACTCTGCTATGGTATGAATGTTTGTGTCCCTCCCAAAATTCACATATTGAAATCCTAATCTCCAAAGTGATGGTGGGGCTCTGGGATTGGGATTAGTGTCCTTATAAAAGAGAGCCCAGAGAGCTGCCTAGCCCTTTTACACCATGTTGACACAAAAGTTGACAGTGTGTACATAAAAACAAACAAAATACACACACAAACAAAAAACACAATGTATTCTCTAGTTCAATTCCCACTCCTGCTACAGGGACTGAGGGGGTTATATAGTCCTTAAAATTCCAAGTCAGTGTTTGAGAAAAAACAAGAACCCATATCATCCAATTCCTGGTTGAATGTATATTATATCACATCAAACAGAGGCTCTGGCTTTTATTAACTTGCCTGTATAAACAATTTTACTTATCTGCACAGTTTCTTTGGAAAATACAAATGAGTAGTCTTGAGACAAGTGTTGGGATACTGACATGGTCTTAAAGTTTGTGGCCCACCAAAAGTCATATCTAGAAATCCTAATTCCCAAGGTGATGGCATTAGGAGATGGTTTCTTTGGATGATGATCAGGTCATGAGAAAGGAGCCTTCATGACTGAGATTAGTGCCTTTATATAAAAAAAAACAAGACCCACAGAGCTCCCTAGACATCTTCACCATGTAAGGAGACAGTAAAAGGCTGGCACTCTACAACCTAAAAGAGGGCCTTTACCAGAACCTGACCATGCTGGCACCCTGATGTTCGACTTCTAGCCTCTAGAATTGTGAGAAATAAATTTCTGTTGTTTATAAACCATTGAGTTTGTGTTATTTTGTTACAGAAGTCTAAACAAACTAAGACATTCTCCAGATCTCAGCAATTCCATGTTTTAACCCAAGTCCTCTATTTTCTCATGAGCAGGCTAGGGGGTAGGGTTCTATTTCTCATTGCAGGAATAGCTTGATTAGTTACATAAAGAACCCATGAGCCCTGGCCGGTTGACTCAATGGTAGAGCATCAGCCTGGCGTGCAGGAGTCCCAGGTTCGATTCCTGGCCAGGGCACACAGGAGAAGCGCCCATCTGCTTCTCCACCCCTCCCCCTCTCCTTCCTCTCTGTCTCTCTCTTCCCCTCCCTCAGCCAAGGCTCCACTGGAGCAAAGTTGGCCCGGGCGCTGAGGATGGCTCTATGGCATCTGCCTCAGGTGCTAGAATGGCTCTGGTTGCAACAGAGCAACGCCCCAGATGGGCAGAGTATCACCCCCTGGTGGGCACGCCGGGTGGATCCTGGTTGGGCGCATGCTGGAGTGAGTCTGACTGCCTACCCCGTTTCCCACTTCAGAAAAATACAAAAAAAAAAAAACACAAAAAACAAACAAACCCATGAAAACAAAACCCATTTTGCTAAAAACCTTAAGATGCCCATCCATACTCAAAAATATCTAGCCATTACTCAGTTTACCAACATAAAGGTGGTTAAATGATCTGGTCCTAGTAATCAATCACCTTTCAATTCAGCTGCACTGACAAGTGTAACTTAACCTGTCTAAAGATACTCTGAATCCAAACAAAACATGGAGCTCTGCAGGAGAGCAGGGAACATAAGGTGCAAGCGCAGAAGTAGCAAATGAGAAAAGTTACTTGCTACATTAGTAATCTGTAAGCCTAAAATGAAACAGCAGATTCCAGTGTCACACCAGGACTATGACCTGCCATACTATCCTAGAATAATAAATTAGAGCACCAATTTTCAGCCTTTTCATCTCACGGCACACCAAAATATTTATTTTTTGAAAATCTGATAAAAAAAGAGGCATAATTTTGATTCATTTACATCAGACAGCTATTGTTGTATTGGTTGTTGTCATTATTTAATCTTACAATCTGAGAGAAAAGAGGACAGTACCCATGACTAAAAATTCTTGCTGTACAACTAGAGGGGAAAATATATGTAGAGAAAAAAGGAAGCCCCTCATATTTAAAATGACGACCCGTGATGTTGCCCTCTAAAGCCCTCTTTCCAAGTGTCCCTATGGAAAGAGCTGGCTGGCCCCACTTCTGTGCAGGAGCTGTGATGGAGAAAAAGGGGAAGATGACCAGCAGCTTATCTGGTGCTGAGAATGCTGAAAGCACCACAGGCAACAAGAAAGAAAATATTATGATTTAGTCTATTGAGAAAATTGGGATATAGTTAGAAGATAATAAGCACATCAAATACCCACACGGTTTATTATTCAAAGAGCAGAAGAAAAAAGGAAAAATCAATGAAAAGGACTATAATTCCATAAAGAAGTAGTCAACCACTAAGATTTTTTAAACCTTTGAATAATGTCAAGATTTATGTTTGAGTTAATAATGTTTCTATAAAAATGAGAATGCAATGTTGTCTGACAGTCTAGAGATTCATTTAAAGTTAAATAAAGATATATTTGCGGGAGATGATGTCAGAGTAATGGCGGGGTAGGAAGCGATACCGATAAATCTCCCCCAAAACTCAACAAGATCTTCAACCAGAAACAGAAAAACCTATACTTGGAGCTTCCAGATGCTTTGCAATACACCCAAAGGTATGATTGAGTGAAAAATTGGCTAAATATATAACCAAACCCCGAAGGAAATAGGGAGTAAGAAATGCTCCGCCTTCCTCACTAACCTAAACAGGGTGGCTTTCTCTGGTAACTGTGAATATAGAAACTGAGGCGGGCAAAGGGGGTGAATACATCCAGGCCGCGACACAAACGGCCGAACCAGGCTGTGGCACGGAGATCCAAGCCGAGGAAAATCTGATCCTGTGGCAACCCGGGCAATACAAGCTAACACTCACGCCAAACCCAAACAAAGAAAGACAAGCGGTGCGGCCATTTTACCCGGTCTCCTGGTCGGTGCGCAGTTAGTGGGCGAGAATTTCTTCCTAGGCCCCGAGAGTGGGTGCCCGTGTTGCCCCACGGAGAGGCAGGGTCAGAGGCCTTTCTGTGGGCCGAGGGCAGAGTCTCTGGGCAGCCCCAGCGCCCTGGGAAAGCCACGCACGGGAGGGAGCGAGAACTAATTCCAACGGTGGAGATTTTCCGTGCTGGAGGGTGTTTCACTCAGAGGGAAACGCGGCCGGCCTCATATCCTGGTTTGCGTACGCAGATAAGGAGTGAGCGATTCCTCCGAGAGCCTCGGCAGTTCGGGCCCGTGTTATCACACAGAGGGGCAGAGTCAGGGGCCTTTGTGTGGGCCAAAGCAGAATCTCGGGCCGCCCCAGCGCCTTGCAAAAGCCGCGCACGGGCATGGAGCGAGACTCAATTCCAACGCTGCAACTTTTCCCTGCGGTTGGGGGTTTCACTCAGAGCGTGAGACTGCTGGCCGGATATCCTGGTCGCAGACAGTGAGTGAGAGTTTCCTCCAAGCGCCCCGGAAGTGGGCGCCCGCCTGTGTTACCGGACAGAGTGGCAGAGCCAGAGGTCTTTGAGTGGGCAGAAAGCCCGCCTGATTATGCGAGCAGCTCTGACTGACTGAGCCTTACCCAGAGCCCTGTGCTGAGTGGAAATAGAGTGAGGAGTTGCCAGATCTTTGAGCCTCTTACTATCCAGGCAGAGGCAGCAGCAACCCCATAGCTGGATTATCAGGCTACTAATTGAGGAAGGAAAGACTAGGAGAAAGGCTCCAGGAACACGGACTCTCTCACTGTCGGAGCCTATAAATGCTAATGAGCTTCGACTTCCAACGAGACTAAAGCACAATACATGACATTGCCATAGAGACTTATCAACTGCAAACCTCCACCTGAGCGTGCCAAAGGGGCAAAACCCAGGGTACAGAGTCACCGACCAGGAAGAGGGAGAGAAAAGAAAAAGCAAGAAGATAACTTCTCAAAATCAAGAATAATCTGCAGACTTTATAACCTATCCCATTTTATTATATTTGTTCGTTTGTTTCTCTTATCTTCATTCTTGATACTTTTTTTTTCCTCCTCCAATTTGGCCGATTAACTCTCTGCTGGTCTTACTCTCTCCTCTCCTTGAACTACACTACCCATAAGTGTTACATCTCCCATTATCTTTTCTCTTCTCTTCCTTTCTCTCTATGAGGGTTGCACTCCAAAACCCTTAACTCTCTCTCTCTCCTTTCTTTTTTCTTCTTTTAGTGGTTCCCTCTTTTTTTTCTCTCTCTCTCTTTCTTTTCTCCCTCTATATTAGTTTCTTACTTTCTCCTTTACATCTCCTCTCATACAAACCTCAATAACAAATTATCTTATCGGGGACTCAAACTTATGTTTGTGGCATTTTGGGGGGTTTTTACTTCACCTTTTTAACTCACTAGCAGTGCTCCCATCCCTGGCTCTCCATATTATCTAGTTCTTGTTCCACTAAATACAATAGTAATTTTTTAATTTGTCCCCCCATTTTTCCGTTTTCCTCTTAATCCTCTCATCATAACTCTTAGACAACCAACACCTAAAAGCAAATCATTTTATTCTTGACCCAAATTTTTTCCTTATTTGCTTTTTGTGGGTCCATACGCTCTTTTTTTTTCTTTTTTCTTTTTTTTTTTTTTTTGCCCCTTTATTACTTTTCCCCAATTCAGGCCCTCCATCACAGCCATTGTTTGTTATAATTCACAGTCCACCACAACATTTTCTCAAGAAAGAGGGGAGAGGAGAGGAGAGGAAAAAAAGAGGGGGGGAATAATTTCCTTTTTTTTTAAAATTTTTATTTTATTTTATTTTTCTTTATTTCATTATTAATTTTTTTAAAAAAAAAAACAACTTCGATTTTTAATTTTTTTTATTATTTTTTTTAAACTTATTATTCTTTATTAAATCTCATTAATACTATCAACAAAACCACCCTCAGATGCCATTAAGGAAGAGAAAATCGAATATCATGGATACAAAAGAAAGAGAGGTAACACAGCTAGATGAGGAAAAATCTATGGAGAAAAAATTTAATATATTGGAAACCTTGGAGCTAAATGACAGAGAATTCAAGATAGAAATCCTAAAAATCCTCCGAGATATACAAGAAAACACAGAAAGGCAATTTAGGGAGCTCAGAAAACAACTCAATGAACACAAAGAATATATGTCCAAGGAAACTGAAACTATAAAAACAAATCAAACAGAGATGAAAAACTCAATTCACGAGCTGAAAAACGAAGTAACAAGCTTAGCTAATAGAACAGGTCAGATAGAAGAGAGGATTAGTGAAATAGAAGACAAGCAACTTGAGGCACAACAGAGAGAAGAAGAAAGAGACTCAAAAATTAAAAAAAATGAGATAGCCCTACAAGAATTATCTGACTCCATCAAAAAGAATAACATAAGAATAATAGGTATATCAGAGGGAGAAGAGAGAGAAAATGGAATGGAGAACATACTCAAACAAATAATAGATGAGAACTTCCCAAGCCTGTGGAAAGAACTAAAGCCTCAAGTTCAAGAAGCAAATAGAACTCCGAGTTTTCTTAACCCCAACAAACCTACTCCAAGGCATATCATAATGAAATTGACACAAACCAACAGCAAAGAAAAAATTCTCAAGGCAGCCAGGGAAAAGAAGAATACAACATATAAAGGAAGGCCCATTAGATTATCATCAGATTTCTCAGCAGAAACTCTACAAGCTAGAAGAGAGTGGACCCCAATATTTAAAGTCCTGAAAGAGAGGAACTTTCAGCCACAAATACTATACCCATCAAAGCTATCCTTCAAATATGAAGGAGAAATAAAAACATTCACAGATACAGAAAAGATGAGGGAATTTATCATCAGAAAACCCCCACTCCAGGAATTACTAAAGGGAGTTCTCCAATCAGATACAAAGAACAAAAAAAAACAGAGCCACAAGTAAAAGCTCCAAGAAGAACACAATAAAACCAAATTTAAACTGTGACAACAACAAAAAGAAAGAGGGGGAGAAGATGGAGATTAACAGTAGCAAAGGATGATGGAGTGCAAAAGTACTCACAAAATAGTTCGCTACCATGAATAGGGTAGGGACCCTTTTCATTACTCAAAGGTAACCACCATTGAAAAAACCACCACAACAGCACATGAGATAAAAAAGATAGCAACAGAGGAAAGATGTATGGAATACAACCAAATAAAAACAAAAGATAGAAAAAAAAAGAGAAGGATCAAACAAGACACAAAACTAACAGAAAGCAAGATATAAAATGGCAATAGGGAACTCACAAGTATCAATAATTACACTAAATGTAAACGGATTAAACTCACCAATAAAAAGGCACAGAGTAGCAGAATGGATTAAAAAAGAAAATCCAACTATATGCTGCCTACAGGAAACTCATCTAAGTAACAAGGATAAAAACAAATTCAAAGTGAAAGGCTGGAAAACAATACTCCAAGCAAATAACATCCAAAAAAAAGCAGGTGTAGCAATACTCATATCGGATAATGCTGACTACAAGACAGCAAAAGTACTCAGAGACAAAAATGGCCATTTCATAATGGCTAAGGGGACACTGAATCAAGAAGACATAACAATTCTTAATATATATGCACCAAACCAAGGAGCATCAAAATATATAAGACAGCTACTTATTGATCTTAAAACAAAAACTGACAAAAATACAATCATACTTGGAGACCTCAATACACCGCTGACGGCTCTAGATCGGTCATCCAAACAGAGAATCAACAAAGACATAGTAGCCTTAAACAAAACACTAGAGGACCTGGATATGATAGACATCTACAGGACATTTCATCCCAAAGTGACAAAGTATACATTTTTCTCCAGTGTACAAGGATCATTCTCAAGAATTGACCATATGTTGGGCCACAAAAACAACATCAGCAAATTCAGAAAAATTGAAGTTGTACCAAGCATATTTTCTGATCATAAAGCCTTGAAACTAGAATTCAACTGCAAAAAAGAGGAAAAAAATCCCACAAAAATGTGGAAACTAAACAACATACTTTTAAAAAATGAATGGGTCAAAGAAGAAATAAGTGCAGAGATCAAAAGATATATACAGACTAATGAAAATGACAATACGACATATCAGAATCTATGGGATGCAGCAAAAGCAGTGATAAGAGGGAAGTTCATATCACTTCAGGCATATATGAACAAACAAGAGAGAGCCCAAGTGAACCACTTAACTTCCCACCTTAAGGAACTAGAAGAAGAAGAACAAAGACAACCCAAAACCAGCCGAAGAAAGGAGATAATAAAAATCAGAGCAGAAATAAATGAATTAGAGAACAGAAAAACTATAGAAAAAATTAATAGAACAAGGAGCTGGTTCTTTGAAAAGATCAACAAAATTGACAAACCCTTGGCAAGACTTACCAAGGAAAAAAGAGAAAGAACTCATATAAACAAAATCCAAAATGAAAGAGGAGAAATCACCACGGACACCATAGATATACAAAGAATTATTGTAGAATACTATGAAAAACTTTATGCCACTAAATTCAACAACCTAGAAGAAATGGATAAATTCCTAGAACAATACAACCTTCCTAGACTGAATCAAGAAGAAGCAGAAAGCCTAAACAGACCTATCAGCAGAGAAGAAATAGAAAAAACCATTAAAAACCTCCCCAAAAATAAAAGTCCAGGCCCTGACGGCTATACCAGCGAATTTTATCAAACATTCAAAGAAGACTTGGTTCCTATTCTACTGAAAGTCTTCCAAAAAATTGAAGAAGAAGCAATACTTCCAAACACATTTTATGAAGCCAACATAACCCGCATACCAAAACCAGGCAAGGATGGCACAAAAAAAGAAAACTACAGACCAATATCTCTAATGAATACAGATGCTAAAATACTAAACAAAATACTAGCAAATCGAATACAACAACATATTAAAAAAAATAATTCATCATTATCAAGTGGAATTCATCCCAGAATCTCAAGGATGGTTCAACATACGTAAAACGGTTAATGTAATACACCATATCAACAAAACAAAGAACAAAAACCACATGATCTTATCAATAGACGCAGAAAAGGCTTTCGATAAAATACAACACAATTTTATGTTTAAGACTCTCAACAAAATGGGTATAGAAGGAAAATATCTCAACATGATAAAGGCCATATATGATAAACCATCAGCTAACATCATATTAAATGGCACTAAACTGAAGGCTTTCCCCCTTAAATCAGGAACAAGACAGGGTTGTCCACTCTCTCCACTCTTATTTAATGTGGTACTAGAGGTTCTAGCCAAAGCAATCAGACAAGACAAAGAAATAAAAGGCATCCATATCGGAAAAGAAGAAGTAAAGGTATCACTTTTTGCAGATGATATGATCCTATACATCGAAAACCCCAAAGAATCCACAAAAAGACTACTAGAAACAATAAGCCAATGCAGTAAGGTCGCAGGATACAAAATTAACATACAGAAGTCAATAGCCTTTCTATATGCCAACAATGAAACAACTGAGAAGGAACTCAAAAGAATAATCCCCTTCACGATTGCAACAAAAAAAATAAAATACTTAGGAATAAACATAACAAAGAATGTAAAGGACTTATATAATGAAAACTATAAACCATTGTTAAGGGAAATCGAAAAAGATATAATGAGATGGAAGAATATACCTTGTTCTTGGCTAGGAAGAATAAATATAATCAAGATGGCTATATTACCCAAAGCAATATACAAATTTAATGCAATTCCCATCAAACTTCCAATGACATTTTTTAAAGAAATAGAGCAAAAAATCATCAGATTTATATGGAACTATAAAAAACCCCGAATGGCCAAAGCAATCCTAAAGAAAAAGAATGAAGCTGGGGGCATTTCAATACCTGACTTCAAACTCTATTATAGGGCCACGACAATCAAAACAGCATGGTATTGGCAGAAAAATAGACACTCAGACCAATGGAACAGAATAGAAAGTCCAGAAATAAAACCACATATATATAGTCAAATAATTTTTGATAAAGGGGCCAACAACACACAATGGAGAAAAGAAAGCCTCTTCAATAAATGGTGCTGGGAAAACTGGAAAGCCACATGCAAAAGAATGAAACTGGACTACAGTCTCTCCCCCTGTACAAAAATTAACTCAAAATGGATCAAAGATCTAAACATAAGACCTGAAACAATTAAGTACATAGAAGAAGACATAGGTACTCAACTCAGGGACCTGGGTTTTAAAGAGCATTTTATGAATTTGACTCCAATGGCAAGAGAAGTGAAGGCAAAAATTAATGAATGGGACTACATCAGACTAAGAAGTTTTTGCTCAGCAAGAGAAACTGATAACAAAATAAACAGAAAGCCAACTAAATGGGAAATGATTTTTTCAAACAACAGCTCAGATAAGGGCCTAATATCCAAAATATACAAAGAACTCATAAAACTCAACAACAAACAAACAAACAATCCAATAAAAAAATGGGAAGAGGATATGAATAGACACTTCTCCCAGGAAGAAATACAAATGGCCAACAGATATATGAAAAGATGCTCATCTTCTTTAGCTATTAGAGAAATGCAAATCAAAACGGCAATGAGATACCACCTCACACCTGTTCGATTAGCTGTTATTAGCAAGTCAGGTAATAGCAAATGTTGGAGAGGCTGTGGAGAAAAAGGAACCCTCATACACTGTTGGTGGGAATGTAAAGTAGTACAACCATTATGGAAGAAAGTATGGTGGTTCCTCAAAAAACTGAAAATAGAACTACCTTATGACCCAGCAATCCCTCTACTGGGTATATATCCCAAAAACTCAGAAACATTGATACGTAAAGACACATGCAGCCCCATGTTTATTGCAGCATTGTTCACAGTGGCCAGGACATGGAAACAACCAAAAAGCCCATCAATAGATGACTGGATAAAGAAGATGTGGCATATATACACTATGGAATACTACTCAGCCATAAGAAATGATGACATCGGAACATTTACAGCAAAATGGTGGGATCTTGATAACATGATACGAAGCGAAATAAGTAAATCAGAAAAAAACAGGAACTGTATTATTCCATACATAGGTGGGACATAATAGTGAAACTTAGAGACATTGATAAGAGTGTGGTGGTTACGGGGGGGAGGGGGGAATGGGAGAGGGATAGGGGGTGGGGAGGGGCACAAAGAAAACAAGATAGAAGGTGACAGAGGACAATCTGACTTTGGGTGGTGGGTATGCAACATAATTGAACGACAAGATAACCTGGACTTGTTATCTTTGAATATATGTATCCTGATTTATTGATGTCACCCCATTAAAAAAATAAAATTATTAAAAAAAAAAAAAAAAAAAAAAAAAGATATATTTGCTGCTTGACCTTGGTGAAAGAAAGATACTGCCCCTTACTGGTTCTAGCTTAATTTTACCACTGAACTTGACATATATACCAATATTAATTCAACTCAAATTTGAAAAACATTCACCATTGTAGGATATAGGATATTTAAAACACAACTTTATATAAAAATAGACATTTAAGCCTGACCTGTGGTGGCACAGTGGATAAAGATTCCACCTGGAATGCTTAGGTCACTGGTTGGAAACCCCAGGCTTACCCAGTTAAGGCACATATGACAAGCAACTACTATGAGTTGATGCTTCCTGCTCCCATTCCCTTACTCTTTCTCTTCTTTCCTTTATTTTTCTTTCTTTTTAAAATTTATTGATTTTAGTGTGAGAGAAAGGGAGAAAGAGAGAGATAGGAACATCGATCTATTCCTGAATGTGCCCTGACCAGGGATTGAATCAGCAACCCCTGTAAATTTGGGATGATGCTCAAACTAACAGCTATCAGGCCAGGGCATCTCTCACTCCTTTCTCTAAAATCAATAAATAAAATCTTAAGTTACTTTTTTTCTGTTATCCTTAGAATAGAACAGAATTATATGAACATACCTGAGTAAGTATGTGTAACATCCTATGGGCCCAATGAGAAGGGTGTTCTATGAATAAGAATGTCAGGGGAGACTTCTTCAAAGAGGTCATGGATAAATAAAATCTTGGGAACTGAGCAGGACTTTGGCAGGAGGACATGGTAGGAAGCCATTATGGATAAAAGGAGCAAATGCAAGTTAAGATTCAAGTTGGTTCATCAAAGAACAGAATCACATTAAGAAGCCATTAAGAACCTTCCAGGAAGAAAGGAAAGGACCACAGGAAAGGATCTCCAGCAAATAATGGGCCAGTAAACTGAAAAGGCAAGACTGGGGGCCAAATGAGAAAGAGATTGATAGCATATTATCTCAAAACTTAAAAATATTTTTCCCCCACTGATTTGAGAGAGAAGCATCAACTCGTGTTGCACTTACTTATTCTATTTAGTTGTGCACTCACTGGTTGCTTTTCGTATGTGCCCTACCTAATGGGATTAAACCCCTAGCCGCTGCAGACTGGAAAGATGCTCTACTTAGCCACCTGACCAGGGCCTCAAAACTTTTTAAAATAAAAAATTCTACATTTCTAAAGTATGCAATTTATTTATAAGTGAACATATTACCAGGAAAGATATTTTGTGTTCATTATGAAACACTATTACAAAAATCCTCAGAAACTGAAAATGATAGCTATACATATAAACACTGCTATTTTCTTCCCATATATTGACTGTTCTACAATCTACAATTAGGACACCTAGGCTAAACTATTGGCCTTGCTAACTACTATCAGAAAGAAGGCCTTCAAATCAGTAATTCTAAAACCAGTCATTAGTTTTTGGCAGACATCCCGTTATTTATATGGCTTCTGGCCACCTGCTGTATATAATAAAACAACTCATTCAATGACTTTCATACACATATTGCAACCACTTTATCTTACAAGGCTGGGTAAAGAAATTACCTTCCTCAAAGTGAACTGTGATTGCATGCTACAAAAACACACAGCAGCTGTCTGTTCTAACTTTTGATTTTATTTTTCATACCTTTATTCTCCCTTTGTTCTGAATCTTTAGCTTATTTGTTTTCAATTATCTTAATACATTACATATTTTGGTAAACATTTTATATCCAGGTATAGAATAATAGATAAATGATAAAATTATTCTGTAAGCAATAGGAACAAGGATATTTTTGAGTATTTACAATAACAACAACAGGAATAGAAGCTGCTGACATTACTAAATTTTTTTTAGGGCATCAAATATTAGTTACAGCCTTTTCTATGTATTCTCTCATTCAATCCTCACAAATCTATAGATTATAATATATGAAAACAGATGCAGAGCCTGACCAGGAGGTGGCGCAGCGGACAGAGTATTGGACTGGGATGCAGAGGGTGCAGGTTCGAAACCCCAAGGTCACAGGCTTGAGTGTGAGCTCATCTGATTTAAGTACAGCTCACCAGGTTGAACCCAAGGTCGCTAGCTTGAGCAAGGGGTCACTCGCTCTGCTGTAGAACCGTGATCAAGGCACATATGAGAAAGCAATCAATGAACAACTAAGGTGTCACAACAAAGAATTGATGCTTCTTATCTCTCTCCCTTCCTGTCTGTACCTATCTGTCCCTAGCTCTCTCACCAAACAAACAAAAAAACAACAGGCCTGATCTGTGGTGGCACAGTGGGTAAAGCGTCAACCTGGAATGCTGAGGTTGCTGGTTCAAAACCCCAGGCTTGCCTCGTCAAGGCACATATGGGAGTTGATGCTTCCTACTCCTACCCCTTTCTCTCTCTGCCTCTGTCTCCTCTTTCTAAAATGAATAAAATGTAAAAAAAAAAAAGTTGATAAAAAGAATCAACAAACAAACAAACAAAAAACAGATGTAGAAAGGTTACACAGGAACCTAAACAAGCTGATACACTGATACAAGAACAGGCAATCTTATTCTGACAGGCAATATTCTCTGAGAATACAGTGATGATGGTTCACATTTCTTATTTTTTTCTTCAGTGAGAGGAGGGGAGGCAGAAGAGACAGACTCCCACATGTGCCCAGACTGGGATCCACCCTGCAAGCCCACTAGGGGGCGATGCCCTGCTCATCTGTATTGCTCCGTTGCTCAGCAACCAAGCTCTTAGCACTTGAGGCGAAGGCCATGGAGCCATCCTCAATGCCTGGGACAAACTCACTCCAATCAAGCCATGGCTGCAGGAGATGGAGACAGAGCAAGAGAGAGAGAGAATGGGAGAGAGGGGGAGAGAGGGGAGAGAAGTGGAGAAGTAGATGGTTGCTTCTCCTGCGTGCCCTGACAGGAAATCGAACCCAAGACTTCCACATTCTGTGCCGATGCTCTACTGCTGAGCCAACCAGCCAATGCCAATGGTTCACATTTTCAAGGCATGATAGTCCAAGGAAAGACAGGCATATGAATAAACAATTACAATGTAGTATAATAAATGGTCACAGATATATACACAGGGTATTATGGGAATGCACTGATGTGTACTTAACCTTTCCTATGAAAAAGTCATGGAATCCTCCCCCATAAGATGATTGAGTCTTGAGGATGCTTAGGATTTTGTCAAAAAGACAAAGAATAGAAGGACATTCTAAGTAAAAGAAACAATATAAAAGTTTTTTACAACACATACACACACACCAAATGTTAACTATGGAGATGGATGTATTAACTAACTACATTGTGATAATCGTTTCGTAATATGTACATATGTATATCAAATCAGCTTGTTATATTCTTTAAACTTATACAATGTTGTAAGTTAATTATATCTCAATAAAGCTGACATAATTAAATAAAAAACATGATCTCTTTAAGGCTCAGCAAGGAAAGGAATATGGAGAAAAATAAAGATAAACCTGAAGAGGTTGACAAAGCCCAGACCTGTGCTGTCCAATATGATAGCTACTAGTCATGCAATTACTTAATGAAATAATTTAAAATTACAATTCCAAATTTTAAAGTCCTGAGTCATACAAGCCACATTTTAAGTGCTCAATAGGCATGTGAGGACAGTTATTACCAATTTGTCAAGTATAGTTGGAAACATTTCCATCACCGCAGAGTTCTATTAGACAGAATTGGCCTATACTCTGAAGGTCCTTATATGCTAAATCACGTTCTCTGATAGATGGTGGCAGGAAGAAAATGAAAAGATTTAAGAATTTAAAAGAAGTGATCCTGTTAGAGCTTCATTGAAGACTGACAGAGATAAAATGAATCAACTAGTTGGTGCCAAGGGATAGGGAAAAATACAGGGATAGGGCTAGCAGTAGGGAAACAAATGAGAATAGAAAAGCCTATCTTAACATCAAATAAACAAAATGGTAAGCAGATACCTTTTAACGAAGATATTATGCAAACATTTTTCAATTTAAAAAAAAAAATTCTAGTGTGGAAGTCCTGGGTTCAATTCCCAGTCAGGGTACACAGGAAAAGCGCCCATCTGCTTCTCCCCCCTCTCTTTTATCACTCTCTTCCATTCCCCCCCCCCGCCAAGGCTCCACTGGAGCAAAGTTTGCCCAGGCGCCGAGGATGGCTCCATGGCTTCTACCTCAGGTGCTAGAATGGCTCTGGTTGCAGTGGAGCATTGCCCCCTGGTGGGCTTTGCCAGGTGGATCCTGGATCCTGGTCTGGCACATGCAGGAGTCTGTCTCTCTGCCTCCCCACTTCTCACTTCAAAAAAAACATAAATAATAATAAAAAAATAATCCAAATTAAAATGAAAAAAGACTGCTTTTACAACAAAAGTTGGTTGGGGGAGTGTAAGAAATTACTATTACAACTGTTATAGAAGAATGGCAGTGATAGGATACAGGGAAATTAATGGGAAGGGCACACATTTTGAAACATTTGAGAGTAAGAAACTAAATATTACTGACTGACTGGACTGTGAGTGTACACATATGTCCCAAATACTTCAGTAAGGCAGGCAGATCCAATACCACTATCCTCATTTTCAGACATGAAGCACAGGGGGTTAGAGGAAATGTCCCAATCATAAAATGAAGGAGTTTCAAGAAAAATGGCTCATTTAAATACTAGACCAGCGATTTTCAACCACTGCGCCTCAAGAATTTTAAAACATTCAATATCTCACCTTTTTTCTGTTAGACTGTGAAATAAAACAGCCAACATAACAAGAGTCGTCCTGTATGAATGCCATCTTGAACCATAAATAAAAAGATCACACAACAGAGTTATACCTTACTGAACACATTGCACAGTAAGGTTGCATCTGATTGGTTAAATCTTGGTATCAATCCTTATATACAAGTACAGTATCTGACTTTTTTACAAGTCATTCTGGAGCAAAATGCGTAAGATTACTACTACTACCACCGTGTGTGTGTGTGTGTGTGTGTGTGTGTGTGTGTGTATGTGTGTGTGTGTGTTTCAATCAAAATTATACCTACTATTTTGTCAGATCAGCAAAAATATATTTTTGGTATGCCACAGATTTCTAGCAATTAGTTTATGTGATCCATGGGATGAAAAAGGTTGAAAATTACTGTATTTTACTATTTCCACTTGGCTTAATTACCCACCCATGTCATCAAATACGGCCTCCTATAACCTTTTTGCTAGTTCTAAATATCAAATATACCCTCCTCAAAGATCAAAGTTCTAAATTCTATGAGAAATCTGGAGACATTTAAATTTGTTGCAAACGCTGATAACAATACCTAAAAGAGATGCAAAAATATTACTGTAACAGAGATGCTCCTTTTAACATTAAAAAAACTTTCAATTAAAATTATGGTTCTCATCTTTTTTTTTTTTATGTGCCTGGTTCTCATCTTGATGTAAAGCAATGTATAACAAAACTATGAAAATATTTTATAACAATAAAACATGCCTGCCTTGGCAGGATAGCTCAGATACTTAGAGCATCATCCCGATATACAAAGGTTGTGGATTTGATCCCCAGTCAGGGTGCATACAGGAACAGACAGATATTACAGTCTCTCTCTCTCTCCCAAAAAATTAAATAAATAATAAAAAACCCGTATTTTTCTTTTTCTTTTTTTTTTTTTTTCATTTTTCTGAAGCTGGAAACAGGGAGAGACAGTCAGACAGACTCCCGCATGCGCCCGACCGGGATCCACCCGGCACGCCCACTAGGGGCGGTGCTCTGCCCACCAGGGGGTGATGCTCTGCCCATCCTGGGTGTCGCCGTGTTGCGACCAGAGCCACTCTAGCGCCTGAGGCAGAGGCCACAGAGCCATCCCCAGAGCCCGGGCCATCTTTGCTCCAATGGAGCTTTGGCTGCAGGAGGGGAAGAGAGAGACAGAGAGGAAACCGCGGCGGAGGGGTGGAGAAGCAAATGGGCGCTTCTCCTGTGTGCCCTGGCCGGGAATCGAACCCGGGTCCTCCGCACGCTAGGCCGACGCTCTACCGCTGAGCCAACCGGCCAGGGCAAAACCCGTATTTTTCAATTGGTCTAAGCATTCAGTTAGAAAACACATGCAAAATCCATAATATTCACATAACTTGATGTACAGATTATGTACTGATAATTATGATAAAGAAAACAACAGCAACAAAAGCTTCTTTACATCTTTAAGAATTCTGACCTCCGGCACTTTAGCAAGAAAAAGTTGATGAGGATTTGCAAATGAGAAAAGAATCTGTCAAATTTTCACTGTTATCTAAAAGAATAAATGATTCCTCCTGATGTTTCTCTTTGAATTGCTGACAGCAGAACAAAAGAAATAAGCCTATAAATAGCCATAAAACCAATTCTCTACTGGATGCTTATTTATCAGATGCTCAATACTAATTAAGATTTTTTGCTACATAGCCTCCTTACCTAGATCAACTACCAACATGTAGGAATTGGCCAAATGCATTGGTTTTACACATACAGGGGGTCCTTGGGTTACGACAGTCTAAACATACGATGTTTCAAGTTTACGACACTCACTCCCATGAAAACTTAAAAAAATTGAGACATGAGTGTTTTGGCTTATGCCATTAGCATTGTAATTACAGACTATGTGGACGAACTAGTTTGGTTGCACAAAGCTACCTTTTAAGGTATTGCTAGTGCTGGACAATGTCCCTGATCACCCTGCCCACTTGAGTGACTTTAACCATAATGTCAAGGTTGTTTACCTTCCACTTAATACCAATGCCCTTTTACAGCCCATAGACCAAGGTGTCATTGCCTTTTCCAAGGCCTATCACCTCCAGAGAACATTTGCTATGGCCCTTAATGCAACTGAGAAGGACAAGAACCTGACACTCAAAGACTTCTGGAAGTTTTATAAATATTGATACTTACAAGGCTGTATAAAACGTTGCTTTTGCCTGGGATGAAGTGAGGTGAATAAATTGAAATGGTGTGTGGAAAAAACTGTCCCCAATTTGTGCATGACTTCATGGCTTTGAGGAGTCAGTGGAGGCTGTAACAGAGATACTGGCATCATATAGAGAGGAGCTGTCTGCTAAGGACCTCATTCAGCTGGAGAAGCAGCTAGATTTTGATTTTCCAACTGTGTTAGGATAGGGTGTATTTCTACTTACACCAAAATTCGGGTTACGTCACTGTTATAGGAACAGAACTGTGTTGTAATCCGAGGACCCTCCATAATTGGTGAGATGAATTTTAAGTCAATGAAAATTTCTTAATACTGCATTTTCTAAGTTGCCTGAATATATCTTGTTTAGAAAAAAAAACACAAAACTTATTACTTCAAGACTTACCAAATAAGTAAGATGACCAAAAATCCTCCTCTAACCTAGTCTCATGGTTAATAAAGCAGTTTTATCAAACTTGAATCAACTTAAGTTTCTCCCTCCCATGATCTGCCAACAAATTCCTGAGGGTACTAAATAGGATAACCACTTAAAACTTGCTATCTAAGGCTTCACATACAAAAATGCCACTCTTTATTTTCAGTCACCAAGTGGACAGAATCCCAAGCAGTGTTCTACTGCTCTTTCTGGTCCACTCAGGAAACAAGTGTATCCCCAAAAGGACAACTTTCAGATACCAAGACTTGGGAAGAGAACACACTACAGCTGAGTCTAGAATAAGCAAGTAATCAAAATACACACAAAAATTACACACTTTAACTCATAAAAGAACAAAACAGTACAATTAAAAATACTTTAGCACTTCTACTACTTAAAATTTTTTCTGAAGAAACTAACATATTGGCATATATAATCACAAAGACACATCACCTTAAATTTTAAAAAATACAGAAAACTAGAGAAATCTAAATGAACTAACCTTGGGAACTAAATAAATAATGGCAATTATTATAATGTAGTAGCATGGTATTATTAAGACAATGGTTATATAAACAGGTTGTGAGACTAATCAACTTTTAACTTAGACACATTTAAAATAGACACATATTACTTGTATAATAAAGCAAAAACATGTTAGCTTAAATTAATTAGTAATGGGAAAATTTATTATAAAATAAGTTATTAAATAATAAGAACAAGAAACAAACTTTGTATTATCTGGATGCAGTAAAAAAATTTTGATACTATATCATGATTTTGTTTGTTGTCAGAAAGAAATATACTAAATCAGTGAAACTAGGCAAATGTGACTAAATCCTTAGAGCTGCCTTAAATTTAACACTTATTCCAGTACAAACAACTCTCTTTATAAATAATCCTCTTTCTTCTTCACATGGATTAAGTAAATTTCTCTTTCTGACAGCCAAAAGAATACACCCCAAGGAATTTTACTGCAATCAATTTCTAGATTGTTTTTATATTTTGGGGGAACATGACTTCTTTGAAAACTGATAAAATACAACTGGATTTATTCTTTTTAGATTATCCTTACTTCTTGATTCAACTACTTTTCAGTCTAAAATGAAGTTATCTACAATTACAAAACTGAAGACTTCTGAAGAAACAGCTTATGTTCCTTCTGGTCTCAAACAAGTTAATTATCACATCTGCTTCTTTTTCAGTATTTGCACATGAAATATACCTTTAATACTTGAATTTATGTTTCCGTAGGAACACACATTATGCATATTTGTCCCACACCTCAAGGGTAAAATTGATATTTTTCTTTTGTATGCTTTATAGCAGGGGTCTCAAACTCGCGGGCCGCGGGCCGCATGCGGCCCGCAGACTAATCCACGAAGTTCAAAATATTTTGGATAAAATTAAGTAAGCTAGGGGCCTACTTGTATTTTTCATTTCTCTAGCATCTTGCTCTGCGGCCCACATGCTGAGTTGAGTTTGAGACCCCTGCTTTATAGCATTATCAGAAAAAGCTCCAAATGAGTCTAGCACTTGAGTTCTCAGGACTCTAATATATAGTTCATTCAGGCAAGAAAAGGCAAGAAAATGCCAAGAAAATCTACACAAATATGTCCAAAAAGATACAATAAGAATATTTTTACATTATTTAAATAAAAAAAAGAAACCTCTCACTGGTAAGAGTATTTCTACCCAATTCAATAAAGTAGAAGTATTTTTTTTTTTTTTTTTTTGTATTTTTCTGAAGCTGGAAACGGGGAGAGACAGTCAGACAGACTCCCGCATGCACCCGACCGGGATCCACCCGGCACGCTCACCAGGGGCGACGCTCTGCCCCTCCGGGGCGTCACTCTGCCATGACCAGAGCCACTCTAGCGCCTGGGGCAGAGGCCAAGGAGCCATCCCCAGCACCTGGGCCATCTTTGCTCCAATGGAGCCTCGGCTGCGGGAGGGGAAGAGAGAGACAGAGAGGAAGAGGTGGGGGGTGGAGAAGCAAATGGGCGATTCTCCTATGTGCCCTGGCCGGGAATCGAACCTGGGTCCACCACACGCCAGGTTGACGCTCTACCGCTGAGCCAACCGGCCAGGGCCAAGTAGAAGTATTTTTTAAAAATTATGTGGTATATATATGATATACTGACCAGCACCAAAGTTTTACACGTAGAGCCCAAACGTTGATTTTACCCAGATATATGTAAAGATACTGTACAGGAAAATTAAGGAAGATCCATGAAATGTCCTTATATATACTCACAGAAAGATAGGTGTTAATGTCCACATCATCAGTAATGGTTTGACGTTCTCCTTTATAGTTAATTTTCCGAAACCTTCGTCGAGACTGTCTAGCAGGAATTTCTCTTTGGAGAATATTATCTTCATTATCTTTGGAATTCTCTACCTGAAACACATGTTCATATTCCTGATTAAATATCCAATTTTTCCATATTACTGACAGTCTATAGAGTCTTAACAAGCTCATAAGGAGGCTTCATTTACTTCTTGCAAGAAACTGCCTCAAGATAACAGTCTGTGTTATGCTTATGAGTTCAGAAAGATTAAAGGTGATGTATTTATAAAGATCTGGAGACCACAGTTTCCTTCCAGGAAATAGTCTTTCTTGCTCACATAAACATATATCCTCTAAGTAAAGTCACTTACCAGAAATGAAGTTAAACTACACCTACACATTCAATTATTATAACTCCTTGGCTAGTCTAATTACAAACTGCCTGATTATATACATATTTTATTTAGCAAACCATCAAGGATTTTATGTCAGTGAATTTATAAACACTAATGCATTAGTCTTTGTTATCCACCTTAATGTATGGCAATAGCCAAGAATAAGGCTGGATTCTTTTAAAAAAGAAGGGAAAACTAACATTTATTGAAGATTTAACATGGGCCAGTATGCATATAGATTATACTATTTAGTTTACACAACAGGCCCAGTAAGCAGGTATTACTATCTCGTTTATAGACAAAGTAAAATCCAAAGATATTAATGACTTTCCAGTCTCAGAAAAATGACATTTATTAAAGGTGAGCTGGAATTCAGGTCTGTCTCCAAAACTTATGCTACCAACACAAGACCACATTGCCTGTCTAATCACAGACTAAGCCATAATTTTAAAAACTTACTTTTACAAATGTTATGTCCTAAAGTATAACTTCACATCCAAAATATAACAAATATTTCAGTCTCCCCACCTGGGCTACTTTTCCTACTAATGTCTTATCTTTTGCTAATATAAAAAATGTCTCAGGGCTCTGGCCAGGCAGTTAAGTTGGTTAATCCATTGTCCTGATATGCCAAGGTTTTGGGTTCAATCCTTGGTCAGGGCACATACAAGAATCAACAAATGAATGCATAGATAAGTGGAACAAAAAACAGATTTTTAAAAATCTATTCTGCTTCCTCTCACTCTCTAAAATGAACGAAAAAAAAAAAAAGTCCTTGTCACCCAAGTATGAAATTTCATCATTTCCATCTCTTGCTTGTCTTTTCAAATCTTATCCTTAATCATTTCTTAGAACTTGTCAATTCTTTTTATGAACGACTCACACAATGTCCTTTCTTTTATTCCTATTACAACTAGTACTTATTCAAGTCTTAACCACTTCAGACCTCAAATATAGTAATAAGTGATCTTGCTGTTTCAGACATGGGCAGATAAATCAGTGGTTTTCAAAATATCAGGGCGGTTAACTTTTTTTTTTTTTTTTTTTTGTGGCAGAGACAGAGAGTCAGAGAGAGGAATAGATAGGGACAGACAGGAAAGGAGAGAGATGAGAAACATCAATTCTTCATTGTGGTTCCTTAGTTGTTCACTGATTGATTTCTCATATGTGCCTTGACCATGGGGCTACAGCAAACCAAGTGACTCCTTGCTCGAGCCAGCGACCTTGGGCTCAAGCTGGCGAGCCTTGCTCAAACCAGATGAGCCCACGCTCAAGCTGGTAACCTCGAGGTCTCGAACCTGGGTCCTCCACAACCCAGATATACTTTTCTCAGATGATCTATCCACTGTACCATCATCTGGTCAGGCAGGGCGGTTAACTCTTTTGCAGACCCAACATGAAATTTCTGTTGGACCAGTGGTTGAAAAACACTGAGATAAATCATAATTATTACCTCAGGCTTTCTGTTCAAAATACTACAATAAACCTATAATAGTTACCAAATAAAATTTAAACTTTTACATTGGATATTTAAATTATATCTTTATCATTTTATCTTATATGTGTAATCCTGGAAAAACTGCTCTTTCCTCTTCCTCACCAAAAACCCTCTCACATAAAAGCTCTAATGAGATATGCAAAATTCCCTGATGACTTCTCAGAAAGAATTGATGTCTAAGCCGCTCTGTTTTAGGTGTGAGAGTTCAAGAGTAGGCAGCCAAGCCAATGTGACTATTCACGAGTCCTTATAGGTAACTTATTTCCTCAATTTGTATTATCCTACTCATTGTATCTTCACATGCTGAAGTGCTACTAATCATTTAAGACACACCTCAATTGCCATCTTATCCATAACTATCAGAGATATACTTTTCTCAGACTGTGACTGGTTTATTGTGTGTATACAACCTGAACTTCTCATACACGAGACACGCTCCCTATATTCTTCAGACCTTTGCATATGCTCTTACTTCTGCCTAAAAATTTGTTCCTCCTGTGCCAACATCTTAGCATACTTCATGACCCACTTCAAACAATCCCTCCTCTGTCCCAGGAAGGTGCTACTTATTCTATAGCACTTAGTACATTAACCATAATTAGATAAGCCTAACTCACTAACAAGCTCCCTAAGACAGGATCAGCATTATAGTATATACCTTTGTTCACTTAACATTCAAGAAATGTGCAATAATGGGCATTACATTAACTTCTATTAAATTATCTCTCCCTAAATAAGTTAGGTCCTCGGAAATATGTAAATTTTTCAACAAATATACCAGCAGGCAGAATAAGTAATGGAAAATTACTCTTCTGAAAGGTAAAATCCAGAAGAGACAGGGAATTGATTTCTAGCCCAACAATTATAAAATTTTGTGTAGATAGCAAATACATGCTTCTTTCTTGTAATTCAATTTCCTTTCTAAAAATTGATGGGACAATCATAGTATTTCCTGAACCACTACACTGGGCCATGTACCAGAAACTGTAAGTTATATCACTTAAGACTCACAATGACACTACTACAAGCAAGCCTGTTATAAAAGATGTTAGAGTCGCTTAAACGCAAGTAAGGTCTCAAAACCCAAGTCTAATAAAAAAGTTCAAGTCCTTCACATTGCCCTACTCCAAAGGACAAACTAGATCATCAAGGGTCCCCAAACTACGGCCCGCGAGCCACATGCAGGCCCCCGCCGCACTTCCGGAAGGGGCACCTCTTTCATTGGTGGTGAGAGGAGCACAGGATGCATCCGCATCCTGTTCTGGAGTACTGTATGTGGCAGTGCCGCCAAGTGCTGCATTGCTCACGTACAGTACTACTTCCGGTGATGCGGGACGCACGGGTCATGGCTCCGGAAGCGCATCATATCACTTGTTACGGCTAGCAGTGACAAATATGGAACCGGACATTGACCATCTCATTAGCCAAAAGCAGGCCCATAGTTCTCATTGAAATACTGGTCAGTTTCTTGATTTAAATTTATTTGTTCTTTATTTTAAATATTGTATTGTTCCCATTTTGTTTTTTTACTTTAAAATAAGGTATGTGCAGTGTGCATAGGGATTTGTTCATAGTTTTTTTTTATAGTCCGGCCCTCCAACGGTCTGAGGGACAGTGAACTGGCCCCCTGTGTAAAACGTTTGGGGACCCCTGAACTAGATTATCTACTTCAGGTGAAATCCCAGTATCATGATTCGTAAATCTTTTAATATCTACCATTCATTAAGCAAAAGCAGAGATTTAAACAATAAAGTTTTAAAAAAATAAGTATAGTAGTAAATAATCTAGGAAGGGAGTTTCTAAACTTCAATTTCGGCAAAAGTATCAAATGAAAAATCTAATAATATATAAAGGTTTAAGTGCCTTTTAAAAAGCTCCCTTTAAATACAAGAAAAATATGAGACTTTTAAAAAATAAAACTTTGCCAAGGCATACTGAAATGGCAACAAAGTAAAAAAGCCAAAGACCAAGAATGAAGTGAAACCAAGAATACCAGGAGGCAGGCTACTAATAAAGTGTCTGATACACCAGACAATTTCTCAGCTCAGAAACTAGACTTTCCACTTTGAGGGTTGTAGGAAGCAAGAGAGACAGAAATACTGAAACCCTCACTGTAAAGGCTGAGCACAGCACAGGCCCAGTCTGCAGGGGACAGGAAGAAAATGTGCAAGGTGCTGAGAGCAGAGGGGTAAGAAAGCAGCCAACAAAAACCATTTCCTCTGAGAATTCAAAACATCAGCCATCCCTCACACATGTCTGTTGATTGAATTCATAACACCTTAGCACATAAATAAATTTAAAGTAGTTGTTAAGAACTGATAATGCACATATGTAACTGGAAAGAACTCTAAAATCTCTTTGCAAGAATGTAACTTTAACTCAAACCTCAAAAAACTCCCACACCTAGCGGCCCTGGCCGGTTGGCTCAGCGGTAGAGCGTCGGCCTAGCGTGCGGAGGACCCGGGTTCGATTCCCGGCCAGGGCACACAGGAGAAGCGCCCATTTGCTTCTCCACCCCTCCGCCGCACTTTCCTCTCTGTCTCTCTCTTCCCCTCCCGCAGCCAAGGCTCCATTGGAGCGGGGATGGCCCGGGCGCTGGGGATGGCTCTGTGGCCTCTGCCCCAGGCGCTAGAGTGGCTCTGGTCGCAATATGGCGACGCCCAGGATGGGCGGAGCATCGCCCCCTGGTGGGCAGAGCATCGCCCCCTGGTGGGCGTGCCGGGTGGATCCCGGTCGGGCGCATGCGGGAGTCTGTCTGTCTCTCCCTGTTTCCAGCTTCAGAAAAATGAAAAAAAAAAAAAAAAAAAAAAACAACTCCCACACCTAAAGTTCAAGACATAAAACCGCATGTACAAACATACCAAAAAAAAAAACAAACCTCCCTAGTTACAACAAAACCCAATCACATGAGCAAATAAGACATAATGAGCAATAACAGAAAAAGGACAGCAGAATCACACTTAAAAGCATTCTAATATATTGGAAGAATCAGATAACATAAAGCTGTAGTTTTAAAAATACTTTCAAACAAAAAGAAACTGAAAAATGAACTCGAGACTATAAATAGCAACGAAGATGGTGAGGATTGAGCAGGAGAAAAAAAAATTCCTCCAAGTGCTCTTTTGCCCTACTGCCAGGCTAGCAAGCAGTGAGTTTAACAAGAGGAACAAGACTATGAAGTGATATCCTAAGACACAAAGGAGCACAGTATGCAGCACAAAGCCAGGAAGATATGGAAATAAGAAATAGTAAATATAGAGGTTTGGTTGAAATGATTAAACATATATCTAAATAAATTTCAAGAAGGTAATAACAGAAAGAGGAATAAGACGTATTCCAAAAATAAATTGTCTTTTTTTTTCTGTATTTTTCTGAAGTTAGAAGCAGGGAGGCCATCAGACAGACTCCCGCATGCGCCCGACCGGGATCCACCCGGCATGACCACCAGGGGGCGATGCTCTGCCCATCTGGGGCGTTGCTCTGTTGTGGCCAGAACCATTCTAAAGTCTGAGGTGGAGGCCATGGAGTAATCCTTGGCACTCAGGCCAACTTTGCTCCAATGGATCCTTGGCTGCAGGAGGGGAAAAGAAAGACAGAGAGAAAGAAGAGGGGGAAGGGTAGAGAAGCAGATGGGTGCTTCTCCTGTGTGCCCTGACTGGGAATCAAACCTGGGACTTCCATACACTGGGCCAACACTCTACCACTGAGGCAACTAACTGGTCAAGGCAAAAATGACTTTCTATTAAAAATAAACAAACAGCCCAAATCAGCCCCAAAAATCCAAAGCAGAATAATTAGCAACTACAACTATAAATTCACACAATAAATATAAACAAAGACTTTTAATGAGGCCAGAGGGGAAATACAGATCCTCTATAAAGGAAGGGCAGTTAGATTAATCACTGACACCTCAAAAACAATGGATTTCAGCAAATACAATGTATTGTGTGCTGAAGAAAAAATATCAGCTTCCTAAAATTGCATTCATGACAAGAACATCCTCAAGGAGGGAAAATAAAGATATTTTCAGGCAAAAAAAAAAAAAAGCCAGCTGAGATATTTATCAAAAAAATGCCTTTATAAAGAAAATTGTAAAGAGTGTGCCTCAGACATAACATGTATGTACACATAAGATACAAAGAAAAATTAAAAGAAAAACATTAATTCATTATTAAATATTTGCATAAATACTGTACGCAAATAATGATTGCATAAAATACAATAAGGCAAAATTTATGGGAAAAAAAAGCAGAACTAAAATAGTGGACAATTGCAATTAAATTTGAATACAGTCACCAGTATTAAACTTTTATAAGTTCACTACTAAATTGGGTTTTTTAAGTAAGCATATAAAAATAGCTAGAATTATAAGAAAAAGAATAGACCAAACACAATATCTAAGGGAGTGCACTGTGAGAGAAAGGGTACTTGCAATAAAAGAAAGCAAAAATAAGAGACCCCCCCCCTCCAAAGGAACAAACACAAAGCATATAATGTGGTAAAAGTTCAACCAACCCATTTACAATCATGATGAATGTAGTAAACAGAAGTCCTTCCAGGTTAAAACACAAACAAAACACAAAACCAATCATACCAAATGCAGAGAAAAGGTCTAGTCCTCACGTATCAAGACTCACAGCATCCGGATACAAAATTACAACAAAAATAGTACCAGAAGCCCTTGCCAACTGGCTCAGTGGTAGAGCGTCAGCCCAGAGTGTGGAAGTCCCAGGTTCAATTCCCAGTCAGGGCACAAAGCTGAAGCGCCCATCTGCTTCTCTACCCTTCCCCCTCTTCTTTCTCTCTATCTCCCTCTTCTCCTCCTGCAGCCAAGCCTCCACTGGAGCAAAGTTGGCCCAGGTGCTGAGGATGGATCCATGGCCTCCACCTCAGGTGCTAGAATGGCTTCGTTTGCAACAGAGCAACAGCCCAGATGGGCAGAGCACCATCCCCTTGTGGACTTTCCGGGGGGATTCCAGATCCTGGTTGGGAGCATGCGGGAGTCTGTCTCTCTGCCTCCCCACTTCTCATTTCAGAAGGAAAAAAAAAAAAAAGTACCAGAAATTAAAATCACAGACTAACAGATCAGTAAGAAATAATGAATGCAAGAATACTAAACTTGTCAAATTGGGCCCAGAAATGCAAAAAAAAAAAAAAGTAATAACACAGAACACAAACAGCTCAAGTCAAGTTTTCACTGGGAATGCAAGGATAGTTTAATATTCGAGTATCTATTCATGTAAGTTATATTAAGAAATTAAAGAAGTCCTGCACATGGCTCAGTTGGTTAGAGCACCATCTGGAAGCACAGAGGTTGCCAGTTCAATTCCTGGTCAGGGCACACACAGAAACAGATCGATGCTCCTGCCTCTCTGTCTCACTCCCTCTCCCTCTCTTTCTAAATCAATAAATAAAAAAGAGAGATTAAAGGAGAAAAAGGCATAAATTAATGTAACTTTGGACAGAAGCCAATAGTTTTTTGGTATTTCTTTGCTTTCTGACACAAGAAATCCCAATCAAATAATTACCTACTGCACATGTGATGTAAGTCATTATTTAATGGAGGCTTGTACCCTTTCAGTGGGGGAATGGCATCGTGTTTCTCCATGTATAAGTAGCTCCAATGTATAAGATGCATCTTAATTTTGGGGCCCGAAATTTGGAAAAAAAATTACAGAAAGTTATTGAACTCAAGTATTATGAATCAAAAAATTCATACAACTCCTCATCACTGTCAAAACTCCCATCCATTAGCTTGACCTCATCTGTGTCTGATGACAAATCTCTGTCCATACACTGCCTCGTCCTCAGTTCCATCTATGGTATTTGAAATGCCACAACCATTCTATAAGATGCACCCAATTTTTAGACCCCAAATGGAGGGTGGGGGTGTGTCTTACACATGGGGAAATATGATATTTCCTAAACCATAATCTGGGTTCTTTAACTACTAGGAATAATTAAAACTACTTGGTCGTCATGTCTTCTCAACTTTTGCAATGAAAAGCCCAGGGGACACATTTTTTCATAAAGTGGGAAATATTTTTAAGGAAAAAAACAAAAAGGTCATATGCTGATGTTGACATTTCCTATTCAAATTCTGGACTAGATTTTTTATTTAATACATTTGATTTTGTATAACTCTTCTATGTTAGAAAAAAAATTTGATTCCTAATCACAATAATCTATTTTCATTTTAATAGGTGGATGAAGCCAATTAATATTAATGTTATGACTAATACTTATTTCAATTTATGATAATTTTATAATTATATGTATTTGCTATATTTCTTTGAAATGTGCATTATTTGCTTTTAAATATAAAAAATGTATTGTTTTCTTTGGTACTTAGGAAGACCTGTATTTTTGTTTTTCACTTCAACTTTATCAAACACCCTTTGTGTATTTTTTCTCATGCAATTTTTGAGCTATAATTCACATACCATAAAATTCACCCTTTTAAAGTGTACAATTCAGTGATTTTTTAATATATTCACAAAGTTGTACAACTATCCATTGTCTAGCTACAGAACACTTTCATTAACCCCCACCAAAACTCCTACATCCATTAACATCTATTTTTTGTCTCCAGGGATTTCCCTATTCTGGATGTTTCATATAATTGGGACCATACTATTAGTGGCTTTTGGTGTCTGGCTTCTTTAATTTAAATAATGTTTTCATAGTTAAACAATGTTGTAGTATATATCAATACTCGATTCCTTTTCATTACAGAATAATTTTCCATCATGAGGACATATAACATTTTGTTTATTCATTTATCAAGTTGAGGGGCATTTGGTTTCCACTTTTTAGCTATTATGAATAATGTTATGAACTGTAGAGGAGATTTTATATGGACATGTTTCAATTCTCCTAGGAGTGAAACTGATGGGTCACATGGTAACTGTTTTTAACTGTTTGAGGAACTCTCAAACTGTTTTCTAAAGTAGCTACACCATGT
Organism: Saccopteryx leptura; assembly: GCF_036850995.1. Classification (NCBI taxonomy): domain Eukaryota; kingdom Metazoa; phylum Chordata; class Mammalia; order Chiroptera; family Emballonuridae; genus Saccopteryx; species Saccopteryx leptura. Next base: position 133,897,419 of record NC_089508.1, on the reverse strand, counting down.
ATTTCCAACAACATGTGGGCTTTAATTTCTCTATACCAGTGATTTTCAACCTTTTTCATCTCATAGCACACATAAACTAATTACTAAACTTCTGCAGCACACCCAAAAATATATTTCTTGCCAGTATGATAAAAAAATGTTACTAATTTTGATTGATTTACACCAAAAATAATAAAAAATAGTAAGTACCGACCCTTTTTGCTACAAAGTGACTTATTAAAAAATCAGATGCCTAGCCTGACCTGTGGTGGCACAGTAGATAAAGCATCAACCTGGAACACTAAGGTCACTGGTTCAAAATCCTGGGCCTGCCCAGTCAAGGCACATATGGGAGTTGATGCTTCCTGCTCCTCTCACCTTTCTCTCTCTCTCTCTTCTCTAAAATAAATAAAGTTAAAAAAAAAAAAAAAAAATCAAGGTGTCTTTCTAAAAAAAAAAAAGAAAATCAGGTGCCTATACTTGTATGTAAGGATTTGTGGTACCAAGAATTAGCCAATCAGACACAACCTTATTATGTGATGTGACCAGTAAGAAGCAACTCTATATTATATTTATGGTTCAAGACAAGGCATTCACAACAACGGTTATTGTTGTATTGGGTGCTGTCATTTTTCTACCTGACAATCAGAGGGAAAAGAGGACAGTGCCCCTGACTAAACAAGTACTGCACGTTTTAAAAATTCTTGTGGTACACCAGCTGAAAACTGCTCTTCTCTACCACTGCCAGTGCCTGTTACTGTCTCCTTATTTTCTTATTAACCCTTCTACTATCTGTTGGGAAAGACAGTCTTCCTCGGGCCTTCTGTTGCTTCTACATATTTTGCCGGGTTTGTCAAAAATACAAAGTCTTAACCATTCATTCACTTAGCTGTTTCTCACAATTGTATTTGTAGAAAGCAATTCTGAAGGACAATGTTTCCTGCTAAAACAACAGCAGGCTTGCTTACTCTAACACCAATATATTCCCCAAGGTCAGTGTTTCTTAGCTGCAATCCAAACCTACTATATGTTTGGCATCCACCTGAACTATCCAGCATTGCTTCCATGGGACTTAGGTAGCAAGGGGAACCTACAGAAATATGCTAATCATTATTCTGCTTGTTATACCATGAGTCATAACGTTTTTGTTTCTGGCTCAAGAAACTTGTGCCATAAACAGCTTGTAAATACAGTAAAATCAAGTCCCAGACCGCATATTATTTAATTTAGCAGCTTTTATCGGTATTTCTACTCTCTCACCTGCTGTTTATGCAATAGACAAATAACAATCAATAAACATTCTTTATTCCTATTTCACTCTTCCTTTCTGTCCCTTTTTGGTTGTATTATTTCTACAGTGTGTCCGTAAAGTCATGGTGTACTTGTGATCAGTCACAGGAAAGCAACAGAAGACAATAGAAATGTGAAATCTGCACCAAATAAAAGGAAAACCCTCCCAGTTTCTGGAGGAGGATGTGGCAGCATATGCGCATGCGCAGATGATGACGTAACACCGTGTATACAGCGGAGCAGCCCACGGCCATGCCAGTCAAGATGTGGACGGTACAGAGGAAAGTTCAGTGTGTTCTGTAGCTTGCTAAATTCGAATCCGTGACCAAAGTGCAACGTGAATATCGGCACGTTTATAACAAAGCGCCACCACATAGGAATAACATTACTCGGTGGGATAAGCAGTTGAAGGAAACGGCAGTTTGGTGGAGAAACCCCCTTCTGGTAGGCCATCAATCAATCAGTGACGAGTCTGTAGAGGCTATACGGGATAGCTATCTAAGGAGTCCTAAAAAATCTGTGTGTGAGCCCACATCGAACTGCACTGAATAGGTATGAAACTGGGAGAGTTTTCCTTTTACTTGGTGCAGATTTCACATTTCTATCGTCTTTTGTTGCTTTCCTGTGACTGGTCAAAAGTGCACCATGACTTTACAGATATACTTTATTTTGTCACAACATGTAATATATGTACAATAGTCTTTCCCTCACATTCCTACCTTATTTTTATTTTATATTTTGAAATGTTCATCTTTGCTTCTTTTGCTGAGTTTTCCCCCACTTATTTCTCTGCTGGATAAAACATTCTCTAGTCTATTCCTTAAAACTAGCACATGGATGCATTATTCCTTAAATCTGTGTATGTTGAAAGCTGTTTTGCCATAACCTAGGTATCTGAAAGACAGTACTGCTAAATACAAAATCTTTGGGTCACATTTTCTGAGTTTTGTTTTTTTTAAAATGCTTCTCCAGTTGCCTAGCTTTGGCTGCCTCAGTGGATTTTAAAATGTCTAAACCAGTGTAATTCTTTTAGCCTTTGGAAGTTACGAATGTTTTTGCCTAGAAGCAATGAGGACTTTTTAATCTTTGAAATCTAATAGTCTGAATTTCCATTATCTTCTCTGATACTCGCTTTATTCCCCCCAGCTTTGAGATGCAGTTGACATATGTATAACATTGTGTAAGTTTAAGATATATGATGTGATTTGACACATTTATATAGTGCAAAATGATTACCACCACATCGTTATATATTTACCATTTCATTTTTGTGGTGAGAATGTTTAAGATCTCTTTCAGCAACTTTTGAATATGTAATACAGTATGACACTTTTACTTCGTTCTTTGTATTATTTTCATTCACTTGGTTCCTTTCCTGCCTTTCTTCAATGTACCTTATTTTCATTTGAGTCTATTCTCCCTGGGGCACTCTGTAATTTGTTTCTAAGATTATTTTTCTTTCTATTCCATTTCTTTATAGAGTTCATACTCTTTTAACTCCATTTTCTTTTCTTGGTTGTTAAATTTCTGATTTTACATGTTTTTTCAATACCCTTAAAATACTTGATGCAATATATGTAACTCAGTCTGGAATGTTGTCATAGTTTTCATTTTCATGGTTGTTTTTCTGGGGGTAAAGAGGAATTTCCCACAGTTGATAAGTAATCTCATTTTCTTATATCTTTGTTACAGGTATATATGGATTTATTCATCTCCCATTTTTACCTTTCTGTATTAAAATGTTTTTACAAGATTCCTAGTTTAATAGCACTCTCCTTTGTCAAAAACTTTTAAGTCCAGATATTTTAGTGCACTTTTTTCTTTTTGTTTTGTGGGTGGAAGAGGTTGTTAGACCTTGATTTTGTGTTCACTTTGTCTTGTAAAAATCTAAAACTTCCCCATGTACTTTTCTTCTTTAGCACTTAAAATACCAAAGGAAATTTGTTTCCTTTTTACCTTTTGTCTTAACATTGAATCTAAGCATTTAGAAAAATATTTCTGCAAATTACTCATAATTTAGAATAACTTCCCTACACATGCGCACATGCACACACACAGTATTCCTGGCAGTGCAGGTCAACCTTAGATCCGTTTGCTTACTAGCTTCCATCTGTCTTTTCTGCAGATCTGCTTGGTCAGCCTTTGCTCACCACAAAGACTTGCTCAGAGGAGTACAGATGGGAAGGTGAGAAATCACGGTCTGGGAATGGGTGGTTTCTCTTTTTGTTTATAATTGTTCTTTTTTTTTCAACAGAGAAAGTCAGAGAGAGGGACAGACAGGAAGAGAGTTGAGAAGCATCAATTTTTTTCGTTGCAACACCTTAGTTGTTCATTGATTGCTTTCTCATGTGTTCCTTGACAGAGGGCTATAGCAGATGGAGTAACCCCTTGCTCAAGCCAGCGACCTTGAGTCCAAGCTGGTGAGCTTTGCTCAAACCAGATGAGCCCGTGCTCAAGCTGGCGACTTCAGGGTCCCGAACCTGGGTCCTCTGCATCCCAGTCCAACGCTCTATCCACTGTGCCACCGCCTAGTCAGGCAGTTTATAATTCTTTCAAGTTTGGGCACTCTCTGTCTTAAATTTATGCTATGAGCATGGCTTGCATGTAGGTTTCATACACCATTCTTGTAGAACTCTGCATTGTTTTTAGACAAAATTTGAGAGATAGGTAGTTAAGTTGTTAGCACTGTCAGGCTACCAAGAAAAGTGAGATTTAAAAATTAAAATAATAAACGAATAAAATATCATAAAATACCAATTAAAATAGCAATAATATTGTCATGAGCAATGTCTTTTTAATAAGCATGACTCCAAACCGAAGTCATAAAAATAAAAAAGTAAATATGACAGAAAATTCATTTTAGATATAGTTTTAAAAAATGACAAATTTACAGCCTCATAAATATTGTAAAAAGCCTTATTTACTTACTAATGTAAACATCTTATGAACAAATAAGAAATCATACAAGCAGAAAAAATTAGCAAGAGATATGAGTAATAAGAAAAACAAGGCCCTTGGCCCTGGCCTGTTGGCTCAGCGGTATTGGCCTGGCATGTGGAAGTACCATGTGCGATTCCCGCTCAGGACACACAGGAGAAGCGCCCGTCTGCTTCTCCACTCTCACCCCTCTGCTTCCTCTCTGTCTCTCTTCCACTCCCGCAGCCAAGGTTCCTTTGAAGCAAAAGTTGGCCTGGGCGCTGAGGATGGCTTTATGGCTTCCGCCTCAGGCACTAGAATGGCTCCAGCCACAGCGGAGCAACTCCCCAGATGGGCAGAGCATCGCCTTCTGGTGGGCATGCCAGGTGGATCCTGGTTGGGAGCATGCAGGAGTCTGTCTGTCTGCCTCCCCACTTCTAACTTTGGAAAAATACAAAAACAGAGAAAGAAAAAAGAAAAAAAAAACAAGTCCCCCATAAAGCATATGAGAATATGCACAAATTAATACAAGGAGATTTCTGTATCATTTTTAGGATTAAAATGACTAACATTTCAAATAATCTGGAAAGTGTTCAGTAACAAATACTTAACAATTAACTATGGAGTTATTCAAATTTGTACAAATACATAATAAAATCATCTGACAGAACTTATCGAAATATTAAACATGTACTTGTCAACATATGTATTCACACATACACACATATACTCAGACCAAGCCTTTTTATAAATTCTAAATAATTTCATCTAAAAAAAATACACAGATGTAACCAAGATTTGTACTGGATCAAAATGTTCAAGACAATGTGACCAGGCAGTGGCACAGTAGACAGAGCATCAACCTGGGATGCAGAGGACTCAGGCTGAAAACCCCAAGGTCACTTGAGTGTGGGCTCACTGGCTTGAGCATGGGATCACACACATGATCCCATGGTCATTGGCTTGACCACGGGATCACTAGCTTTGCTGTAGCCCCCTGGTCAGGGCACATATGAGAAAGCAATCAATGAACAACAACTAAGGAGCCACAACAAAGAACTAATGCTTTTCATCTCTCTCCCTTCCTGTCGGTCTGTCCCTATTTGTCCCTCTCGCTGTCTCTGTCACACACACAACAAAAGTTCAATATAAGTATTTCAAAAGATATAGTGAATAATTAAAAAAAAAACCAAAACTCATAAATATGAGGAAATGATAAAATCTTTCAGAAATCTCAGAGATAAGATTTAAAAATTTGAGTTATTTTATCCTATAAACTCATAAAGCATTTTAAATTATGCTGGTCATCAATAAAATACAGTTTTGGAATTTAAAAATTACCAACCATAAATGTATATATATACTTGATATCATTTATTGATTTAAAAAATTTAATGTTATATATACATGCATATTTTTTTCTGAAACATTTGAGTAGAAATTGAATAGAGAGTGCTTCCTGTCTCCAAGTATGTCAATATATATATATATATATATATATATATATTTTTTTTTTTTTTTTTTTTTTTTTTTGTATTTTTCCGAAGCTGGAAACAGGGAGAGATAGTCAGACAGACTCCTGCATGCGCCTGACCGGGATTCACCCAGCACGCCCAACAGGGGGCGATGCTCTGCCCACCAGGGGGCGATGCTCTGCCCCTCCGGGGTGTCACTCTGTTGCGACCAGAGCCACTCTAGTGCCTGGGGCAGAGGCCAAGGAGCCATCCCCAGCGCCCGGGCCATCTTTGCTCCAATGGAGCCTCGCTGCAGGAGGGGAAGAGAGAGACAGAGAGGAAGGAGAGGGGGAGGGGTGGAGAAGCAGATGGGAGCCTCTCTTGTGTGCCCTGGCCGGGAATCAAACCCGGGACCTCTGCACGCCAGGCCGATGCTCTACCACTGAGCCAACCGGCCAGGGCCTATATATTTCTTAAGAACAAAGACTTTGGGCCCTGGCCAGGTGGCTCAGTGGGTCATCCACTGACCTGGCACATCAAGGTCATAGGGTTTGACTGCCAGTCAGGGCATGTATGAGAAGCAATCAATCAGTGAGTGCACAACCAAGTGGAACAATAAGTTGATGCTTCTCTCTCCCCCATCTCTTCTCTCTTTCCCAAATCAACAAAAAATTTAAAAACAAAGACTTTGTCTTATAAAATCTCAGTATAGTTATCAAAATCAACTTTCACCTAATAATCCTCAGTCCATATTCAAATTTGATCAATTGTGCCAACAACATTTACTCTTATGCCCTGCCCTCTCTTCAACATTTAGTATAAAACCAAGCACTATATTTAGTTATGTCTCTTTTTTCTCTTTTAATTTGGAACAGTTCCTTCATCTGTTTCTTGACACTGGAATATTTTAAGGGTATAGACCAGTCAATTTGTAGAATGTCTTCAATTTTGTTTATTTCCTAATAATTAGATTCAGGTATGCATTTCTGGCAAGAATATATAAGAGATGATGTTTTGTCCTCAGTGAATCCTATCAGTAGTATGAACTAGTTTGCATCCATATTGATGGTGGTAGGGATGATTTTTGTGCCACAGATATCCTTTGTGTTTCCACATCAGAAATTTCATAATTTTTTCCTTTGTAAATGGTTTGTGGGGAGATCACTGAAACTATACAAATATTCTGTTTCTAAGTAAACATCAGTCACAAGTTTTACCATTCATTGCTGATTTTCTAGATTAAACCATTTGTTCCATATTTATTAGCTGGCATTGGACTATTAGGTAAAAATTTCCCCCTCTTCATCCCTTCCTTCCCAATAGGACTTATAAATTTTTATATTACACATGGGGGTACTATCAATAACTATGATTTTTTATTTCCACTACCAAATTTTCCCAGATTTGGCTAATGTAAGTTTCTTCAATATGGCTCCTCTATCCTTTTGCCTGGATCCTCTAGTTTTGAAATACTTTATAGCAGGCGTCCCCAAACTACGGCCCGCGGGCCACATGCGGGCCCCAGAGGCCATTTATCCGGTCCCCCGCCGCACTTCCGGAAGGGGCACCTCTTTCATTGGTGGTCAGTGAGAGGAGCACTGAATGTGGTGGCCCTCCAATGGTCTGAGGGACAGTGAACTGGCCCCCTGTGTAAAAAGTTTGGGGACCCCTGCTTTATAGGGTGGGTGATGGAACTACTTTATATTCTGACAGGGAGGTAGGTTTTAAGGAGCATTTTAAAAATCTCAACAAAACGTACACTTAAAATACATGTATATATTTATATTAATACTCTAGCTAATAGTGATTTCTGCAAAGTTATGGACAAGCAATTCTTAAACTACCTTAAGTAAATTTATTGATGATAATGGAAAATAAGTTACTTATTGTTAGAAAAAGGAGATAAAAACAAGCAAAAGGAAAAAAATCAAAATAAACTCTGGGTTTTAAGCAGAGATATATAGATATTACAAGATAAACATGGACGTGTGTGTGTGTGTGTGTGTGTGTGTGTATGTGCGTATGTATACATCCACTCACACATATTTTCTAGCTCTCTTTCTGAGAGGCCCTAACAGCAATGAGTAGAGCAATGAAAACAAAAGGCAGCCAGATCTGGGTTTCTAAATAGTACTATCCTCCAAAGCCAAGAAGGCTAACTACAGGTTTGGGATGAAAAAGTATAATCTTCCCTTTAGTTTCAAAAGAAAAATAGCCCTGGTCGGATAGCTCAGTTGGCTGGAGCATCATCTCAATACACAAGGGTTATGGGTTCGATCCCCAGTCATGGAACATACAGGAACAGATCAATGTTTCTGTCTCTCTCTCTCTCCCTTCCCCTCTCTCTAAAATCAATAAATAATTTAAAAAAATAATTCCATAATTAAATACACTGAACTGTATACTTAAAAATGGTTAAGATGGTAAATTTTGATGTTAACTGTATTTTATTCCCAAAAAATACTGTGAACACTATAGTAAAAGCACTATTTTCCCAAAAAGTATGAGAAATACATCAATCAACTAACTTGAATAAATAAGAAAACCAGTAGTGCCTGAGGTAGATTTCTTGCCATGTTCCTCAATCTATTAATTTTAAAAAGGTAGTTCTGAGGCCTTTATGTCATCCATACCAACACTTAAAATAAATAAAACAATACATAGTCCAAGTCTTGGATAAACTTGAATTCAAGCACAATTCACTGAATACTTACAATGCAGGCTGCTGAATAAGATGTAATCTTTGCCTTCTGTAGGATTTTAAAATCCAGTAGTCTTTATAAAATATAGGACACAGAATTCATGATAATGTAGATGATTCAGTTTAGGAAAGAGAAAACAAAAACTGTTTGAAGATGTCAACCTGACTTTAGCACCATAAAATGGAAAAGAGGTTTAGTTTTTTAGTGACCTGGCTTTGAAATGTTTCATCAAGAATTCAAGCTCTTTTGTCAATAGTTTAAATGAAATCCGAAGACATGATCATCTACATGAGATACTAGTGTGACAATGAGTCCCTTCAGTATAAGCTATTTTCTAGTAAGGTCATCTCAGAACAAGGTAAAAGAGAGCCGTATTCTGGATTCTCCTAATGCTTAAAAAAAAAGTTTCAGATTTTTCTCAAGTTACATCAATTAGCTAGCTTTCTTGGAAAAAGTAAAAAATTATTCATTAAGTACACTCATAAAGTAAAAACATTAATGTCTTCTAAACTATTTCTTACTTGAATAAAACTATCTTTCATTTTTTCTCTTTCCCGCCAGTCAAGGGGACAGAATACAAATGTTCAAAGATCACAGAATATGAGTGTTCAAAGATTACTAATGGTCCCGGCCAGTTGGCTCAGTGGATAGAGTGTCGGACCAGCATGTGGATGTTCTGGGTTCAACTTCTGGTCAGGGCACACAGGAGAAGCAATCATCTGCTTTTCCACCCTCCCCCTTCTCTGTCTCTTCTCCTCCTGCAGCCATGACTTGACTGGTTTGAATGCATTGGTCCTGGGCACTGGGGATGGCTTTGTGGAGCCACCACCTCAGGCACTAAAAATAGCTTGGTTGCAACGATGGCCCCAGATGGGCAGAACATTGGCCCCAGGTGGAGGTTGCTGGGTGGGTCCTGACTGGGGCACATGTGGGAGTCTGTCTCTCTATCTCCCATCCTCTCATTTGGAAAATAAAATATATTGCTCACAAAAATTAGGGGATATTTCAGAACAAATATGAAGCTGTAAGATATCCTCTAATTTATGTGAGCAGTGCAAATAAATTTTCTGGTAGAAGTGGTAAAAGAAATTACCAAATTTGGAACATGTTATGTATGACTGTATCATGTTTCAAATTCTCTCAAGGATCAAAAATTTTTTAACTAGATAGAAATATATCAAACTTGGTAGATAATTCTGATGCTAATTAATAAAATATTTAAAAAGTAATAAATAGTAAGGCCCTGACTGTTCAGCTCAGTTGGTTAGAACATCATACCAAAACCACAAGGTTTTGGGGTTTGATCCCCAGCCAGGGAACATCTGGGAAGCAACCAATAAATGCACAACTAAGTGGAACAACAAATGAATACATTTTCCTCTCTCTCAAATCAATAAAATTTCTAAAAAGTCATAATAATGAAACTCCTTGAGTGTTCAAAAGCCTACTACATTTAAAGTTGAAACTGAAGCACATCAAAAAACAATTCAGCATTCTTTAAAGTTCTTACCACAATCATTTCTGAAGGCTCTAATACAAGACAATCACATCCTCTTTTTCCTCCAAACTGCTTACCAAAACTATAAAAACAGAAAAACAATTTCTTTAGCAAAGGTTATAAAAAAATATATCAATATAGGAAAAAAAACAACCCCCCTCAAAAAAACCCAACATGTTAACCAAGAAATTCTGATCCCATCATTTTTATTAATAAGATTTCCTTAAAAACAAAACACATATAACTTATTTCAATACAGTTTTGTGTGAAAATTCTTTTAAAATTTCTGCCTTTAGTCTCTAAAACTGATTATAAAAGACTCCTACCTAGTCCTGGCCAAGTGGCTCAGCTGGTTGGAGCACTGTCCTGAAGCACAGAGGTTACCAGTTCGATTCCCCAGTAGGGAACATACAAGAACAGATTAATGTTCCTGTCTCTGTCTCTCTCTCGCCAAAATCAATAAAAAAAAAAAACAAACCTCACTCTTGCCTAATGTCAAATTTTTCATCTGTATAATTTATGTACTGAATAAAAGTAAAAACACAACAAAGACTAAAACTACAATTATGTAACACTGTATAAAAGTAAATTATTATAGTATTTTGAGAGCAGTATTAGATAACAGCTAACAACTTTAAAAACATTTACAATTGAATATAAAAAGAAATGTAGGAAGAAAGAGAGGTGATTCATTTAAAAATAGTGTTGGAGCCACTGCCTAGCTCTTTGGAAAAAACTAGAACTGGATTAGTACTAAAAGGAAGTGTATTTTTCTATTTTTCATCTGGGAGAAAACGTTCTAAGCAAACCAAAAAAGCAAGCATTTATAAAGGAAGAGATTGATGTTTTCATTAAAAAAATAAATTTTAGAACGGTAGGGGGAATAAAAAAAATACTTGCTAATTATACGATACAAAAGGTTAACATTCTTAATATACAAAGTGCACTTAAAAATTATAAAAGCCATCTAAAATTAAGTAGTGGGCAATTATACTATGTATAAAATTTATTCCAAAAACAACAAAATAAAAATAACCTCTATTAATAATGCAAACAAAATTTAAAACACCAAAAAATGAACTTAATAAATACAGAAGACATTTATAAAAAAAGAGACAATTTTACTGATGAACTGGAATAGGGCTTGAATGAAACAAGTCAATTCTCCACAAAGCATAAGTTTATATACACATATTAATTTATAACAAAATTCTAATCAAAATCCAAATGAAATTACTTTTGAATATAACAAAAAACCCACTTGTTTTTCTTTAGCAGAACTGTATTATTTTGTGCTTCCCCAATCTTTTATATCATCTAATACATAAAACAAAAACAAACTTGTAAGTTTGTTTTCATACAAAATGGAATAACAGGTTCTAGATTTATTCTCCCACCTGAATAAATAAAATATATAAACAGTTTTAAGGCACTAAAAATCAGATAGAACAGGGTTATGCTCCCTAAGAGAATTAAAAAAAAAACAAAAAAACAAAAAAAAAACTAAGATGGCCCCTACAATAAATACTGTATCCCATTTTACTGCTTTTAGGCAATCTCTAGACCACAATGCAAAGAAAAGCCTAAGAGAGCCTGGCAATCTCAATGAATTGAAGAGACAGAGATACTTTTGGGGTATAAGTGAAGGGAGAAATATTAAAATTTATAAAGCAGAGAACAGAAAAGAAGGGAGCAGGAGAGAGAAAGAGAGAGAGGGCGAGAGAGAGAAAGTGAGACAGAAAACCAGAATGCAGAATATGTATGACAATGCACGTGTGAGTGCACATACGTGCTCTGGTGACATTCAGAAAAGTTCCCTTGAGTCTTTGGGTGACAACTATGAATATATGAGAACTAAAGGCCAGAATACAAAGATGAAAATACACTCAGCACAGTAGGGCCCTCAGAAATTTATTTCCTTAGTAATGTGATAAATTAGTCTTACAATAAAGAAATGCCCTGGCCAGATAGCTCAGTTGGCTAGAGCTTTGTCCCAATACAGAAAACTGTGGGATTCCATCCCTAGGTCAGGGCACATACAAGGAACAGATTGATGTTTCTGTCTCTTTCTTTCTCTTCCTTTGTATCTAAAATCAATTAAAAAAAAAAAAAACCCAACAGCTTAATTTTCGAAAATGTTAAATAAAAAGAAGAAACACTGGTTTTGCCCAAACAAATATAAAAGATTCAACACGATCAAATGGATTCCAATTAGCCAAACTGCATGTCAGAAGAAAACCTAATACTATCCTAAAGAAATACAGCAAAAAGGCCCTGGCCAGTTGGCTTAGTGGTAGAGCATCGGCCTGGCGTGCAGGAGTCCTGGGTTCGATTCCCAGCCAGGGCACACAGGAGAAGCACCCATCTGCTTCTCCACCCCTCCCCCTCTCCTTCCTCTCTGTCTCTCTCTTCCCTTCCTGCAGCGAGGCTCCATTGGAGCAAAGATGGCCCGGGCACTGAGGATGGCTCTGTGGCCTTTGCCTCAGGTGCTAGAATGGCTCTGGTTGCAACAGAGCAACGCCCCAGATGGGCAGAGCATTGCCCCTTGGTGGGCATGTCGTGTGGATCCCGGTTGGGAGCATGTGGGAGTCTGTCTGCTTCCCCGTTTCCAACTTCAGAAAAATACAAAAAAAAAAAAAAAAAAAAAAAAAAGGAAAATAAATAAATAAATAAAAGAAATACAGCAAAAGCTGAAACCCTGGCAAGGTAAAATGCGCAATATCCAATATACAGTAAAACAAAACAAAACAAAAGGCATGCAAAGAAACAGGAAAGGCCCTGGTCAGTTAGCGCTGTGGTCAAGCCCTGCATGTGGATATCCCAGATTCAGTTCCTGGTCAGAGTACACAGGAGAAGCAACCATCTGATTCTCCATTCCTCCTTCTCTTCCTTCTCTCTCTCTTTTCCTCCTGCAGCCATAGCTTGCTTGGAGCAAGTTGGCCCCAGGCACTGAGGATGGCTTCATGGCTTCGCCTAAAGCACTAAAATAGCTCAGATGCCAAGCAATGGAGCAACAATCCCAAATGGGCAGAGTATTGCCCTGTAGGGGTCTTGCCCGGTGGATCTCCAGTGGAAGCTCATGCAGGAGTCTCTCTGCCTCCTAGTTCTCACTCAAGAAAAAAAAAAAAAAAAGAGAGAGAAAAGGAAAAAGAAAAATATCATCCATAACCAAGAGAAAAACCAATCAATAAAAACAGACCCAGAACTGTTAGCAGTGAAGGAATAAATAGACAAGAACATAAAAATAGCTACTTCTAAGTATGTTCCATATGTTGAAAAAAGTAGAGATAAGTATAAACAAGACAGAAGATACAAAAAAAAAGGCCCAGTGAATTCTATCACATCCCAGATGCATTTACATAATGATTGATTGTCGCATTTTTTTGTGTGTTGTTAAAACTGTATGTAGCTTCAGACAGTATCAACTTCATATACCCAATATAAAGTTTCCTCTCAATTTTTCACCTATCAGTTTTAGTATCCAATTTTAATCAATGCCTAGGTCTAAAACATTATTAGAGCTATTGAAATAGGTATTTTTCAATTCTATCATTCCTACTGAATTTATCAGCTAAAGCACTGATATAAAGAAATATACTCCTGCATCAACTATTTGAGTTCTTAGAATAATAGTTTATACAAAAAAAGGCAGGATAAATGCTTCAACTACAGTATAGATGACGTGATTATATATAAAGCAAACTCTATGAATTTTATTTTTAAAAAAGCTACCAGAGCCTGACCAGGTGGTGGCACAGTGGATAGAGCGTTGGAGTGGGATGCGGAGGACACAGGTTCGAGACCCTGAGGTTGCCAGCTTGAGCACGGGCTCATCTGGTTTGAGCAAAGCTCACCAGTTTTGACCCAAGGTTGCTCGCTGGCTTGAGCAAGGGGTTACTCGGTCTGCTGTAGCCCCACGGTCAAGGCACATATGAGAAAGCAATCAATGAAAGGTATCACAATGAAAAACTAATGATTGATGCTTCTCATCTCTCTCTGTTCCTGTCTGTCTGTCCCTATCTATCCCTCTCTGACTGTAAAAAAAAAAAAAAAAAAAAGCTACCAGATATAAATGAATTTAGCAAGGTTGAAGGATACAGGTTTTAAATAAAAACATATAATATTTAAGAAATCAAGTTATCAAAATATGTATAAGACCCCACAAAACTATAAACTAACAAACTACAAAATACTGCAGAGAAATTAAAGATGATCCAGTAAAATGGAATATATCTTGTTTATGGGAATAAACTACAATTTCTTTTAGTTCTAATCTAATTTTAGTTTGTTCCAAAGATGTAGTCAGTAGCTCCAACACTATTATTTTTAAATAAAAAAGCTGGCTTGGGGAAATGATATAATAATTCCAAAATTTATATAAAAATGTAAGAAACTTTTAAAATAGCTAAAACAATTTTGGAAATGGCATGGCATGATATCAACTTATAGATCAATGAAAGAAGATAGAACAAAATCAGACCCACATATACATGGTTCAATTGATTTTTGACAAAAGTGTCACGGAAATTCAAAGGTGAAATGGTATTCTTTTATAAATGGTGATAAAACAAGTAGATATCAAAACAGAAAAAAATGAAAGAACTTAATATAACACCATAAACAAAAAATTAGAAATGGATCAGAGATATAAAAAAATGGAAATTATACAATTCTAACAGCAATAAAATCTTTGTATATACCCTCAATGACAGGAAGTTTCCCTCTGTATATCTAGTAGGTTCAAAAGATTTTATCATAAACAAGTTTTAATTTTGTCAATTTTTGTGTTTACTGAAAATATGTGGTTTTTGTCCATTATTTTATAGCAGAGTATATTGTATTAATTGATTTGTGGATGTTAAACTTCACTGCATTTCTAGAATAACAATTTGTGTCCAATACTTTCAAGTTTGCACAGAATGTATAATAATATTGCTCAAACGTTTGAAAACATTTGGCAGTAATGCCATTGGGGCCTAGACATTTCTTTGTGGGAATATAATTATTAATTTCTTTACCTTTTATAAGTATATTCAAAGTTTCTATTTCTTTTTGAGTCCATTTACGGTATTATGTCTATAATATTTGCCCACCTATTGATGTAAATTGCCTCATAAAATTATTTATTTTTAAAGATGTTTGTTTATTGATTTTAGAGAGAGGAGAGCAAGAAAGAGGGTGGGAGGAAGAGAGGAAAACATTAACTCAAGTTGTTTCTTGTATGTGCCTTGACCAGGTAAGCCCAGGGTTTCAAACAAGCGACCTCAGCATTTCAGGTCAGTGCTTTATCTACTGTGCTACCCACAGGTCAGGCATAAAATTCTTTAACAATACAGCGGACCCTTGAACTGCACAGGTCCACTTATAAACAGACTTTTTTTTCACTGTAAATGTATTTTCTCTTCCTTCTGTTTTTCATATATATATATATTTAAGCAGGGCAAAGAAAGGGATTTTAAATACTATCTAGGAACAGAGAAACAGAG
Source organism: Saccopteryx leptura (assembly GCF_036850995.1). Classification (NCBI taxonomy): domain Eukaryota; kingdom Metazoa; phylum Chordata; class Mammalia; order Chiroptera; family Emballonuridae; genus Saccopteryx; species Saccopteryx leptura. The sequence goes on along the minus strand of NC_089508.1, from coordinate 133,882,094 downwards.
AGATGAGAAGCATTAATTCTTCATTGAGGAACCTAGGTTGTTCATTGATTGCTTTCTCATACATGCCTTGATTGGGAGGCTCCAGCCGACCCAGTGACCTCTTGCTCAAGCCAGCGACCTTGGGCTTCAAGCCAGTGATCCTTGGGCTCAAGCCAGCAACCATTGGGTAATGTCTATGATCCCAGGCTCAAGTCAGCGACCCCATGCTCAAGCCTGATGAGCTTGTGCTTAAGCCAGCAACCTTGGGATTTTGAACCTGGGTCCTCTGGGTACCAGGCCGATGCTCTATCCACTGTGCCATCGCCTGGTCAGGCTATAACTTTTTTTTTAAGAGAGAGAAAGGGAGAAAGAAAGACAGGGAGAGCGATGAAAAGCATCAACTCATGTTTGAGGCACTTTAGTTGGTCGCTGATAGCGTCTCATACTTGCCTTGACCTTGACGAGAGGCAGAGGATGACATTCTCAGGCCGAGCCAGCAACCTTGGGCTTCAAGCCAGAGACCTTGGGGCTCAAGCCAGCAACCATAGGATCATTTTGATGGCCCCATGCTCAGGCTGGTGAGCTTGCACTCAAGCCAAATGAGCCTGTGCTCAAGCTGGCAACCTTGGGATTTCAAATTTGGGATTTCAAATTTGGGATCCAAGCATCCCAGGTTCACATTATCCACTGCGTTTCCACCTATCAAGCTATCACATTTTCTTTTCTCTATTTTATTGTAAGACCACCGTATATAATACATATAATATACAAGTATGTGTTGACTGTTTTACATTATTAGTAAGGCTTTTAGTCAACGGTAGATATTAGTAGTTAAGTTTTTACACGGCTTTTCAACTCCACAAGGAGGGAGGGGGTCATTACCCTAAACCCTTAAATTGTTCAAGGGTCACTTGTACTTTTAATTTCTTTAGGACAGTAATATCCTCTTTTTCATGCCATATTTTGGTAAGCTGTATCTTTTTTTTTTATAATGGTCAGTCTCAAGGTTTATCATTCTGTTCATCTTTCAAAGAACCAACATTTCTTTTCAATGATTTCTCTCTATTGGTTTTCCGGTTTGCATTTCATTAATTTCCACTTGAACTTTACTTCTGTTTGTTGCCTTGAATTTATTTTGCTATTCTTACTAAGACAGAAACTTAAGATGACTAAATTAAGACCATTATTCTTTTATCATAAATTTCCCTCTAAAATGCTTTGAGTCCTAAAGTTTGATGTGTGCTCACTTTCATTAATTTCAAAACATTTTCTTTTTTTTTTTTTTTTACTTTTTTTTTTTTAAATAATTTTATTTTTTTAATGGGGTGACATCAATAAATCAGGATACATATATTCAAAGATAACAAGTCCAGGTTATCTTGTCGTTCAATTATGTTGCATACCCACCACCCAAAGTCAGATTGTCCTCTGTCACCTTCTATCTTGTTTTCTTTGTGCCCCTCCCCACCCCCTATCCCTCTCCCATTCCCCCCTCCCCCCCGTAACCACCACACTCTTATAAATGTCTTAGTTTCACTATTATGTCCCACCTATGTATGGAATAATACAGTTCCTGTTTTTTTCTGATTTACTTATTTCGCTTCGTATCATGTTATCAAGATCCCACCATTTTGCTGTAAATGTTCTGATGTCATCATTTCTTATGGCTGAGTAGTATTCCATAGTGTATATGTGCCACATCTTCTTTATCCAGTCATCTATTGATGGGCTTTTTGGTTGTTTCCATGTCCTGGCCACTGTGAACAATGCTGCAATAAACATGGGGTTGCATGTGTCTTTACGTATCAATGTTTCTGAGTTTCAAAACATTTTCTAATTCTGTTGTCAACTCTTCCTTGACCAATGGGTCATTAACAAATGTATTGTTTAAGTTTCCATATTTCATTCCAGTATTGATTTATAGTTTAATTCCAACATACTTTAGTTGGAGGACAAATGGAATGGTTTCAATCCTTTTAAGTTTATTGAGACTTGTTCTTTAGCCTAGTATATGCCCTAGAACAGTGGTCCCCAACCGTTTTTGGGCCACGGACCGGTTTAATGTCAGAAAATATTATCACGGACGGATAAATGTATCACGTGACAGAGACAAGCATCAAGAGTAAGTCTTAGACGGATGTAACAGAGGGAATCTGGTCATTTTTAAAAAATGAAACATCGTTCAGACTTAAATATAAATAAAATGGAAATAATGTAAGTTATTTATTCTTTCTCTGTGGACCGGTACCGGTCCGCGGCCCAGGGGTTTGGGACTACTGTTTTAGAATACAGAATGATCTATATGTCTGAAAAAAAATTATGTGTCAAATCAAAGTGGTTGATAGTACTTTCCAAGCTTTATCTTTCACTGGGGAACAATTTTTTTTTTTCCATTTTCTGTTGCATGAGGTTTTAGAACTGTTTCTATATACTTCTGCATCGCTGATTCCAAATCTGATATTCGTTTTTTGGTGCATGCTCTAGTTCTTATGCAATTTTAATTTCTTTTTGTTACAGTTAATGGCATGTATTGGTTTTTAAATTGGAGTTAAAGGGCAACGACTCTTGGATTGAACATAACCACAAGGAAATTAATGTTTTACAAGCATCACTTTTACATAATTGTAGTTGTTTTTAAATGTAAAAAATTATCTGATAAAAACACCCTCTTATTTTGTCTTAAGATTGAATCATGGCTTCTTCAAGTAGGTGTAAATGTAAGAATAGTCCTGACATCTTCTGTTATATATGTGGCTGTTACACACTTCAACGTCAAAGGCGGAATATTTCATCATTTGTGACATGTGCATATTTTGCCTATTTTCAAGTTCCCCTTGGTGATCAAGACAAGAATTGGGCTCCTCATACTGTGTCATAATTGTGAGGAAATACTTCATGACTGGACAAAAGGAAAACGCAAAGGAATGCCTTTTGGTATTCCCACGGTTGGGCATGAGCCTAAGGACCATAGCAGTGACTGTTATTTCTGTCTAATCCATACAAAGGGCATTGGCAAGAAAAAATGGCATATGATCCTGATATTCCTTCAGCAATACGACCTATCCCACACTCTGAGACACTCCCGGTTCTAGTTTTCAATGGTTTTACTTCCTCTAAGGACGAAGAAAGTGAACACGGTGATCAAGTGTATTTTGATAAGACGCATGAGGAAATGGTTGTAGAATCAATCTGAAGGGTCTTCTTCTTCTGATGCCAAACAGTCATTAATCCCTCAGCAGTTTAGTCTACCCAAATTGAATGACTTAGTAAGAATGACATAAAAATTGTCCTCGACTTTCTGATGTACGAGGAGCATAACTGGATCATTTGTGTGGATCTTAAAATGGTAAATTTCCTGCTAGGACAACAGAGAGTTTCAAGAAGTATCCTTGCTTTCTGTGTTTGTGGGACAGCCGAGCTCAGGAGAAACACTGGACACAGAAGGAGTGGCTGAAACGTGAAGCTCTGGAAGTAGGGATGCAAAATATTGTAAATGAACCTGTAGTTAATCGAGACGGGATCATTTTTACCCACTTCACATCAAACCTGGCTTAATGAAGCAGTTTCTTCAGGCTCTGAATAGAGAAAGTGAATGCTACCAACATAATTATTTCTGCTTTTCCTGCCTTGTCTTTCGAGAAGATAAAAGAAGGTATATTCGATGGACCTCAAATTCGAACCCTCGTACGTGACAAAGAATTTGCCAGGAAGATAAGGAGGAGAAAGCAGCATGGCAGTCTTTTGTGGCAGTTACAAAGAACTTCCTTGGCAACAAAAAAGCAGAAAACAATGAACTTCTGGTTCACAGGATGCTGTTGGCTTTCCACAACATTGGATGTAACATGAGCATTAAGATTCACTTCCTGAACAAGTCACCTTGATAAGTTTCCCGAAAATCTTGGAGCTGTTAGTGATGAGCAGACTACTGCTGGAGCATCATACGAGATTGTCCTCAACAAGTACACAAACACAAGAGCTAAAAACGCAAATTTTTGCCTGAATAGAATTTAAATAAGTTTTGCGCAAGTTTTATGATTAAAATAAGTTTTAATATGTTCTATTCAAAATTGTAGACAAATTCTGATGCAATCATATCTTTTAGTGTATTTACAGCATTATATAAATTATTATATTTTCACAAAGATGATGCCCAAGAAGACATTCTACTTCATTATGTTAAACTAAAAATGTTGAAAATTTTACAATAAGATGAAAACCTAAAATCTTGAATTGCAAAAAGAACTGTAGCTTACAGAGGAAAACTAATGTCAGATTTGAGATCAGCATACTCAAATTAGGTAGAACAAGTGTTTTTGTGGATGCAACAAAAATTTTGTTCTATTTTTCAGTCTAATAGTTCTGTCAAATATTGAGTGTACAGTCTTAAAATCTCCAGCTGAATTTCTACTGCTCCTTTCAATTTATTGTCTTTACTTCTCATATTTTGTGGCTCTATTATTAAAAGCATATACAATAAAACTGTCATGAGTTCCTAAAAGAATGATCCTTTTAGCACTGTGAAATTTTGCTCTTACTCTCTAGCAATATTTCCTGTTTTGCAGTCTGGTTTGAGTGATATTGGTAAGACAACAGCTCTAGTTTTCTTATGAATACAATTTGCCTAGTATATATCCTCTTCCATCCATTTACTTTCAACATTTTGTGCTTAAAGCTAAACTATTTCCTGTAAACAGCATATGTTTAAATCTTGGATTGTCACAGAGGCTGATAATGTCTATCTTTTGATCAAAATATCTAGACCACAAACTTGTGAAATTATTGATGAGGCTGGATTATGTCTGCCATTTTCCTATTTATTTTATAAATACCTCATCTTTTTTGTTCCTCTGTTCTCCTTTATTGCCATCATTTCTGTTAAATGTCTTTAGTGTACCATTTTATTTCCTTGATGCCTTTTAAATGTGATTGTTTTGTTATATTAATAGTTATCTAGAGATAACAATATGCATTATGAATAAAGCAAGGCTGTCCACTCTCACTACTTCAAACCACACAGAACTGGAGATTCTAGCTGCTATAATAAAGCAAGAAAAGATGTTAAAGGCATATAGATGGGAAGGAAGATATAAAGCAGTCTTTGCCAAGACAACTGATCCTATATGTCAGGCATCCCCAGCTACGGCCCACGGGCCACATGTGGCCCCCTGATGCCATTTATCCGGCCCCGCTGCACTTCCGGAAGGGGCACCTCTTTCATTGGTGGTGAGAGGAGCACTGTATGTGGCGGCACCGCAAAGCGCAGCGTTGCTCACGTACAGTACTATTTCCGGTGACGCCGGACGCACGCGTCACGGCTCCGGAAGCGCGTCATATCACTTGTTATGCTAGCAGTGACAAATAAAGAACCGGACATTGACCATCTCATTAGCCAAAAGCAGGCCCATAGTTCCCATTGAAATACTGGTCAGTTTGTTGATTTAAATTTACTTGTTCTTTATTTTAAATACTGTATTTGTTCCCTTTTTTTTTACTTTAAAATAAGATATGTGCAGTGTGCATAGGGATTTATTCATAGTTTTTTTTTATATTCCGGCCCTCCAACAGTCTGAGGGACAGTGAATTGGCCCCCTGTGTAAAAAGTTTGGGGACTGCTATATGTAGAACTCTAAGGACATACAAACTAAACTACTAGAACTTAGAGCAGGGGTCGGGAACCTATGGCTTGCGAGCCAGATGTGGCTCTTTTGATAGCTACATCTGGCTCACAGACAAATCTTTAATAAAAAAAATGTTAAAAATAGAAAACATTCTCATGTATTACAATCCATTCATTTCCTACCACTCATGTTCATGGTTGTGGGTGGCTGGAGCCAATCACAGCTGTCCTCCGGGACAACACCATTTGGATAATGAGTAACGTACACAGGTCGTTTTATGGCTCTCATGGAATTACATTTTAAAATATGTGGCATTTATGGCTCTCTCAGCCAAAAAGGTTCCCGATCCCTAACTTAGAGTATGTCCAAGTCACAGGATATAAGATCAAAATATAAAAACCAATTGTGCCTGACCTGTGGCGGCACAGTAGATAAAGCATCAACTGAGGTCGCCAGTTCAAAGCACATGCAAGAAGCAACTACAAGCTGATGTTTCCAACTCCTCTCCTCTCCCCTCCCCTCCCCTCCGCTCCCCTCCCCTCCCCTTCCCCCCTCCCCTCCCCTCCCCTCTCCTTTCTCCTTTCCTTTCCTTTCCTTTCCTTTCCTTTCCTTTCCTTCCTTTCTTTCCTTCCTTCCTTCTTTCCTTTCTGTCCTTTCTCTCTTTCTTTCTCTTTCTTTCTTTCTCTCTCTCTCTTTCTCTCTCTCTCTCTTTCTTTCTTTCTTTCTTTCTCTAGAATCAACAAATAATATCTAAAACAGAAATTTCCTCAACTTAATAAAGACTATGTACACAAAACAGCTGATCCTAGCAGGTTGGCTCAGCAGTACAGTGTCAGCCCGGTTTATGGAAGTCCCGGGTTTGATACCTGGTCAGGGCACACAGGAGAAGCGCCCATCTGCTTCTCCACTTCTCCCCACTCCCTCCTGAAGCCACAGCCGGAATGAGAAAGTTGGCCCCAGGCACTGAGGATGGCTCCATGGCTTCGCCTTAGGCACTAAAATAGCTCAGTTGCCAAGCAACAGAGCAGCATCCCCAGATGGGCAGAACATCAGCCCCAGACAGGGGTTGTTAGGGTGGATCCAAGTTGGGGCACATGTAGGAGTCTATCTGCCTCCCTGCCTCTCACTTGATAAAAGATTTTTTTAAAATAGCTAATATCATACTTACAATGGTGAGAAACTCAATGCTTTACCACTAAAATCAGGAACTAAGAAATGTCCCCTCTCTGTCAATTACTACTTTTCAAGATCATACTGGAAGTCCCGCTGACACAATAAAATAAGAAAATAAAAGGTATACATACTGAGAAGGAAGACATAAAACTGTCTAGGTGACATGATCATCTTTGTAGAAAATCTGAAAAAACTGACCAAACAGATTCCTGGAACTAATAAGTGATTTAGCAAGGTTACAGAACACAAAGTTAACACATAAGTTAATTGCATCCAATATACCAGCAACAAACAAGGGGAATTTGAAATTAAAACTATAATGTCAGTTACAGTAGCATCCAAAAAAAAAAAAAAAAAAGATAGTATGGTAAAACTCCAACAAAATATGTATAAGATCTATATGAGGAAAATTACAAAACTCTGATGAAAACTATCAAAGCAGAACTAAGGGCCCTGGCCGGTTGGCTCAGTGGTAGAGCGTCGGCCTGGCGTGCAGAAGTCCCGGGTTCGATTCCTGTCCAGGGCACACAGGAGAGGCGCCCATCTGCTTCTCCACCCTTCCCCCTCTCCTTCCTCTCTGTCTCTCTCTTCCCCTCCCGCAGCCAAGGCTCCATTGGAGCAAAAGATGGCCCGGGTGCTGGGGATGGCTCCTTGGCCTCTGCCCCAGGTGCTAGAGTGGCTCTGGTCGCGACAGAGCAATGCCCCAGATGGGCAGAGCATCGCCCCCTGGTGGGCGTGCCGGGTGGATCCCGGTCGGGCGCATGTGGGAGTCTGTCTGACTGCCTGCCCGGTTTCCAGCTTCAGAAAAGTACAAAAAAAAAAAAAAAGGCAGAACTAAGTAAATGAAGACAATCCATGTTCATTGATAGTAACAATGTTATGAAATGTCAGTTCCCAACGATTTAGAGACTCAATGCAATCCCAAATGACCGGAAAGTTAGTTGTTTTGTGGATACTGAGAAACTTATCAAGTTTCCATAGAGAGGCAAAAGGCCTAGCATAGCTAACAACACTGAAGGAAAAAAAGAGGATTTGACACTATCCAATTTCAAACTTACCACAAAGCTACAGTAATCAAGACAGTGTGGTATTAGTGAAAGAATAAACAAATTCGTCTATGGAGCAGAATAGAGAGCCCACAAATAGACTCACAAATACAGTCAACTGATCTTCGTTCGACAAAGGAGCAAAGGCACAGTAGAGCAAAGTTAGTCTTTTCAACAAATGGCACTGAAACAACTGGACATCCACATGCAACAAACAAATAAATGAATCTAGATACATGGTGATGGTTTTTTAGCTATGACACCAGACACAATATATAATAGTTGACCAGTGGTGGCGCAGTAGATAGAGCATCAACCTGGAACGCTGAGGTTGCCAGTTTGAAACCCTGGGCTTGCCTGGTTAAGGTACATATGGGAGTTGCTTCCTGCTCCTCCCCCTTCTCTCTCTCCCCTAAAATTTTTTTTTTAATTTTATTTATTTGTTTATTTTTTTACAGTGACAGAGAGTGAGTCAGAGAGAGGGATAGACAGGGACAGACAGACAGGAATGGAGAGAGATGAGAAGTATCAATCATTAGTTTTTCGTTGCACATTGCGACATCTTAGTTGTTCATTGATTGCTTTCTCATGTGTGCCTTGACAGTGGGCCTTCAGCAGACTGAGTAACCCCTTGCTGGAGCCAGCGACCTTGGGTTCAAGCTGGTGGGCTTTTGCTCTAACCAGATGAGCCCGCGCTCAAGCTGGCGACCTCGGGGTCTCGAACCTGGGTCCTTTGCATCCCAGTCCGACGCTCTATCCACTGCGCCACCGTGGTCAGGCTCCCCTCTCTAAAATTAATAAAGTCTTTAAAAAATATGTAATAGTAATAACTGATGAGCTGAATTTCATTAAAATGAAAAATTTCTGCTGTAAGAAAGACAAAGTCAAGAGAATGAGAAGACAAGCCACAGACCAGGAGAGAATATTTGCAAAAGGTATATCCAAGAAAGGAATTTTATCCAAAATACAGTGTGTCAATAAAGTCATGGTGCACTTATGACCGGTCACAGGAAAGCAACAAAAGACGATAGAAATGTGAAATCTACACCTAATAAAAGGAAAACCCTTCCAGTTTCTTTAAGATGGTGTGGCACCATGTGCACATGCACAGATGATGATGAGGCACCGTGTATACAGCGAAGCAGCCCACGGCCATGCCAGGCAAGATGTGGAAGGTACAGAGGAAAGTTCAGTGTGTTCTGTGGCTCGCTAAATTCGAATCCGTGACCAAAGTGCAATGTGAATATTGGCGCGTTTATAACGAAGCGCCACCACATAGGAATAACATTACTCGGTGGGATAAGCAGTTGAAGGAAACTGGCAGTTTGGTGGAGAAACCCCCTTCTGGTAGGCCATCAGTCAGTGACGAGTCTGTAGAGGCTATACGGGATAGCTACCTAAGGAGCCCTAAAGAATCTGTGTGTGAGCCCACATCGAACTGCACTGAATAGGTATGAAACTGGGAGAGTTTTCCTTTTACTTGGTGCAGATTTCACATTTCTATCGTCTTTTGTTGCTTTCCTGTGACCGGTCAAAAGTGCACCATGACTTTACGGGCACACTGTATATTGTGTTTTTTTTTTCCTGTATTTTTCTGAAGCCAGAAACGGGGAGAGACAGTCAGACAGACTCCCGCATGCGCCCGACCAGGATCCACCCGGCATGCCCACCAGGGGGCGATGCTCTGCCCCTCCGGGGCGTCGCTCTGTTGAGACCAGAGCCACTCTAGCGCCTGGGGCAGAGGCCAAGGAGCCATCCCCAGCGCCCGGGCCAACTTTGCTCCAATGGAGCCTCGGCTGCGGGAGGGGAAGAGAGAGACAGAGAGGAAGGAGAGGGGGAGGGGTGGAGAAGCAGATGGGCGCTTCTCCTGTGTGCCCTGGCCCGGGACTTCTGCATGCAGGCCAACGCTCTACCACTGAGCCAACCGGCCAAAGCCTGTATATTGGTTTTTGTTCACATATGTATTAGATACTAGAAAAATACTAATAAAATCTGAAAATAAGTTGAATGGTGTGGGTGACAATAAAAGTGGAAATAATACTTCTTAAAGTACTTGTTACACTGTTTATACTTTGCAATAGTACAAATTTATTACTCTGTCAAGAAATTATGTCTTTAGAAAATGGACAATGCTATTTAAAGGTGAAAACCTTTCCCAACCCCAATGACTAGAGTGCTTGATAAGTACAGACATGCAATAAACACTTTCTAAATGAATTAATGCCTCATTGCCTGAGAACTTTGATTAAAATGCTGGTTCCCTTCTTCTTTACCAACCTAATCTTGATTATCTATAGAATCCATGTCCAAACTCTCCAAGATTTTCTTTCCATGTCACACAATAAATAGGCTCTTTTTATGAGCGCCTGTTGGGAGGTTCTAGCAGGGAGCACAGCTACTCATATACCCTTGACCGAAGAACAGTCCTCCTTTACTTTCTTTGAGAGGGAAGCACCTGGAGAGGCAAGGGAGGAAGGGGACAGCCAGATCATCTGAATGAACTCTGGTAATCAATGGGGTGATAGATGCTGCATCCCAGGCAGGCCCTTTTAAAACAAAACAGTCATCCAAATCCAAGGCAAGGCAGTCCTCTTTTTTGTCTTAATGCCTGTGTCTTACATAGAGATGACAATCAATGCTTATTTCCTGAATAAATACATGCATTCAATTGTATAGTATTTAAAAATCACATATAATACAATCCTTGCTTTTTTGCACTACAGTGAGAGTTTACTGTGACAATTAAAAAGTAAATTCAATTCTAGAAAAAGACTAAATTCATTTCAAAAAAAATTTAAATTTCAGTCTTGAATTATTATATTACTTTTGTCCTTTGTTTAAAGTAAATTACAAAATACATGTATGACTAGTTTAAATCACATATAAAATTTCATTATAAAACAGAGGGTGCACTTAAATACTTTATTAAAATATATGCAAACTAGAGTTTAGGAGGTAAACTCTATAATATAATAATTCAAGGACCTGTCACTCCCTAAGTGAAGTTTCTAAGGGGTTCATAACTTGGGGCATGACAGGATATTTTTTCCAAGTTGATAAGGCACCATCACCACAAGAGACATTACTTGGTCTTTTTTTATTATTATTTTGGAAGTAACAAATATTGAGTGTACAACTTTGACCTATCTTCAGGGTCTCCTACAATCCAATGATAGCAGTTCATATGCAGTAGAAGTCACTATATCACTGAGCTTTGTGGCCCAGCATTCCCAATCATAACTTTAGTATCCATGATATAGGGAAGCTCCATGGAGCTTCTCACAAGGACTAACAGAACAATGACAGTGCAGACCCCTATGTCCTCTTCTAAAATAACTATAGCAGGTCCTCAAATAATGTCATTTAATTCAGCATCATTTCATTATAATGCTGGGGGGGAAAAAATCTGATCCCCGTAAGGTGTGGAGTTTGTTTGTTCTCCTCATGTCTGCATATATTTTTTCTAGGTACTCAAGTTTCCTTCCACATCTCAAGGATGTGCATGCATGCTGGCTAATTAGCATGTCCACAATGTTCAGTCTGAATGGGGGGGTAGTGAGCTCTGCAATAGAAGGGTGGGTTCCCACTTAGCGCCCTGAGTTGCTAGGATAGACTCTGGCCACCTGTGACCCTAGACTGGTATAAGCGGGTTAGGAAATAATTATACCTTATTTGTTTTCATTAATATTCCTTAAATGTATGTAGAGCTTCAATGTTTAAAACTAGAAGTGTTTTGGGTCTTTGTTTAGAAGTTGGTTATGTTTCTGAGACCAGAAATATGCCATTGGAATTCAAGTCTTATATCAATTAGCCTATGTTAAACCTGGTTTTGCTGTAAGTCATTTCAATTATAGTTGTAGTTTCCAAAAATCCATCTATGCTGTTAACTGACTACTTACTATATTCTAATTTTTAGAAACAACTTCTGGCTTGCTGCCTAATCATACATGGGAGATCTGGTGACTATGTAGTATCAACTTCCCATCAGGAGCTGCATACATAGCCATAAGGGTTGGGCATGAGCAGTAGCTAGCAATCTATTATAAAATAAATATGGTATACGAGATACTGAGTTCGCCCAGGTCCAGAATAAGCTGCACCAATTCCTGTTGCATTCCTCCTCCACCTCAATCTGTGCCTAAGCCCACCTGTGGAGTTCCCTATGACCAGTTACTGAAGAAGAAAAAAACTCGAGCCTGTTTTGCAGATATTTCTGCACAACATGCTGGTACCACCCAAAAGTGGACTGCTCTACTCGGAGGTAACCCCAAAAGAAAGTGGTGAAGGAAAATCCTCCTAGGAAACGGAACTTCAAGTTGTACATCTGATTATCCATTTTGCCTGAATTGAGAAATGGTCAAAATTATTGATCTACACAGATTCATGAGCAGTTACTAATGGTTTGGTTGAATGGTGAGGAACTTAAGGTAAAAGGATTAGAAAACTGGTAATAAAGAAGTCTGGGAACAGGTCTGTAAATGAATCTCTTTCAGAATGGAGAGAGACTTTGAAGATATCTGCATCCCATATGAATGTCCATATGCATGCCCAAAAGGTATCCACTGTAGAGGAGACTTTTAATAATCAGGTAAACAAAATGACATGCTCTTTGAGTGTCAAACTCTTTTCCCAGCCATCCCTGTGCTTGTTCAATGAACCCATAACTGAAGTGGCCACAGTGGCAGAGATGGAGAATACACGGATTTAATGCTAATGTTACTGCTGGGCAACTAATCTGCCAACAGCATAGAACAACAATGAGTCTTATTTATGGCACCATTCCTTAAATAAGCAAGAACTACTATATATTTTATTTGTAAAAATAGTCAACAATGTTTTATTCCACTAGTCAAGCAGCACAGATTTCATTTAACTAAAGGTGAATGGACTGTTTCAGGACTCAAGATATGACTTTAAAAATGGCCTAAAAACTAAGATTTCCCATGCATCTATTGAGTAGACTGCTCCTTGATACTTAATAGCTTTACAACTAAATTAATTTAGCTGCGATCAGAAGTCTTACTTTCTTAAAAGACCAAAAGTCTCTCCTCAACATTATCAGAAAAAAGTCACTAAAAATTACCTTTTCATGTCACCAAACTATAATTTAGGTCCCACAATGTTAAGAATTGCTGACAAAACAAATTCACCTGGAATAATACAACTGACCATTTTTCTAACTACCCTCCTTCTCATCTTTTACCTAATAATCATGGTTGCTCATGATAATTAACAATTACTTATTAACAGCCAGGCACTGTTCAAGAATTTTATTATATATCAATCCATTCATTCCTCAAAACTAGCCCATGATATAAGTCCTATTATTGTCTTCATTTTATAAATGGAAAAACTGAGGCAAAAAGGGATTAAATAATTTTCCCAAGAAGTAGTAGATCACAGACATGAAACTGAGGTAGTCTGGCTCCACACTGTCAACTTCTATAGACCTCTGTTGAGAGCTTTGAGCACTAGCTTGCCAAAATCTCATAAAGACACTTAAGCAGGTACTATTATTATCCTCATTTAACAGTCAAGAAACTAAAATTTGCCTAAAATCAGACAACTAATAAAATCAGGATTATTTTATTTAGTTTGCCTTTTTCTAAAAACCAATTTCTTAACTAGTAAGATATAGTGCCCCTCTCTTTATAATAATATCAATGAATCCAGAAACCATCAGATAAGTCAGATCAAATTTCTCATTAAACAAAAGATCAAATAGGAGTAAGATACATCATGGTATTAACTTAAAAGGTTACACCTTCAGAAATATGAACTATGAGTTTATTTCAGCCAAAGTATTTCCAATTACCAAGAAAGACATAAAATGTATTACTTACTGAGAGAAAACATTCTAAATAAAATAGTTTAACATAAAGACAAAATAAATAAGTATAATGTTAACTTTGCCTCCCATATGCACTGAGCAGTGAACATAAACGCACCTGCAAGGAGGTAAGACCATGGAGTCTTTCATAAGCACAGATCCAGAAAGCAGGATGTACCAACATCTGGCAATAGTTTCTGAGCTGTTTAAATAAATAAATATATGAGTAAATAAACACACATTCACATGTATATGGATTCAGTGTGAAATACATAACATGAAATATATCTTAATATTGCAGCTCATTGAAAATTAAGTAACAAATGATGTTTACATAGAAAAACCTATAATCGTTATATTTAGACTTCAGAGTGTATGTTTATTAGCTTTAGCTTATTGTATCATTAACTTCACAGTCTTCATTTTTGTGTACTATATCATCACATCTGATGAAGATTAACTTAAATATTGTATTATATCTGCATATTAGAGATTCTGTTTCTGGTAACTTTAATGTATACTGAAAACAATATTATTTGGAATTCAAAAATTTACCAATGTTGTATCTTCACTTTCAACTAAATTTGGATCATAATGATCCACTTATTTCTTTTCAATGTTGTTCTGAAAGACACAAAAATATGCCTACCCAGTCTCTCATTTTATATGTTTGAGAGATAAAATAAAGGATTATGAGTGGACTTGTCTGTCAGCATTTTAGTTCAGCTAAATCTCCAGTGAAAACCCAGAATCTTGTTAGATGTTAGTTCATAATCTAAACTAATCTTTCTCTCAAATATCTTTATCGGACCTAAGGCTTCAATCACTAAAATGCTTTAGCACCTTCATCAAAAATACACTGTTCATTGGTGTTTCCTTTTATTTTTCTAAAGATTTTTATTTATTTATTTTAAAAGATTTTATTTATTCATTTTAGAGAGGGGAGAGAGAGAGAGAGAAAGAGAGAGAATGGGGAGGAGCAGGAAGCATCAACTCCCATATATGCCCTGACCGAGCAAGCCAACAGCTTCAAACTGGTGACCTCAGAGTCAGGCTATTTATTTTTTAGAGATGAGAGAGAGAGAGAGGGGGAGAGAGAGGGAGGGAGATGTACAAACATAATGAGATAACAAAATGAAATGGACATTAGATTCTAATGTTGGAATCTCCTAAATTTGAGTGAGGTTTTAAGAATTGTATTCCTAAGAATATTAACAGGAATGAGTCAAGAAAGGCATAAAATGACATGAACAAAATGTTCAATGACACTATTATTCACAATAGTAAAAAACTGGAGGCCCTGGCTGGCTGGCTCAGTAGATAGAGCCTTGGTCCAGTATGCAGATGTCCCAGGTTCCATCCCCCATCAGCACACATGAGAAGCGACCATCTGTTTCCCCTCCCTCTCCCTCTTCCCCTCTCTCAGCCCGTGGCTCAACTGGTTAAAGTGCCGGCCCCAAACACTGAGGATAGCTCAGTTGGTCCGAGAGTTGGTCTTAGGTGCTGAGGACAGCTCAGTTGATTGGAGCATTGGCCCCAGATGGGGGTTGCCAGGTGGATTCCAGTTGGGGTGCATGCAAGAGTCTATCTCTCCTCCACTCACTTAAAAAAAAGAATTAAAAAAACTGGAAACAACTTAAATATCTGTTAACAGGATCTATGAATTGTGTTTTCACATGACTGTATACTATAAAGTAGAAAAAAAGAATGCAAAACACATAAAAGAATTTCAGACATCTGTGAAGTAAAAAATGTCTTACCAAAGATTTTTATCTGACATTCAAAAAAAAGCAAAATTATGGCAAGAAAAGTCAGAACCTTTCCAAGAAAACTGACTAGAGCCTTCTGGAGAGCTGACATGTTCTGTATGTTCACACAGGTAGGAGTCACACGGCTGTATATGTTTATTAACCTTTGTCGCACTGCACATCTTTTGTGTGCTATATGCCTGCTGTATTTCATAGTCTTTCAATATATTTCAATCTGCTCCACAGAATATCTCCAGAATGAAATGAACTTCAAAGCTAAAAGTCAAAATTTAAACATTAAAGCAATTAACTTAAGCAAATTAAGGAAAATACTTACCAAAAAAGAATTTGATTGCCACTGTATCTCTCATAGCGTGCTCTTGCAGACATTAATCTAAAATATTTTAAAAAGTAAAAATTTTAAAGATTTTACTTTAAATTTTGTTTTATTTTATTTTTTTTATTTTATTTATTCATTTTAGAGAGGAGAGAGAGAGAGAGAGAGAGAGAGGAGAGAGGAGCTGGAAGCATCAACTCCCATATGTGCCTTGACCAGGCAAGCCCAGGGTTTCGAACCAGCGACCTCAGCATTCCAGGTCGACGCTTTATCCACTGCGCCACCACAGGTCAGGCTAAATTTTGTTTTAAAAATTCTGTTATGGACACCTCAACAGAAAATGATCAGCTCTACCACTAAATTTTCTACTAAAATACAAGAATTTAGAAATATATACATTAAATGTAATATTTTCAAAAACAATCAGACACTAAATGGCAACAAGTAAAATACTTTTATGTGTATTCTATAACCTGTAAAATAATGTTCCTTTTCATTATGAAAAAATATGCATTTGTTTGATTCAAACAATTCTTATGTGAAGAAGTCACTGGCAGAGACAAACACAAACACAAAAATCTGTTGAATATATAAATTTGCTTATATTTAAAAAATAATCTTAGTATCACTAGACGTTCTAATTTTCAGTTTTCTTTTTACTTGACACACACTAACATCTGAATTATGTTACACAGAAAACAGAAAGTGATAAATTCCAAAGAATTGATTAGCAATCTGGTCCATATCCCAAAACTTAAAGAACTAGAGAAAGGGATGGATAAGCTGGGCATGGAAAGAAAACACATTTTGGCCCTGGCCGGTTGGCTCAGCCGTAGAGCGTTGGCCTGGCGTGCAGGAGTCCTGGGTTCGATTCCCGGCCAGGGCACACAGGAGAGGCGCCCATCTCCTTCTCCACCCCTCCCCCTCTCCTTCCTCTGTCTCTCTCTTCCCCTCCCGCAGCCGAGGCTCCACTGGAGCAAAGATGGTCCGGGCGCTGGGGATGGCTCTGTGGCCTCTGCCTCAGGCGCTAGAATGGCTCTGGATGCAACAGAGCGATGCCCCAGATGGGCAGAGCATCATCCCCTGGTGGACATGCCGGGTGGATCCCGGTCGGGCACATGCAGGAGTCTGTCTGACTGCCTCCCCGTTTCCAGCTTCAGAAAAATGAAAAAAAACAACAACAACACATTTTAATTAAATGTTATGCAAAGTTGCAATAGTTAGTGCTTTACAGCACTCAAAAGTGTTTTTATACATACAGGATGGGGAAAAGACCGGTTTACAGTTGTTTGTATGGTAAATAATACAATATTAATATAAGAATAAACTGTGTTTCTTGTACTCACAACTGTAAGTCTACTTTTGACCCACTCAGTAAAATCATAAAGACATTAGGTAGAAGGAGAGAAAACTCATTTTACAAGAACAGAAAAATGAGATTCATAAAGTTTATGGATCTTGACCACAAGAGCTTATACCAAATCAAGAATCCTGCTTCTTCTGCTTAATATACACTAAATCCATACCAGGCCCATTTTAAGCATTTCACATATTGTAGTAAATATCAATAGGAATTACAAAAAGAAAAGTTTTGTGTTCATGGACTATCAACATACTGAGCGCTGTGTTTTGCTTCACATAGTTACAGTTGACCCTTAAACAATATGGGTTTGAAATGAGCAGGTTCACATATATGTGTATTTTTTTCAGTAAGTACTGTAAATGTATTTCTCTTCCTTATGATTCTTTTTTTTTATTTATCTATTTTTTAAAGATTTTATTTATTCCTTTTAGAGAGAGGAGACAGAGAGAGAAGGGAGGGAGGAGCAGAAAGCATCAACTCCCATATGTGCCTTGACCAGGGAAGCCCGGGGTTTCGAACCAGCGACCTTAGTGTTCCAGGTCGACACTTTTACCCACTGTCCCACTGCAGGTCAGGCTTCCTTATGATTCTTCAATAACATTTTCTTTTCTCTAGCTTACTTCATTATAAGAATACAGTATATAATACATATATCATATAAAATATGTGTTGATAGAATGCTTATGTTATTAGTAGGGCTACCGATCAACAGCAGGTGATTAGTACATAGTTATATTTTGGGAAAGTCAAAAGAATATGGGATTCCCATGGTTAAAAACCACAAATTCCTTATACTTATCCCACAAAAAGCCCCTAAAAGATTTGGCCCCTGCAACTATCCACCTAAACTCATCTGGTGAGCTCCACAGCACAGGCTCTTAAGCAAGCATCGCACTTACCTAAGCTGATGTTCCCTGAGGTTAGATAGTATTTCCATTCCATGAAGATAAGAATAAATAGTGTTTAAGTCCTAAAGGAAAGAAAATACTTTAGATTATTTTAAACATACTTTTAAAAATATGACATCCCACAATTCTGATTTTAAGCAAACAACCACTTATGATAGAACTGTGAACTATGGAAGAGTCATAAAATCTCTGAATCATAAGATCTGAAAAGGTAGAAAGAACTCTCTCAACCCCTCCTCAGCATGGCTGATGGCCTGTACTCAAACAATGACAAAAATTACAATTATTTCATATGAAAGTCTATTTCATTTCTGAATAGATGTAACCTTTCTTCTTCAGCGACCTCCAAGTACAGTGTGTGTCCGTAAAGTCATGGTGCACTTTTGACCGGTCACAGGAAAGCAACAAAAGACGATAGAAATGTGAAATCTGCACCAAGTAAAAGGAAAACTCTCCCAGTTTCATACCTATTCTGTGCAGTTCGATGTGGGCTCACACACAGATTTTTTAGGCTCCTTAGGTAGCTATCCCATATAGTCTCTACAGACTCGTCACTGACTGATGGCCTACCAGAATGGGGTTTCTCCACCAAACTGCCAGTTTCCTTCAACTGCTTATCCCACCGAGTAATGTTATTCCTATGTGGTGGCGCTTCGTTATAAATGTGCCGATTTTCACGTTGCACTTTGGTCACGGATTCAAAGTTAGCAAGCCACAGAACACACTGAACTTTCCTCTGTACCATCCACATTTCGACTGGCATGGCCGTGGGCTGCTCCGCTGTATACACGGAGTTACGTCATCATCTGTGCATGCGCACATGCTGCCACATCATCCTACAGAAACTGGGAGGGTTTTCCTTTTATTTGGTGTAGATTTCACATTTCTATAGTCTTTTGTTGCTTTCCTGTGACTGGTCAAAACTGCACCATGACTTTACGGACACACTGTGTTTGAAAGTTATATCGTTTTTTGAATCTTACTGTCGTCCCCCCCCCCCCACCCCCCACCGACTGCACAGTCTCAGCATTTGCAGGTTCTCTATCTTTAAGCATCTTGGCTGACCGCCCCTGGAGATGACCTGATCTGTCAATACTCCTCTTAAAATATGACTTTCTAAGAAATCTTCTTCTGAAGGGACTCAAAGTGATATTAATGTACCACCTAGGTGCAGTGGTCGGCAAACTCATTAGTCAACAGAGCCAAATATCAACAGTACAACGATTGAAATTTCTTTTGAGAGCCAAATTCTTTAAACTTAAACTATATAGGTAGGTACATTGTTATTAACTTAATTAGGGTGGAGTACCGTTTGTGGAAGAGCCACAAGGGGCTAAAGAGCCACATGTGGCTCGCAAGCCGGTTTGCTAAGGACCTAGACTAGACAAACAAGATGCCCAATGAGACAATCCTACTGTTCACTCTCCGAAAGAGAGTTCGGGAATCTTTCTCTAGCCTTCATTCAGATAACTAAGTATTTAAAACACCAGTATGATACAGTATAACCACCCAAGAGAAGTGGTACAGCAAAAGGAGAATGTGGGAGCAGTCAACATTACGGACAGAAAGAGGCATTCTGCCACGGATGCTATGTAGAATGTTGGTATACAGGGATTATAACCAGTTTAAATTATCTACATAAAATGTACTTCCTTATTCTCTTATAAGGAATAATGCCTTAAGACCAGGGTAGACTGCTCTCACACACTGCTTTCCTGCTTTGATACGCAACTGGACAAGAGAATTATCAGATGAAAGAAGAAAAAGAAAAGACACCTAAGACAACTTGCTTTTTTCAACAGGGTAGTAAAACAACATAGAAGAGAAACAGCAATAATTTTTATTCCAAAAATTACAACTGCCAATTAACTGTGATGGATTCAAAGACCATACATACCTCTGCTAAATCCTTACTAAGATGAGAGTGATAAATCTTTTTAAGTATTTTTTAAAGGATGAATAGATTCAAATAGGAAACCACAGCAAATGAGAAAGGACTATAAAATACTAAAAGCAGATAGAGTAGCTGGTATGGTAAAGTGTATTTCCCAAGATGGCTACAAAGATGACATTTCTTATCCCATAAGTTCTTTTGAAATGAGACGTTACCACTCTCCCATTAAAAATTGGAACCTATGTGCCCTCCCCATGGATCTGGGTGGTCCTCTGATTTTTTCAGAGCAAAAGAATGTGGCAGAAGTGAGAGTGTATAACTTCTAAGACTCAAGTACCCTGAGACCACCAATGTTGTGAGAAAGCCCAAGCTGACCTCACTGACAGAGAATGGCCAAATGAAACAGCACCAAGCACCAGAATGTAAATGAACTCCTTCTTAGATGAATCCAGCGATAAAACCAAGAGAAGGATCTCAGTCAAACATTCATGGGGCAAAAGACCCAACCTCCTATCCAAAATCTTCTGAACTGAGGTAATAAATAGAGTCCTGGCAAAAGTCTGGCTCACAGGGCTTACTGAGCCTGGAAACCCATCTAATAGTGTCTCTCCACTCCCCCACCCAAGTTTATAATTAGAATTTATATTAACCTCCCAAGTTGGAATGACCCCCACAATGGGCCTATGTACTAAAAGCTGTCATAGTGGAAAAAGTCAAGTGAAAACTTATGAAATTACCTCACTCCTCAGGATAAAATAGTAAATAAAATAATACGGTTTCCAGAGTGTCATCGGTAAAGAATAAAATCATTCAGGGTGACGCAGAAAGCAGATGGATGCTAGAAAATGACTATAGATTGCCATAGATTTAACCAAATTCTAGCCTTGTCCACAGCTGCAGCCCCAGATATTAATACCATGCTGGAACTGATTATTTCAGCTTCAGGTATTGATTTGGTGAATGCATTTTTTTTCCATCCCAATTACAAGAGAGGATCAGAAACAATTTGCATTCATGTGGGACAATATTATCTTACTTTTTTTTGCATTAGGACTATTTTAACACTTGCTCTCTATCATAATATAATCTGAAGACGTCTAGACCTTCTGACCCATTACATAGTTGATTTGCTGATTAAACAGAATGAACAAGAGAATGAGCAAGAGGTGGCTAGTACCCTACAGTTTTTGGTAACAGATTCAGAAAGTGGGAGGTAAACTGTATGAGGACTCAAAGACCTGCCACTTTAATGTTTTTTAGGGGTGCAGTGGTCAGAGGCATTAAAGGACATACCCTCCAAAGTAAAAGACAAATAGTTGAAACTTCAGCTTTAGGTAAAGATGGAATAAGATGGACTAAATTTACTCTCCACCTTAAACAACTAAAAATCAAAACCATATACCATATTTTTCACTCCATAAGACACACACACCCCCTCCAAAAGTGGAGGGGAAAATGCCCGTGTGTCTTTTGGAGCGAAAATTATGGTATTTTATTAAATATTTTAACACACCATTTGGTTCAGAATATTTTTTTTCTTATTTTCCCCTTTAAAACCCTAGGTGTGTCTATGGTCAGGTGCGTCTTATGGAGTGAAAAATATGGTATATGAAACAATCAAGAGACTAAGACCTCAGGAAACAAAACAGAGAAAGCAGAGAGGGGGGAACATAAGGTGATTGATTTACATGATTATCAGTCCTTACTGGGGGTACCACCTTTGAGTTGAGGAAAGAAGCTGACAGTCTGGGGAGCGGGTGGCTAGAGTGTGCAGAGCAGGAGAGAAAGAGAGCGTGCGCGTGCTAGCTCAACACAGAGAGGAAGTATGTTCTGGAAACGTACAGAGGTTCTTATTTGAGTCTTAAGTTTAATACTGCTCATCTCATGCATGTGAAGAAATATCTGAAGTCAAGGACAGAACCACTGGAAAAGATAGAGTAGTGATCCGCAAACAGGACTGATTTTGTCTCATGGGTGACAGAGCAATGTCTGTCACATTTTGGGCTGTCATGATTTGTGGGGGGGGGGGGAGAATTGCTACTAGTATCAAGTGACTAGAAGTCAGAAATGCTAATAAACATTCTAAAATGCTCAGGACTAGGTCCTAGACTCTAAGATTTAATAGGCCAAATGTCAACAGTACTGAGGTTTAAACACCCTGATTTTAGTGAACAGTACCCAAAACTCAAACAGTAACAGAAAGAGTTCCAGTTCCCATCAGGCAAAGTGAAATATCTTACAAATCACAGTGCATTTAGGAGAATACTCAGGAAGATTTGGACTCAGTATTGAGGCAAAATTAACCATAGACTAGATGCTACTCTTGAGGTGCTACATAACAACTTAAAGAAAAAAAAATGTCTAAAAGAATAAAATGTTTTGCTCTGCAGGAGCCCCCTGGTCAAGGCACATATGAGAAAGCAATCAATGAACAACTAAGGTGTCACAACAAAGAATTGATGCTTCTTATCTCTCTCCCTTCCTGTCTGTCTGTTCCTATGTGTCCCTCTGTCTCTGTCACACACACACACAAAAAAATCTCAAAAAAATATATATTCCATATGTTCACATGAAACATATTCCATATGCTCTGGAAGACAAAGAAAAGATTAAAAATAGAAACAGTTTTTAAAACCTCAGAGATGAAAACTGTAATACCTGAGAAGGAAAATATTGGACGGGATGAAAAGCACATTAGACATTGCAGGTAATTAATCCTGCAAAATGGCAGTAAAGAGCTAAAACCACCACACCTGAAACCCAGACCTTGATTTCTAAGTAACATTTCCTTAAAGGAAACCAGGGTTCCTTGGATAAATGGCTGATTTCAGTATTAGGGCAAGGAAAAGTACAAGCCTATAACATTCTTTTGTGCTAGAAAGGTATTGCTTAAAGACTAATGGGGTCATGTCAAAAGGACATAGAAGCTGACTCTGAAAGGGCTCACACTAGCTATATTTGGGGCAATCAAATAAAAACAATAATGACAATATTAAAAATACAAAAATAATCCTTGAATCACAGTGATATTTTTAAAGAGGGAGAAAGTAAGGTGGGGAAAGTTCTTCTATACAAAATCCCAGCCAATAAATGTATAATGAATATACAATTTAAAAATTATCACTTTGTAACAGCAAAGTAATAATTTAGGCAAGGATCATCAATGCACACTAAAGCTAAAACACTGGTGGAAATAATGATAACCACACATTCTCAAAGTATCATTTTCAGAATCAGTTACAGCTTATAGCACTGCACCTTCACACCAGAGAGATACAGGAGATCACAATTAGCATCCCCAATAATAGCAAGAACTGACAATAGGTGTTTTCCGATGGGAGGAGATAGGAAGTACGGAACACCTCCACGTACTTTCTCAAGAAAATAATTTAACCTGAATGTTAACATGAGAAACCAGATGAATCCAAATTATGGTAATTCTAGAAGACAAGTAGCCAGACCCTTCAAAAAGCCATGTTCACAAAAGGAAGAAAAACGAGGACTATTCTAGATTAAAAGAGACTAAAGAGATATGACAATGAATGTAATGTACCTTGACTGGATCCTGGAGTGAAAAGCAAAAAATGGTAAGAAACATCCTGGAGACAGTGGTGAGGGGTTGAAGTGTCATCAGGTCTGCAATTTTCAAATAGTTTAGAAAAATAAAGTACATGCTAGAGAGACAATATAAGGTAAATATGGCAAAAGTCTTCCAATGTTTCAGTAAGTTTTAATTTTTTTAAAAATACAAAGATAAAGGGTGGGAAACATGACTATTTCCTGCTTTCTCCAAGTGAGGACCTCATTTAAAATTGAAGAAAAAACAAAGAGCTTTCCAGACAAGAAAAAGCTGAAGGATTTTGTTACCATCACACCAGTATTATGAGAAATGTTAAAGAGCCTACTTTAAGAAGAAAAAGGAGAAAGAAGAGAAAACAAAAATAGAAGAACATAGTTAAAAGAATAAAATAGCAATTAATATGTACCTGTCAATAATCACTTTAAATGTAAATGGCAATCCAAAGACAAAGGTTAGCTAAACAAATAAGAAAGCAAGACTTACATATATGCTGTCTACAAGAGACCCACCTCCAGAATGAAAGATACATACAAATGAAAAAGATATCTCATGCAAACTGAAATGAAAATAAAGCTGAGTAGCAATACTTGTATCTAACAAAATCAATTTCAAACAAAGGCTATAGACACAAAGGATACAATACAATGATAAAGGAAGCAATCCAACAAGAGGACATAATCCTTGTAAACCTTTATGGACTCAACACAGAAGCACTTAAATATATAAAACAAATCTTGATGAACATAAAGGGAGAGAGTGACAGATACAGCTACTGTAGGAGATTTTAACACTCCACTGACATCAGTGAATAGATCTTCCAGACAGAAAATCAACAAGGAAACAGCAGCCTTAAATGACACATCAGATCAGATGGATCTGACTGATATCTTCAGAGCATTTCATCCCAAAGCAGCAAAATACAAATTAAAGTGCACATGAAACATTTTCTACAACAGACCATGTTAGTACACAAAACAAGTCTTGATAAATTTAAGTTTTAAATAACTTCAAGCATCTTTTCTGACCATAATGGTATGAAACTAGAAATCAATCAGAAAAAAAAAAATAACCCAAAATACACAAAGACAGGGAGGCTAAATAACAATGAGATCAAGAAAGAAATCAAGATACCTTTAAACAAATAAAAATGAAAAAAACAAAAACCCAAAAATCAATGGGACACAGCAAAAGCAGTCCTAAGAGAGAAATTCATATCATTACAGGCCTACCTCAAAAATCAAGAAAAATTTCAAATAAATCTAACTTTACACTTAAAGGGACTAGAAAAAGAGCAACAAACAAAGCCCAAAGTGACTAGAAGAAGATAATCAAGATCAAAGGAGAAATGAATAGAATCTTAAAAACAAACAAACAAACAAAAAACAATACAAAAGATCAATGAAACCAAGAGCTGGTTCACTGAAAAGATAACAAGATTGACAAACCTTTAACCAAACTCATCAAACAACAACAAAGAAAAACAAAAACAAAAAAGGGAGGACCTAAATAAATAAAATAAAAAAATGAAACAGGAGAAGTAACAACTGATACCATAGAAAAAGAATTGTAAGAAAATAGCATGAACAGCTACCAACAAATTGGACAATCTGGACACAGTGGATAAATTCCTAGAAACAAACAATCTTCCAGAAGTGAATCAGGAAGAATCAGAAAACCTGAATAGATGGACTACAACTAATGAAACAGAAACAAGTCAAAAAATCCCCAACAAACAGAAGTCCTGGACATGATGGTTGCAAAGATGAATTTTACTTAAAACATACAAAGAATTAACACCTAGCCTTCTTAAAACTATTCCAGAAAATTCAAGAGAGGAGATTCCCAAGCTAATTTTATGAGGGCTGCATTATCCTAGTTCCAAAGCCGGAAAAAGGCACTACAAAGAAAGAAAATTATAAGCCAATATTCCCAACAACCATAAATGCTAAATCCTCAACAAAATACTGGCAAACCGGATCCAGCAATCCATTAAAAAGATCATGAACCATAATCAAGTAAGATTTATCCTGAGATGCAAAGTTGATACAATATCCACAAATGAATAAATGTGATACAACATGTAAAATGAAGGATAAAAATCACACGATCATCAATAGATGCCAAAAAAGCATTTGATAAAATCCAGCACCCATTTATAATAAAAAACTATCAGCAAAACAGGAAAAGAGAAAACATACCTCAATGTAATAAAGGCCATATATGTGCAAACCCACAGCCACATCGTATCAATGGGCAAAAACTGAAAGTGTTTCCTTAAGTTTGGGAATAAGACAGGGATGTCTGCTTTTGCCAATCTTATTCAACATAGTACTGGAAGTCCTAGTCACAGCAATAAGACAACAAAAAGACATAAAATGCATCCAAATTGGAAAGGAAGAAGTAAAACTGTTATTATTTGCAGATGACATGATACTGTACATAGAGAACCCTAAAGATTCTACCAAAAAACTACTAGAACTGACAAATTCAGTAAAGTAGCAGGATATAAAATATATATCCAAAAACCAGTTGCATTTCCATACACCAATAATGGAACTTTCAAAATGGAACACTAAGAAAATAATCCCATTTACAACTGCATCAAATAAAATAAAATACCTAGAATTCAATTTAACCAAGGATATAAAAGACTGTACTTGGAAATAAGAAGACACTAAAGAAGACAAAAATAAGTGGAAGCATACACAGTGTTCATGGATAGAAAGAATTAACATCATTAAAATGCCCATACTATTCAAAGAAATCTATAGATTTAACATAAATCCTGTCAAGATACCAATGGCATATTTCACAAAACTACAACATTCCAAATACTTATATGGAACCACAAAAGACTCCAAACAGCCACAGCAATCTTAAGAACAACCAAGTGGGAGAAATCATGGTCCCTGATATCAACCTGTATCAGCAATTTTCGAAGAGTGTGCCGCATGAATTTCTAAAACGTGCAATAACTGATTATTTAATCAGGGGCACTAACCTCTTTTCTCTTAGATTGTTAATTTTTTTTAATTTTCTTAATGTTAATTTTATTGATTTTAGAGAAAGGAAGGGAAGGAGAGAGATAGGGAGAGAGAGAGAGAGGAAAGGAGAGAGACAGGAAACATCCATCTGTTCCTGTATGTGCTCTGATGGAGATCAAACCAGCAACCTCTGCACTTCGGTACAATGCTCCAACCAACTGAGTTATCTGGCCAGGGCTAGATTGTTAAATTAAAAAATGACAACATCCAACACAGTAACAGTCATCCAGTGTGAATGAATCAAAATTGTACCTGTTTTTTTGTCAGATAGGCAATACATATTTTTTTGGTATGCCACTGATTTTTAGTAATTAGTACATGTGTGCCATGAGATGAAAAAGGTTTAAAATCGCTGAATTATACAACAAGGCCATAGAAATCAGAACAGCATGGTACTGGCATAAAAACAAATATAAATATAGATCATGAAAGCAAATAGAAAGCCTAGAAATAAATCCATGCCTTCATGATCAATTAATATTTGACAGAGGAGGCAAGAACATACAATGGAATATAAAGACAGTCTATTAAATAAGTGGCATTGGGAAAATTGGACAGTTATGTGCCAAAATTGAAATAGACCACCTTCTAACACTATTTACAAGAATAAATGGATTAAAGACTAAAATGTTAGCCTCACATAACCATAGAAATCCTAGAAGAAAACATAGGCAGTAAAACCTCAGATATTTCTCACAGCAAGACTTTTTCTATGTCTCCTCCGACAAGGGAAGCAAAAGAAAAAATAAACAAATGGAACTACATCAAACTAAAAAACTTTTTGCACAATAAAGGAAACAATCAACAAAATTAAGGTAACCCACTGAACTAAAGAACATATTCCAGCCTGACCAGGCGGTGGTGTAGTGGATAGAACGTCGGACTGGGATGCAGAGGACCCAGGTTCGAGACCCCGAGGTCACCAGCTTGAGCGCGGGCTCATCTGGTTTGAGCAAAAGCCCACCAGCTTGAACCCAAGGTTGCTGGCCCCAGTAAGGGCCTACTCGGTCTGCTGAAGGCCTGCGGTCAAGGCACATATGAGAAAGCAATCAATGAACAACTAAGGTGTTGCAACGCGCAATGAAAAACTAATGATTGATGCTTCATTCACATCTCTCTCCGTTCCTGTCTGTCTGTCCCTGTCTATCCCTCTCTCTGACTCACTCTCTGTCTCTGTAAAAAACAACAACAACAACAAACAAACAAAAAAACAATAAAAAGGCTTTTCTCTGAGTTTTGGTGACCTTAAAAAAAAAAAAAAAAGAACATATTCCACCAATGATACATCTGGTAAGGAGTTAATAACCAAAATCTATAAAGAACTTATACAACTCAACACCAAAAAACAAACAATCCAATTATAAAATGGGAAAAGGACCTGAATAGACATTTCTCCAAAGGACATAGAGATGGCCAACAGACATGAAAAGATGCTCAATGCCACTAATCATCAGAGAAATACTATTTAAAACCACAATGAGGTATCACCTCACACTTGTCAGAATGGCTATCATGAATATATCAAAATTGGCGATGATATGGGGAAAAGAGAACCTTAGTGCACTAATGATGGGAATGCAGATTGGTACAACATTGTGGAAAGCAGTATGGAATTACCTTAAAAAATTAAAAATGGAACTGCCTTATGATCCAGCAATCCCACTTCTGGGAATAGATTCAAAGAAACCAATACACTGCTTTGAAAGCATAAACGCACCCCTATGTTCACAGTGGTATTATTCACAATAGACCTAATTTGAAAGCAGTGCAAGTGCCCATGAGTAGATGAGTGGATAAGCTGTGGAATACTACTCAGCCGTAAAAAAGAAGGAAATCTTACCTTTTGCAACAGCATGGAAGTACCTGGAGTGTTATGCTAAGTGACATGAGCTAGTCAGACAAAGACAAGTACCATATGATTTCATTCGTATGTAGAATCTAAAGAACAAAACGACTAACAAAAATATTTACCACACAAATATTAGGCAATTTCCCTCAAAAACAGTATTATTCTACTCTGCCTCAGAGTCATTTAAGGAGCTCTTAAATAATCCAAACTCCACTTGGCATCTGTGACACTCATAAACCCCTCTAAAAAAATCTACTGTGATGAAGTCTTCTCCTTTTATATAGTTAAATGCTTTTAAGAAGCAAAACTAGTGTAGGCTACTATCTTCTGAAAACAAGTTTAAGTTGTAAACAGAACAGTATAAGACTGTTTTCATCTGACAGTCCAAGGACTGGCACTGGTCTGCTGGCAATTTTGTGCCAGCCGATGAAAGTGTTAACCACCATATAGAGTCTATAATCACTGGTCCATAATCTTCATACAACATCAGGGTGGTTAACTTTTTTGTTGACCGGCATTATCATGGTATTACTGACTGGGAGAGGTAAGGGGGGTTCTGGAGTGCTAGTATCATGATTTGGTGGTAGCTAAACAGCTGTAAAAATTCCTAGGGTACGTGGATTTTACTGTACAGTGTATATGTATTACAGTCAATTTCAAAGTTAAAACAAAAAGTCTGGTAGAAGGCAGATACTCCCACTCCAATCAGTCTCTATCTCACTATCTCCTATGATACTGCCTTATCTTGCACCTAAACTACTGAATTTGTTGCCTATAACCAGGACCATGTCTCCTGGTTTCTCTGTTATCCTGATAAAATCATTAACAGTTTTATCTTTCACGCATAAAAGTATCTTGGTTTGGACAAATGTTATGTGTTCATCCTACCTATAAACCCCCCTGCCTCTAGTCCAGTCCGTATATCTTCAACAATGCCAACAGATTAAACTTTGTTTCTTTTATTTTTTCTAAGTGAAGAAGAGGGGAGACAGTGAGACAGACTCTTGTATGTGTTCTGACAGGAATCCACCCAGCAACCTCCACTACCTCCCCACATACTAGCCAGTGTTTTACAACTATTTTTCATTATCACACCCCTACTGAAGAGCATTTGTAGACATTTTTTCCCAGTTTCCACTCCATTCTCAATTATTTTTCACTCGTCCCTAAAAAAGGTTTGTCCCTTTGGAGATGACATCACCCCCATTGGGAACGCATGTTTTAGATTTAAAGATTGGCTTCTCATTCTACAATGTACCTGGCTTGCCACCATTAGTGCCTTTGCTCCTGTTGTTTTCTGCATGGAATGGCCTTCATTCTGGATATCACTCAGCTATTCATGATATTTAAGAATTAATTTAATACTTCTCCAAGAAGCCTTTCCTTTCCCCATTTGCAGTCCCAAAGTCCCCTACCCATACCTTTGTCACTAATAACCTTAACATTTTACTAATGTTTTCATGTCTGTCTCCCAAGTCACTGAAGAATAGGAACCATGTCCAGTTTCTTACAACCTTGGCTTTTATTGTGCCTGACATATCATTTGTTAAATAGATAGATAGCAGTGTTATCATCTGGGTGAGGTAACCATACATTGCAGCTTACTTGAGATGGCCCTTTTTAAAACTGTTATTCTAGCATAAATATTAATAGTATCTTTTATTCCTCAAAATGATTTATATGCTAACTTATATTACTAACCTATCAGGCAGGGGAAATAATTAAATTCTGAGCAAGAGTAGATAGAACACGATCAGACTTGAGTATTATTAGGCCTCTCTAGCAATAATGACAATAAGTAAAATGACTAAAGCAAAAAATTCATGGGTCAAATAATAAAAAAGAGCCTGAACTGGGGTAGTAGAGCTGGAAAGAAAGTGGTAGAGATATTCAGGACGTAAAATCAACAAAGTTTAGTGATCAGCATAGAAAAAGACAACAGTGAAATCAAGAGTTTCTGGATTGAGTAACTGGGGCAGTCACCAGCAGAATACTGAGGAAAAATTACAATGGCTTCAATTTAGGACTGCTGATTGAAGAATCTAGAGTTAATTTAGTGGTTAGATATATGGATCTGAAGCACAGAAAGGGGGTAAGATGAATTATACTGCCCTAGGTGTCAGCCTATAAAAATTAACTGAAGTCACATGTTGACTCAGATGTAAAAAATCAGCAGTTCTAATGAATAGAAAGTAGAATCTTTCTGACATAAGCAGTTTACAAAATTAATTCTGAATTTTGCTTTAACATATTTATTGATCACTTGATACATGCAAAATATGGTATTAAGCATTCAAAAAGGGAATTACACCATGAGAGAGATAAGGAGTTCCAAGGAAAAAAAGAAAGTGTGCATAGAGAAAATGGTATTGAATAAATGAGTTTACTGAGTTGAGAAATTAATTCAAGGTCTCAATTTTGAAATGAAAACCTTAGCAGCTTTTGTTGTTTTACAGCCCTTAAACTTCCCACAGAATATTTAAATCTAAAATTTTCCACCAAAAAAAAACCCCAGCCTGACCAGGCGGTGGCGCAGTGGATGGAGCGTCGGACTGGGATGCTGAGACTCCGGGTTCGAGACCCCGAGGTTGCCAGCTTGAGCATGGGCTTATCTGGTTTGAGCAGGGGCTCACCAGCTTGGACCCAAGGTCGCTGGCTTGAGCAAGGGGTTACTTGGTCTGCTGAGGGCCTGCCGTCAAGGAACATATGGGGGAGCAGTCAATGAGCAACTAAGGTGTCACAATGCACAATGAGAAACTAATGATTGATGCTTCTCATCTCTCCGTTCCTGTCTGTCTGTTCCTATCTATTCCTCTCTCTCTAAAAAAATCAAACAAACAAAAAACAAACCCCCAAAACCCCACCAAAGAAACACTTTGCATCTGGCCAGGGGTGGCACAGTGGGTAGTGTCAACCTGGAGCTCCAAAACTCTAGGTCACCTGTTTGATCCTGCCCATTTGAGAAGCAATCATAACAGATGCATAACTAAAGTGGAGCAATGAGTTCATACTCCACTCTCTCCTGCCACTTCTCAAAAATAAACAAATAAACAAACAAGAAAAAGAAAAGGAAAATCTTTGCAAAGTTGAAAAGGAAATCAGAGAACTAACTGAAAACAGGCAATGTGCTGTGGAGGCTGAAGCTGTAAAGTAAAAGGGCCAGAAAAGGAAAAACTGTTAGAACACAGTTCTAAATGGCACACTTTACGACACGTTTTCACGTTCAGTGTCTGGCTCACTAGGATTATGTTTGAGTTGACAGTTTCACATAAGGACAACAGATGGTTCAAAATAAAGGAACCATTAATTTTGTCCTAGAAACAGAACAGTTCTTTATTTATTAATGATATGATACAAACATCTGATTACTAGATTTTAAGACACTGATTCTTATCTATTTTTTTCTTACAGTTCTTTGCATTAGAATTTTTTTCTCTTAATTCTTTGCACTAGGTAGTTAAGAAACTATAAGCTGAATGAATGAATTGTATCTTCTTCTATTACACTTTATTCACCTGGCTTCCAGGACACTACCTTCTCTTGGTTTTTCTTCTACTGCACTGTTTACTTTCATTCACTGCTCTTTGCTGGTTTCTGCTCTTTTCCCGTTTGTAATGACCAGGTGCCCCAGGCACTGTCTTTGGTCCTCTTCTATTCTTTAGGTACACTCACTACCTCGGTAATTCCGTCCAGCCTCATGACATTAAGTAATATCTATAAGCTAACGACCATAAAATTTCTACCTCCAGTCAAGATTTCTCTTTAAGAATATAAATTTGTATACCCAACCCCTTCTTCAACATTTCTAATAGACATTTCAAACACAACACATTCAAAACTGAGTTTCTGTTCTGATCTTTCCCTCGGAAACCTCCTCTTTAAACAGCTTTCTCCATCGACCTGATGGCAATTCAAACTCACTTTGATGGTAATTCCAATACTCCAGTTATTCAGGCCAAAAACCTGAAACCATGCTCAATTCTTCTCTTTCTCTTAAAGCACATATCTAACCCCTGAGTAAATTATGTTGGCTAACTCATCAAAATATTTCCATAATTGATTACTTCACACCACCTGCATTACAATCACTTTGAGTTATGATCATCTCATCCTTGCTTTAACGTGATAGCTTCTTATCTGATGTCCCTGCTTCTTTCTATACTTGCACCCATACAGTCTATTTCCAACCCAGCAAGCAGTCAAGGAACTCTTTAAAAAAGTATGGTAATATCACTTTTCTGCTTAAAACTTTTGGCATTCCCCTCTATCACCCAAAATAAAAGTCAAAGAATTTACAATAATTTTGAAAGTGTTACATGCTATGCCTCATCTTATAGAGCCACCATCACCTCCCTGACTTCATTTCTTATCACTTTCACCCTTGTTCACTCTTCTACGCTTGCTATGCCTTGAATGCACCACACGTGTTCTCCTCTTAGGGCTTCTGCAATGACAATTCTCTCTACTTGGAAAGCTTTCTCCATATGGCCCCAAGGCTAACTCCATCACTTGCATCAAACCTTTAATTAAAAGTCATCTCTAGCAGCATCAGCCCAGCGTGTGGAAGTCCCACCCGGGGCACACAGGAGAAGCGCCCATCCGCTTCTCCACCCTTCCTCCTCTCCTTTCTCTCTCTCTCACTCTTTCTTCCCCTCCCGCAGCCAAGGCTCCATTGGAGCAAAGTTGGCCCGGATGCTGAGAATGGCTCCATGGCCTCGGCCTCAGGTGCTAGAATGGCTCTGATTGCATTGTAGCAATGCCCCAGATGGGCAGAGCATCACCCCCTGGTGGGCATGCAGGTGGATCCTGGTTGGGCGCATGCTGGAGTCTGTCTCTCTGCCTCCCCCCTGCTTCTCACTTGGCTGGGGGGGGGGGGGAGTCACCTCTAGCAGCACAACATTGACCATCATTTCAATGCCTTCATCCTGCTCCTGTTTTTATTAGCAGTTATCAGCTAACATATTATGTAACTTGTTCATTATATTTACGTGCCTTCTCTCCCCCTTCTATTAGAATGTAAGCACCACTAGGGCAGGTGTGTTTTGTTCACTGGTACATTATAGTGCACTGCATAGTACCTTAAACTAGTAGGCTTTCAACAAATAATTGTGGAATGAATATATTTATATTAGATCCTTAAGAGTTCACTAAAAAAGCAAGGATTTTCTGAAAGTAGAAATGAACTTGTGAGAATTTCATCAAATCATATACCACACATAAATTATCACTAGAATTCAGGTGACCACTTTTTTATTCAAACTTACTGCAAATTCTACACACTTCAAAAGCACTTCCAATGAATTAATAAGCAGTTAACAGGCTATGCTATTAGATATCAAAGCTCTATAAGTCTGCGCACTGTGAACAGTTGTGTAGTATTAAACCATGCTGCTTGTTTCAGTAAATGAAGATAATGTACTTAACAAAGGCATACAATGGCCAACATAACTTTGTGAACAGTTTAGAAAATTTTATAAAGCTTAAAAACAGGCAATTTCAAACTAGGTAATTCTGCTGTTAAAGAGAAGTAGGATTTTCCCATTAAAATGTGAATGTGGAGATGACGTCAGAGTAATGGCGGAGTAGGAAGCGATACCGATAAATCTCCCCCAAAACTCAACAAGATCTTCAACCAGAAACAGAAAAACCTATCCTTGGAGCCTCCAGATGTTTCGCAATACACCCGAAGGTATGGTCGAGCGAAAAATTGCCTAAATATATAACCAAAACCCGAAGGAAATAGGGAGTAAGAAATGCTCCGCCTTCCTCACTAACCTAAACAGGGTGGCTTTCACTGGGAACTGAGAATATAGAAACTAAGGCGGGCAAAGGGGGTGAATAGATCCAGGCCACGGCACAAACGGCAGAACCAGGCTGTGGCACGGAGATCCAAGCCGAGAAAAAACTGTGCCTGTGGCAAGCCAGGCAATACAAGCTAACACTCGCGCCAAACCCAGATAAAGAAAGACAAGTGGGGCAGCCCTTTTCCCCGATCCCCTGGTCGGCGCGCGCAGATAGTGGGCGAGAGATTCCTTCCAAAGCCCCGGGAGTGGGCGCCCGTGTTATCCCACAGAGAGGCAGAGTCAGAGGCCTTTGTGTGGGCCGAAAGCAGAATCTCCGAACCGCTCCAGCGCCCTGAAAAAGCCGTGCGGGGGGGGGGGGGGAGGGGAGGGAGTGAGAGCCAATTCCAATGCTGGAACTTTTCCGTGCGGGTGGGGGTTTCACGCAGAGGGTGAGGCAGCCGGCCTGATATCCTGGTCTGCGAGCGCAGATAGTGAGCGAGAGTTTCCTCCAAGCGCCCCAGAAGTGGGCGTCCACCCATGTTACCGGACAGGGTGGCAGAGCCAGAGGTCTTTGAGTGGGCGGAAGCCCCGGCGCCTGATTATGCTAGCAGCTCTAACTGACTAAGCCTTACCCAGAGCCCTGTGCTGAATGGGAATAGAGTGGGGAGTTACCAGCTCTTTGAGCCTCTTACTATCCAGACAGAGGCAGCAGCAACGCCATAGCTGGATTATCAGGCTACTAATTGAGGAAGGAAAGACTGGAGAGAGGCTCCAGGAACAGACTCTCTCCCTGTCAGAGCCTATAAATGCTAATGAGCCCCGACTGCCAACGAGACTGAAGCACAATACATGACATCGCCATAGAGACTTATCAACTGCAAACCTCTACCTGAGTGGGCCAAAGGGGCAGAACCCGGGGTACAGAGTCACCGACCAGGAAGAGGGAGAGAAAAGAAAAAGCAAGAAGATAACCTCTCAAAATCAAGAATAATCCGCAGACTTTATAACTTATCCCATTTTATTATATTTGTTCGTTTGTTTCTCTTATCTGCATTCTTGATATTTTTTTTTCCTCCTCCAATTTGGTCGATTAACTCTCTGCCGGTCTTACTCTCTCCTCTCCTTGAACTACACCACCCATAAGTGTTACATCTCCCATTATCTTTTCTTTCCTCTTCCTTTCTCTCTATGAGGGTTGCACTCCAAAACCCTTAACTCTCTCTCTCTCTCTCTTTTTTCTTCTTTTAGTGGTTCCCTGTTTTTTTTCTCTCTCTTTTTTTCTCCCTCTCTATTAGTTTCTTTCTTTCTCCTTTACGTCTCTTCTCATTCAAACCTCAATAACAAACAAATTATCTTATCTGGGACTCAAACTTATGTTTGTGGCATTTTGGGGGGTTTTTACTTCACCTTTTAACTCACTAGCAGTGCTCCCATCCCTGGCTCTCCATTTTATCTAGTTCTTGTTCCACTAAATACAATAGTAATTTTTTAATTTGTCCCCCCATTTTCCTGTTTCCCTCTTATTCTTCTCATCATAACTCTTAGTCAACCAACACCTAAAAGCAAATCATTTTATTCTTAACCCAAATTTTTTCCTTATTTGCTTTTTGTGGGTTCATACCCCCTTCTTTTTTCTTTCTTTTTTTTTTTTTTTTTTTTTTCCCTTTTATTACTTTTCCCCAATTCAGGCCCTCCATTACAGGCATTGCTTGTTCTATTTAATAAAATATAATTCACAGTTCACCACAAAATTTTCTCAAGAAAGAGGGGAGAGAAGAGGAGAGAAAAAAAGGAGGGGGGGGAATAATTTCCTTTTTTAAAATTTTTATTTTATTTCATTTTTCTTTATTTCATTATTATTTTTTTTTAAAAAAACAACTTTTTGATTTTTTATTTTTTTAACTTTTTATTCTTTATTAAATCTTATTAATACTATCAACAAAACCACCCTCAGATGCCATTAAGGAAGAGAAAATCGAATATCATGGATACAAAAGAAAGAGAGGCAACACAGCTCTGAATGGGTCAAAGAAGAAATATATAGACAAATGAAAATGACAATACGACATATCAGAATCTATGGGATGCAGCAAAAGCAGTGATAAGAGGGAAGTTCATATCACTTCAGGCATGTATGAACAAACAAGAGAGAGCCCAAGTGAACCACTTAACCTCACACCTTAAGGAACTAGAAAAAGAAGAACAAAGACAACCCGAAACCAGCTGAAGAAAGGAGATAATAAAAATCAGAGCAGAAATAAATGAAATAGAGAACAGAAAAACTATAGAAAAAATTAATAGAACAAGGAGCTGGTTCTTTGAAAAGATCAACAAAATTGACAAACCCTTGGCAAGACTTACCAAGGAAAAAAGAGAAAGAACTCATATAAACAAAATCCAAAATGAAAGAGGAGAAATCACCACGGACACCGTAGATATACAAAGAATTATTGTAGAATACTATGAAAAACTTTATGCCACTAAATTCAGCAACCTAGAAGAAATGGATAAATTCCTAGAACAATACAACCTTCCTAGACTGAGTCAAGAAGAAGCAGAAAGCCTAAACAGACCTATTAGTAGAGAAGAAATAGAAAAACCCATTAAAAACCTCCCCAAAAATAAAAGTCCAGGCCCTGACGGCTATACAAGCGAATTTTATCAAACATTCAAAGAAGACTTGGTTCCTATTCTACTCAAAGTCTTCCAAAAAATTGAAGAAGAAGCAATACTTCCAAACACATTTTATGAGGCCAACATAACCCGCATACCAAAACCAGGCAAGGATGGCACAAAAAAAGAAAACTACAGACCAATATCTCTAATGAATACAGATGCTAAAATACTAAACAAAATACTAGCAAATCGAATACAACAACATATTAAAAAAATAATACATCATGATCAAGTGGGATTCATCCCAGAATCTCAAGGATGGTTCAACATACGTAAAACGGTTAACATAATACACCATATCAACAAAACAAAGAACAAAAACCACATGATCTTATCAATAGACACAGAAAAGGCTTTCGATAAAATACAACACAATTTTTTGTTTAAGACTCTCAACAAAATGGGTATAGAAGGAAAATATCTCAACATGATAAAGGCCATATATGATAAACCATCAGCTAACATCATATTAAATGGCACTAAACTGAAGGCTTTCCCCCTTAAATCAGGAATAAGACAGGGTTGTCCACTCTCTCCACTCTTATTTAATGTGGTGCTAGAAGTTCTGACCAGAGCAATCAGACAAGACAAAGAAATGAAAGGCATCCATATCGGAAAAGAAGAAGTAAAGGTATCACTTTTTGCAGATGATATGATCCTATACATCGAAAACCCCAAAGAATCCACAAAAAGACTACTAGAAACAATAAGCCAATACAGTAAGGTCGCAGGATTCAAAATTAACATACAGAAGTCAATAGCCTTTCTATATGCCAACAATGAAACAACT
This sequence comes from Saccopteryx leptura, assembly GCF_036850995.1. Taxonomy (NCBI): domain Eukaryota; kingdom Metazoa; phylum Chordata; class Mammalia; order Chiroptera; family Emballonuridae; genus Saccopteryx; species Saccopteryx leptura. The sequence goes on along the minus strand of NC_089508.1, from coordinate 133,844,476 downwards.
GAGAATGAACTCAAAAGAATAATCCCCTTCACGATTGCAACAAAAAAAAATAAAATACTTAGGAATAAACATAACAAAGAATGTAAAGGACTTATATAATGAAAACTATAAACCATTGTTAAGGGAAATCGAAAAAGATATAATGAGATGGAAGAATATACCTTGTTCTTGGTTAGGAAGAATAAATATAATCAAGATGGCCATATTACCCAAAGCAATATACAAATTTAATGCAATTCCCATCAAACTTCCAATGACATTTTTTAAAGAAATAGAGCAAAAAATCATCAGATTTATATGGAACTATAAAAAACCCCAAATAGACAAACCAATCCTAAAGAAAAAGAATGAAGCTGAGGGCATTACAATACCTGACTTCAAAATCTATTATAGGGCCACGACAATCAAAACAGCATGGTATTGACAGAAAAATAGACACTCAGACCAATGGAACAGAATAGAAAGCCCAGAAATAAAACCACATATATATAGTCAAATAATTTTTGATAAAGGGGCCAACAACACACAATGGAGAAAAGAAAGCCTCTTCAATAAATGGTGCTGGGAAAACTGGAAAGCCACATGCAAAAGAATGAAACTGGACTACAGTCTCTTCCCCTGTACTAAAATTAACTCAAAATAGATCAAAGATCTAAACATAAGACCTGAAACAATTAAGTACATAGAAGAAGACATAGGCACTAAACTCATGGACCTGGGTTTTAAAGAGCATTTTATGAATTTGACTCCAAAGGCAAGAGAAGTGAAGGCAAAAATTAATGAATGGGACTACATCAGACTAAGAAGTTTTGCTCAGCAAGAGAAACTGATAACAAAATAAACAGAAAGCCAACTAAATGGGAAATGATATTTTCAAATAACAGCTCAGATAAGGGCCTAATATCCAAAATATACAAAGAACTCATAAAACTCAACAACAAACAAACAAACAATCCAATAAAAAAATGGGAAGAGGACATGAACAGACACTTCTCCTAGGAAGAAATACAAATGGCCAACAGATATATGAGAAGATGCTCATCTTCATTAGTTATTAGAGAGATGCAAATCAAAACTGCAATGGGATACCACCTCACACCTGTTAGATTATTAGCTATTATTAACAAGACAGGTAATAGCAAATGTTGGAGAGGCTGTGGAGAAAAAGGAACCCTCATTCACTGTTGGTGGGAATGTAAAGTAGTACAACCATTATGGAAGAAAGTATGGTGGTTACTCAAAAAACTGAAAATAGAACTACCTTATGACCCAGCAATCCCTCTACTGGGTATATACCCCCAAAACTCAGAAACATTGATACATAAAGACACATGCAGCCCCATGTTCATTGCAGCATTGTTCACAGTGGCCAGGACATGGAAACAACCAAAAAGCCCGTCAATAGATGAATGGATAGAGAAGATGTGGCACATATACACTATGGAATACTACTCATCCATAAGAAATGATGACATCGGATCATTTTACAGCAAAATGGTGGGATCTTGATAACATTATACGAAGTGAAATAAGTAAATCAGAAAAAAACAGGAACTGCATTATTCCATAGGTAGGTGGGACATAAAAGTGAAACTAAGAGACATTGATAAGAGTGTGGTGGTTACAGGGGGAGGGGGGAAAGGGAGAGGGAAAGTGGGAGGGAGAGGGGCACAAAGAAAACTAGATAGAAGGTGACAGAGGACAATCTGACTTTGGGTGATGGGTATGCAACATAATTGAATGACAAGATAACCTGGACTTGTTATCTTTGAATATATGTATCCTGATTTATTGATGTCGCCCCATTAAAAAAAATTAAATTATTAAAAAAAGTGAATGTATCATAAGTAATATTTAAAAGTGAAAGTGACATTATACATTGCAAACCTTGCATGATAACTCTCTAGTGATATAAAAACTATGGCAGATTCACCTGTGATCATGGTTAATGCCTACATTTAGCTCAATTACTTCAAGAAACATCATAGGGAAATTAAAACACCTGGGATTATAAAAGCAGATATTAAAAAAGGACTCGGGAAAATGCATTTGCCTGTTTCTATGCAAAGATTAAGATCTCCAACAATGCAGTTTTACCCATAAAAGGCTACAATTATGGCTTGAATAATGTTATTGCACAAAAGATCAGCCAAAAGTTACTGAGACCTACTATGAAAAACGCTATAAATCTGAAAAATTCAAGAGATTAAGGAAGAATTAACCAATGCTTTTAATTTCATTTATTGCAACTATACACAAGCTAATCCAACAATTCATTCACGTTTTTAGTTTTTCTTTCTAATAGAAAACACACCACTTATCATAAAAACTTCTTCAAATCAAGGAAAATCTGCCCCCAAAATCTAAGCACTCTATAAGGATGTTCAAAGTTTTACAGGTTTTAGTCATATATTTGAAAATCAGCTTTTAGGTCAAGTGAAAATCATTTAAGCTGATGCCATTACTGACAACCCAACAACCAAGCTTGGGTCCAAGCACAAAACACTGTAAAATTTCCCAATGACAGTGTGAACAAGTTCCTCCAGAACTGATATTTAAATATGCATCATCCTCCCCCAGAATTCATTATCTGACTGGATGTAAAGTTTGAAAGCAATTTTGAAAACTTCACCTTTTTTTAGTTACTTGTAGAGTATAGCAGGGAACCTTCAAAGAGAAGTTCTTTCCTAATAACATGGCTGTAATCCTTCACTTAGTTTCTATCTCGTTTTTCAGTCTACCTACCTAAGAGTAATGTCACTCAGAAACCCACATTTTACCCTGAAAAATAACGATTTAGTAAATGCTGCTTTCTTATCTAAAACACTAGGAAGTCACCGGCAAGTTCGGTGAGCGGGGAAGGCCCGGCTCAGGGGGCGCAGAGGAACACCCACTCTGGCAGCAGGTGTGAGGCTCTGGCAAGGGGACAGTCGCCGCAGGTTTCGGCCCGACAAGGGATACGCTGTCCGAAGGACAGCGAGAAGTATGCCGGGCTTGCCGGCCTTACCTCCGGGGTCCGCTCCGGCGGCTTCTTCTTCAGCGCTTGCCTAGCGCCGGGGTCCACGGGTGAGTTCATGGTCGCGGCCCCGGCCCCGTGCTCCCTAACCTGCCCTTAGCAGCACATACGACAGTCCATTCACCTCAGGTAGGGGGTCTGCACCCCCTCACCTATGAGGAGTGGAACTTCAGCCAACGGCAGGGACCCGGTTCAACCAAACAAGCCTTCACAACGCCCGCCCAGGACCTCAGCCCACGCGCGACTGGCCAGAGAAAAGCCAGCGCGGGGGGGGGGGGGGGGGGGGGAGACAAGTGCGCATGCGCAGCGCGCGCACACACGCAAACGAGCGCCTTAGGGCGTGGCTCCGCGGTGACTTAAGAATTTGGGCGGTACAGTTAGACCTCTTCTAACACTTCGTGAGATTTAAGGACGCGTCGCGAGACTTCATCTAAACCCTCTCGCAGGATCCGCCTCGGATGTGAGGCTTCGGCCGCTCCAGCTTCCGGTGGAGACCCCGGAAACGCGCTGCGAGGGAAGGAGTAAAAAATGGCTTGGAGCACAGCCGTGAGGAAGGCGTTTTAGGTGGAGTTGTGTTTGTATCCAAACCCGGAAGCTCAGGGTGTGGCCACGGCCGCGGCCCACGCACCCCCCTTTCGAGAGCGTGCGGAAGTCAAAGTCGCCATTTGGCGAACAAGTTCTTGCAACTCTTTTCTGTTTATCCTAAGAAAAGGAGTCTCTTGTAGAAGAGCCCCAGCGACAAGTCCTTGTCCTGTCCAAGACGGACGTCCTGAGATCAAGGCAGAGAAATCACAGGCTCCCGGCCTAGCAGTGGTGGGCAGCCACCGTGCCGGCGGCCTGCTCAGGCAATGCCGGGTCGTGAAGCTAGTTTGCTGCGTTCACGTAACCAGGGCCCAGGGCACCCCTCCCTCCGTCCCACCCTAAGGCAGGGGGGCTTAGGGTTGCCTGCACTCCAGAGTGACCGCTTCTGTACTGTATTGTACATATACAGTCTTGTTTCCCAACCAATGGGTCCATTCGTAAGAAAAACATACCTTTCTTCGGGCAACCAGAAATCCGCATGAGTATATCTACCTTATTATAGAAATAACTCCAGAATCCATCCTTCTGGAACAGTTCTTTTCACTCCTACCCCATACAGAGGCTGCACAGATTTGCTTACTTTGGAGCCACCATAGACAGACATGTCCTTTCCACTAAATTTTAAGCTCTCTGAGGGCTGCGTATCACATCTAGGTACATCTTATTTCTCACAGCAATTACAATAGCTCACTAAACTCAGATTTGTGATTATGACGTTATTCACAGAAATTTTCTAATGAGATGATACGAATGAAAAGTGTTTTCTAGAGTAACAAAGGAAAAGAGGTTCAAACTACTACATTTACCGTTTCTGAGACTTGGTTATGGTGGCTGATGTTGAGAAGGGGTTTCCGTTAGTCGTTAGGCTTGCTCAAACGAAGTTTACAACATAACATTAGCACATTTCTGAGTATTGGACAAAAACTTGACCACAGCAGTTGTGGTTCAGCCATTCTGGAAAGCAAGTTCTTGTGGAGAGATCACGAGGAACTGCAAGCCCATTTTCATTCACTTTTTTATATCCTTTTTTTTTTTTTAGTGTTTTTTAATTTTTTTTCTTTAGTCATTTTTAGAGAGGAGAGAGAGGGAGAGAGAGACAGAGAGAGAGGAGGGGGGAGGAGCTGGAAGCATCAACTCCCATACGTGCTTTGACCAGGCAAGCCCAGGGTTTCGAACCAGCGACCTCAGCATTTCCAGGTCGACGCATTATCCACTGCGCCACCACAGGTCAGGCTATATCCTTTTCAAGTTCTACCTAAGATCACAAAGGTTATTCCTTCCATTCTTCACAAGTCACTTTCCAGAGCCACATCAATATTTGAAAGAAGGAAAAGGAAATAAGCATGATGGACTTTATTCCCATCATGGAAATGGACTTAAAGGACAAAACCTGAATTTGTGTATGTAATAGGACATTTCTAGTTAAATCAGTTAAGTTCTTTGAACTTCAGTTTCGTTATATGTAAAATGGGGATAGTCAAGAAGCTAGTGATTTGGGATTCTTTTAAGATTATGTTGAGATAATTCACATGAAGCACTTAAAGATGTTGCCCTGCACAATCCAAGAACTCTATTCTATTACTTTATCTCTCGGAAGTGACTTCTCTAAAGCAGAAATTCAAGTCTGAAGAATTGAATTTTTTTATGACATTTTTCTTCATTAACAACTATTCAGAAATACCCTTAAAGTATTCATGAAGATGTGGAGTTACAAGAACTCACAAACTATGGGTGTAAATTGGGAAACCACTTTGGAAAAAATATATAAAGCTGAAACTTAACATACTGTATGACAAGTCCATTCTGTGATATATACGCTAATACCCATGTACACCAGAAAAGTTGAACAAATATTATTTTTCACATTAACCCAAACCTCCATCAATAGGATGGATAAACTGTAGTATATTCTTTCAGTGAAAGAGCAGCTACATAGCACATGGATGATTCTCCAATATAATGTTGAGAGAAAAAAAGCAAAACACAAAATATGTAGTTATAATTACACAAAGTACAAACACAAGCAAAATTAAAGTATGTATATCACTTAGGAATGCACAGAGGTAAAACTATAAAATAAAAAGCAAGGAAATAATTCAGGAAAGTCAAGTTGGGCCCTGGCCAGTTGACTCAGCGGTAGAGTGTCAACCAGTATGTGGAAGTCCTGGGTTTGAATCTGGTTAGGGAACACAGAAGCGACCATCTGCTTCTCCACCCCTCCCTTTCTCTCTCTCTCTCTCACCTCCTCCTGCAGCCATGGCTCATGGCTCAAATGATTTGGGCAAGTTGGCCCCAGGCGTTAGGATGGCACCATGGCCTCTTGGCTCAGGCACTAAAATAGCTCAGTTGCTGAGCAATGGAGCAACAGCGACAGATGGGCAGAGCATTGCCCCATAGGGGGCTTATAGGGTAGATACCGGTCGGGGCAAATTTTGGAGTCTGTCTCTCTGCCTCCTCACCTCTCAATTAGAAAAAAAAAGTCAAGTTGGTAGTTATAAAAAGGAAAAGGGGTGGATTTTGATCAGGATAGAACACATGGAGAGGGCTTCTGGGTTACTAAAATTAATTTACTCCTTGACATAAATGATGGTTACACATTAGTGTATATTTGTTCATTTTTCTGTATATTTCACAGGAAAAATGAATTACATATTTAACAACTTATTTTATTAGGCTTTATCATAAGATAGCAACAGTAAAAACTATTAATATCCATAGCAATTATACACATCTAAATTTATGCACATTTTCAAAATCTAACTTGTCCTTACTATCTTATCTTGTATTATGCTCTGGTATGCTGCAAAAAGGAGACAGTGAAGGCACTCACAGCTCTTTCCAGAGGAAAAGCAACCTCCAAGATAGGATTCACCAGCATTAATTTGTGTCTGAAAGGAAAAAAATATTAAATTCTGGAAAAATAAAAACATGGTTGAATCTTAAAAAAAGTGGCTTAACTTGTTACCATTCCTTATTTATCTTCATTATACTTACGACAACCCAAGAGCATATTTTTGTCTATCTCCATCAGCAGAAAATATGTAAACTCCATGAGAACATAAAATAAAGTCTGTGCCATTTATTCTCACATCCCTGGCACCCAGAACTTTGCCTAGCACATAACAGGTGTTCAATCAGTATTTGCTGAATGAACAAATGGAACTACCTAAGAATATGAGAGATTTTGCTATTAGAAAGATAGGCACTTGATTGCTATTAATGGTCAAGAAAGATGCCTAAGTAAATAACTGTTTTATTATGCAAAACTGTGCCTGAAGCAGACACAATCACATGGCCTTCTTTCCAGAATGAGCAAAACAACAAAAACAGGGTAAAAAGCACTGGATTTAATAACACTTGGAATGAAGTAAGAAATTGAGATTTGGAGCATGTTGGGAGATTGAAGCACTACTAGTGGAAAAATAAGCATGTGCTGGTCCAAATCCAGATCAGTTTCTATCAATGAATCAGAATCTCTGAGCGTGGGACCTAGGAATTGATATTTTTCAACAGCTACTTGGGTGTTTCTAATATGCAATCAGGTGTGAAAACTACTTTAACTCAGGTTCTGCACAAGTCTAACCCATCTTAATTCCAGCCTCTGTAACAGAGAGAGAAACTGACTTGTGAGTGCTGGACCCAATGTGTGATACAAGTGGCATCACAAATTGCTGGAGGAAATGTGTAAATATTCCATATATATATATATAAATATATCATAAACATGTTATATAATATATATTCCTTATAAAAATTATTTATTTACACACTTCAACTATGTCACTCACCTTGAGACAATTTAGGTAACACTGCCTTTACCAATAATCTTAATCTGAGCACTGAAGTGACTATTATAAAGACATGCTTTTACACTGTTCTTGTCCTAGTCATTTGGAAAGGAAACTCAAGCCTTTTCAACTTAATATTCTCCTTAGAGTAAATACAAGTTTATAGGAGGTCTAATCAGACTGTTAACCCAGACAAGCTGTCTGCAACCTAATGAAAACCAAAAGCCTCATCAAAGTTCTCCTAACAGATAATGAGTGGGAATTTCCCATATTCTTTAAAAAATCTCTTTTAGACTGCTTATATGTGTTATCCTCTCTTCAGGGAAGTCTCACATCTTAAATCTAGAGAAGACATGGCCAAGTCCACAGTCTGTACTACAAAGCACTGATAGCAAGCACTACACTCTCCAACCTCCCTTTTATTAGCCTAAATCTTCCCCACACAGAGTCACAATTCCCCAGGCCCAACTGCACCTTAACTTCAGGTTTGGTCCCACTTAACATTCCACTCCTATCTTCCACATTGGCAAAGACATGAAGAATTCCCTGTATCTTTACATTTGTGCGCAGGGGCCATGCTAATCTTCTCTGTATCGTTCCAATTTTAGTATATGTGCTGCCGAAGCGAGCACTGTATCTTTACATTTGTCACCACATACTAACTGGAAACCATTCTGGTCTGAGACAGAATGGACCCAGATAGAAAAGTCTATTGCCTAAGACTAAATTTTCTATATTTCTCTCATATTACCAAAATCATCCCTTTATGCTTCTTGAAAAGGTTGCAAAATTTCTCACATTTATGAGGGAACAGCACTTATAAACACAGGTACTAATTTGTGAATGCTTCTCAAATATTGTATACTTCCTCTCTGCTTTAAACCAGTGCACTTACTCTCTTTGGTCAAATATAAGGGTGATACATGTAAAATGATATGAAAACAGCCTGGCCTGTGGTGGTGCCAGTTTGAAATCCTGGGCCTGCCTGGTCAAGGCACATATGAGAAACAATCAATGAACAAATGAAGTGAAGCAACTGTGAGTTGATGCTCCTTACCCTCTTGCTCTCCCTTCCTTCTCTCTCTCTAAAAATCAATAAATAAAATCTTTAACAAAAAAGATATGAAGACAGGCACTACAAAAAGCCCCAGGTCTAATCCTGCCTCCTAGCATCTCTGCCCAAATCAACCTAACCTACCAAGGTTCAACCTAGCTGAACCACTGCTGCAGAGCAGGCACTAGGACTGATGGAAGAGCTGACTTCCCTGCAATGCAGATGTAGAGGACAGACTTGCTCAGAGTCACATGCAAATCAGTGAACAAACCAGGTTTAGAACACAAATCAATTGGTCAATTTTTGTTTAATTGTAAAGTCAATAGCAATTTCTTTCAGATACAATGCTCATAACAGGTTTACATGTTTTTTTTCTAGGTTTTAAATGATATTGAGTATGTTTTTACAAAAGCATTTAAAGAAATTTTCAATTTGTCATTATAAGGATTAGGTCAAATCTAAGAATATACCCGTATTTTTTTTTATAAGAATATACGTTAAATTCTCCCCACAGCAGGTGGGGGCCATAGAGAAGAGGCTGGATAGATTGCCTAGTAACAGTAGCAGCCAAAAAATACTGAGCATTTTGGAGTGTGCCATGCATTAAGATAAATTCTTGACCTTCATTATTTCACTCGATTCTCACAACCACCTTGTAAAGTAGATTCAAAATTACCAAAACAGGTATTTAGGACTAGAAAAAGACATTACAAACAAGATAACATGCCTAAAAGTTTCACATTTGAAAAATGGATCCAGACAGTAGAGTCCATGTTAACCAAAATCATCCCTCTATGCTTCTTGAAAAGGTTGCAAGATTTCTTACATTTATGAGAAATCTTGGTTACTGTTCCTTATTGAATAATACATGAAAGAAAGACCAAAATCATCCATCAAATTGACGTGTATTTATTGCACAAATTTCCCCTAGAACTGGGGTGTTATTACAATACAGGTGTACATTTGAGAAATATATACAGAACAAGAAACAGTATGTGCATTTACCCCACCATCTAAATAACTTAAGAGAAAGCAGAACAATTTCAGAAGACATCTACCAGAAACAGGCATTGTGTGAAATCATTTTTTAAGTGATCATCCTCAGTGTATGCCAATTACAACAAAATTAAATTTGTGCTGGTATGTTTATTGCACTTAATAGTTTCAAACTCAAAATTAAGACCTATTAATAAAAGCCAGGGCTATTTCAAATCTAATCAATTAGTTTATATACAAGGAAAAATTCGTTTTAAATATTAATGTAAAAGATCCCTTTTCATTTCCTATTGCAGCAAACAGGTTTTTAAAAATACGTAACAGATATCTGTCTGTACCATAAGAAGTTGAAAAAATATTTTGAATATGTAAAAACTCTTTTCACATTCATCATAATGACATTTTAATGAAAGCAGCTTACTCCATGGGCTTTGTATAAAGAAAAAATGACTATGATGAAGGCAGCAGAAGTTACAGAAGTGCTGGGAATTATAAGACTCAGGAATCCTATAAGGATTAATGAAATCTATACGAAACTATAAGCCTTTTCCTTCCAAGCAAAGCTTACTTTTAAGAATAACAGTAGCAAGAGTCACCCATTTATTGAATAGATTTTCTAAATGACAATTTATTAGAGAGTTCAAATAGTTAGGACTGTGAATAGTTTAATAATTAAAAAAAAAACATGCAAAACAGACATTATCTGCCTGCTACATATCGTTCTGAACTACAATAAAAAATATAATGACCTATATATGTACTTTTATATTATCTGAGTTCTGCTAAAGAACTTGATTCATAGAATTCCAAACTTAGAATAGAATAGTGAAGAATTTAATAATAGAATAAGAATATTAAGTCAAAGAAAATATATCCATAAACACTGTTTGGCAGCAAGCCATCCATGGGAGACTCAGGTACTAACTGGGACCAGTTGATAGGACACAGAACAGAATGATTGCAGGCACATCAATTTCAGGTTTACATTCCATTAAAACAATCATTTCTTCTTAACCTACGCTGGAGAGTTCTTGAATATGACACAGAGAGCAAGGCAAAATGTGACCCAACACTATAATAGAAAGGTCCAAGCCTCAAACCACAGAAGTCTTTCTTAATTACTGAAAATTCAAACAGGAAGAGTGAATGTATTATACAGGAAATGTATTTAGTAATAAAATAAGCAGGTGGTTTTTTTTTATAGCTAATCCACTAATTATTTTAAAAATAGTCCATGAAAGCAGAAACCATCTTCATTTCTAGAATTAAAGTATTTGGACAAGATAAGTAAAGAATAAACTATAATGTAGTATTCAAGTAAACTGAGGTAGTAGAGCATATTGAAAACTTTACCTACCCATCTTTCTATTTACATTACTTACAAGAGTTTGGTTCCATATTAGCCTTTCTTACAAGCAACACTCTACAGTATATACAAACCAATAACTGAAAAGTGAAAATCTTTGAAAAAAAATTAGCTTTTGGAAGAAGGGAAATTTAAGAAAAAACAACTTTAAGAGTTAATAACTTCTATTAGTGTAAGTTGAATATTAAGAAGCAATGAAACAAATATTTAGTTCCTATGGGTTCAAGGATGACTGATACCGAAAGCAAAGGCTTCGGCTACCTGAGCACTTTTGAAAAAAAAAATATTATTTTTGCCAATGCTTTGGTGCAATTTGTAATCCTAATTTTAATTTATTAAATTAGACGGAAATATGTAAATATTAACATTTATAAGAATTAGCTTATACTTATAAACAAAACAAATAGTATAAAGTAGTATTCTTATCTGGGAATCTACATTCCCCAGCCTTAAAAAATGATTGACTTTACTTATATTTTAGGGTTTTTGAAAAAGAAAATCATAAAGTAACATTTCAACATTATATACAATCAATAATAGTTGAAAATATATATATATATGTAAAAAGGCATATTTATCAATCTTTTACTTCTATTTCTGCTTTTTAAAAAACTAGATACATATGTACACTTGGATGGATAACATAACACCGATTTACTTACACTCATTCTTTTAAGTTTCTTATAATTAACAGGCTGTTTAAAATACTTTGAAAAAACCCCAGAAATTAGTTATTTTGAATTGACAAAACAAAATAATATTCAAGGTTTCGTAATCCTCTGTACCTTAGGAATAAAGAAATAAAACTAATGAAATGACTCAGAGTCATTTAAACGTGAGACATTTGTTGCTTTTTATGAGCTGTGGCAACACTGTAGTAATCATATAAAATTCTTCTATGTTATTCATTTTATAGAAATTTGTTGGTTACACTTCAGTTTGTTCAAATTTTTCCCCAAAAAGTACTTATGCTATTTTAGTTTTACTTGGTTAAAAATCTACCACCACCCAAAAAGTCTAGTCAAACAGAAAAAGACACACGATGATCACACAGTAAGCCTGCAATGCAGGATACCCAAGTGACTGACTCACTCAGATGGTAATCTAATGGGGAAAAAATGCCAAATGCATGATGTATCTGCTTCCTTGGTTTCTACTTAACATTCCAAACAATCTTTATGTTAAAGGAGTATCTGAGCAACATATGGAGAGTGAGTGCTTGCTACAGCAGCCAGAAGAGGAAGATCACTGGATTCAATCCTGAAATTAAGGAGGGAAAAAAAAGTCAATCAGACTTTCTGTACCCAAGACACGAGTCCTATAGGCAATGACTGCTACCTGTAAAATCACTATACCTCAGCAATCAAGACCTAGGCCAACCTGGCCAAAAGACAAAGGTAAGAGAGATGAAGACAGAAACAGTTAGAAATATTTCAGTAAGTAAAATCTGGAATAAAAAAAAATTTTTTTAAGCATCTGAAATCTAATGGTAAGTCATGGATGTAGGAAAGCATCTCCCTAACCTGCTGATGGGACCATGCATCAGGGCAAAGGACAATGTCTAAGAAATACAATATAGTATAATAATAGAATAATAGTGTACATCATATTGTTTTAAATACAAATGTTTCTATAAGAGGACATACTTGGGAAGAAATAATGAAAGCATCTTAAAAATACATCCTACCACAATTTGCAGGAGAAAAAAATGGCCAATAAATATAAAACACTCATGAGGACTCATTCATGGTTAGAGAATAAATAAATCTAAATAAGTAAAGTATAATCATATTTCATTTCCCAGCTAGTAGCCTGACAAAGATTAAAAAGTTGCAAATAGTAAAAGAAAGACTGTGCTTCCTGCTGTTTCTGAGCATTCCGGTACTTACAGGATAGCATTTTCTGTTATGTATCAAAACAACTATCCATATCTATCAAAAACTTAATACATGCCTGACCAGGTGGTGGCGCAGTGGATAGAGCATCGGACTGGGATGAGGAAGGACCCAGGTTCAAGACTCTGAGGTCGCCAGCTTGAGCGCAGGCTCATCTGGTTTGAGCAAAAAGCTCACCAGCTTGGACCCAAGGTCGCTGGCTCTAGCAAGGGGTTACTCGGTCTGCTGAAGGCCCACGGTCAAGGCACATATGAGAAAGCAATCAATGAACAACTAAGGTGTCGCCACGAAAAACTGATGATTGAGGCTTCTCATCTCTCTCCGTTCCTGTCTGTCTGTCCCTATCTATCCCTCTCTCTGACTCTCTCTCTGTCTCTGTTAAAATAAATAAATAAATAAAACTGTTTTTAAAAAACCAAAAAAAACACTTAATACATGTGCCCTTTAACCAAAAATTCAACTTCAAATAACTAACCTATAAACTTCAAAGATTTATATTGATTCTAGCACTGGCTTGTAATAGCAAAAAGAAAAAACCCAGAAAATACAACACCATATAATATACAGCAATTAAAAATGAGATAGAAGTCCTGGCTGGCTAGCTCAGCAGTAGAGTGTTGGCCTGGCGTGTGGAAGTCCCGGGTTCGATTCCTGGCCAGGGCACACAGGAGAAGCGCCCATATGCTCCTCCCTCCTCCCTCCTCTCTTTTCTATCTCTCTCTTTCCCTCCAGCAGTCAAGGCTCCATTGGAGCAAGGTTGGCCCACGGGTGCTGGGGATGGCTCCATGGCCTCTGCCTCAGGCGCTAGAATGGCTCCATTGCTGTGGAGCAGCGGCCCAGATGGGCAGAGCATTGTCCCCTGATGGGCATGCTGGGTGGATCCCGGTCGGGCGCATGCCTCCCTGCTTCCCTCTCTCTGCCTCCCTGCTTCTCACTTCAGAAAAGTACAAAAAAAAAAGATCAGTATGTGCTTATATGAACAAACATTCTAGATATGTTAAAAGGCAAGTTGCCCAATGATATATAGAGTACAAAATCAATTATAATTTTTATCATATACATTGAAAAAGTTGTCAGAAGAAAACAGTCTATATTATCTCTGTTTGGGTGAAGGTGGCAACGTGGAGAAAAGGCCATGATGACTTTTCATTTTATGCCACAATGCACTATAAACTTCAGTTAAAAACACATTACTTTAAAAACTAGTTTATATTTTTTGCCTGACCTGTGGTGGCACAGTGGATAAAGTGTTGACCTGGAACACTGAGATCACCAGTTCAAACCCTCAGGCTTGCCCTGTCAAACACACACATGAAGCAACTACTGTGAGGTGATGCTTCCCGTTCCTCCCCCACCCTTTTTGTCTCTGTCTCCTCTTTCTAATATCAATAAATAAAATCCTTAAAAAAACCCCAAAAAACAGTTTGGGCCATTGCCGGTTGGCTCACTGGCTCAGAGGCTTCCGCCTCAGGTGCTAGAATAGCTCCAGTTGCAATGGAACAATGGCCCAGATGGGCAGAGCATTGCCCCCGGTGGGCTTGCCAGGTGGATCCCGGTAGGGCACATGTGGGAGTCCGTCTCTCTGCCTCCCTGTTTCTCACTTCAGAAAAATACAAAACAAACAAAAAAACAACACCCAGTTTATATTTTTTTTAAATAAAGACATTATGCACAGGCTATCATCTATTTCCAATCTGGATGGTAAGAAATAACATTAATGAAAGAATTTAATTTGATGTTGGTTCTTTTTCCCCTCATTAAAAGTGAATCTAGGCCCTGGCCGGTTGGCTCAGTGGTAGAGCGTTGGCCTGGCGTGCAGGAGTCCCGGGTTCGATTCCCAGCCAGGGCACACAGGAGAAGCACCCATCTGCTTCTCCACTCCTCCCCCCTCACCTTCCTCTCTGTCTCTCTCTTCCCTTCCTGCAGCCAAGGCTCCACTGGAGCAAATTTGGCCCAGGCGCTAAGTAAGGATGGCTCTGTGGTGTCTGCCTCAGGCGCTAGAATGGTTCTGGTTGCAACAGAGCGATGCCCCAGATGGGCAGAGCATCACCCCCTGGTGGGCATGCCGGGTGGATCCCGGTCGGGCACATGCGGGAGTCTGTCTGACTGCCTCCCTGTTTCCAGCTTCAGAAAAAAAAAAAAAGTGAATCTAGTTTGTTTTCATTTATTCAACTAGCATTTCAAGAAATACACACACACAAAAGAAATACACACACACACACACACAGAGGCCATAGAACATAAGGAAAGCGATCACAGAACATAATGAAAAGGGCTATACTATGTCTCCCACCAATTTATCTGTTCCTTCAGTTAACATTTTAGATAACTGCCTTCTTCCCAAGAATAAATGAAGAGCAGACAGACATATAAATAATGGGGAAGGAGTGACAATATGAGGATAATGGACTACTATCCAGTGTGCTGTTATTTCAATCAGCTTATAAGGTAGCAGGGAGGCTAAGAACAAGTTTTCAACATAGTTATAAATAAAATGGAGTATTACTTATTTTTCTATGACAAAAATTTAGATTAATTCATTTTTATCTGACTGTATCCGCACCTAACTGTAATGACTCAGGGGACAATGCGTTTCAGATCAGTGGAAGATGGGGAACTGCTCTTACATGGTACAGAGCAACCTGAATGATAACAGTGTCCAGCTTCTAACAGGAAAAAATAATTTAAAAAAAGGAGATTCTGAGGAATAACTCTTGCTTAAAAACACACACGGTGAAAACCAAGTCAGAAAAGAAATGATGAACATACCCTAGAACAACTCCCAGCTCCTTGACATGAACACGCATCTGTCCCCTCAGGTACTCAGACAACATTTTGCTCTTGAAGTACAGCTCCTGTAACCGGTCTTCAAGATGCATTACACACTGCAGTTAGAGGGAACCAAGACCAGGTCAGAAAATGGTGTGCAATTCTGAGTGAGGGCAATTTCCAAAGCAGGGTTTTGACAATTCATTAGTTATCTCAACATAAACTACAATTTGGAGCACATTTTTAAAGCAGGTAATTTTAACCAGTGTAAACCTTTTTCTAGGTCATATTAAAATTTTTGAATTTACAGAGTTTTTTTTTAAAGTGGTAAATAATACACAATATAAAATTTACCATTTTAATCATTTTTTAGTGTATAATTGAGGCATTAAATACACTCAAAATGTTGTACGACTATCACCACTATTCATTTCCAGAACTTTAAAAAATGTTATTTCAAATTTGATAACACTTATAAGTTAATATATTTCAAATGTATTTACATAGGATAGGCTTCATTCTCCTGTAAAAGAGCAAAAGATAATGAGTTTGCAACAGCTCACAGAGAATAGTCTGTAGTCCTTTCCAGAAGAGAAGTGTTTCTAAGCTGGAACATTAAAACCTAAAACACATTTCATTATTGTCAATTAACTGGCTTAATTTACTACAATAGGTAATTTTCCTTGTGAACTAATGCTATATACGTTTGAGAAAAAACTGTGAGCTGCAGGTGTTACAATACTAAATCCTTTCAATGAAAATCAACTATTAAAGTTCCTAATAAAAATTCATTTTCTTCTTATAAAAACATAATTCAATATATTTTTGTACACTTATTGTTTTGTGATGTTTTTTTCCATAATGTTCACTTAGACTGAAAAACATCTCAGTGAAAATGTTTACAATATATATATTTAATAAAATTAATATGTATATCTACACATAAAATACAATATACCACATTACCTATTTTTAAGTATATAATTCAGTGACATTAAGTATATTTACAATGTTGTACAACATCATCAACATCCATTTCTAGAACTTTTTTTCATTACCCCAAACAGAACTCTACTCATTACACAATAATCCTTAATTTCCTCCTTCTCCCCACCCCTGGTAATATCTGATTTATGGCTGAATAATATTCCATTTTATGTATCTGGCTTTATTTGTTGATGGACATGAATTGTTTCCAACTTTTGGCTATTATGAATGATTTTGCTATGAACGTTATGGTACAACTGTTTTTGAGTTCCTGCTTCCAACTGTTTTGTGTATACACCTAGAAATAGAATTTCTGGATCAGATGACAATACAATGTGAAACTTTTTGAGAAATTGCAGAACTATTTCCCATTGCAGCTGCACCATTTTACATCCCCACTGGCAATGTATAAGTGCTCCAATTTCTCCATATCCTGATCAATACTTCTTTTTAAAATTTTATTTATTGATTTATCAAGAGAGAAAGGAAGAGAGGCAGACAGACAGAAACACCAATTTGCTCCTGTATGTGCCCTGACTGGGGATCAAATCAGCAACCTTTGCACTTTGGTACCATGCTCTAACCAACTGAGCTCTCCGGTCAGGGTACTGTTTTGTTTTTCCCCCTAATTCAGTGAGAGGCGGGGAATCAGGAAGGCAGAGAGACAGACTCCCGCATGTGCCCCAACCAGCAAGCCCACTAGGGGGCGATGCTCTGCCCATCCGGGGCTGCTGCTCCACTTCTCAGCAACTGAGCTATTTCAGCACCTGATGTGAGGTCATAGGGCCATCCTCAGTGCCTGGGACAAATTCCTCGAACCACTCGAGCCATGGGGGGTGAGGTGGGGGGGGAAGACAGAGAGAGAGAGAGAGAGAGAGAGAAGGAGAGAGAGAGAAGGGAGAGGGCGAGGGGTGGAGAAGCAGACGTGTGCTTCTCCTGTGTGCCCTGACTGAGAATTGAACCCAGGACTTCCACATGCCAGGCCGACGCTCTACTTCTGAGCCAACCAGCCAGAGTTCTTTTTTTGTTTTTCATTTTAATTATAGCCATTTTTATGGGTGTGAAGTAGTATCTCATTGTAGTTTTGATTTGCATTTTCCTAATAACTAAGAATATTGAACATCTTTTCATGTGCCTATTGGCCATTTGTATTATCTTCTTTAGGGAACATTCACTTGTCTATTCACTTGTTCCTTTGTCATTGTTGAATTGTTGGAGATCCCTATATATTCTGGATATCAATCTCTTCAGATATATAATTTCCAAATATTTTCTATTTCATGGGTCACCTTTTTACTCTGTTGATAGTGAGTATCCTTTAATACAAAAAAGTTTTCAATTTGATGAAGTCCAACTCATCTATTTTTTTACTTTTTTTGCCAGTGTTTTTGTTGTCAAATTCCAGAAATCACTGCCACATCCAATTTCATGAAGATTATCCCCTATGTTTTCCTCGGAGTTTTCTAGTTTTAGAACTTAAATTTAGGTTTATTCAAGTTTAGACTTAACTTTGAGTTCATTTTTGTATATGGTATAAGTTAAGGATTCAACTTCATTCTTTTTCATGTGGCTATCCAGTTTTCTCAGCATGAGTTGTTGAAAAGTGTCCTTTGTCGTCATCTTTTGAAAAGTCTCCCTTGGCAAAAACCAGTTAACTGTATATGTAAGGGTTTATTTTGGGGCTGTTTATTATATTCTATTTGTCTATATATCTGTCCTTATGTCAGTACCACACTGTTTTTATTGCTATTACTTTGTAGTAAGTCTTGAAATAAGGAGGTATGAGTTTTTCTACTTTATTCTTTTCAAGATTGTTTTGGTACTTCAGGGTCCCTTGAGATGTCACACACATTTTAGGATGAGTCCATTTCTTTAAAAAAAAGTCAGTGGAATTATTGATAGGGATTTCAGTGGAATAGATCACTCTGTAGAGCACGGTCATCATCATAAGAGTAAGTCTTCTCATCCATAACATACAATGTGTCTTTCCATTGATTTATGTCTTTAATTCTGGAAATGTTTTGTGTTTTCAGTGTAAATGTCTCTTGCCTCCTTAGCTAAATTCATGTCTTACTATTTTATTCTTTTGATGAATTGTGCTTTTTTCATTTCGTTTTCAATCTGAAATAGTTGCTGATATGCAACTATCTTTTTTTTTTTTTTTTTTTTTTTGACAGAGACAGAGAGAGTCAGAGAGAAGGACAGACAGGAAGGAGAGAGATGAGAAGCATCAATTCTTTGTTGTGGCATATTAGTTGTTTTTGATTGCTTTCTCATATGTGCCTTAACCGGGGACTACAGCAGATGGAGTAACCCCTTGCTCAAGCCAGCGTCCTTGGGCTCAAGTCAGCGACCTTTGGGCTTAAGCCAACAACCATGGGGTCATGTCTATGATCCCACACTCAAACCAGCGACCCCACGCTCAAGCCAGATGAGCCCACACTCAAGCCGGCGACCTTGAGGTTTCAAACCTGGGTCCTCCGCATCCCAGTCTGATGCTCCATCCACTGCATCACCACCTGGTCAAGCGAAATGCAAACATCTTTGGATGCTGTTTTTGTATCTTGAGACTTTGCTGAATTCATTTATCAGGTCTATCAGTGTTTTGTTTTTTTATTTTTATTTTTCTTTTCTTTGCTCCTTTTTTTTAAATTTTTTTTTATTTTTTATTTTTTTTACAGAGACAGAGAGAGAATCAGAGTGAGGGATAGACAGGGACAGACAGATAGGAACAGAGAGATGAGAAGCATCAATCATTAGTTTTTCGTTGCACATTGCGACACCTTAGTTGTTCATTGATTGCTTTCTCATATGTGCCTTGACCGCGGGCCCTCAGCAGACCGAGTAACCCCTTGCTTGAGTCAGGGACCTTGGGTCCAAGCTGGTGAATTTTTGCTCAAACCAGATGAGCCCATGCTCAAGCTGGCGACCTCGGGGTCTCGAACCTGAGTCTTCCACATCCCAGTCCGACACTCTATCCACTGTGCCACCGCCTGGTCAGGCTCAGTGTTTTTTGTGGAATCTACATTTCCTACATATAAGAGCATGTGAACTACAGAGATAATTTTACTTCCACCTTTCCAATTCGAATGCCTTTTTTCTTGCCTAGGACTTACTACGTTGAATACAAGTGGGGAAAGTGGACATCCATATCTTATCCCTCATTTTAGGGGTAAATCTGCAGTCTTTCACCACTGAGTATGTTAGTTGTGGGTTTGTTATATAGTTATATATGGCCTTTATCTTGTCGATCTACAGAGGTTTTTAACTATGCCATATTATAGTTCTCCTAAGAAGAAAAAGAACCTTGTAAGTTGGAAATGTTGTCTTTGGTAAGACGTTACCAGTATTATGAAGGGGAATCATTCAAGTCCTGACATACCAATGAAGGTCCAGAATGCACTGGCATTCTGCACAAAGCTTAGGGACATTGTATATCCATACCTTACTAGTCAGACATTAAATTCTGGCTGCAGAAATCATAGAAAATATTATACAAACATTTATACATCCCCTTCTTTCTAGACCTGGGCTGCCACAACAAAATACCACAGACTCAGTGCCTTAAACAACAGAAAATTTATTTTCTCACAGCTTTGGAGGCTGGAAGTCTGAGACCAGTGTGCCTGTATAGTTGGGTTTTAGTGAGAATGCTTTTACTGGTTAAGAGGCAACTTTCTCCTTATGTCAGGGGTCCCCAAACTTTTGATACAGGGGGCCAGTTCACTGTCCCTCAGACCGTTGGGGGGTCCGGACTATAAAAAAACTATGAATAAATCCCTATGCACACTGCACATATCTTATTTTAAAGTAAAAAAACAAAATGGGAACAAATACAATATTTAAAATAAAGAACAAGTAAATTTAAATCAACAAACTGACCAGTATTTCAACGGGAACTATGGGCCTGCTTTTGGCTAATGAGATGGTCAATGTCCGGTTCCATATTTGCCACTGCTAGCCGTAACAAGTGATATGACGTGCTTCCGGAACCGTGACGCATGCGTCCCCGTGTCTCCGGAAGTAGTACTGTACGTGAGTGATGCTGCGTTTTGCGGCGCCACCACATACAGTACTCCAGAACAGGATGTGGATGCATCCTGTGCTCCTCTCACTGACCACCAATGAAAGAGGTGGCCCTTCCAGAAGTGCGGCAAGGGCCAGATAAAAGGCCTCAGGGGGCCACATGCGGCCTGCGGGCCATAGTTTGGGGACCCCTACCTTATGTATTCACATAGTAGAGAGAGTGCAATTTCTCTCCTTCTTCTTATAAAGATACTAATCCTATCATGAGGGCCCTGCCCTTGTGATCTAATTAACCCTAATTAGCTCCAAAAGGCCCATCTCCAGATACCACGCTCTGCAGGTTAGGGATCCAACACATGAATTTTAGAGAAACACAAACACTCATTCCATAACACTTTCTTTCAGGAAAACAATGTAAAAGCTAACAGCAGTGCTTAATGTAGGCACATAGTAAACAGAGTTTAGTCACCTAATAAGTGTTCAAATTCAAGCCTCATACATACTTACAAAATTTGGAGACAAGTTATGTTTATAAAGTTGAAGAGTAGAATGAAGCAGATTGGAAACAAGACTGGAAACCAATACTTCCTTTCCCAACTTATTATCTGTTACTCGTCTCTGGCTACTGGCCACTTGCACAGTCCATTTATCCATATCTGCTATAATACAGACAGCTTCTGCTATTGGTTCATCCAACACTGGATGCTGGAAAGAAAA
This sequence comes from Saccopteryx leptura, assembly GCF_036850995.1. Taxonomy (NCBI): domain Eukaryota; kingdom Metazoa; phylum Chordata; class Mammalia; order Chiroptera; family Emballonuridae; genus Saccopteryx; species Saccopteryx leptura. Next base: position 133,823,280 of record NC_089508.1, on the reverse strand, counting down.
GAAACAGCATCTTATGAGAGAACGAAATTTTCCAGAGATATTGCTAATAAAATGAGGCAAGGAATACATACAAAGCACAAACAAAATAAAAGTATATTAAATTACAACAGCTACTGCCAACTATCAAGGTACAGATTCATTATCAAAACTTTGTATTCTTTAATTTAGAACTTAACTTTCTCTGGCCTTTTTATCATTCATTCATTCATTCAACAAATTTACTGAGTACCAACCATGTGCCAGGCAACTGGAAGAAAATGTTTATTACCTTGACAGAGCTAAATATTTTTTAAATAGGACAGGATTCACATGAACAAGTCAATGGTAAGACTCTGTGCTAACAACCCCAACCTTTCGGACATTAATTTGTTTGAGCACCTCAGGAGCTAGTCCTTGATTACATGAAGTATCTTGCTTCTTAAGTGTGCTAGGTTTTACTATTTTACCAAGATGTATATCAAGAGTATAAATACAGAAGTTAAAAGCAGACAGATCAATAGGTACTAACATGGTCAAATGGAGAAAGTCACTCTATACATTCATATACACATAATATAACTGTTATATTTTTAAAAATTCAGATCTATATCTAAATTAAAATTTATAGGAAAAAAGAATGAAAATACTCAAATCAAACTATTTATCACAAACATCATTGTGAATAATTATGGAATATTAAGAGTGTAAAGAAAAAATTGTGGCCCTGGCCAATTGACTCAGTGATAGAATATCAGCTCAGGGTGTGGATGTCCCGGGTTCAATTCCCAGTCAGGGCACAAAGGAGAAGTGACCATCTGTTTCTCTACTCCTTCCCCTCCTCTCTCCTTTCCTCTCCCGCAGCATGCAATTGGTTCAAGTGCATGGCCCTGGGCGATGAGGCTGGTTCTGTGGAGCCTCCGCCTCAGGTGTTAAAAATAGCTCGGTAGTGAGCATGGCCCAAGATGGGCAGATCATCAGTCCCAAATGGAGGTTGCCAGGTGGATCCCGGTCAGAGTGTATGCGGGAGTCTACCTCCCCTCTTCTCACTTGGAAAAGAAGGAAAAAAAAAACACAATTTCTTCTTTTTGCTTTGTATATCTTTTTATTGTTTGAATTGTTTTGACAAGCTATACCTAAATGAAACTTTCACAATGCACAGTGAAAAGTTTTGTTAAGTCATATATACTCATAAAAGGATCACAAGCATATGACTTTGATCCTGACTTTCCAAGGCTAACACATAAAGACCAAAAATGACTATTAAGTACACAGTACCTCTACCAGAAAGAGATGATAGCTCTATAATGCTCAATACTTTGACATCGTTCTGCTTTAAACAGGTAAGGATTTCTTCAACACTGGCCATATAGATTAGCAGCAGTAAAACTGAGCTAAAAACTCTAATTTGAAATACTTGAACCCAGCAGCCTTTTTTCATTCAGGCTTTATGTTACAACAATTTCATAGCTATAGAATATAAGTTTGCTCCTGGATAAACCGAGGTTTGGTACCCTCAAGGGACATACTTTTGTCCAGTTAATGAACAATAACTTTGAATAAAGCTTTTTGTTTGATACTAAGGAAATAAAAACAGTGAAGCTCACAGTCTTGTGAGGAAGATAAAAATAAGTAACACCTGGCTATAAAAAGACATGTGTAACAGAAGAAATAGAAACCATGTGCCTGGGTAGCCAAAGAGGGCAACAGTGGGTTCTGTGTGACTAGGAAGGGACATAGGAATATGACATCTGAAGTATGGATGGGATTGCTCTTGATAAATGGGAGAGGAACACGGATAATTCTGTAAGAGGAAATGTCATGACAAGACTCAGACATAGAATTAGATTACATGTAACTAAAGTTGTGCATGGAAAAGAAAAGGGCTGGAAAGATAAATTGTGAAGACCTTCCACGGAACTCTAAGCTTTGTATTTGATTTTATAAAATGATATTCAAATATTTATTTGAGTCTTATGAAGGATATATTTTTCTATATATCAACTTAATTATTAATATACAATTTAGAAAACAGAATATACGACTAAAAATGTAAGGTGTACCTAAAACAAGATAATAGCGAACATACACTTTAATACAACCATCTCTGTGGTTATAAAAGAAAAATAAGACAGGAGGTATGATCAAATAACTAAAGCAGATTAACAAATTGTTAGAGGCAGTGAGCCTCACTACCTTCAAAAGCAGTGAGCATCTTTATTTTTTTGTTGTTGTTTTTGGGGTTTTTATTTAATTGTGGTCACCCCGAATGCATACCCCTCCCGCCTATTCCCCTCAACATCTCCTTAGCCCCCCTCCCTACAGAGCCCTCCCCCTTTCCCTTCAGGTTTATCCCATCCTATCATCCCCTTTCCCTCTGTCTTCTTTTCCTCAAGTCCCTTTGATTCCTCCTCTCTCAATTCCGTTCCTCAGTTCTCATTATTCCTTGGATTCCTCAAATGAGTGAGGTCATATGGTATTTTTCTTTCTCTGCCTGGCTTATTTCACTCAACATAATATAATAGTTTCCAGGTCCCTCCATATTGTTGCAAAAGGTAATATTTCTCCTTCTTTTTCATAGCCCCATAGTATTCCATTGTATATTTGTACCACAGCTTTTTAATCCACTCGTCCACTGACGGACACTTGGACTGTTTCCAGATCTTCGCTATTGTGAACAATGCTGCCATAAACATGGGGGTGCATTTCTTTTTTTCAGTCGGTGATATGGTGTCCTTCGGATATATTCCTATAAGTGGGATGGCTAGGTCAAAGGGAAGTTCCATTTCTAATTTTTTGAGGAATCTCCATACTGTTTTCCACAGTGGCTGCACCAGTCTGCATTCCCACCAGCAGTGCAGGAGGGTTCACCTTTCTCCACATCCTGGCCGGTACCTATCATGTGTTGTTTTGTCAATGAGCGCCATTCTGATTGGTGCGAGGTGGTATCTCATTATGCTTTTAATCTGCATTTCTCTAATGATTAGTGATGATGAACATTTTTTTCATTTCTCTATTGGCCATCTGTATGTCCTATTTGGAGAAGTGTATTCGTTTCTTGTGCCCATTTTTTGATTGGATTGTTTGTCTTCCTGGTGTTGAGTATTACAAGTTCCTAATAAATTTTTGTTATTAATCCCTTATTAGATGTATTGTCAAATATGTTCTCCCATTATGTGGTTTGTCTTCTTATTCTGTTCATATTGTCTTTAGCTGTACAAAAGCTTTTTAGTTTGATATAGTCCCATTTGTTTATCCTGTCTTTTATTTCATTTGCCTGTGTAGATAATTCAGCAAAGATATTGCTGTGATAGATGTCGGTGAGCTTACTGCCTAAGTTTTCTTCTAGGATACTTATGGATTCATGATTTACATTTAAGTCCTTTATCCATTTTGAGTTAATTTTTGTGCATGGTGTAAGTTGGTGGTCTAGTTTCATTTTTTTGCAGGTAGCTGTCCAGTTTTCCTAACATCATTTGTTAAAGAGACTGTCTTTACTCCACTGTATGCTCTTACCTCCTTTGTCAAATATCAATTGTCCATAAAGATGAGGGTTTATTTCTGGGTTCTCTGATCTGTTCCATTGATCTATATGCCTGTTCTAATGCCAGTACCAAGCTGTTTTGAGTACAATGGCCTTGTAGAATAACTTGATATCAGGAAGTGTGATACCTCCCACTTTATTCTTCTTTTTCAAGATTGCTGAGGCTATTCGTGTTCTTTTTTGGTTTCATATATATTTTTGGAATATGTGTTCTATATCGTTGAGGTATGTCATTGGTATTTTAATTGGTATTGCATTAAATTTATAAATTGCTTTGGGTAATATAAACATTTTAATGATGTTTATTCTTCCTAACCATGAGCACAGAATATGCTTCCACTTGTTTGTGTCTTCCTTGATTTCTTTTATCAATGTTTTATAATTTTCTGAGTACAATTCTTTAATCTCCTTGGTTAAATTTACTCCTAGGTACTTTATTTTTTGTTGTTGCAATAGTGAAGGGGATTGTTTTCTTAATTTCTCTTTCTGACAGTTCATTGTTCGTGTATAAAAATGCCTCTGATTTCTGAGTATTGATTTTATATCCTGCCACCTTACTGAATTCATTTATTAGGTCCAGTAGTTTTTTTACTGAGACTTTAGGGTTTTCTAGTATATATACAGTATCATATCATCTGCAATTAATGATAGTTTTACTTCTTCTTTTCCAATTTGGATGCTTTTTCTTTCTTCTTCTTGTCTGATTGCTGTGGCTAGGACTTCCAGAACTATGTTGAATAAGAGTGGTAAACCGGGGCATCCTTGCCTTGTTCCTGATATTAGGGGAATTGCTTATAATTTTTGTCCATTAATTATAATGTTGGCTGTGGGTTTGTCATAGATGGCCTTTATCATGTTGAGGTATGTTCCCTGTATTCTCACTTTGCTAAGAGTTTTGATCATAAATGGGTGCTGGATTTTATCAAATGTTTTTTCTGCATCTATTGAAATTATCATGTGGTTTTTCTCCTTCCTTTTGTTTATGTGGTGAATCACATTAATTGATTTATGAATATTGTACTATCCTTGCCTCCCCAGAATAAATCCCACTTGATCATTATGTATGATTTTTTTCATGTATTGCTGGATCTGGTTTGGTAATATTTTGTTGAGGATTTTAGCATCTAAATTCAACAGGGATATTGGCCTATAATTATCTTTATTTGTGTTGTCTTTGCCTGGTTTTGGAATCAGAATTATGCTCGCCTCATAAAAGAAACTTGGAAGTGTTCCTTCCTCCTGAATTTTTTGAAATAGCTTGAGAAGGACAGGAGTTAGTTCTTTGAATGTTTGGTAGAATTCACAAGTGAAGCCATCGGGCCCAAGAGTTTTGTTTTTTGGGAGCTTTTTGATAACTGTTTTGATCTCTTTTGTTGTAATCGGTCTGTTTAGGTTTTCTGATTCTTCCAGATTGATTTTTGGAAGATTATATGATTCAAGGAATTTGTCCATTTCACCTAGGTTGTTTATTTTTTTGGCATTCAGTTCTTCATAGTATTTTCTTACAATATTTTGTATTTCTGTTGTGTCGGTTGTTATTTCTCCACTCTCATTTCTAATTTTATTTATTTCAGTCCCCTCTCTTCTTTTCTTGGTGAGTCTTGTTAAAGGTTCTTCGATCTTGTTTACCCTTTCAAAGAACCAGCTCTTGGTTTTATTGATCCTCTGTATTGTTTCTTTAGCTTCGATGTCATTTATTTCTGCTCTGATCTTTATTATTTCCTTCCTTCACTACCTCTGGGCCTCACTTGCTGTTCTTCTTCTAGTTCTCTTAGATGAAGGGTTAGGTTGTTTATTTGAGCTTTTTCAAGCTTCTTAAGGAATGCCTGTAGTGCTATGAACAGCAGTTCCTCTCAGGACTGCTTTTGCTGTGTCCCATAAATTTTGAGTTGTTTGCTCATTATCATTTGTTTTTAGGAATTTTTTAATTTCTCCTTTGATTTCATTGTTAATCCATTCATTATTTAATAACATGCTTTTTAGTTTCCATGTGTTTGAGTATTTTTCAGTTTTTCTGTTGTGGTTGATTGCTAGTTTCATGCCATGTGATCAGAGAAAATGCTTGATATGTTATCAATCTTAAATTTGCTGAGACTGTGTTTGTGTCCTAACATGTGGTCTATCTTAGAGAATATACCATGAGCCCTTGAAAAGAATGTATATTCTGCTGCCTTAGAGTGAAAGGTTCTAAAGATACCTATTAAATCAAGTTGATCTAGTGTGTGCTATAAGTCTGCTGTTTCTTTGTTAATTTTCTTTCTTGAGGATCTATCTAGTGATGTTAGTGGGGTATTGAAATCTCCTACTGTTATAGTATTGCTGTTGATCTCACCCTTTATATCCATCAAAGTCTGCTTTATATATTTAGGTGCTCTTATATTAGATGTGTAGATATTTATGATGGTTATATCTTCCTGTTGGATTGCTCCCTGTATCATTATGTAGTGGCCTTCTTTATCTCTTACAATAGTCTTTGTTTGGTTTTTATTGTTTTTTTTTTTTATATTTTTATTTTATTTTATTTTTTTACAGAGAGAGAGAGTCAGAGAGAGGGATAGACAGGGACAGACAGACAGGAACAGAGAGATGAGAAGCATCAATCATTAGTTTTTCGTTGTGCATTGCAACACCTTAATTGTTCATTGATTGCTTTCTCATATGTGCCTTGACCATGGGCCTTCAGCAGACCGAGTAACCCCTTGCTGGAGCCAGCGATCTTGGGCTCAAGCTGGTGAGCTTTTGCTCAAACCAGATGAGCCCGTGCTCAAGCTGGCGACCTCAGAGTCTCGAACCTGGGTCTTCCGCATCCCAGTCCAACGTTCTATCCACTGCGCCACTGCCCGGTCAGGCTATAGTCTTTGTTTTAAAGTCCATTTTGTCTGATGTAAGTATTGCTACCCCAACTTTTTTTTCATTTCCATTTGCATGAAATATTTTTTCCATCCTTTTACCTTCAGTCTATGTGCATCTTTTGTTTTAAGGTGTGTCTCTTGTAGACAGCATATGTACGGGTCCTGTTTTCTTATCCAAGCAGCTACCCTATATCTTTTGATTGGATCATTTAATCCATTTATATTTGTTATTACTGATATGTAGTTGTTTATTGCCATTTTATTCTTTAAAGCTGTATTCCTCTTTTGCTATATTCTTTTCGCACTTTGATCTGTTTACAACAGGCCCCTTAACATTTCCTGCAGCATTGGTTTGGTTGTAATGAATTCCTTGAGGTTTTTTTTTTTTGTCTGGGAAGCTTTTTATTTCTCCTTCAATTTTAAACAATAACCTTGCTGGATAAAGTAGTCTTGGTTGTAGGCTCTTGTTCTGCATTACTTTGAATATTTCTTGCCATTCCCTTCTGGCCTCAAGTGTTTCAGCTTTTAATATTTTCTCTTTATCGCTTAGCTATGGTATTTTAATTATGATGTGTCTTGGTGTAGGTTTCTTTGGGTTTCTCTTTAATGGAGTTCTCTGTGCTTCCTGAACTTGTGAGACCCTTCCTTGCATCAATTTAGGGAAGTTTTCAGCTATGATTTGATTGAATAACGTTTCTATCCCTTGTTCTTTCTCTTCTTCTTAGGAACCCCTATGATGCGATGTTATTTCTCTTCATGTTGTCACAGAGCTCTCTCACAGTATCCTCAGACCTTCTGAGTCTCTTTTCTTTTTTCTGCACTGATTTTGTGCCTTTGTTCATCTTGTCCTCCAACTCGCTGATTTGATCCTCAGCTTCATCTATCCTGATTTTAATTCCTTCCACTGTGGTCTTCATTTCTGATATTGTATTTGTCACCTCTGACTGATTCTTTTTTAATATTTCAATGTCCTTTTTTATACTTGCTATTTCTTTATTTAGGTGTTCGTAATGACCATCCATTGTTGTTCTAAGATCCCTAAGCATCCTAACAATCATTATTCTAAACTCTGCATCTGGCAGTTTGGTTATTTCCATATCACTCAGATCCTTTTCTGGAGATTTCTCTTGTGGATTCATTTGGATTGCACTTCTCTGTCTTCTCATGTGTCTGTGTGTTTGGGTGTGTTGTTTGTAGGGCTGGTTGAGTCTAGGTTTGGTGTTGTCTGCCTCCAATTTTCAGTTGTGTTATTTCTAGGTCTTCTTGGGTTGGCATCAGCTGTTATTTTTCCAGCAGTGAGCATCTTTAGGAGATGAGAATTATGAAGAAGGTCCATCTATTCATTATCCTCACAAAGAAATGCCTAATCATATAACGGAGAAACTGCTATGAAAAAACTTTGTTTAACGATTCACAAACCACTCTAGAAATTAACTTTATAGGCCTGATCAGGTGGTGGCACAGTGGATAGAACGTTGGCCTGAGATGCTGAAGACCCAGGTTCAAAACCCTGAAGTTGCTGGCTTGAGTGCAAGGTTCCCGGCTTGAAAATGGGATCACATACATAATCCCATGGTCGCTGGCTTGAGCCCAAGGTTGCTTGCTTGAGCAAGGGGTCACTTGCTCTGCTGGAGAACTCCCCTTCCCCTTCAAGGCACATGTAAGAAAGCAATCAATGAACAACTAAGGTGCCGCAATGAAGAATTGATGCTTCTCATCTCTCTCCGTTCCTGCCTGTCTGTCCCTGTCTGTGGGGGAGAAAGCTATATTAGGTTTGCTTGCTGGTTTACTGGTTGCAAATACTTTGCTCGATTAGTGCATAAGTGTGGATAGTCTATGTAAGGGTATAGGTGCTGGTGCTCAGAGGGGATTGCAGATTGAAGATAGCAAACTGCCCGCCTGCCACTGTGAGGTGCCTGAGAAGCAGTTTTCCCATGCCTATTTGCTCATCCGCCATTGTAAGACTCTATTAAACAGGAATGGCCCAACACTTTCTGGCTCTGCAGTTTCTCTACCATCTGCCTGAATCCATGTATACCAGCTTGGCCCCAACCACAAGCATTACACTGTCTCTTTCTCTCACTTAAAAATAAATAAAAAATTAACTTAATAGCTCCTCAATCAAAAGGCATGTGGCTAAGATTTAAAAGGTTTACCAAACCAAAATATTATAAACCATATCTCTCTCTCTCTCTTTTCTCTATTTGGGGGGGGGGGGGGAGGTAAGGAAAAAGAAAATGGTCCCAAGTCAGTAGTCTTGCAGGGGAGAAGAGCTTAAATTCCAAGTTTAAAATCAGAAATAGCCTGACCAGGCTGTGGGACGCAGAGGACTCAGGTTTGAAACGCAAGGTCGCCGGCCTGATCGCTGGCTCATCCAGCTTGAGTGTGGCCTAATCAGGCTTGAGTGTGGGGTCACTGGCTTAAGCATGGGATCAGGATCATAGACATGACCCAAGCATGGAATCATAGACATGACCTCATGGTTGCTGGCTTAAGCCTAAAGGTTGCTGGCTTGAGAAAGGGGTCACTCACTCTGCTGTAGACCACTGGTCAAGGCACATAAGAGAAAGCAATCAATAAACAACTTAGTTACCGAAAGGAAGAATTAATGCTTCTCATCTCTCTCCCTTCCTGTCTGTCTGTCCATCTCTTTCTCTCTCACACACAAAAAAATAATAAGATCAGAAGTAATTCAAATCAACCTCACTTTAAAAGTTGTTAAACTAAAAAAAAAAAAGAAAAAGAAAAACAAAGGTTGGGGGGGAAGTGCAATGCTAGTCCTTTATTGTGAAATTGCTTAATTTTACTCAATTAACTGCCATTTGCAATAGCCTTATCTGATAAAATTTCAACTTCACTAATTTGAGTCCTTACCTTCACCCTCAACTTTTGAAAAAAATAGCCTACATCAATGGCAGCATATTCTGATTTTTAAAAACTTTTAAAAATTTATTTAGTTATCTTTTTAACTCAGTAAGCGAAGGGGAGGCAGAGACAGACTCCTACATGTGCCCCAAATGGTATCCACCCGGCAAGCCCACTAGGGGCGATGCTCTGTTGCTCAGCAACTGAACTCTTCCTAGCACCTGAGGTGGAGGTTATGGAGCCATCCTCAGTGCCCAGGGCTAACTTGCTTCAATCAAGCCATGGCTGCAGGACGGAGGTGGGAGAAAGTGAGAGAGAGAGAGGGGGGGGAGGGTAGAGGGGGATGGACGGAGAAGCAGATGGGCACTTCTCCTGTGTGCCCTGACCGGTAATCAAACCTGGGACATCCACACGCCAGGCCGACGCTCTACCACTGAGCAAACTGGCCAGAGCCTCAATTATCTTTTTTAAAAATAAAATGTGAGACCTCTAATGTTACAGAAGGAACAGGTCTTAGGAACACTGCATATTGCTGTCTAAACTGCAATGTTTTTTGGAGAAAAAATTAACCAACATGCATCAAGAACATGAAAATAGCCTTAACCTTAAAAACTATCTAGTAACCTCATTTCTGGGAATCTAGCCTAAAGAATTTTTTTTTTAAGTGAGAGAAGGGGAGATAGAAAGAATTCCACATGTGCCCTGACCAGGTTCTATCTGGCAACCCTCTCTGGGGCTGATGCTCGGCCGACGCTCAGACCAACTGACTATCCTCAGTGCCCTGGGCTGATGCTCAAACCAATCAAATCACTGGCTGGAAGAGGGGAAGAGGGAGAGAAGGGAGAGAGGAAGGGGAAGAGAAGCACATGGTCACTTCTCATGCATGCCATGACCTGAGATCAAACCTGGTACATCTGTATGCTGGGCCAACACACTATCCACTGAGCAAACCGGCCAGCACCTAGCCTAAAGATTTAAATTCATTGGAACATATTAACAGTATTAATATTATTTATAATGGTAAAAGGAAGAAAATTTCTTTTAAAAGTTTAGCAATAGAGAACTGAGAAATAAACTCATGCATTTACCCTCAATTAATTTATGTCAAAGGACCCAAGAATATACAATAGAGTACATGAAAAGATGTTCAATATCACTAATCATCAGGGACATGCAAATCAAAATAAAAATGAGAAATCACCTTATATCTGTTAAAATGGCTATCAAAAAGACAAGAGATAAGTGCTGGTGAGGATGTGGAGAAAAGGGGATCCTTGGTACACTGTTGGTGGGAATGCAAATTGGTATAGCCACCATGCAAAAACACGGTGGAGTTTCCTCAAAAAATTAAAAACAGCCTGACCAGGCAGTGGCGCAGTGAATACAGCGTCGGACAGGAATGCGGAAGGACCCAGGTTCGAGATCCCGAGGTTGCCAGCTTGAGCGTGGGCTCATCTGGCTTGAGCCAAAAAAAAAAAAAAAAGCTCACCAGCTTGGACCCAAAGTCACTGGCTCGAGCAAGGGGTTACTCGGTCTGCTGAAGGCTTGCGGTCAAGGCACATATGAGAAAGCAATCAATGAACAACTAAGGAGTCCCAACGAAAAACTGATGACTGATGCTTCTCATCTCTCTGCGTTCCTGTCTGTCTGTCCCTATCTATCCCTCTCTCTGACTCTCTCTGTCACTATAAAAAATAAAATAAAATAATAAAAAAAAATTAAAAAAATAAAAATATTAAAAACATAACTATCATATGATCCAGTAATCCCACCTCTGGGTATATACCCAAAGGAAATAAAAACAGGATCTCAAAGAGATATATGTACTCCCATGTTAACTGTAGCATTATTAACAATAGTTAAGGTATAAAAACAGGCCTGGCCTGTGGTGGCACAGTGGATAAAGCATCGACCTGGAACACTGAGGTGGCCAGTTTGAAGCCCTGAGCTTGCCTGGTCAAGGTACATATGGGAGTTGATGCTTCCTGCTCCTCTCCCTGACCTTCTCCCTCTCCCTCCACCTCTCTAAAATAAACAAATTTAAAAAAAATTTTTTATAAAAAGATATAAAAACAACCTGTCTGTCAATAGATGAATAAAGAGGATCTGGAACACACACACACACACACACACACACACACACACACACACACACACACACAAATGAAACATTATTCAGCAACAAGAAAGGAAGAAATCCTAACATTTGCCACAGCAAAGATGGACCCTGCGGGCATTACGCTAAGTGAAATAAGTGTGACAGAGAAAGACTAATAATATATATAGATCTCACTTATTTGTGGGCATCTAAAAAACCAAACTCATAAAAACAGAAGAATAGCTTGGTTGTTGACAGTTGTTGGGGGGGTAGAGGGTAGAGTAAAATGGATAAATGTGGTCAAAAGGCAAAAACTTCCAGTTATAAGAAAAATAAGTTCTGGAGATATAATACACAGCATGGAGACTATAGTTAACAATACTGTATTGTATATTTAAAAAGCTGCTACGAGAATAGATCTTAAAAGTTTCCAACAGAAAAAAAAGTTGTAATTGTGTGAGGTAATGGATGTTAAGTGAACTTACTACAGTAATCATTTCACAATATCTATGTGTACATATATCATGTACACCTTAAATTAATACAGTATTATGTCACTGATCTAGCAAGAAAACAACAGAGTTGAGCAATAGAAGAGTGAGAAATACTAACCATACAACAAAACGAAGAATAAAAAAACACTAAACAACAAGGTTTTAAAGTATGTTAATATGAAGAAATTCTCTTATATCAACTATTCAGTGAGAAAAGCAAATTCAAAACAGTAACTATAACATATACATATATATATCTGCATATAAATATAATGCCATATATAAAGTATGTGTATATGCACATACAGGCATGCATACATTTTATCTATGTATAATTATATAAACATTTACTGTATAAGGGCATATATAAAAATGTAAATTTCAGTGTTTTAATTATATAGTAGGGAAATTATGGTAAATCTAGATAGAAACAAAGTTTGTGAAGAAATCATCAAAACTATATACCATATTTCCCCATGTATAAGGTGCTCCCATGTATAAGACGCACCTTATGTAAAAAATGTATTACATAAAGTTATTGAACTCAAGCTTTATTCATCATAAAATTCATAAAACTCATCTACACGAAAAAGTGAGAATTGCAATTAAAAAAATCTACAACCACTGTATAAGATACACCCATTTTTTAGACCACAAATTTTTTAGAAAAGAATGTGTCTTTTACATGGGGAAATATGGTATATAGCAGTGGTCCCCAACTCCGAGCCGTGGACCGGTACTGGTCCGTGGGCCATTTGGTACTGGTCCGCAAAGAAAGAATAAATAACTTACATTATTTCCATTTTATTTATATTTAAGTCTGAATGATGTTTTATTTTTAAAAAATGACCAGATTCCCTCTGTTACATCCATCTAAGACTCACTCTTGACGCTTGTCTCGGTCACCTGATACATTTATCCGTCCCGCCCTAAAAGCTGGTCCATGAAAATATTTTCTGACATTAAACCAGTCCATGGCCCAAAAAAGGTTGGGGACCACTGGTATATAGTATATATAAAACATATATGTACACAGGCCCTGGCCAGTTGGCTCAGTGTATAGAGCACCAGCCTGGTGTATGGATATCCTGAGTTCGATTCCCAGTAAGAGCACACAAAAGAAGTGATCACTTGCTTCTCTTCCCCTCCCTCTCCTCTCCCTCTCCTGCAGCCAGTGGCTCAATTGATTGGAGTTGTCTGCCGGGAGCAGAAGATAGCTCCGCTGGTCTGAGTATGTCAGCCTCAGGAGCTAAAATTAGCTCAGTTGATTCCAGCACTGGCCACAGATGGGGGTTGTGGATGGATCCTGGTTGGGGCACACGCGGGAGTCTGTCTCACTATCTCTCCTTCCCTCACTTAAAAAAAAAATATATATATATTTATATTTATATTTATATTTATATTTATACATGCACATTAAAACATGTCTATATATACAAGGCCTCAATTTTTTTTTTTTTTTTTTAGAGACAGAGAGAGAGTTAGAGAGAGGGATAGACAAGGACAGACAGATGGGAACGAAGAGAGATGAGAAGCATCAATCATCAGTTTTTTGTTGGGACACCTTAGTTGTTCATTGATTGCTTTCTCATATGTGCCTGAACCTTGGGGCTACAGCAGACTGAGTAACCCCCTGCTTGAGCCAGTGACCTTGGGTCCAAGCTGGTGAGTTTTGTTTTGTTTTGTTTTTTGCTCAAGCCAGATGAGCCCGCGCTCAAGCTGGCGACCTCGGGGTTTTGAACCTGGGTCCTCTGCATCCCAGTCCAACTCTCCACTGCGCCACTGCCTGGTCAGGCGAGGGCCCCAATTTTATATATGTATATGGTATGTATAAACAGACATGCACACATATATACATACATACAGAATAGTAATGATAACAAAAAGATATAAGGTACAGCATGCCTAATATATACAAAACAGCCCACAATAGAATTCTGCTATATAAACATTAGTATCACCTTCATTATAGCCAAAGACACTGAGGTTCTATTGGATTAAGTGTTTTGTCTTAGGCTATATAGGCAGTAAGTTGCCAAGTCTGGGTCTTTTGGAATGCCACATACTACATAATGACTGGGAGAAGTTTTTATACTTAGAATGAATGCCACTGAACAATCAAGTTAGAAAAATTTCTGTTTAACTTTCACCAGACCTCAACATTTTCTAAAGCAAATATATCTTTATTTGGTAGTAAGAAAAATGCCTCGGCCCTGGCCGGTTGGCTCAGTGGTAGAGCGTCAGCCTGGCGTGCGGGGGACCCGGGTTCGATTCCCGGCCAGGGCACATAGGAGAAGCGCCCATTTGCTTCTCCACCCCCACCCCCTCCTTCCTCTCTGTCTCTCTCTTCCCCTCCCGCAGCCAAGGCTCCATTGAGCAAAGATGGCCCGGGCGCTGGGGATGGCTCCTTGGCCTCTGCCCCAGGCGCTAGAGTGGCTCTGGTCGCGGCAGAGCGTTGCCCCTGGTGGGCGTGCCGGGTGGATCCCGGTCAGGCGCATGCGGGAGTCTGTCTGACTGTCTCTCCCCCTTTCCAGCTTCAGAAAAATACAAAAAGAAAAAAAAAAAAAGAAAAATGCCTCCTTCTCTGAAACCTGGGAGAAAAAGACACTCCACTAATATAGTTTAGAAGAATAAAATTGTATCTTTTTTCAGAAGAACCATTCTCATTATTTATGTATTAAAAGGTTCCTACATCTTTTCCATGTAGGCACATTAAAAATAGTTCTCATGTTAAATGTACTGAGGATAAATTTTAAGTATACAATAACTAAAACTATTAAAAATAAACTTTATAATGAACAGATAAAATTGAAACAGATTCATAGATACAGAGATCAAACTGGAGTCAGAAGGAAGGAGTATTGGAGAAGGTGGGATGAAATAAAGTGGTGGGATTAAGAATTACTGAATAGTAGTTATGAAATAGTCAGGGAGATATGAATAAAATATAGCATAGGAAATATAGTTAATAATATTGTAATAACACTTGAATTGGAAGAAACACTTTGTAACCTATTATGAATGTCTATCTGCTGTGATATAGACACCTAAAACTAATATAGTGTTAAATGCAAACTGTAATAAAAAAGAAAGTTATTCTCCATTAAAGAATAAATCTTATATACCAATAAATCTTATAAAAAATAAATCTTATACACCAGTAGGACCAAATGACTGATAAGAAATTTAACAACCTGTTAGTGCTGAGATTAGGTTGGTATTTTAGCCTGACCAGGTGGTCGCGCAGTGGATAGAGCGTCGGACTGGGACACGAAGGACCCAGGTTTGAAACTCCAAGGTCCCCAGCTTGAGCGCATGCTCATCTGGTTTGAACAAGGCTCACCAGCTTGAGCCCAAGGTCGCTAGCTTGAACAAGGGATCACTTGGTCTTCTGTAGCCCCCCCCCATCAAGGCACATATGAGAAAGCAATCAATGAACAATTAAGGTGCCGCAAAAAGAAATGATGCTTCTCATCTCTCCCCCTTCCCTTCCTGTCTGACTGTCTCTCTCTGTTCCTCCGTCACCAAAAAAAAAAGTTGGTATTTTACTTTAAATTTTTTCTACAATACTGCTTTGATAATAAATACGTATGTCATAGGGAAAGACTAGAACTCCAATTACTAAAATAGAGGGCAGAACATAAAAACTCATCCTTTTTACCATTGGGGAAAGAGTCCAAGAGACAAGACAATTAATACAAAAGTCTTACAAGTTTTGTAATGCCAATTTTGCTATTTGTATCTATAGTACCTTCTGTTCATCTATTTTAGAGACAGTATGGAACAAGAGCTTAAGTACAGAGCTAAAAGTATAGGCTTTATTTTAAGGACTGATTTCTAGCTCTGCCATTCCCTAAGAATCCTTGAAACCTTTCAGTGCTATACTTGAAATACAGGGGTGTTAGTAGTAAGGTAGTATTATAAAATTAAGTGAGGCATTACATTTAAGTGTCTAGTACATACTAAGGCCACAATAAATACTAAATGCTTATTGTTGTTGTTTCTATTCCTCTAATAATTAGCACGTAGAAACGCTTAACACCAAAATGCTTTGTTTTCAGTAGGAAACAGTAACCCCTTCCAATGCCAGGCTTTCAGAAAGAACACCAAAGAAAACCACGTGTGGTAACAAGTACAGATAGAGGAAGAAAAGAGACTGAATGACTAAGATCAGGCATAAGGAAGAACAAGCGGACACAGAGACAGCATTACAAGGACCCACATGGGATTTCCTCTTCTCACAAAAATTAGGGGATATTTTATCACCTCATATTTATTTTGAAATATCCCCTAATTTATACTTACTGAGCTCTATGTTAGGTACTGGAAGGACAGAACTGAAAAAATATAAATGATTCCTTCAGCCTGAATACCACTGATATAAATTCTTTCTTCTGAAGCATTAAATTACTTATTACACCATCTGCAAGTATTTTTTTAAGTGTTGTACTACAATTATTCACTTACTTGCCTTATTTTCTCTATTACTAAATAAGTAACTTGAGGTCAGAAACTATTTCTTTTTCATCTATCACCTTGTTAGCACTATGTTCAGAACATAGTAAATATTTGATTGCTGTTAAAAGGTTGAGCAACATAGCTTTTAAATATGAAGAACATGAGTTTAATTAAGTTTTCCTGGATTTACCATTATTTCCTTACTATAAATAAAATGTCAAAATTTATAACTAGGTATTTTCTACTGACACAGAAAGTTTAAGCCTTTCTGACTAATAATTAAGTGACTGCTTGTTCACTGAGCCATATTTTCTCAACCATGATTTCCCAGTTGGCTTTCTTCATTTCCTTTTTAATGTTTGGGTTTTTTTGGGAGGATGGCAGGGGTTTTGTTAAAAAAAAAATATTCAAGTGACAGAATTTAAGGGAAAAACAGAAAATTTAACAATAGGTGTGGGCTCGTTATTCCACTCTCAATAACTGATGAAACAACTAATGGAACAGGAAATCAGCAAGGACACAGGCTATCAAGCTACTTGACCTGACTTCGACAGAACATTCTGCCCAACCACAGCTGACTATCTTTTCAAGTACACGTAGAACACTCTCCAGGATAGAACATCTGCTGGGTCATAAAACAAGTCTTAGTAGGTTTAAAAGGATTAAATCAGACAAAGGATGTTGTTGACCACAACTAATTTACAAGTCAACAATAAGGAAAAACTAAGAATTTCACAAATATTTGGAAACTAATCATCACACTTATAAATAACTCAAGGGTCAAAGAAATGGTAGCTGGATACAAGCTTAATATAAACAAATCAACTGTACTTCTACTGTCTAAGAATAATTTGAAAGAAAACAATTACAAAGGGAAAAAGATGGCAGCGGAGTAGGCAGACGCACAGATGCCCAGCTCTCACCACCAAACTGGAATACAAATCAACTTAGGAAAAATCAGCAGAAAAACCAACTCTGAACTGCAAGAACAGCTCTCAAAAACCAACTAGCAAAGAAGAAGCCACAACAATCCTGGTGGGGAGAGCCTGAATCTCCTCTGCTTACAGGAACGGAGGGGGGGGGCGGTGAGGCTGAGAGCCCAGAGGGGATCTCACACAGGGAAAAGAGCAGACACTACCACTTGCCTGGCGACCAGGGAGCGAGGTGTGTTGAAAAGACCAGCTTATATCCCAAGTGGAAAGGACAGGGAGAGGGACAGACTGTGAGGGGCTAAGGAATGCAGGAAACGAACTTAAAAAGCTGACTCATCTGTGCTGGAGGCGGCCAGAGCTGGGGGAGGAACTGAAACTTTCACAAAACAGAGCTGAAGTGCTTCTGGATCAGAGATCTCCGGAAATCTATCCAGCTCCAATAGCGCAACAAGACACAGCTGAAAACAAGAAGTGGGGAGGAGGGGCAGTAACTCAGGTCTCCATGGAGATCTGAGATATACCTCCCCCTACTGAAGCTGAGAAAACACCCTGCTCCCAGTGAGATTAGCTGGCTAAAGAGGCCTTCAGAGTCTCAGGTTACACCCATCGCATTCCTGGATACAGTTTCAATGAAGCCCCCTGCTGAGATCAGTAAACAAGACCATCACCTGTTAAGAAAACAAACAAATAAAGACTTCAAAGCTGCCCAAATCCAAAAGTGGATTACAGATAACAGCTGATACCAACCCAAGAAGACCTAGAAATAACAACTGAAAACTGGAGGCAGAAAACACCAAGCCTAGACTCAACGAACTCTACAAATAAAACACCCAAAAACAGACAATGAGAAGACAAAGAAGTGCAATCCAAATGAAACCACAAGAGACACCTTCAAGAGATGAACTGAGGCCCTGGCCGGTTGGCTCAGCGGTAGAGCGTTGGCCTGGCGTGCGGGGGACCCGGGTTCGATTCCCGGCCAGGGCACATAGGAGAAGTGCCCATTTGCTTCTCCACCCCCCCCTCCTTCCTCTCTGTCTCTCTCTTCCCCTCCCGCAGCCAAGGCTCCATTGGAGCAAAGATGGCCCGGGCACTGGGGATGGCTCCTTGGCCTCTGCCCCAGGCGCTAGAGTGCCTCTGGTCGCAGCAGAGCGACACCCCGGAGGGGCAGAGCATCGCCCCCTGGTGGGCAGAGCGTAGCTCCTGGCGGGCGTGCCGGGTGGAACCCGGTCGGGAGCATGCGGGAGTCTATCTGACTGTCTCTCCCCGTTTCCAGCTTCAGAAAAATACAAAAAAAAAAAAAAAAAAAAAAAGAGATGAACTGAGTGATATGGAAATAATCAAAATTCCAGATGTGGAGTTCAAAATAATAATTGTAAGGATGCTTAGGGATCTTAGAACAACAATGGAAGTTCATTATAAACACCTAAATAAAGAAATAGCAAGTATAAAAAAGAATCAGTCGGAGATGACAAATACAATATCAGAAATAAAGACCACAATGGAAGGAATTAAAAACGGGATAGAGGAGAGGATCGAATCAGCAAGGTAGAGGACAACTGGAATGAAGGCATGAAAGCAGAGAAGAAAAGAGAAAAGAGACTCAAAAAGTCAGAGGAAACTCTTAGAGATCTCTGTGACAACATGAAGAGAAATAACATCCGCATCATAGGGGTTCCTGAAGAAGAAGAAAAAGAACAAGGGATAGAGACTTTGTTCAATCATATCATACTGAAAACTTCCCTAAATTAATGCAACAGAAACTCTCACAAGTCCAAGAAGCACAGAGGACTCCATTAAAGAGAAACCCAAAGAAACATACACCAAGACACATCATAATTAAAATACCAAAGTTAAGCGATAAAGAGAAAATATTAAAAGCTGCAAGAGAAAAAAAAGTTATCACCTACAAAGGAGCCCCCATAAGGATGACATCCGACTTCTCAACAGAAACACCTGAGGCCAGAAGGGAATGGCAAGTAATATTCAAAGTAATGCAGAACAAGAACCTACAACCAAGACTACTTTATCCAGCAAGGCTATCGTTTAAAATCGAAGGAGAAATAAAAAGCTTCCCAGACAAAAAACAACTCAAGGAATTCATTACAACCAAACCAATGCTGCAGGAAATGTTAAGGGGCCTGTTGTAAACAGATCGAAGTGCGAAAAGAATATACCAAAAAAGGAATACACCTTTAAAGAAGAAAATGGAAATAAACAACTACATATCAATAATAACCTTAAATGTAAATGGATTAAATGATCCAATGAAAAGACATAGGGTAGCTGCGTGGATAAGAAAACAGGACCCATACATATGTTATCTACAAGAGACACACCTTAGAACAAAAGACACACATAGAATGAAGGTAAAAGGATGGAAAAAAACATTTCATGCAAACGGAAATGAAAAAAAAGCTGGGGTAGCAATACTTATATCAGACAAATTGGACTTAAAAGCAAAGGATATAGTAAGAGATAAAGAAGGCCACTACATAATGATAAAGGGAGTAATCCAACAGGAAGATATAACTATTATAAATATCTATGCACCTAATATAGGCGCACCTAAATATATAAAGCAGACTTTGATGGATTTAAAGGGCGAGATTAACAGCAATACTATAATAGTAGGGGATTTCAATACCCCACTAACATCACTAGATAGATCCTCAAGAAAGAAAATTAACAAAGAAACAGCACACTTATTGGAAACACTAGATCAACTCGATTTAATAGATATCTTCAGAACCTTTCACCCTAAAGCAGCAGAATATACATTCTTTTCAAGTGCTCATGGTACATTCTCTAGGATAGACCACATGTTAGGGCACAAAAGTGCTCTAAACAAATTTAAGAAGACTGAAATCATATCAAGCACTTTCTCCGATCACAATGGCATGAAACTAGAAATGAACCACAACAGAAAAGCTCAAAAATTCTCAAACACATGGAAACTAAATAGCAGGTTGTTAAATAATGAATGGATTAAGAATGAGATCAAAGAAGAAATAAAAAAATTCCTAGAAACGAATGACAATGAGCATACAACAACTCCAAATTTATGGGACAAAGCGAAAGCAGTGCTGAGAGGGAAGTTCAAAGCACTACAGGCACACTTTAAGAAGCTAGAAAAAGCTCAAATAAACAACTTAACCCTGCATCTAAAAGAACTAGAAAAAGAACAGCAAGTAAAGCCCAAATGTAGTAGAAGGAAGGAAATAATAAAGATCAGAGCAGAAATAAATGTCATAGAGGCTAAAGAAACAATAGAGAGGATCAATGAAACTAGGAGTTGGTTCTTTCAAAAGGTAAACAAGATTGATGAACCTTTAACTAGACTCACCAAGAAAAAGAGAGAGAGGACTCAAATAAATAAAATTAGAAATGAGAGAGGAGAAATAACAACTGACACAATAGAAATACAAAATATTGTAAAAAAATACTATGAAGAACTGTATGCCAAAAAACTAGACAACCTAGATGAAATGGACAAAGTCCTTGAAACATACAATCTTCCAAATATCAATCTGGAAGAATCA
Source organism: Saccopteryx leptura (assembly GCF_036850995.1). NCBI lineage: Eukaryota > Metazoa > Chordata > Mammalia > Chiroptera > Emballonuridae > Saccopteryx > Saccopteryx leptura. The sequence continues at coordinate 133,802,522 of NC_089508.1, read as the reverse complement.
GAAAACCTAAACAGACCGATTACAACAAATGAGATCAAAACAGTTATCAAAAAACTCCCAACAAAGAAAAGTCCGGGACCCGATGGCTTCACAACGGAATTCTACCAAATATTCAAAGAAGAACTAACTCCTATCCTTCTCAAACTATTTCAAAAAATTCAAGAGGAAGGAAGACTTCCAAGCTCCTTTTATGAGGCGAGCATAATTCTGATTCCAAAACCAGGCAAAGACAACACAAAGAAAGAAAATTACAGGCCAATAGCTCTGATGAATATATTGATAGATGCTAAAATCCTCAACAACATATTAGCAAACCGGATCCAACAATATATGGAAAAAATCATACACCATGATCAAGTGGGATTTATTCTGGGGAGGCAAGGCTGGTACAATATTCGTAAATCAATCAATGTGATTCATCACATAAACAAAAAGAAGGAGAAAAACCACATGACAATTTCAATAGATGCAGAAAAAGCATTTGATAAAATCCAGCACCCATTCATGATCAAAATCTCAGCAAAGTGGGAATACAGGGAACATACCTCAACATGATAAAAGCCATCTATGACAAACCCACAGCCAACCTCATACTCAATGGGCAAAAATTAAAAGTAATACCCTTAAGATCAGGAACAAGGCAGGGGTGCCCCCTTTCACCAGTCTTATTTAACATGGTCCTGGAAGTCCTAGCCACAGCAATCGGACAAGAAGAAGAAATAAAAGGCATTCAAGTTGGAAAAGAAGAAGTAAAACTATCATTATTTGCAGATGATATGATATTGTATATAGAAAACCCTAAAGTCTCAGTCAAAAAACTACTGGACCTGATAAATGAATTCAGCAAAGTGGCAGGATATAAAATCAATACTCAGAAATCAGAGGCATTTTTATACACCAACAATGAACAGTCAGAAAGAGAAAATAAGGAAACAATCCCCTTCACAATTACAACCAAAAAAATAAAGTATCAAGGAATAAACTTAACCAAGGAGACTAAAGACTTGTACTCAGAAAATTACAAAGCATTGATAAAAGAAATCAAGGAAGATACAAACAAGTGGAAGCACATACCGTGCTCATGGTTAGGAATAATAAACATCATTAAAATGTCTATATTACCCAAAGCAATCTATAAATTCAATGCAATACCAATTAAAATAACAATGACATACTTCAAAGATATAGAACACATATTCCAAAAATTTATATGGAACCAAAAGAGAACACGAATAGCCTTAGCAATCTTAAAAAAGAAGAATAAAGTGGGAGGTATCACACTTCCTGATATCAAGTTATACTACAAGGCCATTGTACTGAAAACAGCCTGGTACTGGCATAAGAACAGGCATGTAGATCAAGGGAACAGAACAGAGAACCCAGAAATAAACCCACAGTTCTATGGACAACTGATATTTGACAAAGGAGGTAAGGAAATACAATGGAGTAAAGACAGCCTCTTTAACAAATGGTGTTGGGAAAATTGGACAGCTACCTGTAAAAAAATGAAACTAGATCACCAGCTTACACCACTCACAAAAATAAACTCAAAATGGATAAAAGACTTAAATGTAGGCCGTGAAACCATAAGCATCTTAGAAGAAAACATTGGCAGTAAGCTCTCGGACATCTCTTGGAGCAATATATTTGCTGATTTATCTCCACGGGGAAGTGAAATAAAAGACAGGATAAACAAATGGGACTATATCAAACTAAAAAGCTTTTGCACAGCTAAAGACAACAAGAACAGAATAAAAAGACAAACTACACAATGGGAGAACATATTTGACAATACATCTGATAAGAGGTTAATAACCAAAATTTATAAAGAAGTTGTAAATCTCAACACCAGGAAGACAAACAATCCAATCCAAAAATGGGCAAAAGAGATGAATAGACACTTCTCCAAAGAGGACATACAGATGGCCAATAGGCATATGAAAAAATGCTCAACATCACTAATCATTAGAGAAATGCAAATTAAAACCACAATGAGATATCATCCGCCCTGGCCGGTTGGCTCAGTGGTAGAGCGTCGGCCTGGTGTGCAGGAGTCCCGGGTTCGATTCCCAGCCAGGGCACCATCTCCTTCTCCACCCCTCCCCCTCTCCTTCTTTTCTGTCTCTCTCTTTTCCTCCCGCAGCCAAGGCTCCATTGGAGCAAAGTTGGCCCCAGGCGCTGGGGATGGCTCCATGGCCTCTGTCTCAGGCGCTAGAATGGCTCTGGTCACAACAGAGCAATGCCCCAGATGGGCAGAGCATCGCCCCCTGGTGGGCATGCCAGATGGATCCTGGTCAGGCGCATGCGGGAGTCTGTCTGACTGCCTCCCCATTTCCAACTTCAGAAAAATAAAAAAAATAAAAAAATTCAAAAAAAAATAAAAAAAAACCACAATGAGATATCATCTCACACCATTCAGAATGGCGCTCATCAACAAAACAACACAGAATAAGTGCTGGCAAGGATGTGGAGAAAAGGGAACCCCCCTGCACTGCTGTTGGGAATGCAGACTGGTGCAGCCACTGTGGAAAACAGTATGGAGATTCCTCAAAAAACTGAAAATCGAACTGCCTTTTGACCCAGCTATCCCACTTTTAGGAATATACCCCAAGGACACCATAGAACGGCTCCAAAAGGAGAAATGCACCCCCATGTTTATGGCAGCATTGTTCACAATAGCGAAGATCTGGAAACAGCCCAAGTGTCCGTCAGAGGACGAGTGGATTAAAAGGCTTTGGTACATATACTATGGAATACTACTCAGCCATAAGAAATGATGACATCGGATCATTTACAATAACATGGATGGACCTTGATACCATTATACGGAGTAAAATAAGTAAATCAGAAAAAAAACTAAGAACTATATGACTCCATACATAAAAGGGACATAAAAATGAGACTCAGAGACATGAACAAGAATGTGACAGAAACAGGGGTGGGGGGTGGGGAGAGGGGGGAGGGGCTGAAGAAGGAGAGAGGGGTTGGGGGAGGGGAGGGGCACAAAGAAAACCAGATAGAAGGTGACAGAAGACAATTTAGCTTTGGGGGAGGGGTATACAGCACAATCAAATGTCAAAATAATCTAGAGATGTTTTCTCTCAACATATGTACTCTGATTTATCAATGTCACTGAATTAAATTTAATAAATAAAAAAAATGTAAAAAAATTAAAAAAAAGAAAATTCCATTCATATTTAAACACTTGCAATTTTATTGATATTATAAGTAGTCTAATGATAAACATCTATGAATTATATACAGTGCTTTCTGTATTTCAGATTTCCATTTGGATATTTGAAATCAACTTGCTTTTATGGAGACAGGTATGAAAGTGATTGTTTCAGAGAGCAATGATTGTATTACACAGTCGAGTGTGACCAAAATACAAGGCAATTCTGGGTTGTACTGGTTAACAGAGTTCACTCAAAAAAAAATTCAAGAGTAGTGAAGGTCACTTACCTGTACAGCATGGGACAAATCTGACAGCAGACACTGACGGAGCCTCTCATCATTCCCAATTCCTTGAAGAACAAAGTCAGGCACATAAGACGAACAATAGCCACCCAACAAGGACCTCCCAAAATTGGCGATGTTGGGCTGAACAGAACTCACTTCAATTAACTTTGACCTACAAGAAAGGTCCCAAAAGAAGGTATACCTAATTAGTAATAAACACATTTTACTAATAAAAAGAAGTTTGGACTCTACTAGTCCATATTTGATACCATCATTTTCTACAAAATACATTTAGAGTATGATCATTCTTACATAAAAATTGGCTTAACTGTTCAATCAGACCACAAAATACTCCCTTCTTATCCAGAGAGGGTCTGATAAATAACTAATGAGGTAAGCTAAGCATAAATCTTTCATAACAGACTTTAGGAATGCTTTCCCTTATGGATGTAATACATTCTAAATACAATCAGATTATGAAAACTATCATCTAAAACAAAGTAGTTAAATATATCACAAACCTAAAGTTTGGTTTCTAAATTTTCTCAAGTATGAACCTTCTCCTTGTATACTTGACCCAGGATACACATTCCCTGTTTTCCTCTTAGTCTTGGCCACATTTATTTATAACAGCCATTTCCTATCTTCTCAGTGATTATCTCTCCCTAGTTGCCTGGCTGAGCATAGTTCCTTTTTTGAGGCATAATTTACTCCTAATGGCCTGAAAACTCCTAAGAAGTAAGGAGTCTCCTAAGTATCAACATAACTTTCCCCTACTACCTTCACAAAGCCTTTCTGGGGTGCCTGCAGGACTTAGCCTTTAATCTTTCCTATGAGTAATAGAACATAATAATAGAGAATTTGTCTAGGAAAATTATCTCTTCGTTTATATAAGTTACTACTAACCCTCAGAAACTAGCTAAACAAAATAATGGTACATATTGCAGGTTGTTCTTACTCACCCAGGAAAAGGTATCTCATCTTCTTCTGCCCAATCTTCTTGCTCACCTCCATAATAACTGCTTACTTGTCTAGTCATATCATGACCTGTATCTTCACTTTCACTATCCCCAAGTGCACTATCTGAACTTTCATTTCTTGGAATGTCCCATTCAGTTCCTACAGCAATTTTTTTCTCTGAATTTCCTTTATCCCCATGGGGGACAAGAATGGAGAGTGTATCTCTTTGGTCCTGCTGAGGATAGCAGGTTTTACATGAATCTTGGTGAGCTCTTTCTACACATTTACAAAATTCATTGTTCTGTTTGCTATTTTTTGTACACAATCTTCTTGAAAACTCTAACATACAGCAGTGTTCTTTACTGTCTGTACTCGTTTTAGTGGGAATATCATCGATAGTCCTGGTTTCAATTGAATCATCATTAAAATATTCATCAAATAAGCTCATGCTTTCTGGGTCTGAATGATTCCAACAGGGAAGTTCAGAGGGCTCTCCAGAAACCATGTTCAGTATATCAGACTCTCTACATTGGTCCTTAGTTGTCTGTTTAGTTTCTTGATGCTGACCAATAGCCCCTCTTTCTTCTTTCAGTGGTTTGGTGTGATGCCTGGTAATCTGATCCACCACAACCTGACTCCGGAGTTCAGTATCAGAGTCAGGTGACATAGAATCCCCAATCAAGAAAGTAACCTTTGTTTGGTTTGCTTCACAAGAGAATGCAGTAGTCACAAGCTTATCTGGAGGTTTCTTTTCCACAACCATTCCTCCAGGGAATCTCAGCACTCTGCCTGTGTGATTACCAGAATCCAGCAATTCCTCACTCTTCCCTATTTCTTCTGTTAGCTCTAAGTCTGACTTCAACAATGCACATTTGTCAACTGGAGCAGATCCCGTGCAAACAACTGTCTCTAATTTGGTGTCAAGGCAAGTTCTTAATTTATCTCTGCACTGTTTAACATCAGCAGCATTTTCTTCTTGGCAGTCAGAGGGAGCAATCAGTTGGCACTCATCTGCAATTTCTAGCAGCTCTTTAGAGCTGTTTTGAATATCTTTGCTCTTTCCTCTTGAAACATTCTCTGTATTTTGCCCAAGGAGGGGAGGACTGCAATATTTACAGTTAAAATTAGGAGTCCTTGTTTCTTCTGACTCTTTAAAGAGCAAATTGCTTTTGTTTCTATGCATTGTGACAAGCACATACTCAGATTCTTCTATTTCACCTTTCTCTAATGTGGTAGTAATTACTGTGCCTGGCATAACAATGGCTTCATCTTCTCCGTTTTCTAAAAGATGGGTTTCTTGAAGTTCAGAGCATCTTATGAAATAAGTAAGAAAATAAAGCAGCCTCTGGACCATGTCTTGTCGTTTGCCAACTATCACAGTCCTTGTTAACCTTACAGGAGAGCCAATAGCACCGTACAAGTCCCCTGCAAGGGAAAAAATCAGTTAATGGATACATCCTTTACTCATATAGCTAAGCACGCTATTCTAAATTACTGAAAACCTAGTCTTAGTCTATGAGGGTTCAGGTTTATTCTTAGTTCTGTAACAGATGAGTGACATTTTCACTTTTGTATCCCTACTAAATATGAATATGCCATTATATTAAAAAAGAGGGCAAGGGCCTGACCAGGTGGTGGTGCAGTGGATAGAGCGTTGGACTGGGATGAGGAGGACCCAGGTTCAAGAACCCAAGGTCGCCAGCTTGAGAGCGGGCTCATCTGGTTTGAGCAAAGCTCACCAGCTTGGACCCAAGGTCACTGGCTCGAGGAATGGTTACTAGGCCCACGGTCAAGGCACATATGAGAAGGCAATCAATGAACAACTAAGGTGTCGCAACGAAAAACTGATGATTGATGCTTCTCATCTCTCTCCGTTCCTGTCTGTCTGTCCCTATCTATCCCTCTCTCTGACTCTCTCTCTGCCTGTTTAAAAAAAAAAAAAAAAGAGGGCAAGGGTAACTAAGTTATCAAAGTCATTTCTATATTTATGCAACAGCTCAAATTAAAGCAACAAAGGTGTCAAAATACTTTAAAATAGAGAATACAAAGTCATTGATTTAAATCTAATTCAATTTTGCAAATTGTCTGTATACACATTTAAAAACCTCTTTTATACTTTATAAAAAACCCTCACACTTTTTTGCCTTAGCAGTCCCCAAAATAATTCCCTAATTTTCATTGCTCTCCAAGTGTAAAAAGTTTGGAAATCACTGCTATATAAAGAGTACTATTATAAATTTTCTTTTTTGGCTAAGTCACTGGCCCTAATACCATCATGTCACTGCTCAAAACTATTTTTAAGTTCCCACTAATTACTAAATAAATTGAAACTGCTTTGTCATAGCAAGTCAGTCTTTCATGAATAGTTCTGCTTTACTTCTCCAGGTTACCTTCTTACAGTTACCTTTTTGCATCTTTATTTTGCACTTAAACCAGACCAATGAAAATGCTCAGCACTTTTAACACCTTGACTCCTTTACTCATTTCACATGCGTTTCCTTCTCTATTTTTACCAGTCCAAAGCTTCCCAACCAGTCATCCTCCCATGGGCAAAAGTAAGTTTCCCCAGTTGAACTCCCACTGAACTTTTCCTTTCTTTTATAGTTCCTCTTTGAATTAATCATTATTGTCCATATATGTATTACCTATAGTATAATACTGTCAACTTCTTGAGGGCAAGGACTAGATAGCATTCATTTTTATATCCTCCAATGCTCTTTGCAAAGAGCCTTAAATTTATCATGTACTCAATAAATAGCTATAGCATTGAAATAGGTTTGAAATGCCTAAAAATATTACAGAATTATGTGATTTGAAAAAATAAAATTATTAACAATACAACAGAATACTATTCAGCATTAAAAAGAAATGAATGAGCCTGACCAGGCGGTGGTGCAGTGGATAGAGCGTCGGACTGGGATGCCGAGGACCGAGGTTCGAGACCCCGAGATCACCAGCTTGAGCGCGGGCTCATCTGGTTTGAGCAAAGCTCACCAGCTTGGACCCAAGGTCGCTGGCTCGAGCAAGGGGTCACTTGGTCTGCTGAAGGCCCGTGGTCAAGGAACATATGAGAAAGCAATAAATGAACAACTAAGGTGTTGCAATGCACAATGAGAAATTAATGATTGATGCTTCTCATCTCTCCGTTCCTGTCTGTCTGTCCCTGTCTATCCCTCTCTCTGACTCACTCTCTGTCTCTGTAAAAAAAAAAAAAAAAAGTCTTCATCTCAACAAAAATTAAAAAAAAGAAATGAATGATTAATATATATATACAAAATAAGTCAATCTCAAAAAGAAGTCAGACAAAATAAACAGAATATCCTGCTATGATTCCATTTATATAAAACTCTAGAAAATGCAAAATAATCTATAGTGACAGAAGGTAGACCAGGGGCTGCCTTGATATATGCAAGGGTAGACAGTGAGAGTGCGGAAAAACAGGAGGGAGGGCATGAGATAATTTTGGAAGTGGTGGACATGTTCACCATCTCAATTTTGGTGATGGTTTCAGAGGCATTTATATTTTGACATATACAGGATGGGGCAAAAGTAGGTTTACAGTTGTGAGTACGTGAGTTTAGTCTTGTATTACAATTTACTGATTATTGTATTATTTTCTACATGAACAACTGTAAACCTACTTTTGTTCCACCCTGTACATCAAAACTTACAAAACTATATACTTCATAAATGTGTATGGCATATATCAATTACTATATAATTCAGTAAACAAAAGGAAAGGAAGGAGAGAGGGAGGGAAGATGGGAAAAGAGGGTGAGAGGAAGGAAGGAGAGAGGGACGGAAGGAGTTTGGTTACTAAAATTAATAAGCTACATGACAATCTGCCTGGCAGCTCACTCACCAGCATAACCTAAGGGAAGATCCTACCAGGTCACCAAAATGTTCTCATCATATTCCTAACGGCAATAGAGTAAGGTTGGACCAACAGCAGCTGCATTTACCAGACATTGACCTAAGCATTTTACATGTATTATCTCATTTGTTTTTATTTTATTTATTTATTTTTTTCATTTTTCCAAAGCTGGAAACGGGGAGGCAATCAGACAGACTCCGGCATGCGCCCGACCGGGATCCACCCAGCATGCCCACCAGGGGGTGATGCTCTGCCCCTCTGGGGCGTCACTCTGTCGCATCCAGAGCCATTCTAGCGCCTGAGGCAGAGGCCACAGAGCCATCCTCAGCGCCTGGGCCATCTTTGCTCCAATGGAGCCTTGGCTGCGGGAGGGGAAGAGAGAGACAGAGAGGAAGGAGAGGGGGAGGGGTGGAGAAGCAGATGGGTGCTTCTCCTGTGTGCCCTGGCCGGGAATTGAACCCGGGACTCCTGCACGCCAGGCTGACGCTCTACCGCTGAGCCAACCGGCCAGGGCCGTATTATCTCATTTAAACGTCATAACTTTATGAAGTATGTACTACCAATTATTATCCCCACTTTGCAAACAAGGAAACTGGAATCAAATGAGGTCTGCCTGATTCTACAGCCTGTGCTTTTTTAAGCAACATGCTATACTGCCTTCCTAATGACTGTCTATGCATCAATTAGCCCCTCTTTTCTGTTAACCATTTATTCACTGGGGCCTAGCACACAAGGAAACAGTTTCCAAAATTACTCAACAAAGTGGAGCAATACAAACCTCAAAGGCTGCTTTTCAGTTAACCAGACTCATTCTAGCTATCACAGCTGACTTTGTTGACTCACTTTTTCTGGGCAAAGGACCTAACACAAACTCCCCTGAAGACCCTGAAGTTACTAGAGTACCAGCCATCATCCTGTTTCTCTTGCTTCAGCTGCAGCTATCTATAAGGAATATTAGGCATAAGATGGGAAGGCAGAGGACAAAACAATTTAGCAGACTTGAAAGGACAAATACTGAACAGATGCTTTAGAATGGAGGAGGTAAAAGAGAGCACTTACTTCTTTTTTCTTATTATTTGCTATAACTCCAAACAGTTACACAAAAGTCAAATGTAAGGCTTATCAAACTACTTACCCAGTTGCGCCCAAAGTGGGTTATACGGATGAGTCTTTGCCAACATGTCCACACTCTGAGAGGAATGTTTTTCTAAAAATATTTTTATAGGTGGTTGTCCATTTGGCATGACTGTTGGAACCCAGGCAAGATGATTGGTCAGAACTGCAGTAATGAGGGCTGGTAAGAATCTGAAAACAAAATGCACCCTATCAGATTCCAATCTGTCTTCATATAAATCCTCAAGTAAAATACGGTGACAGAATAAAGCAAAGAGAGCATGAATTCTCATTTGGTCAAACAGCACAAAAAAAGGGGAGGCAGATGAAAGGATAGGCAAATCACCAGAAGGAAAATGAAAATAAGTTTTCAGTTGTATAAGAATCTAAGAAAATCCTTAAAATAAAGACAGCATTCACAAGGAGCTATTTCTGATCATAATTACAAAACAAAAGTGTGGTTTTACTTGAAAAACTACGGATTCTTCTCAGTGTTTAATTGGCATAGTTATTAACAAATCAACCAGGAGGTTTGTATACAATTAATAAATTAGAAAATGAAGGAAAGTATTAAACAATCTACCACCAAAAAAGAATAAAAGCATTGAATTCTATGAATTTGATGTGAAAAAAAAAGGTAAAATATCACATTAAAGATGGATCATTGGAATCCTGGCACTTCCTTATACAGACTGGGACTAAAGTAGGTTTGTAGTTGTAACTACATGAAACAAAGAGTTTATTCTTGTATTGGTACTTATTAATTATTGTATTATTTTCCATATGAATAACTGTAAAACTAATTTTGCCCCAACCTGTATCTAATTTCTTTTCTATAGAATGGAAGAAAAAAAATAGATGTATTCACAAAAAATGAGAAGCCTCAGAGAGTTCTGCAAGATGTCAGGATTTTAATTTTCACACATAGACATTTTTACTCTTTCTCATTTATCAAGTTCTGTGGCCTTCTTCTATACCCTATATATATATATATTTTTAAAAGAAGAACATTTTACATCTTTTTTTATTTTTTTATTTTTTACAGAGACAGAGAGTGAGTTAGAGAGAGGGATAGATAGGGACAGACAGACAGGAACAAAGAGAGATGAGAAGCATTAATCATTAGTTTTTCATTGTGCGTTGCAACACCTTAGTTGTTCACTGACTGCTTTCTCATATGTGCCTTGACCGCGGGCCTTCAGCAGATCGAGTAACCCCTTGCTGGAGCCAGCGACCTTGGGTTCAAGCTAGTGGGGCTTTTTGCTCAAACCAGATGAGCCCGCACTCAAGCTGGCGACCTCAGGGCCTCGAACCTGGGTCCTCTGCATCCTAGTCTGACGCTCTATCCACTGCGCCACCGCCTGGTCAGGCTATACTCTATATTTTAATTATTGTTTTTTGTTTGTTTGTGAGAGGCAAGGAGAGAGAGATAGAAAGAAACATTGAGCTGCTCCTATATGTGCCCTGACTGGTGAATTGAATCGGCAACTTCCATGCTCCAGGACAACGCTCCAACCAGCCAAGCTGTCCGGCCAGGGCTTAATTTTTCTTGAGACAGAGAGAGGAAGGGAGAGAGAAGGGAGAGAGAAGGGAAGCATTCATTTGTTGTTCCACTCAGTTGTGTATTCTTTGGCTACTTCCCATGTGTGCCCTGACTGAGGATCGAACCTGCAACCTTGTTGTTTTGGGATAATGCTCTTAACTGACTGAGCTAACCAGCCAGGGCCTCAATTATCTTTTAAAATTCTGTTTTGATTATTAATAATATCAAAAAATTACAAAGATAACAGTTAATTCTATTACTTTTGTGATTGAGTTTGAGCACAATTTGTTATTACAGTAAGTTATAGTAAAAATAGCTACGATATTTAAGATCGCTCAGATAGATAAATAGTTAGATAAAGTAAACCATACTGATTTTTTGAAGCATTTTCCATTAGAAAAGTGAACTCCTTCATGAATCGATGGCAAAGCTGGTTCTTTTCTGGGATCCCTGACATCATTGTAAGCCAGACAGGCTCTCCAATTCGTGGCATTGTGTAAAGATTATAAATTGTTGTCCTAAAAAGAGGAAAACATAATTTGAAAATCAGTTTGCAGAATTACATACCTTAAAATAAAGTTATCTTGCTGTCTTGGGGCTCCCACCTAGATTATTAAAGCTTTTTAGAGGAGACAATAAATCAAGTTATTTCTTCTTTGTCATCAGCACAGTTCTATGGAAAATATTCTGTACATAAACTCAAAATATGTTGGCTCTGGCACTGGCTCTGTCCTCAATGACTGTATGCCCTCAGGTAAGTTATTTCCCTACTTTAAGCATCAGTTTCCTCTGCCTGTAAAATAAAAGCATAGGAGTAGATCATTTCTAAATCCCCTTCTAGTTCTACATTTCTTTGGGGGGGGGGGGAAGAGACAGAAAGAGAGTCAGAGAGAGGGACAGATAGACAGAAAGGGAGGGAGATGACAAACATCAATTCTTCATTATGGTTCCTTAGTTGTTCATTGATTGATTTCTCATATGTGCCTTGACGGGGGGCTACAGTAGACCGAGTGACTCCTTGCTCGAGCCAATGACCTTGAGCTCAAGCTGGTGAGCCTTGCTCAAACCAGATGAGCCCACGCTCAAGCTGGTGACCTCGGGGTCTCGAACCTGGGTCCACCACATCCCAGTCCAATGCTCTATCCATCCACTGTGCCACCACCAGGTCAGGCTAGTTCTACATTTCTAACATATATGCTTTATTTATTTATTTATTTATTTATTTATTTATTTATTTTTTACAGAGACAGAGAGAGAGTCAGAGAGCAGGATAGACAAGGACAGATAGACAGGAACGGAGAGATGAGAAGCATCAATCATTAGTTTCTCATTGCGCATTGCGACACCTTAGTTGTTCATTGATTGCTTTCTCAAATGTGCCTTTATTTAAAGATAATGCAAATAATCAAAAACACAGAAAAGAAAATTTTGTAAATGAGGTAATAGCTTATCCATATACCCACTTAAAACAACAGTTCATAAGCATCATTTTGTTGCCCACACTGAGACATTTCAGTAAAGTTCTGAAGGATGATAAGAACACTAGATGGCTGTATTTTGACTCTCAACCTTTAAAAGATTTCCTTGAATTAACAGAAGAAAGGAGTATTGAACAATTATAATAGTGATCTTCTGGCTATTTCATTTTCTTAGGCAATAGCTAGTCTCATGACTTGCACTCTTTCCTGAAGTCTTCAAGAATACCTTTAAGATGTTGATTCTTTTCCTTTTACATTAGTATCTATTCAATGAAGTCTTATACTCTCACCAGACAGTAACTCCTACAAAGCTGAGCCTTAAGAAACTAATTGGTCTCTTCTCTGATAGTTCCACAATATAACCACCTCAAAATAATCACCTCGGCATAATTCCCTAACACTGAGAATATAAGAAAGAAAAGAATTCTTGTACCTGAACAAGTTTCACTGATAGAAATACAATATATTACAATGGACAGAGATGACAAATACAGGTTAATGTGTTCTTAGTAAGACATAAAATCATTTATGAGAACTTAAGAATAAATAAATAGAAAATTAAAGGTATTTTACAGAGAAAAAACAACTAGAATAAAAACTAGGGATATGTGAAAATGTGTCTTTTTAAAGCCTATTAAGGAAAATCAGATAAGATGAAAAACAGAATAATGTGTTTATTCGGTTCTGATGCCCCAGTGAATATCACTTAAGGATCTGAAAACAAATAAATCACTATAACAAACAGACCAGGAAAGAAACCATAATGACATTTAAAATTATAGAGAATAAAACATAAAGAAAAATGTTAATTGAAGTAGTGCAGGGGTCTCAAACTCGCGGCCCACGGGTCGCATGAGGCCCACTGAACAATTTTGTACTGATTTTTTTTTGTTTTCAACTGCAGTGAGAAAAGTGTTGCATAACAGTTGCCTTTTGTAGACCTAGTGCGGCCCGCCAAACGGCTGTGATCTTGCTCTGCGGCCCACATGCTGAGTTGAGTTTGAGATCCCTGTGTAGGGTATAGGAAGACATGGGTTATATTGCTCATACAGATGGGCATATATAAGAAGCAACTAAACTGCACCCTCAGAAATAAAAATAGGCTTAGGACTCACAAATGCCTGGTAGAGAATAGGAGTTACAAAGAACTATAAACTGGAAGACTAACTCAAGGTCCACAAATGGTCGGTGACCCCTTATCTCCACTCCATTTTCCCACAGAATGACTACAGACAGGAAAGCAGATATAGCAATTGCATGGCCCAAAGAACTGATGCCCCCAAACCCTTTCTGACATTTGAATATTTCAAAGTAAATAAACAGGTACACAGTAAATCTTGTGGTATTAAAATTTCATGGTGGAGGGAAATGATTAGGGGGAAAATGTCTAAATATGCTCCTTCAGGGAGTATTAATTAAAAAATGGTTGAGTAACACTGCCCTAAAGTGAAGTTATACAGTATGCACAGACCTCCCAACCTTTACCTTGGTGCTTCACTCTCAACTACAAATGGACAACCAAACTACTGATACATAGGGAAAGCCTTCAAAAAGAGAGCAACACAAACAGAAAGTCACACACACACAAAATGGCCCCAGAAGAAATAAAAAAGAAAAACATGAAAGAAAAAAGACACAGAAGAATAATCTAGGAATGCCAGTTTCTAAAGAAATGAATTCAAGAGAGAAGAAATAGGGGAAAATATATCAAAAAAAGCAGAATACTTTCCGCAGCTGAAAAGACAAGACTGTGCTAGAACTAAAGTGAGAGGCTAAACTCATGTAGAGTTCGACTATGCTCTAAAATGGATAAATCAAGCCTGAACAGGTGGTGGCATGGTGGACAGAACATTGACCTGAGACACTGAGAACCAAGGTTCAAAACCCTGAGGTTGCCAGTTTGATTACCAGCTTGAGCGTGGGATCTTAGATATGACCCCATGGTTGATGGCTTGAGCCCAAAATTTGCTGGCTTTTAGTGTAATATATATTTTTATTTCTTAACCATTTGAATATACTTTTTGATTAAAAGAAACACTGTATAAATGGAACGAATGAGCTAATCAATTCATTTTCCATGAATCTTCAGCCTATCAGTGTCTATTACAAATCTATGTGTCATGGGCCAGGACCAGATCACTAACATTAGTACTTACAGTGGTTCACTGAGAACATTAGCTTTAGTGTTATGGTATTTAAGGATATATATTATGACCTCAGAGTGTATCAGGTACAAAGAAAGCAAAAGAAATTGATTATGAGCGATGCTTCTCAATATATACAAGTCTATGTTGTCATCAATGATCTAGAAGTAATGGTGCTTTCTTCCCCATTAATAACTATGCCCTACCAGTCACTGGTAAGAATGGCAAGTATTTTCAGTCAACTATTTTTCCTGATCTGTCCTTAAAGAATGAAAGACACCTTTATTTACAAAGGAACTGTAGACATGCTTTAGCTTTGTTTGTTATGCATTAAGTCTAGGTAAAAATCCAAAGACCTCATCTTTACGAGGAAACTATACCTACTAAAACATACTTCCTGCTTCTCTAGGTGTCAGGACTTCCATATATGTGAATCATTTCCTTCCTCTTCTCAACTACCCAAAATTAATTAATTATCTGGCCTAAAATAATCCTCTACTTTAAAATTTATTTAAATGTTGGCCATGGCTGGTTGGCTCAGTGCTAGAGCACTGGCCTGGTGTGTGATGTCCCAGGTTTGATCCCAGGTCAGGGCACACAGGAGAAGCCACCATCTACTTGCTTCTCCATTCTCCCCCTTCTTTCTTCCCCTTTCTGTCCTCTTCCAGCAGCCATAGCTCAATTGGTTCAAGCACATTGGCCCCAGGCACTGAGGATGGCTCCATTAAGTCACTGCCTCTGGCATTAAAAATAGCTTTGTTACAAGCGTGGCCCCAGATGGGGGTTGCCTGGTGGATCCCGGCTGGGGCTGGGGTGTACGTGGGAGTCTATCACTCTTATCTCCCCTCCTCTCACTTGGAAAGAAAGAAAAAAAATTATATAATTGCTAACTTTTAATAACCACTTAGTTTGAAAATTAAGTATGATAATCTTATTATTTGTAGGAATGTTCTATAAAGTTGATGTGAACACTGAATTAGTGAACACCAAGTCACTGTTTCTAGGGGAAACACAGGAATAAGGTTCCTGTGTGCCTCTGGTCACAACATTCTTGTCAACTCATCAATACCTAATCTTGCAATATTATGAGGATTATTATATATAAATTTTAAAATTGAATACATTGAATTCACAGCCAATAGCACTGACTCTTGCCTGAATGAAGCTTACCTAACAAATATATTTTTCTCTGTAAGGCACACCACAGCCTTCTCACACTTAGGAACACTGGTCAGCATTTCAGCACTATGCTTGAGGGCCATTTTTAACAGCAAAATCACTAACAAAAAGCAAAAAATGCAAATACAAACTGGTGCTATATATATAGATGTCTAAAAGGACACTTCTTTAAAGAATGAGAGCTGAATAAAAAGGTAGAGCATTGTCTTGTTCAACTTCATCAGGGAATGTATGTGCAGGCCACTCAAATTTTTCACCGTTCCATGCATGTCCACAAACGATCGTAAGAGCACTGTGAGTATACATACAGTGGGGTTAAAAATTTTAGCAAGTAGGTGAATTCACAAATACAGAATTCATTTATAGATTGAAGGACTTCTACAAATAACCTTCTTAATGAAAATTATGAATTTATAAAGTATTTTTAAGATACCATAAGAATGCTTAACTAACTTATATAGCCTTTCAGATTTGCATAGTAACTGAAGAGAAATAATCACAGCAATACAAAAAGAAAGGTACACAATCATGATATACATTTTTAATAATTTTTGAAATTCAATGTTCTAAATTCTACGCAATCTTAAAACTCTAAGGCTAGGCCATTCATACTACCTTATTACCAAAGCAATTAACTCACAAGTATTTAATTCAATTGTTTTATTCTTTTTGTTTATTTGCTTGTTTTTGTATTTTTCTGAAGTTGGAAACGGGGAGGCAGTCAGACAGACTCCCACATGCGCCCAACTGGGATCCACCCAGCATGCCCACCAGGGGACGATGCTCTGCCCATCTGGGATGTTGCTCTGTTGCAACCAGAGCCATTCTAGCACCTGAGGCAGAGGCCATAGAGCCACCCCCAGCGCCCGGGTCACCTTTGCTCCAATGGTGCCCTGGCTGCGGGAGGGGAAGAGAGAGACAGAGAGGAAGGAGAGGGAGAGGGGTGGAGAAGCAGATGGGTGCTTCTCTTGTGTGCCCTGGCCGGGAATCGAACCCGGGACTCCTGCACGCCAGGCCGACGCTCTACCACTGAGCCAACCGGCCAGGGCCTAATTCAATTATTTTAAATAAAAATATTGTTTACAACCTAAGAGTATTCTAGTAGGAATGAGTCTTATGACAATATTTACTATTCTGGTAACCTCCGCTGGATCTATAATAACAGTGTTTCCTCAGAGCTCAAATGGGGACTCTTGGCCTTCTGCCACAAAGCTTGTGACTGCAGAAAAGAAACTGTAATCCAATAATGTAAGTAGGAGCTCCAAGTTCAAGGGCACAGATTCATTCCCTTGTAATACTTCAGAATGTAAAACTCAGAAATAATATGGAGGGATTCTTTTAGGCAAATAAGCAAAGATCTATCCAATCTAAAGGAGGAAAGACCAAGAAGATAAGATGAAGTAGACCTGAAACAATTGTCTCAGAAGGCAACACACATCAGTCATTTTGTGAGATTTCCAATATAAGTTTATATGCAATATGTTTGCTTGCCATAATGAGATCAGTTATAGCAGTAATTGAAGCTTCAGGCACAAACTTTGTTGTGCGAAAAACTATTTGCTTTGCCATATCTAAAGAAAGAATCAAGCAACACTTATTTGCAACATCAAGCTCATATTCCCTATATGCATGTATCCTTCTATTCCATGTATCCAAGAACATCTGATTCTTATCACTAGTTAAATAACACTCAACTAATCCCTATAGCTATGAGCCCAAGAGACGACAAAGCATATTTCTGCTAGTATAAAGATCTGCATCAGCCTGACCAGGTGGTGGTGCAGTGGATAGAGCGTCAGACTGGGACACAGAGGACACAGGTTCAAAACCCTGAGTCTGCCAGCTTGAGTGCAGTATTATCCGGCTTGAGCACGGGCTCGGCTTAAGTAGGGGATTGCTGGCTTGAGCGTGGGATCATAGACACTACCCCACAGTCGCTGGCTCAAGCCCAAAGGTTGCTGACTTGAAGCCCAAAGTCACTTGCTTGAGTCCAAGGTCACTGGCTTGAGCAAGGGGTCACTCACTCTGCTGGAGCCCCCCAATCAAGGCACATATGAGAAAGCAATCATTGAACAATTAAGGGGCCTCAACAAAGAACTGATGCTTTTCATCTCTCTCCCTTTCTATCTGTCTCTATCTGTCCCTCTCTCTGTCACCAAAAAAAAGAGGGGGGGGGGGAGGATCTGCACCATATTTGCATGTTTAATGGTCCAATATTAAAAATCGTCCTGCTGATGGCTCCTAAATGTGCCTGAATCATAGGCACATTTAATATTTAACAACATAGGAGCCCATGGCCTGCTGGATTACACCCTCATTTGACTATGGTACAAAGAAATTCAAAGAATTAAATTTTGTCAGGATTAAGTTAAAGAAAATAAATCTTTCTATATACACAGCAAAACAACTCTATATTATGAAAAGGTGGAGACTATGTACCTGAATTCACTTAGGGCATCAACTATTCGATTATAAGCCAAACTCCTCTGACTGGCATCAGCTGATCTCCGACTCATTTTCATAGCCTTGAAAGCAATCAAATAGTTAATTCTTATACTGATCATGGGCAAAATAGGGGGGGAAAAAACCCTGAAAAACAAAGTCACATATTTCCACAACTCTACTACCATTGTTATCTAGAAAAATATAAAAACAATATTCACAGTGGCTTTCTTTTATGCACTAAGGTCATTAATGATTGAAACAAATTTCAAAATTTTCAACTATTAAATTTCATATTGTAACTGTCAAACCACAGAATGTCAACACACAAAGAACTGATGTTGACAGTTTCTGGGTTAAATAAAACTACTTTTTCCCCAAAATAGAAAAAGACACAATGCTAACTCAATAACAATAGCTCATGGTTTCCTCTAATATTTCACAAATAATGGTTAAGAAAACTTTTTTTTTTAAGAAAACTTTTTTATAAAATCTACTGAAAGATATCTCAAGCTATTAGTAATATATGCTTTCTTTAAAACATACTTAGCCAAGGTTGAAAGCCTTCCTTTAAGTAGAAAAAAGGGAATTAGGATTGGGCTATGAATGTAAAAACAAAACTCTGCAATTTTGTGTATTTTTAAAAGAAAATGTAATTCTGCATTACTTATGTAATCACAAATTTTTAAAAAATTTTAAACACACATTTAAGAGAAGGTCAAACTTCTTCAGACCAGAAATCATGTTAATGAACATAAAAACCTTTCTTGGGTAAAAGTGAAAATTACTATATGTGTTTCAATCTGTTGAAAGACTCTCAATTTATAAAGAAGTAAGCTTTTTTAGTTAGAACTGAGCAGTATTGTTCCTTAATTTTACCAGCAATAAAATTATAGATCTGAAAAGGTAGCACAAAATTCAAAAAAATTCCCAAAGTGCCCAGAAACAAAAATAACTTTTCATTTAAAAAAAAGTTTGAAAACTGGCCCTAGATGATAACTTCTTTGAATGGTCTGTTTATTATATTCCACTACTAATTAACAATTGTAGAACTTTTAAAATTAAGTCTATACATTTATGTTAAAGTATTTATTCATTCAGCTCTATGTTTCAGCTTTAATAAAAAATGAAATATTATCTTAAATATTCAAAGAACTGTAAGTATGTATACTTTAGGTTACAGATGTCAGAGCATTTAAACATTTGACAAGTCATCATCAATGAATTCTATAGCGCCTAAATATTTCAAGTTTTATAAAAAGCTTAAATGCTTCCCCCTGTAACTCAAAATGTCAGTTCAGCCACAAAGAAATTTGTGTGTATTGACTTTGGCAACAACAGAGTACAAAAAAGGACAGCAGCCAACAGAAGAAAAATGTCACCAGTGTCTAACTTTTGAAGAAGCAAAAATGGTCTTTTTACTCATTTGCTCTATAAAAAAAGTGCTGCTAGTGATCTATTTACCTTTTGACAGATTAAATGTGAATAATTAGTATCACTGTTTCCTCTAGAGGCAAACAATTTTTGGTCACTACTAAGTTATAGAAATGTATCCTCTGCTTTCTAAATCATTCTAATTGGTCTTCCCATCTCTGGCCTCTTATTCTAGTCTCTTTTAAACATGCTGCCAAATTAATCTTCCTAAAGCACAATTTAGAGACAGCCTTAAAAACAAAGTCAATCCTGGCCAGGTGGCAATAAAGCATTGTTCTGGTATACAATGAAGTTGAGGGTTCGATCTCTGCTCAGGGCACATATGAGAAGCAATGAATGCACAACTAAATGGAACAACTAAATGGAACAAGTTTTTAAAAAGTCAAAAATTTCTTGCAAGCATTCTAGATTCTCTAAGATCTGTATCCATTAACTCTTCCAGCCATCCCCTCTTTGCACATTGTTACAGGGGTGAAGAACTTTAGTTATACCCACTGATTCACTGGTTCAACTTCTGATAATTTCTTCTAAAAAACAATCTAAAAGTCACCAATGTTAACTACATTGTGAGAAAGTAGAAATGGCCTAACAGAAAAATTGTTACTTAAACTAAGGAAAGAGACTAATATATATTTAAGTATTATTAATAATGACATGAGAAATGTGTATGTTACAATAATGAATTTTTTAAATAGGCATATAATTAAAGCAATATGGACAGAGCACAATCCCAGTCAAGCAAAAGTACCATATGCATAGAAATAGCCTGGACAAGACTTCTAGCAAAATGTTAATGTTAATCTTTGGGTGGCAAAGGTATCAATTTTTCTTGCTATTCTGCTATATCCAATTTTCTTATATATTCTTTAAGATGCAGTCCAAATGAAACACCTTCCCAATAGGAAGTCACTTTTATTTCTTATAAACTCCTAAAAAAAGAACTTGGCTTGTTCTCCTTTTTTAGTTATCCTTATGTTCTATCTAGAATTCACAATTTTCTTAACTTATATAAATTTATTGTGTACATTAGCAGCAGCAATTGATCACTCAAAAAAAATTATAACACTATCTTCACTTGGATCCCCCCAAAAAAGAGTCCTCTTGTTTTTCTTCCTACTAGAATGGCCAATCCTCAGTCTCTGCTCCTCAAATGCTCCTCAATTTAGGCCTAGAATCTCTGCTTCTCTTCTCTCCCTCAATCAGGTTCAAGCCTTTTTGTTTCTAAGATTTTATTTATTGTTTTAGAGAGAAGGGGGAGGGGAAGGTATGGGAGGGGAGGGAAGCATCAACTCATAGTAGTTGCTTCTCGTATGTGCCTTGACTGGGCAAGCCCAGGCTTTCAAACTGGCGAACTCAGACCTCAGCATTCCAAATTGACATTTGATCTACTGCACCACTACAGGTCAGGCCAGTTTCACAGCTTTAAATACCATCTCTACACAGGTGATTGTGCAGCCTGGACCTTTTCATTAAACTCTAGATTCATAAAAACCACTTAGATGTCCAAGGAGGCATCTCAAACTCTTGATCTTCATTTACCAAACCAGTTCCATCCATAGTTTCCCCACTTTAGTATTGACAAGTCCATCCTTCTTATTGCTCAAATGAAAATCTATTGCTCTTTCTCTTAACACCCAAATTCAGCCCATCAGCTAACTCATTAGCTCTATTTTCAAAATAGATCCAGAACCCAACCACTTCTCAGCAATTTTACCACTAAATTGGTTTGCATATCCATCATCTCTCACTCAGATTATCCCAACAGCCTCCTAACTGGTCCTACAACATCCACCTTTGCTCCAAGAAATCTATTCTCGACCAGTATTAAGAATGAGCTTCATAAATGTCATTCCTCCACTCAAAACATTCTGAGGAACATTCTTCTCCCAGATTGGTTTGGCTTACTTTCTTCATATTTCTGGACCATATGCCATTTTATCAGGAGCCAATAGTCTCCCATTTTCTTAAGGGTAAATGCCAATGCTCTTACAATGGTATCCTATAAAGCCCTACATTATTTTGTCTTATTTTTAACCCAGCCACTTGGGTCTCCTTCCTGTTGCTTAAGCATCAGGCTTACTCCTGACATAAGACCTCTTCTCCTGCAACATTATTCTGTCAGATAGTTGTAGCTCACTTCCTTCATATTTCTAGACCATATGTCATTTTATCAGGAGCCTTCCAGACTGGCCCATAAAAATTACCAATCTTTCCATCCATCATCCCTTATAAATCTTTCTTTTTAGTTTTCTCCACAGCACATATTCCCTTCTAGATTGTTTATATATTTGTTTATTTGCTATTCCATGAGGTCAGGAGTGATTCACATTGTATCTTTAGTTCCTAAAATAGTGCCTGCTGCATATGGGCCCTCAAATATTTATTGATTGAATGAATAGACAAATGGCCTTAGATCTTTTTTTTTTTTTTGGCCTTAGATCTTTAATTAGGCAATAAGCTCCTTAGAGTTGAGGTTTATTTTGAATTTCCCATAGCATTTGGTAGGGTGTCTTCACACTGTCTGCTAATTTTTGAGTCAAATAAAAATATAAACACAATGCTTAATAAAAAAAATAAGTAAAAAAAAAAGGGATATAAACAAAGCAATAACATAACTATGCTTACCTGTTCTATTGCACTCTTTAATTTGTTCATGTGGCTTTCAAAGAGAGGAAAATGTGAAAAGAAGAATTCATTAAATTTGTTATTTTCATCTTCATCTTTGGATAATGAAAAGATTACCCCAATTGCAATCTTCTTTTTTCTCACAATTCCTGGGTTAGGACCACAGCTTTCATCTGATAGATTAAAGCTTTCTTCTATAGACCTTAAAAATAAATTTTTATTAAAAGTATATAAAAATCATCAAACTTGCAATTCAATCTTCTTGCTAACTAAATGTAGGCAATCTAAAGGTCTTCCAATGTTTTATCAGGTAAATCTAAAAACATATCAATTCTAAATCTCTTCAAGAAATCTACTGACTATTCCTTCCTGGTCAAATTTTTATATTTTAATTGAGTCATATTAAAAACACTTTGACTCAATTAAAAGTCACTAAAAAATAGAGATAATTCCAACTAATAACAACCAAAATATGCCTGAATTTTAAGGTTTAAAGATGAGTCTGATATAATCTCTTCACTGCTCTAGAATGTACTTGTGTCTTCTTTTGATTCCAGGAGTAAAATCAAAGATAAAGAAACAAAGGGAGTGAGTATAGGAGAAGCTTCATTATCTATAGCTATACTTAACAGAGACTAAAAAAGAATCTTTCAAGAATGAATTAACTTGCCAAAACAGAAACAGACAAAATTGAAATATGAATACATGCAACATATGGGTCAAAGTCCTAGTGGAAGAGTTAAAACTATAGAAAACTTAAAAGAAAGCACTGGGTGAAAGCTTTATGATACTGGATTTGACAATGATTTCTTGGATATGACACCAAAAGCACAGGCAACAAAAGAAAAATAAAGAGGCCCTGGCCAGTTTGGCTCAGTGGTAGAGCGTTGGTCCAGCATGTGTAAGTCCTGGGTTCAGTTCCCAGTCAGGGCACACAGGAGAAGCGCCCATCTGCTTCTCCACCCCTCCCCCTCTCCTTCCTCTCTGTCTCTCTCTTCCCCTCCCACAGCCAAGGCTCCATTGGAGTAAAGTTGGCCCAGGTGCTGAGAATGGCTCCATGGCCTCCGCCTCAGGTGCTAGAATGGCTCCAGCCGCAACAGAGGAATGCCCCAGATGGCCAGAGCATAGCCCCCTGGTGGGCATGCCGGGTGGATCCCAGTAGGGTGCATGCGGGAGTCTGTCTGACTGACTCCCCACTTCTAACTTCAGAAAACTACAAAAAATAAAAATTAAAAATTAAAAAAGAAAAATAAAGAGATAAATTGAACTACACAAAAATTAAAAACTGCTGTGCATCAAAGGATAGTATCAATAGACTGAAAGTCAACCAACCTATAGAACGGGAGAAAATATTTGCAAAGCATTTGTCTGGTAAGGGACTGCTATCCAGAATATGTAAATAATTTGAAAACTCAACAACAAAAACATAGACACCAAAAACAAAACAAAATAACCTGACTTAAAAATGGACAAAACACTCTAGTAGACATTTCTCCGAAGAAGACATACACATGGTCAATAAGCACATAAAAACATGCGTAACACCACTAGCCATTACAAAGATGCAAATAAAAATCACAATGAGATACCACTTCACAGCCATTAGGATGGACGGCTATCATAAAAAAAACCCAAAAAACAATTGGTAATAATGTGGTGAAATTAGAACTCTTGTGCATTTCTGGTGGAAATGTAAAAGGGTATAGCCACTGTAGACAATATATGACTACTTGAAAACTTAAATACAGAATTACTATATAATCCAGTAATTTCGCTTCTGAGTATAGACTCAAAAGAATTGGAAGCAGGGACTTTAACTGGTATTTTATAGACCAATGTTCATAACAGTATTATCCACAATAGCCAAAAGGTAGAAACAATCCAAATGCCCATCAACAGATGAATATAAATAAAATAAATGAGGTATATACACACACACACACACTGGACAATTATTCAGCCATAAAACAGAATGACGCCCTCTCCAGTTGGCTCCATGGTAGAGCATCAACCTGGTGTGTGGATGTCCCGGGTTCAATTCCTGGTCAGGGTACAGAGGAGAAGCGCTCATTTGCTTCTCCACCCCTCCTCCCTATTAGTCCCCCCTTCTCCTATCCTCCTGCAGCCATGGCTCGATTAGAGCGAGTTGGCTCCAGGCACTGAGGATGGATGTCTCCATGGCCTCCGCCTCTGGTGCTAAAATAGCTCTGGGTGCAATGGAGAAAGCGCCCCAGATGGGCAGAGCATCGCCTCCTAGTGGGCTTGCCAGGTGGATCCTGGTTGGGGCTCATGTAGGAGTCTGTTTCTGCCTCCCCTCTTGTCATTAAAAAAATTTAAAAATAAATAAATAAATTTTAAAATTGAAAACAAACAACAGAATGAAATTTAGATTCATGCTACAATATAAATAAACCTTGACAAAATGCTAAGTGAAATAAGCCAGACAAAAAAAGGACAAATAATGTATGATTCCACTTACATGAGGTATCTAGAGAAGTCAAATTCATAGAGACAAAAAATAGAATGATGACTGCAGGGACTAGGAGGAGGAAGGATGGGGAGTAACTGTTGTTTAATGGTACAGAGTTTCAGTTTGGGGAGATCAGTTCTGGATGTGAATAGTTCGACAACAATATGAAGGTACTCAATGCCACTGTACTATACATACCTAATAATAGTTAAAATGGTAAATTTTGTTATGCATATTTTATCACAATTAAAAATAATGCAACATATTTAAAAAGTTTTAAGTCCAAACTTAAAGTACATAAATGCAAGTCCAGTCTCTAAAAGAAAAACCAAATAAAATTGTGTTTAAGGAGCTGTTCAATCCCGTTTATGTAAATTGAACGTTCCAACTTACCATCTAGGAAATACCCCATTCTCCAAACTTGTTGTTTGGCTGCGTCGCCAACGTCTCTGGTAGCTGCTGGCACAACTTCGGGTAAGTGAGGAGTTTGGTGAAGGAAACGGTGTAATAAGCAAGCTGCTGAGAGATGCTGTTAAGTCAGAATAAGAACACGTATAATATATGCCAATTAATATATAAGCAAAAGGACAACTTTCTTTTTAACAAATTTAACAGTGGTGACTCAAATTTTCTATTTTGCTTCATGAGCCTCTAAAATTTTCACTTAATAACATCATTTTTGGAGCAAGGTCTCAGAGGAGAAAAGTCATATATTAACAGTGTGTTGGCAAGAAACTCTGAAACAATCCCCCTTGACATCCTTACTCCCAGCCCCACCCCAGAAGAAAAGGCTACTTTGAAACAAAGCATTATCACTTTGGCCAGGAAACTATCCCCTAACTTAGCTGATCCCTTAGTCTTTAAAGAAAATATGATGTGATTAAATTTTAATGCAGAAGTTGGATTTTAAGAACAAAGCTATATTTGAAAATAAATGTCTAAATGTCATTTAAAGATGACATTTAAAGGTACCATGGATTGCTTGTGCTTAGGTAGTCAAGCTCTCTGGAGCCTTCTAATGGTTGACAGATCAATTCCAACATAATGATTATTACTGATGCAATCCTGTAACTGTCTACATTATTCTCTTCCTAAAACCCTTCGCTGTAACCCCAAAACCCTGTCTTTTGCCTGGGATGCAAAAAGCTACAACTCTTTATTTTTTCTTGGGCTATGGATGCTCTCCTTCTTCCCACTGGATCTGACATTAAGAAATGACATTAAGAGCTTGCTTTTGTTTGGCAATATTTTTAGATCCTCATCTTTGTGATTATAACCACACTGAAAGTTTATAAAGCAATCTAAAATAGGGAGGTTATTAATATCATCTATAAAAAGGTACGTGCTACATATCATTTTTGGACACCAGGGCCAAAAAGAGGTTGTCATTATAAAATTTGTTTCTCTTGCAAATTCAATGATGAAGGGAAAGAGCTTTAGTACCAAACATCTGAACTACCAATGAATTAATTCTAAACTACTTTCTTGAAAAGAAGATTACATTTTATCAATAAGTACGTAAAATTTGTAGACTTAAAACTGGGTATATTTAATAAACCTAAATATGGCTTCAGTGAAATATCAAATGCTACTCTAAATTTGGAAAAGCTATGTTTTACTTAATTCTAAAATTAAAAATAATCCTATTAAGTAAAAAGGAAAATACACAGCTTAAATAGTATGGAAACTTAACAGCTTGAAGAAGCCTTATAGATCAATATAGCCAGGCCCTTCAATTTAGACTTGAAGAAAATGAAGTACAGAGATGTGAATGTATCACTTCCAAAAATGTTGGATAAAATGATGAGAATTAAATTTGAGCCACAAAAAATTACATTTCTATATTAATAGAAGCAAAGGTATTAAGAGAAATATACTCTAGATTAGTTCTGAAAAACAAAAATAACAAACTCAATTAGAAAAGAAGAATGAGCCTGACCAGGCAGTGGCACAGTGAATAGAGCATTGGCCTGGGATGCTGAGGACCCAGGTTCGAGACCTGAGGTCACTAGCTTGAGCATAGGCTCACCAGCTTGAGTGCAGCATTGCCTGCTTGAATGTGGGATCATAGACATGACCTCATGGCCACTGGCTTGAAGCCCAAGATCACTGGCTTGAACCCAAGGTCACTGGCTTAATCAAAGGGTCACTGTCTTAATCAAGGGGTCAATGGCTCAGCTGGAACTCCCCATCCCCATCAAGGCACATATGAGAAAACAATCAATGAATAACTAAAGTGCCACAACTTCAAGTTGATGCTATTCATCTCTCTCCCTTCCTGTCTGTCCCTGTCTTTCTCTCCTTTTCGCTAAAAATATAAAAATTTTTTTAAAAAAATGAAAAGGATGAAATTATTTGAAAGATGCAGACTTTTCATATTCAACAAATGGTTCTCAACTCAGAATCAGGTGTTAAAATTTTTCCTGTTGTTTTGTTTCTCAAATGTGGATGCCTACAACTTTCTTTAGGCTAAATCAGTCTTCAGGAGTGGAGTTCAGGCATCTGAAAAAACTTTTTGAAATTACTTGTTATTCTAATGCAAACCTACGGATTATAATATATGGTAAAGCTTGATCTTTCCGTCTATACTCTATTTAATTGTAATTAATTTGGATAGCAGAGCCACATAACATGACAACACATATGGATAACTACAGTAAATAGTTTCTCATATCTAGCAATAACTCAGGCCTAATGCATTATTTTTCAAGACACATCAAGTATTATCCCTCCATAAAGCACTACTGGCAGGCATCCTGTCCCTTGCCCAGGCTGTCAGGTTTCCTTTCTCTAAGCCGCCTAGGTCGCGACCCACAGGTTGAGAACCGCTGCTCTAAGCCTTTCTGCAAAGTCTATCACAGAATGTAGAACCATTGCCTATGACAGATGATTTTCCTGACTGTTCTCTCAGTAAACTCTGTTCCTTAAGGAAGAATCTGGGCTTCACTTTTTTTTAACTCTCCAGCTTGATTCAACAAAAGTCTGTCATACAAATTTTAAGAGAATCCATATTTGAAAAAATAATGTGTATAACATTAGTTCAAAATGCCTAAGTCTTTCTGGGAAAGAGACAGTCTGACAGTTTAAACTCTAGTTAGGAGCAAGCAGATATAAGCAAATGTGTTCTATTCTATAGCCCCTCTCTGTCTCATTTTCGTTATTTTATTTATTGATTTTTAGAGAGAAGAGAGAGAGGGAGAGAGAGAAAAAGGGGGGGGGGAGAAGTGAGAAGCATCAATTCGTAGTAGCTGTTTCCTCTATGTGCTTTGACTGGGCAAGCCCAGGGTTTTGAACCAGCGACCTCAGCATTCCAGGTCGATGTTTTATCTACTGTGCCACCACAGGTCAGGCTAAGCAGTCTCTTGAGCAATACTTCTTTTCTTATAGTAGATAAGCCTAAGCCAATGTGCATTCATCCAAGCCATGCTCCACCAGGCACATTTAAAAGTAAATATAAAATATTTTAAATTTAAAATATTTTTCTCTGTGTCTCTACAATTTTCTTGTAACATCAATACTAACAAGCTGTATACATAACACTAAAAGATAAAGGCAAAGGTAAAAAAGAAAATCAATGTCAGCTAATGGTTTTATGAAAAACTGGAGTAATACATGAATCTGGCATTACCAGAGCGTGCTATGCCACTGTCTCTGTCCTCATTCAGCTCTCTTCCTGGCATGTCCATTGGGTTGCTGTGAACTGTGAATCAAGAAAAAAACTGTTAGTTATAATGTATATTGCTATTCAGGATGACGCTGTTTCTTCTTTTAAACAGCAAATTCAATCATGCTCATCTCATTGCATTCCTTTAGTTTTTCGAAAGCATGTCACAACCCAACACCAAGAGCTATTATTCAGTTGAACAAGCTTTGAAATCTATCTAATGATTTGACATATAGTATGAAAATATAATATCTAAAAAAGCAAGGTTAATAACTAAAATAAGTATTCCAGAAGTATATTCAATGACATAGCAAGATATTCACAGTATATTTGATGAAAAAAGCAAGCTACTGAACAGTAAGGATGACTGCTGGGGCTAAGTGATGGGTATATGATAGTTCACTCTGTTTTGCCTATCAATGTATGTTCAAAAATTCTACATAATAAAAATTTAAAGAAAATTATTTAAATAGTATGATCCTAGTTTTGTTTTTTAAAAAAACTAAGGAGGTTATTTCTGGCTGACAGTTAACATGCTTTTTGTGTATTTTTCACATTTCCAAAATTTTCTATAATAAATACATATTGTTTATATCTCACATTTCAAGAAAAATATTAAAACAAGAAGTTGAATAAACTTCCTGAATATTGAAGCATGAACACACTCTACATTGATATAAACAAATATATATGCCTTTCACAGAGCAATTATAATGGTGCTTGTTCATCTAAATCTTAGCTCCAAGAGAAATCATTCTTATGAAATAGTATAGATCAGAAATTCTACAATAATAATATGATAGGATATTTTCTGCAATTGGTGAACTATGGTACAAAAGCTACTCAGTCATGGAAACAAGATAGTGTCACATTAGAAATTCCAACTGGATTATGATATTTATACTAAAATTTGGTTTGGAATTCTAAGTTAAAATCATTATTACATAATGAGATAAGAAATGACAAACATTGAAATTTCATAAAAATGTCAATTACACTGATAAAGTTTCTGGAAACTTCAAGAACATATTCATAGAAATGGGTTAAGTTCTTGCACTTTCTAAGCAATGTTTTCTTAACCAAACCCTCCCCAACTGCATTTATATATATACTCTCTTGTTTCCACAGCTTAACTATAGATTCTAGCCAGTGGGGGATATCAACTAGTCTACCCACACAGCACATCGCAAACCTGCAAAGAAAGAAGCACTCCTGATCAGGCGGAGCGGACCCTGTTCAGAGAATGCCCGCCTGGGGCTGCAGAACTGTGAAAGACCTACATGGCAAAAATGTAAAATACACATGAAAGAGAGCTGTTAGAGAAGCTGCAGTGCGTCAGGGATAAAAGGTGAGCGAAGGCAGCACAAAAGCAGGCCAACAAATATGAATAGAAACTTAAACTAAAAAAGAAAATTTCTGCTGGTTTCTCTTTTTTAAAACAGGATGATTTCCCTCTGGTCATGGCAAACATAACAATTTCTTGTTCATTTTTATTAATAAATGTATATATAATAAAAATAAGCTTCCACTATACACAGTAAAAATCATTTTAAATGTTCAATCTTTTCTAATATAAAACAACCTTTTTAAAGAGCCAAAAACCACAATAATGTTATCTATATAATTTGACATTTGCCAAATAAATTTATTTTAACAAGTCAGTTTTAAAATGACAGTATTCTTCTGCAATAGCAGTAAAGAGAAAACCACCTAAATATGCGGCTAAAAAAAACAGAACACAACATACAACAAAGAGCAAATACAAAAAAGAAATCCATTGACAAAATAAGTACAAAAACAGTTTTTTCTAACCTAATGGTAAGTTACAACATCATAGAAGAAACCAAACTACCTAAACCCAGGGGTCAGTCACTAAGGAAGCAGGCCACCAGTGCAGCCTGTCAGGGCCAGACTTCTGGCTGCTCAAGAAAAGTGACTACTACAGACTTGACAAGAAAGAGCGACATTACAGCCTGGAAGCAAGCCACTGGGTTACCTGTTAGTTATTCTAAGTCAAGAAAGCCTAAATAGCCAACTATGAGATTTACCTAGGATAGAATAAGAGTCTGTTTTAAAAAGTGACAAATGTAGTTTTCAAATTGCTAATATTTTTTATAACAAAAAATTTTATAATTATAGTACATATGCAACAATTCCTCCACGTTTCATTGTTCAGCTTTCTTCAGTTCTCCCTTCAAAACTTAACTGCTCTCTTTAAACTCCTCCCTGCCTGTCTCTTCCTTAGTCTCAGCATATGATTTTGTATCCCACAGTCATCTGCAGATACCTATCTATGTGTGCACACACAGAATTCACCAGATGAGAACTCACCTCCATCTACCAACCTCTCTCTAAATTTAATCAAATTCTCACCTATCCTTGCCTCCTTCCTGCCAGCTGTAATAACATTATTCAATCCTTACTATGTGCTAGAGACTTATTCAGTGAAAAATCCTGAAATGTCCCTCCCTCCCTCCCCCTTCCAAAACAAATTCTTTTAAATCAACCAGGACCTTCAAAAATCTCACTTGGCCAAGTATCACCTCTATATCTTACCTCATCCAATTCCTTATAACCTCCTTTTCCATCAACATTTAAGCACAGTCAAAACCCTTTCACCTCACTATGTATCTAATCCTATAGTTCTGCAGTTCTTAAAATGTGGTCCAAAGACCCCTTGGAAGTCCCTGCGACCCTGTCAGGGGGTCGGTGAGGACCTTCCCATTCCAACTATATATCTATGACTGGATTTTTACTAATACGCTCCAACCAAAACAACGTATCACAAGAGATTGAATACAGAAGCAGATATGAGAATCTGGCTGCTTTCTAGTAAGCCAGACATTTAGGAGATTTGCAAAACTGTAAAACAATGCCACTCTTCTAACTTATTTTTGTCGTAGAAAATAAATGTTATTTACATTAACATGAAAGGGGTTATTAGTATTATTTTTTAATGAATTGCCAAATAAATATTTTGAAATTTTCTCTTTTAGTTTCTAATACAGTATATACCAATAAAAGTAACTAAATATAAACAAAAGTTCTCTGTGGTCCTCAATAATTTCTAAGTGTTTAAAGGGGCCCTAAGACCAAGACATTTGAGAACCACTGCTTATCTTAGGAAAAAAGACTTAACTTCTGAGTCTCTCCTGTCCTCTGAAACTGTTCACATAGGTCACCAAAAGCCTTCCTGTTATTTAATGCAATCCATACTATCTTTATTACCCTGCAGCATATTTGATGCTGACAATATTTTGAATTTCCCCACCTCAGTTTAACACATTCTTAAGTTTTTTTCTCATTCTCTTTTATTTATTACTTCTCTTCCCCTACTCCTTTAAAGCCAGCATTCCCTAGATTACATCCTCAACAACCTTCTCATTCTTTACATGTCTAGGTCATCTCATTCACTCTTATGCTTTCAATCATCATTTATATGCTAATGATTCTCAAATACATGGTAGATACAGCTAACAAAGAATTGTGTTCTTTCTTCCAAAATATCAAATAGACTCTGGGAAGCAGCTGCTCAGCTAGGGACCACATTTCTCAAATCTCCTTATAGGGTAAGGAAAGCCCTATGATTAGTTACCACCAAGGCAATGTGAACAGAAGTGATATATGTCACTTTCAAGCTGTGGTGTTATAAAGTAGACATACCTTCTCCATACTTACTCCCTTCACAGGCTCACACAACTAAGCATAGTGCTAAAGAAGGCAGAACTCCAAGGAAAGAAAGAAATCTGACCTCTAGCCTGACCAGGCGGTGGCATAGTGGATACAGTGTCGGACTGGGATGCGGAGGACCCAGGTTAGAAACCCTGAGGTCACCAGCTTGAGCGCGGGCTCATCTGGTTTGAGCAAGGCTCACCAGCTTGAGCAAGGTGTCACTCGGTCTGCTATAGTCCCTTGGTCAAGGTACATATGAGAAATCAATCAATGAACAACTAAGGTGCAGCAAAGAAGAATTGATGCTTCTCATTTCTCTCCCTTCCTGTCTGTCTATCTGTCCCTCTCTCTGTCTCTGTCACACTCACACACACAAAAGAGATCTGACCTCTAAACACTGGAGATAAATTACTTACCAATGAGGAATACTCTTTTTCCTATTACATGATTGGTGTAATGTTTTAAAATCTTACATGTTCTTTAGTTTCTATGTTATAGCAGTTACTACTACAATACATCTATCTAACCAACTATAATGAATATTTCTTTTTAAAATTTTTATTAATTTTAATTTATTGTTAACATGGATTCAAGTTTCCTACTCAATATAACACCCTCAACCCCCACCCCTGTGTCCCCCACTATATCCCTTTTGTCCCCCTCCCCCAACTTCTTCCCCCCTTCCTCTGGGATTTGTTGTCCTGTTGCCTGTATCTACGTGTTATGTATATATAATTTCACTAATCCCTTCACCTTCTCTGATCCCATCCCCTCATCCCCCTTCCCTCTGACAGCTGTTCCTCTGCTCCCTGTGACCCCGCCTCTGCCTCTATTCTGTTCGTCAGTTCACTTTGTTCATTAGATTCCACATATAAGTGAGATCATATGATATTTGTCTTTCTCTGCCTGGCTTATTTCACTTAGCATAATAATCTTCAGGTCCGTCCATGCAATTGCAAAAGGTAAGATTTCCTTCTTTTTCATGGCCACATAGTATTCCACTGTGTATATATACCACAGCTTTTTAATCCACTCATCCACTGATGGACACTTGGGCTGTTTCCAGATCTTGGTTATTGTAAACAATGCTGCAATAAACATAGGGGTGCATATCTTCTTTTGAGCCAGTGATTTAGTATTCTTAGGATATAGTCTTAAAAGTGGGATAGTGGGATAGCTGGGTCAAAAGGCAATTCCTATAATAGTCTTCACTTGGCTATCCCACCAATAGTTCTAATCAAAATGCCTACACCTAAAATCATTAATTCTCAATATTTCTTGTTCCTCCCAGTGAATGACGCCAATCTCCATGCAATTATTACACAACAAGATAGCAAAGTACCACCCTTGATTCATTCCTCTTTTTCCCTTATCTTTTCTAATACCAAGTTCAGTCCACTCTATTTCCAAAATGAACCTCTCGATAACTCTCTATCCTCGCTGACACAATCTTGCTTTAGGTCTCCATTTGTCACTTAGGTTATCATAAACAGCCTTTTTCCCTTCTTTTTCCAAGTGAGAGGAGGGGAAATAGAGAAACAGACTATAGCAAGCACCCCAGCCAGATCCACCTGGCAACCCCAATCTGGGGCCAATGTTCTGCCCATCTTGGACCATGTTCGCAACTGAGCTATTTTTAGCACCTAAAGCAGAGGCTCCACAGAGCCATCCTCAGCGGCCAGGGCCCATGCATTCAAACCAATCTGAGCCATGGCTGTAGGAGGGTGAGAGAAAGAGAAAAAGTGAGAAGGGGAAGAAAGATGGCTGCTTCTCCTATGTGCCCTGACCGGGTATCAAACCTGGGACATCCACACGCCAGGCCGACATTCCACTATTGAGCCAACAAACCAGGGCACAAACAGGCTTTTAATACAGGTCTTTTTTCAAACCCACTGGCTTACTTGAATCCATTCCCACAATAATTAAAATATTTTGCAGGGATAAATCTGAACTGAATACATTAATACACAGGCATACCTCATTTTATTATGCTTCTTACAAATTAAAGGTTTTTGGCAACCCTGCACTGAGCAAGTCTATTAGCTTTTTCCACCAGTATTTGCTCACTTCATATCTGTGTCATATTTTGGTAACTCTCACAATAATTCAAACTTTCTCATCATAATATTTGTTATGGTGGTCTGTGATCAGTGATCTTTGCTGATACTATTATAATTGTTTTGGGGATGCCATGAACCACGCCCATATAAGACAACAAACTTGATCGATAAATGTGTGTGTCCCGACAGCTACTCCAACCGGCAACTGCTCCATCTCCCTCCCTCCCCTTGGGCCTCCTTAATTACTGAGCCAAAACAAAGTTGAAATTAGACCGATTAATAACCCTACAATGGCCTCTGAGTGTTCAAGTGAAAGGAAGAGTCCCACGTCTTTCATTTTAAATCAAAAGCTAGAAATAATTAAACTGAGTAAGGAAGGCCTGTCGAAAGCCAGGACAGGCTAAAAGCTAGGCCTCTTGCACCAGTTAGCTAAATTGTGAATGCAAAGGAAAACGTCTTGAAAGTGCCACTCCAGTGAGCACATGAATGATAAGAAAAACAGCCTATAGCTGATATGGAGAAAGTTTTAGTGATCTAGATAGAAAAATCAAACCAGCCACAATATTTCTTTCAGTCAAAGCCTAATCCAGAGCAAGGCCCTAACTCTCTTTAATTCAAGGATGATTGAGAGAGGTGAGGAAGCTGCAGAAGGAAAGTTTGAAGAGATAGCAGAGGTTGGTTCATGAGGCTTAAGGAAAGAAGCTGTCTCTTTAACATAAAAGTACAAGGTGAGGCAGAAAATGCTGATATAGAAGCTGCAGCAAGTTATCCAGGAGATCTAGCTAAGATAAGTAATCAAAGTAGCTACTCTATTAGCTTTTCAGTATAAATGAAACAACCTTACAGTGGAAAAGATGTCACCTAGGACTTCAACAGCAAGAGAGAACAGAGGTCAAGCCTGGCTTTACGGCTTCAAAGCTTCAAAGGACAGGTTGACTTTCTTCTTAGAAATAATGCAGCTGGCGACTAAGTTTTAGCCAATGCTCATTTGCCATTGTGAAAATCCTAGGGTACTTAAGAATTATCCTAAATCAGCTCTGCCTGTGCTCTATAAATGGAACAACAAAGCCTGGATGACAGCACATCTATTTACAACATTGTTCACTGAATTATTTTAAGCCCACTGTTGAGATCTACTACTCAGAAAAAAACTTCCTTTCAAAATATTGCTGTTCACTGACAATGCAACAGGGCACCCAGGAACTCTATCTAATGAAGATGTATGATGAGATTAATGTGTTTCCATGCCTCCTACACAACAATTCTGCAGCCCATGGGTCATCAAGGAGAAATTACAATTTTCAAGTCTTATTATTTAAGAAA
Source organism: Saccopteryx leptura (assembly GCF_036850995.1). Lineage (NCBI taxonomy): Eukaryota > Metazoa > Chordata > Mammalia > Chiroptera > Emballonuridae > Saccopteryx > Saccopteryx leptura. Next base: position 133,767,082 of record NC_089508.1, on the reverse strand, counting down.
TACATTTCATAAGGCTATAGTTGCCATGGATAGTGATTCCTTTAACAGAGCTGGGCACAGTAAAATGAAAACCTTCTGAAAAGGACTGGCCACTCTCAAGGCCATTGAAAACATTTGTCAAGACTGACCAGGGGTGGCGCAGTGGATACAGTGTCGGACTGGGACGCAGAGGACACAGGTTTGAAACCCCGAGGTTGCCAGCTTGAGTGCGGGTTTGTCTGGTTTGAGTGCCTTGGACTCTGGCTCACCAGCTTGAGTTCAAGGTCGTTGGCTTGAGCAAGGGGTCACTCAGTCTGCTGTAGCCCCCTGGTCAAGGCACATATGAGAAAGCAATCAATGAACAACTAAGGTGCCACAAGGAAGAACTGATGCTTCTCATCTCTCTCCCTTCCTGTCTGTCTGCCCCTATCTGTGCCCCTCTCTGTCTCTGTCACATACACACACACACACACACACACACACACACACACAGAAAACCACTCATCAAAATATAAACATGAACAGTATTTTAAAGTTGACTCCAACTCTCACAAATGACTTTGAAGGCTTTAAGACTTCAGTGGAGGAATTAACTACAGATGTGTGGAAACAGCAAGAGAAATAGAATTAGAGGTGGAGCCCGAAGCTGTGACTGAATTGCAGCAATCTCACGATAAAACTTAATGAATGAGGAATTGCTTCTTTTGGATAAGCAAAAAGAGTGGTTTCTTGAGATAGAATCTATTCCTGATAAAGATGCTGTCAAGGCTGCTAAAATAACAGCAAAGGATTTAGAATATCACATCAACTTAGTTGATAAAACCATAGTAAGGTTTGAGAGGAATGGCTCCAATTTTGAAAGCAGGTCTCCTGTGGTTAAAATGTTATTGAACAGCATGTGTGCTACAGGAAAATCACTCATGAAAGAAAACTTCACTGTTGTCTTACTTTGAGAACTTGCCACAGCCATTCAATTTTCAGCAACCACTACCCTTGATCAGTCAGCAGCCAACAACATCAAGGCAAGACCCACCACCAGCAAAAAGATTATGATTTGTTGCAGGCTCAGATGATGGTCAGCATTTTTTAGCAACAAAGTTTGTTTATTTTTTTAGCGAGAGAGAGAGAGAGACAGACAGACAGACAGACAGAAAAGAAGATGAGAAGCATCAATTTTTAGTTGTGGCACTTTAGTTGTTCATTGATTGCTTTCTCATATGTGCCTTGACTGGGGGACTCCAACCAAGCCAGTAATCCCTTGCTCAAACCAGTGACCTTGGGCTCCAAGTCAGCGACCTCTGGGCTCAAGCCAGGAACCATGGGGTCATGTCTATGATCCCACACTCAAGCTGGCTACCTCAGGTTTTGAACCCGAATCCTCAGCATCCCAGGCCAAAGCTCTATCCACTGTGCCACCACCTGGTCAGGTAGCAACAAATATTTTTAAATTAAGGTATGTACACTGGGGTATTTTTTTTAGACATAATGCTATTGCACACTTAACAGACTACAATATAGTGTAAACATAACTTATACTCACTGAAAAAACAAAAAATTTGTGTCACTCACTTCACTGAGACATTTGCTTTATTGTGGTGGTCTGGAACCAAACCTACAATATCTCGTAGGTATGCCTATATTCTGAAAACTCCTCTGTGGTGGCCTTAAGAATGCACCATAAAGATCTCTAGCTATAATTTTATTACTTTTTTTTCATTTATTGATTTTTTAGACAGAGTAGAAGGAGAAGAGGGAGAGAGGGAGAAAGAGAGTGGGAGAGAGAGAGAAGGAAGGAGGGAGGGAGGGAGGGAGGGGGAATGGAGGGAGGAGAGGGATGGAGGGACATGAAGGGAGATGGAGGGAGAAGAGAGAGAGAGGAGGGAGAGGAGGGAGAGGAGGGAGAGGAAGGAGAGGGAGGGAGAGGGAGGGAGAAAGGGGTAGCAAGACGGAAGGAGAAAGGGGTAACAAGACAGAAAGACAGTGATTTATTGTGCCACTTGTTTATGCATTCATTGGTTGAATCTGGGGATCAAATCTACAACATCGGCGTATTGGAACGATGCTCTAACCAATTGAGCCATTCAAACAGGGCTATAAGGATTTTAAGTGACAAAGTATACCAGCTGCTGTATTCTGAGATCCACTATCATGCTTGTGCAAATTCACATGTCCCATAGGCTGCATCTAGCCAATGACTAAACAGCAGATAGAGTAAGGCAGGTCCATTTTGGCAAGAAGTGAGTCTATTCTGAAAACAAACTTTGACTTGAAGACTTGTCAATGGCCTTACCAAGTCTTCCTTAAACTGTGGGCAGGCTGGACACTTCCATAAAACCTATTCCTATCTTTTACTTGGGCTCAGACTTTTATCACAATCCAAGGGCGTTTTTGACCTTTACCAGCTCCCTCCTCATTTTTTCTTACATAGTCATTTTCCCCTAATAAAATCCTTGCATGCTTAATCCTGTCTTGGCACCTATTAAAAAACAGGTGGAGGACCCAAACTAACATACCCTCACTGGTACCCAATGCTCAAAGCCTAATCTAAATTCCTCAGGATGACCCACAGTGTCCTTTGTGACTCGGTTTTTGCTCACGTCTTTCTTTTCACTTCCTGTGCACCATCCACATTCATTTATAAACATTCTTCCCATGTGCTATGATCTCTTGCCCCTAGGTCTGTGCACATGCTACTACTTTTTTCCAAGAACATTTCTTTCCCCAACTATCAAACTAATCCTTCAAGCTTATGCCTCACTTCTTCAAGGAAGCTTTCACTGATTCTCCAGGATTGAATTAGGCAATCTTCATTTTTATCAAACCCTGCTCTGAACCTTGTCCACTTAATTACAGTATATTATAATTGTTATATTACTTGTCTGACTCCCACTATCAATACACTGAGATAGAAACTGTGCCTGGTATACACTGTATACTCAAGGACTAGCGGAGTAGTTGGCCTATGATAGGTGCTTAATAAGTATTTGTTGATTGGAAATTTAAAGAAAATAAGAAATGGTTCTCAAATACTTTTTTTTTAATGAGAAGAGAGGAGATAGACTTCTGCATGCACCCATACCGGGATCCACCTGGCAGCCCCCGTCTAGGGTAGATGTTTGAATCAACCAAGCTATCCTCAGCACCCAGGGCTGATGCTAGGACCAACTGAGTCACTGGCTGTAAGAGGGGAAGAGAACGAGAAGGGGGAGAGGAAGAGAAGCAGATGGTTGTTCTCATGTGTGTCCTGACCGGGATCAAACCCAGGACATCTATACACCAACCAGGCCAACAATCTATCCACTGAGCCAAATGGCCAGGGCCCAAATATTCTTGCTTCACAGTAAGAATGTACAAATAAAACGTGTTCATTATTTAAAGTCTGTACTCTGTTAAATAAATTAATTTCCTATTCCATATTAACATAGTAAGTATATCTAGTATCTATAGTATAATTAATTACCTTTATAAGTGATAATAAATTTGTATTAGTAAAATACATAATTTTTAATAAGCCCCTTGAGCTTTAAAAAGTGTCAAATTACAAAAAAAAAAGATTCAGTTATTCCTTGTCACATCTTTACTTTGTTAAAGCCCATAAAATAATTAACCAAGTTAGGAAAAAAGCAGAACTTGTATTTTTCTACAAAACATACATACTTTCTAAAGTACATGCCTGATATTACCTAGCCCACAGGATGTTTAATAAATGCTCATTTGAAAGAACAGAGATTATTTTAAAAAATAGAATTTTTAATATATTTTTAAAAATACTATTCAAGGCCCTGGCCGGTTGGATCAGTGGTAGAGCGTTGGCCTGGTGTGCAGAAGTCCCAGGTTCGATTCCCGGCCAGGGCACACAGGAGAAGCGCCCATCTGCTCCTCCACCCCTCCCCCTCTCCTTCCTCTCTGTCTCTTCTCTTACCCTCCCGCAGCGAGGCTCCATTGGAGCAAAGATGGCCCGGGCGCTGGGGATGGCTCCTTGGCCTCTGCCCCAGGCGCTAGAGTGGCTCTGGTTGCAACAGAGCGACGCCCGGGAGGGGCAGAGCATCGCCCCCTGGTGGGCAGAGCATCGCCCCCTGGTGGGCGTGCCGGGTGGATCCTGGTTGGGCGCATGAGGGAGTCTGTCTGACTGTCTCTCCCTGTTTCCAGCTTCAGAAAAATACAAAAAAAAAAAATACTATTCAAGCCCTGGCCAGCTAGCTCAGCAGGAGAGCATCGGCCTGGCGTGTGGAAGTCCCAGGTTCGATTCCCGGCCAGGGCACACAGGAGAAGCACCCATTTGCTTCTCCACCCTTCCTCCTCTACTTTCTGTTGTCTCTCTCTTCCCCTCCTGCAGCCAAGGCTCCATTGGAGCATAGTTGGCCCAGGCACTGAGGATGGCTCCATGGCCTCCGCCTCAGGTGCTAGAATGGCTCCGTTGCAGCAGAGTGGTGGCCCAGATGGGCAGAGCATCGCCCCTTGGTGGGCATCCCAGGTGGATCCAAGTCAGGCACATGTGGGAGTCTATTTGTCTACCTCCCCCCTGCTTCTCACTTCAGAAAAATACAAAAAAAAAAATACTGTTCAAGTTGGGAAAAAATATTTTTTACAAATTCATATAAGTAATATTTATTTACATTAATTACAAATAATTCTCACTAATCAGGAAACGAGAGAAATATTCATCCTATTCTAAATGCTATCATAATATACTACAGTTCTCTATACACTGGGAATATTGTCAGTTGCAATTTAGTTACACTTTCTAGGATAAAACAAATGACTAGAAATGTTAAAAAGTTTGTCACTTTAAAATGTTAAACTAAAATAACAACCAAACAAATTACTAAATAGGTATCCCCTTTTTTTAAAAAAAAAATTACTAAAAAGAAATCCCTTAAGAAACATCAAACTTGAATATCTTCTCATCTGAATTACAGGTCAAAAATGAACAGCATTTCAAAATTACTTGTATTGTTAAGGAAGAGAGATGGGAGAAGGTGTAATTAATACCAATCTTCCTCAAGTGAAATATTCAAAAGAGAAAGGGCTTTTTATATCAATACCAGTGCCTTTCAAAGATGCATCAAAGTTAGAAACAAAAACAAATTTGATAGATCTTCAGCAGTTCTCTCTCTTTTCAGACACTAAATAAACATAATGCTCAAATACATAAAAATTAAGTTTTTCAAATAGTATGTTATATTTACGATTTAAAAGCCGTTTCCATTCCTATTATTTGAAACTCTTTGTTCTTATAAAAGATCTATATTATTAAGAAAGAAGTGCAAATCCCTGTTATACTGTTCACATTTTTAAAACTTATAAAACAAAAGGAACCATTTACCTATATTTCCAAGTAGTCCATTAATAACTGTGTTACTATCAGCCTTTAATGTACTGTTGTCCTGATTGATGAATTCAAGACTGTCTTGCAGCCTAAAGGAGAGAGAAAAAAAAATTCCAAAATCATTTTATGCTCTTAATGGCCATTCTGTACCCCAAGAAAATTTTAACTGTGTAATAGTTTTTTGTTTTTGGTTTATTTGTTTTTTAGTGAGAGAGACAAAGGTAGAAACAGAGAGAGGGATAGATAGGGACAGACAGAAGGGAGAGAGTTGAGAAGCGGCATCGTAGTTGTTTATTGACTGCTTTCTCATAAGTGCCTTGACTGGGGGTCTCCAGCTGAGTCAGTGACCCCTTGCTCAAGCCAACGACTATGGGGTCATGTGTATGATCCCACACTCAAGCAGGCAACCCCACGCTCAAACTGGATGAGCCCACACTCAAGCCAGTGACCTCAGGGTTTCAAATCTGGGTCCTCTGGGTCCCGGGCTGAAGCTCTACCCAGTGCACCACTGCCTGGTCAGGCTGTGTAAAAGTTTTAAAACTTCCGTTGGTACTATAAACTAATTAATTTAAATAAGTCTGAGGGATAAATCCAGCCTTCTGCCTGGTTTTGTAAATAAAAGTTTACTGGGAAACATCCACACCCATTCATTTACACATTGTACATGGCTGTTTTAATGCTATAATTGCAGAGCTGAGAAACTACAACATGCTGTCTGCTCACAAAACCAAAAATATTTATTATCTGGATTGTTACAGATTTTTTTTTTTTTTTTTTTTTTCTGAAGCTGGAAACGGGGAGAGACAGACAGACTCCCGCATATGCCCGACCGGGATCCACCCAGCATGCCCACCAGGGAGAGACGCTCTGCCCACCAGGGGGCGATGCTCTGCCCCTCCGAGGTGTCGCTCTGTTGCGACCAGAGCCACTCTAGCGCCTGGAGCAAAGGCCAAGGAGCCATCCTCAGCGCCCGGGCCATCTTTGCTCCAATGGAGCCTCGGCTGCAGGAGGGGGAGAGAGAGACAGAGAGGAAGGAGAGGGGGAGGGGTGGAGAAGCAGATGGGCGCTTCTCCTGTGTGCCCTGGCCGGGAATCGAACCCGGGACATCTGCATGCCAGGCCGACACTCTACCACTGAGCCAAACGGCCAGGGCTACATTAGGATTAAACTCTTAAAAATTAGTACTTTTGGAGTGACGTCAAGGAAATGGCGCCGTGAGCAGCGCATCCGACAGATCTCCCCAAAATCTCAACAAATTTATCAACTAGAAACAGAAAAATTTATCCTCAGAGCATTCCAGAGTTCCACACACGCTGAAAGCGAAAGGACTGTTATCACTTGAATCTGAGAGCGGGTCGGAGCTGAGGGTGTGGAAGAAGCTAACTACCGCACGGACGTTCATTCAAGCCGAGGAGGGAGTATGCCTGTGGTGAGTCAACCCACGTGTGCAACTGCCCGCCCACACTCTGCGAGCAGCCGCCGACATGCCGTGAGAAACCGCGCATCCGGTCGCAGAGCGAGATCCCTTGCACCGCGAGTGTCCCCAGCGGCCCGCGCACTGCGAGTGAGAGTCCCCAGCCACCAGCGTGCCTAGAGTACCCCATTCACTAGCGTGCCCTGAACGTCCAACTCGCCCACACGCCCAGAGCACCCCGCACACCCAGAGTGCCCCATTCTCCCCCGCACCCAGTGCACCCCAGCCGACAGCGGCAAGGCAAGCAGGAAGGGCGCCAAAGCTATCTTCCCTACTCCGGAGATTCTCTCCGTAGGCGGGGCACCTCACCCAGCCATTCAAGCTAACAATCAAGCGTTGGGGGAGGGAAACGCAGACAGCTTGAAATACTTTCTGGAGCACAGCTGCGGATCCAATCACTGAAATGAGCTTAACCCACGAAATCTGCACACCCACAGGGCTCTAATTGATAAGATCTCTCTCAGTTCAGCGATCCAAGACAAGAGGCGTGATATTTTTTAGTGCCTCTCGCTAAAGGGGCGGGGGCAACTTCTGATTAACAGAGCCTTCATATTCAGGGATATATGCTAACAAGAGGGACTTGGCAGATGTTAAGATCTATACAGCAAGCAGCGACTAGTGCCTCTTCTTCCCAGCCAAAACAGGCTACAAAGTGTGGAAAGCCTGGGTTGAGTGGTCCAACTGAATGCTAGGCGCTGAACAGTCACCTTGACAACAATTGACTCCCAGCCCCGCCTGAATACACTGGAGGCTCTGACTGCCAGAGCCTTACCCAGAGCCTTGCGCTGAGTGGGGATAGAGTGTGGATTTCCCAGCTCTTTGAGCCTCTTACTCCCCAGGCAGAAGCAGTGGCAGCCTCATAGCTGGATCACCAAGCTGCTAATTCAGGAAGGGGAGACTAGGAGAAAGACTCCGGGAAAGCAAACTCCCTCATTGTTGGACCCTGCAAACGCCAACAAGCCTTCACTACCAACGAGACTAAAGCCAATTATATGACATTGCCATAGAATCCCATCAACTGCAAATCCCTACCTAAGGGTGACACAGGGGCAGAGCCTGGGGTACAGAGTCACCGACCAGGAAGAGGGAGAGAAAAGAAAAAGGAAGAAGTTAACCTCTCAAAATCAAGAAAAATCCACAGACTTTATAACTTGTTCCACTATTTTTTTGTTGTTGTTGTTTGTTTCTTCTATCTTACTGCCTTTATTATTATTATTTCTATTTCCTCCACCTCGGTCCTTTTATTCTCTGCCCATCTTATGCTTCCCTTTTCTTGAACTACACTACCCATGAGTGTTACATTTTATTTCTTTTCTTCATCCTTACTCTCCTTTAGGGTTACACTCCAAAACCCTTAACTCTCACTCTCTCCCCTTTTGTTTTTTTTTTTACTTTTCCTTTTCTTCTTCCTTCGTTTTTCTCTTTTTCTTATTTTTTCCTTTCTACTCGTTTCTTCTTTTCTCCTTTTACTTTTCCTCCCATTCAATCCTCAATCACCAACAAATTATTTAATTTGGGACTCATTTTTGGGGTTTTTTTTTTTTTTTACTTTTGTTTTTGGTTTTCTTTTGTTTGTATGTTTTTGAGGCATTTTGGGTACTTTTTACTTTGCTTTTTAACTCATTAGCATTCCTCCCAACCCAAGGTCTCCATTGTATTTAGTCTTTGCTCCACTTAATACAACAGATTTTTACTTATTATTTTTATTTTTTTTCTTCTTTAATTATTATTTTTTTGCTCCTTTTTTCTGTTTCCCTCTTATCCCTCTCATTATATCTCTTAGTCGACCATCACTTACAAGCAAATCATTTTATACTTGTCTAAGATTTTCTCCTTTTTTTTGCATTTAGTAGGTCCCGACTCCCTTTTTTGCCCCTTGAACTCTTCACCCCAAATCAGGCCCTCTGTTATAGGCAGTTTTTGTTCCATTTAGCATAATATAATTCACAGGTCATCACGATATTTCCCTAAGGAGGGGAGAGGAGGGGAAGAGAAGAAAGAAAAAAGGGGGAAATAATAAATTATTAGTTTTTTTTTTTGTGGGGTGTTTTTCTTTATTGCTTTTTTTTTTTTTACTTTGTATTCCTTATTAATTCTAATTAGTGCTATCAACAAGACCACCCTCAGATGCCAATAAGAAAAAGGAAATAGAATATTATGGATACAAAAGATAGAGAGTAACACAAATAGATGTGGAAAAACCTATGGAGAAAAGATTTAACATATTGGAAAGCTTGGAGATAAATCACAGAGAATTTAAAATAGAAATCCTAAAAATACTCAAGAGATATACAAGAAAACACAGAAAGGCAATTTAGGGAGCTCAGAAAACAACTCAATGATCACAAAGAATATATTACCAAGGAAATTGAAACTATAAAAACAAATCAAACAGCCTGACCAGGTGGTGGCGCAGTGGATAGAGCGTTGGACTGGGATGCGGAAGGACCCAGGTTCGAGACCCCGAGGTCGCCAGCTTGAGCGCGGGCTCATCTGGCTTGAGCAAAGAGCTCACCAGCTTGGACCCAAGGTTGCTGGCTCCAGCAGGGGGTTACTCGGTCTGCTGAAGGCCCACGGTCAAGGCACATGTGAGAAAGCAATCAATGAACAACTAAGAAGTCACAACTCGCAACGAGAAACTGATGATTGATGCTTCTCATCTCTCTTCGTTCCTGTCTGTCTGTCCCTGTCTATCTCTGCCTCTGTAAAAAAAAAAATAAAAAAAAATAAAAACAAATCAAACAGAAATGAAAAACTCAATTCACGAGCTGAAAAACAAGGTAACAAGCTTATCTAATAGAACAGGCCAGATAGAAGATAGGATTAGTGAAATAAAAGACAAGCAACTTGAGGCACAACAGAGAGAAGAAGAAAGAGACTCAAAAATAATAAAAAACGAGAAAGCCCTACAGGAATTGTCTAACTCCACCAGAAAGAATAACATAAGAATAATAGGTATATCAGAGGGAGAAGAGAAAGAAAATGGAATGGAGAATATACTCAAACAAATAATAGATGAGAACTTACCAAGCCTGTGGGAAGAACGAAAGCCTCAAATTCAAGAAGAAAACAGAACACCAAGTTTTCTTAATCCCAACAAACCCACTCCAAGGCACATCATAATGAAGATGACACAAACCCATGACAAAGAAAAAATTCTCAAGGCAGCCAGGGAAAAGAAGAGTACAACATATAGAGGAAGGCCTATTAGATTATCATCAGATTTCTCAGCAGAAACTCTACAAGCTAGAAGAGAGTGGACCCCAATATTTAAAGCCCTGAAAGAAAGGAACTTTCAGCCAAGAATACTATACCCATCAAAGCTATCCGTCAAGTATGAAGGAGATATAAAAACATTCACAAATACAGAAAAGATGAGAGAATTTATCATCAGAAAGCCCCCACTCCAGGAAATACTAAAGGGGGTTTTCCAACCAGATTCAAAGAACAAAACAAAAGAAAACCACAAGTAACAGCTCCACCAAGAACACAATAAAACCAAATTTATACTGTGACAACAAAAGAAAAAAAGGGGGGAGAGGATGGAGATTAACAGTAGCAAAGGTCGATGAAGCGCAGAAATACTCAAAAGATAGGGTACTACAATGAATATGGTAGGTACCCTTTTCATTACTTAATGGTAACCACCCTTGAAAAAACCACCACAAAAACACCTGACTTAAAAACTGTAGCAACAGAGGAAAGAAGTATGGAATACAAACAAACAAAAACAAATGATAGAAAAAGAAAAGAGAAGAATCAAACAAGATGCAAAACTAACAGAAAGCAATTTATAAAATGGCAATAGGGAACCCACAAGTGTCAATAATTACACTAAATGTAAATGGATTAAACTTACCAATAAAAAGACACAGAGTAGCAGAATGGATTAAAAAAGAAAATCCAATTGTATGCTGCCTACAAGAAACACATCTAAGCAACAAGGATAAAAACAAATTCAGAGTGAAAGGCTGGAAAACAATACTCCAAGCAAACAACACCCAAAAAAAGCAGGTGTAGCAATACTCATATCTAATAATGCTGAGTACAAGACAGAAAAAGTACTCAGAGACAAAAATGATCATTTCATAATGATTAAGGGGACACTGAATCAAGAAGACATAACAATCCTTAATATATATGCACCAAACCAAGTAGCACCAAAATATATAAGACAGCTACTTATTGACCTTAAAACAAAAACTGACAAAAATACAATCATACTTGGAGACCTCAATACACCGCTCACGGCTCTAGATCGGTCATCCAAACGGAGAATCAATAAAGATATATTAGCCTTAAATGAAATACTAGAACACCTGGATATGATAGACATCTACAGTACACTTCATCCCAAAGCGACAGAGTATACATTTTTCTCTAGTGTACATGGAACATTCTCTCAAGAACTGACCATATGTTGGGTCACAAAAACAACATCAGCAAATTCAGAAAAACTGAAATTGTACCAAGCATATTTTCTGATCATAAAGCCTTGAAACTAGAATTCAACTGCAAAAAAGAGGGGGGAAAACCCACAAAAATGTGGAAACTAAACAACATACTTCTAAAAAATGAATGGGTCAAAGAAGAAATAAGTGCAGAGATCAAAAGATATATACAGGCCCTGGCCGGTTGGCTCAGTGGTAGAGCGTCGGCCTGGCATGTGGGGGACCCGGGTTCGATTCCCGGCCAGGGCACATAGGAGAAGCGCCCATTTGCTTCTCCACCCCCACCCCCTCCTTCCTCTCTGTCTCTCTCTTCCCCTCCCGCAGCCAAGGCACCATTGGAGCAAAGATGGCCCGGGCACTGGGGATGGCTCTGTGGCCTCTGCCTCAGGCGCTAGAGTGGCTCTGGTCGCAACATGGTGACGCCCAGGATGGGCAGAGCATCGCCCCCTTTGGGCAGAGCGTCGCCCCATGGTGGGCGTGCCGGGTGGATCCCGGTCGGGCACATGCGGGAGTCTGACTGTCTCTCTCTGTTTCCAGCTTCAGAAAAATGCAAAAAAAGAAAAAAAAAAAAAAGATATAGCAATAGTAACTATATATACACTCAACATCAGAATACCTAATCATATTATGCAAATACTATCAGATCAGAAAGGAAAAAAACAGACAACAATGTAGTAGTAGAGGACTTTAATGCCTTACTTTCAATAATGAATAGATCATCCAGACAGAAAACTAACAAAGAAACGTAGGACTTAAAGCATTCTTTAGACCAAATAATATAAACAGAAGATTATATCAATCAGCAACAGAAACACATTCTTCTCAAGCACATATGAAACACTCTCTAGGACAGGGGTCCCCAAACTTTTTACACAGGGGGCCAGTTCACTGTCCCTCAGACCACTGGAGGGCCGGACTATAAAAAAACCTATGAACAAATCCCTATGCACACTGTACATATTTTATTTTAAAGTAAAACAAAACAAAACGGGAACAAATACAATATTTAAAATAAAGAACAAGTAAATTTAAATCAACAAACTGACCAGTATTTCAATGGGAACTATGCTCCTCTCACTGACTACCAATGAAAGAGGTGCCCCTTCCGGAAGTGTGGTGGGGGCCGGATAAATGGCCTCAGGGGGCCGCATGCGGCCCGCGGGCCGTAATTTGGGGACCCCTGCTCTAGGACATATCACATGATAAATTACAAACCAAGTCTCAGCAAATTGAAGAAGACTGAAATCATACCAAGTATTTTTTCCAATCACAAGGATATGAAAACTAGAAATCAGTAAAGGAAGAAAGCTAAAAAATTCACAAATATGTGGAGACTAATAAACATGTCCCTAAATAACCAATGTGTCAAAGAAGAAATCAAAAGAAATATCAAAAATATCTTGAAACAAATGAATATGGAATCACAGCGTATCAAAACATATGGGATGCTATAAAAGCAGTTCTAAGAGGGAAGTTCATAGCAAAAAATGCCTATTAAAAAGCAAGAAAGATCTCAAATAAACAACCTTACTTTATACCTCAAGGAACTAAAAAAAGAAGAAAGTCCAACAAAGTCACTAAAGCAAGAAAGTATAGTAAGTACTCCCTTAATATCAGTAAGTTCTGCCACTTTAAGTGAAATGATATATAATGAAAACAGTTTTACTACAGGCTAATTGATATAAACAAAAGTTAGGTTCACTTAAACAACACTGAAGAAAATGACACTATTCAAGGACCTGTGTTAACAAAAATCAGAGACCAGAAAAATAATAGAAAAATGTCAGAAGAAAGAGATTTCAAATAAATAAAATCAGAAATCAAAGCAAAGACATTACAACTGATACCACAGAAATAAAAAGGATCATGAAAGACTACTATGAACAATTATATGCCAACAAACTGGATAACCCAGAAGAAATAAAGTTCTAGAAATATACAACCTACCAAGACAGGATCATGAAGAAATAGAAACGCTGAACAAACCAATAACGAGGAAGGAGATCCAATTGGTAATCAAAAGCCTCCCAGCACATAAAAGCCCAAGACCAGATGGTTTCACGGGTAAATTCTACCAAACATTTGAAGAATTAATGCCAATCCTGAAACTTCCAAAACCCAAAGAGGAGGAAACACTCCCAAACTCATTTAATAAGGCTGTAATTACCTTGACAACAAAGCTAGATAAGAACACCCACCACAGGGAAGACCAATATCCCTAATGAATATAGAGGCAAAACACTCAACAAAATATCAGCAAACCAAATTCAACAGTACATTAAAGCAGTGGTCCCCAACACCCGGGCCACGGACCGGTACCGGTCCGTGGGCCATTTGGTACTGGTTCACAGAGAAAGAATAAATAACTTACACTATTTCCGTTTTATTTATATTTAAGTCTGAACAATGTTTTATTTTTAAAAAATGACCAGATTCCCTCTGTTACATCCGTCTAAGACTCATTCTTGATGCTTGTCTCGGTCATGTGATACATTTATCCATCCCACCCTAAAGGCCAGTCCGTGGCCCAAAAAAGGTTGAGGACTACTGCATTAAAGGATCATTCAACATGAACAAGTAGAATTTATCCCTGGGATGAAAGGATAATTCAACAAATGCAAAGCAATAAATGAGATTCACCAGATTAACAGAATAAAAGGTAAAAATAATGATTATTACAACAGGAACAGAAAGATCATTTAACAAAATACAACATTCTTTCATGATTAAAAAAAACCTCAACAAAGAGCACAGAAGGCATATATTTCAACATAGTAAAGGCCTTATGTGACAAATGCAAAGCCAACAGCATACTCAACAGTGAAAGGTTGAAAGCTTTTCTTTAAGATCATGAACAAGGCAAGGATGCCTATAATCACTACTCCTATTCAATAGAGTACTGGGACTATTAAACCAGTACAATCAGGCAAAAAATATAAATAAATAAAAGACATCCAAACAGGAAAAAAAGTAAAACTGCTTTCAGATGATACAATTTTATACAGAGAAAATCTAACGACTCTACCAAAAAACTGCTAGAACTAATGAACAAACTCAGTAAAGTTGCAGAAAATAAAAATATACAGAAGACAGTTGTGTTTCTATACATTAACAACAAAACATCTGGAATAAAATAAGGTATTTTGCATCAAAAATAACACAACAGCATCAACAATCAAATAGGAAGAAATTTAACCAAAGACATAGAAGACTCACCAATGAAAACTACAAGCCTTTGATGAAAGGCATTGAAGAAGACGAAACAAATGGAAAAATACCCCGTGTTCATGAATTGGAAGAATGAATATCGTTAAAATGTCCATATTATCCAAAGCCATTCTACAGATTCAATGTAAACCCTATCAAAATTCCAGTGCCATTTTTCACCGAAACAGAAAATCAATCTTAAAATCTGTATGGAGTCACAGAAGACCCTGGATACCCAAAACAATCTTGAAAAGAATAAAGCCACAGGCATCACACTTCCTAATTTCAACTAAACTACAATAATTAAACAGTAGGGTATTGGCATAAAAATAGACACATAGAACAATGGAATGGAATCAAGAGCCTAGGGGGGAAAAAAACCCACATATACAGGATGGGGCAAAAGTAGGTTTACAGTTGTGAGTATGCAAAATACAGAATTTATTCTTGTATTATTATTTATTGTATTATTTACATATGAACTGTAAACCTACTTTTGCCTCACTCTGCATGATCAACTAATATTTGATAAGATAACCTAGAATAGGTCATGGCTGGTTTGCTCAGTGGATAGAGTGCCAGTCTGGCATATGGACATCCTGGGTTCGATTCCCAGTCAGGGCACACAAGAGAGGCAACCATCGGCTTCTCTCCCCTCCCTCTTCCTCTCGCAGTCAGTGGCTCAAATGGTTCAAGCATCGACCCCAGGCGGTGAGGATAGCTCTTTGGTCCCAGTTCAGCCTTAGGCACTAAAAATAGCTTGGTTAATTTGAGCATCAGCCCCAGGCAGGGGTTGCCAGGTGGATCCCAGTCAGGCACATGTGGGAGTCTGTCTTACTACCTCCCCTCCACTCACTTAAAAAAAAAAAAGTAGGACTACATCACACTAAAAAGTTTCTGCACAGCAAAGAGAAGCATCAACAAAATAAAAAGCAACTCATGGAATAGGAGAAATATTTACAAATCATAAAAGGTGTGAATATCCAAAATATATAAAGAACTCATAGAAATCAACAGCAAAAAAACAAACAACCCAATTAAAAAATAGTTCCTCTGAATATTCAAAGGATATGAATAGACAGTTTTCCAAAGAAAACATACAAATGGCCAACAGATGAATAAAAAAGTGCTCAAAATCACTAATCATTAGGGAAATGCAAATCAAATCACAATAAGATGTCCAATCACATCTCTTAGAAATGGCATCAGTATCAAGTGTTGGCATAAGTGTGAAGAAAAAGGAACCCTTTTGCACTGTTGGTGGGAATGTAAATTGATAGAGCCATCATCAGGGAGATAGTCTGAAGGTTCCTCAAAAAATTAAAAATAGAACTACCATATGAAATAGCAATCCCACTCTGGGTATATAGCAAAAATAAATGAAAACAGGATACCAAACAAATACCTGCACTCCCATGTTCATTGCAGCATTTTTTTAAAGACTTTATTTATTCATTTTAGAAAGGAGAGAGAGAGAAAGAGAAAGAGAGAGAGAGAGAGAGAGAGAGAGAGAAGGGAAGGGAGGAGCAGGAAGCATCAACTCCCATATGTGCCTTAATCAGGCAAGCCCAGGGCCCCAAACCGGCAACCTCAGCGTTCCAGGTCAAGGCTCTATCCACTGTACCATCATAGGTCAGGCCCATTGCAGCATTATTTTTTTAACTAAATGTATCAGGGGTGACACTGGTTAATAAAATTATATAATTTTCTGGTGTACAATTCTATAATAAATCAGCTAACATAATTCTGATCTCCTTCTATCACCATATGTTTTATCTTCTCCATCCTATCCCCACCCCCCTTATTCTCTGGAAACGACCATCCTAGTGTCCATGTCTATGAATTTGTTTTGTTTGTTGCTTTCTGTTTTGTATCCCACATGTGAACGAAATCATATGATTTTTGCCTAACCAAAAAAAATTTTTTTAAATCATATGGTTTTTGTCCTTTTTCATCTGATTTATTTCACTTAGTATGATACTCTCAAGATCCATCCATGTTGTCTCAAATGACAATATTTCATAATTCTTTTAGTGTATTATTTTCTATACAAACAACTGCAAACCTACTTTTGACCCACCATGTATGTACATCTTCTTTATCCAATCACCTGTTAAAGAACATTTAAGTTGCTTCCATGTTTTAGCTGTTGTGAATAATGCTCACTGCAACAACAGCCAATACATAGATACAATGTAAGTATGTCAACAATTGAGTAAATAAAAAAGATACCATTCATTCATATACACACATACAAATATTATGCAACCATGAGAAAGAAAGAAATCCTGTGACTTGCAACAATTTGAATAAATTTTGAGTATGCCAAGTCAAGTCAGTCAGATAAAGAAAAACAAACATTGTTTGACAGCACTTATATGTGAAATCTAAAACTCAAATGGAATGGGTAAACTCTAAAACTCAAACTCAGATCCTGGATGGGCAGCTCAGTTGGGTAGAGCATTGCCTCAACATGTTCCATCCCTGGTCAGGGCACATATAAGAATCAACCAATGACGGCATAAATAAGTGGAACAAGTCAATGTTTCTCTCTCTCTCTCTCCCTTCCTCTCTCTCTCTTAAAAAAAAGGGGGGGGGGGGGTGAGCAATAAAAGAACCAAACACAGAGAAACAAAGAAGAGTGGTGGTTACTAGGGGCTGGACGTGAGTGAAATGGGAAGCTAATGATCACAGGTTGCAAACTTCAGTTATCAAACTAATGAGTTCTGGGGATCTAATATATGGCAGATTATAGCTACTAATACTGTATTATATACTTAGAAGTTGCTCCAACAGGAAATCTTAAATGTCCTTCCACAAAATATAAATGACAAGTATGTGAAAGGATAAAGGTAAATAGCTAGTGCTATGACAATAACCATTTTGCCATATGTAAATATATCAAATCAACAAGTTGTATATCTTAAATTTACATAATGTTATGTAATGTATGTAATTTATTTAATGTTATGTAAAGCTGGGGGGGGAGAACCTGGCTTGCATAAATTTATAAACTTAAGGAATGGGGGAAAAATATCTAAATTTAAGTTGCAATCCTGAGAGCAGTCTGTTAGTTTTCAAATTTTGCACATCTTAAATAATTCGTTTCTCCCTGCATCCACAACCACTTACGTATTGAGACTCCCACAGATGCTGCTGCCAGTCCGTGCAGTGAAAACTTTGCTAAGCATAAGTTGCGGAGGAGAACTATGAAAAAAAGAGAGGGAAAGAAAAAGATCAAAACTAAAACACAAGAACCTTTTTAATTTATTATAAATAAAAATGTATAATTCACCGAGATTTCATAGCAGAGTCACAACAGCCATGAAGCAGCATTGAACCCATAGAACATCATACAGTAATCTGACATGCTCAATCTGAGTGAAGACTGTATGAAAATCTTTTATCTTAAAAAATATTAACTATTCTACTGAATGGATTCATTGAGAAAACATAAAAAAAAATCCCTTACCGGATCTGATGAATTTTTAAGGTGGATCCTTTGTAGCTCATTGCTACTGAGCCAAACATCATCTCCCCAAGCATATTGGCATCAGAAGAGCACCGAGAACCCTAAACAATAACCAAACATGAATAAGATTGTAGAATTTAAAACCTTATGACCATTTCAAATACTGCTTTTTAAAAAAATTCCAGCCCTGCCTGGCAGGCTCACTGATAGAGCATCAGATCGGTGTGTGGATGTCCCGGGTTTGATTCCTGGTCAGGGCACACAGGAGAAGCAACCATCTGCTTCTCTACCCCTTCCCCTTCTCTCTCTCTCTCTCTCTCTCTTTCCCTCCTGCAGCCATGGCTCAATTGACTTGATCAAACTGTCCTAGGGCACTGAGGATGGCTCCATGGCCTCTGCCTCAGATGCTAAAAAATGGCTCCAGTTGCAACTAAGCAAGGGCCCCAGATGGGCAGAGCATCACGCCCTAGTGGGCTTGCCGGGTGGATCTCGGTTGGGGCGGATGTGGAGTGTCTTTCTCTGCCTCTCCTCCTCTCACTAAAAACAAAACAAAACAAAACAAAATTCCTTTGCTGTAGTTAGTCTATATAATGTTTTTAAAAAACTGATTCTACACTGTTTTGCAGCTTTTCTTCATTTCACAGTGTCCTATAGATCTAAACATAATGTTAGACATGGATAGCATTCTACTGTATGAAAATGCCAGTTTATCAAGCCAGCTCCCTTTACTGATGAATACTTAGGTCACTTCCAGGTTTTTGCTATTAGAAGTAATGCTCAAGTGAGCATGAGTGATCTTTTGTATATGCAATGCTTCCCCACGACACATTATCTTTAAACTTCTTCCTCTATCTAGGGATAACAAGAAGTAGAATTCATAAAATTTTGTACAGTAACTTTTCCCGCTCCTACTGTGCAAAATAGGCATTCATAAGTGGTATAATTTGTGCCTATTTTGTGTTTTATAAAAAAGGACTTATTTGAAACATCAGAATATCTTGTTTTCAAAAAACTGATCAAAAAGTTATTCCTTTCCATTATGCTTTAACTGTCTTCACAGGAGTCAGAAAAAAAGCTAAAAATTGAATTCATTCAATTGGCTACTATACAGATATTGTGGCAAACATCACTACTTACCTACCAACCATATTATTCCTTATATAATATTTTAATGTGACATAACCTATAACAAAGGCGATAATTAAGAAAGTGTTATTATTTTTAATGCTTTATTGTTTAAAGGCCCTTATTTGAAAGGTCAATTCTTTGCAAGTACTCATTGCTAAAAGCTAATTTATAATAATCGATGTATATCAAAGGTAATGTTCTAGTTACTTGAAATTGCATTTTATCAACTGTAGTATCTGTTACAATAATACAATGCCTTCTTGCTAAAAAAGCAGATTTCCAGGACTATACTAAACCTATCACAATATCCAGTATATGACTTGCAAATCTGTGCCTTAAAAAAGAAAATCTTGCGGTAGAGCGTCGGCCCGGCGTGCAGGAGTCCAGGGTTCGATTCCTAGCCAGAGCACACAGGAGAGGCGCCCATTTGCTTCTCCACCCCTCCCCCTCTCCTTCCTCTCTGTCTCTCTCTTCCCCTCCCGCAGCCAAGGCTCCATTGGAGCAAAGATGGCCCGGGCGCTGGGGATGGCTCTGCGGCCTCTGCCTCAGGCGCTAGAGTGGCTCTGGATGCAACAGAGTGAGGCCCCGGAGGGGCAAAGCATCGCCCCCTGGTGGGCGTGCTGGGTGGATCCCGGTCTGGCGCATGCGGGAGTCTGTCTGACTGCCTCCGTTTCCAGCTTCGGAAAAATGAAAAAAAAAAAAAAGAAAATCTTGCACCAGCCGGTTGGCTCAGGATAGAGCCTCAGCACAGCATGTAAAGGTTCCGGGTTTGATGCATAGGAGAGCGACCATCTACTTCTCCCCCGCTTCTCCTCCCCATTCTCTCTCTCTCTTCCCCTCCTGCAGCCATGGCTTGTTGATTCAAGCATATGGGCCCAGGCGCCAATGATGGCTCCATGGAGCCTCCGCCTCAGGCACTAAAAGTAGCTCAGTTGGGAGCATGGTCCCAGATCTAGGCAGAGGATCAGCCCCAGTCGGGGGTTGCTGGGTGGATCTTGGTCAGGTTGCATGCGGGAGTCTGTCTCTGTATCTCCCCTACTCTCACTTTAAAAAAAAAAAGAAAGAAAATATCTAGTAGTTTTGATGCAAAATGAGATTACAATCACTCACTGCTTCAGGGTTAGTAAAAATCTGAATCCATTTGCTAATATTCATTTCTTTTTTATTTCATTGATTTGAAAGAGAGAGGAAGAAAGGAGAAAGGGAGAAAAGCACCAGCTTGCCATTCCACTTAGTTGTTCCATTTAACTATATAATCACTGGTTCCTTCTTGCACATGCCCTGACCAGGGATCAAACCCACAACCTTGATGCGTTTGGACAATGCTTTTATCCACTGAGCAACTCGGCCAGGGCTGCTAATATTCATTTTTAACTGCATAATATTAGAAAGAAAAGCAAGTTTGCACAATTGGTCAAATTAGAAAACATGCAAATTGGCACACATAATAATGTTAAATAGCACAGCACTAATAAGAACTCGTTAAGGTATCATGCTAAAAAAAGTGAAAGAGGGCCCTGGCCGGTTGGCTCAGCGGTAGAGCGTCGGCCTAGCGTGCGGAGGACCCGGGTTCGATTCCCGGCCAGGGCACATAGGAGAAGCGCCCATTTGCTTCTCCACCCCTCCGCCGCGCCTTCCTCTCTGTCTCTCTCTTCCCCTCCCGCAGCCAAGGCTCCATTGGAGCAAAGATGGCCCGGGCGCTGGGGATGGCTCTGTGGCCTCTGCCCCAGGCGCTAGAGTGGCTCTGGTCGCAATATGGCGACGCCCAGGATGGTCGCAACATGGCGACACCCAGGATGGGCAGAGCATCGCCCCCTGGTGGGCAGAGCGTCGCCCCATGGTGGGCGTGCCGGGTGGATCCCGGTCGGGCGCATGCGGGAGTCTGTCTGACTGTCTCTCCCTGTTTCCAGCTTCAGAAAAGAAAATGCAAAAAAAAAAAAAAAAAAAAAAAAAAAAGTGAAAGAGGAATAGAGAAGGGCAGGAGGAACTGTGTAGTATCCCCTAATATCTGGAGCTATATCTGGAGTTTAATAACTTCCAAGTTCTTTCACATATTACTGTCACACTGATCTGGTATTAGGGCCAATTTCCACCCAAACACAATTACCTAATTACAAACACTTTAAAAGGCCAGAATTCCATTTTAGTACTGCTAAATATAAAATACTTTATTCATTCGTGCAAGCTTGGTTGACACAAATAAATTCACATTTGCTTAGTATGATACCAAATACTGATTGTACATAAAATACAGCAAAAATATAGAGAAGTTGCTATGTAGTTAAATAAAAATGAACAAGTCTGTGTATATTTCCAATCACACTGCCAAACTATAGCTGAACTGTGTAATTATTTTATATTTACCTTCAAGTTTCAATAATTTAAAAGTATATAAAATAAGAAATTATTCTGGTAGCCTAAAAAAGCAGAAGTAGAAAATAAAAGGTGGAGAATATATATCCCTGCTACCTATGCCCACAGTTCTCTGTACTTCCCCCAACCTAATATTTATCCAAGTACATAAGTTATTTGTTTAATTATCTTCCTCCCCAGCTACAATTAGCTCTAGGAGTGTAAAAATAGTTCATTTTATATCCCCAGTCCCTCAAATAGTGCACAACATACTGACTGTAGATATTAAAAAATATTTACAAATGAATAAATAAAGACATCAGTGATCTTACCTGGTACTTAGGACATTGTTCTTTTACATCAGAAGATGAAGTAATAGAACTATCTAAAGAAGAAGAGCTGTCTCCTCCAGGTTTCAGCTGGCAGCATTTCCCAAAGACTTTAACTTGAGCATCACTACAGAGTTTCTGAAATAGAGATATTATCCCCATTCATACTTGAACTGATTTTTAACCATATATACAGATTTAATTATAACATAAAAACCTTTGAAGCCTGACCTGTGGTGGCGCAGTGGGTAAAATGTCAACCTGGAAACGCTGAGGTTGCTGGTTCAAAACCCTGGGCTTGCCTGGTCAAAAAGCACATATGGGAGTTGATGCTTTCTGCTCCTCCCCCCCCCTCTCCCCCCTCTCTATAATGAATAAATAAAATCTTTAAAAAAAAAAAAAACCTTTGAAAAATCAAGGGTAAAATTCACTTTAATACAATGACTACTTTTATTTTACCAAGTTCTTTCCAATACTGATTTTTATTCTTTATTTCATAACTGTAAAACTTGTGGAGTTTGCATTATACTTTTCCTACCAACATTATTAAATCATGGGGATTTTCCCTCTATTACTATGGTAAATGTTTATTACACTAATGACTTAACAAATATACTGCAGTTTTCAAATTATTTGGTCTCAAAACCCTTTAATGTTCTTAAAAATTATTGATGGGCCCTGGCCGGTTGGCTCAGCGGTAGAGCGTCGGCCTAGCGTGCGGAGGACCCGGGTTCGATTCCCGGCCAGGGCACACAGGAGAAGCGCCCATTTGCTTCTCCACCCCTCCGCCGCGCTTTCCTCTCTCTCTCTTCCCCTTCCGCAGCCAAGGCTCCATTGGAGCAAAGATGGCCCGGGCGCTGGGGATGGCTCTGTGACCTCTGCCTCAGGCGCTAGAGTGGCTCTGGTCGCAACATGGCGACGCCCAGGATGGGCAGAGCATCGCCCCCTGGTGGGCAGAGCGTCGCCCCCTGGTGGGCGTGCCGGGTGGATCCCGGTCGGGCGCATGCGGGAGTCTGTCTGACTGTCTCTCCCCGTTTCCAGCTTCAGAAAAATGAAAAAAAAAAAAAAAAAAAAAAAAAAAAAAAAATTATTGATGACCACAAAGGCTTTTTATGTAAGTTGTATCTATCAGTATTTTAATTAAACTGAAAAACTTTTAAATACTTATTAAGTCAGTTAAACACACTATACTCACTACAAGTGAACATAAGTAACATTTTATGAGAAAAAAAAATAAAACTTCTTGGAAGACCACTTCAGCCACCAATCACAAGTCCTGGGCCTCCCATACTTCTGACCCATCTACTATAATCAGGGGTTCCCTGACCCCTCTTCTCAGGCTCAATAATTTGCTATAATGGCTCATAGAATTCAGGGAAACACTTTACTTACTATTTCCAGTTTATTATAAAGAATTACTAGAAAGAACATGAATGAGCAGCCAGATGAAAGAGTATACTGAACGAGGTCTGAGTACAGGAGCTTTTATTTTTATTGGATTGGGGTTTGCACCCTCCGGGCATGTGAATGTGTTCACCAACCTGGAAGCATGATTGATGAAATCACTAATCACTGGGTTGTGGAACTGAAACTTTCAACCAGGCCTCACACTGAAGATATCAAGGGGCCCATCAAAATTCATCTCATTACCATAAACTCAAATATAATTAAATGGTGCTTGTTATAAATAAAAAAAAACTTCTGGGGAGAGATGCAGGGGTGGAAGAAGAAATGAAAATGAGTTCTATATTTTACTCTATGTACATATGTATGAATTTAATCTTTTGAAATAAAGCATTTTTAACCATTTTTTATTTTTACTGATTGATTTTAGAGAGACAGAAAGAGGAAGAGGGAGGAAGAGGAAGGAAGTGGGAGAGAGGAAGAGAGGGAGGGAGAGGGAGGGAGAGGAAGAGAGAAAAGAAGGAAGAGGCAGAGGGACAGAGAAAGAGAGAGGAAGAGAGAGGATAGGGAGGGAGAGAGAGAGGAAGGGAGAGGCAAAGGGAGAAGGAGAGGGTGAGGGAAACATTCATTTGTTGTTCCATTTAGTTGTGCACTCATTACTTACTTCCTGTACATGCCCTGACCAGGGATGGAACCCACAACCTTGGTGTTTTGGGATGATGCTCTAACCAACTGAGCAAACCAGCCATGGCCAAATTTTTAATAAGCGTTAACCTTCGGACCACAAGGTTGTGCAGTCTAATGTGAAAGAAAAATATATTTCTACTTTTTCTTAATTCCTCTTCCTCAACAAGTTTGAGCTTTCATGTTTACAATTACCAAACTTGTAATCCACCAAGGTCTGTGATACTCCTAAAAGTATTCCAGTACTTTACCACAGTTACCAGTATGTCCACTCTTCCATGAAAGAGACCATAGGAAAGTTTTCAGAAGTAATTTCATTGACCACAATTTTTGGAAGACCAAAGGCACTGCATTAGAAAACATCTGGTAATTTCATATCATCTCTAACCAAAACTGTAAAGAGAGAGTGTGGTAATGAAAAAACAAAGGCTTTAAAACTAAATAGACTGAATTTAAATCTTGGCTCCTTGGGCAAGTTACTTGACCTCTCTAAGCCTCATATGTTTAATGAGGAGAAAAGCACTACCTAATGGATAGGTTATTATGAACACTTTAAGGGGTATATCCATGTTTGTGTGTCTCTCATTACATACTTTATACATAAATAAATATATATAGTGTCCTATATAGTGTCTAGAACTAGCATATGCTTACTGATTTGCAGTTTAATTATTAGAAAAAATTTAAAAGTAGAGACTAACATAATTGAATGCCTATTCTGGAGTCAGGAACTTCACTAGGAATTTTTCCTTTATAGTATTTCATTTAAACACTCACTAAAAATATTAGTATTTTCAGTATTGATATTCTTGGCCACATCTTAATAACTTTACTACTTACTGATCACCAATAAATGCTAGACCTTTAAGTATATCTTCTATAATACTCAGTGTGGTAGATATTATAACTCAGTTTTACTGATGAGAAACCGGAAGTCCAGAGAAGCCAAGTAACAGAGGTTACAAGAGCTAATAAAGTCTGTGATATACTTAAGAGTCAAAATCCGGTTGGCCTGACAGACCCACTACTGCCAAACACCATCTTATCTGTTAACAAAAGCATTTATGTATGAGTACAGAGCACTAGGGAACAGAGGTGAATAAAACAGACACAACCCTTTTCCTCATGGAACTAACAATCTAATGGGAAATGAGACATTTAACAAATAATTAGACAAATGAAATATCTATTTCAAATATGTTTTTTAAAACTATTAATAATGATATGAGCTTGGCTAACTCACAGGCACTTACTATCTGGTCAGGTACTATTTATTCTGTTGTACATATACTTTACTCTTATTCCTCATAACTCGACAAAGTAGGCAATATTATTATCACCATCTTACAGATGAGAGGTCAAACAACCACCATGTTTAAATGAACTGTCCAAAAGAGGGTCAAGGGATATCAAAGAAGTTACCCCTGATCATTTAATCAAGGACTACAAAAAAAGAAAAAGCATAAGAGGTAAATGAGGAAGACGACTAGAAAGACATTCCAGACTGAGGGAACTATGTATATCCAATCTCTGAAACAGGAGCAACTTGCTAGAGGGAGAAAAGAAACAAACATACATCAGTTCCAACACTGAAGCATAAAAAGCGCGTGTAGAGGTGTACATAAAAGCTCACATACACACACACACACTCTCCCTCCCTTTCTTCTACCAACTTCCAAGCTGTCTAATGTCTTTTCTCTCTCCCACTTTGAATTCATGGCTTTTTTTAAACCAAACAACTTTAGTGGAAGATGGTCTAGAAAGGGGACAGGAATCTGTCATCAGCAACCCTCAGGTAGACACAGGCTTTCTATGAGCACAATTGGAGGGGGGAAAAGGTTTGATTTTCTTTTCTTACTATTTTACTCTTATTCTTAAGGAAAATGATTGATTATTTATTTACTTATTTTATTTAATTTAGTAAGAGGAGGCAGAGAGACAGATTCCTGCATGCGCCCCAACCAGGATCCACCCAGCAAGCCCGCAAGGCAGCAATGCTCTGCCCATCTGGGGCGTTGCTCCATTGCTCAGCAACTGAGCTCTTCTTAGCGCCTAAAGCAGAGGCCAGAGAGCCATCCTCAGCACCTGGGGCCAACTCACTCCAATAGAGCCATGGCTGCAGGAGAAGGAGGTGGAGAGAGAGACAGAAGCAAGAGGGAGAGGGGTGGAGAAGCACATGGGCACCCTTCCTGTGTGCCCTATGAATCAAACCCAGGATCACAGAGCGAACCAGCCAGGTCTGATACTTGTGTGTGTGTGTGTGTGTGTGTGTGTGTGTGTGTGTGTGTGTGTGTGAGAGAGAGAGAGACAGAGACAGAGCGAGTCAGAGAGAGGGACAGATAGGGACAGACAGACAGGAAGGAAAAAGATGAGAAGCATCAATTCTTCGTTGTGGCACCTTAGTTGTTCATTGATTGTTTTCTCATATGTGCCTTAACCGGAGGGGCTCCAGCAGACTGAGTGACTCCTTGCTCAAGCCAGCAACTCTGGGCTCAAGCCAGCAACTTTGGGCTCAAGCCAGTGACCTTAGGTGTCAAGCCAGTGACCCTGGGCTTCAAGCCAGCGACCTTTGGGCTCAAGCCAGCAACCATGGGGTCATGTCTATAATCCCACACTCAAGCTAGCAACCCCACACTAAGCTGATAAGCCTGTGCTCAAACCAGTGACCTCGAGGTTTTGAACCTGGGTCCTCTGTGTCCCAGTATGATGCTTCATTCACTGTGCCACTGCCTGGTTAGGCAAACTGAATATTTTAATGTGTATATCCTACAAAGAAAAACTTCCCCTATACATCCACAATGCAGCCAAAAATTCAGGAAATCATCACAGATACATTCTAATCGTCTAATCTTCAGAGTCCATTAAAATTTGGCCAGTGGTCTAAATTAAACATCCTACAAAAAGCCAAAAGATATAATTCACAATCTTGCATTGCTTCCTTCATAACTTCTAATTAGAAGTTATTATATAGCTATAATTATCTAACCAAATCCCATGTCCTAATGTGATCAAGACTCAACTATGAACACTTGTATAATATTTCAGAGTGAATAAAAAACCCTCACACGTTATAATTTGTATTCACCTTGTCAGAGGTATATGAATTTTCTGATGTACAACTTTATCGTGTGTGTAATGAATGAAGTCTGGAACATGTGAATAATCATGTAACTTCACTGGGAACTTGTGAAATAGCATTGTATCATCATTAAAATAAAAACAATGTCCAGAATAAGGATAGTATCATGTAATCAAATCACACTGGATTCATTTGGCTACAGTGTTCAAAGAAACCATATCTCAATAATTTTTACATTTCAGCTATAAGAAAAATATTCAATCCTTAGACCTTATTAAAAATAAAAATAAATTTTTACAAGCAAAATTTGTTTATTAAAATCATTGAATATATTCAGTTTAATAGGTTTTCCAGTTTGATAGTAATTTTTCAAAGAATATAATGGAGTTCGGAAACATGGTTTGCAAAAGCTATACACTGATCAATAAAATTTTATTTCAGATAATATTTAGGTATGCAAAATATGTTAATTTCTAAAACAAATCAAAGCATTTATGTAATTCACTAGTCATAGAATTTAAAATGTAAAAAATACCCAGAATTTAAAATGTAATAAAATACACAGCTCCTCCATTTACTCCCCAGACTCATTAAATTTACTCTAAATACATTGTGTTTGTTTTGCGTAGAAATACAAAAAAAAAAATTTCTTTATCCTACAAGGTGCTGTTATATTCTTCACAGAGAATTTCTTAATTCAACCAAGTCCAGAAATAAATCATATTTCATTGTGAAATACTGTCTTCCCTACCATCACAGATAAAAGGTACTATATAAAGTGAATTATGATCATCTATCATCTTTACAAGAAAACCATCATGTCTTATTTAAAGGGACTTCAATAAGTTGGGGTTTTTTTTGTATTTTTTCTGAAGTGAGAAGTGGTGGGGGTGGGGGGCAGACAAACAGACTCCCACATGCACCTGACCAGGATCCACCTGGCATGCCCACCAGGGGGTGATGCTCAGCCCCTCTGGGGCATTGCTCCACTGCAATCTGATCCATTCTAGCACCTGAGGTGGAGGCCATGAAGCCATCCTCAGCACCCGGACCAACTTTGCTCCAATGGAGCCTTGGTTGTGGGAGGGAGAGAGACAGAGAGAAAGGAGAGGGGGAAGGAGGAAGCAGATGGGCACTTCTGTGTGTCCTGGCTGGGAATCGAACCTGGGACTTCCACATGCCAGGCCAATGCTCTACCACTGAGCCAACCAGCCTGGGCAATAAATATTTTTATAATGGCAATTTTTTTTTTTTGTATTTTTTCTGAAGCTGGAAACGGGGAGAGACAGTCAGACAGACTCCCGCATGCGCCCGACTGGGATCCACCTAGCACGCCCACCAGGGGCGACGCTCTGCCCCTCCGGGGCGTCGCTCTACCGTGACCAGAGCCACTCTAGCGCCTGGGGCAGAGGCCAAGGAGCCATCCCCAGCGCCCGGGCCATCTTTGCTCCAATGGAGCCTTGGCTGCGGGAGGGGAAGAGAGAGACAGAGAGGAAGGAGGGGGGGGTGGAGAAGCATATGGGCGCTTCTCCTATGTGCCCTGGCCGGGAATCGAACCCGGGTCCCCCACACACCAGGCCGACGCTCTACCGCTGAGCCAACCGGCCAGGGCCTAATGGCAATTTCTTAATCTGATGTAGCTTCAAAGTAAACAAGTTTCATTATTATGATTTTGATTCAATTAATTACACTCAAACTATTTAGTGAGCCTAAATATTACTATTGTCTATGTCTACCTCTATTTGACAACTTTCAAATAAATTATTTTTCAAATCCAAAAATTCAGAATCAAGCTGATATTAAATTACCTAAGAAACTTATAGCTGTTTCCAAATTTAAAAGTGTTAGTTTCTTTTTGGTAAAGGAAACTGAGTAAAATAATTTGGTAAAGCTCACAATCTAAAGTTCTTCACTTATAATTTACGATAACATTATTTTGTCAGTTAAGATAGAACTTTTTCTCAATAAACTTTTTGGTAAGTTATGTGGCCAAATTAGTTTTATAATCCTTATTCTCTTATAGATTGTTTTAAACTAAGAAAAAGAAACAACACGAAAGGTGACTTCAACATTTATCTTATCTATACAAAGACAGGCAGAACAGCAGCAAATTGTCAATGCCCAAACTATCTCAGCATGATATATGGACCCAAAATTTTGTGTAATAAGTTTAAAATTATAATGTATATCCCAAAGTCATTCTTTGTCTATAGAGAACCCACATGATTTGATGTTCAAAGGGCATAAGTACAGTCAAGATGGAAAAAAATCACTTAAAGATCAAACAGCTAGCAACTTGGGAGAAATAATGGGCATTTCAATGTGTTTTGTAGTTTTCAAAAGGAACATATGAAATCTTCATAAAAGTATTTACAGGATTTTTATAATAAACTTCTAAACTGTAATTAAAATTCATCAAAATATGTCCTGAGTACTTAACACATGTGAGGCTATGTGCAGTTTAGGAAAGAAAGGTGGATAGCAGAAAAATTTACTTTGTTTTCTTCCCCAGTCTAAAAACAAATACACAAATCTAGCTATAACATAGAAGTCTATGAAAGATTATTAGCAAAGGACTATAACAATTCTGATGGAGGAGAAAAGAAATATGCCTAGAGGAAGTCAGAAAGGTTTCATAAAATTCTGGTGAGATGAACCCTGAAAGAGGATAAATCCATGTAGGAAGATGACACATAGGATGAAGACATATAAAACAAGGAAGACTAGAGGTATTCACAGCTGTTTTCTAGTTACTGATAAGTCTAGAAAAAAATTAGAAAAGAAGCAAGGTTACAGGAAAATTTGAGAGGAATGAGGAATGAGGAATGAGCGGTTGGTATAAGATTAGAGCCAGTAGACAGATTACTACTGAGACACAGAGAGACAGAGAGGAAACAGACAAGCAGAGGATGCCAAGAGCTGGAGAGGAGAGAGTGAAAAGCAACACTGAGGAGAGACAGTAGAACAAAGATAATTGGTGACATCAACAACAGACATTGAGAAGGAAGAGTAACAGAGACAGAACAGAAAATGACAAAAGAACACATGTGAAGGAGAGTAAAAGGATATTTTGTTGGTGTTGGGTAAAGAGGCTTTGCGAACACTTGCAGGCAAAGAAAAACAGCTAACTGAGAGGGAAGAGGAAGGTATCAGCAGAGAAGACTAATGAGACTAATGAAGCTCCATCCCAGAAAGGGTGGGTAGAATGGGTTCAGAAACGACATGAGGCCAAGACTCACAATGCTGTTTAAAGGATGCCTGGCCTACGGTGGCACAGTGGATAGAGCACTGACCTGGAATGCTGAGGTTGCTGGTTCTAAACCTGGGCTTGCTGGATCAAGCTACATATGATAAAACAATCAATGAACAACTAGAGTGAGGCAACTATGAGTTGATACTTCTCACTCTCCGTCCCTCTCTCTCATCTCTCTGTAAAATCAATAAAAATAAAATCTTAAATAAATAAAAAGAATGCTGAAGAAACTGACAATAAATGGCATTAATTAAGGTAAATAGCGGTAATTGCTGCAATTCAGTGGAACACTATCAAGCACAAAGAAAAACCTCAATAAATATTTGCTAAAAAGTAATCAAAAGAGCATTGATTAACCAATCAATGTCAATCTATCAGCCTCAGCCTAGTTCAGCTGAGCTATCAGCAGAATAATTACAAACACAGGGCAAAAAGACATCTCTTTTGCCACTACCCTTAAATTTCAACAGTTTGCTTTACCATTTATAAGTCTATGACTCTGGCACCTGACCACCGAGATATTCAAACCAAAATGTTGGATTTATCAAATGCTTCCTTCTCCCTCAATCCTGCCCATCTAACTAAACATTCTTCCTATAGTACCCAAAGTAATTTTTTTCATGGTATCTTTAAAATTGAGATATAGGCCCTGGCCGATTGGCTCAGTGGTAGAGCGTCGGCCTGGCGTGCAGAAGTCCCGGGTTCAATTCCCGGCCAGGGCACACAGGAGAAGCGCCCATCTGCTTCTCCACCCCTCCCCCCCTCCTTCCTCTCTGTCTCTCTCCTCCCCTCCCGCAGCCGAGGCTCCATTGCAGCAAAGATGGCCTGGGCGCTGGGGATGGCTCTGTGGCCTCTGCCTCAGGCACTGGAGTGGCTCTGGTCACAACAGAGCGACGCCCCGGAGGGGCAGAGCATCACCCCCTGGTGGGCAGAGCGTCGCCCCCTGGTGGGCGTGCCGGCCTGGTCGGGCGCATGCGAGAGTCTGTCTGACTGTCTCTCCTCGTTTCCAGCTTCAGAAAAATACAAAAAATAAATAAATAAATAAAAATAATAAAATTGAGATATAATTAACATATTATATTAGTTTGGGGTGTACAACATAATGATTTGATATTTGCATATATTGGGAAATGATCTCCACAATAAAAGTCTAGTTAACACTCATCACTGTGTACAGCTACAAAAATTTTTTTCTTCTGATGAGAACTTTCAAGATCTACTCTTTAGAAACTTTCAAATACATATAAATACAGTATGATTAACTCACTATATAGTTCATTATACACCCATGACTTATTTCATAACTGAAAGTTTGTATCTTTTGACCCACTCACCCATTTAACCTACTTCCATGCCCACCTCCAGCAAACACTTGTCTATTCTCTGTATTTATGGGGTCAGTTTTTTTAGATTCCACATTTAAGTGAGATCGTGCATATTTGTCTTTCCCATTTATTTCACCTGTCATAATGCCCTCAAAGCCCATCCATGTTGTTGGAAATAGCAAGATTTCATTTTTTTTTATGGCTGAGTAATATTCTATTGTATCTATGCACCCCATTTTCTTTATATATTCTTCCATCAATGGATTCCTTGGTTACAGCCCTGACTTGTCTACAGTAATAATGCTGCACTGATCATAGCATTCATATATCTTTTCAAGTTAAGTGTTTTTATTTTATCTTTTGCATAAATATTCAAAAGTAAAATTGCTGGATCATCTGGAAGTTACATTTTTAATTTTGTGGGGAACGTCATACTGTTTTCCATTCCCACCAACAGTGCACAAAGATTCCTTCTTCCTTCACATCCTTGCAAACACTTGTCTTCTTAATAATAACCATTCTAAAAGGAGGTGATATCTCATTGTGGTTTTATTTTGCATTGATTAGTGCTCCTGAATATCTTTTCATGTATCTGTTGGCCATCTGTATATCACCTTTGGAAACATGTCTATTCAGATCCTCTGTCCATTTTTTGAATTGGGTTCTATAGTTTTTTTTGTTGTTTTTTTATTACTAGTTGTATGAGTTCTTTATATATTTTGGATATTAACCCCTTATCAGATATATAATTTACAAATTACATTCTCTCATTTACAAATATTTTCTCTCATTCAGCAGGTTGCCTTTTCATTTTGTTGATGGTTTCCTTTGCTTTGCAGAAGCTTTTTACTTTGCCATAATTCCACTTGTTGATTTTTGCTTTTGTTACCTTTGCTTTTGATGTCGAATCCAAAAAAAAAAATCATTGCCAAGAAGTGAAGTCAAGGAGCTTTTTTGCCTATGTTTTCTTCTAGGAGTTTTAAAGTTTCAGGTCTTATATTTAAACCTTTATTTTGAGTTAGTTTGATGTATGGTGTTAGATAGTGGTCCATTTTCATTCTTTTCTATGTGGCTGACCTATTGTCCCAACATTTGGGGAAGAGACTATCCTTTTCCCAATGTATATTCTTTGCCCTCTTGTCATAAACTAATTGATCATACCTGTGTGAGTTTACTTTTAGGCTCTCTACCAAAGTGACATTTTTCAAATGTAAACCAAATCTCCTTTAATGGCTGCCCTCTACATTTAGGGTATAATCTAACTTTCTAACCCATACTTGGAAGGCTCTAAATACACTGGCTCCTGATCCATCTCACTCCAGCTTCACCTCTAGCTACTTTACATATTAATTACCATTATTCCAACTAGAGTTGCCAGCTTTTAGTTCCTTCAATTCACCAGTCTCCTAAGTCACTTTGCAACCTACATTTGCTGGTCCTACTACAAGGAATACTTATCATCTTCTATTCCATGTCTTCAATTTGTTCAGATATCAGCTTGAATTTCACTTTCTCAGTGAGACTTTGCTTAATAGCCCAACACTCAAAATGATGAAAAGTGGGTTCCTTCCTCTGGAATTTAATAAGCATTGTATGTGTTTTGCTTATAATACTTAATCACAATTTAGAATTATTAATCTGTATATTTCTTTGTTCAATGTCTACCTTCTATTAAAAGGTGCCTAATTGCAGAAACCTGAAGATGGCAGCGGAGTAGGTGGACGCACAGACACCCAGTTCTCACCACCAAACTGGAATACAAATCAACTTAGGAAAAATCAGCGTGAAAAACCAACTCTGGACTACAAGAACAGCTCTCAAAAACCAAGGAGCAAAGAAGAAGCCACAACAAACCTGGAAGGGAGCGCCTGAATCTCCCCTGCTTACAGAAACAAAGGGGGGGTGGTGAGGGAGAGAGCCCAGAGGGGATCTCACCCCAGGAAAAAGAGCAGAAAATACTGCTCACAGCCACTTGCCTGGCAACCAGGGAGATAGGTGTGTTGAAGACCAGCTTATCTCCCAAGTTGAAAAGGAAAGAGAGAGAGAGGGACAGACTGTGAGGGGCTAAGCAATGCAGGAGACGATCTAAAAAAAGCTAACTCATCCGTGCTGGAGGTGGCCATAGCTAGAGGAGGGACTGATCCTTCCCCACAAAACAGTACTGAATCGCTTCCAGATCAGAGATCTCCAGACATCTCTCCAGCTCCAATCAGCGCAACAAGACACAGCTGAAAACAAGAAGTGCGGAGGAGGGGCAGCAACTCAGGTCTCCATGGAGATCTGAGATACACCTCCCCCTACTGAAGCTGAGAAAACACCCTGCCCCCAGAGAGATTAGTTGGTGAAAGAGGTCTTCAGAGTCTCAGGTTACACCCACCACATGCCTGGATACAGTTTCAAGGAAGCCCCCTGCTGAGATCAGTAAACAAGACTATCATCTGTTAAGAAAAGAAACAAATCAAGACTTCAAAGCGGCCCAAATCCGAAAGTGGATTACAAATAATGGCTGATACCAACCCAAGAAGACTAGAAATAACACAACTGAACACTGGAGGCAGACAACACCAAGCCTAGATTCAACCAACTCTACAAAGAAAACACAGACAATGAGAAGACAAAAAAGTGCAATCCAAATGAAACCTTCAGGAGATGAACTGAGTAATATGGAAATAATCAAACTTCCAGATGCGAAGTTCAAAATAAAGATTGTAAGGATGCTTAGGGATCTTAGAACAACAATGGATGGTCATTATGAACACCTAAATAAAGAAATAGCAAGTATACAAAAGAATCAGTCGGAGATGACAAATACAATATCAGAAATAAAGACCACAATGGAAGGAATTAAAAAAAGGATAGATATAGCTGAGGATCGAATCAGCGAGTTGGAGGACAACTGGAATGAAGGCATGAAAGCAGAGAAGAAAAAAGGAGAGACTCAAAAAGTCTGAGGAAACACTTAGAGAGCTCTGTGACAACATGAAGAGAAATAACACCCGCATCATAGGAGTTCCTAAAGAAGAAGAGAAAGAACAAGGGATAGAGACTTTGTTCAATCATATCATAGCTGAAAACTTCCCTAAATTAATGCAACAGAAACTCTCACAAGTTCAAGAAGCACAGAGGAATCCATTAAAGAGAAACCCAAAGAAACCTACACCAAAAAACATCATAATTAAAATACCAAAGCTAAGCGATAAAGAGAAAATATTAAAAGCTGCAAGAGAAAAAAAAGCTATCACCTACAAAGGAGCCCCCATAAAGATGACATCCGACTTCTCAACAGAAATACTTGAGGCCAGAAGGGAATGGCAAGAAATATTCAAAGTAATGCAGAACAAGAACCTACAACCAAGACTACTTTATCCAGCAAGGCTATCATTTAAAATCAAAGGAGAAATAAAAAGCTTCCCAGACAAAAAACAACTCAAGGAATTCATTACAACCAAACCAATGCTGCAAGAAATGTTAAGGGGCCTGTTCTAAATAAATGAAAGTGGGAAAAAATATAGCAAAAGAGGAATAAAGCTTTAAAGAATAAAATGGCAATAAACAACTACATATCAATAATAACCTTAAATGTAAATGGATTAAATGACCCAATCAAAAGACATAGGGTAGCTGCGTGGATAAGAAAACAGGACCCGTACATATGCCGTCTACAAGAGACACATCTTAAAACAAAAGAAAGACATAAATTGAAGGTAAAAGGATGGAAAAAACATTTCATGCAAATGGAAATGAAAAAAAGCTGGGGTAGCAATACTTTTATCAGACAAATGGACTTTAAAACAAAGGATATAGTAAGAGATAAAGAAGGCCACTACATAATGATAAAGGGAGTAATCCAACAGGAAGATATAACTATTATAAATATCTATGCACCTAATATAGGAGCACCTAAATATATATAGCAGACTTTGATGAATTTAAAGGACAAGATCAACAGCAATACTATAATAGTAGGGGATTTCAATACCCCACTAACATCACTAGATAGATCCTCAAGAAAGAAAATTAACAAAGAAACAGCATAATTATTGGACACACTAGATCAACTTGATGTAATAGATATCTTCAGAACCTTTCACCCTAAAGCAGCAGAATATACATTCTTTTAAGTGCTCATGGTACATTCTCTAGGATAGACCACGTTAGGGCACAAAAGTGGTCTCAACAGCCTGACCTGTGGTGGCACAGTGGATAAAGTGTCAACCTGGAAACGCTGAGGTTGCCGGTACAAAACCCTGGGCTTGCCTGGTCAAGGCACATATGGGAGTGGATGCTTTCTGCTCCTCCCCCCTTCTCTCTCTCTCTCTCTAATGAATAAATTTTAAAAATCTAAAAAAAAAAAAAAAAAAGTGGTCTCAACAAATTTAAGAAGATTGAAATCATATCAAGCACTTTCTCTGATCACAACGGCATGAAACTAGTAATGAACCACAACAGAAAAGCTCAAAAATTCTCAAACACATGGAAACTAAATAGCAGGTTATTAAATAATGAATGGATTAAGAATGAAATCAAAAAATAAATTTTTAAAAATCCTAGAAAATAATGACAATTAGCATACAACAACTCAAAATTTATGGGACACAGCAAAAGCAGTACTGAGAGGGAAGTTCATAGCACTACAGGCACACTTTAAGAAGCTAGAAAAAGCTCAAATAAACCTAACCCTGCATCTAAAAGAACTAGAAAAAGAACAGCAAGTAAAGCCCAAATGTAGTAGAAGGAAGTAAATAATAAAGATCAGAGCAGAAATAAATGACATAGAGGCTAAAGAAACAATACAGAGGATCAATGAAACTAGGAGCTGGTTCTTTCGAAAGGTAAACAAGACTGATGAACCTTTAACTAGAATCACCAAGAAAAAGAGAGAGGATTCAAATAAATAAAATTAGAAATGAGAGTGGAGAAATAACTGACACAACAGAAATACAAAATATTGTAAGAAAATACTATGAAGAACTGTATACCAAAAAACTAGACAACCCAGATAAAATGGACAAATTCCTTGAAACATACAATCTTCCAAATATCAATCTGGAAGAATCAGAAAACCTAAACAGACCGATTACACCAAATGAGATCAAAACAGTTATCAAAAAACTCCCAACAAAGAAAAGTCCGGGGCCTGATGGCTTCACAAGTGAATTCTACCAAATATTCAAAGAAGAACTAACTCCTATCCTTCTCAAACTATTTCAAAAAATTCAAGAGGAAGGAAGACTTCCAAGCTCCTTTTATGAGGCGAGCATAATTCTGATTCCAAAACCAGGCAAAGACAACACAAAGAAAGAAAATTACAGGCCAATAGCTCTGATGAATATATTGATAGATGCTAAAATCCTCAACAACATATTAGCAAACCGGATCCAACAATATATGGAAAAAATCATACACCATGATCAAGTGGGATTTATTCTGGGGAGGCAAGGCTGGTACAATATTCGTAAATCAATCAATGTGATTCATCACATAAACAAAAAGAAGGAGAAAAACCATATGATAATTTCAATAGATGCAGAAAAAGCATTTGATAAAATCCAGCACCCATTCATGATGAAAACTCTCAGCAAAGTGGAAATAAAGGGAACATACCTCAACATGATAAAAGCCATCTATGACAAACCCACAGCCAACATCATACTCAATGGGCAAAAATTAAAAGCAATCCCCTTAAGATCAGGAACAAGGCAGGGGTGCCCCCCTTTCACAACTCTTATTTAGCATAGTCCTAGAAGTCCTAGCCACAGCAATCAGACAAGAACAAGAAATAAAGTGCATTCAAGTTGGAAAAGAAGAAGTAAAACTATCATTATTTGCAGGTGATATGATATTGTATATAGAAAACCCTAAAGTCTCAGTCAAAAAACTACTGGACCTGATAAATGAATTCAGCAAAGTGGCAGGATATAAAATCAATACTCAGAAATCAGAGGCATTTTTATACACCAACAATGAACAGTCAGAAAGAGAAATTAAGGAAACAATCCCCTTTACTATTACAACCAAAAAAATAAAGTAACTAGGAGTAAACTTAACCAAGGAAACTAAAGACTTGTACTCAGAAAATTACAAAGCATTGATAAAAGAAATCAAGGAAGATACAAACAAGTGGAAGCATATACCGTGCTCATGGTTAGGAAGAATAAACATCATTAAAATGTCTATATTACCCAAAGCAATCTATAAATTCAACGCAATACCAATTAAAATATCAATGACATACTTCAAAGATATAGATCACATATTCCAAAAATTTATATGGAACCAAAAGAGAACACGAATAGCCTCAGCAATCTTAAAAAAGAAGAATAAAGTGGGAGGTATCACACTTTCTGATATCAAGTTATACTACAAGGCCATTGTACTCAAAACAGCTTGGTAATGGCATAAGAACAGGTATATAGATCAATAGAACAGAACAGAGAACCCAGAAATACACCCACAGTTCTATGGACAACTGATATTTGACAAAGGAGGTAAGGAAATACAATGGAGTAAAGACAGCCTCTTTAACAAATGGTGTTTGGAAAATTGGACAGCTACTTGCAAAGAAATGAAACTAGATCACCAGCTTACACCACTCACAAAAATAAACTCAAAATGGATAAAAGACTTAAATGTAGGCCGTGAAACCATAAGCATCTTAGAAGAAAACATAGGCAGTAAGCTCTCCAACATCTCTTGGAGCAATATATTGGGTTGGGGAATAAGTTCGTAGCATTTTTACCGAAGACTTTTATTTAAACAAAAAACAATAATTTTATCAATAAGTTAATCAATTATATATTTGCCGTTGCTGTTTACAACCTCTTCCCACCTCTCTACCAATTTGTTGATGCCATTCCATCAAAAATCGCCTGGTCTGGTGTCAAAGAAGTTGTTGAGCCAGTTTTTAAGGACCTCTTTGTTATCGAAGGTAACACCCTTCATATGGTTTGACAGGGAGCGGAAAAGATGGTAATCGGTCGGTGCAAGGTCCAGAGAATAAGGCGGATGCTGAAGGACCTCCCATTCGAGCTCTTGGAGTGTGGCTTTGACGACTTGTGCAACATGGGGCCTGGCATTGTCGTGAAGGAGTATGGTTTGACCATGTCGATCAGGTCTTTTCAGTCGAATAGCCTCATTCACGAGGTGTAGCTGGGCAATGTAGAGCTCCTTGTTGACCGTGGCTTCTTTTCTTTTTTTTTTTTTTTTTTTTTTTTTTTTTTTGTATTTTTCTGAAGCTGGAAACGGGGAGAGACAGTCAGACAGACTCCCGCATGCGCCCGACCGGGATCCACCCGGCACGCCCACCAGGGGCGATGCTCTGCCGCGACCAGAGCCACTCTAGCGTCTGGGGCAGAGGCCAAGGAGCCATCCCCAGCGCCCGGGCCATCTTTGCTCCAATGGAGCCTCGGCTGCAGGACGGGAAGAGAGAGACAGAGAGGAAGGAGGGGGGGGTGGAGAAGCAAATGGGTGCTTCTCCTATGTGCCCTGGCCGGGAATCGAACCCAGGTCCCCCGCACGCCAGGCCGACGCTCTACCGCTGAGCCAACCGGCCAGGGCACGTGGCTTCTTTTCAAGCATTTCCCAGTTCTTCATCGAATTCAGAAGGCCTTCCGCTGCGGCACGTGTCATCGATGTCAAAGTCGCCATTTTTGAACTTTGCAAACCATTTCCATGCTGTAGACTCGCCTATGACACCTTCTCCATACACTTCACAAATGTCCCGGGCTGCTTCGGCAGCTTTTTGACCTCGATGAAAAGCAAAGAAGAGCAGGTGTCGAAAATGTTGATTTTTGCCTCCTGGGTATTCCATTTCTAAGCCTCAAAACTAATAAAAAATTAAATAACTCAAAAATACAATTAACATAGTTTTGTAGAGCAGAAAGAGTTTTATCAAATGAATACTTACCCTTTGCCAAACAGCAAACAAATCGTTGTAAAATAAAAGAAAATATAAAAACGCTACGAACATATTCCCCAACCCAATATTTGCTGATTTATCTCCACGGGGAAGTGAAATAAAAGACAGGATAAGCAAATGGGACTATATCAAACTAAAAAGCTTTTGCACAGCTAAAGACAATAAGAACAGAATAAAAAGACAAACTACACAATGGGAGAACATATTTGACAATACGTCTGATAAGGGGTTAATAAACAAAATTTATAAAGAACTTGTAAATCTCAACACCAGGAAGACAAACAATCCAATCCAAAAATGGGAAAAAGACATGAATAGACACTTTTCCAAAGAGGACGTACAGATGGCCAATAGGCATATGAAAAAATGCTCAACATCACTAATCATTAGAGAAATGCAAATTAAAACCACAATGAGATATCACCTCACACCAGCCAGAATGGCGCTCATTAACAAAACAACACAGAATAAGTGCTGGCGAGGATGTGGAGAAAAGGGAACCCTCCTGCACTGCTGGTGGGAATGCAGACTGGTGCAGCCACTGTGGAAAACAGTATGGAGATTCCTCATAAAACTGAAAATCGAGCTGCCTTTTGACCCAGCTATCCCACTCTTGGGAGTATACCCCAAGAACACCATAGAACGGCTCCAAAGAGAAATGCACCCTCATGTTTGTGGCAGCATTGTTCACAATAGCGAAGATCTGGAAACAGCCCAAGTGTCCCTCAGAGGACGAGTGGATTAAAAAGCTTTGGTACATATATACTATGAAATACTACTCAGCCATAAGAAATGATGACATCAGATCATTTACAATAACATGGATGGACCTTGATACCATTATATGGAGTGAAATAAGTAAATCAGAAAAAACTAAGAACTATATGAATCCATACATAGATGGGACATAAAAATGAGACTCAGAGACATGAACAAGAACGTGATGGCAACGGGGGTCGGGGGTGGGGTGGGGGGAGGGGGGATGGGGCGAGGAAGGAGAGAGGGGGTGGGGGAGGGGAGGGGCACAAAGAAAACCAGATAGAAGGTGACAGAAGACAATTTGACTCTGGGTGAGGGGTATA
Organism: Saccopteryx leptura; assembly: GCF_036850995.1. Classification (NCBI taxonomy): domain Eukaryota; kingdom Metazoa; phylum Chordata; class Mammalia; order Chiroptera; family Emballonuridae; genus Saccopteryx; species Saccopteryx leptura. The sequence continues at coordinate 133,726,616 of NC_089508.1, read as the reverse complement.
CAGCACAATCAAAGGTCAAAATAATCTGGAGATGTTTTCTCTCAACATATGTACCCTGATTTATCAATGTCACTGCATTACATTTAATAATTAAAAAATAAAAAAAAAATTAAAAAAGGTGTTTTTAACAGAGACTGTTAAATTCCAAGTGCCTAGTACTCTGTAGATAGTTATTTGTGCAAATAAACATACTTCAAGAACATTTTGCAATGCTTATTTTTTTTTATCAGATTGAAAAAAGTGTCCAAATAATGGTGATTAAAAAAAAAAAAAAAGGTACAATCCTCAGAAAATTGAGAAATGTGTTAGTAATTACAAGGCTACAATAAAACCTGGCAAAGTCATTTTGTTTATTTTTTTTATTTTTTTCTTTACAGGGACAGAGAGAGAGTCAGAGAGAGGGAGAGATAGGGACAGACAGACAGGAACAGAGAGAGATGAGAAACATCAATCATCAGTTTTTCGTTGCGACACCTTAGTTGTTCATTGATTGCTTTCTCATATGTGTTTTGACCGCGGGCCTTCAGCAGACTGAGTAACCCCTTGCTTGAGCCAGTGACCTTGGGTCTAAGCTGGTAAGCATTTTTATTTTGCTCAAGCCAGATGAGCCTGCACTCAAGCTGGCGACCTCAGGGTCTCAAACCTGGGTCCTCGGCATCCCAGTCCAACGCTCTATCCACTGCGCTACCACCCGGTCAGGATGGCAAAGTAATTTTAAAAGGCACCTATTATGCCACTGCAGTAGGTGCTGAAGATAAAGCTATAAATAAGACAATGGACTACAGCCAATATATCAATTTTTTTATTGATTGAATTTTAGATAGGAAGGAGGGAGGGAGAGAGGGAGGGAGGGAGGGAGGGAGGGAGGGAGGGAAACATCAATCTGTTTCTGTATGTGCTCTGACTGTGGATTAAACCAGCAACCTTTGTGTATCCAGACAACGCTCTAACCAACTGAGTCATTGGCCAGGGCTCAATTTTTTCTAATAACACAAATTCTCAAATACAAACTGCCAAGTCTCAAAAAAAAAGTATGTTTGCTTTAATAGACAATTCTACTGTAAAAAAGCTTTCCCAAAGTATTTTGTTTTCAGTTGTTTACTGAAATGTTAGTAAAAATTGTCAATTTAGGGGAGGGGAGAAAACACAATTCCAAGATTCCATTTCCAGATTACAGGTCCAGGGGACTGATTCTTTATACCAGAAAAAATAATGGCAATATAGCAGCAGCAAAGATAACCATAATCACCTAGGTTTTTTTGGCTGATGAAGTCAATGTGCTACTAATGCTAAAGCAGTCATAAAATATTTCAAATATAAAACTGCAAGTTAACAGAATAGATTCTCTTGCTACCATTGCAGAGTAGGGAAAACATGATAGGTTAAGGACTGTAAATTTAAATGGCATTGCATCTTGAGACAAATAATTTTAGACAAGTAATTTCACCTCTCTAGGTCACACTTTCCTCAACTGTAAGACGGGAGGTTTGGACCAGATCCTTTATAAAGATCCCTGTAGTTCTAGTCATCTCTCTCAATACAAATACATAAATAAATAAATAAATAAATAAATAAATAAATAAATAAATAAATAAATGTCAAACTAAAATGTTCTGTGATACTAGAGACTGATGACAAATTAGGCAAGTGTTTTTTACCTTAGAAAATATATTAAAAATTCCAGGCTCTGAATTATAAAAGCATGGCAAAGATATTTTACATTAATGAACAAAAATACCATAATTAAAATTTTATTCACTTTCGCCTGACCTGTGGTGGTGCAGTGGATAAAGCGTCGACCTGGAAATGCTGAGGTCGCCGGTTCGAAACCCTGGGCTTGCCTGGTCAAGGCACATATGGGAGTTGATGCTTCCAGCTCCTCCCCCCTTCTCTCTCTGTCTCTCCTCTCTCTCTCTCTCTCTCTCTCTCTCTCTCTCACTCTTTCTGTCTCTCCCTCTCCTCTCTAAAATGAATAAATAAAAATTAAAAAAAAATTTATTCACTCTCTTTAATTAAAATATTTGACATTAAATTTCAACCAAATCAATAATGATGCTCACCGATACAGATATGTCCTCATTTTTTCTCTTAACACTGGAGTCAAACAAGACATTTCTCCCTCGTCTTTCACAGTCTTGATATACAATCAGTCGAATTTGGCTTGGATCAAACTCCGGCAAAGGCCAACTTTAAAAAAAAAAAAAGATTCATTAGAATTATTTTAATAAACTATTTCACATAAATTTCTAAAATAAAACCTATATTAACAGAAACCAAAGCTGTATTATGGCTCAATTCAACCATTTAGTTAGGGCTGTAAACTTACATAGCTATGAAATTTTAAATTTAAAAAATAATAAAAGTTGTGGCAAGTTATCCCTTGGTGCATATAAAATGTAATTATCCCATATTAATCTAAAAACAGCTAACTTAAAAATATGTAAGTACATTTAACATAACAAAAATACATATTGATTTCATGGCACAGACATAAAGGTAAGCCATCATTTTAAAATTGTTCTGTGACTTTCATTTTCATTCATTCATTTAGTGTTTTTCTGAAGTGAGAAGCAGGGAGGTAGAGAGAAAACTCCTGCATCTACCAGGCATAGCCACCAGGAGATGATGCTCTACCCATCTAAGGTATTGCTCTGTTGCAACCAGAGCCATTCTAGCGCCTGAGGCGGAAACCATGGAGCCATCCTAGCACCCAGGCTAACTTTGCTCCAAAGGAGCCTTGGCTGCAGGAGGGGAAGAGATAGAAAGGAGAGGGGAAGGATGGAGAAGCAGATGGGCTCTTCTCCTATGTGTCCTGACCGGAAATCGAACCCGGGACATCCACAGACTGGGCTGACACTCTACCACTGAGCCAACCGGCCAGGGCTATGACTGTTTCTTTAATATGTAAATGCAAAAACAAAAGTAGTTTAAAACTAAGTACTTATAAAATAATAACAAGAAAGTAATGTAACAAGAAAGTAAAATAATTCACAAATGTGGTGTGAATTCTCATATATAACTGGTGTGAGTAAACAATGACACACTCTCTTCAAAGAACAATCTTTTAAATAATATGCTAAATAGATAAAATCTAATAAAACTGAAGTTGACCCCAGCAATTCTTTTCCAGAAAAGTTTGCCATTATGCACCAGCCTTTTCGTAACAGCTGGAAAAAAGCAACAATTTAAACATTCATCATCAGAAGAATGGGTAGATATTATGATTTATTCAGGCTATGAAATACTATATAACACAATAAACATCAGCTATAAGCAAAAGCAAACGCGCGCACACACAGCTACCATATTTTTTCATTTATACAAAGGTAAAGTTTTATTTAGTGATGCATCACTTTAAAAACTATAAGGAAAATGAAATGATGGCCTTAACTTTTGGAAAGTGGTTACCTCTGGGAGTAAGGTTGGGGTGGGATATAATAACCAGGAAGGGACATACCAGGTAGATTGGGGCACTATGTTTTGTATTTTGACTAGACAGTGCTTAATAGATTTCCACATTACAGTTAAAATAAAAAAAAAGTCACTCCATTTGTTTGATGTGCTATTATAATACATTTATTTCAGAATTTAAAAGATTAATGAAGTGAGAGAGATAGAGAGGAGAGGGAAAGAGAAAAAACAATAAGCTGTGAATAACAGACTGGTGAACTCAACACACTACAACTGATGGAACAATGGTAGTCACTAAAAAGCATCCACTAGCTATAGAAACAAAAAGTCATTTGTGATCACAGTAAGGACAGCTAAGGAGTAAAAGAGTACACGAATCAGATTGTAGAGGATTGAGGAGTGAATGGTAACAGAAAATAATGAATTTTAAATAATTATCAAGGGAAGAGAAAGAAAAGGAATTATGAAGTAGAGTGATATCTATCTTGTCATTATAAAGGACACATCTGAACATGTTTACATATTGATGACAGAATATGAAATGGAAGGGAGATGGTGACTCATAAAGCAAGGCTTCTGAGAGAATGGAGGAGAACAGGATATAGAGTACAGGTGAAACGTTTAGCCTCAAACAGAAGAAAGGATAACCCCTAAACTAAGATGGAAAAAAAGGAGGTAAAGATGCACATAAGGACAAAATATTTGTAGACAGAAAGTAAAATGTTGAGTAAATTCATGTCTAAGAGCCCTATTTCCTTTGTAAAGTAGAAAGGAAAGAAATAAAGAAGTTGTAAAATATGGGAATAGTAGAGAGTAAACAGTAGTTGTGAGAATGAAAATATGTTAACCAGAAAACATACGATTCTGGGAAATGCTGCAAGTGTACATGAGGTTGAAAACTATGACTATGTACCAGCAACAAACTAGTTGAGTCATTTTCTCCCACAAACACTCAAGTGCTTGAATTTGGATCATATTGAGCCCAGGTAAGGATTTGGATATGTAGACAAAACAAAAGGAAAGAATGGACATGGGGATACAGCAGAAGACTCAAGAATACAGCTGAAAGAATGGATAATGGAATCTAAGCTAGTTAGGGAAGACAGTCAAGATTGAAAGTCAGCAAATTTGAAGAAAATTGGGGCACTGTGGTCAAAGTGCTGAAATAACATGAAGCGATACTGTGCAGAGGCAGGGAAATGAGAAAAGGAGACTATAATCACAGGATAGATACTAGAGTTTAAGATATAGAGGTAGAACAATTCATCATTCAATAGTTATGTGCCGAACACTGGTTAGGGTTAGATAAGAAAGAATCTGCTCTAGAAGCAAAAAGACAGTAGTACCTAAGTAAATAAATAAACATGTTAATTTTAGGTAAGTGGCAGGTGAAATAAATCAAAACAGGAAATCAACAAACTGTGACAGAAGTGGTAGTAAGAAGATAATTGATAATGAGAAAACTTGAGGTACAATTTACATAAAATACAGACATTTCAAGTGTATACCTTCATTAGTTTTGGAAAATGTGTACACCTGTATAACATGATTGTAATCCCAATAAAGATGTAGAACATTTCAGACACTCCAGAAGTTTCCTTCAGATACCTTTCTAGTCCATTCACTTCATACCTCACCTCTGGCCAATCAGTTTTGACTTCTATAATCACAGATTAGTTTTACCTGTTCTAGAACTGCATATAAGTGGAATTATCAGTCTGAATGCTTTTGTGTCTAGATTTTCATCTCAACAATGATTTGGAATTCTTCTGTGATATTGTGTGATCAACTCGTCATTTCTTGTTATTTCTGAGTAGTACTTCAGTGTAGGAGTATATTCTAGTTCATTTATCCAATCTCCCATTGACTGTAGTTTGGGGTGTTCCCAATATTTTGCTAGCATGAATATTGCAAAGGACATTTTTGTGGCAGTCTTTGGGAACATGTATTTTGTTGGGTATGTATGTACCTGAGAAGAATTGCTCAGTCATAGCTGCCAAATAATTTTCCAAAATGGTTGTGCCCTTTTACACTCCTAACAACAACTCTTAAATGAGAGTTCTAAGTGCTTTATATTCTTATCAACAATTGGTGTTATTGGGTTTTTAAATTTTAGTCATTTTAATGATTGTGGAAGGGTTTTAATTTGCATTTCTCTGATAATTAATAAATACTGTTAGCTCAGAAGTATGCAGTGAAGAAACACACACAGCTACAAAGGCAGGCTGTAGCCACAGCAACACTCAGAGCCATTTCAGGAAAACATGTTAGAACCTCATCATTCAGGCAATGAATAAACAAAGGTGTTTAACAATAGATGACAAGATCATTCATTGACAAGATCATCACATTGACAGAAACTTAAGAACTGAAAAGAGAGGGAGGTCTAGAAGTACCTGAACCAAGGAATAGAACTGACGACAGATAAGGACAGAGCTGGAAGTGATTCAGGAGACAGAGATAGGATCTGGGAGACAATGTGGTGAATGATGAAAAAAATGACTGACTCTGTTTTCAGATTTGATTAAAACAGTTATCAATAAACAAGGTAGAGAATATGGGGTGGGAGGGAATAAGGATGTTAATAGGCTGATTTAAAGTGACCTAAGACAACAGCAGAATAATGTCCTATTGATTAATAAAAAATGGTCTTAGAGCTTAGAAGAAAGGCTGAAACTAGAAATCTAGACAAAAGAGTCAACGACACATAGTTGGTAATAAAATTACTTAATTGAAAAGAGAAAGGAAAGTGAAGGACCAATAAACTAGAATTTTAAGACCCAGTAATATTTTAGCAACAGAGAAAAGAAAAGCAGGAAAGCTAAGAAGATCAGTAAACACAGACCACTGGAGACAAAAGAGAAAACTCATGGTAAAAGGTCATTTCAAAAGTCAAGTAAGATGAAGATGATAAAAAGAATAGTACATAGTGCCAAATGCTGCAGAAAGGCCAAAATTTTTAAAAACTACAAGTGTCTATGAGATTAATCAATGTGGTGGTCTTTAGTACTCTTCAAGAACCATTCCAGTGGAGAAATACAGTGTAAAAAGGAGCTTAGACTTAGGGACATGCCTGAATAAGAACAGAGATGGAAATGACAAAGTTTATATTTAAATGAAAATCTTTTGTGAAGTTGTTTTGACCTTACAAAAGAAATTCCTTGAGTCGATTGTTGTTCAAAACAGAAAAGCTGGTCAAAGTTATCTGGGAGGACATTTGTACTTCTTCAGATCTTCAGAGTATGTACCAGAAATGGAGAGGTTTCTTCTAAAGCCGTAATGGCGAACCTTTTTATAAAAACCACCCACTTTTGGCCTGACCAGGTAGTGGCGCAGTGGATAGAGCGTCGGACTGGGATGCAGAGGACCCAGGTTCGAGACCCCGAGGTCACCAGCTTGAGCGCGGGCTCATCTGGTATGAGTGAGGCTCACCAGCTTGCACCCAAGGTCACTAGGTTGAGCAAGGGGTTACTTGGTCTGCTGTAGTCCCACAGTCAAGGCACGTATGAGAAAGCAATCAATGAACTAAGGTGTTGCAATGAAAAACTGATGATTGATGCTTCTTCTCATCTCTCTCCATCCCTGTCTATCCCTCTCTCTGACTGTCTCTGTAAAAAAAAAAAAAATTAAAAAAATTAAAAAAAACCAAAATGCCCACTTTTGCAGTGCTGGTCAACCTGGTCCCTCCTGCCCACTAGTGGGCATTCCAGCTTTCATGGTGGGCGGTAGGGGAGCAACCAAATGGCGCTGCGAACTGCAGTTCAGGCTACAGGCTGAGAACCAACAACGGCTTAAACTGAAACGAGTGTTGATTGTTTCGAGAGCTGCAGTATGAAATGCAGGCTGAACACCAACAGTGCCTGGAATTGGCACAGTCACTTGAGAAGGAATTACGGGTCCAAGAGTTGCAGTTTGCCCTAGAAGCTGAATGTTGGCAGCAACAGTTGTTAGAGAAACAACTGTGAGTTCAAGCGCTTGAGTTCCAGCTTCAAGCCGAAAGCCAGCAGCTGCAAGAGCCAAAGCAGTCGCTGAAGGAGCAGCATCTATGTTGGTGGAGTGGCTGAGTTGATGGTAGCAGGTGCTTCCCCTCCTCTTCTGAGGATGAGGTGGTTTGGGCTGAAACTGCCATCTGCAGACTCAGAGCCCAGCTTATAGTTACCCAGAAGGTAAAAACACAGCAGCCAAGAGTGCCTCAGGGGCAGGCACAACCCTCCACACTAGTAGAGTCTGGCCCTACACCCAGCCAGAGTTGATGGAGTTGGGGGTGAAATTCAGGCAGAAACCCACTGAGTCCCTGGCAGGTTGGTTGCTGTGGTTGTGAGACACAGGGGGTGGATGGCATCATGCTCTCTGGAACTGAGATAGAGAAATAAGCCACCATTATCACGCACTCCTCCTTGAGGCAGCATCTTCAAAACTGCCATGACAACCCAGGAAATTATACCCTATTAAAATGGGTGTCAGATGCCATTTGTATAGTCTAGCAAAATGCTGGAGATTTGCCGGGGGCAGTGAATCAGTTGCAGTTGTATTCTGAGAAGTGGCAGGTCCTCCAGTAACTAGGAATGAAGAATGCTGCTTTCAACCTGAAGGCCCTGTGGGCCAGATGAGGAAGTATTTATGGCAGGAATGAGGGACCATATTCTCTGTAGGGCTCATCAGCCCTTTTTGGGTCACTAGTGGCTATCTTGAGCCCCTGTGCGGGGCAGCCCATCAATGTGGTTACACAGACGGTGACAGATTTGAGGGAGGTGGAGGCAGCACAAAATAATAAAGCTGTGTGAGCTATGGCCTGTGCTGCCCACCTTCCCACTCTCAACCAACGAGAGAAACAGGCCTATAAAGGTTACCTGAACACAGATGTGGGTAGATTTGATTGCGGCTGGGGCAGATAGGAAGAAATTAGATAGCAAATCTATTAAAGTTCTTTTAAGAGCTTTAGCAGCTAAACCGGAACAGAAGTTCCAGCTGCTGAAACGAACAGCCCCAGCAGCTACAATAAAATGGTTGATGTGCAGGTGACACAGTTACAGGATTATGTGATGGAGACAGCTGAGAGAGAGGAGGACCCATTGTTCCCGTTTGAATAGAGGGAAGGCTGAGGGACCCATTAACATGGATGAGCTGGAACCAGAGGCACCATGTGGAATTGGTCTAATGTGCAGCAGGTGTTGACCTTAGAGGATAATAAGTGCTTTTACAGCAGCTAAGAAAACTGTCAAAGCAGCACAGGACTTGAATGTGTTTGACCTCTTCAAGATCTGTGAGCTTGCTGAGGGGTTTGTATGGGGTTTGTGGCAATAGACAAAGCACTTATGGAAAGGCACTGAGGTCCATTAATAAAGAGCTGTATGGCTAGTTCCCTGTAATGGACCTTCATCTTGAGTGATTTGTAAAGACAGCTGTGCTACTGTGGACTGATCATTGAGCAGTATAATTGATTCTTGAAGCAGGGACTTCAACACGAAGGGGCCACTGGCTCCCTTGTTGGATAGACATGCTGCTTATGGACAGTATGAGAGACCCTGATGAGGGGGTCACCTGTGGAGGTCCTCCTGCACCATGCAATTGCTCCCATCCAGTTGCAGAAAGTACCAAGGATACTTTAACAGCTTCAATAGACATAGCCCTGGACTATACAGGCCCTCCTGCCTACCATGGGGAAAAGGGCTAGAAGTGGGCCTCCAGTTTAGTCCCTGGGCACAGTGTTCAGGGAGACATTGTGAAGGGCACCTTTGTAATTATGTATAACTTACGCTGTTGCTGTAGTCTTTTTCTGTCATGTACCTCACTCCTCGCACAGGAACCATCACAGAAGATACCTGTCACATAGATTGTGAGGCGAGCAATCCTAAGGAGGTGGACTGTTGGGAAAACAGCAACATTAGGCTTGCTTGCTTGTACTTTGCACAATCAGTGCATGAGCACGTGGCAGAGCCACATGTGCATAGCCTATGTAAGGCTATGGGTAGTTTGACTCAGGTTGGATTGCGGATTGCCTGCCCACCACTGTGAGGGGCTGTTTTGTTGTTTGTTCATCTGATGCCTTAAGAAGGGGGTTTTCCTCTGCCTGTTTACTCACTGCCATTGAGAGACTCTAATAAACAGAAATGGCCCTACACTTTCTGGCTCCACAGTTTCTCCACCATGTGCTAGAATCCAATGTGAATTTGCCTGGCCTCAGCCACTGGCACTACAGCTGGTCATGCAGTTTAGACTCCTTGATTTCATATCACTAGTCACGGAATTTAGACTCTCTTCTGACCTCTCCTCCTTTGGCATATAACCAGTCATGTGTTTTTAGACCCTCTTAGAGGAGGAACAAACAGAAAAGCTGGAGAATAGCATTTAAGCATTAATCCCTAGAGATAACAACTAGACCTCTGTTGTGTTTCAGCTACAGGCCCAGAAAAGCAGGAAAACAGACAAAAGCCATGGATGACCTCAGGACCAGCTGCACTAACAACTCCCTGTTCTGGCACAAACCAATCAGTGGAGAACACGACCCCAAAAGAACACATCTGGAAACCTGATAAATATTCTATTCAGATCCTCTCCTGGGACCTCTCATAAAATCCCCACCCCTAATATCCCTTAGGACAGAGGTCCCAAGGCACTCTCTGTGCCTTTCCCTTTCCCTTCTCCCGTTCTTTCCCCCAAGCACATATTCCTTGCCCCTCTCTTTTTCTTTTTTTTTACAGAGACAGAGAGAGAGATAGACAGACAGGAACGGAGAGAGATGAGAAACATCAATCATCAGTTTTTCGTTGCGACACCTTAGTTGTTCATGGATTGCTTTCTCATATGTGCCTTGACCGGGGGCCTTCAGCAGACCGAGTAACCCCTTGCTCGAGCCAGCGACCTTGGGTCCAAGCTGGTGAGCTTTGCTCAAACCAGATGAGCCTGCGTTCAAGCTGGCGACCTCGGGGTCTCGAACCTGGGTCTTCGGTATCCCAGTCCGATGCTCTATCCACTGCGCCACCGCCTGGTCAGACGCCCCTCTCTTTTTCATCAGCTGTAAGAAACCCAAGACTTGTAACCAGAGGAGCAGTGACAGCGGCAGCTTGTCCCAGGCTCACCCCCGAACCTGTCTCCAAGTCCCCCTTTCCTCTTTCTTCTTGCATGGCCGATAAATTCTTCCTGTACTTGCTGTATTTTGTCTCTTGATTGAATTCTTTCTTCACAAAAAGAACCAAGGTCTCCTCACTCTCCCTTAACATTTTAATAGGCCAATAATTTTAAATGGTTATATAGACATCCTAAGTTTTTCATTTTTCAAATGCAAGGGAAGCAAAAATGACCTACCTAAAGTAACTGTTCTGGTTAGTGCTGCTGGTCTCTTCCTTTCCTTTCACTCCTATCTCTGCTCTAATCTGCTGGTATTCACTTCTGATCAGCACTAAAAAAGGGTTTGGAATAACCCTATATTATACTAGAACCTAAATTTTCTGATGTCTAATCCACCATGCTTGCTACTTCATCACTTCATCATGTTGCTCTTTTTTTTTTTTTTTTTTTAGATTTTATTTATTCACTTTAGAGAAGAGCAAGAGAGCTTGGGGGGAGGAGCAGGAAGCATCACTCCCAGATGTGCCTTGACCAGGCAAGTCCAGGGTTTTGAACCAGCAAACTCAGCGTTCCAGGTCAATGCTTTATCCACTGTGCCACCACAGGTCAGGCTCGTGTTGCCTCTTTTCATCAAAATTTAACTGAAGACATAACTAAGCCAAATCACAAACAGTGTTAAGTACACTGTTAGTACACTACTACCTTCATAAAAATTATTTATATACTACAGGCAAAACTTTCCTCAGAATTAAGCTACGGTGTTCAGCACATTAACTTAAACATTAGTGAGAAAATTACTCAGTGATGAACCACAAACTATTTTAAGACTCTACACAGATGTTATTTATAGTTTATGTCAACTTATCTGCTCTGCATGTTTTTTATCTGACACCTTCAAAGAATGCCAATAGAAAGTAAACATGCTGGCCTGACCAGGCCGTGGCGCAGAGGATAGAGCGTCGCATTGGGACCCAGGTCCAAAACCCTGAAGTCGCTGGCTTGAGCACAGACGGGTTCACCAGCTTGTGCACGGGGTCACTGGCTTGAACATGAGATTATAGACATGACCCCATGGTTGCTGGCTTGAGCCCAAAGGTTGCTGGCTTGAGCTGAAAAGATCACTGGCTTGAAGTCCAAGGTTGCTGGCTTGAGCCCAGAGTCACTGGCTTGGGCAAGGGGTCACTCATTCTGCTGTAGTCCCCCAGTCAAGGCACATGAGAAAGCAATCACTGAACAACTAAAGAACCACAATGAAGAACTGATGCTTCTCATCTCTCTCCCTTCCTGTCCCTCTCTCTGTCTCTCTCTGTCTCTGACACACACATACACACACACACACACACACACCAAACAAATTAAGTTGATAGATACGTGAATTCCAAACTGCCCTCTTGATGTTCCGCTTATCTGTCAGACCTCACCCTTACTGGACTATTTACCCTGAGACAGAGGAATTCCAAAAAGCTGAGAAGCTTCCCCAAGGAGGGGCTCCGGACACACCAGGACTTTTGATTCAACACCCACATGCTCGAAGCCCCCCAAGGAGGAGCATTCCGGACATACCAGGACTTTTGCCTCAGTATCCCCTCAGGCTCTCCCAAACACTATATAACTCGCCCCTAGTCTGTAACCGGTTCCTTTCTTCCTTTCAATAAAGCCTGTTACTCTGGTCTTTCGGACTCCCATGGATTCCAACATTTGGTGCCGAAACCCAGGGCAGGGTACTAACTGCCTGGACGATCCCTCTTTGCCATTCAAACTTACAACCAGGGAAGCAATGGGCAGTGGCAGCTCGTCCCGGGCTTACTTCCTGATTCTGTTTGGACGTGTAATTGTAGGTCGATTGGCCGGCAGTCTAACCCTGTCCTGAACCCCTGCTGGACCAGAAGGTAAGGAGTTTCTCCCTTCCCCTTCCCGGGTTGGCCTCTAAATTTCTCTCTAAAAATACCCCTTTCTGGTCGGACGGTTTTCTCTGATACGCCTCACGTTTTGAGGGGTTTGACTCAGTCTCAGTGGACTGCACGGAAGACTAGGCGCCTAGCCAAACCTCTCCACTCTCTCGGACTTCTCGTCCTTGGAGCTCCCTGACAGGTGGTGACGACCTCTATCAGGGACGACTCCCCCACACGGAGATTCTCTCCACTTGAGACAGTGGCAAAAGGCGGGGATGCCCCCTCTTGCTCACCTGTCTCCACTCTGGGCTCTTCAGAGTCTAAGCCTTCCGACCAGACCCCTCTAGGATGTCTCATAAAAATCCTCGCCAAATTCGGTCTCTCAGACCTCAAACCAAAGAAATTAATCTTCTGTAACACGGCATGGCCTCAGTACAGACTAGACAATGACTCCCATTGGCCTGAAAACAGGACATTCGATTATAATATCCTAAGAGATCTTGACAATTTTGCCACCGGACGGGGAGGGCATCAGAAATTCCTTACGTGCAGGCTTTCTTCTCCTTTCTCTCCTGTCCTTAATTTCTGTCCTTTCTGTTCTACACGCAGGCCGGTTTTGGCCAAAGAAACCTCACCTAAAACCTCTGTTCCTAATCTTTCCTTCTCCACGGACTCCCAAACTCTCTCCTTCTCCTGCCTGACCCCCGGGGCACCCTCTCTCGGGACCCCTCTCTAGTCTCTCAGCAAATCTTTTTGCTGGAGTCTCTTCCCTCCAGAAAGCTCTTCCCTTCACTGAATCCTGTTTTCTCATTTCACCAGTCTCTTTCTCCTCCCCTGCTGGCCAGGGGCCTCTCCCTTCTCCACTGTGTTCTTCGTCCCCTCCCCCCTCCTTAGAAGCTGTGCCTGTCTCATCTCTGACCTCTCTTCCCTCCTTACAAACTGCAGTTCTGTCTCCTCTCCGACCCCTCCTCCTTCCTTACAAACTGTGACGTGCCTCTTTCTTCCTTGCCCTCTCCTCTCTCCTCAGAGCTCTAAATCCTTTTGACTCCTCTGACCATGTGGCGCCACACCAATACTTTAACCTCCTTCTCTCCTCCTGCAGAATCTGACTCTCCTTCTTTCCATCCAGCTGCTCACACTGTCCATCCGTCTGCTTTCTCTCTTCCTTCCCTCTCTGCCGGCAACTCCCTGCCATCTCGAAAAACAGAATTGTATATTAAGCTATGTGAATAAGTAATCTGTCTTGTCTCATTGTTTGTCAGAAACTATTTCTAGTGAATTGAAACAACTAAAGCGCGCTCATTTAAATTTCTTAATTCATAATATGTGAAGTCTTTGTTTAATGTGTAACTGTGTCTGTTTCTAAGGCCTTAAACCAGTAATTACCCACCTCATAAACCAGGTTTACTCATCCCCACGGAATCTCCCTGCAATACCCCCATCTTTCCTGTTCGAAAACCTTCAGGAGCTTATCACCTGGTACAAGCCTTATACCTAATCAATGAGGCAGTAATTCCCCTCCATCCAGTAGTCCCTAATCTCTACAAGTTACTGTCACACATTTTCTCAAACACCACTCACTTCAGGGTTCTAGACCTCAAAAATGCCTTCTTTACCATTCCTCTACACCCTGACTCTTACTTTCTGTTTGCCTTTACCCAGACACTAATGCAGCCCAGCAGTTTACCTGGATTGTCTTACCCCAGGGGATCAGAAACAGCCTACACCTGTTTCGGCAGGCACTAGCTCAGGATTTAGCAGCATGCAATCTGAAAACTAGTACTCTCTTACAATATGTAGATAACCTACTCCTCTGCAGCCCCTCCCTGCCTGCCTCAAGGAGACACACCACCACCCTTCTTAACTTCCTCACTATGAAGTGTTATCCTGTCTTCTCTGCTAAGGCTCAACTTTATTCTCAGTCCCTAGTCTATCTAGGCATTACTTTAACCCCCACCACCTGAAGTCTCACCCTAGATCAAACTCAGACCCTCCACAGTCTCCAACCACCTACCACAACAGATCAAATATTTTCTTTCCTCAGTCTAATAGGCTTCTTTAAACACTGAATTCCCAATTTTGCTCTCTTAGTCAAGCCCCTCAGTGAGATCTTCTGAGCATGGCTTTTAAGGTCTATAATGACCAAGGAAGTAACAGAAAAGGCAAATAAGGCCCAAAAGAAGTCAGGAAATACCAACTTTTGGCTCCAGCACCCTAAGGGGTTTCACAGCATTCTATCAAGGCCCTGCTCCAGAGTGGAAAGAAAGGTCATTGAACTGAAGCCTGCCAGGCTTCCCGGCCCCACCGGTGACACACTTGTGCTGTGGAAAGAGGGACATGAGAAGGTAAGCTGCCCCCTTTCTCCATGGAGGGAGGGTTCAGTCTCTCCTAGCCCTGCTCCAGCTACCTGTGACCTGACCTTGCCCAGCGTGCTGGGAATTGCCACTGAAGGCCCAAGGACATCGTTCACGAGCCTAAGGTATTTCTTCCAAAAGCAGATAAGCTAATCTCATTTCTTGTAAACACAAGGGCCATCTACTATGTCTTGCCTGAATATTTAAGTTCTATTTATCCCTCAAAGATCTTTACTGTGGGTATTGACAGTCTGATTTTATTGCTTTATTTAATGTTTAGTATCTCCTTTGTTCCTCCTATCTCAATGCCCCATGCCTATTATAGGCTGGGACCTGCTGGTAATTCCAGCTAGAAGCAGTGGTCACGAGGACTTAAACTCTAACTGCAAAGTGTAGAAATGTAACACCCTTTCCCTAAGTACTTGCAGGTTTTATAGGTCACTCAGCAAACTGTTCAAACACTGTCCAAGAGGCACTTCCAGCATTACATCATCCAAGGACTGACTTTCACATGGACAGGTCCACACACCGTAATCCTGACAACTCACTCCCACTGCACCTTTCAGCCTGCCTCACCAAATCAGGAACTTTCTACTTGTGTGGGACCAACACCTATCTGTGTCTCCATACTAATTAGACAAAAATCTGTATCCTAATCTATCTCACCCTAAATATCAACCTAATCCCACCCCATGAGCCTCTTCCAGTTCCTAATACACTATCCATCAATGTAAGGACCAAACAAGCTATACAGGTAATTTCTCTTCTTATTGCTTTAAGAAATCTCTACAAAAGTAGATCTAGGAACAAGGGACACACTGCCCTGTCTTATTCCTATTTACTCTCTCTCTCTCTCTCTCTCTCTCTCTCTGAAGCCCAGTGAATTCGTAAACATGGAATCAGTGGTTTCACACAAACTGGGCATCTTACTATTGCCTTTCATTAGTTTACTCACTTTCCTATTTACTTTTCTAACTTTTAAACCCTACCTCTTACATTTGTTTACCAGTTTCTTACAGAACTGCATGCAGACCTTCGCCAATCAGACAACTGGAAAAATCTACCTAACCCTACACATCAACCCTGAAACCTGCCCTCATGAAACAGAAAAATCTGAAACCCTGTATCAGCAAACCTCCTAAATCCTATCTTTCAACCTTTACAGGTCCCCTAACCCTAAAGCTCTCCCATATTCCTGAAGAACTAGGAGAATAAATAGCAACACCTCTTAATGCTTCTCAGTCTTTTTCCCTTCACATAGTAAAAGGACAAGATCACTGGGTCTTTTTGGAGCCTACAAACGGACATGAAACATTTCTTTTAACTCAAGCTAACTGCTCTCTCCAGGTCTGCCAGGAAAAAATATCTCTAACTTTACCATGGAAGAACTTTCACACACACACACCCCTATACAACCCTCCTTATCTCTGCATTGCTAATCTCCAAATACCTGCCTCTTTCTTTATTAAGTTCATACAGGCCGGGATGAGAGAAATCTCTAGGATTACCTACAATCAAATGCTCCTACACTCCTATTCCCCAGTACCCCAAGGAGAACTTCATGAGGGAAATATCAAATAGGTAGGGATGACAGCAGGAAGAAGCCGCCCCTCAGCCCGAGAAGTTCCCTCCTGAATGTTCTCCAAACCCTCTCTTCCTCTTTACCACACATATTCAATCCTTCTAAAAAAACTTACACCAACAGGTTCCCTGTCTCCTAAAATCCCCATATGTCCTCCCATTCAAGAGGAACCAGACCAGCATGTCTCATGAGGCTCATACAAGAGACCATGTATCACCATGTCACTCTGTCCACTTGGCACTAGCAGCAAGCAACTAACAATTATTACCTCGCAAAATTTTTGTTTACTTCCTCACTCAGGTTTTCAGAAACATCGCCTGGTTCAGACCTCACAGTATGGAAATTGATGACCTCCTTAACTGGATGAAGGACTTGGCTTGGCAAGATTCCCTTCTTGAGTTCTCTCCAGAAGAAGAAATAATTTTCCAATTTTTTCTCCTCTTTCTCCTCATCACCCCTCACCATATATTATAAAATTAATAACTGCCTTTCTTTTATATGTAACCACAGAGTCGAGAAATGATAGATACGTGAATTCCAAACTGCCCTCTTGATGTTCCGCTTATCTGTCAGACCTCACCCTTACTGGACTATTTACCCTGAGACAGAGGAATTCCAAAAAGCTGAGAAGCTTCCCCAAGGAGGGGCTCCGGACACACCAGGACTTTTGATTCAACACCCACATGCTCGAAGCCCCCCAAGGAGGAGCATTCCGGACATACCAGGACTTTTGCCTCAGTATCCCCTCAGGCTCTCCCAAACACTATATAACTCGCCCCCTAGTCTGTAACCGGTGCTCTTCTCCCCCAGGAGGAGTGCCCGGCAGGGTTCCTTTCTTCCTTTCAATAAAGCCTGTTACTCTGGTCTTTCGGACTCCCATGGATTCCAATGTAAGTAAACATACTGGAATAGACACCGCCTTTACATATTGACACCTGTACCTCAGGAATATATGAATTCCTATAACTGCTAAATTAGGGCTAAATTATGCACTGTCAATGAGAACAAGGTGGCTTCCAAGGAGGCAAATTTGGTTCTTGAGGGGAGAGAGCTGGGGAGGAAGGAAGACAAAAGTCTTAAGATATTAAAATAGGTGTGGCTTCCAAAGGACCACAATGCTTATGCAAATACACAGTAAATCTGTGGTATTAGAATTTCGGTGGCCCTGGCCGGTTGGGTCAATAGAGTATCAGCCCAGCATGTGGATGTCCTGGGTTTGGTTCCCAGTCAGGGCACACAGGAGAAGCGACCCCCAGCTTCTCCACCCCTCCTCCTTCTCCCTCTGTCTTTCTCTCCCTCTCCTGCAGCCATAGCTCCACTGGTTTGAGCAAACTGGCCTCAGAGCTCAGGATGGCTCCATAGGCTCTGCCTCAGGGGCTAAAAAAATGGTTCCACTGCTGAACAATGGAGTTACAACCCCAGATGGGCAGAGCATCACCCCCTAGTGGCCTTGCCAGGTGGATCCTGGTTGGGGCACAAGTGGGAATCTGTCTCTCTGCCTCTGTTTCTCTAAAAAAAAACAAAAGAATTTCAGGGAGGGAGGGTAGAGATTAAGGAAAAGACTGTCTAAGATAGGCTCCTTAGGGGGACCATAATGTAAAAAAAAAAAAAAAAAGGTTGAGAAACACTAGGCTAAATGCTAGTCTGTATCTCAACACATTAATAATTGTCACACTTACAGAAAATACTTAAGCCCTGGCCAGTTGG
The DNA here is from genome assembly GCF_036850995.1 of Saccopteryx leptura. Classification (NCBI taxonomy): domain Eukaryota; kingdom Metazoa; phylum Chordata; class Mammalia; order Chiroptera; family Emballonuridae; genus Saccopteryx; species Saccopteryx leptura. Next base: position 133,708,602 of record NC_089508.1, on the reverse strand, counting down.
GTCAGTGGACAGAGCATTGGCCCAGCATATGGATGTCTCAGGTTTAATTCCCGGCCAGAGAATACAGGAGAAGCAACCATCTGCTTCTCTCCCTCTCCTTCTCCCCCTTCTCTTCCCTCAGCCAGTGGCTTGACTGGTTTGAGTGTCAGCCTTGACATTGAAGATTGTTCAGTTTGTCCAAGCAGTCAGCTTCAGGTGCTGGGGATAGCTCAGGTGATTCGAGCATCAGCCCCACACAGAGGATGCTGGGTGGATCCTGGTCTGGCTCACTATCTCTCCTCAGAAAAAATTTTTAAAAAAGGAAAAAAAAGCTAAATAATTCACTTTTTATTCTGTTTGAACAACAACTCTTCTGTTTCATCAATCATCTTAAAATTGAAATTTCATGAACTTGCTTCTTTTTCTCTACCCCCTACTTCCAATTGATCATCCATACATTTTCACTTTTACTTAGCATCAAAGGGTCTGGAATAATTTCTGACTATACAGTACACTTATCACACCTGAAGTTTTGTTTTGTTTTTGTTTTGTTTGTTTTTTACAGAGACAGAGAGAGAGTCAGAGAGAAGGATCGACAGGGACAGACAGGAACAAAGAGAGATGAGAAGCATCAGTCATTAGTTTTTCGTTGTGACACCTTAGTTGTTCATTGATTGCTTTCTCATATGTGCCTTAACTGTGGGCCTTCAGCAGACAAAGTAACCCCTTGCTCGAGCCAGCGACCTTGGGTCCAAGCTGGTGAGCTCTGCTCAAACCAGATGAGCCCACGCTCAAGCTGGCAACCTCGGGGTCTCGAACCTGGGTCCTCCATATCCCAGTTCGATGCTCAATCCACTGCGCCACCGCCTGGTCAGGCTACACCTGAAGATTTTAACTTCATTCATTCAATAATTATTTGTGTAGTGCCTAATACGTACCGGGTACTATGTTAGTTTGTCTTTCCTGAGCCTTATCCATCATTGTTGTCTCAATGAAATGAACACATTCAAGGCAATGCTGACTAACTTTGAGAACCCATTAATATCCAAAGCTCCTGCAAGAAATGGAAAGAGAGTGTAGCCAAATTTCAAATTATGCATGTAGAATAAAAGAAAGAGCCCCCAGTACTGGTAAACATTAACTTTGGTAAAGGATAATTTATTGAGGAAGGAAGGGAAGGATGATAAAGGAATGAATGGAGGGAAGAATGCTAAATTACACTACAAGAGACAAGCAAAAGCTTTCCCAACGTCAACATCAAAATGCCAAGAACTGGTCACCATCAGAACCCCAAAGCACCATAGCCAAAATGATTATATACAATTGGAGAAATATTTTCTGTACATGGAAAAAGTGATCCAAGTTTTTTTAAAAACCTGTAGAACAAATTTGTTTTAGAGAAATTTGGTGCTCACTAGCCAATGTTTAATTTAAATGTCTCCTGAAAGTAAAATATATATCTTACAATATTTGTAACTTTACATAACAGTTTTTTTCCTAATTTTATATAGCTTTATTTGTAGCTTTAAAAAATCCACAACAGACCAAAAGTGCTTTGAGAATTCATGTTTTCATTTGGAAGGCAGCTGTGCTCACCACTACACCACCCCACCAATGCATACTATGCTTTGTTTTGTTCTTAATTCCAATTATTTTTTTAAGTGAGAGGAGGGGATATAATGAGACAGAATTCTGCATAAACTCAGGTCAGAGTACACTCAGCAATCCCATCTGGGGTTGATACTTGAATCAACTGAGCTATTTTTAGCACCTGATGCTGATGCACTGGGACCAACTAAGCTATCCTCATTTTTGGTCCCACAATGAAGACATAACATTCACTATTCCCTCTGTAAAACACACTGACCAACAGAGTAGATCAAATGAATGTATATTTACATGTCTTAAGCTAAAAATAAAAATGTAACAACACATAGTTTAAATTCTTCACTTAAATTGACTTTTTTCCATAAATCTGGTGGCCCTGGCTGGCCAGCTCATGGATAGATAGTCAACCCAGCAGCTGGACATCTGGGTTTCATTCCTGGTCAGAGGAAGGTACACATGAGAAGCAACCATCTATTTCCCTTCCCCTCTCTTCTCCCCATTTCTCTTGCTTTCTGTCCTGCAGCCAGTGGCTTAACTCAGTGGTCCCCAACCTTTTTTGGGCAATGGATTGGTTTAATGTCAGAAAATATTATCACGGACTGGCCTTTAGGGTGGGACGGATAAATGTATCACGTGACCGAGACAAGCGTCAAGAGTGAGTCTTAAAAATGAATGTAACAGAGGGAATCTGGTCATTTTTAAAAAATAAAACATCGTTCAGACTTAAATATAAATAAAACGGAAATAATGCAAGTTATTTATTCTTTCTCTGCGGACTGGTACCGGTCCGTGGCCCGGGGGTTGGGGACCACTGGCTTAACTGATCAAGTGTTAGCACCAGGCACTGAAGATAGCTCAGTTAATTCGAGCACATTGGCCCCAGACAACGGTATTCGTGTGGATACCAGTTGGGGTGCATGCAGAAGTTTCTCTCTTTATCTCCCTTCCTCTCACTTTCTGGAAGTCCCAGTTTTATCAGATAAGAGAGCTTTTTCTTTTCATATATTTACTGTACATTTTAAAAAGCAGTAATTATGAAAGCAATTTCCAATTATTTCTAGTAAAAGAATACTTTTTTAATGTGTTGAAAAGTTTAGTATCCAATAACTGAGATATTATGAATTCACTACAGTATTAATTAAAAGAACATCTATATATGCATGAGAAACGTAACTACATATTCACCAATTATTTGCTCAGTATACAGACAGTAAAAACTCAGTATTTTGTAGGGGCAATGACTGAATTCAATAACTTCTCCCTAACTTAGGGGTCAAAAGACCTAAGGTCAAAATGTATACAAAATTAGAGAAACCATATATAGGAAATTAGAGGCACCATAAAATACATGTAAAAATTGCACTGCAGAAAGGTTTTGAAGTCTTAAAAATATTTAAGAAAAGATAGAGATCACTAAGAGTATCATTCATTGCATTTCTGTTGTTAGTCACACATTATAGAAGTGCTTAAATTTTCTTGAGTAGATAGGATCATCAGTAACAAAATGCCGTTATTGCACCAATTTTGCTTTTCAATATAATTCAAACTGATTTTGTAAACAGTAAAAATTCATCTGAGGTTGACAACTAGGTTAATCACAAACTTTAGTTTATATTTTGTTTTGGCTTTTCAGGCTTCCATATCTTCCTTAGAAATATAAAGAAGCTAGGAGAGATAATGAATGTAACAGAACTGCAACTAATTTGTTGAATAAGTGAGTGAATGAATCACTAATTCAGGAGGTACCACTTTAGTGCTGGAGTCCTTTAGGTATAGGCTTTATCTATAGTAATTATTTCTCTAAAAATTTATAATCCTCTAACCTGACAGATAAATAATCCCATGATTTGTTCATCTCAGTTCCAAAGAACTTAGTTATCAATTTAGGACTTTTTTTCTTATCAGAAAAATCTTGATTTTTCTACATTTTAATAAACTACTACATTAAAATTTTTTTGATTGATTTTAGAGAGAGAGAAAGGAAGGGAGGGAGAGAGAGAGACACAGGAACATTCATCTGTTCCTTTAAGTGCCCTGACCAGGATCAAACCAACAACCCATGTGCTTTGGGATGATGCTCTATCCAACCGAGTTATCCGGCCAGGGCACTACTACATTTTAATAACATAAATATAGGTTACACTATATTATAGTATATATTATATTATAGTGTATAGCATAGTGTATAGTATCAATACACTAGATAACATACTAAAGATAGTCTGTTAATCTTTAGTCATACTAAATTCAATTATACCCAGAATATTAATAAAATCATAATGATTGTCATTTACATTTCAATGACAAGTATAGTAAACTACTTGGCTGTAGGATTACTATATTTCATCAAATTAAATAATATATGTAAAATATATTAAAATAAAAAGAAAAACTGTTACTAGCATTAAAGATCCCAAATCTGTTTATATTTATCTCATTATCTAACATGTATAAAATCATTTACAAAAAGTAAAATTTTATATAAACTATTTAAGAGAAGGGAATTAATCATTTATAAGATGAATTCTTGGTGAAATGAAACCTCAGCAGGAATAAATTTCTATACCCTGAGAGCACAGCATATATCATATCAAACAGTATTTGCTATCATATTTAGTGTTTCAGTACTGTAACACATACACTTAATTGAAACACTATATACCTGACCTATGTGGCAAATTTTACCTTTCTGATGTTAATTCTGTATACCTGAGAATGTAAGAAACTTCTGTGGAACACTGAATGTTAAAATAAGCTAAAAAATAGAGAGAGCTAGTATCCAAGTTTTCAACTAAGTTATACACATTGAAAAAATATTTTTAAACAACTTTCATAGAATTTATTTAAAATATAAAAGCAATGTATCTTAGTCTAAATTCACTACTAATTCAAATTATTTAATTCAACCCAGAAATGATTAAAGGAGGACACATAGTTAAGATGTGTACAGAGCATCAAAAACATTACCATTACTATATAAATTCAGGTCAGTAAAATTAAAAAATATTAACTACAGCCTGACCAGGTGGTGGCGCAGTGGATAGAGCATCGGACTGGGATGCAGAGGACCCAGGTTCGAGACCCCGAGGTCGCCAGCTTGAGCGTGGGCTCATCTGGTTTGAGCAAAGCCCACCAGCTGGAACCCAAGGTTACTGACTCCAGCAAGGGGTTACTCGGTCTGCTGAAGGCCCGCGGTCAAGGCACATAGGAGAAAGCAATCAATGAACAACTAAGGTGTTGCAAAAGGTGTTGCAACGTGCAACGAAAAACTAATGATTGATGCTTCTCATCTCTCTCCATACCTGTCTGTCTGTCCCTGTCTATCCCTCTCTCTGACTCACTGTCTCTATAAAAAATAAATAAAAATTAAATTAAAAAAATATTAACTACACATAAATAACATTATGATCATCAATAAGTTCACTAAAAATGTCAAGTTTTTCATTTAAATTTTACTTAAAAAAATATATACATATGAAGTAAATAAACGCACATGCTTTCCAAATATCTATAGTGAGTGTTCCTATGTAAACATGAGAAAGAAAAGCAGTGCAGTGAATGACAGAATAAGATACACATATACCAAGGACTTATATATAGTATTCTTAAATCAAATATTTAAAAGTAGTAATTACCACCTGCTTAAAACATTCTCAAAAGTCCTAAACTTATCACCATAATATTAATAAATCTTTCATTGAAAAAAGTATATCTAAAACCTCAGCATTTAAATTTTTCCTCACCTATTTTAAAGTAAACATCAGCAAATTTACAACTAGATTTGAGTTGATTCTGATGTTAGCGTTTGAAAGTAACATCTTGAGTCGAACACTACGTTAATGTTAACTCTATTTCTCTTTAGCAGTTCCACTTTTCAAAATCTCTAAAACTTCAGTTATGCACAACTGCCAAACCAAGTTAAGAATAGAAATGAACCATATTTATCTGAAACCACAAGACTGTCAGGTGATATACCAAGAAGTCTGACTTAATGCAAATAAAAGCCTCTCTATGCTGCAATGCAAAAGGCTTAATCCTAGCAATAGGACCTCAGGGGACTGAGAGCCTTAAGAAATCTATTGCCCATGACAAAATCTGTTTTTGCAAAAGACTCCATCTATTCATCCAGTCCTACCATTTCACAAGGAACATCCTGTTCTTTGGTTTCACTAGTCTGGGATTTTAACAGAAGCAAATTATAATACTTTTCAATTCCTTTATCTCTTTTACTATAAATATATGATTAAAGAGTATCAACCTAAGTATTCTGTAAACTAGATGCTGTCCTGACAGCTAATGCAAAACTAGGAATTCCATTTTTTGGTTTTTCTTTTTTTTGAGAGAGAGACAAAAAGAGAGGTAGAGAGACAAAAGACAGAGTCAGAGACAGACAGGAAGGGAGAGAGATTAGAAGCATCAACTCATAGTTGTAGCACTTTAGTTGTTCATTGATTTCTCATATGTGCCTTGACCGGCAGGTCTCCAGATGAGCCAGTAACCCCTTGCTCAAGCCAGCGACCACAGGGTCATGTCTATGATCCCACACTCAAGCCGGAGACCCCACGCTCAAGCCGGACTCACCATGCTAAAGCTGGTGAGCCCGTGCTGAAGCCAGCAATCTCAGGGTTTTGAACCTGGGTCCTCGGCATCCCACATTAACACTCTGTCCACTGTACTACCACCTGGTCAGGTAAGGAATGCCAATTTTTTAAAGGGTGCTTTAACTCAACAAGGGATGGTCCTGCAGTGAGTGCTTGGGCAACCATTGCTAGTACCTAACTAACCCTTTAACAATCCCCATCAATAAGGAACTCGGGCTCACCTAATGAACAAGAAAATAGTTTAACTCCTTTTCTTAATTTTCCTCTGTCCCAAGTCTGCCATTTCAGACAACTACGCATACATATTCTTGGAAGCCACAGCAAATTTGTGCTCTACCAAGATAACAAACAACTGGGAAAGCAATTCCTAATGGTCAAAGGACCCAGACAGTCAGTATGTAAATTGGCTCACTAGTCTGAATTCTATGTTGAATTCATAAAAATAAGTCTAAAACAAAATACTAGTTGTAAATTTATATTCAATAAAACTAGTCTGTTATATTACTTGGTTGGTTCATGAAATAAACCTTTCAGCTTGCTTTTAAAACACTGTCCTTTGCCTGACCGGTGGTGGTGCAGTAGATAGAGCATCAACCTGGGATGCTGAGGTCCCAGGTTTGAAATGCCAAGGTCACCAGCATGAGCACAGATTCATCAGCTTGAATGCAGGATTGCCAGCCTGAGCACGGGATCATCAATGTGATCCCATGGCCACTGGCTTGAGGCCAACGTCTCTGGATTAGGCAAAGGGTCACTGACTTGGCTGGAGTCTGCACCCCCCACCCCCAGTCAAGGCACGTATAAGGTGCAATTGATGAACAACGAAAGTGCTGCAACTACGAGTTGATGCTTCTCATTTCTCTCCCTTCCTTTCTCTGTCTCTCTCTTGCAAATAAAATAACAACAAAAAAAGCAGCACTATCATTCACTGTGTTTTTATTTTAACTTATATCAGCATGTTCTTCCAGATAAACAAAAGAACACACCTGTGTATTGTGCTATTAGGATTAACTGCAGTAACAAAAGTACCTTAATACAGTGTGTCCGTAAAGTCATGGTGCACTTTTGACCGGTCACGGGAAAGCAACAAAAGACGATAGAAATGTGAAATCTGCACCAAATAAAAGGAAAACCCTCCCAGTTTCTGTAGGATGATGTGGCAGCATGTGCACATGCACAGATGATGACGTAACACCGTTTATACAGCAGAGCAGCCCACGGCCATGCCAGTTGAGATGTGGACGGTACAGAGGAAAGCTCAGTGTGTTCTGTGGCTCGCTAAATTCGAATCCGTGACCAAAGTGCAACATGAATATCGGCGCGTTTATAACGAAGCGCCACCACATAGGAATAACATTACTCGGTGGGATAAGCAGTTGAAGGAAACTGGCAGTTTGGTGAAGAAACCCCATTCTGGTAGGCCATCAGTCAGTGACGAGTCTGTAGAGGCTATACGGGATAGCTACCTAAGGAGCCCTAAAATATCTGTGCGTGAGCCCACATCGAACTGCACTGAATAGGTATGAAACTGGGAGAGTTTTCCTTTTATTTGGTGCAGATTTCACATTTCTATCGTCTTTCGTTGCTTTCCTGTGACAGGTCAAAAGTGCACCATGACTTTACGGACACACTGTACAATGGGCTATTAGTCCACAACCTAACAGACAATATGCCAAGACCAAGAATCATTCCCCATATTCAACATGAGAGAAACAGAGGAGCCTGACCAGGTGGTGGCACAGTGGATAGAGCATCAGACTGGGATGCAGAGGACCCAGGTTCAAGACCCCAAGATCTCCAGCTTGAGCACGGGTTTATCTGGTTTGAGCAAAACTCACCAGCTTGGACTCAAGGTTGCTGGCTTGAGCAAAGGGTTACTTGGTTTGCTGTAGCTCCACGGTCAAGGAACATATGAGAAGGCAATCAATGACCTACTAAGGTGCTGCAATGAAGAATTGATGCTTCATCTCTTTCCCTTCCTGTCTGTCCCTATCAAAACAAAACAAAACCAGAGAGAAACAGAGGAATAGCTTCTGATCAGCCAAACTTGGATTTACATTCCAACTCAGCCACATATGGACTATGATTTTAGAAAAATGCCATAATTTCTCTAATCAACAGGTTCCTCAACTCTAAGACAGGGTTATCTCTATGAATAGTCAACGGATAGTGTGTTTTATCTCGGCAATTCTGAAAACAGTGTGCTACACATATCAAGAGTTCAATAACATTTGATGAATTACATGCTACTGGAGATCTCATCCAACACAATGCCTTCTTGTCTCACTTATAAAAATGGTTTTAATTATAATACTTTAAAATTAATTCTAATAATCCTGATACTTATTGAGATATATAAATAACTGCCACAATGGTTTGAGCAATTTCTTCACAATTCATTAAGCAGAAATTTTTAAAATCCATCTTATGTGGGGGGGGGGGCAGGGATATATGTAAAATCTCTATACTTTCTGCTCAATTTTGTTGGAAACCAAAAACTTCTAAAAACTAAAGTTTATTTTTTGAATAACCCTCCTGTTTGTGTATGTTAGAAGCCTGAATACAGATACAAAAGTAAATTGATTTTACGAGGTCTAACAGATCTAAGGTTTCACAGCTCATTCATGTGATACAAATCCGGGTTTAATACATATAATCATATATAATACAGACATGTTTACTGAAGCAATAAATGTATTAAAGAGGGAAAACAAGAAACAACTAAAATGCCTACCAATAGAAGACTTGATAAATAAACTGCAATAAAGTCAGCCTTCCAATATTCATGTTTTTTAGGGTTTTTTTACAGAAACAGAGAGAGAATCAGAGAGAGGGATAGATAGGGACAGACAGGAACAAAGAGAGATGAGAAGCATCAATCATTAGTTTTTCATTGCAACACCTTAGTTGTTCATTGATTGCTTTCTCGTATGTGCCTTGACCATGGGCCTTCAGCAGACCGAGTAACCCCCTGCTTGAACCAGCAACCTTGGGTCCAAGCCGGTGAGCTCTGCTCAAACCAGATGAGCCCGTGCTCAAGCTGGCGACCTCGAGGTGTCAAACCTGGGTCCTCCACATCCCAGTCTGACACTCTATCCACTGTGCCACCACATGGTCAGGCTCCATATCCATGTGTTTGCATCCAGTTGGCCTTCCATATTGCAGCTGGGAATTATGCTTGAGATTTCACAGATGCGAAGGGCCTACCGTATGCCATTTTATATAAGGGACTTGAGCATCCACAGATTTTTGGTTTCCATGGGATGTCCTAAAACCAATCCCCCATGGATATGGAGGAACAGCTGTACACTCAATCAGTGGGATACTGTTCACACCTTTAAAAGGATGAGACAGAGCTGTACATGAAGAGCTCCAAGGTAATTACTACATGAAGAAGAGCTGGGTTCAAAACAGTATGTATACTATTTTTTGAGGCAATCAAACATCAATGTCCTTGTATGCACATTAAACATTTTTAGAAAGATAAATAAAAAATATATAAAAATACATAAGTGTTAAAAAGAAGTGACTTCTGAGAAATGAAACTGAGAGTTGGAGAAAGGGCAACATTTACATTTGCTCTTCTATACCTCTCATCTGGTAACAAAACTTCACATTCATTTTAACAAGCACTTCTTTGACTCCTCAGATTTTGGATACCCTCTCCTTTAAGAAATACTTGATATTTCTTAAAATAGCTTGATAACCGGCCCTGGCCGGTTAGCTCAGTGGCAGAGCGTCGGCCTGGCGTGCAGGAGTCCCAGGTTCGATTCCCGGCCAGGGCACACAGGAGAAGCGCCCATCTGCTTCTCCACCCCTCCCCCTCTCCTTCCTCTCTGTCTCTCTCTTCCCCTCCCGCAGCCAAGGCTCCATTGGAGCAAAGATGGCTCGGGCGCTGGGGATGGCTCCTTGGCCTCTGCCCCAGGTGCTAGAGTGGCTCTGATTGCGGCAGAGCGAAGCCCCGGATGGGCAGAGCATCGCCCCCTGGTGGACTTGCCGGGTGGATCCCAGTCGGGCGCATGCAGGAGTCTGTCTGCCTGCCTCCCCGTTTCCAACTTCAGAAAAATGCAAAAAAAAAAAAAAAAAAAAAAAAAAAAGCTTGATAACCACCATAATCTTATGGCAGAACATGATTTATTTTCCACTAAACATTCCAGGATAGTCAAGAACTAGCCAGAGAAAAGTTGATGGCCACTAGCTCAAAAACCAGCCAAGTGCCACAAAACTTAAAAAAGGAAATGTTTCAAAACAGGAAAGACAGTAGTTGAATTAAAAGTTTGTTTCTCTAATGTAAACCTATTAAAAAGTCTCTATTCACCCAGATGCTCAAACCAAAAAATCTAAGTCACCAAGTCCTGTTTATGCTATCTCTAAATGCCTTGAGTTAGACCACCATCACAACCACACTGTCCCCCAATCCTAGTCTGAGCTACCATACTATCTCACTGCTTAGTCTCCTGGCCTCGACTGCTTTTCTTCCTATTTACTCTCCACAATGCAGCAGCCAAAGTGGGAAAATCTCAACATGTCACCCACCTACTAAAAATCCCTGGTTGACAGCCCACTACCCTCGGGATCAAGTTCTCATTTTTTTTTATTTGTTCATTTCAGAGAGGAGAGAGAGTAAGAGGAGAGAGAGAGAGAAGGGGGGAGGAGCAGGAAGCATCAACTTCCATATGTGCCTTGACTGGGCAAGTGCAGGGTTTTGAACCGGCAACCTCAGCATTCCAGGTCGACACTTTATCCACTGCGCCACCACAGGTCAGGCAAGTTCTCATTTTTTTAATGGACTTAGCCTTTGCCTCTTCTCTTCTCCCATCCCCTGCTCATATCCACTCAAATGAGTTATTAAAGTGAAAAGTTTAAACTTTCAACTTTCATTGTGTTTCCTCTTTGGTCTAGCATACATTTTCTTTTCTTCCCCTATTAGTCTGGTTCGTTTTTCAGGTCTCAGCTTACTCGTTACTTCCCACCAGAAGTAACGGATCACTCCAATCCCCCACCTTACATCTGGAATAGGTCCCTCCCATTTGCTTCCACAGCATTTCCCTCCCCCAACAGAGCCCTAAACTGACATCCTCCACCCCACCACCTAAAGGGTTACTGTTATAATTGCCTAATTACTAATTACTGTTTCCATTTCTACTGGACCATAAGCCCTGTGAGTACAGGACCATACTTCTCTCATGTACAGCTGTATTCTACTGTCTAGCACTGTGGCTAACATTTTGTTAACAAGCCAAAATTAATTTTTTAATAAAATCTGATAAAATAAAAATACCTTATCTTGAGATCAGTTTAATGTTAATGAAACACTAAAGATTTTAGTGCATTTTTCTTTTCTTAAAAACTTATTTATTGATTTCAGAAAGAGAGGAATGTGGAGGGAGAGCAGAAAATAATCAATTTGCTTCTGTATGTGCCCTGACCAAGGATCAAACTCACAACCTTTGCATTTTGGGATGATGCTCTAACCAACCAAGTTATCTAGGCAGACTGGTGAGTTGTTTTTTAAATGAGAATAAAATAAAATTACCTCTTTCAATATCTAATTGCTCATATTTACTCTGAGGTACACAGTCATTTCAAAGGGCATTTCATTTAATATTCCCTCTAGTTTTTTATCCTCAAAAAGAATAATCATTCTAAACATAATATAAACTGACTGTACAATCCTCTGTTCTCTCTCCCCCAAGAATTGGGGAGATGGTCTAAGTCTTAAATATTAGGGAGATTTTATGGAAAAGTACCAGAATATTTCACTTTAAATGCCCCCATTTTCAACTTTTACTCTCAGTGCTGATCAAATTTAAACACAATTCTTTTATTATTATTTTTTTTTAGAGAGAGAGAGGAAGGAGGAGAGAGAGAGGGAAACATGGATCTGTTCCTGTATGTACCCTGACCAGGGATCAAACCAGCAACCTCTGTGCTTTAGGACGATGCTCTAACCAACCAAACTATCTAGCCAGGGCTAAACACATAAATGGTTTTTAAAAAGTGTTTAAAATATATGACATTCACAGAACCTGGACTTTATTTTTAATGATGACATTTTTTTAAATTACAGGTTGGCCTCCAATTTTTATTATACATTGAATATCATTTAAGTTCCTTAAGCCGCTATGTGCTCACCCATAAAATAGTTAATTACATACTTCTCCTCTACCAACCTCAATCACAGGTTGTTAGGAGAACAAAATAATACACATGAAAACAATCTATAAACTAAACCTGACTCTGTCTACCTGCTTTGTCTATAAGGCATTCATTCCACAAGAAACCTAGAAAACCAGCATGAACAAAGCCAGACAATAGTGTGCAGGCTTTAGAAAGGCCTGCTTACAAGACTGGCTTTTGGCTGGCATTTAGAAACCCGCTGGTAAACAGTTCCCTACGCTGATATGAAACTTCCCCTAAGTCACTGAGTGTGGCTTACCATTATGACTAAACTTTACAAATAACATAATTTATTCTGAATATCTCCTTTTTTTATGAAGTCAAAATCTGGAAACATGCTAGAGTGACCAGTTCCCAGCAAAAATTCGAACACTGCCCAAGTCCCATTAGAATAACAGTACATCATTGCTGGAGGATTTAAATGCATCCTGGGTGAATCCACTGAGAGAGGACATTTGAAAGTTCGCACCTGTTTTCCTCTGAACTTTGCTCCACATGCCTTTCCTTTGCTGGTTTAGATACAGTGTAAGCTTTGTATACTTTGACAGTAATAAATTTTAGCTGTGAGCATGAATATATGCTCAATCCTGTGAGTTATTCCAATGAATCACCAAACCAGGGATGGTCTTGGGGCCCCTCAACACAATAAAGAAAATATATTCACAGCATAAGTATCATGTCTATCTGTCTGGCATAGGAATAGAATTTGCAATACAAAAACAGAAGTGGTCCTCCATGCCCAGTGTCATTAAAAATCAAAAGCAAAAAAACTTTCTGTTCAGTTGTGGAATAAATAACTGTTTCCACAATATCCCTGCCCCTTTAGTTACTCAAGCCTTCTAGTTGATTAGTTTTAGTGCAGATGCCTTCTGGCTGAGCTGGACTCTGCAGCCTGACACATCAATGCTTCTTTTACTCCCATCCACATTTCTCCAGATCCTATACCTTCTAGATATACTCTTGGATATCTTCAAATCCTGAATTCCCACCCCCACCACATATCCCCACCATAATCTTGCTTTCTCAACTAAAGAGCTTTGCTATGATAAAAACAGAAACATCATACAGTGGCCTAAATGAACCTCCCCTGTTGCTTACCACATCTATAATTCATCTCTTATTAATCTAGCATATGCCCCACGTTTAGCCCTATCATTGTTATCAGACACCCTTTCAGGCTTCATCATTGTATCCTAAAATCTTTATAGCCATTCACACTGAAAACCAACAAAAACTAGTTCAGACTATGAACTGTTCCCTAGTTTGCTTTCTCCCTTCCTTTCTTTTGATAGAACTAACAGAGTTTTCAGGGGTATAGGGCTACCTAGCCAGATACTACATTTCCCAGCTTCCCTTGTATCTAAGTGTGGTCATATTACCAAGTTCAAGTTAATGGAATAGAAGAGGAACTGGTGTGTGTGCAACTTCTAGGTCATCTTGTTAAGCACAAACAGCTTTTCCTTCTCTCGTTACTCCTTTCTTAATAGCTGAGAAACATCAATAACTAGTGCAGCCTCCTCGGCCTCAGAAAGGAAAGCCAGAAAGCAGAGCTGTCATAGAGAGCCTACCAGTTTGGATCACTAAGGTAATTTCATGCAACTGCACTGTTTGCCTGCCAAAAACTACTTACCTTTCTTTTTAAGTTTTTACTATTATATAAGAAATAGTTTTATCTTACTTTACTGTGTCTCGTAGTTTCTGTTAGAAAGCTTATACCCTGATAGTTACATCAGTCTGGGTTTCAGTCTCACTTCTTAGGCAAGTTGTTTTCTCTTTCTGGAGTGAGAACCCCTAGAAAACCACTTCCAACTCTGAGTCTATGATTGGTATACACTGCCCTCTGATTTTTATTAAACCAGACTTTTTATTAGCAGTGCAATGTATAGAGTAAACCATGGTGCTGTATTTCAGAAGTATAAATTTACAGAATAAGCTTCACAGTTATAACCATGCACCTAAATACAAACTAGTCTTAGGATGTTCATATAAACTTAAAAATTTTAAACACATAAATTCACATACAGTGGTGCCTTGAGATACGAGCAGACCAACTTTTTTTTAAGATACAAGCTGCGACTCAGTCCATATTTTTGTTCAAGATCCGAGCAAAATTCCGATATGAGTCGTAATTTGGGAAGCTGCCGCTAGTTGGCGCGCTGGCACACAGGCCCAGTATCAGCAGCACAACACCAGCATCTTGTTCTTTGTTACGTGTTACCTGCAGAATCAAGTCGAATCTCGTGCGCTGTACTCGTTCTTGCATCATTTTTGCATTTTTTACTAACTTTTTTTGTGTGCTATCATGGGGCCGAAGAAAGTGAGTGTGAAGGACAGTGGTGAGAAGAAGAGAATGATGTCGACAGAAGTAAAGCAAGAAATAATAGAGAAACATGAGCATGGTGTACGAGTGATTGAACTGGCAAGGCTGTACAACCGAAATGCAGCTACAATTTGTACCATCCTTAAACAAAAGGATGCTATCAAAAGCGCAAATCCAGCGAAAGGAACTACAATTCTATCCCAATTAAGGACAAATATCCATGAAGAAATGGAGAAGCTTCTGCTGGTGTGGATGAAAGAGAAAGAGCTGGCAGGAGATACAGTGACGGAGATGTAATATGCAAAAAGGCACGTATTATTTACGGCGACTTGAAGAAGAAACAACCATCAACCTCAAAAGAGGCAGCAGAACATACAGTTAAGGCAAGTCAAAGCTGGTTTGAAAATTTCAAGAAGATATCTGGCATGGTGAAGCTGTGAGTGCCGACGTTAAGGCAGCTGAGGAGTACATAGCACGTTTTGCTGCGCTTATCACAAAGGAAGGTTACATGTCCAAACAAATGTACAACTGTGATGAAACAGGATTATTTTGGGAAAAAATGCCCCGGAGGACTTTCATCACCGCAGAGGAGAAGAAGCTGCCAGGCCATAAACCCATGAAGGACTGTCTGACCCTTGCACTATGTGCAAATGCTAGCAGTGACTGTAAAGTAAAGCCACTGCTAGTATATCATTCCGAAAATCCTCGAGCCTTTAAGACTCACAAGATTCTTAAAGAAAAACTGCAGGTTATGTGGCACGCCAATGCTGGGGCATGGGTTACACAGCAGTTTTTTATTGAATGGGTAAATCTAATCTTTGGTGTTGCAGTGAAGAAATATCTTCAAGAAAATAAACTCCCAATGAAAGCATTACTAAACCTTGATAATGCTCCAGCCCACCCACCTGGTCTTGAAGATGGCATTCTCGATGAGTTCAAATTCGTGAAAGTCCTCTACCTCCCACCCAACACGACTTCAATCTTGCAACCTATGGATCAGCAGGTCATTTCCAACTTTAAAAAGCTTTACACAAAGCACTTGTTCCACCGCTGCTTTGAGGTGACTAAGAATACAGTTCTAACCCTTCGCGAGTTTTGGAAAGATCAC
The DNA here is from genome assembly GCF_036850995.1 of Saccopteryx leptura. Lineage (NCBI taxonomy): Eukaryota > Metazoa > Chordata > Mammalia > Chiroptera > Emballonuridae > Saccopteryx > Saccopteryx leptura. The sequence goes on along the minus strand of NC_089508.1, from coordinate 133,692,806 downwards.
TACAACATCGTGATATGTTTACACATTATTGACTTGGCATAGCAAGAGGTTATAAGAAGAACCTTGAACTCAGCATGGAAAAAGTTATGGCCTGATGTTGTTGCAGACAGGGACTTCGAAGGATTCAAACCAGAGGAGACCGAGGTAGAAGCGTTGGAGGAGACTGTGTCCCTCGAAAGTCGATGAGTCTGGAGGTAGATGAGGGTAATGTAAACGAGCTCGTCGAGGAACATGAGGAGGAACTCTCAACTGAGGAGTTGAAGGAGCTACAGATGATGCAACATTCGGAGCTTCTACAAGAGATTAGTAGTGAGGAAGAGGTAGAGTCGGAGGAAGTGATTTCTACAAGTGAAATTAAACACATGCTGGCAATGTGGGAGAAGCTTTCAAGTTTCACTGAAAAGAAACACCCAGAAAAAGCTTCAACTGCTCATGCTTCAGCACTTTTTAATGACACTTGTTTGTTACATTTCTGTAACATTTTAAAAGGCAGGCAAAAGCAAACCTCTTGGATAGATTTTTATTCTAAAGTCCTGCATGCAAGTGAAAGTGCCGCAAGTGCAGCCAAAAAGGCAAAAACAGGTGATGATTAAAAGAAAAATATGTAATGTTAAGCTTAGGTTAAGTTTAAAGTTAAGAAAGTGCATTTTTTTAAAATTAAGTTTTTGTGGTTTCATTTTAAGTAAAGAAAGTGCAGTTTGTTTGTTTTTTTTCTGAAGCTAGAAACCGGGAGAGACAGTCAGACAGACTCCCGCATGCGCCCGACCGGGATCCACCCGGCACGCCCACCAGGGGCGACGCTCTGCCCACCAGGGGGCGATGCTCTGCCCCTCCGGGGCGTCGCTCTGCCGTGACCAGAGCCACTCTAGCACCTGGGGCAGAGGCCAAGGAGCCATCCCCAGCGCCCGGGCCATCTTTGCTCCAATGGAGCCTCGGCTGTGGGAGGGGAAGAGAGAGACAGAGAGGAAGGAGAGGGGGAGGGGTGGAGAAGCAAATGGGCGCTTCTCCTGTGTGCCCTGGCCGGGAATTGAACCCGGGACTTTTACATGCCAGGCCGACGCTCTACTGCTGAGCCAACCGGCCAGGACCAAGAAAGTGCAGTTTTAGTTTTGTTTAAAGCAGGGATCTCAAACTCACGGCCCGCGGGCCGCCGAACAATGTTGTACTGATTTTTGTTTTCAACTGCAGTGAGAAAAGTGTTGCGTAACAGTTGCCTTTTGTAGACCTAGTGCGGCCCGCCAAACGGCTGTGACTTGCTCTGCAGCCCACATGCTGAGTTGAGTTTGAGACCCCTGGTTTAAAGTAAAGAAAAATGCAGTTTTAGTTTACATTTAGTGTTAAGAAAGTGCAGTTTTAGTTTAGGTGTCTACAGTACCTGCATCCCTCCCTCCCTCCTCCTCTGCCATTCACCTCCGTTAGCTGCACTCGTCTGTTTCCAAGGTAAGAATACAGTACTAAATAACACTTTTTTATTTTGTATATTTTGTTATGCATTGGTAAAGTATACATGTGTGTTTCTTAATTAAAAACATGTCTTTTTTCATTATTTAGGATGGTTTGGGGATGTTTCACAGGACTGGAATGTATTAAATCTATTTCAGTTATTTTAAATGGGAGAAATTTATTTGATATATGGGTTGACTGACTTACGAGCTCTGTTACAGAATGAATTAAATTTGTATCTCAAGGTGCCACTGTATATGGGAAGGAGTATAGCACAGTAATTAAGTACATATGTAGTTTTTTTGTGTGTGTTTTCTTTTGTTTGTTTTTCAGAGACAGAGAGAGTCAGAGAGAGGGATAGACAGGAACAAAGAGAGATGAGAAGCATCAATCATTAGTTTTTCGTTGCACGTTGCAACACCTTAGTTGTTCATTGATTGCTTTCTCATATGTGCCCTGACCGCGGGCCTTCAGCAGACTGAGTAACCCCTTGCTCGAGCCAGTGATCTTGGGCTCAAGCTGGTGAGCTTTTGCTCAAACCAGATGAGCCCGCGCTCAAGCTGGCGAGCTCAGAGTCTCGAACCTGGGTCCTCTACATCCCAGTCCGATGCTCTATCCACTGCGCCACCGCCTGGTCAGGCATGTACATAGTTTTGGGTTTTTTTAATTTTTATTTATTTATTTATTTATTTATTTATTTATTTATTTATATTTTTTACAGAGACAGAGAATGAGTCAGAGAGAGGGATAGACAGGGACAGACAGGAACGGAGAGAGATGAGAAGCATCAATCATTAATTTTTCATTGCGCGTCACAACACCTTAGTTGTTCATTGATTGCTTTCTCATATGTGCCTTGACCATGGGCCTTCAGCAGACTGAGTAACCCTTGCTGGAGCCAGCAACCTTGGGTTTAAGCTGGTGGGCTTTTTGCTCAAACTAGATGAGCACGCGCTCAAGCTGGCGACCTCTGGGTCTCGAACCTGGGTCCTCTGCATCCCAGTCCGACGCTCCATCCACTGCGCCACCGCCTGGTCAGGCTGTACGTAGTTTTAAAAGCAGACAGATCAAGGTACAAGTCCCAGCTCTGTCATTTATTAGCTGTATGGGAAAATACAACTACTAATGTAAATAACCATATAACTTTAAGGATCTAGAGGAGCTTAGTAAGTATGAAGCATTGAGCACAATTCTTGTCATGGTATAAATATATAATAAAGGTGATTATTATTAACTGATTAATTACATTTTTTTTTCTTTTTTTTTTTCTTTTCTTTTTTTTTTTTTTTTTTGAAGCTGGAAACAGGGAGAGACAGTCAGACAGACTCCCGCATGCGCCCGACCGGGATCCACCCGGCACGCCCACCAGGGGCGACGCTCTGCCCACCAGGGGGCGATGCTCTGCCCCTCTGGGGCGTCGCCATGTTGCGACCAGAGCCACTCTAGCACCTGAGGCAGAGGCCACAGAGCCATCCCCAGCGCCCGGGCCATCTTTGCTCCAATGGAGCCTCGGCTGCGGGAGGGGAAGAGAGAGACAGAGAGGAAAGCGCGGCGGAGGGGTGGTGAAGCAAATGGGTGCTTCTCCTGTGTGCCCTGGCCGGGAATCGAACCCGGGTCCTCCGCACGCTAGGCCGACGCTCTACCGCTGAGCCAACCGGCCAGGGCCTGATTAATTACATTTTAAAAGATCTAGTAAATGTGCCTGATGAAGTGGTAGAGCAGTGGATAGAGCATCGAACTGGGATGCAGAGGGCCCAGGTTCAAATCCCCGAGGTCACCGGCTTAACTGCGGGCTCACCAGCTTGAGCGTGGGATCAGACATAACCCCATGATCACTGGCTTGAGCCCAAAGGTCGCTGGCTTGAACAAGGGGTCACTCGCTCTGTTGCAGTCCCCCAGTCAAGGCACATATGAGAAAGCAGTCCATGAACAACCAAGGTGCTGCAACAAAGAATTGATGCTTCTCATCTCTCTGGCTTCCTGTCTGTCCCTATCTGTCCCTCTCTGCCAAAAAAAAAAAAAAAAATCTAATGAATAACTAAATGTAGTACTCGGAGAGTGCTAACTATTTCTCAAAATAACCTAGTGGTAGAAATAAGAAGCCTCAACAATTTGACTTTGTAATTATCGTAAGGCACTAGAGGGATATTAAAATGAGATGTTCCAAAGGAAGCTAAAATGTATCTGGATGTACCGCTGCTGTAAAGTCAGGAACAGAAATGTAATTTTGAAAATCAGCTGGCCCTGGCTGGTCGGCTCAGTGGTAGAGCATCATCAACCCAGCATGTGGAAGTCACAGGTTCGATTCCCAGTCATGACATAAAGAAGAAGCGACTATCTGCTTTCTCCCTTCCTCTCACTCCCCCTCTTTCTCTCTTCCCATCCTGAAGCCATGGCTTGATTAATTTTAAGGCACTGGCCCCAGGCACTGAGGATGGCTTCTCAGAGCCCCTGCTTCAGGTGCTACGGGCAGAGCATCAGCCCCAGAGGGGTGTTGCCAGGTGGATAGAGGCACATGTGGGAGTCTGTCTCTGTATCTCTCCTCCTCTCACTTAAAAAAAAGGAAAATCAGCAGCAGAAAATTGGCAATTGCTACAGGAAAATAAATCTTTTTCTTTCTTTTTTCCTTTCCGCTTCCAAATGATCTCCGCATCAATAGATTTTTATCTAGGTTGAGAAAAATCTCAGTATTCTTTTTTTTTTTTCTTTTTTGTATTTTTCTGAAGCTGGAAACAGGGAGAGACAGTCAGACAGACTCCCGCATGCGCCCGACCAGGATCCACCCGGCACGCCCACCAGGGGCGATGCTCTGCCCACCAGGGGGCGATGCTCTGCCCCTCCGGGGCGTTGCTCTGCCGACCAGAGCCACTCCAGCGCCTGGGGCAGAGGCCAAGGAGCCATCCCCAGCGCCCGGGCCATCTTTGCTCCAATGGAGCCTTGGCTGTGGGAGGGGAAGAGAGAGACAGAGAGGAAGGGGGGGGGGGGGTGGAGAAGCAAATGGGCGCTTCTCCTATGTGCCCTGGCCGGGAATCGAACCCGGGTCCCCCGCACGCCAGGCCGACGCTCTACCGCTGAGCCAACTGGCCAGGGCCAAAATCTCAGTATTCTTGACAACATGAAAAACTGAACAAAATATGCAGATAATCTTGTGATGACCCTTTTTTTTTAGCTAGTAGCTTGCTATTAAGTTTAATTTCTAAGTTATCAAATAAATATAAACAAAATTTCAAAACCAACCTGCTGGTATTTTACATATTTAATAATGAACCACACCGGACCAGTGGTGGCCCAGTGGATAGTGTTGACCCAGGATGCTGAGGGCCCTGGTTCAAAACCCTAAGGTTGCCAGCTAGAGCATGGGCTTCCCAGCTTGCACGCTGGATCACTGACAAGATCCCAAGGTCGCTGGCTTGAGCCAAGGGTCACTGGCTCAGCTTGAGATCCACAGTCAAGCACGTATGAGAAGCAATAAATAAAAAACTAAAGTAACTACGAGTTGATGCTTCTCATCTCTCTCCTCCCCTCCCTCTTTCTTAACTGTCTCTTAAAAATCATCATCATCATCATCTTCAATCTGATGGCCACTATTCTGATGGTCTTTTAATTCACAAAATGTTACTGAACTTAATGAGAATCAAGAAGTTATCTGAAAGAAAGCAAACATCATTCAATCATCAAATTAAAGCATTTTGAATTCCCAAACTGGAAAAATTAAAGTGTTTTATTTTTCAACATCAGCCTAAAGTTAATGGTTGAAAGTTGGGATACTGCCCTAAAACAGTGTTTTTCAACCACCAGTCCATGGACTGGCACTAAATTTCTGGTGCACTGGTGGTTGAAAACCACTGGTCTAAAATATAAAAATAGGTTTCAGAAAAGTCTTTGTCCTATGGGTTATTCAGAGAAGGCCTCACAGATAAGAACTAAAATAAGTGAATTTAAGCCCACAGTGGTGATTCCACAGGCACATACAATAAAAGCAAAAGTTTGAAAAATTAAGCATTATCATAGTGACACCAATTTCATTAAGTTATTCAATCCTTCTTCAAATAAATTTTTAGCTAATAGTTTAAATTGATAATCATTCTCAAAATAACCTCTAAAGCACACACACAAAGATTTCTAGTATCTATCACTTGTATTTCTCATGACAATCTTAAAATCCAGGGCCTGAAGATATATCACACGTTGCCCTGGCCGAATTGCTTGGTTGGTTAGAGTGTTGTCCTTAAGTGCAGAGATTACCAGTTCAATCCCTGGTCAGGGCATGTACAGAGAAAGATCTCTATTCCGGTCTCTCTCGCTCTTGCTCTCTCCCTTCCTCTCTCTCTCAAATCGATAAATAAAAAAAATAATTTAAATAAATTTTAAAAGATATCATAAATAGATATAACTTTTTTTAACCTTAAGCTTTCCTGTTCCACTCATTCCAGTCTCACCTTCTGGGAATATAATGCTTCACCAGGTCACGCTATTATCATATCAATACTCACATGTTTCCAAAGATAAAGATTCCTCCAACATTCTAAGATTCACCTGTAACAGTGCCTAATCATGTCGCATCCCTCTTTACCTTGAGAAAGCTGTTCCTCTTCCTGACTCTACAGAGTTGATCCCATCCCTTCTCATCTCTTGTACAAGCTTACCTGCTATTTGTAACTGATTTGTTTCTTTCACCCATTTATCTCTAAAAAGCCCCATGTTATTGCCACATTTCCTTCCACCTCAAACTTGAAAAAGTTATCTAAGCACAGCTAAGGCCCTATTCAATCTGGGCACAACATTTGACACTTTCAGCTCCTTGCGCTCTACTCCCTAATAACCTCATCTCATCCAGTTTCCAACACATTATCATTTCCTGGCTTTCTTTCTGAACTCAGGTACAGTAGGGTTTGGATCCAAGGCATATGTTTTTAAAAACCTTAACACAGGCCCTGGCCGGTTGGCTCAGTGGGAGAGCTTTGGCCTGGCGTGCAGGAGTCCTGGGTTCGATTCCCGGCCAGGGCACACAGGAGAAGTGCCCATCTACTTCTCCACCCCTCCCCCTCTTCTTTTTCTCTCTTCCCCTCCTGCAGCGAGGTTCCATTGGAGCAAAGATGGCCCAGGCGCTGGGGATGGCTCCATGGCCTCTGCCTCAGGTGCTAGAGTGGCTCTGGTCGCAACAGAGCAATGCCCCAGATGGGCAGAGCATCACCCCATGGTGGGCATGCCGGGTGGATCCTGGTCGGGCACGGGAGTCTGTCTGACTGCCTCCCAGTTTCCAGCTTCAGAAAATTACAAAAAAAAACCAAAAACCTTCACACAGACAACGGAATACTACTCAGTAACAAAAACAAACTATTTATATATGCCATAACATAACTAAACCTCAAAAGCATTTACTAAGTGAAAGAATCTGATACCAAAGGCTACACAATGCATGATTTCATTTATATGACATACTGATAAAACCAAAACTATAGGAACAATAGTTTTGTTCCTGGATGTGGAGGAGGGAAGAAATCACTAAAAGGGGGCAAAAGGAAATTTTTGGAATGATGGAAATGTTCTATATCTCAACAGTTGAAATTATATAACATACATCTGTCAAACTCATCAAAAACTGCAAATCTGCCTGACCAGGTGCTGGTGCAGTGGATAGAGCGTCGAACTGGGACACAGAGGACCCAGGTTGAAACCCCAAGGTCGCCAGCTTGGGCAAGGGGTTATCTGGTTTGAGCAAGGCTCACCAGCTTGAGCCCAAGGTCACTAGCTTGAGCAAGAAGTCACTCGGTCTGCTGTAGCCCCCTGGTCAAGGCACATATGAGAAAGCAATCAATAAATAACTAAGGTGCCACAAAAAAAAAAAAAAAAGAAAAGAAAAACCCCTGCAAATCTATACTGATACTCAATAATCACTAACCTTGCCACACCCTTTCCTTAGGCTACACCCCCATGAGCATGTCTCAATTTTAAGTATCCCTTCCTTACTTTGTTCATCCTGAAAATTCTAATGCATCCTAAATTTAGGATGCAGCTCAATGCCACCTCCTCTAACAGAAACAGAGGTAACCACTAAATAGAGATAATCTCTTATGTAAGCTCAGAATCATTTATATAGCTTTATTAGAGCATATTATAGTCATCTACTTGACTTTTACTGGGCATTGTAGAATTAATTATGAAAATACAAAGATGAATAAAACAAAACCCTTGCTGACTACCTATTCAAGTATCAGTTTCACAGCTCCTAAAAGAGAGTTCTTAACACATTGTTGAACGCTCAAGAGTTAATTCATGCTTGCACTTGCATTAGCTATTTCAGTTTTTGAAACTCAAGGTAATATAGGATTACTGTATTTGTGCATTCTACAGAAGATATAGTTAAAGCTGCATGCATATTAGACTACAACAAATACATGAAAGCAGTCGATCAAGCAGACCAATATTTGGCGAACAGTGGTATCTTCCAAAAAAGTATAAAGTGGTCTAAAAAAGTAGCATTCCTTCTGATTAATTGCGCTTTATTCAATGCATTCAAAATTTAGTGTAATTACAATAGACAAAATAAAATAACAAACATTTCTACTTGAAGTAGGTAGGGGATAGATATCTGCTGGTTCAAATGAATGCAGCTCAGAACCTGACACTTCTTCTGGTACTTCTAAAAGAGCTCCTTACATGATACACCTTTTAGGCTTTCAGGGCAACTAAAAGACCACGTTTTAGAAAAAGTAGTCCCTGATATAAAAAAAATCCAACTAGAACGTATAAAGTGTGTTTCAAAAGGAAAGCTCAGCGAAACCAGATATATTTGCAAAATATGTTGTGTACCATTACACTCAGGTGATTGCTGTACAGTATACCACACCAAAAAAAAGTTACTAATATATATAATATGTACTAAAATATAATATGTAGTAGATATGTACAAAGTTTCATTTAAATTCATTTTGCATAAATAAAGTATACGGAAGTTTATTTAGATTGTTTCACTTTCATACTGAAGTTTATTTAGATTGTTTCACTTTCATACTCAATTACGAAAAAATAACCAGTGACATGAGATAAATTCTGTGTAAAATTGCCGGTCAACAATTAACATCAAGACTAATGATCCACAGGGGATCTGTGGTTCAGTGTGGAAATGAACATGGATAGAGAAAAATACGATACATTTATCTTCACTAACTTCAAATCACAAGTTAGCATTCGCTTCAATTAAAACGTAGGCAATGAACCCCAGTGGTCCTAGCAGTTCCTATGACTTAGATCACCAAGAGGAATCATAAATAGTTTCATTATGCTGCAGTTGACACCAATATCTAAAAAAGTTGTTTATGTCCATCATTACAATACTTTATTAAACCTACTTTTAATGAGTTAATATGTAGTACATGCTACTATATCACAAACTTAACGTTTTGACATTTCATTATGAGTTTCCTTTATGATCCTATGTATTTTATCTTACATGTTTATAAACATATTTCTGAGAAGAGGTCTATAAGCTTTACCAGGCTGCTAAAGGGATACTTGGCTGGAAAATGATTAAGAATCCCTGTCCTACTCTTCTCTATACACCCATTAACAGTGTCTGGCATTAAAAAAAGAAAAAATTGTGCCCAAAATGTGCTTACCAAATGAATGAACCAACATATATTTGAAGTCATTATTTAACTCCTATGCATTTTTAAAACAAAGTCGAAACAGTCCTTATTTTCCAAATAGAGTAAAGTAATCATATCAAATACGACATCCTGTGTTACTTCTAAAAGAGTAACGCTGAACAAGTCTTTGGTTATAGGTTTTGTTTTTGTTTTTGTTTTTTGAGAGAGGCAGGGAGAGAGAGACAGGAACATCAAGCTTCTCCTGTATGTGCCCTAACCAGGGAATCAAACCAGCAACCTCTGCGTTCTAGGATGATGCTCCAACCAACTAAGACATCCAGCCAGGGCTTAATTATTTTTTTATTGATTGATTGCATGTCAGAGAGCCAGAGAGAAAGCAAGGGGAAGGGAAGCATTCATTTGTTTTTCCGAAGCATTCATTTGTTTTTCCACTCAGTCGTACATTCCTTGGTTTCTTCCTGTGTGTGCTCCAACCAGGGACCAAGGTTATAGATTTTTAAGAGCTCTAACTTAAGATCAAATTTTGAAAGCTACACACCTGATATCTAATTTTTTTTCATTTCATCCTTTTCCATTATTTTCTGTAAGATTTTAGAAAATTCATTCACAAAGGCTCTTGTTATTATGAAGGAGTAATCATAATAAAAGTAATTCTTAGTATAAAACAAAGCCGTCCCAATACATGGGTCTGCATGTTGAAGGTGGTAAGCAAGGTTAGACAATAGCTAAATATCAGAAGATAAACACGCAATTAAAATTACCTAGTAATATGACTTTAATCTTTAGATATTATTACTAAATATTTAGAATATTATTACTAAATATTTAGAATATTTAGTATATATCTGAAATATTTTAAGAAACACAGTCATCAGATTTGAGAATCCTTCAACAAAACCTCTCCACTTGAAAGGAAAGAGACTGGGAAGCTTATACAGCAAGACAGACATTTTAATAAATGTTTCCTCAAGCTCTCTCTCAGTAACTACTAAGAACCATTAAATAACCTCTATTAACTTGTAACTTATTAATAATGTTACAAAACTTTTAAAAAATATGTAAACAAATGTGCTACATACTGCTTCTGTATTGAGGTATAGAGAAATGAACTAGACTCTAAAGTTGCCAGTTTCTCAGAAGTTCCTAGTTTCATAGAGGTATATACCCAAGTAAAAATAATTATGATCAAAGACTCTAATGCATAGTTAAGTTGCAATGGAACATTATTGTTTGTTTAGTATCTAGTTTCCGGTTCCAAACTACTATAAATAAGATATGAGACACCAAACAAACCTACATAATACCAACTGGTACCTACAAGACAACAAGGCCTTTTTCCTCTTGGCAAAGTTATTTTATTGTGCATGCTATATTTTCAGAATGCTGAATAATCTTTGCTCTAAGCTTTTCAAATTAACATGTAAATGTATCAGTATATTTGGCAGGAAGAAAATGTAAAATCCCAGAGCATCTTTTATATACAAATAAGAGTGAGGATTAAAAAAAAGTTCATTTAAAAAAAAACTATCAATCTAATAATTTCAAGTAGATTGTTAAAAATTTTTCCATTGATTTGAGAGAGAAAGGGGGGAGGGAGGGAGAGAGGGAGAACAGGAAGGAAAAGAAAGAAAGAAGCATCAATTTGTCGTTACCCTTAGTTGTTCCATTTAGTTATGCTCTCATTGGTTGCTTCTCATATGCACCCTGACCGGGAATTGAACCCATGACCTCGGTGCAGCAGGATGATGCTCTATCCACAGAGCCACCTGTCCAGGGCTCACACTAAATTTTTAAACTATTTTAAGATTACCTGGTCTTTGCCTGACCAGGCGGTGGTGCAGTGGATAGAGTGACAGACTGGGACGCGGAGAAACCAGGTTCGAAACCCCAACATCGCCAGCTTGGGCACAGGCTCATCTGGTTTGAGCAAAGCTCACCAGCTTGAGCCCAAGGTTTGAGCAAGGAGTCACTCGGTCTGCTGTAGCCCCTGGTCAAGGCACATATGAGAAAGCAATCAATGAACAACTAAAGAGCCTCAATGAAGAACTGATGCTTCTCATCTCTCTCCCTTCCTGTCTATCTGTCTCTGTCACACAAAAAAAAAGAAAAAAAAAATTACCTGGTCTGTGGTGGCACAGTAGATAAAGCATCGACCTGGGACCGACACAAGCAATCAATGAAAAATTAAAGTGTTGTAACAACAATGAATTGCCACCCCCTACCTCTGCTCTGTAAAATTAATAAATAAAGGTCTTGGCCAGTTGGCTCAATGGTAGAGCGTCAGCCCAGCATGTGGATGTCCCGGGTTCAATTACTGGTCAGAGCACACGAGAGAAGTGCCCATTTGCTTCTCCACCATTACCCCTCTCCTTTCTCTCTATCTCTCTCTTCTCCTCCTGCAGCCAAGGCTCTATCGAAACAAAGTTGGCCCGGGCACTGGGAATGGCTCCATGGCCTCCACCTCAGGTGCTAGAATGGCTCCGGTTGCAACAGAGCAACGTCCCAGATGGGCAGAGCATCGCCCACTGGTGGGCATGCCAGGTGGATCCCAGTTGAGCGCATGTGGGAGTCTGTCTCTCTGCCCTCCCTGCATCTCATTTCAAAAAAAATACAATATATATTTTTGTATATATATATATATATCAATATATACACACACACGTGTATATATATACACAATATATGATATATATAAATACTATATATACAAATAAATAAAATCTTTAAAGAAAGCTTCTGCAACGCTTTTAGATAAAATATTTTAAGATTACATTCTTGAAATTTTCTCTAGGTAAGTGCTGAATTTTATGTAATTTTAATTTAGTTCTTATCATAATTAGCAAGTTGGAAAAATTAAATTCAATAAATGCATATAAAAGTATTTCTAGTCCATGACCTCTAAAACATTGTCTCTAATTCTAAAAAGTTAACTCCTGAGGAATCCATTACAGCCAGACTACATAGTTGAGCTACTACTTAAACTTCTTACTACTATAAAACCACGTGGTTGCCAGTAATTAGGAGGAGGAGAAGGGGTCTGGTGGCAGAAGGATAGCATTAGGGAATTCTTAGGATCACTGGAATTGTTTGGCATGGGTGATGGTAAAATTATGTAGCCATGTGTTATGGCTGAAAATAATTACATGTATTGTATATGCATGTTCTCAGCAGCTATTCACAATACCCAAAAGGAGCAAACAGCCCAAACATATATCAGTGAGTGAATGGATAAACAAACTGTGGTTTATATATACAATGAAGTACTAGTCAGCCATAAAAAGGAATGAAATACAGAAACATGCTACAATGTGAGTAAACCTTGAAAATATTATGCTAATTAAAAGAAGCCAGACTCTAATATAATCATATATTTATATGAAATATCGAAGATAAATCCAAAGAGACAGAGTACAGATTGGTAGTTGCCAAGGGACTGAGGGGGAAGGGAAAGAGAAGAACTTTGAAGTCATGGAAATGTTTTGGAACTAGTTATAAATAGATAAAGGTAGTAGTTGTGTAACACTATGAATGTACTAAATGCTACTGAATTATTCACTTTAAAATGGTTAATTTTATGTTATAATGGTTAACCGTATATGAATTCACCTCAATAAACTATACATATGTATGTATATACACATTATATGAAACTTCACACATAAGCAACACGGTGATCATGATGATGGTGTTACAGATATAATGATCTGTGCTTTTAAAAACTAGACAGGGCAAATAGCATCTGCCTTTATCATGCTTAACATTTAAGGAATATGCAGAAAGCCTGGAAAGGTGAAACATATTCATAAAAAAAGAGAGAGACATTCCTCTGTAAAAACATAGTAATGGCATAAAACAAAAAACAGATTCTCATTTGACTGGCAAGTCTTGTTTGAATGAGAAAGCTTAAAAACAATTTCAGTAAATCTTTGAAATCAGTTACTGACATTTGGCTTTGACAGTTATGAAACTCACTAAGAAAGTAAAAACATGGCCTCATCTAAAAAGCCCAGAAGCTGCTATTTGTTGTTGGCAGGGAGAGAGACCTTGTCACCAACTTAGAAAAGAGCAACCCTTAATGGGTAAGTAAGTGCTTCCCAATCGCCAGAGTTAAGATATATGCCATGAACATCACAGGACACTAGAGGCCAGAATTCATGACTTGATTCACTCAGCAACTGGCATCCTCTGTGTGTCATTCACTCTATCAGCCCTAGGTACACCTAAATAAAGTCATCCGGGCTCTAAACTTCAAATATTCATAGTTCAAATTCAAGTCTCATTGAATGTGAAGTGAAAGAAATTCTTTCTCTCCTTCCTTCCTTCTCTCCTTCCCTCCCTCCCTTCCATCCTTCCTTAGAAAAGGAGAGGGAGAGAGAGAAAGAGGAAAGGAGAGAGATGAGAAGCATCAATTCATATTTGGTGGCACTTTAGTTGTTCATTGATTGCTTCCAGCCGAGCCAGTGACTCCTTGCTCAAGACAGCGACATAGTGTTTGAGCCAGTGACCTTGGGCTTCAAGCCAACAACCATGACATCATATCTATTGACCCAGTGCTCAAGCTGGTGAGCCTGCACTCAAACTGGCAACTTTGAGGTTTCAAATATGAGACCTCAGCGTCCCAACTTGATACTGTATCCACTCGGACTAGAAAGGAAGTCTGATACATGACTAGTTGAGTAAAAATTGGTATAACCAATTTGGAAAATAATGCAGCAAAATCTAATAAAGCTAAACATATACATATCATATAACTTGTAAATTCAATCGAAGGTACATATTCAACAGAAATGTGTACATAGCTTCCAAAAATATCTGTACAGAAATGCTCATAGCAGCATTTATTTATTACAAGCTCCAACATAAATGATCCAAATATCCATCAACACAATAGCTTGGGTAAATAAATAGTGGCCTACTCACACAACAGAATACTGTATGTAGTGCAGTAGCTCTCAAGCAGGGATGATTTTGCCTCCCAGGGGACATTTAGCAATGTCTGGATATATTTTTGGTTATCACAACTGGAGGCTGCTACTGGCATTTAGTGGGTAGAGGTCAGGGATGCTGGTAAACATTCTTCAATGCACAGGAGAGCCCTCCCCACAAAAAAACAAAGAATTATCCCATCCAAAATGTTGAAGGGCTGAGTTTGAAAAATCCTGACTCACAGTAATGAGAATGAATTAGATCACACAGATTACAAGGACAAATTCAAACAATGTTGAGCAAAAAAAGAAACCAAAGAAGAATGCGTACCTAGCCTGACCTGTGGTGGCGCAGTGGATCAAGTGTTGACCTGGTACGCTGAGGTTGCTGGATTGAAACCCTGGGCTTGCCCACTCAAGGCACATATGAGAAGTAACAACTGATGCTTCCCACTCATCTCTCTCTCTCCTCTGTCTAAAACAGCGGTTCTCAACCTGTGGGTCGCGACCCACAGGTTGAGAACCACTGCTCTAAAACATTAAATAAAATCTAAAAAAATACTACAATGTACTTCAAATAACATTAAAAAAAGAAACAAAGAAGAAAGAAAAGAAAGTGAAGAATGCATATCTATAATTCCATTTACATAAAGTTCAAAGTCAGGCAAAATTAACCCTTGGTGTTAGAAGTCAGGGTAGTGCAGGACAAAAGGACATGAGGGAGACTTCAAGGGGCACAAGCAATGTTCTGTTTCTTGAGTACTAATTATCTGGCACTGTGTGTAAATTTATTGAGCTAAATAGTTAAAATGTGTACATTTTTCTCAGGTATGTTATTCTTAAATAAAAAGTTTCTTTTAAAAAACTCAGAACAAAAGGAAATTTTACTATATATAATTTTAAAAATAAATTTCTATGGCAAATCAGTTAAAAATCATTGGTAAATATTCGTCCGAAAATTTTTCTCTTGGCGTGTGATAATTTTTAAGTCCTAACTCTGTCACTTACCAGCTGTGTTGACCTTCAGCAAGTTATATTTTTCATGTTTATATATTTTTAAATTATAGAAACAGACTCACTGCCAAGGAAATATAAACATAAAGTATAAAATGTGGAAGTATACATCTTACCAATCTTTCTCCACTCTCAACACATGTACAAATAAACATGTTACTAGAGTTAACATGCATACATTTATAAAAGCACAATCATATTACGTACTACCCTGCAATTTTTTAATTTATGTGGCAATCTCTACCAGGAAATACAGAGTTTCCATAATCTATTTAATAGTTACACCATATTCCAATGTATATACAGGTCTGTGCCTTAAAATGAAATAATAAAACCAATTTTATCATAGGCTAACAAAAGTTAAGTTCTGACTGACCAGGTGGTGGCACAATAGATATAGCATTGACCTGGACCACCTGAATAAAAATATTTTCAGTTTTGGCCCTGGCCAGTTGGCTCAGCGGTAGAGCATCAGCCTGGCATGTGGAAGTCCCGGGTTTGATTCCCGGCCAGGGCACACAGGAGAAGCGCCCATCTGTTTCTCCACCCTTCTCCCTTCTCCTTTCTCTCTGTCTCTCTCTTCCCCTCCAGCAGCGAAGGCTCCATTGGAGCAAATTTGGTCTGGGCGCTGAGGATGGCTCCGTGGCCTCCGCCTCAGGTGCTAGAATGGCTCCGGTTGCAACAGAGCAATGGCCCAGATGGGCAGAGCATCACCCCCTGGTGGGAATGTGGGTAGATCCCAGTTGGGCACATGCATGAGTCTGTCTCTCTTCAGAAAAATACAATATATATATATATATATGTTTTCAGTTTTTTATGTGCAGCTAAGGCTCAGTCCCACAGTAAAAATTCTTAAATACTAACTATATTTTGTACAGGGCATTGTGCTCCAGCTAATTAGAATAAAATCTCAATTTGTTTCCACTTTTCAAAAACAGACATATTTATATTATTTCAAGTATATATAATAGATGACATTTATTACTGTTCATTGGGAAATCCTCTCTGCTCACAAAAATTAGGGAATATTTCAAAATGAATATGAAGTGATAAAAAATGCATTTGATTTTTTTTATTAAACAAGATCAGAAAAGCAAACAAGCCTGACCAGGCGGTGGCGCAGTGGATAGAGCGTCAGACTGGGATGCGGAGGACCCAGGTTCGAGACCCCGAGGTCACCAGCTTGAGCACAGGCTCATCTGGTTTGAGCAAAGCTCACCAGCTTGGACCCAAGGTCACTGGCTCGAGCAAGGGGTCACTCGCTCTGCTGAAGGCCCACGGTCAAGGCACATATGAGAAAGCAATCAATGAACAACTAAGGTGTTGCAACAAAAAACTAATGATTGATGCTTCTCATCTCTCTCCGTTCCTGTCTGTCTGTCCCTATCTATCCCTCTCTCTGACTCTGTCTCTGTAAAAAAAAAAAAGAAAAGCAAACAAGTCAAAGAAAGTTGTTCAATTATGCAAATGAGATGCAAAACCAACTTTTATTTCATTGATGAAAATGTACTATACAAAAGGCTGAAAGTACTAGCTAGAGTATCTGCACATTCATTGATCTTGAAAGTGCACATCCTGCAATTTCCTGGCCCTTGCAATGCCCCTGCAACACGATTTGCCTGAATGCGAAGCCTGCAGAGCCATAGAACGTCTTGAAGCTGGTCAAACACAGACGACAGTGGTAACAGCACTTGGAACATCCCAAAGTGTGATTAGCACACTGTGGAATCGCTTTCAAGAGACTGACACAGTATGAAGAAGACAAGGGCAGGGTCGCCCATCTGCCACAACAGCAAGAGATGACCACTACTTGACCTTATTGGCAAGAAGGAATAGGCGCAACAATGCAACAGAGCTGTAGTAACAGTTTCTTGCCACCACTATATGACGGATATGCACCCAGACCATACGAAATCAGCTCCATCATGTTGGACTGCATGCCTGGCAACCAACAGTATTCATTCCGTTATCTGCTGAACACTGTAGAACCCGTAGACAGTGGACTGATGAGCATCATCACTGGACCCATGATGTGTGGTCAACTGTCCTCTTCTCTGATGAGTCATGGTTCAATCCACAGCCTGAAAATCATCATGTCCTGATCTGGCGTGAACGAGGAACACGGGAAAATCCAAGTTTCATGCAAGAAAGGGACTGCTTCGGTAGTAGTGGAATCATGGTGTGGGCTGGCATCAGCACTGGTGGTCGTACCGACCTCTACATCGTCATCAGAAACAGATCGCTCATTGCTGTCAGATATTGAGATGAGGTCCTGTACCCTATAGTGGTACCTTATGCTGGAGCAGTTGGAAACAACTTTCTTTTCATGGACAATAATGCAAAGCCCCACCATGTACATCTCAACAACAAGATGCGTCAGGAGGCAGGAATCGAACACATGGACTGGCCTTCACATTCTCCAGACCTGAATCCCATTGAACATGCTTGGGATGCACTGGGAAGACGTCTGGCAAACCGTCCAATGCCTCCCACACACTTCTTGAGCTGCAAGTTGCCCTGGAGCAAGAGTGGCAAAGGATCCCACAAGAACTGCTGGACAGTCTGATCCTGTCCATGCCCCCTTGCTGTCAGTGTGTTTGGGCAGTATTGGGTGACCATACACCCTACTAAACAGTCAATGTGTAGCACTCTTGTCCAGTTTGACATGCTTCTGTTCACCTCTGCCAATATGTCACTTGCTACTCAATCATGATAGCTGAGTCTGCATTTCACTTGCATAATCAGACATCTTTTTTTAACATGTTTGCTTTTCTAATGTTCTTGTTTAATAAGAAAAATCAAATGCTCTTTTTTATCACTTCATCATATTCATTTTGAAATATTCCCTAATTTCTGTGAGCAGGGCAGAATGTACCAATACAAGAGATAATGTTCTAATTAAGCAAAAAATCAAAGATAACATTTCATCACTTCTCAACCTTTTGGCTAAGATCAAGTATAAAAGGTAGTAGTATCTTAACAAATGAATAAACTAGACATTCACACAGAAAAATTGAAGCTTAACCCTATCTCATTCCATATACAAAATTAATTCAAAATAGGCCATAGATGTAAACAAAAAAGCTCAAAAACTATAAAATCTCTAAAAACAAGAGAAGCCTGCACAATAGCTCGGTTGGTTGGAGCCCTGGTCAGCAAACTGTGGCTCGCAAACCACATGTGGCTCTTTGGCCCCTTGAGTGTGGCTCTTTCACAAAATACCACATGTGGGCGCTACATTGATAATATACCTACCTATATAGTTTATGTTTAAAAATTTAGCTCTCAAAAGAAATTTCAATTGTACTGTTCATGTCTGGCTCTGTTGACTAATGAGTTTGCCGACCACTGGGTTAGAGCACTGTCCTGAAGTGCACAGGTTACCAGCCCAATCCCTGGTCAGGGCACATACAGGAGAAACAGATTGATGGCCTTATCTCTCACTCTCTCCTTCCTCTCTCTCTAAAATCAATAAAATAAACATTTAAAAAAATGACAGTTGAAATAAAAATAGATACAAAATTTAACCCAAAAATAATGTTGATAAAATCTCCCAGAATTAGGATAGGAAGAAGAAATTGGAAAAGGGTGAAAAAATAACTTGAAGGATCAATACAGGAAGCTCCTGGTGGAGTTTCAGAAAGTGATAAAATCATCAAAGAAATCATTTAAGAAAATTCCCCAAACTAAAATGTCTCCATTGAAAAGCCCACCAAGGCCCTGGCCAGGTGGCTCAGATCGGCAGTTTGGCATGTAGTTTCCCGGGTTCGATTCCCAGACAGGGCACACAGGAGAAGCAACCACCTGTTTATCCATCCCTCTCCCTCTTCCACCATCTCCCCTACCCCCCACCTCTCTCCTCCTCCTACTCCCACAGCCATAGCTCAACTGGTTCAAGTGCACAGACCCCCGGACACTGTGGATGGCTCCATGGAGGCTCCGCCTCAGGTACCAAAAATACCTGTTTTGAGCATGGCATGAGATGGGAAGAGCATCAGCCCCAGATGGGGATTGATGGGTGGAACCCAGTCGGGGAACATGCAGGAATCTATATATCCCCCCTCCATTCACTTGAAAAGAGGAAGGGAAAAAAAAAAGAGGAGGCCCTGGCCGGTTGGCTCAGTGGTAGAGTGTCGGCCTGGCGTGCAGGAGTCTTGGGTTCGATTCCCGGCCAGGGCACACAGGAGAAGCGCCCATCTGCTTCTCCACCCCTCCCCCTCTCCTTCCTCTCTGTCTCTCTCTTCCCCTCCCGCAGACAAGGCTCCACTGGAGCAAAGTTGGCCTGGGCACTGAGGATGGTTCTGTGGCCTCCGCCTCAGGCACTAGAATGGCTCTGATTACAGCAGAGCTACGTCCTAGATGGGCAGAGCATCACCCCCTATGGGCATGCCGGGTGGATCCTGGTCGGGCACATGCAGGAGTCTGTCTGACTGCCTCCTCGTTTCCAACCTCAGAAAAATCAAAAAAAAAAAAAAAGAGGAAAAAAGCCCACCAACTATAAGTAAATAATTTTTTAAAAAACAACTAAGTACATTACTGTTAAATTTCAAAAAAAAGTAAAGAGAAAATTGAGAATATCTCAAAAGTGTCCTGAAGGTTAAGAGTTACGGCTTTGGCAGCCATAAGAAATGATGACATAGGATCTTTTACAGCAACATGGATGGGCCTTGATAACATTATACTGAGTGAAAGAAGTAAATCAGAAAAAACTAAGAAGTATATGTTTCCATACATAGGTGGGACATAAAGATGAGACTCAGAGACATGAACAACAGTGTTGGGGTTACAGGGTGGGGGGAGGTGAGGGAGGGGGTTGGGGGAGGGGAGGGGCACAAAGATCATGGCTTTTCAGCATTTGCCATATTCCCCCCTTAATCTATAGACAGACAGCAAATATTTACGTATGGTGTTCCCACTATAAAGACTGCTGTCTTAGGGACAAATGCTGATAAACTATTTCAGCAGTTCTTCCTTCTTCAAAGACTTATATGTCAACATAGAGCTCCATGTTTCATAGGACCTACTCAAGCTCACTCCACGCTCCCTGCAGCTTTATAGCACAAGGGAATGTCCCCCCCTTTTTTTTTTTTAGTATTTTTTCTTCTATTTATTTATTTTTTTGTATTTTTCTGAGGATGGGGATGGGGAGGCAGTCTGACAGACTCCTGCATGCGCCTGACTGGGATCCACCTGGCATGCCTACCAGGGGGGAATGCTCTGCCCATCTGGGGTGTTGCTCTGTTACAACCGGAGCCATTCTAGCGACTGGGGCGGAGGCCATGGGGTCATCCTTAGTGCCCAGGGTGGCTTTGCTCCAGTGGAGCCTTGGCTGCGGGCGGGAGGAGAGAGACGAAGAGGAAGGAGAGGGGGAGGGGTGGAGAGGTAGATGGGCGCTTCTCCTGTGTGCTCTGGCTGAGAATTGAACCCAGGAATCCTGCACACCAGGCCAATGACTCCGACGGGTCTACCATATCATGCTTTTTACTTAAAAAAAAAAAATTTACATTTCTTTTGAATGCTGATGAACAGGAGACACCAAATCTTTTTCGCCTGCAAACTACTACCTTCTTTATTAGATCTAGTTAATAACACTGTTCTGTCTTTTTTCCAAATAGCTCCAGATATATGGAAAAGATTTATATAGGTGGATGGGGATCCTCAAACCCCTCAGCAAGATCTTCTGAGCATGGCTTTTAAGATACCTAGAGGCAGAAAAAGCCCAATATAGAGATCAGGGGAACTACCAGCTTTTAGGATACACCCTTAAAGGCTCCAACACCCCAAAGGGGTCTCATAGGATGCCATCTGGGTCCTGCTTCAATAGTGAAAAGGAAGGTCATTGAGCTAAAGCCTGCCAGGCTTACACGCCTCTGCTGTAAGGAAACAGGGACACTGGAAGGTGGGCTTACCCCTCGCTCCTCTAAGGGAGGGTTCAGTCTCTTCCAGCCCTGCTCCAGCCACCTATGACCTAACCTTGCCCAGAAAGCTGGGGTTTGCCACTGAAGGCTGAAGGTGCCCAGGGCCGTCAGCCCCATCTACGACACTGTGGACGAGCCTAGGGTATTTCTTCCAAGAAGCAGGTAAACTGATCTCATTCGCACAAGGGCCACTTAACTATGTTTTGTCTGAATAGTCACGTTTTTTATTCTTCCCTCAAAGATCTCTGTTGTGGGTGTTGATAGTCCTATTTTCTGCTGCTTTGCTTAATATATAGTGTTTCCTTTATCCCTCCTACCTCAATGCCCCACTCATATTTCAGGCTGGGACCTACTCCTAATTTAGAGCTCTCTTTCCTCCTTTTGCCAACTTGTATTATGAATTTACCTTTGCCACCCAGCTTAGTGTATCCCAAGGTTCTCTTTACCAGGCCACAGTCACAGAACTCCAGGGAAAAGCAACCTGGTCTCAACTCTCCAGGCAGAGGAGAACAGAAGCTCCATATCCACGCATGCTGCAAATGGCTTTTTCCAGTCTACCTGAATCATTACCAGCTAGAAGCAGCGGTCATTGGGACTTGGACATGAGCTGCAAAGTATAGAGTGGTGACAATTCCAGTGCCATGCGGACTTTTCCTGTGGGGAACTTTCCTGGACTCCTGCTTTCTGTGACAGCTCCTAACAGACTGAACTGTGTTCGGTTGCATTTTTCAGGGATTTGGCATGGTGATGGGGCCAACTTGGACTTGGTGAACATGTTAAGGACACTACTCTTTTAGGGATTCTTACTGTATTGGCCAAGAGTTTGCTTAAAGGCTTTTAATCACTGTAAAAAAAAATAGAGGACTGGATGAAGAAGATGGGGCACATATATACCATGGTATACTATTCAGCTAGGAGAAATGATAACATCGGATCACTTGCAGCAGAATGGTGGAGTCTTGGTAGCATTGTGTGGGGTGAAATGGGCGAATCAGAAAAAACCAGGAACTGCAGGATTCTATACATTGGTGGGACATAGAAGCGAGACTAAGAGGCATGGACGGGAGTACGGTGGTTACGGGGGGTGGGGGGAGGGAAGAAGGGAAAGGGGGAGGGGGAGGGGTACAGAGAGAACTGGATGGAGGGTGGCGGAGGACGATCTCTCTTCGGGTGATGGGTATGCAACAGAACTAAATGACAAGATAACCTGGAAATGTTTTCTTTGAATGTATGTACCCTGATTTATTGATGTCACCCCATTAAAATAAAAATTTATTTTAAATAAATAAATAAAAGAGTTACGGCTTTGGCTTTCTCAGTAGCAATACTGGAAGGCAAAAGACAATGAAACAAAGCTTTCAAATTTTCTGAGTTAAAATGATTCTCAACAAAGAATTCCGTATCTACCAGACTGCTGACCAAACATAAAAATAAATAAATTTTCAGACTTGGAAAGTCTCAAAAATTTATCTTCCAAGCACTCCTTCTCAGGAAGCTCTAGAACAGCGGTTCTCAACCTGTGGGTCGTGGCTCTTTTGATGGCTACATCTGGCTCACAGACAGATCTTTAATAAAAAAAATAATGTTAAAAATATAAAACATTCTCATGTATTACAATCCATTCATTTCCTAATGCTCATGTTCATGGTTGTGGGTGGCTGGAGCCAATCACAGCTGTCCTCCATGACAAAATCAAATTTTCATTGGATAATGTGTAATGTACATGGGTCCTCATGAGGCCAGGATGTAAACTTCCCTCCTTTTAATCAAGTAGTCAGCTAGCTAATTGCAGAAACCCCCTTTTTTTTTTTTTTCAGAAACCCTTTTGATGAAGAAGATGGCTAAAAGATATATATATGAGCAGTATCGTAATTTTCAGCAGGAATGGACAGAGGAATTCGCCTTTGTGGAGAGAGCAGGTTCTGCAGTGTGTCTAATATGCAGTGATAAAACTGCATCGACACAACGGTCAAATATAAAGCGGCACTTCAACACACGCCATACTACATTTGCATTGAAATATCCAGCGGGGGACAGCAGGAAGAAAGCATGTCAAGAGCTACTGTGCAGAGTGCAAGCTAGTCAGCAGCAACTCCGTGTTGGGACCCAACAAGGTGACTGGAATTCAGCCAGCTCTCCTGGTGCTTTAGCAATTGTGAGAAACAGAAAGCCATTCACAGATGGGGAGTATGCCAAAACATTCATGCTTGATGTTGCCAATGAACTTTTTGATGACTTTTCAGATAAAGACAAGATACTCAAATGAATAAAAGACATGCCTCTGTTGGCAAGAACTGTTCAAAATCGTACCATCAAGATAGCAAGTTAAATTGAGACAACACAAGTGAAGGACATAAATGCAGCACCATTCTTTTCTCTCGCTTTGGGTGAGTCAACAGACGTAAGCCATTTATCCCAGTTCAGCGTGATTGTAAAGTATACTGTCGGTGACACACAACATGAGGCAAGTCTTGCTGTTTTACCTATGAAAGAGACAAGAGGGGAGGATTTATTCAAGTCTTTCACTGAGTTCGCTAAAGAAAAAAATCTACCAATGGATAAACTTATTTCGGTGTGTACTGATGGTGCTCCGAGCACAGTGGAAAAAAACAGAGGATTCGTAGCGCTTCTTCAGGAACATAAAAAGAGACCCATCCTAAGTTTTCACTGCATCCTACATCAGGAGGTGCTTTGTGCTCAGATGTGTGGCAAGCAGCTTGATAAGGTGATGTCACTGGTCATTCCGGTGGTCAACTTTATTGTTGCCCGAGCTTTAAATGATCACCAGTTCAAAACACTGCTGGGTGAAGTTGGGAATAATTATCTTGCTCTGCTTCTGCACAACAATGTGCATTGGTTGTCAAGAGGAAAGGTGCTCAGCTGTTTCGCGGCTTGTCTGAGCGAGATCTGGACTTTTTTTTTTTTAATTTTATTTATTTATTTATTTATTTTTTACAGAGACAGAGAGTGAGTCAGAGAGAGGGATAGACAGGGACACACAGACAGGAACAGAGAGAGATGAGAAGCATCAATCATTAGTTTTTCATTGTGCGTTGCAACACCTTAGTTGTTCATTGATTGCTCTCTCATATGTGCCTTGACCGCGGGCCTTCAGCAGACCGAGTAACCCCTTGCTGGAGCCAGAGACCTTGGGCTCAAGCTGGTGGGCTTTTGCTCAAACCAGATGAGTCCACGCTCAAGCTGGTGACCTCGGGGTCTCGAACCTGGGTCCTCTGCATCCCAGTCCGACGCTCTATCCACTGCGGCACCGCCTGGTCAGGCTGGACTCTTCTTGAAATGAAAATGTCGAGCATCCTGAGTTAGCTAACACTGAGTGGCTCCTGAAATTCTACTATCTCGTGACATGACTGAACATCTGAACCAGCTCAATGTGAAAATGCAAGGTGTTGGAAATGCAGTCTTATCCCTTCAACAAGCAGTGTTTGCACTTGAAAACAAGCTAGAACTCTTCATCACCGACACTGAAACAGGTCGTTTACTACACTTTGAAAAACTGGGAGAGTTTAAAGATGCATGCACGGCAAGTGACCCTGCTCAATATCTCCAGCAGCTAGTGGGCTTCACATCTAATCTCCAGCAGTCATTCAAAGTGCGCTTTGGAGAATTTCGTGAGCATACCAGTCTTTTTAAGTTCATCACCCATCCACACGAGTGTGCAGTGGACAATGCCGACCTGAGTTACATCCCTGGTGTCTCCGTCAGAGATTTTGAGCTACAAGCTGCTGACCTGAAGCCCTCAGACATGTGGGTGAATAAGTTCAAGTCACTTAATGAAGATTTGGAAAGACTTGCACGACAGCAAGCAGAGTTGGCAAGTAAACACAAGTGGGGAGAAATGAAAAAACTTCAACCCATGGACCAGCTGATTGTCATAACTTGGAACGCACTTCCCATCACATACCACACACTGCAGCGTGTGAGTATTGCTGTACTGACAATGTTTGGCTCTACATATGAAAGTGGGCAGTCTTTCTCCCATCTAAGAACGTTAAAACCAACCTCCGATCACGTTTAATGGGTGGAAGTCTCAACGTTTGCATGAAGCTTAACCTCACCACGTATCAACCAGACTACCAAGCCATTAGCAAAACCATGCAGCACCAGAAGTATTGAATAATAGCATTAATGGTAAGAAGTACTTTATTCATCATTGGTTAGCAACAGCATAACAATGTTATTAAAAAGAATTCAGACTTATTGTACTTTAAAAGTGTTGGTCTTACATAAAATGCACACATTTATCAATACTTGTATTTAGTGTTAAACAGCCTGATCAGGCAGTGGCGCAGTGGACAGAGCAAGAGCATCAGACTGGGATGTGGAAGACCCAGGTTCAAGACCCCGAGGTCACCAGCTTGAGCGCAGGCTCATCTGGTTTGAGCAAGGCTCACCAGCTTGGACCCAAGGTCTCTGGCTTTAGCAAGGGGTCACTCTGTCTGCTGTAGCCCCACGGTCAAGGCATATATGAGAAAGCAATCAATGAACAACTAAGGTGTCGCAATGAAAAACTAATTATTGATACTTCTCATCTCTCTCCATTCCTGTCTGTCTGTCCCTATCTATGCCTCTCTCTGACTCTCTCTCTGTTTCTGTTAAAAAAAAAAATTAATAGTGTTAAACATATTGTATGGCTCTCACGGAATTATATTTTAAAATATGTGGCGTTCATGGCTCTCTCAGCCAAAAAGGTTCCCGACCCCTGACCTAAAGCTCTACCAATACAGAAAATTAATACATAATGTCTAAGAAGAATAGATTTCTTAACAGTACACTCTTATTATTTGAAAATATATGAAAAGTAAATACTCAAAGAAACGGCCAAAATAATTGAAAAATCAATTGCCTTTAGGATCAGAAGGGTTTTACTATAAGTAAATTCCTACCACAGTGCTGTTGGGTTGGGGGCAAAAAATCCCAATAAATAAAATTTAGAGTCAGATTGTCAGAAGTGATGAGCATGCCTAGGTGTTCCAAGGATCCCAAAACCATTCATGTCATAGCTGGTGTATTAACCCAGAGTTTTACTGTCTAATGTTTAACCTATGTTCAGGTATTTCTTGGTAAAAATTTAAAATATTTAAATTATTCACAAATAATTCCTATTATATTTCTGCATCCTATAATGGTACAGCATATATGCTTTATATATTGTAAAGTAACTAGGAATTAAATCAAAATTGGTACAAAAATACGAATCCCTATTTATGGGAACCATATCACACCTCCATTTTATAACTTATAAACTTATAAACTTATAACTTATAAACTTCACAATGTAGTTTCTGGGTATAAATGTAAATCTTTAAAAATTATATAACAGACCACAACACCGTGGGAAGAAAGCAGGCCAAAAAGTTGCAAAGAATCTGCCAGTTGCATCCTACAAATGAGATCATAACTGTATAAACTGAAATGGCTCATCCCCCATACTCTTGAAACCAACTCTGCCACTCTAACTATTGAGATTTGACTAGGAAGTACTGAAAGTATATGACAGTGGCAAACCACCAATGGGGTGACTTGGAATAAAATGCTGTTATATCAAGGGATATTCTATATTAGGCAGTATGAGTACAAAGAAGCAGGTCCCTAGAGCTCTGGCTATGTCCTCAAAGAGATAGTTTAAGTTATTACAGTTCCCCTAAGGCAGGGGTCTCAAACTCAACTCAGCATGTGGGCCGCAGAGCAAGATCACAGCCATTTGGCGGGCCGCACTAGGTCTACAAAAGGCAACTTTTACGCAACACTTTTCTCACTGCAGTTGAAAACAAAAAAAAATCAGTACAACATTGTTCGGCGGGCCGCAAGTTTGAGACCCCTGCCCTAAGGTCTGCTTAACAATCTTACAAGGTCTAAGGACCGAGAATGCTCAAATGGAATCCCATGGTACTCCAAAACCTCTTGTAGTCTCGAAATAAATTCCCACTACCAAAAAGAGTACGTTATTTCATTTATTCATTCTTTTATCCACTCAGCAAATATTGAACATGTTGGGTAAGACATCTCTGTGTATATACACAAAAGCACACACAAATTCTGAATGTAGTAAAGGATAGGAAGAGAAAGTAAGAAGGGTTTTAAGGAATACATATAAATGATCGAACCGATTACTGGAAAATCAGATCATCTTGCCATCTTTTTTTTTTTTTTTTTTTGACAGAGAGATTCAGAGAGAGGGACAGACAGGGTCAGACAGGAAGGAAGAGAGATGAGAAGCATCAATTCTTCATTGCGGCACCTT
Source organism: Saccopteryx leptura (assembly GCF_036850995.1). Taxonomy (NCBI): domain Eukaryota; kingdom Metazoa; phylum Chordata; class Mammalia; order Chiroptera; family Emballonuridae; genus Saccopteryx; species Saccopteryx leptura. Next base: position 133,665,634 of record NC_089508.1, on the reverse strand, counting down.
AGTTGTTCATTGATTGCTTTCTCATATGTGCCTAGACTGGGGGGGAGGGGGACTCCAGCAGAGCGAGTGATCATTTGCTCAAGCCAGCAACCTTGGGCTTCAAGCCAACAACCTTTGGGCTCAAGCCAGCGACCATGGGGTCATGTCTATGATTCCACACTCAAGCCAGCAACCCCACGATCAAGCTGGTGAGCCTGCACTCAAGCCGGATGAGCCTGTGCTCAAGCTGGCAACCTCGAGGATTCGAACCTGGGTTCTGAGTCCCAGTCCGATGCTCTATCCACCTATCAGGCCCATCTTGCCATCTTTAAAAAATAAAAAGTGCCTGACCAGGCGGTGGCACAGTGGATAGAGCGTCGGAATGTGATGCAGAGGACCCAGGTTCAAGACCCCGAGGTCGCCAGCTTGAGTGCGGGCTCCTCTGGTTTGAGCTAAAGCTCACCAGCTTGGACCCAAGGTCGCTGGCTCGATCGAACAAGGGGTTATTCTGTCTGTTGTAGCCCCACGGTCAAGGCACATATGAGAAAGCAATCAATGAACAACTAAGGTGTCGCAACGAAAAACTAATGATTGATGCTTCTCATCTCTCTCCATTTCTGTCTGTCCGTCCCTATCTTTCCCTCTCTGACTCTCTCTCTTTCTCTTAAAAAAATAAAAATAGTAATTAAATTTTCCTTTAAATTGGTAAACTCTGATTTCAAATAAAAGCCTGATTAAATTACTCACTTGGTGGAAAAATAACCTAAAACAGAAACACCTTTTTTAAATGAATTAAAATGGTTTTGGGGGGTTTTTGTTTTTTGTGGCAGAGACTGAGTCAGAGTGAGGGACAGATGAGAGGGACAGAGGAAGGGAGAGAGATGAGAAACATCAATTCTTTGTTGTGGTTCCTTAGTTGTTCATTGATTGATTTCTCATATGTGCCTTGACCAGGGGAGTGACCCCTTGCTCGAGCCAGCGACCTTGGGCTCAAGCTTGTGAGCCTTGTTCAAACCAGATGAACCGTGCTCAAGCTGGCGACCTCGGGGTCTCAAACCTGGGTCCTCCACATCCCAGTCTGATGCTCTATCCACTGCGCCACCCCCTGGCCAGGCGAGTTAAAATGTTTTCAATTCAGTAACTATTTTCATTCATTTGTTCATTCATCAAATATTTACTAAATGCCTTCTATGAATCAAGCACCAGGAATACAGCACTGCACAAGTATGCATGTAACTTATAATCTAGTGAATGATACAGATGCCATGATGGGGAAATACAGGGAAAACATGAGTTCTATTGGGACTTTAAAGAAAGATGTATTGTAGCTGTTTTATTACAAGTAGTATACAAACACATGAACCCCACTATTCTCAAGAAACATTATTTTGATTCAGAATCCACAGCTAGAGGAATAATTAGAAAACTAAAGAGGATAAATTGATGGGTGAAGAAGTTTGAGAAGGAATTCTAACATTTGAGTACCTCCCATGCCATTTATTTTATTTTTTTTTAAGATTTTATTTATTCATTATAGAGAGGGAAGAGAGAGAGAGAGAGAAGGGGGGATGAGCTGGAAGTATCAATTCCCATATGTGTCTTGACCAGGCAAGCCCAGGGTTTTGAACTGGCAACCTCAGCGTTTCTAGGTTGACACTATCCACTGCGCCACCACAGGTCCCCCCCATGCCATTTAATCCTCAAAGCAACTCTAAGGTGGTAAGGTGCAATGTACATTTGGGACTGTATCTCCAGCATCCACTCCCCCACTCAGCTGTGCACATATACTCAATCTTTAATGATGACATGATACTGCTTCCCAAGGTTATATATACAGAAACTCTTGGGGCAAGAATCTGAACTCTAGTTCATCATACCAAGCTACAACTCTAGAAAAGTTGAGAAGTTTGAACTCTGTTAAAAACAAAGGCTGTGAAACTCAAATGTCAGTTCACATCTTAATTTTATCATTTACTGTGTGACCTGAGCAAGGTTCTTCACTTATCTGTGCCTCCATTGCCTCATTTATAAACTAGGAATAATCAGATCTACTTTATTAACCTGTTCTGAGAATTAAATAAATTAATATGCGTAAAGGACTTAAAGTGGTGCTTGGCACAAAATAATTCCCAACTAAGCAATAGAAATCAATAGAGATTTCTGAGTGATTTGATCAGAATGATGGTTTTAAGAAAATCAATTTAGTAATGGTGTAGAGCAGTGGTCCCCAACCTTTTGGGGCCACGGACCGGTTTAATGTCAGAAAATATTTTCACGGACTGGCCTTTAGGGTGGGACGGATAAATGTAACACGTGACTGAGACAAGCGTCAAGAGTGAGTCTTAGACGGATGTAACAGAGGGAATCTGGTCATTTTTAAAAAATAAAACATCGTTCAGACTTAAATATAAATAAAACAGAAATAATGTAAGTTGTTTATTTTTTCTCTGCGGACCGGTACCAAATGGCCCACGGACCAGTAGTGGTCCGCGGCCCGGGAGTTGGGGACCACTGCAATAGGGTAACCATGAAAGATAAAAGGCTCAGAAGGCTTCTTTATCAAAAGTCTCTCCTATCTGAGTCCTGTTTCAGCTTATCATCACTGGGCCTTGTATATTGCTTACTCTAGGAACTCTTAAGATGCTGAGCTATAGCTAGTGGCCAATGGCTAATTGTGTCCAAGCCTGATTTGACAACTTAAGCTGACTGAAACAAAACCAAAAAAAAAAGGTTCTAGAAAGGAAAGCATGATATACTGGAATGAAATTTTAGTTTACTCAAAAATCCAAGTTACGTAAAAAGATGAACATTAGTTATTCTTCACAAATTAAATTAAAAACACAGCAAAATATTGCTACACCTTCTAGAATGGCTATAATCAAAAAAGACTAAAAACTGAATAATAGTAAATTTTTAAAGATTTTGTTTTCTTTTGATTTGAGAGAAAGAGAAAGGGGGGAGGAGTGGGAAGCATCGTACTAGTTGCTTCCCTATGGGCCTCAACTGGGCAAGTGTGGGACTTCAAATTGGCAACCTCAACATTCCAGGCCAACACTTTATCCACTGCACCACCACAGGTCACGCTAATGCAGTAGATTTTCTCAGATGGTTATTATAACACACACAAAAAAACCCTTAATTGCCAAATAGACAACTATCAGGTATGGAAGAGGATGTGGAGTAATTGTAACCTTCAGATACTACTGGTGAAAATACAAAATGATACAACTTCAGAAAAGTTTGGCAATTTTTTTTTTAAGTTAAGCGTATATCCCAGCAATCCGACTCTTAGGTATCCACTCAAGAGAAATGAAAACACAAGTCCACATAAAAATTTGTACACAAATGTTCACAGCAGTAGTGTTCAATACAACCTAAATCTGGAAACAACCCAAATGTCTGCTGATTGGTGAATAAACAAATTGTGGTATACCCATACAACAGAATACCACTCAGCAAATAAATGCAAGTAACTACTGATTAACACAAAAACAAGGATGAATCTCAAAATCATCACTGAATTAAAATAAGCCAGACACAAGAGACTACTGCCAGCATAATTACATTTATATGAAATTCTAAAAACGTCAAAACTTATGTCATTAGACAAAAAGCTGATCAGTGGCTGCCCTAGGGGAGAAAGGGTTAATGACTGACTTGCAAAGGAGCAAGAGGGAACTTTTTGGGTGAGGCAAATGTTCCAAACCATCACTGGGGTTGTGGGTACATAACTGTATACATACAACAAAAGTCATAATGTACTTGAAATGGCTCAGTTTTACAGTACGTAAATTAGAGCCCAATGAAGTTTTTTAAAAAGCTGTGGCTTAATTAGATCTGCAAGTTACTGTGTGATGTCAACCAGTTTTCAATTTCTGACATGTATAGTCGTACATGTTTTATTTTTAAAGCAATCCTTTTTTGTACTGCAGTTATTGAGCTTACACGTAATTCTCACTTCCACTGGAAAAAGGATCATGTAGTTAACTGTACTGCTACTTGTGCTATTTTACAAGGCTGTTGTGAAATACCACATGAGATAACTACTGAGAATGTGCTTTGGCAACTCTAAAGTAGTATTGCACAACTATACGATAGATTTCACATTTTTAAAAAAACAGATATGAAATGTTTTTTCATATGAATGACTTGAGACACTTGGAAACTTGAGTATCCCAAAGTCAGCCTTTACTCAGGAGTAGAAAGCCTATATACAGTGGTCACCTTTTCAATATCATTCCTAAACCTGCTTTCTACGGGCTCTTGATTTATTGGATAGCTCAATGTATGAGTATCTAGACTGCACTTTCATTTTTCATAAAGAAAACACTAAAGAAATGTTTAAAGAAGATGAGCATGGAAAGGCATTTATTTCCCAGTGGAAAACACCAAAACCTAGAGAAGTATATTTCATTACTTTACAAAGATGTTTCCAACTGAGATTTTTCTTGCTAACATCAAATTCCTTTCCATTTACTACTTCAACTCTACATGTAATACTGAATATTTATAATGTAACCAGCATTAGCAAGAGTGCGTGAATAATTTTAATACCAAAACTTTTTAAGCCAGTGTAGTAGTCATTTCACACTTTGGCCTGTTGCAAAATTTAACAGATTCTCATTTTTTCCTACTACCACTGCACCACTGGGTTCCCCGCTACCCTACCAGGGATGAGTGATACTTGACATTTTACATATACGAGTTTCCACACCGCAACAAGTCTAAAGGCTGTTTTGAAGACAACCGCTTCTTCAAATACAGTTTGGAGACTAAATTTTGCCCTGAATTCAGGTTTTTATTACATCAAGTCTGACAACTTTAAAAAGTTTTCTATGCGCAACAGGCACTGCAACCAAAAATTAAAAGTCTGTAGTATCACAAAATATTCTGCTGTCGTTTTCAATTACTAAAGGCTCCTTTTAGTAGCAGTTCTAAGGGGATGATTCTATGATTAAATTCTACGGTCATGCCTCATTTGCTTCGGTCGTGGTTTAGTAGTCACCATAATCTCTTAGGTTTCACATTCTTCCTTCGACAACATTAAGGCCGCTCGGTCCGGTAACTGCACACCTCCAATTCTAGTTTCCAAGAAACCTGCAAGAACGGCATCTTGCCCACTCGCTCCTGCAGCCTTCCCTCCGCTCAGCAGACTGGCCAGCATGTGCAGCCTCTTCACACCACCAATCCGGCTGAGCCGGCGCACGCGGAGGGCGACTGGTCACGCGGAGAAGGGGAGAACTTCTCCGCCCGGAGGACGGCGGCGGAGGCCAATCCAGCCCGCGCCCAGCTCTCCATACCGCCAGAAAAGCGTGTGGACCCCACGCTCAGGCCGCGGGGCTCGGTCCGCGGACAGCGGAGCAGGACGTCAACAAACGGAGAGGAGGAGGGGGAAGGGGCGACGCGAGGTGGGAGACGGGGGCAGGGAGGCGGGCCTGACTGCAACCCCCCACTGCACGTCCGCAGCAGCCTGGCCCCTCCGCGCGGCTGGGGCCGAGCACGGGCCCAGCGCCGCACAGCCGTGCGCGCGGGCTCCGAAGGCACCCAAGCGTCTGGAGCCGCAGCCCCAGGCCAACGGCTCCGCGCCCCCGCCCGCGGCGCCCTACCTGAACACGCAGTCCGGGTCCCGCGCGTCCCGACCCGGCGCGCCCAACCCGTTCCGCTTGCTGAAAAGCTTCTGGAACAGCGTAGGGGCCATGCTGGCCACGGCCCGAGCTGGGGTCACTCCTCAGGGAGCTTGCAGGGCCCCGCTCTCAGAGCCGCCCTGCCACCCCCATGGACGCCTCAGTCATATGACAGAAATTAGTCACTTCAAATGGCCACGGCGCGCGGGGCGGGGCGCGAGGCAAAGCCGGCGTTCATTGGCTGGCGGTGAGCCGCGTCACGTGGCGGCGGAGGAGGGGGCTAGATGGGGGCGTGAGGCGGGGCTGGCGCCCATATGCTGGCGACTGGGTTCCCTCACGTGGCAGCTGACGGGGCGGAGCGTGCGCAGGGCGAGAGGGGGGCGGGCGGAACGGGCTGGGAGAGGGGAAGGGAGGCTGGCGGGGAGGCGCTCCAAATTCCTAGTGAGGCTGCGGCAGGGTGGCGCGGGGACAACGCTGGGGATTTTGGGTAGCAGAGCCTTCAGCTACCCGCCCCCTCGACGGAGAAACATGCTAGAGCAGCACGGGCAGCCGACCCTTCCTCGTGGACAGAGTGCCCTGCCACTGCCACGACTCCCAGCAGCGATGGCCTCGCCAAGGACTGCGGGCAGCTCGCAGAGTTGGCCACTAGCCCCTCCTGACACGGGGAGTTAATCCCTGGGAAGAGCTAGCAAAAGGAGGTTGAGGATTGAGGCTTGATCTTAATGTGTAGGTATGAGGAACTGGGGAATTGTAAACAAACGGGTTTGAAAGTATGAAAACTTCAAAGGATTAAATCATTGCTCATAAATGACCTTACTCTATCAAGGTTTAGATCAGGGGTCCCCAAACTGCGGCCCCCTGAGGCCATTTATCCGCCCCCGCCACACTTCCGGAAGGGGTACCTCTTTCATTGGTGGCCAGTGAGAGGAGCATAGTTCTCATTGAAATAATGGTCAGTTTGTTGATTTAAATTTACTTGTTCTTTATTTTAAATACTGTATTTGTTTCCATTTTGTTTTTTTACTTTAAAATAAGATATGTGCAGTGTGCACAGTTTTTTTTTTTTTATAGTCCGGCCCTCCCAATTGTCTGAGGGACAGTGAACTGGCCCCCTGTGTAAAAAGTTTAGGGACCCCTGGTTTAGATCAAACTGGTCATAACTTTTCAGCAGCCCACTCATTCACCCACACCTACTCCAGGATAAAGAATTTTGAACTATGGAATGCAATTCTCTAATACATATTATGTCAGGTATGTGGTTGAAAGGTTAGAATAAAATATTTTTTTGAGGATTTAATTTAACTAGGCATACAAATAAAACCTTCTTAAGTGGCTACAACATTCTACTGATTTACAGCTATAAAATAGGTGGTTTTATACAGAAAGAAAGTATTTGGCAGGATATACTATATTACAGATTATCAGTGGTCAACATGTTGAGTTTCAATAGTACAATGTTTTTTAAACACTTTATATATGATTAACAATTTATTAACTCCATAAATATTTGTCTAAGCACTGGGGATCCAAAGCAAACCAAAAATACAGAGACTGAGCTAACTTTCTATCTGAGGAAACAGTAACTAAGTAAACAAGGTAATTTCAAACTAGTGTTCTGAGTAAAAACTTAGCAATGAAATGAGGGAGAGGGGAAGGGCTCTCTAAGGAGGTCACATGTGAGGTGCTCAGGTTAAGATTAAAGTTCCTCTGTACATTGCCCAGGCTCCAGAAGTTACTGGGCAACACAGGTGCAAAATAGCAGGACTATATCATTTGTACATTTAAGATAATCCTCTGGACTCTGGTGTGAAACATGGATTTATTTTTTTATTTTTTTAAAGATTTTATTTATTGCCGGACTTGTGGTGGTGCAGTGGATAAAGTTTTGACTGAAATGCTGAGGTCGCTTGTTTAAAACCCTGGGCTTGCCTGGTCAAGGCACATATAGGAGTTGATGCTGCCTGCTCCTCCCTCTTTCTCTTTCTTTCTCTCTCTCTCTCTCTCTCTTTCTACCCTCCTTAAAATCAGTAAATAAAATCTTTTTTAAAAAAGACAGGGTGGGTAGTGAGAAGTATCAACTCAGTACTTCACTTTAGTTGTTCATTCATTGCTTGTCCTACGTGCCATGACACGGCAAGCCCAGTGTTTTGAACCCATACCCTCAGCATTCCACATCCATGCCTCAACCACTGCACCACCACATGCCAGACTGAAAGATTTATAAGTCAAAACAACCTAGGTATATTTTTCTCACAAAATATGAAAATGGAATGAAATTTTTGTGAACAAAAAAATGAAGTCAATGTAACTTTTAAGAAGTAAGAAAATGCACATCTTATACAATTAATCATTTGAGGAAGTTTTGGGGTTTTCATTTATACTAGCAAGTGACACTAAATAAGTATAAATGTGGGAACAGTCTGAAGCCTGTCTATATGGGACCAAATACACTGAGGACTCATGGCTAGTCCATGACTGGCACAGAGAAGAGAGTAATTCCAGGTCCCTTCAGAAGGACGTTTCTAAATACAATAACTTTGTGTGCTTTCATCTTGGAAAACAGTTACTTCACAGATAATTACAGATATTAATAGGGAAAGAACATTACTGCATGCATAAGAGCTACTTTCAGGATTCTCTAATTACATAATGACTTTATTTCTGTAGCCTTAGTCTTATACTTGAAAGGTACAGAAAACACTAAATTTACTTGCTAAAATTTATTACATTTCCTTTATGTTGCAGTATAATACTCAACTTACAGAATGGAGAGCACTGATATGATACATGTTCGTCATAAAAAAGACATAACTAGGCCCTGACCGGTTGGCTCAGTGCTAGAGCATCGGCCTGGTGTGCAGGAGTCCCGGGTTCGATTCCCGGCAAGGGCACACAGGAGAAGCGCCCATCTACTTCTCCACCACTCCCCCCCCACCCCCCGCAGCCAAGGCTCCATTGGAGCAAAGTTTGCCCCAGCGCTGAGGATGGCTCTGTGGCCTCTGCCTCAGGCGCTAGAATGGCTCTGATTGTGGCATTACAAAAAAAAATAAATAAATAAGAGACATAACTATACTTAATTATGCAAATTAAACTGGAAATCTATATATATATTTTTGTATTTTTCTGAAGTTGGAAACGGGGAGGCAGTCAGACAGACTCCCACATGTGCCCGACCAGGATCCACCCGGGATGCCCACCAGGGGGCGATGCTCTACCCATCCGGGGCGTCGCTCTGCCACAATCAGAGCCATTCTAGTGCCTGAGGCAGAGGCCACAGAGCCATCCTCAGCACCCGGGCCAACTTTGCTCCAATGGAGCCTCGGCTGCGGGAGGGGAAGAGAGAGACAGAGAGGAAGGAGAGGGGGAGGGGTGGAGAAGCAGATGGGCACCTCTCCTGTGTGCCCTGGCCGGGAATCAAACCCAGGACTCCTGCATGCCAGGCTGACGCTCTACCACTGAGCCAACCAGCCAAGGCCTGGAAATATTTTTAAATTCAATAAAGGTGCATAGTTTTTTCTTTTTACTTCACACTACCTCTTTCCCCAAAGAGGTGGAGGTGTCTTAAAGTTGCCTCTTTAAGTTTAGGGAGTCAACTAGGAGAAAATGTGAGAAAGAAAATAATTATCCATTTATTAATGTTATATGAATGTGGAACTGTTGAGTTAGAAAGATGAGATGTAAGGCTTACATTTTTACACAGGAGAAGATTCAGCCTCCTCCAAAACTGCAAGAGCCTATTGGTCTTATTGCAGGAATCAAAGGAGGACAAAAACGCCTAGATAACTTGATGAAGGAAATAGGATTTATTAAGCCAGCAAAGCACATGTGACTTGTAGCTCTAAAACACGGGCTCCCCAAAGTTGATTTTCTTACAGGTTATATACCTTTATAGTATCTAAGCAATGGGCATGTGATTTCTTTGTTTAAGGTTTACCAGGACTCAGGGAAAGGGGAGGGAAAGTTTCAGTGAGGTCAGCAAGGGAGAAGGGGTTTCTAGATCACTGGCCTTAGTTACATATACGGTCTACCAGAAAGTTCTGTCCATTTTTTGAATAAAACAAAATACAAATTTTTCTTACCGTCAATAAACTTTATTAAATAATATAATTGCCATTATTAATGATTTCTTGCCAGCGTGAGGGCAATTTGTATATCCCATTTTTGAAAAATGTTTTATCTTTTGATGTGAAAAATTGAACCAGTGCTTGCTTGATATCTTCTTCATTTTTGAATTTTTTGCCCTTCAAAAAATTTTGTAAGGACAAGAACAAGTGATAGTCAGAAGGTGCTAAGTCCGAGGAATATGATTGATGCAACAGAATTTCCCAGCCTAGTTCTGCAATTTTTTGATGAGTCCCCAAAGCAGCATGTGGCCTGGCATTATCATGATGCAGTATGATGTTCTTCCTATTGAACATCACCGGCCTCTTTTCTTGGACTGCTGTCTTTAAATTATCCAGTTGCTGACAATACTTCTCCGAATTGAGCTTTTTGTTCAGTTTTAAAAGCTCATAATGTATTGGTCCTCGAATGTCCCACCATATACACAACATTCTCTTATTCAGAGTCAAATTTGGTTTAGAGGTGGAAGGGCTAGATTTTCCGGGTTCACAATATGCCCTTTTCCTTACAATGTTTTCTTAGGTAATCCACGTTTCATCCCCAGTTATCATCCGGTTCAAGAAGGGCTCGATTTTGTTCCGAGCAAGCAGAGATGTGCATATGACGAATCGATCATCCAAATTCTTCTGACTTAATTAATGTGGCACCCATCTTGAATATTTCCACACCAATCCTATCTTCTGAATATGGCCCGAAATGGTTTGCTGAGCTGAATTAAGCCTTTCTGCGATCTCTGATGTTGTCAGAAAAGGATCTTGCTCCAACATGGTCTTAACAACATCATCATCAATCAAAGATGGTCGCCCAGAACGTGGCTTATCAGAAAGGTCGAAATCACCTGTTTCAAATTTTTTGAACCATCTTCAGCATGTCCTATCAGAAATTGTACCTTCATCAAACACTTTCTTTTTTTTTTTTTTTTTTTTTTTTTTTGCATTTTTCTGAAGCTGGAAACAGGGAGGCAGTCAGACAGACTCCCGCATGCGCCCGACCATGATCCAACCGGCATGCCCACCAGGGGGCGATGCTCTGCCTATCCACGGGGTCACTCTGCCATAACCAGAGCCACTCTAGCGCCTGGGGCAGAGGCCACGGAGCCATCCCCAGCTCCTGGGCCATCTTTTGCTCCAATGGAGCCTCAGCTGTGGGAGGGGAAGAGAGAGACAGAGAGGAAGGAGAGGGGGAGGGGTGGAGAAGCAGATGGGTGCCTCTCCTGTGTGCCCTGGCCGGGAATCGAACCCGGGACTTCTGCACGCCAGGCCGACGCTCTACCACTGAGCCAACCGGCCAGGGCCTCATCAAACACTTTCAATAAATTTCTACATGCTTCTGTAGCATTTCTTCCTTGTTGAAATTCATAAAAATTACAGTGGCGTAAATAAACTTTATCAGTAGCCATGGGTACACTATCCCTTCACACATAAGACTAATGTGAATCAACTTTGTTTTAGTTAATTTGCTACGTCAGTATGTATACGTTGTGATAAAAATAAGAGAGGCACACATGCGCCAAATAAACATGTGCTTATGTGTCGAAACTTGTTGTGATAGAAACGGATAGAACTTTCCGGTAGACTTGATACATATCCTGCTATTCTTGCTTTGTATTGTAACTATGGGATATAGTTAATTTATTACTGGCTGACTCGGTTACCCCTGCTGGCTCCTCTCCATTGTATTCTTTTTGTTTCTTCCTTCTCAGGGACGAGGGGGCCTGCCCCTCCTTCCTCACTCCCTCCTTTGAGAGTTCAGAATTTCTTTTTTACTGGAGTCTCACATTCTTTATCTGATCCTAAGGGGAAGGCCTGATAGTGGTGGGTAAAGTATACATAGGCTGTTGTTCATTGCTATACTGTGGCCTCTATCATGTTCCTTATGCTGTTCATCAATAGTGGCAACAAACATGGACCTATTAAGCAAATCCCTATGAGTAGTAAGACTGCTCCTATTAGGGTTTTAAACCTACTAAAGGCTGAGAACTATCCCCTAAAGAGGCTACTGAGGTTTCCTTTAACTTTGGTCTGGGCTATTTTTGGTCCTTCTATCCATTTCCCCCATCTTCCCACTGCTATTTTTATTTTAAATATTGTTGTAGTAGGAGTATCTATAGGATTATAATAAGACATGGGGCTTGCTATCCCCTGAGTCACACACTGAATATTAAGTCTGATTATAGGTACAGGTCCTTTTCTGAGTTCCCTCACACTCATAGAAGCTATAGAAAAGCAAGGTGGTGGAGACCTTCTGGCCATGGATACATGCAGTTCACGGTCCTCTGCCTTAGTTTCCCTCCATCCCTAAAGTCCACTTATAAGGAGTCCCACAGCAAGGTTCCTCAAGCTTAGGTTGTGAGTGGACTAGCTAGCTCCTGGTTTGTGGCTGGAGCAGGGCATGTTGTCCTTCTCAGGGTCAACTTACAAGGGTTGGCAGGGTCAGTCTCTGCTGTCCACAAAGGTGTCTCCACTGAGGCTGCAGGCTTCAGCCGGCTGTGGTGAATCCAGGCAGGTATGCTTTCTACCTTGGCAGCAATGGGAGTGGTCAGGATCACGGTGTAGGGTCCCTTCCACCTGGGTCAGAAGGGAGCCAGATTCTAATCCTTGACCTACACCTGGTCTCCTGGGAAAAAAGAATGGGTAGGGGCAAACTGATTGGAGCCCTATCTAGTACCCACTTGGATATGGTACCAGCTACCTTGCCTAAAGCTTCTCATTGCCTATGTAGTTCTGTTTCTCCTAATTCTTGGGGAGTCCCTGGCAAGCTATGTAATTTTGGGGGAGGCCTATTCTATAATACCTCATAAGATGAATACCCGGTGTTCTTGTAGGGGGTGCACCGAACCTTAAACAATATTAGAGGCAAAGCTTGTACCTATTTAAGACCTGTTTCCTGACATAATTTGCTAAGCCCTAACTTCAGAGTTCTATCCATGTGTTCCACCTTTTTCGAGCTCTGAGGTCTGTATGCTGCATAAAGCTTCCAGGTGATGTCCAATGCTTGAGCTGTTCCTTGTACTATCTTAGCCACAAAGGCTGGGCTGTTGTCAGGGCCTATCTGGAGTGGCAGTCCAAACCTTGGAATTACTTCTCTGAGCAATGTACTCATTACTTCTCTAGCTTTTCAGACCGGGTGGGGTAGGCTTCTACCTGTCCTGAGTAGGTGCATACTAACACCACAGGTACTGGTAACCTTAACTTTTGGACATCTCAGTGAAGTCCACCTGTATATCCTCAAAGGGGGTGGCCCTGTAGGACTGAACACTGGGGGTTACTGAAGGTCCTTGTTTCGCATTATTCTGATGGCAGGTTGAGCAGCACAGGCTGACTTTCTTGGCTAGGGTTGCCAAGAGAGGGATATAGAAGTATCTCCCTAGCAGTTTTTCTCTTTTCTTGTCCCAGATGGGTGGCCCCAACAGGTGAGGAATGACAACTCTACCATCTGGCAGTTGCATCTAGCCGTCCTTTAATTCTCTGGCCCCTTCTTTCTCTATCTTTTCTCTCCCTTGGAATATCTGGGTACATGTTCTGGGGCCCACAGGATGAGAGGGGCTATCATACGCTTGTGGTAGGACAGGGTAGAAGCACTCTGCCTCTGTATCTGCTCTGGCATTTCTCTGGGCTTCTACTGTTCTTCCCTCTGTCCTTGGCAGTGGATCACTGCTACTTGTTTTGGCTTCCATACTGCTTCCAGAAGCTAGAGGATTTATCCTGTACATTTAAGATTTTTGCCCTCAACAGTTAACGGTCCTCTCTCTTTGTAAATTGCCCCATGTACTTGGAGAATGAGAAAAGCAAAACAGGAATCTGTAAAGATATTCACTCTTTTCCTTTCACTAAGCTCTAAGGCTTGAGTCAGGGCAATCAGTTCCGTCTGCTGAGCAGAAGTGCCTTGGGGTAGAGGCTGTGCCTCTACAGTCTCTGCTAGAGTTACTACTGTATACCCTGCCTGCCTTTCTCTTCTTGAGTTGATGGAGCTGCTTCCATCTACATATAGCTCCTAGTCAGGCTCCCTTAGGGGTTGATCTAGCAAATCTAGCCTGCTGGAGTACACAGCATCAAGCACTTCTAAGCAATAGCTTTGCAGCTTTCCCTTATTCACTGGGAGCAGTGTCACTGGATTTAGAGTGGTACACACCTCTATTACTAGTCTTGAGTTTTCACATAATAAACTCTGGTACTTAGTGAGGTGGGCATTAGTGAGCCAGTGATGTCCTTTGGCATTCATCAGAGTCACTACTGCATGTGGCACCCACACTTTTAGGTCTTGTCCTAAAGTTAGTTTGTCTGCCTCCTGCACCAGCAAGGCAGTGACTGCTAGGGCTCTCAAGCATGGTGGCCAGCCCTGTGCAACCCCGTCTAGTTCAGAGAGGCCACCGGTCTAGGCCATGACCCTAAATCTTGGGTTAATACACCTACTGCTGTCTTGCTCCTCTCTGAGACATACAGCACAAAAGGTTTTGCTAAGTTATAAAGACCTAACACTGAGGCAACTTGTAATTCCTTTTTAAGAGTCCAAAAGGCACCGTCTTATTCTGGCCCCCAGTCCATGAGCTCTTTTTCTCCACCCCTTTGTGACTTCATAGAGGGGTTTGGCCAATAATTCAATGTTGGGGGTCCACAAACAGCAGAATCCTGCTGCACCCAGGAATTCTCTAACTTGTCTCCTTGTGGTGGGGACTGGAATGTTCTAAATAACCTGTTTCCATTCTACTCCTAGCCTCCTTTCCACCTGCTGGAGAATGAATCCTAAGTATTTTACCTGCCTTTGGCAGATCTGGGCCTTCTTCTTTGAGACCTTGTATCCATTCTTCTCTAGATGGTGTAGAAGCTCATCAGTTCCTTGAGCACATCCTTGGAGAGTCTCATGACCTAGAAACAGGTCATTTATGTGCTGAAGGAGGGCACACTGATGTCCTGTGCAGGAAACCTCTGGAGGTCCTGAACAAGGGCCTCCTCAAAGATGGCAGAGGAGTTCGTGAACCCTTGTGGGAGCCTAGTCCAGGTGTACTGCACCTTTACCACTGTAGCTGGGTCCTCCCATTGGAAGGCAAACAGCTCCTGGCTTTCAGGGGCAAGTTTTATACTAAAGAAGGCATCTTTTAAGTCCAAGCAAGTGAACTATGAGACTTGAGCAGGGAGGAGGCTTAGGAGTGTATAAGGATTTGGTACTGTTGGGTGCAGGGTCACTGCTGCCTCATTTACAACCCTCAAGTCCTGTACTGGCTGATAATCATTGGTCCCCAGTTTTCTGACAGGGAGCAAAGGAGTATTCTAGGTTGACTGGCATAGGATAACAATGCCATACTCTTTGAGCCTCTGTAAATGCACTTGGATTCCTTCCAAGGCCTCCCTAGGAATCGAGTACTGTTTCTGGTTGATGGGCAGTGCCCTAGGTTTTAACTCTATCTGCACTGGCACTTGATTTATTGCCAGCCAGGGGAGGGGGAGTTCTTCAGGGTATTTTTGAATTAGTTTTTGGCTTGGAGGCTTCCCAGTTGCAGCAGCAAAAATCCTTTACTCCTCCTCTCTGGGGGTGGTTAGAGTTAGAACAAGCCTGGGCTTAGGCACCTGTTGTAACCTCCCAGCTAGGGGAAGAGAGCCTGGGCCTGATTCTGGCGATGCAGTGGGAGTCACCTCCGGCTTGGGCTCAGGCGAGCTTATGCTGGGACCTCATAAATCTGACGAAGACAGGCCTGAGTCAGTGCAGTATCTGGGGTGGACAGAGAGTCAGGTTTGGACGGGTAGAGCCTCAACAGCACATAAGGTGGAGGAGCCAGAGATTCTGCTTCTTCTGGTTCACTAGGGGTTAAAATTTCTGTCATTGGCTGCTACAGCGGCTCTCTGGGTATAGTGGAACTCTTCCCTGCTTTAACTACCAGTACTGTAGAAGCCTGACCTCTAAGTCAAGTGGGTGGGTGAAAAACTAGTGTAAGCCAAGTGTCTATGTAGGGAAACTGGTCGGGGTGGCCTGGATCTCTAGTGACTACCTGCCACATCTTCTGTACAACAGCCTTACCTAAGCTTCCTTCTGTTGGCCAGTCTACCCTAAAAGGAGGCTACTCCTCAATTTCCCTGGGGACATAGTAACCCTGTAATCCCCTGAGAACTTTTTCTTAAAATTCTTGACCACTGTGGCTAAAGGAGTGGGTTTTCCCTGTAAGCCTCCTATACCTACCACGACAGACAACAGTCATGCTACAAGAAGGAATGGGGGAAGGGGAGGGGAAACTTGGAAGGGTCGCTATTTGCTTCAGTCTGTCACCAGTCGTTCCTCTCATGGAAATGGCGGGCCCTCTTGGCTTATGGCAGGCTGATATAAACTGTCAGCACACAATTCTGTCTCTTAGCCTTACGAGGAACCCTACAGAACTGCAGTTCAGGACCCAACACTCACTTCAGCCCTGTGGGAGAGTCAGAACCCTCTCCCAGTGTCCATCTCATTCACTCCACATTCACTCTCTTTCACACGAACTCCCACACACCAGTGGAGGGTGATGAGTCACCATTCCTAACCCTGTGGGGCCCATTCCCCACAACCTGTGGAGGGTGACAAGTCACCACTCCTGTGGGGACCACTCCCCACATCTGTGAAGAGTACACAGTCACCGCTCCTAATCTAGGGTCACCCTCTCCGGAGGGTGATCAGGCCTCCCTTCTGCCCAGTGGGGCAGGACCCTAGCTAGCTTCCCTTGACCAGTTTTCCTTACCATGGCTCTGACGTGCCCTCATTTTCTCGTTCTTTCATTGTCTGGTCCTTGCTGGGACCAGTGATGGGGATCCCCCCTCCACCCTACAGAGGCATCCACATGGAGAAATTCCCAGCATACTCTCAGCAGGCATGTCTGCAGGGTGGCTTGGGGAGTCCCCAACAGGGTGCCTGAAGTCCACAAATTGCAGGCATCTTTCCTCCTTGGTTCCCAGCCAATGAACCATATATTGCAGTAATCAAAGGAGGAAAAGAATGCCCCAACAACTTGATGAAGGAAGTAGGATGTATTAAAGCCGGTGGAGCATGTGGGGATTATAGCTCCAAAACATGGGCTCCCCGAAGTTGATTTTCTTACAATTTATATACCTTTACAGTAGCTAAGCAATGGGCATGTGATTTCTTTGTTTAAGGTTTCCCAGGACTCAAGGAGAGGGAGGGAAAGTTTTGGTGGGGACAGCAAAGGAGAAGGGGTTTCCAGATCACTGGTCATAGTTACATACAGATCCTGCTATTCTTGCTTTGTATTGTAATTATGGAATATAGTTAATTTATTGCTGGCTGACTAGGTTACCCCTGCTGGCTCCTTTCCCTTATATTCTTTTTTGTTTCTTCCTTCTCAGTGACGAGGGGGCCTGCTCCTCCTTCCTCAGTCTCTGAACACCTGCTTCCAATAACATAAAAGATTGGGCAGTCTTTTCTGGTTATCAGACCTAGGAAAAAGTGGCGGTAAAATTGGAATATTTTAACCACCATACAAGTAAGAATGGCATTAATTGCCATGGCATAAATTTTCCTGAAAGAAATTAATTTTCATTGATAGCATCTAAGAAGAAGACATTCAGGATCAAGATGATGAAGTAAAACTGCCTAATAACACTTAGATGAACTCAGGGTACATCACACATCAAAGGTTTTGAAGAGATGGATACAGCAAAGAAGAATGAGAAGGAGCAGTAAAAAGACAAGATAAGAAAATGTCCCCCACATGAGGAGGGGGTCAACTGTGTTGAATATTGCTGAAAATTTAAGTGTCCATTAGATTTGTCAACATAGATATCTTGACAAAAACAGTTTCAATGAAGTCACATGAGCAAAGGTCTGAATGGAATATGTTCAAAAAAAAGTAGAGAGGAAACAGAAAAGCAAGTACAGACATCTTCTTTTGCCGACATAAGAAGCACAGAAATGAGGATTGAGAGAAAATGAGAGGAGGGAAAACTGAGTTTCCTCTTTTTTTAAGATGGAAGATATTAGAGAATTTTATATGCTACTGGAAGTAATCTAATAGAGATGATGAAATGAAGCACCTACTATGTGCCAGGTGCTAAGAATACATTAACAAACAAGACAGGTACAACCTTCACCCATAAGAAACTAACAAGAAAACAAGCAAACAAAGTTATTACAGATTGTGATAAGTGCTTTTAAAGAATCAAACTTTTACCTTCAATATGAAATAGTCTTGAATTCCTCACCTTGAATTCTATTAGACATATACAAAAGAAGGTCCTTTATATAATGACATTTCCATGAGTAACATTCTTTTAACAAATATTTTTAAAACATTAACATGTTTAATAACTCTGGCAGTTGTTCTAGAACCCGGAAATACAAAGAACAAGTTGCAGTTCCTGCACGAAAGGACCTTACAGTCTAGAAAGTAAAAACATAATTTGACAGGCAATTATAGTACATTGTGTTAAATGCTATGATGTGGGCATGTACAGGATGCAGTGGGAATACAAGAAAATAAAACTAACCTTTTTTCAAGAATTAAGCAGAGTTTTCTGAAGTAAAGAGTAAATATGGATTAAAAATAACAATAGGAAAATATAAAAATTCAGTGACCCATATAATCTAATGGTAAAATTGAACTACTTAGATTAAGAGAAGTATGTAAAATACATTTAAAAGATTAGAATTTATTCATAAGACATTGGAGAGCTATTGAGGGATTTTAAGCAGAAAACAACATGGTCAGATGAGCATTTTAGAAAGCTCCCTCTGGATGCATTGTGGAAAATTGACTATAGGGTAAAGAATAAAGGCTGAGAAACTAGTGAGGAGGCTATTACATTAAACCAAGCAAGGCCCTGGCCGGTTTGAGGAAGGAGGGTCAGGCCTCCTCTTCCCTAAGAAGGAAGAAACAAAAAGAATACAAGGGAAAGGAGCCAGCAGGGGTAACCTAGTCAGCCAGTGATAAATCAACTATATCCCATAGTTACAATACAAAGCAAGAATAGCAAGATCTGTATGTAACTATGGCCAGTGATCTAGAAACTCCTTCTCCCTTGCTGTCCCCACCAAAACTTTCCCTCCCTCTCCTTGAGTCCTGGAAAACCTTAAACAAAGAAATCACATGCCCATTGCTTAGCTAATGTAAAGGTATATAAGCTGTAAGAAAATCAACTCCAAGGAGCCCGTGTTTTGGAGCTACAAGTTTCACGTGCTCTGCCAGCTTTAATAAATCCTACTTCCTTCATCAAGTTGTCTGGGTGTTTTTGTCCTCCTTTGATTCCTGCAACAGGTTGGATCAGTGGTACAGTGTTGGCCCAGTGTGTAGAAGTCCCGGGTTTGATTCCTGGCCAGGGCACACAGGAGAAGCACCCATCTGCTTCTCCATCCTTCCCCCTCTTCTTTCTCTCTATCTCTCTCTTCCTCTACCGCAGCCAAGGCTTCATTTGAACAAAGTTGGTCCTGGTGCTGAGGATGGCTCCATGGCCTCTGCCTCAGGCACTAGAATGGCTCCAGTTGCAACAGAGCAATGCCCCAGATGGGCCCCCTAGTGGGCATGCTGGGTGAATCCTGGTAGGGCACATATGGGAGTCTTTTTGCCTGCCTCCTGCTTCTCACTTCAGAAAAATACAAAAAAAAAAAACAAAACAAAAAAACACAACAAAAACCAGGCAAGAAATATTGACATGAACTCAGGTAATAACCATAAAAATGAAGAGTGGAAAATATTGAGGGTTATTTAGGATTTAAAATCAACAGAACATCATGATTGACCACCTATGAGAAGGTTAGAGAAAGGGAGGGGTCATGGATGATGACCAAATTTCTGGCTCAGGTAACCTAGATGGATGAAGCCACCTAGCATTGAAACATATAAGAGGGGAAAGAACTGCTTCAAGAGGGAAGATAAGTTCAGTTTGGTATATGTGGAGCATGAGACATCATGAGAACCCATATGGTAATGACAAGTATTTGGCTACATAGATCTAGAACCTTTAGAAAGGTCTTAGTTAAGTCCATCAGTCAGGATATTATATATTACACATGATAGAAAATCCAAACTAAACTAGCATAACCAAAGAATAAAAAGAAAGAGAGAGAGAGAGAGAAAGGAAAAGAAAATTAACTAGTTTTCATAACTAGACCTAAAGTAGATAGACAATGCAGACACAATTGCATCCACAATGATAACAAGAATCCAGTTTATCCAATGGGAAAAAACTGTTTCCCTTAGGACTGGGAACAAGACAGGAATGTCTGCTTTTACCACTCTTACTCAACACAGTACTCGAAGTCCTTGCCACAGCAATCATACAAGAAGATGAAATAAAAACTATCCAAATTGATAAGGAAAAAGTAAAACTCATTATTTGCTGATGACATGATACTGTATATAGAGAACCCTAAAGATTCCACCAAAAAGCCACTAGAACTGATAAATGAATTCAGTATAATAGCAAAATAAATGTAAATATTGAGAAATCAGTTGCATTTTTATAGCAATAATAAATTATCAGAAAGGGAAACTAAGAGAACAATCCCATTTAAAATTGCATCCAAAAAAATACCTAGGGATTCTTTTTTAACTTTTCCATTGATTAGGAGAGTGAGAGAAGATGGGAGGGGGAAGGGTGAGAGAGAAAGGGAGAGAAACATCAACTCATTGTTCCACTCAGTTGTTCCATTTAGATGTGCACTCATTGACGGCTTCTCAGAGTTTTGAACTGGCAACCTCAGCGTTCCAAGTTGTTGCTTTATCTACTGCGCCACCACCAGTCAGGCAAAAGAGCCCATCTTTTGATTGTATTGTTTGTATTTTTTATTGTATTGTTGTGTTTTGATCCCTAAACAGGGATCAAATGTGACATTGGCACACCAGGATGATGCTCTACACACTGAGCCATCTGGCCAGGGCATCCTAAGAATAAAGTTAACCAAGGAAAGAAATTGAAGATACAAATAACTAGATGCATATACAGTATTCATTGATAAGAATAATTAACATTAAAATGTCCATACTACCCAAAGCCATCTATAGATTCAATGCAATTCCTATCAAGATACCAATGGTGCCCTGGCTGGCTGGATAGCTCAGATGGTTAGAGCATTGTCCCAAAGCACAGAGGTTGCTGGTTCAATCCCTGGTCAAGGCACATACAGGAACAGATTGGTGTCTTTCTCTCTCTCTCTAAACAAAAAAAAAAAAAAAGATACCAATGGTGTATTTCACAGAACTAGAACAAACAGTCCAAAAATTTATACAGAACAACAAAAAAACTCCTAGTAGCCAGAGTAATTTTGAGAAAAAAAAAAGAAATATGGAAGAATCATGCTACCTGATAGCAAACTATACTACAAGGCCATAGTAATCAAAACAGCATGGTACCATCATAAAAACAGACATAAAGATCAATAAAATAGAATAAAGAGCATGAAAGTAAACCTACACCTTTATGATCAATTCATATTTGAAAAAGAAGGCACAGCCCTGGCTGGTTGGCTCAGCGGTAGAGCGTCGGCCTAGCGTGCGGAGGACCCGGGTTCGATTCCCAGCCAGGGCACACAGGAGAAGCGCCCATTTGCTTCTCCACCCCTCCGCCGTGCTTTCCTCTCTGTCTCTCTCTTCCCCTCCCGCAGCCAAGGCTCCATTGGAGCAAAGATGGCCCAGGCGCTGGGGATGGCTCTGTGGCCTCTGCCTCAGGCGCTAGAGTGGCTCTGGTCGCAACATGGCGACGCCCAGGATGGGCAGAGCATCGCCCCCTGGTGGGCAGAGCGTCGCCCCTGGTGGGCATGCCGGGTGGATCCCGGTCGGGCGCATGCGGGAGTCTGTCTGACTGTCTCTCCCTGTTTCCAGCTTTGGAAAAATGAAAAAAAAATAAATAAATAAATAAATAAATAAAAAAATTGAGTATGTTATGTGAAAAAAAAAAAAAAGAAAAAGAAGGCACACACATACAATGGCATAAATATAGTCTCTTCAATAAAGTGTTGGGAAAATTGGACAGATACATGCAAAAAAATAAAATAAAATCAGACCACCTTCTTACATCATACACAAGAATAAACTCAAAAGGGATTAAAGACTTAAATGTAAGACTTTAACCATAAAAAATTTGAGGAAGACATAGGCAGTAAAATCTTGGACATCTCTCTTAGCAATATTTTTTCTGATACATATCCTCAGGTAAGGGAAACAAAAGAAAAAATACACATATAGTAGTATATTAAACTAAAAAGTTTTTGCACAGCAAAGGAAACCATCAGTAAAATGAAAAGACAACCCACTAAATGGCAGAACATATTTGACAATGTTATATCTGATAAGGGGTTATTAGTCAAATTTTATAAAGAACATATACAACTCAACACCAAAAACACAAACAATACAATCAAAAGATGGGCTCTTGGCCCTGGCTGATTGGCTCAGTGGTAGAGTGTCGGCCTGGTGTGCAGGAGTCCCAGGTTCAATTCCCGGCCAGGGCACACAGGAGAAGCGCCCATCTGCTTCTTCACCCCTCCCCCTCTTCTTCCTCTCTGTCTCTTCCCCTCCCGCAGCCAAGGCTCCAGTGGAGCAAAGTTGGCCTGGGTGCTGAGGATGGCTCTGTGGCCTCTGCCTCAGGCACTAGAATGGCTCTGGTTGCAGCAGAGCGACGCCCCAGATGGGCAGAGCATCGCCCCCTGGTGGGCGTGCCAGGTGGATCCTGGTCGGCGCATGCGAGAGTCTGTCTGACTGCCTCCCCGTTTCCAGCTTCAGAAAAATACAGGAAAAAAAGAAAAGAAAAGAAAGAAAAGAAAAAGAAAGATGGGTTCTTTTGCCTGACTGGTGGTGGCGCAGTAGATAAAGCAACAACTTGGAAAGCTGAGGTTGCCAGTTCAAAACTCTGAAGTTGCTGGCTCTGAATGCATGCTCATTAGCGCAGTATGACTTGAATGGGAGATTGTCCACACAATCCCAAAAGGTTGCTGGCATGAAAAGCCCAAGGTTGCTGGCTTGAGCAAGGGGACATGAGCACAGCCCCAGTCAAGGTATGCAAGGTATGTACGAGAAGCTCAATGTACTAAAGTGAAAGCAACTCACCCTCTCTCTCCCTTCCTCTCTCTCTCTCTCACTCTAAAAACAAACAAACAAACAAACAAACAAACAAACAAAAACACCAGGATTTTTTTTCCTAAATAGACACGTCTCCAAAGAGGACATACAGATGGCCAACGGACATATGAAAAGATGCTCAACATCACTAATCATCAGAGAAATACAAATTAAAACAACAGTGAGATATCACTTCACACCTGTCAGAATGGCTATCATCAATAAATCAACAAACAAGTGTTGGCAAGAATGCAGAGAAAAGGGACCCTTCTTCACTGTTAGTGGGAATGCAGAATGGTATGACCACTGTGGAAGGCAGTGTGGAGTTACCTCAAAAAATTAAAAATGAAACTGCCTTATGACCCAGTAATTCCACTTCTGGGAATATATCAGAAAAAGCCTGGAACACTAATTCAAAATAATGTATGCACCCCAGCCCTGGCCGGTTTGCTTAGTGGATAGAGCATCGATTGGCCCAGCATATGTACATCCCAGGTTCGACTCTGGGTAGGGCATACAAGAGAAGCAACCATCTGCTCTGCTTCTCCTCCCTCACTCCCTTCTCGCTCTCTTCCCCTCTTGCAGCCAGTGGCTCAATTGGTTTGAGCATCAGCCCCAGGCACTGTGGATAGCTTAATTCGTCTCAGTTTATCAGCCTCAGATGCTAAAAAAAAAGCTCAGTTGGTTCAAGCATTGGTCCCAGATGGGAGCTGCCAGGTGGATTCCAGTCGGGACACATGTGGAAGTCTGTCTCACTATTTCCCCTCTTCTCATAAATATATATATATATTGCTGTACTATTTACAATAGACAAGATTTGGAAGCAGCCCAAATGCCCATCAATAGATAAGTGGATTAAAAACTATAGTATATTTAAACAGTGGAATACTAACTACTCAGCCATAAAAAGGAAGGGAATTTTACCTTTTGTGACAGCATGGATGGACCTAGAGAGCATTATGTTAAGTGAAATAAACCAGTTAGAGAAAGACAACTACCATTGATTTCACTTATATATGGAATCTAATGAACACAATAGAAACAGATTCATAGATACAGAGAACAGACTGACAGCTTTCAGAAGGGAGAGGGTTGTGGTGCTGGCTAAAAAAGATGAAGAGATTAAACAAAACAAAACAAAACAAAAAACTCATATCAACTATATGGTGATTACCAGAGGAATAGCGGGGACTGGGGGAAGTAGGAGAGGGTAAAGGGAGGATAAATGGTGATGAAAGGAGACTTAATTTGGAGGTGGTGAACACCTAATACAGTATATGTATAGATGAGGTATTATATAATTGTACATCTGAAACCTATATAATTTTATTAACTTATCACACCCCAATAAATTAAAAAAAATAGAACTCAATTTCTCCATCCCAGCTCTAATATTTTTTAAAAAAAGTTTTTGTTTTACTGACTGATTTTAGAGAGAAGAGAAAGAGAGAAAGGTGGGGGTGGAGGGTAAGAGAGAAGCAGAAAGAATGAACTCACAGCTGCTTCTCATATGTGCCTTGACCAGGCAAGACCAGGGTTTCCAACCCGTGACCTCGGCATTCCAGGTTGATGCTCTAGCCACTGTGCCACCATTGGTCAGGCAACAGTTCTTAATTTCTTAATGTGAACTCTATTCCCAGGCAGGATCTCCATTTGTGGACACAAGATAGCTGCCAACAGTTCCTTTCAGGTAAAATCCTTTCAAATAAAAATTCAAGTCTATATCCCAGTATTCCCCCAAAAGCTCTGAGATTTAATTCAATAGTGTCATTTTAGGTCTTGGACCCATTCCTGAATCAATCACTGTGCCAGAGTTGGAAGGGCTATGTTAATTGACTTAAGCCATTAAAAGCCCACCCTTGGAAGTAATAATGGGATCTCACGAAACCATGTGGCTTAGAAATTCAAAATCCAACTAGGATGAAGGTAGAGGGAAATAGAAATACAAGGATGAACAAGATGGAGTTTCTGCACTAAAGGAGTTTGTAGTCTAGGAAAGAAAAACATACTTTGACAGGCAATTATATATGTAATACACTGTGATAAATGCTATGATGTGGGCAAGTAGAGAATACCATAGGGTTACAGGGAAACACAATTAACCTTTTGGGGAACAGAAGTAGGGACAGTCACCACACATATCCACTATCAATATCCATGGCAGTTAGAGACAAAGATTGAGGTCAATTGTATAGAGATGGTAACTGAAGCCAGTGGTAGAAATGATCACCCAGGGAGACTGTGTAATATGAGAAGAGACCCTAGAAAAGAACCTAGAACACACAAAAATGTAAAGGCAGAGGAAACCAAAACTTTGGAAGAACTAGAGGTGAAAAAACTAAAGATTAGATAAAATCCTGGAGAGTAATGCTTCAAAGACATCATTCCTTACTGGAGGCTTTCAAGAAGAGAATACTAGTTTGCAACATCGCTAGCTGGGAGCTGTTGAGTAACATGAGAAATGAAAAGTACCACTTTGATTAGCATCAAGGAGGTTGCTGGTATACCTGAGGGGACCAGTGTCACTGGAGAGCCAGAACTGAAGCCAGTCAGATTCAATGTGTGTTGGGGAGAGGGAAAAGAGGAGAAATGGATGAAGAATGGTTGGATAAGTAGAAGAATATATGAAGTAAAGGGAAGATTTTATTTATTTATTTATTTATTTATTTATTTATTTATTTATTATTTATTATTTATTTTTTTAGCCAGAGAGAGACAGAGAGAGGGACAGATAGGAACAGACAGGCAGAAAGGGAGTGAGATGAGAAGCGTTCTTTGTTGCAAAACCTTTGTTCATTGATAGCATTTTCATATGTGCCTTGACCAGATTGGGGAGGGGGGCTACAGCAAATGAGTGACCCTTTGCTCAAACCAGTGACCTTGGGCTTAAGCCAGTGACCATGGGGCCACGTCTATGATCCCGCGCTCAAGCTGGTGAGCCCATGCTCAAGACGGATGAGCCTGCACTCAAGCCAGGACCTCAGGGACTTGAATCTAGGTCCTCTGCATCCCAGTCCAATGCTCTATCCACTGTGACACCTCCTGGTCAGGCAAAAAAAGAAAAATTTTTTTTAAAAAGATTTGGGTCCCTGGCCGGTTGGCTCAGCGGTAGAGCGTCAGCCTGGCGTGCGGGGGACCCGGGTTCGATTCCCAGCCAGGGCACACAGGAGAAGCGCTCATTTGCTTCTCCACCTTCCCCCTCCTTCCTCTCTGTCTCTCTCTTCCCCTCCCGCAGCCAAGGCTCCATTGGAGCAAAGATGGCTCGGGCGCTGGGGATGGCTCCTTGGCCTCTGCCCCAGGCGCTAGAGTGGCTCTGGTCGCAGCAGAGCGACGCCCCAGAGGGGCAGAGCATCGCCCCCTGGTGGGCAGAGCGTCGCCCCTGGTGGGCGTGCCGGGTGGATCCCGGTTGGGCGCATGCGGAAGTCTGTCTGTCTCTCCCCGTTTCCAGCTTCAGAAAAATACAAAAAAAAAAAAAAAAGATTTGGAAATAGATTCTACATATACGTGAAATCATATGGTATTTGCCTTTCTCTGACTTATTTCACTTAGTGTTAATTCCCTCTAAGTCCATCCATGTTGTTGCAGATGACAAGATTCCATCCTTTTTTATGGCTGAGTAATATTTCATTTTATATTTGTATCACTTCTTTATCCATTCATCTATTGATGGACACTTAGGTTGATTCTATATCTTTGGTCTTGTAAATAATGCTTCAATGGACATATGAATGCATCTGTCTTTTTGATTTAGTCTTTTGGGTGTCTTCAGATAAATACCTAGAAGTGGAATTTCTGGGTCCTTCTAGGTCTCTTGTTATAGCCCTTTGTTTTAAAGTCTATTTTGTCTGGTATAAGTGTTGCTACCCCATCTTTTTTTTTAACCCCATTTCCATTTTCATGAAAAATTTTTTTCTATTCCTTTACTTTTCATCTGTGTGTGTCTTTCAATCTGAAGTGAGTCTTTTGTAGGCAGCATATGTAAGGGTATTATTTTCTTATCCATCTACCCTTTGTCTTTAGGTTGGAGCATTTAATTCATTTACACTTAAAGTAATTGTTGATAATTATATAGTTATTTCCATGTTATTATTCATACATTTGACCTTTTTTTTTTTTTATTCTTCTCTTTAAGAAGTCCCTTTTATATTTCTTGTAATCCTGCCTTGGTGGTGATGAACTTTTTTCTTGACAAAATAAGTGAACAAAAAAACAGAAACAAACTCATAGATACAGAGAATATTTTGATGGTTGACAGATGGGAGGGAACTGGGAGAATGGGTAAAAAGGGAGAAGGGATTAAAAAGTACAAACTAACAGTTACAAAATAGTCATGGGGATGTAAAATACAGTATAGGGAATATAGTCAATAATATTGTAGTAACTATGTATGGGGTTATATGGGTACTAGATTTATCGGGATAACTTTTTCTTTAATTATTTTAGAGAGACAGAAAGATGAAGGGAGAGAGACAGAGAGAAGCACTCATCTGTTGTTCCACATAGTTGTGCATTTATTGGTCGCTTCCAGTATGTGCCCTGACTGCAGATTGAACCTGTAACCTTGGTGTTTTGGGAGGATGCTTTAGCTGACTGAGCTAACAGGCCAGGACCCAGGATGGTAACTTTTTAAGTTATATAAATGTCTAATTACTATGCTGTACACCTGAAACTAAGATAATTTGTATGTCACCTGTAATTTAAAAATTAAAAAATACTTTAAAAAATTTAATGGAAATTATGTCATACCTGGCCTTTCATGCATTTTTAAAAATTTATTTATTAAATTTAATGCAGTGACATTGATAAATCAGGGTACGTATGTTGAGAGAAAACATCTCTAGATTATTTTGACATTTGATTGCGCTGTATACCCCTCCCCCAAAGCTAAATTGTCTTGTCACTTTCTATCTGATTTTCTTTGTGCCCCTCCCCTACCCCACCCCCTCTCTCCTTCTTCGCCCCATCCCCCCTCCCCACAACCCCCACCCCTGTTGCCATCACATTCTTGTTCATGTCTCTGAGTCTCATTTTTATGTCCCACCTATGTATGGATTCATATAGTTCTTAGTTTCTTTTCTGATTTACTTATTTCACTCCGTATAATGTTATCAAGGTCCATCCATGTTATTGTAAATGATCTGATCTCATCATTTCTTATGGCTGAGTAGTATTCCATAGTATATATGTATCAAAGCTTTTTAATCCACTCGTCCTCTGAGGGACACTTGGGCTGTTTCCAGATCTTCGCTATTGTGAACAATGCTGCCACAAACATGGGGGTGCATTTCTCCTTTTGGAGCTGTTCTATGGTGTCCTTGGGGTATATTCCTAAAAGTGGGATGCTGGGTCAAAAGGCAGTTCGATTTTCAGTTTTTGAGGAATCTCCATACTGTTTTCCACAGTGGCTGCACCAGTCTGCATTCCCATCAGCAGTGCAGGAGGGTTCCCTTTTCTCCACATCCTCGCCAGCACTTATTCTGTGTTGTTTTGTTGATGAGCGCCATTCTGGCTGATGTGAGGTGATATCTCATTGTGGTTTTAATTTGCATTTCTCTAATGATTAGTGATGTTGAGCATTTTTTCATATGCCTATTGGCCATCTGTATGTCCTCTTTGGAGAAGTGTCTATTCATCTCTTTTGCCCATTTTTGGATTGGATTGTTTGTTTTCCTTGTGTTGAGATTTACAACTTCTTTATAAATTTTGGTTATTAACCCCTTATCAGACGTATTGTCAAATATGTTCTCCCATTGTGTAGTTTGTCTTTTTATTCTGTTCTTGTTGTCTTTAGCTGTGCAAAAGCTTTTTAGTTTGATATAGTCCCATTTGTTTATCCTGTCTTTTATTTCACTTCCCCGTGGAGATAAATCAGCAAATATATTGCTCCGAGAGATTTTGGAGAGCTTACTGCCTATGTTTTCTTCTAAGATGCTTATGGTTTCACGGCTTACATTTAAGTCTTTTATCCATTTTGAGTTTATTTTTGTGAGTGGTGTAAGCTGGTGATCTAGTTTCATTTTTTTGCAGGTAGCTGTCCAATTTTCCCAACACCATTTGTTAAAAAGGCTGTCTTTACTCCATTGTATTTCCTTACCTTCTTTATCAAATATCAGTTGTCCATAGAACTGTGGGTTTATTTCTGGGTTCTCTGTTCTGTTCCATTAATCTATATGCCTGTTCTTATGCCAGTACCAGGCTGTTTTGAGTACAATGGCCTTGTAGTATAACTTGATATCAGGAAGTGTGATACCTCCCACTTTATTCTTCTTTTTAAAGATTGCTGAGGCTATTCGTGTTCTCTTTTGGTTCCATATAAATTTTTGGAATATGTGGTCTATATCTTTGAAGTATGTCATTGGTATTTTAATTGGTATTGCATTGAATTTATAGATTGCTTTGGGTAATATAGACATTTTAATGATGTTTATTATTCCTAACCATGAGCACGGTATATGCTTCCACTTGTTTGTATCTTCCTTGATTTCTTTTATCAATGCTTTGTAATTTTCCGAGTACAAGTCTTTAGTCTCCTTGGTTAAGTTTATTCCTAGGTACTTTATTTTTTTGGTTGTAATTGTGAAGGGGATTGTTTCCTTAATTTCTCTTTCTGACTGTCCATTGTTGGTGTATAAAAATGCCTCTGATTTCTGAGTATTGATTTTATATCCTGCCACTTTGCTGAATTCATTTATCAGGTCCAGTAGTTTTTTGACTGAGACTTTAAGGTTTTTTATATACAATATCATATCATCTGCAAATAATGATAGTTTTACTTCTTCTTTTCCAACTTGAATGCCTTTTATTTCTTGTTCTTGTCTGATTGCTGTGGCTAGGACGTCCAGGACTATGTTAAATAAGAGTGGTGAAAGGGGGCACACCTGACTTACTCCTGATCTTAAGGGTATTGCTTTTAATTTTTGCCCATTGGGTATGATGTTGGCTGTGGGTTTGTCATAGATGGCTTTTATCATGTTGAGGTATGTTCCCTGTATTCCCACTTTGCTGAGAGTTTTGATCATGATGGGTGCTGGATTTTATCAAATGCTTTTTCTGCATCTATTGAAATTATCATGTGGTTTTTCTCCTTTTTGTTTATGTGATGAATCACATTGATTTACAAATATTGTACCAGCCTTGCTTCCATAGAATAAATCCCACTTGATCATGGTGTATGATTTTTTCCATATATTGTTGGATCCGGTTTGCTAATATTTTGTTGAGGATTTTAGCATCTATATTCATCAGAGATATTGGCCTATAATTTTCTTTCTTTGTGTTGTCTTTGCCGGGTTTTGGAATTAGAATTATGCTCGCCTCATAAAAGGAGCTTGGAAGTCTTCCTTCCTCTTCAATTTTTTGAAATAGTTTGAGAAGGATAGGAGTTAGTTCTTTGAATATTTGGTAGAATTCCGTTATGAAGCCATTGGGCCCTGGACTTTTCTTTGTTGGGAGTTTTTTGATTACTGTATCAATCTCATTTGGTGTAATTGGTCTGTTTAGGTTTTCTGATTCTTCCAGATTGATTTTTGGAAGATTGTGTGTTTCAAGGACTTTGTCCATTTCATCTAGGTTGTCTAGTTTTTTGGTATACAGTTCTTCATAGTATTTTCTTATAATATTTTGTATTTCTGTTGTGTCAGTTGTTATTTCTCCTCTCTCATTTCTAATTTTACTTATTTGAGTCCTCTCTCTCTTTTTCTTGTTGAGTCTAGTTAAAGGTTCATCAATCTTGTTTACTTTTTCAAAGAACCAACTCCTAGTTTCATTGATCCTCTGTATTGTTTCTTTAGCCTCTATGTCATTTATTTCTGCTCTGATCTTTATTATTTACTTCCTTCTACTACATTTGGGCTTTACTTGCTGTTCCTTTTCTAATTCTTTTAGATGCAGGGTTAAGATGTTTATTTGAGCTTTTCTTGCTTCTGAAAGTGTGCCTGTAGTGCTGTGAACTTCCCTCTCAGTACTGCTTTCGCTGTGTCCCATAAATTTTGAGTTGTTGTATGCTCATTGTCATTCGTTTCTAGTATTTTTTTTATTTCTTCTTTAATCTCATTCTTAATCCAATCATTATTTAACAACCTGCTATTTAGTTTCCATGTGTTTGAGAATTTTTGAGCTTTTCTGTTGTGGTTCATTTCTAGTTTCATGCCGTTGTGATCGGAGATAGTGCTTGATATGATTTCAGTCTTCTTAAATTTGTTGAGAGCACTTTTGTGCCCTAACATGTGGTCTATCCTAGAGAATGTACCATGAGCACTTGAAAAGAATGTATATTCTGCTGCTTTAGGGTGAAAGGTTTTGAAGATATCTATTAAATTGAGTTGATCTAGTGTGTCCAATAAGTGTGCTGTTTCTTTGTTAATTTTCTTTCTTGAGGATCTATCTAGTGATGTTAGTGGGGTATTGAAATCCCCTACTATTATAGTATTGCTGTTGATCTCGCCCTTTAAATCCATCAAAGTCTGCTTTATATATTTGGGTGCTCCTATATTAGGTGCATAGATATTTATAATAGTTATATCTTCCTGTTGGATTACTCCCTTTATCATTATGTAGTGGCCTTCTTTATCTCTTACTATATCCTTTGTTTTAAAGTCCAGTTTGTCTGATATAAGTATTGCTATCCCAGCTTTTTTTTCATTTCCATTTGCATGAAATGTTTTTTTCCATCCTTTTACCTTCAATCTATGTGTATCTTTTGTTCTAAGGTGTGTCTCATGTAGACAGCATATGTATGGGTCCTGTTTTCTTATCCATGCAGCTACCCTATGTCTTTTGATTGGATCATTTAATCCATTTACATTTAAGGTTATTATTGATATGTAGTTGTTTATTGCCATTTTCTTCTTTAAAGGTGTATTCCTTTTTTGCTATATTCTTTTCCCACTTTGATCTGTTTACAACAGGCCCCTTAACATTTCCTGCAGCATTGGTTTGATTGTAATGAATTCCTTGAGTTGTTTTTTGTCTGGGAAGCTTTTTATTTCTCCTTCGATTTTAAACGATAGCCTTGCTGGATAAAGTAGTCTTGGTTGTAGGTTCTTGTTCTGCATTACTTTGAATATTTCTTGCCATTCCCTTCTGGCCTCAAGTGTTTCTGTTGAGAAGTCAGATGTCATCCTTATGGGGGCTCCTTTGTAGGTGATAACTTTTTTTTCTCTTGCAGCTTTTAATATTTTCTCTTTACCGCTTAGCTTTGGTATTTTAATTATGATGTGTCTTGGTGTAGGTTTCTTTGGGTTTCTCTTTAATGGAGTCCTCTGTGCTTCTTGGACTTGTGAGTGTTTCTCTTGCATTAATTTAGGGAAGTTTTCAGCTATGATATGATTGAACAAAGTCTCTATCTCTCGTTCTTTTTCTTCTTCTTCAGGAACCGCTATGATGCGGATGTTATTTCTCTTCATGTTGTCACAGAGCTCTCTAAGAGTTTCCTCTGACTTTTTGAGTCTTTTTTCTCTTTTATTCTCTGCTTTCATGCCTTCATTCCAGTTGTCCTCCAACTCGCTGATTCGATCCTCAGCTCTATCTATCTTGTTTTTAATTCCTTCCATTGTGGTCTTTATTTCTGATATTGTATTTGTCATCTCTGACTGATTCTTTTTTATACTTGCTATTTCTTTATTTAGGTAGTCATAATGACCATCCATTGTTGTTCTAAGATCCCTAAGCATCCTTACAATCATTATTTTGAACTCCGCATCTGGAAGGTTGATTATTTCCATATCACTCCGTTCATCTCCTGAAGGTGTCTCTTGTGGTTTCATTTGGATTGCACTTCTTTGTCTTCTCATTGTCTGTGTTTGGGTGTTTTATTTGTAGAGTTGGTTGAGTCTAGGCTTGGTGTTGTCTGCCTCCAGTTTTCAGTTGTGTTATTTCTAGGTCTTCTTGGGTTGGTATTAGCTGTTATCTGTAATCCACTTTCAGATTTGGGCAACTTTGAAGTCTTGATTTGTTTGTTTTCTTAACAGGTGATAGTCTTGTTTACTGATCTCAGCAGGGGGCTTCCTTGAAACTGTATCCAGGAATGCGATGGGTGTAACCTGAGACGCTGAAGGTCTCTTTATTCAACTAATCTCCCTGGGGGCACGGTGTTTTCTCAGCTTCAGTAGGGGGAGGTGTATCTCAGATCTCCGTGGAGACCTGAGTTGCTGCCCCTCCTCCCCACTTCTTGTTTTCAGCTGTGTCTTGTTGCACTGATTGGAGCTGGATAGATGTCTGGAGATCTCTGATCTGGGAGCAATTCAGCTCTGTTTTGTGAAAGGTTCAGTCCCTCCCCCAGCTATGGCCGCCTCCAGCACGGATGAGTCAGCTTTATTAGGTCATCTCCTTCATTCCTTAGCCCCTCACAGTCTGTACCTCTCTCTTTCCTTTCCACTTGGGAGATAAGCTGGTCTTTTCAACACACCTTGCTCCCTGGTTGCCAGGCAAGTGGCTGTGAGCAGTAGTTTCTGCTCTTTTCCCTTGTATGAGATCCCCTCTGGGCTCTCAGCCTCACCCCCCCCCCCCCCGTTCCTGTAAGCAGGGGAGATTCAGGCGCTCCCTACCACATTTGTTGTGGCTTCTTCTTTGCTCCTTGGTTTTTGAGAGCTGTTCTTGCAGTTCAGAGTTGGTTTTTCATGCTGATTTTTTCCAAATTGATTTGTATTCCAGTTTGGTGGTGAGAGCTGGGCATCTGTGCATCCACCTACTCCACTGCCATCTTTTTATCCCCTTTCATGCATTTTTAACTGAACTTTCTGGGTACTTATGACCTGAGATTTTTTTTCATGAAGTATAATTTTAAAATATCATTTTAAATGCTTAAAAATTAAATTTAATTAGTTATATGCTGAAGTAAAGTCCCTGAGGCAGAGAGGTTGCTGGTTCAATCCTGGGGCAGGGCACATACAGGAACAGACTGATGTTCCTCTCTCTCGCTTTCGCCATCCCTCTCTCTAAAATTAATAAAATAAACATTTAAAAATCATAATTAAAGTTATATCCTCTACCCTTAAGCCTTGAACACCAGTTGCAACTCCCTCCTTCTTCCCACCTTTCCTTGTGCTCTGATGATACAAAAACAAACAAACAAAAAATAATGGGCTCAAATGGTCTTGTCTTCATATCCTGGCTCTATCACTCTCTAAATTACATGATCCTGGCCAAGTATTTATCTCTCTTAGCTATATTTTCCTTAACAGCAATATGAAACTATTAAATGTTTATTTCCTCCAGCCCCATCAGGCTCAGTCTAAGAGTCAGGTATCATTCTTTCTCATAGGCACCTACCACCTGATTAAACTATCAAATAATCTGTTCTCATTCTTGCCCCCTGCCCTTGGATTATAAACCCCTTGAAGTCAGCGAACAGGCCTTCTATTTAATTTCATCTTTCCCTACTGCTTATCACATTTTTGCTTTTAAAACTACCACAAGATTTAACTACAGCTGAGTACTGATTTAGAATTCAGGTCTAAATTTGGTTCTAGCCACCACCATTAATGATTTCTTCTACATTTCCTAAAACTTTCCCATATTTCACCTGCAAATGAAAATGTAAAACAAAAATTACAAATAGCTTTGTAAGTGGCTTAAGGCCCTGTCAAATCATTTACAAGAACACTTTTATAGTACTCATTTAAAAAGAAATACTATATAGATTACATAACCTCAAAGATTATGTAACCTATATAGATTACATAATTCATCAATTTTAGAATTTTCTTTCTTATGGAAACAGTTTCAAAAACTTGACTCTTATTTACTTTTATGTATAATAACATTAGTAAAACCATGGACTATGTTAACTGACAACAGGATTGCTGCTTTGTAAAAGGGCATTGTTGAAATGTGACAAGTTACATTATTAAAAAAATCCTACAGATAGTATTAGCTAAAGAAGGTTATTTGGGGATGAGGTAACATAGTAAATATTAAGTGTATGACTTATTGTCCATGTTATACATTCCCTGCTTCAGCAAATCTTGAATGTAGAACAGCGGTTCTCAATCTGTGGGTCGCGACCCCGACGGGGGTCAAATGACCAAACACAGGGGTTGCCTAAAGCCATCGGAAATACATATTTTATTTAAAAATGTATTGTATAATAAATATGTATTTTCCGATGGCTTTAAGCGACCCCTGTGTTTTGGTTGTTTGACCCCCCCCCGGGGTCGCGACCCACAGGTTGAGAACCGCTGATGTAGAGTTTCTTCCAGTCAGACCTGAAATTAGGTCTCTCACTCATATGATTTCAATTAAGTTCTGTTAAAAATAGTTCATAATATAAGCAAGTGCATTTTTAGTGCTTCAACAACTTTACTATAATTTTAACCAACACAAAAGAAAAACTTTGGGGAAAAAAACAATCAAAGGAAGTTACATAGAGCTCTGAGGTAGGTTCTTTATAAATAAATAGTTGAAATCATCTATTTAGTGTACAGTTCTCTAATATGTTATTTTTTCTTATTTTACATTACAAATACATATATTGAAGGAGCATATAGGAAAATATTTCTTTTTTAACTGATTATAAGTTATAAGAATCTCAGTAGAATTTTAACACCAGGATATATATAACATGTAATTAGAGAATTTTGGTTTTTAAATTTCATATAATTTCAGGCAGATATTCTGCTTTATGGACTTTGACTTCACATTCACGTCTTCAAAGAAGTGAAGATTCAGCCACAGCTGCTAAATTCTGCCATTTGCTTTTATTATAATATCTGGAGGAAAAAAATATAACAATCAATTACTTCATATACATCACAAACAGTTGTCCAATAGTTATTAATAACCAGACACTGGGGAGAGAGCTCTTGATGCCCAGGCCACTCTACTTTCATCCCATTGAGCCTTAGGAAACAAAGCCAGAGTTTATCAGAAAATGAAAGGAATAGCTGGCCCACTCCTTCCTGGATATGCTAAGGGCACCCTTTGGAGAGACCTCAGTAACATCCCAGTGGAAATCCCAGCAAAGACAGCTGTCAGTGGCCATCACAAGGCCTCTAACCCCAGCCTTGTAACCAGTGGTGGGATTCAAATAATTTAACAACTGGTTCTCTGCCCTAATGATCACTTTAAGTATAAAAAAAATGATATACTGAACGCTAGTTTATTATTTCAGGCATTTAATACTTAAATAACAACAATTAAAGAGGTACACAAAACTAGATTATGTTTTAAGAGTTTTAAAATATTAGTGAAAAAATATTAAATAATACCTGACAAAAAACAATAAAACTGTTATTTAAGATTTTTCCATGTTGCTTCTTGTTTGGCATCCTCACTTGCAATTTTTTTCACCTATGGACGGAATGAACATTACTACGGGTGCTTAGAATAGGCTGTTGCGTAGATGAATGATAAAAAGAGTAAGGAATGTAAATTTGTGATTTCCACATTTTTAAGCCGCCCACCTTAGAGAGAACCCTGATTACAAGTGCCATTTTAACAACTGGTTCACTGAACTCAACAAAAAATTAGGTATCGGTTCAGCCGAACTGGTGCGAACTGGATGAATCCCACCACTGCTGGTAACTTGGAGGAACTGATCCCTGTCTCCTCAGCCACCACTCAAGCTGAAGTCCCTCACATTTTCCTATCCACCCTTCCTTTGCATTCTCCTACCCTTTGGTTTAACTGGGCCCAGATTCCTCTCAACACAGATCCTGGGGCCTTTCCCCACCACACATACATCTTGTACCATGAGATCCAGAGTGGAGCCAGCTTTACTTATTCCTGTTGTCACTTTCATACTGTGATACATGCCACCACCTGACCTAATCCACCTTTCTATATCAGTGGTTCTCAAACTTTGTAGTACCTTAGAATTAACTCAGATTTTAAATATCCTGATATTCAGGCCACACTCCAGAGCAATCCAATTAGAATTTCTGGGCAAGGGACTCATATATCCAGGAAAGTCTGAGGTACAGCTAAGTCTCAACACCAGTGACCTATTATCTTTGCCATCAAAGTGTGGTCCATGGACTAGTAATTTCATCATCACCTAGGAGTTTATCAAAAATGTAGAATCTCGAACTTCATTCAAGACCCACTGAATCAAAATCTCCATTTTAAATAAGATTCTCAAGCAATTCATAAGTACATTAAAATTTGGGGAGCACTGGCTATTTTACCCTCTACTCCTCCTTACTGTTGTCTTTACTGACCTCAGACATTATTTGCTCACTTATTAAAGGATATAGAAACTGGGCCACAAGTCAGTCCACTTCATTCCAACTTTTGAATAACTTCCCAAGTGGGCAATCATCCCAACCAACTAAAGTCCCATCTACCCTCCTTAGCCTTCATATATACATCCAGAGGTATGTCCTGTGTTTTCCCCTGACATCACCTAGAATGCATCATTCCTTTTTTTTTACAACTATATATTTTCATTTACTGATCAATTTTAGAAATATAGGAAGGGAGAAAGACAGAGAGACAGAAACATTGATCTGTTTCTCTATGTGCCCTGACCAGAGATTGAACCTACAACCTTTGCATATTGGGACAATGCTTGAATTATTAGGCCAAGACTAGAAAGCATCATTTCTGAAACTTTACAATAATAGCAACCCGAGAGTCATCCTGTAACTGTCCCTCTTTCTCACTACCCTGTATCAGTACCTAATTGGTCACTAAGCTATGGCAATTATACCAATAAACATTTTCAGTTGTTCTCAAATCCCAGAACTCTAGACCAGATTGCTGAAGCCGTGACTCAGGAATGTGCATTATTTATAAACTCCCCAGGTGGTCTGAGTGCCACACTTTGAGATACACTTGCTCAGATCCTCATTTTCTCAACTTTGGTCATTATGGCTTTTGTAAAACTCCCATCTGATCTGTTTCCAGGATTACTTCTTTCCAAGACATCTCCACATTTCTAGCCAGAATGATCTAATAAAAAAGCAATTTGACCACGATAAAGTCAAAAGTCAGTATGACTTAGGAGAATTTCCATGATCTGATGCCTTATTATTATTCATGACTCAGTTCTCAGAGAGTCCTATATCTATTTCAGCTGAATATAACTACTTTTAGTTCCTTAACTGCCTGAGATACGTTAGGCCTCTGTGCCTTTATTTGTGCTGATGCTTCGGCCTAGAGGCCTATGCTCAGAATGCTCCTGGGGGCTTAAGATCATCCTCCGGAGCATTTCCTACCTTTCCTATGTACCCCGAAAGAGTCCTACATAGAGCTCTATGAAAGTGTCTATGCCTCCATTGCACTTGTTTTATATATCTGACTTCCTCTACGAGATAACACACTTCATAAAAACAACTATGTGTTTATCTCAATATCATCAGCAAGTAACTGTGTCTAGCACGACATCCAGACTCAATACATGTTAGCTGAATGAATGATACAATCAACCTCAGAACTTTCTCTTTTTATTCTTTAGCTACAAGATACCAAATGAACAGTTTTAAGAAGTCTCCATGATGCCAAACTAATTTGAGTTCCTTTTCCCCAAGAAATGGACTGGCATCCTTTACCTCTGTATTTGTACTAGATCAATGGGTCTGTGTCAAAGACTACACACACTTACCTGGAATATTCTTTATATGAGATGGCATGACCAAACATCATAAATACAATAACCACACAATATACTTTAGACTTTTTGCAACCAAATGAAAAAAAAGGAATTAAAGTTTTCAAAAAAGAGAATATGTAGTGAGCTAAACTTGAGAAATTAACCTAACCTATAAAAGCAAAAAATAATTACTGCAGATGAATAATTATTATATGTCAGATACTTTACATAGGTTATCTCTAATCCTTGCAACAACTCTTTAAGTTAAGAGCTACTATTATGTCAGTTTTACAGATAAGAGGGTAAAATTCAGAAGATTTAAGGAATTTGCTCATGTGACAGAGCTAGATTTGACCTTAGGAAATGTCCTACTCTTTATTTATTTATTTTTGCTTATTTATTTATTTATTCACTGTTTTGTTTTTTTGTGTGTGTGTGGGGTTTTTTTTGTATTTATGATTTTAATTTGTGTTTACATAGATTCAAGTGTCCCACCGAATATATCTCCCCCACCCGTGTTCCCCTCAGCCCCCCTCTTTGTCCCCTCCCTCCAATGCCATCCTCCCTTCCCTCTAGGATTTGCTGTCCTGTTCTCTATAATGCTGTGTTATGTGTATAGAATTTCATTAATCTCTTTCCCTTCTCTGTTCCCATCTTCTCTTCTACTTTCCCTCTGACCGCTTTTCCTCTGGTCCCTTTGATCCCGTCTCTGCCTCTGTTCTGTTGCTCAGTTTACATTGTTCATTGGATTCCTCATATGAGTGAGGTCATATGGTATTTTTCTTTCTCTGCCTGGCTTCTTTGACTTAGCATAATAGTTTCCAGGTCCATCCATGTTGTCACAAAAGGTAAAGTTTCCTTCTTCCTCACGGCCATGTAGTATTCCATTGTGTATATGTACCAAAGCTTTTTAATCCACTTGTCCACTGATGGACACTTGAGCTGTTTCCAGATCTTGGCTATTGGAAACAATGCTGCAATAAACATGTGGGTGCATTTCTTCTTTTGAATCAATAATTTGGCATTCATAGGATATATTCCTAAAAGTGGAATAGCTGGATCAAAGAGAAGTTCCATTTTTAATTTTTTGAGGAATCTCCATACTGTTTTCCACAGTGGCTGCACCAGTCTGCATTCCCACCAGCAGTGCAGGAGGGTTCCCTTTTCTCCACATCCTCGCCAGCACTTGTTGTATGTTGTTTTGTTAATGAGTGCCATTCTGGCTGATGTGAGGTGATATCTCATTGTGGTTTTAATTTGCATTTCTCTGATGATTATTGATGTTGAGCATTTTTTCATATGCCTATTGGCCATCTCTATGTCCTCTTTGGGAATGTCCTTCTCTTAAGTGACTTCTATTACCATCTCTCAGATACTCAAATCTTTTTTCATCTCATTCCTGTGTGATACTTCTACCTGCTAAAAACTAAAAACTCAAACTTCTTACTAAATATATATTTATATATAAAATAAAGGCTGTTATCATATTGCAAACTTGAGACAAATTTATAACACACTATCGGCTTTTTTGAAGATCAAAATAAAATAGAAATCATAAAATCTTACTATAAGAATAGCCAAAGGTTTTGTTTGATTTTCCAAAAGGTATTGTTAGCTTAGAAGCCTTCCCTGACACTTCAAAACAAAGTTCTAGTTTCTAACAGAGCCTGGTTCCACTTCTAGCTTACCACCTTACAGAGGAGACTGAGGGATTTATCTTATCACTAGTCTGTAAGCCCTGGAGGGTTAATGCTGTACACAGCGAATACTGTGGTGCCTAATAAATACTTGCTGGTCAAATTAAAGTGGCAATATTTTAGACATCCATTGCTATAACTATAAGAAGTACAAAGCAATGATTGTCCAAACTTCTTCTTGGCAAAAAGAGAAAAAATTCTCTGTTTAAATAGAATACAGAAACCCAATGTATAAAGCAAAGGGGAGCAAAACTGCTCTTTCTAAATAAACTAGAAAACTCAGAGCTCTATCTACTCTATCTCCCTCATCCCTTATTTGATAGCTTCCTAAACCACTGAGAATCAGGAAAGCTAAGTTCTACTTCTTATTCTGCCAGTAATTAGTTGTGTGAACTTGGACAAGTCACTTATTGATCTGGCCAGGTCATTTTTGTTATGTAAAATGAGAAAAAGAGACTAGATCATTCTATAGTTCTCAAAATCTAGTGCTTATTGGAATCACTTTGAGAGCTCATCAAATTGCAGATTCCTGTGCCTTATCTCTAGGAAGTATGATTTACCAGGGCTGCAGTGATTCTGTGCCCATGGTCAGAGAAACCCTGGACTAGATGTTTTCTAAGGCCTCTTGTATCTAGCTGTCACCATACTTGGAGCTCCACTTATCCACACCACATTCTCTATCACATCTCTTTTCGACACTTTCACCACGTTTTCTTTAATCACCATAGTGCCAATCATTAATGAACAAGCAGCATACTGAAAAGAGGTCCTAGCCCATCAAAAGTGAGCTTCACTCTGTAATGCTGATTAGATTACTGCCAAACTAGCTAAAACATTAAATGCCAGAACTAAAAATAGACTGCTGCATGTTTAAAATAACATGATCATTAGTTAGCTCAGAGCTTTGCTATTTTTATTAAAGGAAAGGCAGAGACAAGTTGCGAGAGGTTAAAACGGAATTTCTTAAATGAGGAGGCTGCTAAAGGAGGTGAGAGCCTAGAAAGAAATCAGATGGTGGCACAATTGGTTCAACGTGCAACAATAGGTCTCAGATTTAAACCAAAAATTTTGGTCTCACTCAAAAGAACATCCCCACACACATTTTAGTTTTGATTTATTACATACTTAAACCCAGAATGGTGGCACTACGTGATGTCAGAAACCAATATGACAGGCCAAAAAGTTCAAATTAGAAGAAGTTTCTCTATTTTTATTTTTAAACTTTTTATCGAAGTATAGCATGCACACAGAAATGTACACATATGTGTAATGTACAGCTTTATGGGTTTTCATAAACAACACACCAACATAACCAGCATCCAGATAATAAACAAAACACTACCAGCACCCTAGAATTCTCTCACATAACCCTTTCCAGTTACTACCTCATCTCCCAACAAGGTCACCCAATATGGTAATTTCAATCATAGTTTAGTTTGCCTAGTTTTGTAATAAATATAAGTAATAATACATGTACTTTTTTGTGCCTGGCTCCTTATG
Organism: Saccopteryx leptura; assembly: GCF_036850995.1. Classification (NCBI taxonomy): domain Eukaryota; kingdom Metazoa; phylum Chordata; class Mammalia; order Chiroptera; family Emballonuridae; genus Saccopteryx; species Saccopteryx leptura. The sequence goes on along the minus strand of NC_089508.1, from coordinate 133,624,153 downwards.
TAATATTCATCAATAGTATTGCATGTACAGTCATCCCTTGCCATATCGTGGTTCACTTTTCACAGTCTCACCGTATCACAGATTTTTAAATTGCATATATCTAATTTTGTATCATGGATTTTTCGCTATATTGTGGGATTTTGCGGTGTATAGGTATTTTTATATATTTATTATTTTAATTATTTTTGTGGTAAAATAAGCAAAATACATGTGGGAAAGGTTAATAACAGTGTGGGAAAAGTTTATAAGAATGTGGGAAGGATTTATAAAGCCTTCAAATATATATAAATAATAAAATAAATATAAGGTTGCTACTTCGCAGATTTTCACCTATCACAGGATGTTCTGAAACCTAACTACCGCAACAGACCAACAGATGAGGGACCACTGTAACTGTACATTGTTGATTCTCACTGTTATACAGGTATAGCATTTCAATGAATAACTATACCACAGTTTACTTATCTATTATATTGTTGATGGACATTTGGATAATTTCTTGGAGCTATTATCAACAGTGCTGCTATGAAGATTCTAGTATAGATCTTTTGATGAACATATGTACCTATTACAGTTGAATATATTCCCAGAAGTGGAATTGCTGGGTCTCTTTCCTCCTCTAGGAGGTGTGAAATATCTAGGAGACTAGAAAAATGAGAGCTATGCCTCCTAAGGTAAAAAAATGCATTGTTGCTGCTGGCCCCTCCTACAACCAAAAAAAATGCACAATGCATAGGGGTCCTTTTTAGATTTTGGAGTCAACATATTTCTCATTTCAGTGTACCTCTATAGCTCATTTATCAAGTCACCTAAAAAGCTGCTGGTTTTGAGAGGGTCTCAAAACAAGAGAAGGCTCTGCAATAGGTCCAGGCCACTGTATAAGATACTCTGCCAATTGTACCATATAATCCAGGCAATCCCATGGTACTTGAAGTGTCAGTGACTGATAGAGACATTGTTTGGAGCTTGTGATGAATTACAGCACAGGTCCTTAGGATATTAGAGCTAAGCCCTGTCATTCTCTGTGGATAACTACTCCCTCTTTGTGACAGAGTATTTGCTTTGTTAGTGGGACATAGTAGAGACTAAACTTCACCATGAGCCATCAAGTCATAACAGGAGCTGAGATGCCCATCATGAATTGTGTGTCGTCTGATGCACCAAACCCTAAAGATGGCTGTGAAGAAAAGCACTCTATTATCAAATGGAAATGCTATATATGAGATTGGACTAAAGCAGGCCCTGAAGGCATAAATAAGTTATATGAGGAAGTGGCCCAGATACCCATGGCCCCCAGTTCTGCTACATTACCTTCTCTCTCCCAGCCTGCACTTATGGCATCATGGGAAGTTCCCTACAATCAAGTGAGTGAGGAAAGAAAACTCAGGCTTGGTTCACAGATGGTTCTGACAGATATGCAGGCACCAGCTGAACATAGACAGCTGTAGTACCTATAGCTCCTTCCTGGAGCAACCCTGAAGGAAATTGGTGAAGGGATATTCTCCCAGTGGGACAGAACTTAGAGCAGTGCACCTCATTGTTCACTTTGTTAGAAAGAGAAAGGGGCATGATCTGTGCTGGCGCAATGGATAAAGCTTCTACTGGAACGCTGAGGTTGCCAGTTTGGAACCCCGGGCTTGCCCAGGCAAAGAACATATGAGAAGTAACTATGAGTTGATGCTTCCTGCTCCTCCACCCTTCTGCCTTTCTCTCTCTTTGTCTCCTCTCTCTAAAATCAATTTTTAAAAAAAAGAAGAAAGAGAAAGGGTCAGATGTGCAATTATGTATTGATTCATGGATGATGACTAATAGTTTGGCTGGATGGTCAGGGACTTGGGAGGGACATGACTAGAAAATTGATGACAACAAGATTTAGGGAAAAGGCATGTGGATAGACCTCTCTGAATGGGCAAAAAAAATGAAGATATCTGTATCTCATGTGAATGCTCAACAAAAGCTGAATTCAGCAGAGGAGAATTTTGATAATCAAGTTGATGACTAATTCTGTTGATACTAATTAGCTTTTTTCCCCAGCCACTGCTGTGATTGCCCACTGACCATGATAGAGATTACGCATGGGCTCAGCAACATGGACTTCTGCTCACCAAAGTCGGCCTGGCTATAGCTACAGCTGAGTACCCAATCTGTCAGCAGCAGAGACCAACACCAACTCCCCAATATGGCACCATTCCTTGGAGTGATCTACCAGCTTCCTGGTGGCAGATTGATTACACTGGACCACTTCCATAATAGAAGGGGCAACATATTATTCTTATTGGAATAGATACTTACTCTGTATATTAATTTGCTTTCCCTGCATGCAATGCTTTTGCCAAAACCATGATCCAAGGACTTATAGAATGCCTTATTTACTATCATGGTATTCCACACAGTATTGCTTCGATCAAGGAACTCATTTAGCAAAGAAGTGTGGCAATGGGCCTATGCTCAAGGAAGTTATTGGTCTTATCATGTCCCCCACCATCCTGAAGCAGCTGGCTTAACAGAATGGTGGAAGGGCTTTTTAAGACTCAGTTACAGCACCAGCTAGGTGGCAATACCTTGCAGAGCTGGGCAAGGTTCTCCACAAGATTGTATATGCTCTGGATCAGCATCCAATATATAGTGTTGTTTATCCCATAACTAGAATTCAAAGGTCCAAAAATTGAAGGGTGGAAATAGAAGTTGTACCACTCAATATTATCCCTAGTAATACACTAGCAAAATTTTTTCTTCTTGCCCCCATGACTTTATGCTTTATTGGTCTAGAGGCCTTAGTTCCAAAGGGAGGGATGTTCCCACTGGGAGATACAACAATAAACCTGGCCACTTCAGGCTCCTTGTGCCTCTGAATCTACAAGCAAAGAAGGGAATTTCTGTACTGGTTGTGGTAACTGATCCTGACTACCAAGAGAAAACTGGGCTAGTACTTCACACTGGAAGAGAATGTCTAGAATACAGGAGAGCCCTTAGCACGTCCCTTAGTATGTATTATCATGCCCTGTGACTAAGGTCAATGAAGAACTATAAGAACCCATCCAAGTAGGACTAGTAATGTCACAGACCCTTCATAAATGAGGATCTGTGTCACCCCCTAGTTAAAGTACCATAACCAGCTGAGGTACAGAGGGAATATGGAATGGATACTAAAGAAAACTAGTATAAATACCAGTTATGACTACATGGCTAATTAAGCAAATGTATTTGTTTTCTTCCCTCTCTTATGCCATATCATCCAACATAAGATGTATTAATAACATTTAACTTTATATCACAGTACTTGAGATACAGAATACCAAGAAGAGTAAACATCACTCAAGGACTTTGAAACCTCTTCTGGAGAAGTAGTTAGCACATTTTTAGTTGTATGTTGGACAGTGGTATTATGTTAGATAGAGTAGGACTTTGTTACTGTCTTTATTTGGAGATTATATATGATTTATGGAGATGTGTATGAATACATGGTTGACAAAGAGTGGACTTCAACAGTTAGCTGTATGAGTCAACTTGTCTAGGCTATATTACCCAATTATATTAAATACTAATGTTGGCATTGCTGTGAAGGTATTCTTTAGATGTGGTTAACATCTGTAATAACTAACTTTGAATAAAGGAGATTATCCTTGACAATGTGGGTAGGCCTCATCCAAACAGTTAAAAAGCCTTGAAAGCAAAACAGGTTTCTCTGAGGAATAATAAATTCCTCCTGAAGACTGCATCAACATCATCTCCTGCCTAAGAGTTTCCAGCCTATAGTTTTTATCCAGGTCTTACAATTGCACTAAGTCATGTCCTTGAAGTGAGTATTTACATCCTACTAGTTCTGTTTCTTTGGTAAAACTCTGACTGACATGGTATCTACTATTCCCTACCACTATGCTAATGTTCACAGAGATATAAATAAAAGTCTATTATGTGATCTCTGTCCTTGAAAACTTCATAACCTAAAGAATATAAAAAGTCAGCATTATAACTTATGACGGTAGTAGTATATTCTAAAGTGTCAAATGAGTAGCACTGAATTAAGTATTCAAGAAACTTAGAGAAGAAAAAGGTCTCTGAGGATTTAGGGAATGCTCAGGACTGGCTCCGTAGAAGTAACAGAAACAAGGATCAATGGGAACTGATATGCAGTGAGGGAGGCATAGAAACACCTGAACTTGAAGTTTAGATACAAAGATTGAACTTCTTGGTAGAAATGTGACCTTGGACAAATTGCATACTAATTTGAGCTTCTGATTCTTTTTTTTTTTTTTTTTTTTTTTTAGTTTCTGATTCTTAATATACAAGATGAGGATAATAGTACACATTCTGTCTAAACAAATGATATAAGGTGGTTAGCTCAATTCCTTTCACAAAGAAAGTAATCAACCAATGTTAAGTAAATGCAGGATAATCACATCTTTAAAAAGAATCCTACTAAAATAAAACCCAACAATACTAAATTTCAAATAGTCATAAGAGGAATCATCTTACACACATTTTAAGAGTAGTACGAACATTCAGGTATGTCCTCGTGCCTCCTGACCATCCAGAGTATGATCGTACATGCGTAAGGCAACATTAAAAAAAGGCAAATGTATGTTCTTCTTGTTTCCATAAATTGGTTATCAAACAAGCATGATTTTAAGTTAATAAAACTGTAACTGGAACTAATTTCATTTTTTGAAAAAAATCTCACTTCCAGGGATCAACGAGCATGAAAAAAACTCACTATTCAAAGAATTAAATAAATAGCACTAATTTTTCAAAAGATAAAGTATTTGACTTTCAAAAAATTATTTTAATGTTTCTGAAACCTGACCAAACTTAAAATTTTACTATTTTCACTTGTGCAAGAACTGTCAGAATACAATTTAGCCTGACCAGGTGGTGGCGCAATGGATAGAGCGTTGGACTGGGATGCAAAGTACCCAGGTTCAAGACCCTGAGGTCATCAGCTTAAGCACGGGCTCATCTGGTTTGAGCAAGGCTCACCAGCTTGAGCCCAAGGTCGCTGGCTTGAGCAAGGGGTCACTCAGTCTGCTGTAGCTCCCCGGCCAATGCACATATGGGAGAGCAATCAATAAACAACTAAGGTGCGGCAACGAAGAATGGATGCTTCTCATCTCTCTCCCTTCCTGTCTGTCTGTCCCTATCTGTCCCTCTCTCTGACTCTCTCTGTCTCTGTCACAAAATAAAATAAAATAAAATAAAATAAAAAATTCTTAAAAAAAAGAATATAATTTATAACTGAAATTCCTTTATACATAAGGAATTTATGATAAAAACATGTTTTATGGCTTTAAAAATAGGCTTTGCATTCATACTACAGTACCTTGAGGAATATCTTTAGGAAGAGAATATTTTTTCTTCTTTACAGTAACACCTTTACTTTTCATTTGTCTAGTTCCTGGTGATGCTCTAATAATACAACAGAGTTCTGATGTATTTAAAGGAACCTGAAAAAGAAGGAAAAGCAGGCATTGCATAATTTTTCCCAGTACCATATTTGTATGTTATTTTATTTCAAAGGCAAATAGTCTTAATATCCATATTTCATAAACATTAATAAAAAGCCTTTATAAAGTTCTTATTCATGCTGGATAATACTTAATTGGTTTTATTTGTTTTTAATTTTTTAATCATTGATTTTAGAGAGAAAGGAAAGGAGAGGGAGGGAAAGGGAGAGAGAAAGAGAGAAACACTCATTTGTTATTCTATTTATTTATGTATTCATTGGTTGGTTCTTAGATGTGCCCTGATCAGGAATTGAACCCACAACCTTGGCATATGGGGACAATGTTCTAACCAACTGAGCTACCTGACCAGGGATGACTAATTGGTTTTAAAACATTTGCTTAATATTCACAAGAACTAGGCAAGGACAGAGGACAATCTGACTTTGGGTGATGGGTATGCAACACAAGTGAACGACAAGATAACCTAGAGTTGTTATCTTTGAATATATGTATCCTGATTTATTGATGTCGCCCCATTAAAAATAAAATTATTAAAAAAAAAAAAAGAACTAGGCAAGGCAGATTATATTATCCCCATTTGTAAAATGAGGAACCTTAGATTCTAAGAGATTGGATAACCTATTTAAGGACAGAGAGTAATGATAGAGTTGAAACTTAAGCACTCTCAAGTGGGAGAGAGTGTATAAAAATTTACTAAATTAAAATACAATTTAAATTTAATTGAGTTAAACACTAGATTTTCTTGATTTCCTAACTCCTGTAATCTCAACAATTTCCCATCAAGCAGTCTCCAGAATAAAGAAATAATATATCTTTCAGAAGTGATATATTTGTTTTTTAGGACATAAAATTAGAGATGTGTTTATCAAGGGCTCCCTTCATTTTAAATAAGCCTATATGGAAGCCTCTTCTACTGTAAAATTCCACATCATCCTCTGTGGTGGAAATTTGCAATTTTCCTGCCCAGCATTCATTTTCCATTCTTCTGGTTCTCTTGGGAGAAACTATTTCTACCAGCCTGTATATCACCTCTTCTGTATAGATAGGTGAAGCTGATAATACTTCTGGTCCCAAGATAGCCATATAACTGAGCCTAGCCAATCAATATATTCCATGACCCTGGACAGAGTGACTAGCTCAGATAAGGACAATAAAAAATGGGCCAATAGGAAGAGGATATGCTGAAACTGAGGTTCCTGCACTAAGTGATCCCAGATTGATACCAATCCTTGCTATAGCTGTTGTAGTAGAAACAGACACAAATATTCTTAGGGTGATAGATCTTCAACTTAGGTCCATAAGATTCTTATCAAATAAGAGCAAGAAAATAAATGATCAGGGTCAGGATCAGTGTCCAAGTTGTCATTCAAGATTCAGCCCAGTGTCCAAGTTGTCACTCAAGATTCAGCCCAGAATAGTGTCAAGCAGATATGATGGACAAAATACATTTCATCTCCTTCTATGATTTCACTATACCAATGAAGGAAGCACTAAATTCACTAGAAATCAAGCTACCATGTATAAGGCTGTACAAGAATATCAAACAGTAGATTTAAGCCCTCAGGACAGAAGATATAGATTGCCAAATCAGAATAGGATAACAATGTATAAAATGATTATAGAATTAAGAATTCACATCTCACAAATAAGCAGACGGAAGACTATGAGGAATGAAAAACAGACCTGAAAAAGAAACAACTGGAACTTCTTGAAATACAAAATAAAATGTGTGAAATAAAACATTGATGGAAGGTTTCAAGCAACAGAGTAGACACAGCTGAAAAGAGAATTACTGAAGAAATTATCCAGGATACAACAAATAAGTGAAAAATATTAAGAGGTTTAAAGATATAAAGGATAAGAAGAGGCTTAACATATTCTAATTACCATTTCAGAAAGAATAAAACAGATAATAGCTGAGAAATTTCCCAAACTGATGAGATATATGAGTCTACAGATTCAGAAAGCCTAATAGCATAAGCAAAATTAAAATAAAGAATTGCAAACAAACATATTAATCCATCTATGTACACATTGTAGTGAAATTATAGCATACCCAAGATAAGAACTTTTAAAAAGCCAGAAAGTAAAGATATATCAATCCCAAAGATCACCCTCAGGCTCAGTGACTCACTAGAAAGACTAATAGGATTCATAAAATCTCTAATATTCAGGAGCGGATTAAGGTCAGTTGAACCCCTGGGTGCAGAAGAAAATATTGGGCCCCTTGACATTAGAAAAAAGGGTAAGGTTGGGGTTTTGTGGAGCCCTTCAGAAGTCGGGGCCCAGGGCGTGCACTCAGTGCACCTGCTATTAAATCCGCCTCTGATAATACTCATACTTATGGTTTATTTCAAAATGGATACAGATTAAAATCGGCAAAGGGAAAAGGTACATACAGTCGAGTTCAGAAGAAAAGGCCTGTAGAGCTGAATGGAGGAGGATAAACTCTTAGTTGAGTCACATAAACAGTAATTAATTCTCCCATGTGCAGAGTGTTGCCAACCAGGGAAGCTTAGTAAGCCTTGACTCAGACCCCAGTCCCCCAGAGGTCAAACTGATACAAGGTGGTCCAAAGACTTAGGCATCAAAAACAGTCATTTACTATAAATCATGTTGTTAGCATAAACTATCTGGGTGGCTCAGGACAAAAAAGACATTATTATTGGGCAGAATACTCCAAGGTCATCTCTCAGGATCCTATGGGAATGTGCAGGCCTGCTGAGTTAACCATTTCTTGCTTACATACCATTTACAAGGAAATGACAGAGGTTAACGAAAGAGTTGCAATAGCAATATGGTAGTCAGAAGACAGTGGAATGATAACATCAAAGAGAAAAATGTCAACATAGAAGTATATACCCAATAGATGCAAAAAAATTAATAAAAATCATAATCACATCAAAGCAAACTAAAAATAAGAGGTAATCCTCAACCTTGTAAAGGATGTTAGTGGTTGTGGGTATTGTTTCTCAAAATTTTTTCGCTTTTATTGGAGAGGATGAACAATCTGGCGCTGTGGTTCAGTAAGACCATATGATTATTTCTGGCTGAGTTCTGAGCAGAGGCATGTCCCTTCTAAGTCAGAACATTTAATTACTAATGTAAAAGAACCTTATAGCATGATCGGTGGTGGCACAATGAATAGAGCATTAACCTGGGACACTGAGGTCCCAGGTTTAAAACACCAAGTTTGCTAGCTTGAGCATGGGCTCATCAACATGATCCCATGGTTGCTGGCTTGTGCCCAAAGGTTGCTGGCTTGAAGCTGAAGGTTGCTGACTTAAGCAAGGGATCATTGGCTTGGCTTGAGTCCTCCACCCCCATGAAAGCACATATGAGAATCAATCAGTGAACAACTTAAGTGACACAACAACGAATTGATGCTTCTCATTTCTTTTCCTTCCTGTCTCTCTCTCTCTCCCTCTCTTTTACATGCATGTGCTAAAAACAAAAACAAAAACCTTCTAGAACTTATTTTTTCAACTGGTATAATTTCTAGCAATATTCAAGATGACTTCTCTGTCACCTATAACGATCAATGGAGGTATAGATAGCATGAGTAAATAATGAACCTTTGTTGTTTTAGCTGCTAAAATTTTTTGAGTTGTTTTTTACTACATTTTATCCTGTTTAGCACAATTTATCTATAAAAAATGTTGCACAACTTTTAACCTTAATAGTGAAACTTTGAAAACAATTTCCTTTAAGATCTCAAATATGAAATATGTTGTACTGGAGGTCTTACTCAGGAATATAAGGTACAATTCACATGGAAAAAACATTATTATTCATAGATGATATGACTGACTACACAAAAAGTTCAAAAATATTTGCAGACATATATTATCATTAATAAGATTTAGCAGAGTTTGAGCTAAGCACAAATATATATATTTAAATTGTATTTTTATACTTCATCAACTAGTTAGAAAATGTAACTTATAAAGAGACATGTCTAACAAAAAAACTTGCAAGATAATTCTGGTTAAAAAGATAACTCTGTCAAAAAGTATTAAAGAACACCTTAATAAATGAAGGGATATACCATGTTCATGAAATAAAAGATTTAGTAAAATCACTCAATAAAACTGGAATAGAAGGAAAGTACCTCAACATAATATGTGACAAACCATCAGCTACTATCACACTAAATGGTGAAAAAAATGAAGGCTTTTCCTCTAAAATCAGAAACAAGACAGGTTTCCCACTCTCTCTAACTTAACATAGTTCTGGAAGTTTTAACCAGAGCAATCAGGACAGAGAAAGAAATAAAAGGCATCCATATTGGGAAAGAATTAAAGGTATCACTTTTTGAGGATGACATGATCCTGTATATAGAAAACCCCCAAGAGTCCACCAAAAAATTATTAGAAACAATAAACCAATACAGTCAAGTCACAGGATACAAAATCAATATACAAAAGTCTATTGTTTTCCTATATGCCAACAATGAAACTTCAGAAAATGAACTAAAAAACCCCAAAACAATTCCTTTTACAATAGCGACAACAAAAGAATAAAATACCTAGGAATAAAATTAACAACAGATGTGAAAGACCTATATACTAAAGAACTACAAAACATTATTGAAAACAAAAAAAACACAATGAAATGAAAAGATATTATATGTTCATGAATAAGAAGGATCAACATAAAAATAACCATATTACCCAAAGCAATGTACAAATTTAATGCAATCCCCATCTAAATCCCAATGTCATTTTTAAAAGAAATATAATAAAAAATCATCAGGTTTGCATGGAACCTTAAAAAAAATCCTGAATAGCCAAAGCAATCCTGAGAAAAAGAATGAAGTTGGAGGTATCACACTACATGATTTCAAATTATACTATAGAGCCATGATAATCAAAACAGCATGGTATTGGCAGAAAAACAGACATACAGACCAATGGAATAGAATTGAGACCCCAGACATAAAGCTACATATATATGGACAAGTAATCTTTGACAAAGGAGCCAAAAACAGACAATGGAAAAAAGAAAGCCTCTTCAATAAATGGTGCTGGGAAATTTGGAAAGCCACATGCAAAAGAATGAACGTTGACTACAGTTTGTCTCCCTGCACAAAAATTAATTCAAAATGGATCAAAGACCTAAATATAAGATCTGAAACAATAAACTACACAGAAAAAACATAGGTACTAAACTCATGGACCTTAGCCGTAGAGAACAATTTATGAATTTGACCGCAAGGGCAATGGAAATAAAGGCAAAAATAAATAAATGGGACAATATCAATCTAAAAAGCTTCTGCACAGAAAAGAAACTGACAACAAAACAAAAAGGCAGACATCCAAATGGGAGATGATATTTGTAAACAACAGCTCTGGTGAGGGGTTGATATCCAAATAAATATATAAATAATTCACAAAGCTCAGCAACACACAAGCAAACAATCCAATTAAAAAATGCGGAAAGGACCTGAACAGACACTTCTCCCAAGAGGACATACAGAAGGCCAAAAGATATATGAAAAGATTCATTTTCACTAGCTATTCAGGTGGTTCCTCAAAAAATTAAGAATAGAATTACCATATGACTCAGCAATCCCTCTTCGGGGTATCTCTATCCCCAAAACTTGAAAACATTGGCACAAAAAGAACATGCACCCCCATATTCATTACAGCCTTATTCACAGTGGCCAAGACATGAAAATACCCAAGTATCCCTCGGTAGAGGATTGGATAAAGAAGATGTGGTACATATATATAATGGAATACTACTCAGCCATAAGAAATGATGACACAGTGACATTTACAAAAACATGGATGGACCTTGAGGTTTTTAATAGTTTTTTCTATTTCCTCCCTGCTAATTGGTCTGTTTAGGCTTTCTGCTTCTTCATGACTCAGTCTAGGAAGGTTGTATTGTTCTAGGAATTTATCCATTTCCTCTAGATTGTTGAATTTGGTGGCATATAGTTTTTCATAGTATTCTACAATAATTCTTTGTGTATCTATGATGTCTGTGGTGATTTTTCCTCTTTCATTTTGGATTTTGTTTATATGAGTCCTTTCTCTTTTTTCCTTGGTGAGTTTTGCCAAGGGTTGGTCAATTTTGTTGATATTTTCAAAGAACCAGCTCTTCTTTGTTTTATTAATTTTTTCTATAGTTTTTTTTGTTCTCTATTTCATTTATTTCTGCTCTGATTTTTATTATGTCCTTTCTTCGGCTGGTTTTGGGTTGTCTTTGTTCTTCTTTATCTAGTTCCTTAAGGTGTGAAGTTAAGTGGTTTACTTGGGCTCTCTCTTGTTTGTTCATATAGGCCTGAAGTGATATGAACTTCCCTCTTATTACTGCTTTTGCTGCACCCCAGAGATTCTGATATGTCGTATTGTCATTTTCATTTGTCTGTATATACCTTTTGATCTCTGTGCTTATTTCTTCTTTGACCCATTCATTTTTAAAAAGAATGTTGTTTAGTTTCCACATTTTTGTGGGGTTCTTCCCCTCTTTTTTTGCAGTTGAATTCTAGTTTCAAGGCTTTATGATCAGAAAATAATGCTTGGTACAATTTTAATTTTTCTGAATTTGCTAATGTTATTTTTGTGGCCCAACATATGGTCAATTCTTGAGAATGTTCCATGTACACTAGAGAAAAATGTATACTCTGTTGCTTTGGGAGGAAATGTCCTGTAGATGTCTATCATTTCCAGGTGCTCTAGTGTTTTGTTTAAGGCCACTATATCTTTGTTGATTCTCTGTTTGGATGACCGACCTAGAGCTGTCAGCGGTGTACTGAGGTCTCCAAGTATGATTGTATTTTTGTCAGTTTTTGTTTTTAGGTCAATAAGTAGCTGTGGTCCTTGGCTTGGTGCATATATATTAAGAATTGTTATGTCTTCTTGATTCAGTGTCCCCTTAATCATTATGAAATGATCATTTTTGTCTCTGAGTACTTTTGCTGTCTTGTAGTCAGCATTATTAGATATGAGTATTGCTACACCTGATTTTTTTTGGATGTTATTTGCTTGGAGTATTGTTTTCCACCCTTTCACTTTGAATTTGTTTTTATCCTAGTTGCTTAGATGTGTTTCTTGTACGCAGCATACAGTTGGACTTTCTTTTTTAATCCATTCTGCTACTCTGTGTCTTTTTATTGGTGAGTTTAATCCATTTACATTTAGTGTAATTATTGACACTTGTGGGTTCTCTCTCTATATATATATAAATATATATATAATTTTTTTTTAATGAGGGAAGGAGAGATAGTGAGACAGACTCCCGCATGTGCCTCAACCAGGATCTATCCACAACCCCCATCTGTGGCCAGTGCTCGAATCAAATGAGCTAATTTTAGCTCCTGAGGCTGACATGCTATTGCCATTTTATAAATTGCTTTCTGTTAGTTTTGTATCTTATTTGATTCTTCTCTTTTGTTTTTCTATCATTTGTTTTTGTTTGCTTGTATTCCATACTTCTTTCCTCTGTTACTACTTTTTTAAGTTATGTGCTTCTGTGGTGGTTTTTTCAAGGGTAGTTATCATTAAATAATGAAAAGGGTACCTACCATGTTCATTGTAGTGCACTATCTTATGAGTGCTTCTGCACTCCATCGTCCTTTGCTACTGTTAATCTCTGTCCTCTCCCCCCACTTTTTTTTGTTGTCACAGTTTAAATTTGGTTTTATTGTGTTCTTGGTGGAGCTTTTACTTGTGGTTTTGTTTTGTTTTGTTCTTTGTATCTGGTTGGAAAACCCCCTTTAGTATTTCCTGGAGTGGGGGTTTTCTGATGATAAATTTCCTCATCTTTTCTGTATCTGTGAATGTTTTTATTTCTCCTTTATATTTGAAGGATAGCTTTGATGGGTATAGTATTCTTGGCTGAAAGTTCATCTCTTTCAGGACTTTAAATATTGGGGTCCACTCTCTTCTAGCTTGTAGAGTTTCTGCTGAGAAATCTGATGATAATCTAATAGGCCTTCCTTTATATGTTGTATTCTTCTTTCCCTGGCAGCCTTGAGAATTTTTTCTTTGTCGTTGGTTTGTGCCAATTTCATTATGATGTGCCTTGGAGTAGGTTTGTTGAGGTTAAGAAAACTCGGAGTTCTGTTTGCTTCTTGAATTTGAGGCTTTAGTTCTTTACACAGGCTTGGGAAGTTCTCATCTATTATTTGTTTGAATATGTTCTCCATTCCATTTTCTTTCCTCCTTCTGATATACCTATTATTCTTTTTTTTTTTTCCCCTGAAGTTGGAAATGGGGAGGCAGTCAGACAGACTGCATGCACCCGACCAGGATCCACCCGGCATGCCCACCAGGAGGCAATGCTCTGCCCATCTGGGGTGTTGCTCTGTTGCAACCAGGGCCATTCTAGCACCTGAGGCAGAGGCCACAGAGCCATCCTCAGCACCCGGGCCAACTTTGCTCCACTGGAGCCTTGGCTGCGGGAGGGGAAGAGAGAGACAGAAAGGAAGGAGAGGGGGAGGGGTGGAGAAGCAGATGGGCACTTCTCCTGTGTGTCCTGGCCGGGAATCGAACCCAGGAATCCTGAACACCAGGCCAACGCTCTACCAATGAGCCAACCGGACAGGGCCCCTATTAGTCTTATGTTAGTCTTTTTGATGGGGTCAGATAGTTCCTGTAGGGCTTTCTCATTTTTAAAAATTTTTGAGTCTCTCTTCTCTCTGTTGTGCCTCAAGTTGCTTGTTTTCTATGTCACTAATCTTACCTTCTATCTGGCCTGTTTTATTAGCTAAGCTTGTTACCTCGTTTTTCAGTTCATGAATTGAGTTTTTCATCCCTGTTTGATTTGTTTTTATAGTTTCAATTTCCTTGGTAATATATTCTTTGTGTTAGTTGAGTAGTTTTCTGAGCTCCCTAAATTGCCTTTCTGTGTTTTCTTGTATATCTCTGAGTATTTTTAGGATTTCTGTTTTAAATTCTCTGTCATTTAGCTCCAAGGTTTCCAATATATTAAATTTTTTCTCCCCAGATTTTTCCTCATCTATCTGTGCTACATCTCTGTCTTTTGTATCCATGGTATTTTATTTCCTTTTCTGTAATGGCATCTGAGGGCGGTTTTGGTGATAGCACTAATGAGAATTAATAAAGAATAAAAAGAAAAAAAATGGAAAGAATAAAAAAGAAAATTTATTACTTTCCTCTTTTTTTCTTCTCTCCCCTCCTTCTTGAGAAAATATTGTGATGAGCTGTGAATTATATTGTGCTAAATGGAACAAAAACTACCTATAACGGAGGGCTGAGTTGGGAAGAAGTGATAAAGGGGCAAAAAAGGAAGTAGGGACCCACAAAATGCAAAAAAGGAAAAAATTGGGGTCAAGAATAAAATGATTTGCTTTTAAGTGATGGTTGACTAAGAGATATAATGAGAGGGATAAAAGGGAAACAGGAAAAAGGAAAAAAATTAATATTGTATTAAGTGGAGCAAAAACTAGGTAGAATGGAGAGCCGGGGTTGAGGGGAATGCTAATGAGTTAAAAAGCAGTGTCAAAAGCACCCATTATGCCACAAAGAAAAAAAATTTGAGTCCCAAATAAAGTAATTTGTTCGTGATTGAGGATTGAATGAGAGGAAAAGTAAAGGAGAAAAGAAGAAACTAATAGAAAGGAAGAAAAAAGATAAAGGGAAAATGTAAAAGAAGAAGAAAGAAAAAAGAAGAGAGAGTTAAGGGTTTTGGAGTGTAACCCTCATAGAGAGAAAGGAAGAAGAAAAGAAAGAAATGGGAGATTTAACACTTATGCGTACTATAGTTCAAGAAGGCGAAAGAATAAGACGGGCAGAGAATAAATGAGCCAAGGTGGAAGAGGAAAAAAAAAAGACCAGAAGATGAAAGAAACAAACAAAAAAAAAAAATGGAAAAAGTTATAAAGTCTGTGGATTTTTCTTGATTTTGAGAGGTTATCTTCTTGCTTTTTCTTTCCTCTCCCTCTTCCTGGTTGGTGACTCTGTACCCCAGGCAATGCCCCTGTGGCATGCTTAGGTAGAGATTTGCAGTTGATAAGTCTCTGGCGATGTCATATATTAGGCTTCAGTCTCATTGGTAGTCGAGGATTGTTAGCATTTGCAGGCTCCGACAATGAGAAAGTCCATTTTCCCGGAGCCTCTCTCCTAGTCTCTCTTTCCTGAATTAGCAGCCTGATGATCCAGCTATGAGGTTGCTGCTGCCTCTGCCTGGAGAGTAAGAGGCTCAGAGAGCTGGCAAATCCCCACTCTATCCCCACTCTGCGCAGGGCTCTGGGTAAGGCTCTCTCAGTCAGAGCTGCCAGTGTAATCAGGTGGGGCTGGAAGCCAATTGCTCTCAAGGTGCCTTTCTATGAGCCTCCAGGTGTGTCCAGTATGCCTCGGCACTCTGTGGGACCACTCTCCCCAGGCTTTTTGCACTTTGTACCCTGTTTTGGCTGGGAAGAAGATGCCCTAGTTGCTGCCTGCAGAACAGGAGGTCTTAAAAGCTGCCAAGTCCCTCTTTTTAACGTATAGCCCTGAGTATGAAAGCTCTGCCAATCAGAAGTTGCCCCCACCCCTACGTGCATAGCAAGAGGCACTCAAACATATCACACCTCTTGTCTTAGATCACTGAACTGAGAGAGATCTTGTCACTTAGAGCCACGTAGGTCAGTTGGGAGGTGAGCAGACTGTGGGTTAAGATAATTTCAGCGATTGGATCTGCAGATCTGCTCCGGAGACAGAGTACAAGCTGCTTGCGCACCCCTCCCCCTAACGCTTTTGTATTTTTTCTTCCCAGGGATGTTAGCTTGAATGGCTGGGTGAGGCACCCTGCCTGCCCAGAGACGTTTGGGAGTAGGAAAGTTCGTTTTCGCACACTCCCCACGTGCCACTGTTCAGGGTGCAGGGACCACACCGAGACTCTGGTCACAGTCCATGCAGAGGCCTCTGACCCTGCCCCTCTGTCCAGGAACATGGGCGCCCACTCCTGGGCACTAGGAGGAACCTCTCGCACACTATCTGCGCTGCCAACCAGAGTATCGGGGCTAATGGCGGCTTCTGCTTGCCTGTCTTTGCCAGGCCCAGCAAAGGCATTAGCTCATGTTGGCTGAATCGCTGCAGGCACATTCTTTCCTTGGCTTGGACGTCTGTGCCGCAGCCTGGCTCCCTCTACACCCTTAGCCCACTATCTCAGTTCCAAGTGAAAGCAGCCCTTGCTCAGGTTAGTGAGGAAGGCAGAGTGTTCCTTTCTCCATCTTATTTTCTACAGGGTTGATTATATATTTAGTCAATTTTTCACTTGATCATACCTTCATTTTCAGTGTATGGGACTTCCAGATGCTCCAAGGATAGATTATTCTGTCTCTGGTTGAAGAATTTGTTGAAATTTTGGGGAGATTAATTGGTAGCACTCCTCACAGTGCCATTTCTCTGACGTCACTCCCAGATTTTTATTTTTAAAAATGTTATTATTATCATTATTATTTTTCTTTTAAAGTGAGAGGAGGGGTGATAGTGATACAGACTTTTGCATGCATCCCAACTGGGATCCACCTGGCAATCCTTGTCTGGTACCAATGATTGAATTAATCAAGCTATTTTTAGCATCTGAGGCCCACACTCAGACCAACTGAGCCATCCTCAGTGGCTGGGGCCAACGCTCAAACCAACTGAGCCATTGGTTGCAGGAGGGGAAGAGGGAGAGAAGAAGGAGAAGGAGAAGGAAAGGGAGAGACGCAGATGACCGCTTCTCTTGTGTGCCCTGACCAGGAATCAATCCTGGAACATCCATATACCAGGCCTACACTCTATCCACTGAACAAATCAGCCAGTGCCCCAATCAGCTTTTAGAAACACAATCTTTTAAAATATATATATTTTAGAGAGAGACAGAAAGGGAGAAAGAGGGAGAAGGGAGAGATGAGAAGCATCAACTAGTAGCTCTTTCACTCTAGTTGTTAATTGATTGATTCTTATATGTGCTTTAACTGGGGTATTTGGGGGAAGGTCAAGCTGAGCCAGTGATCCCTTGCTCAAGCTAGCAATCTTGAGCTCAAGCTAGCAACCTTGGGATCATATTAATGATCCCACACTCAAGCCAGCATGCCCATATTCAAGCCAGCGACCCTGTGCTCAAGCCAATGAATCCACACTCTAGCTGGTGACTTTGGGGTTTCAAACCAGGGCCTTTAGTGTCCCAGGCTGATGCTAAATCCACTGTGTCACTGCCAGTCAGGCTAGAAACACAATCTTAAATATAAGCAGATAATTAATATAACAGGTAAAGAAAGAAAAAAGGGGAAAAGATAAAGCAAGCAAGAAACAGACTACAGTAGTGAAAGAAAACAGTGAGATTAATTAATTAACATTAGAAAATATGGCAACCAGGAAATAAGTATGTTATAATAAAGAGGCATCCAGAAAACAAAATAGGAATTCTTATGCATTAAAAAAATATACATTATGGGACTTCAGAGTAATGTGAGAGATACCCTTGATCTCTCCACTTGAAATTTCAACAAATTGAATAGCTATAACTCAGCAAAGCAACCTCAGTTGGGCTTACAGCCTTGCCTGAAAAGATCACTGCACAGAATTGACCAAAGGTGGGAAGGGTAGGCCCTGGCTGGTGGCTCAGTGGATAGAGTGTTGGCCCAGCATATGGATGTCCTGGGTTTGATTCCTGGTCAGGGCACACAAGTGAAGCAGCCATCTGCTTCTCTCCCTACCCCTCCTTCTCTCCCTTTTCCCCTCCTGTAGCCAGTGGTTTGATTGGTTCGAGTGTTAGCCGTGGGTGCTGAGGATGGCTCAGCTGGTGCAAGCACCAGCCTCAGGTGCTAAAAATAGCTCAGTTAATAGCATTGTCCCCAGACAGGGGTTACCAGGTGAATCAGATGCATGTAGAAGTCTGTCTCACTATCTCCCCTCCTCTCATCTAAAAAAAAAGAAAAGAAGAAGGTGGGAAGGGTTGAGAAGTGGGGTAGAAGACAGGAGCACTTTTGGTCAAGGTCTGGAGAGGAGAGAAACCCAGACAGTCTGGGTTTTTGTCAACCAGGAATCCAGAGAGGGGAGAAACCTAATGGTAACCACCTATAAAAAACCAATACTGAACCATATAGTTTAAAAAAAGAAGAAATGGGGAAAATCTATGTAATACCACTATCAAAAACAACTAAGAGAAACACAAAAAAGAAGAATCAAAGGAGACACAGAGCTACCAGAAAACAATGGCTATAGGGAATCCTCAAGTGGCAATAATTACCCTCAATGTAAATGGACTGAACTCACCAATAAAGAGATACCAGGTAGCAGATTGGATCAAAAAGCAAAATCTAACCATATGCTGCCTTCAATAGACATATCTAAGCTACAAGGACAAAGCAGACTCAGAAGTAAAAGGCTGAAAAACAATTCTCCAAGCAAATAAAATAAAAAGAAAAGCAGGTATAGACATACTCATATCTGACAACACTGACTTCAAGACAACAAATGTAACAAGAGACGAAGATAAACATTTCATAATGATAAAGGGGACATTGTATCAAGAGGACATAACACTTCCTAATATATATACACCAAATCAGGGAGCACCAAAATATATACAACATCTACTATCTGATCTAAAAATAGAAACAGACAAACACAATCATACTTGGAGGCTCAACACACCCTTGATGGCTTTAGATAGATCATCCAAACAGAAAATCAACGAAGAAATGGCCTTAAATGACACACTACAATAATAAATGTACATAATTGACATTTACAGAACATTTCATCCCAGAACATCAGATTATACATATTTTAGTGTGCATGGACATAACATATATATAAACCATGTGTTAGGCCTCAAAACTAACCTCAACAAATTCAAGAACATTGAAATTTAGCAAGTATATTCTCTGACCATAAGGCTTTTGAAATTAAGACTTCAATTGTAATAGGAATTAAGGAAACCAACACAAATGTAGAAATTAAACAACATACTTCTAAGAAATGACTGGGTCATAAAATAAATAAAAACTGAAATTAAAAGGTATATACAAACAAATGAGAATGACAACATGACATATTAAAACTTCTGGGATGCAGTGAAAGTAGTAATAACAGGGAAATTAACATCATTACAGGCTTATATTAAGAAACAAGAGAGATCTCAAGTAATCAACCTAACATCCATCTTAAGGAACTCAAAAAAGAAGAATAAAGAAAATCGAAAGTCAGCAAAAGAAATAGTAAAAATTAGAGCAGAACTAAATGAAATAGTGAATAAAAAACTATAGAAAAAATTAATACAACAAAGAGCTGGTTCTTTGAAAAGATCAATAAAATTGACAAACCTCTGGCTAGACTCAATAAGAAAAAAAGGAAGGATTCATATAAACAAAATTCAAAATGAAAGAGCAGAAGTTACCACAGACATCATAGACATAAAAAGGATCATACCAAAATACTATGAAAGATATATGCCACCAAATTGAACAATCTAGAAGAAATGGATAAGTTCTTAGAACTATATAAATTTCCTAGACTGAGTCATGAAGAAGTGGAAAACCTAAATAGACCCAAATAAACCTAAATAAGCAGGGAGGAAAAAGAAACAATTATCAAAACACTCCCCCTAAATAAAAGTCCTGGACCAGGTGCTTCACTAGTGAATTCTACCAAACATTCAAAGTAGATTTGGTACCTATCCTTCTCAAAGTCTTCCAAAAAAATAGAAGAAGCAATACTCTCTAATGCATTTTATGAGGCCAACATAACCCTGATACCAAAACCTGGCAAGAACAACATTAAAAAAACCCACTACAGACCAATATATCTAATGAATACAGATGCAAAAATCCTAAACAAAATACTAGCAGATCAAATACAACAATACATAAATATAATACATTCACATCAAGTGGGATTCATAAGGATGGTTCAACATACATAAATCAATCAACATAATATACCACATCAAAAAAACCCGAAAGGCCCTGGCCAGTTGGCTTGGTGGTAGAGCCAACATAACATCGGCCTGGCGTGCGGAAGTCCCGGGTTCGATTCCCGGCCAGGGCACACAGGAGAGGCGCCCATCTGCTTCTCCACCCCTCCCCCTCTCCTTCCTCTCTGTTTCTCTCTGCCCCTCCCGCAGTCGAGGCTCCATTGGAGCAAAAGATGGCCTGGGCGCTGGGGATGGCTCCTTGGCCTCTGCCCCAGGCGCTAGAGTGGCTCTGGTCGTGACAGAGCGACGCCCCAGATGGGCAGAGCATCGCCCCCTGGTGGGCGTGCCGGGTGGATCCTGGTCGGGTGCATGCGGGAGTCTGTCTGACTGCCTCCCTGTTTCCAGCTTCAGAAAAATACAAAAAACAAAAAAAAAACCCCAAAAGACAAAAATTATACGATTCTATCAATAGATGCAGAAAAGGCATTTGATAAGATACAACATCCATTTATATTTAAATCACTCAGGAAAATAGGTATAGAAGGAAAGTACCTCAACATAATAAAGCCCACATATGACAAGTCATCAGCCAATATCATACTAAATGGTGAAAATCTGAAGATTTTCCCTCTAAAATCAGGAAAAAGACAAGGCTGTCCACTCTCTCCACTTTTATTCAATGTACTGCTCGAAGTCCTAACCAGAGCAATCCAGCAAAAGAAAGAAATAAAAGGAAAAGCCCTGGCCAGTTGGCTCAGTGGTAGGGCGTTGGCCTGGTGTGCAGGAGTCCCGGGTTTGATTCCTGGCCAGGGCACACAGGAGAAGCGCCCATCTGCTTCTTCATCCTTCCCCTTCTCCTTCCTCTCTGTCTCTCTCTTCCCCTCCCACAGCCGAGGCTCCATTGGAGCAAAGTTGGCCCGGGCGCTGGGGATGGCTCCATGGCCTCTGCCTCAGGCACTAGAGTGGTTCTAGTCACAACGGAGCAATGCCCCAGATGGGCAGAGCATCGCCCCCTGGTGGGCATGCCGGGTGGATCCCAGTCGGGCGCATGTGGGAGTCTGTCTGACTGCCTCCCCATTTCCAACTTCAGAAAAATACAAAAAAAAAAAAAAAAAAAGGCAACCCTATTGGGAAAGAAGAAGTAAGTAAAGTGATCACTTTTTGTAGATGACATGATCTTGTATATAGAAAACTCTAAAGACTCCATCAAAAAACTACTAGAAACAATAAAATAAAGTTGCAGGATACAAAATCAACATACAAAAGTCTACTGCTTTCCTATATATCAACAATGAAATATCAGTAAATGAACTAAAAAAACCAATTTGTTTTACAATTGCAACAAGAACAACAAAATACCAAGGAATAAACTTAACAAAGTTTGTGAAGGACCTATATACTGAAAACTACAAAGCATTACTGAAAGAAACTGAAAGACAAAATGAAATGGAAAAATATTCCAATATCATGAATCAGAAGAATCTATGTAGTTAAAATGGCCATATTACCCAAAGCAATATACAAAATGCAACCCACATCAAAATCCCAATGTCATTTTTTAAAGAAATAGAACAACAAAAAAAATCACCAGGTTTGTTTAGGACCATAAAATATCCCATATAGCCAAAACAATCCTGAGAAAATGAATGAGCTGGAGGTATCATCCTACATGACTTCAAATGATACAATAGAGCCCTGATAATCAAAACAGCATGGTATTGGTAGAAAAACAGACATACAGACCAATGGAACAGAATCAAGAGCCCAGAAATAAAACCACATATATATGGACAAATTATCTTTGACAGAGAAACCAAAAACATACATTGGAGAAAAAAAAGTCTCTTCAATAAATGGTGCTGGGAAAACTGGAAAGCCACATGCAAAAAAAATGAAACTTGACCACATTTTGTCCTCTGCACAAAATTAATTCAAAATGGATCAAAGACCTAAATATAAGACCTGAAACAATAAATTACACAGAAAAAAATGTAAGTACTAAACTTATGGACTTTAATCTTAGAGTGGATTTTATGAATTTGACCCCAAGGCAAAGAAAGTAAAGGCAAAAACAAATGAATGGAACTATATCAAACTAAAAAGCTCTGTACAACAAAAGAAACCAACAAAAAACCAAAAAGTCAGACATCCAAATGGGAGATGATATTTATAAACAACAGCTCTGATAAGGGGTTAATATCCAATATATATAAAGAACTCACAAAGTTCAGCAATTAACAAGTAAAAAATCCAATTATAAAATGGGAAAGACCTGGCTTCTGGTGGGACAGTGGATAAAACATTGACCTGGAACGCTGAGGTCGCCAGTTTGAACCCCTAGGCTTGCCTAGTCAAGGTACATACAACACACAATGAATAACTAAAGTGAAGCAACTATTTGATACTTCTCACTCCCTGTCCCTCCCTCTTTCTCCTCTCAATAAATAAAATCTTTAAAAATAAAAAATTAAAAAAAAAATTTTTTAAATGGGGAGAGGACCTGTAGAGACACTTCTCCCAGGAAGAAATACAAATGGCCAACAGGTATATGAAAAGATGCTCATCTTCATTAGCTAGTAGAGAAATGCAAATCAAAACTACAATGAGATACTACCTCACACCCATTAGATTGGCTATTATCAACAAGACAAGTAATAACAAGTGTTGGAGAAGCTGTGGAAAAAAGGTATCCTCATTCATTGCTGGTGGGAATGTAAACTGGTACAGTCACCATGGAAGAAAGTATGATAGCTCCTCAAAAAATTAAGAACAGAACTATCATATGACCCAGCAATTCTCTAGTGGACATCTACACAAAATACTCGAAAACACTGGTATGAAAAGACACATGCAGCCCCATGTTCATTGCAGCATTATTCACAGTGACCAAGACATGGAAACAACCCAAGTGTCCCTCGGTAAAGGACTGGATAAAGAAGATGTGGTACATATATACAATGGACTACAACTCAGCCACAAGAAATGATGACACATTGCCAATTACAAAAACATGGATGGACCTTGCGAAAATTATACTGAGTTAAGTAAGTAAATCAGAAAAAGCTAAGAAGTATATGATTTCATACATAGGTGGGATATAAAAATAAGACTCATGGACATATAAAAATGTAAAGTGGTTACCAGGGGGAGGGGATGGAAAAAGAGGAGTAAAGAGGGACAAATATACTATGACAGAAAGTAATTTGACTTTGGGTGATAGGCACACAGTACAATCAACAGTTCAAATGCTATAGAAAGTTTTCCCTAAAACCTATGTACTCTTATTGATCAATGTCACCCCATTAAATTTAATTTTCTAAATAAAAAATATTATGACATAAATGCAAAATCTTCAATACAAGATTTGGAAGATAAAATTGAGGGACTCTTCTAGAGGGTAGAACAAAAGCATTAAGAGGTTTTTTTTAAAAAAGATAAGAAGATGGAGGGTCAGTATAGGAACTCCACTATCCAAATAATAGATGTTCCAAAAATAGGAGGAAAAACAGAGACCTACAACTTATTAATGAAATGATTTAAAAAATTTCCCCAAACCGAAGTGTGTGTGTTTCCAGATTAAAAGAATTTACCGAGCGGGCGGGCGGTCCACCGCGAGGCGAGCCACCGTCTGTCCCCGCCCCTTGCCTCTCAGTGCCCCCTCCATGCTCTTAGCTGAATGTCCCGCGGGGCCCAAAGCATTTACTTTGAAAAAATTAGTGTTCAAAGCAGGCCCGAAAAGAAATAAAATTAAAATAAAAAAAGAATTTACCATGTTCTAGCTTGATATACAAAGACCCATACCAAGGCACATTACCATGAAATTTTATAACACTGAAGATACAGAGAAAGAGAAGTTGATCATTGATAAAAGACTAGGAATTGGCATTTTGAAATAAAGGTGGAAGGGTAGAACTATAATAGTTAGGCTGGAAAACTAAGAAAAATTATTTGCAATCTAGAATTCTCTGGCTAACTTATCAATCACATATGAGAAAGGAAATAAAAAACAATTTCAGCCATGAAAAGGTCTCAAACAATTTTTATACCAATGTCTCCTTTTCTCAGGAACCTAAAGAATGATTAGGTCCACCAAAATAAGGCAGAAAGGGAAAGCTATGGGGGAAACAGAAGATACAACCCAGGAGAAAGTGAAAGTGAATTCTAGGATGATGGTACTGGGCGATCCCAAGATGTCACCAAGACCTACTTCTAGAGGGCAATACAGCACACTGTCTTAGAACAAGTCAGAAGGCTCCAGGAGAGATTTTAAAAATTATTATTGACTTAAGAGAAAGAAGAAGGGGGAGAAAGAGAGAGAATGCAAGAGAAATATTAATTTGTTTTTCACTTATTCGTGCATTCCCGTATGTGCCCTGACTAGGGATCAAACCTGAAATCTTTGCATATTGAGATGACACTCTATCCAAGTGAGCTAAATGGCCAGGGCCCAGGAGACACTTCTTTAGTAAGTTGAAATTCAGGAAAAACTTGATGCAACTGAAGATCTAGAGAGGCCATATAGATAATTGGCGAAGTTTAGGATTGATTAGACAGAAAAATAGAAAAACAAGTGTTATGGGTTGAATTGTATCCTCAAAAAAAGGGGGGGGGACCTGACCTGTGGTGGCGCAGTGGATAAAGCATTGACCTGGAAATGCTGAGGTCGCCGGTTCGAAACCCTGGGCTTGCCTGGTCAAGGCACATATGGGAGTTGATGCTTCCAGCTCCTCCCCCTTCTCTCTCTCTGTTTCTCTCTCTCCTTTCTAAAAATGAATAAATAAAATTTAAAAAAAAAGGGGGGGTATGTTGAAGTTCTAACCTCAGTACTTGTGAAGGTGACCTTATTTGAAAATAGCATGTTTGCAGATTTAATCAAATTTAGATAAAGCCATTGGGGCGGGCCTTATTCCAATATGACCAGACAGGTGTCCTTTTAAGAGGCACTTACAGAGAATGCCATATGAAGACAGAGACACACACAAGCACAGAATGAAGAAAGGCATATGAAGATAAAGGCAGAGATAAGAGTAATGCCTGGGGCTGACAGAAGCTAGAAGAGGCAAGGAAGATCCTCCCCTAAAGGATTCAGACACAACATGGCTAACACTTTGATTTCAGATTCCAACACTCACTGTGAAAGAGTCAATTTCTGTTGTTTTAAGAAGCCACCTACTTGATTACTGCAGCTCAAGGAAACCAATGCAACAAGTTAACAAGATAATTATTTACTCCTGCACACCACCCAGAAAAATAAAACCACATACAAGGAAAAGTGATCATAGTTCACCCTTTACCAAAATTGGGAAAATCTCCATTGATTTTAAGAATTATGAAACTGAATTGAGAAAAAAAACATTAAGTCTCAGTCTCATAAACTTCCATTTTCAGTGCCTGAAAAAAATAAAACGATTTCCTCTCTCATCTCCAGGGCTAACATTCAGCTGAGGTTCATACCGGTATCAGTTATTTACAGTCTGAGGTAGACCTGACTGGGCCAACATCTATTTTCATATATCAGAACCTGTACCTCTGCCTGAACCATTAAATATTTTGAAGATCAACCCTTTCCTAACTCAAAGGCTCAGTGCCTTTCCAGAATGAAAATTCTCTATATAGACTCAGGACAGCTATCTCAGCGGATAGAGCATTGGCCTGGTGTGTGAACATCCTTGATTCAATACCCAGTCAGGGCACACATGAGAAGTGACCATCTGCTTCTCTTCCCCTCCCTTTTCCTCTTTTCTCTCTCTTCCCCTCTTGCAGCCAGTGGTTTGACTGGTCCAAACATCAGGTGCAAGGATAGCTCGGTTGATTCAAGCATTGGCCCCAGATGGCGGTTGCCGGTGGATCCCGGTCAGAGTACATATGGGAATCTGTCTCCCCTCCTCTCGACTAAAAATAAATAAAATAAAAAGAAAAGTTTCTATATACGTAGCTGCTCTTTGAGACTGCTATGTTTTCTAGTATTTTGAAGGAAACATTTGGGAAGCTCTTTCAAAACACAGAAGAAAAGAACCAAAAGATGCAAAACAATGGGAGAAAGGATAGGTCAGTACAGACGACAAAAAAAAAAAAAAAAAGTTAAAAATTATGCATTTTAGGATATAGAATAAATAAAATTAAACAATAATCAGAGTTATATTAGAAATTGTTTGAACTAAAACGTTATCGTATAAGAGGACTGAAAGGCCTCAACATATTGCTAAAGCCCCTCAACTCAACCCTTTTCTCCTTCCAGTTTTATTGAAATATAATTGCATATTACACTGTATAAATTTAAGGTGTATAACATAATAACTTAACATAGTATATATTGTGAAATGATTACCCCACAAAGTTTAGTTAACATCCACTACATGAAATATTTACAAAAATATTCTTTTTTCCTTGTGATGAGAACTTTTAGTATTTATTCTCTTAGCAATTTTCAAATATACTTTACAGCACTGTTTCCTTCTCTTCTAATTTAAAAAGTACATTTAAGTATATCTTCAAAAGAAGGATGTATTCTGCTTACAAAGTGACCATTCTAATAAGTCTCATACCCACCTGACACCATACATAGTTATTGGAATATTATTGACTATATTCCCTATGCTGTACCTCACATCCCCATGACTGTTCTGTAACAACCAATTTGTACTTCTGAATTCCTTCACCTTTTTCATTCATTCCCCCAGCCATCCTTCCATCTGGCAACTGTCAAAATATTCTCTGTATCTATGAGTCTGTTTCTGTTCTTCTTGTTTGTTTTTTAGATTCAGTTGATAGATATGTAGTTATGGATATTTCATTGTTCATGCTTTTTACTTTTTTTCCTTCTTAAAGAAGATCCTTTAGCATTATATGTAATACTGGTTTGGTGGTGATAAACTCCTTAAGGCTTTTTATTGTCTGGCAAGCTTTCTATATGTCCTATTCTAAATGACAGCTTTGCTGGGTAGAGTAATCTTGGTTGTAGGTCCTTGCTTTTCATCACTTTGACTATTTCTTGCCAATCAGTCGTGGCCTATAAAAAAGTTTCTGTTGAGAAATCAGCTGATAGTCTTATGGGAGCTCCTTTGTAAAGAACTGATTTTCTCTTGCTGCTTTTAAGATTCTTGCTTTGTCTTCAACCTTTTGTATTTTAATTATGATGTATTTTGGTCTGGGCCTCTTTCATTTTATCTTGTTTGGGACTTTCTGTGCTTCCTGGACTTGTATGTTGATTTCCTTCACCAGATTAGGGATGTTTTCTGTCATTATTTTATGCAATAGGTTTTCAATTTCTTGCTCTCTCTCTTCTCCTTTTTGCACTCCCATGATACAATGTTGGTATGCATGAAGTTGTCCCAGAGGTTCCTTACACTATCTTCATTTTTACAGATTCTTTTTTTGTTGTTGTTGTTGTTCTGACTGGGTGTTTTTTGCTTTCTTATATTCTAAACTGCTAATTTGATTCTTGGCTTCATCTATTCTACTGTTGATCCCCTGTAAATTATTCTTCATTTTAGTTAGTGTATCCTTCATTACTGACTAGTTATTTTTTATGGCTTCTATGTCTTTTTTCATGCTGTTGAAGTTCACACTAAGTTCGTTGAGCATCCTTATAACCACTGTTTTGAACTCTGTATCTGGTCATTTGTTTTGCTTGCCTCCATTTTCACCAGTTCTTTTTCTGGAGATTTCTCCTGTTCTCTCATTTGGGACCTGTTTCTTTGTCTCTACATTTTGGCTGCTTCCCTGTGTTTGTTTCTATGTATTAGGCAGAGGTGCTATGTTTCCCAGACTTGCTACAGTGGCCTTATGTAGTAGGTGTCCTGTAGAGCCCTATGGTATAGCCTCACTGGTCATCTGAGCTGTGTGTTCCAGGTGCACCCTGTGTAGGCTGTGTGCACTATACTGTTATAGTTGAACCTGAACTGCTGCTGGCATCATTAGGAGGTATTGACTCCTAGGCTGATCAGTTGTGAGGACCCACTATGACTAACTACAGTGGAGGAGCTGCTGTGCATAAGTTGGCCCTACAGAGCTAGACTTGCTTCAGTGGAGATGATAGGGTTGTAATCCAGCATGGTATGGAGCTATCCACAAGGTGGAATGGCTCTGGAGCCTTCTGGGAGGTGCAAAGTCAGCCTTTGCCTGTGCCTTGCTTGGGGCCACCCAGCATGAGCTACAGTGCGATGTGTAGACGGCTGCTACTTGTACTAGGTTTAGAGGTGCCCAGGAGAGGAAGAACTGTGAACCAAGGCCATATACCACTAGTTCCAGGCCTAAGATGAGGGTTGCTGAATCCAGATGCTTCTTGTTTGAGAGATTTGAGGAAAATCTGAAGCATCAGCCAGACAAGCTATTCTTATGAAAAAGCCACTGGAAACAGCTTGGGTTGACCTGCAAGTTTGCTGGGGTGGGGTCTCAGGGAATCATCAGAGTGGGCAAACAGTGTGAGCCAGGTTGATGGAGTCTCAGATATAGCACCTGCTCGCTGCCTCTGTGGAGTGAGGGAGGGCTCATCAAAGGAACAATGGCCTCTTCCAGTAGGCCTGGCAGAAAGCTGCCTTTCCAGCTCTTGCTTTGATGCTGGACAATTCAGTTCCTCCCTGTACATCTCTGGTGCCTTTTTTTTTTTTCTGAAGTTGGAAATGGGGAGGCAGTCAGACAGACTCCCGCATGTGCCCGACCAGGATCCACCCGGCATGCCCACCAGGGGGCAATGCTCTGCCCATCTGGGGGGTTGCTCTGTTGCAACCAGAGCCATTCAAGCGCCTGAGCCAGAGGCCACAGAGCCATCCTCAGTGCCCGGGCCAACTTTGCTCCAATGGAGCCTCGGCTGCAGGAAGAGAAGACAGAGACAGAGAGGAAGGAGAGGGGGAGGGGTGGAGAAGCAGATGGGTGCTTCTCCTGTGTGCCCTGGCCGGGAATCAAACCCAGGACTCCTGCACGCCAGGCCGATGCTCTACCACTGAGCCAACCGGCCAGGGCCTCTGGTGCCTTTTAATTTGTTGCCTCTAGACTGGAGCTCAGAGGAAGCAAGTTTGAGTTAGTCCATGTGTGTGGCCCTTCTAGAGGAACTGCCTGGGACTCCAGCAGTCTCTGTCTCCTTAAGTCTTAATCCCCACTGGTTTTTATAGCCAGAAGTTATGGGGTCTTCTTTTTCTGGCTCTGGAATACTGGGCTAGGAGGCAGGGTGTGGGGCTGGGAGGACTCGCTCCTCAGGGGGAACATCAACAGCCGAGATATGCCTCCCAATTATAACCCACTACACGTGGGTATAGGACCAGTCTGTTCCATGTCTCTACCCCTCCTACCAGTCGTGATGTGGCTTCTTTAAATCCCTAGTTGTAGGACTTCCACTCAGTTTGATTTCAGGTGGTTCTGAATTTTGGTTGTTCTGTAGTTCAGTTGTAATTTTGATGTGGATGTGGGAGGATTAGAATACTGCATTTATTTACACTGCCATATTGAGGAAGTCCCTCTTTATTAAATGTTTGTTAGGATTCACCAGTGACACAGCTGTCTGGTCCTGTATTTTTGTTTGTTGGAAGATTTTTGATTATTGATTAAATCTCCTTGCCATTATTGGTTTGTTTAGATTTTCTATTTCTTCATGATTCAGCCTGGATAGGCTGTATTTTTCTAGGAATATTTCCATTTCTTCTAGGTTGTCCAATTTGGGGCATGTATTGTTCATAGTAGCCTTTTATGACCCTTTATGTTTCTGTGGTATCAGTTTTAATGTCTCCTCTTTCATTTCTAATTTTATTTTTTGAGTCTTCTCTTTCTTAGTAAGTATTGCTCAAGGTTTGTCTATTTTGTTTATCCATTCAAAAAGTAGCTCTTAGTTTCACTGATCTTTTCTTTTGACTTTTAGTCTATTTCATTTATTGCTGTCTGTTTTGTTATTATCCCTCCAAATGCCTCTAGTCTCAGCCATTTTCAATCTATTCTCTACCTCTGGAGCCAGAATAAACTGTATACAAAAACATCTGATATCATCTCCTGTTCATAATCCTTTATTGGCTCCCCTTAGGAAAAACTCCAAATTCTTTAATATGGATTATGAGACCCTATACTCTCTTGGCCCTGATTTATCTTTATAATTTTACCTCTATCCTTCTCCTCACCACCTGTATCCCCGCCATCACCCCAGAGTCACACTGAAAAGGTCTGGCTACACTAAACCATGACACAATCCTCAAGTTCTGCCTCTTTGTTTCTTTTTTTCTTTGCCTCTTCCTGTCTTACTCTATCTTTCTCTCTGTATCTCTGCCCTAGCTCACTGCTTTCTGGCTCTTTTCTGTCCCTTCTCTCTTCTGTTCTCCCTTTTTCTGCTCATCCCCTTTCTCTACTGCCACCCATACGCCTATGGCTCTTAGAGTCATTAGTTTTATGTATTCTTTATTAATAGAGCATAGCACTTTCACATAACACAATTTATATGTAAAGACAAAAACTGAGTTTTGGATCAAAGTAGGATAACATTATTTCCTCTAATTCTTTAATATCTCCTAGTCCTAAGGATATAAAATGTTTTGGCCGTGGCATCAAATATCCCTTGTTTGGAATTATAACTGATAACTGATTCCACATGTACATGATAATAACCTTAACTGAGTTACATATTTTTAACAGTATCTCATATACAAAGTATCTATCTAATATAATAGTAAGTATTTCTTTTGGCAATTGAACGGAAAATTGAAAATACTACCTCATTTGAAAAATGTCCTTGCAAACTTGATACCAGAACAATTTCATCTGAATTAACACAGTTGCTGACATTTGGAAATAGGTCCTCCAAAGATGCTTTTTGTACTGAGGACAGATCCATCTATAAAAGAAAAAAATTACTCTTTTGTAAAAGTTAAATGTTGCAAAACCAACTAATTATAAGTAATTAAAAGAAAGTTAAAACATACTATTTCATTAGAAGCATTTTCTGGTGAACTTGACATAATAACTTTATCTAAATTAATATAATTGCTGACAATTTTGAAAACAATTCTTCAAAAGATGCACGTTTTACTGGGGACAAGTCAATCTATAAAGATTATAATAACACTTGGAAACTAATTAGCACATTATTAAATAACGAATGGGTTAACATTGAGATTAAAGAAGAAATTTAAAAATTCCTAGAAACAAACGATAATGAGCATACATCAACTCAAAATTTAGGGGACACAGCAAAAGCAGTCCTGAGAGGGAAGTTTATAGCATTACAGGCATACCTCAAGAAGCTAAAAAAAGCTCAAATAAACAACTTAACCCTGCATCTAAAAGAACTAGAAAAAGAACAGCAAGTAAAGCCCAGAGCTAGTAGAAGGAAGGAAATAATAAAGATCAGAGCAGAAATAAATGACATAGAGGCTAAAGAAATAATACGGAGGATCAATGAAACCAGGAGCTGGTTCTTTGAAAAGGTAAACAAGATCGATGAACCTTTAACGAGACTAACCAAGAAAAAAAGAGAGAGGACTCAAATAAATAAAATTAGAAACGAGAGTGGAGAAATAACAACTGACACAACAGAAATACAAAATATTGTAAGAAAATACTATGAAAAACTGTATGCCAAAAAACTAGACAACCTAGATGAAATGGACAAATTCCTTAAATCATATAATCTTCCAAAAATCAATCTGGAAGAATCAGAAAACCTAAACAGACCAATTACAACAAATGAGATTAAAACAGCTATCAAAAAACTCCCAAAAAAGAAAAGTCCTGGGCCTGATGGCTTCACAAGTGAATTCTACCAAATATTCAAAGAAGAACTAACTCCTATCCTTCTCAAGCTATTTCAAAAAATTCAAGAGGAAGGAAGACTTCCAAACTCCTTTTATGAGGCGAGCATAATTCTGATTCCAAAACCAGGCAAAGACAACACAAAAAAAGAAAATTATAGGCCAATATCCCTGATGAACTTAGATGCAAAAATCCTCAACAAAATATTAGCAAACCGGATCCAGCAATATATGAAAAAAATCATACACCATGATCAAGTGGGATTTATTCTATGGAGGCAAGGCTGGTACAATATTCACAAATCAATCAATGTAATTCATCACATAAGCAAAAGGAAGGAGAAAAACCACATGATAATTTCAATAGATGCAGAAAAAGCATTTGATAAAGTCCAGCACCCATTCATGATCAAAACTCTCAGCAAAGTGGGAATACAGGGAACATACCTCAACATGATAAAAGCCATCTATGAGAAACCCACAGCCAACATCATACTCAATGGGCAAAAATTAAAAGCAATCCCCTTAAGATCAGGAACAAGGGCAGCAATCCCCTTTCACCACTCTTATTCAACATAGTTCTGGAAGTCCTAGCCACAGCAATCAGACAAGAAAAAGAAATAAAAGGCATCCAAATTGGAAAGAAGAAGTAAAACTATCATTATTTGTAGATAATACGATATTGTATATAGAAAACCCTAAAGTCTCAGTCAAAAAACTACTAGACCTGATAAATGAATTCGGCAAGGTGGCAGGACATAAAATCAATACTCAGAAATCAGAGGCATTTTTATACACTAATAATGAACTGTCAGAAAGAGAAATCAAGGAATCAATCCCCTTTACCATTGCAACCAAAAAAATAAAGTACCTAGGAATAAATCTAACCAAGGAGATTAAAGACTTGTTCTTGGAAAATTATAAAACATTGATATAAGAAATCAGGGAAGATACGAATAAGTGGAGACATTCGTATATAGACATTTTAATGATGTTTATTCTTCTTGCTCATGGTTAGGAAGAATAAACATCATTAAAATGTCTATATTACCCACAGCAATTTATAAATTCAATGCAATACCGATTAAAATAACAATGACTTACTTCAAAGATAAAGAACACATATTCCAAAAATTTATATGGAACCAAAAAAGAACATGAATAGCCTCAGCAATCTTGAAAAGGAAGAATAAAGCGGGAGGTATCACACTTCCAGATATCAAGTTATATTATAAGGCCATTGTACTCAAAACAGCATGGTACTGGCATAAGAACAGGCACATAGATCAATGGAACAGAACAGAGAACCCAGAAATAAACCCACAGCTCTATGGACAACTGACATTTGACAAAAGAGGTAAGAAAATACAATAGAGTAAAGACAGCTTCTTCAACAAATGGTGTTGGGAAATTGGACAGCTACCTGCAAAAAAAAGAAACTAGATCACCAACTTACACCACTCACAAAAATAAACTCAAAATGGATAAAAGACTTAAATGTAGGCCGTGAAACCATAAGCATCTTAGAAGAAAACATAGGCAGTAAGCTCTCTGACTTCTCTTGCAGCAATATATTTGCCGATTTGTCTCCACAGGCAAGTGAAATAAAAGACAGAATAAACAAATGGGACTTTATCAAACTAAAAAGATTCTGCACAGCTAAAGACAATAAGAACAGAATAAAAAGACAAACTACACAATGGGAGAATATATTTGACATTGCGTCTGATAAGGGGTTAATAACAAAATTTATAAAGAACTTGTAAAATTTAATACCAGAAAGACAAACAATCCAATCCAAAAATGGGCAAAAGAAATGAATAGACACTTCTCCAAAGAGGACACACAGATGGCCAATAGACATATGAAAAAATGTTCAACATCATTAATGATTAGAGAAATGCAAATTAAAACCACAATGAGCCCTGGCCGGTTGGCTCAGTGGTAGAGCGTTGGCCTGGCGTGCGGGGGACCCGGGTTGGATTCCTGGCCAGGGCACATAGGAGAAGCGCCCATTTGCTTCTCCACCCCCCCCCCCTCCTTCCTCTCTGTCTCTCTCTTCCCCTCCCGCAGCCAAGGCTCCATTGGAACAAAGATGGCCCAGGCGCTGGGGATGGCTCCTTGGCCTCTGCCCCAGGTGCTAGAGTTGCTCTGGTCGCGGCAGAGCGACGCCCCGGAGTGGCAGAGCATCGCCTCCTGGTGGGCAGAGCATCGCCCCTGGTGGGCGTGCCGGGTGGATCCCGGTCGGGAGCATGCGGGAGTCTGTCTGGCTGTCTCTCTCCATTTCCAGCTTCAGAAAAATACAAAAAACAAAACAAAACAAAAAAAACACCACAATGAGATATCACCTCACACAAGTCAGAATGGCGCTCATCAATAAAACAACACAGAATAAGTGCTGGCGAGGATGTGGAGAAAAGGAAACCCTCCTGCACTGCTGGTGGGAATGCAGACTGGTGCAGCCACTGTGGAAAACAATATGGAGATTCCTCAAGAAATTAAAAATAGAACTGCCTTTTGACCCAGCTATACCACTGTTAGGAATATACCCCAAGAACACCATAGCACTGTTTGAAAAGAAGAAATGCACCCCCATGTTTATGGCAGCATTGTTCACAATAGCAAAGATCTGGAAACAGCCCAAGTGTCCATCAGAGGACGAGTGGATTAAAAAGCTTTGGTATATATATACTATGGAATACTACTCAGCCATACGAAATGATGACATAGGATCTTTTACAACAACATGGATGGGCCTTGATAACATTATACTGAGCGAAAGAAGTAAATCAGAAAAAACTAAGAACTATATGATTCCATACATAGGTGGGACATAAAGATGAGACTCAGAGACATGGACAACAGTGTTGGGGTTACAGGGTGGGGGGAGGAGAGGGAGGGGATTGGGGGAGGGGAGGGGCACAAAGACCATGGCTTTTCAGCATTTGCCATATTCCCCCCTTAATCTATAGACAGACAGCAAATATTTACTTATGGTGTTTCCACTATAAAGACTGCTGTCTTAGGGACAAATGCTGATGAACCATTTCAGCAGTTCCTCCTTCTTCAAAGACTTATATGTCAACATAGAGCTCCATGTTTCATAGGACATACTCAAGCTCACTCCATGCTCCCTGGAGCTTTAGCACAAGGGAATGCCCTTTTTTTTTTTTCTTTCTTTCTTCTTCTTTTTTTTTTTTGTTGTATTTTTTCTTTTATTTATTTATTTTTTGAATTTTTCTGAAGATGGAAATGGGGAGGCAGTCAGATAGACTCCCGCATGTGCCTGACCGGGATCCGCCTGGCATGCCTACCAGGGTGCAATGCTCTGCCCATCTGGGGTGTTCCTCTGTTGCAACCAGAGCCATTCTAGCGCCTGAGGCGGAGGCCATGGGCCATCCTTAGTGCCCGGGGTGGCTTTGCTTGGGTGGAGCCTTGGCTGCGGGAGGGGAAGAAAGAGACAGAGAGGAAGGGGAGGGGGAGGGGTGCAGAAGTAGATGGGCACTTCTTCTGTGTGCTCTGACTGGGAATCGAGCCCGGGAATCCTGCACACCAGGCCAATGCTCTACCACTGAGCCAACCGGCCATGGCCTAGGAATGCCCTTGTTGATCAAGCTACCCAAAAGAAAATTATATGGAGCAACCATGACAGACCGAGCAAGTCAGTCTCATACTATTCATCACCAGAACGCTGCAGCCCGGTGTAAACAGTTTCAACTTTCTCGGGAAGCAGCATGGCAGATTGGGAAATCCTGTCCAAGGGGTCCTATACTGCCCCTTTATTTGGAGTTAACCCTCAAGGACCCATACCAGGACAACTTTGGCAGATGGATGTTACTCATATACCTTCATTTGGCATACAGTCGTATGTCCACATTACAGTGGATACATATTCCGGATCTATAGTAACCTCTGTCAGAACAGGAGAGGCTGCTAAGCATGTTATAGCTCATTGTTTGTATGCATTGTTCTATTATTGGATTTCCTAAACTGGCTAAACTGAAAATGCTCCTGCATATGGAGCAAAAGCATTTACTGTATTTTGTCATGCTTACAATCTTTAAAGTTAAGGTATTATTAAAGTGTACTCAGCAAACATTTTAAGGTCAATTTAAAAAAAAAATTTAAAAGGGGGTAGTCATATCCTGGAACTCCTACGGGTCTACCATATCATGCTTCTTACTTAAAAAAAATTTTTTTTACATTTCTTTTGGATGCAGATGAACAGGAGACACCAAATCTTTTTGCCTGCAAACTACTACCTTCTTTATTAGATCCAGCTAATAACACTGTTTTGTCTTTTTCCAAATAGCTTCAGATATATGGAAAAGATTTATATAGCTGGATGGGGATCCTCAAACCCCTCAGCAAGATCTTCTGAGCATGGCTTTTAAGATACCTAGAGGCAGATAAAGCCCAATAGAGATCAGGGGAACTACCAGCTTTTAGGATACACCCTTAAAGGCTCCAATGCCCCAAAGG
Source organism: Saccopteryx leptura (assembly GCF_036850995.1). NCBI lineage: Eukaryota > Metazoa > Chordata > Mammalia > Chiroptera > Emballonuridae > Saccopteryx > Saccopteryx leptura. The sequence goes on along the minus strand of NC_089508.1, from coordinate 133,587,624 downwards.
GGTCTCATAGGATGCCATCTGGGTCCTGCTTCAATAGTGGAAAGGAAGGTCATTGAGCTAAAGCCTGCCAGGCTTACATGCCTCTGCTGTGAGGAAACAGGGACACTGGAAGGTAGGCTTCCCCCTCGCTCCTCTAAGGGAGGGTTCAGTCTCTTCCAGCCCTGCTCCAGCCACCTATGATCTAACCTTGCCCAGAATGCTGGGGTTAGCCACTGAAGGCTGAAGGTGCCCAGGGCCGTCAGCCCCATCTACGACACTGTGGACGAGCCTAGGGTATTTCTTCTAAGAAGCAGGTAAACTGATCTCATTTGCACAAGGGCCACTTAACTATGTTTTGCCTGAATAGTCAGATTTTTTATTCTTCCCTCGAAGATCTCTGTTGTGGGTGTTGATAGTCCTATTTTCTGCTGCTTTGCTTAATATATAGTGTTTCCTTTATCCCTCCTACCTCAGTGCCCCACTCATATTTCCGACTGGGACCTACTCCTAATTTAGAGCTCTCTTTCCCCCTTTTGCCAACTTCTATTATGAATCTACCTTTGCCACCCAGCTTAGTGTATCCCAAGGTTCTCTTTACCATGCCACAGTCGCAGAGCTCCAGGGAAAAGCAACCTGGTCTCATCTCTCCAGGCAGAGGAGAACAGAAGCTCCATATCCACACACACTGCAAATGGCTTTTCCAGTCTACCTGAATCATTACCAGCTAGAAGCAGCGGTCATTGGGACTTGACATAAGCTGCAAAGTATAGAATGGTGACAACAATTCCAGTGCCATGAGGACTTTTCCTGGATGTGGACTTTTCCTGGACTCCTGCTTTCTGTGACAGCTCCTAAGAGACTGAACTGTGGTTGGGTTGCATTTTTCAGGAATTTGGCATGGTGATGGGGCCAACTTGGACTTGGTGAACATGTTAAGGACACTACTCTTCTATGGATTCTTGCTGTATTGGCCAAGAGTTTGCTTAAAGGCTTTTAATCACTGTAAAAAAAAATAGAAGACTGGATAAAGAAGATGGGGCACATATACACCATGGTATACTATTCAGCTAGAAGAAATGATGACATCGGATCACTTACAGCAGAATGGTGGAATCTTGATAACATTATGCAGAGTGAAGTAAGTGAATCAGAAAAAAACAAGAACTGCAGGATTCCATACATTGGTGGGACATAAAAATGAGACTAAGAGACATGGACAGGCGTGGGGTGGTTACAGGGGGTGGGGGAAGGGGAGGAGAGAGAGGGGGAGGGGGAGGGGGAGGGGTACAAAGAAAACTGGATAGATAGAGGGTGACGGAGGACAATCTCTCTTTGGGTGAGGGGTATGCAACAGAACTAAATGACAAGATAACCTGGAAATGTTTTCTTTGAATATATGTACCCTGATTTATTGATGTCACCCCATTAAAATAAAAATTTATTTATAAAAAAAAGATTATAATACTTTGTAGCTTTAAAGTTATTATTTAAATAGGTATTTTTTTAGCTATAGCATCATGTAATTTTTCCTATTCCTCATCCAATTAATATTTATAAGGGACTTATTAACTGAAATCCATCTACTCTTTCTGTGAGTTTCAAGACTGAGACTGACAGTCAAAGAAAGAGAGTCAGATACAGAAAAGGACAGAGAAAGAAAGTGATCAAGATAGGTTAGTGCGTCAGTATTCTAATCCTTTTCTTTCTTTTATGTATAGCAATATACAGAGCACTTCCACTGAACGTGTGTTCATTCAAAATAAAAATAAAAATATTATTCTCTATATGCTATATTCCCCTGGTGTGACAGAAACAGAACAACAGGAAGGAAGGGGAGCCAGAAAATAGATACTACAAGTGCAAATACTAATACTTACCTCTAAACCAGCTGTTTGCGAAGTTGGAGTACTTGTTAACAGGTACCTGCTTTTCTTACCAGCAGTAGTGGGATTTGTGTTCTATCAATGTTTTGTGAAATAGTGAATTAAACAACAGAAAGAAATAAACTACTTTAATACCATAAAAACACAACTTAAAATGAGTAGACTAAATCATAATGTTCCATACTAATAACATTTTAATCTTCTAATTAAAATTTAAACCTCTAGACAGATAACTAAAGAATTTTCTGAATTGAGCTAGGTCTAACAACTCCCAAGAGAACTTCATGTAGTGCAACAACTATTTGAGAATAGCTTGGCTGAAATCACTCTTTAGGAAGAAAAGCTAATTAAAGTTTTGAATTAAAGAATGATGCTTTGATTATCTTTGTTAACTGCTAAGAAAGGTATTTTACTGGCTCTGGCTGGGTGGCTCTGTTGGTTTGAGTGTAGTCTCAATATGCCAAGTTTGCAGGTTCAGTTTCCCCCAACATGATCAGGGCACACACAAAAATTAAACAATGAATGCATAAATAAGTGGAACAAGAAGTTGATGTTTCTCTCTATATAAAAAAAGAAAGGTATTTTACTTATAACATTTGTTATATTTCTAGAATATACTGTACTTTTTATGGAAAGGGACTATAAATAATTTTTGAAGCTGTTAAAACATGTAATAAGGACACTTGGTTTAAAATATATACATTTAAATGCATATAGATACTTTCTTTTATGGAACATCAAAGTTAAAGAAAGTACAAAGTAGGATACAGACTCATTTTCTATTTCTTGAAGGTGCAAAGAAGCAGACAAAAGGAGACAAATCAAGATGAGAGACAGAAAGAGAAAAAGACAGGATCAGAGAGCTAAAGAGTTGAAGACAGAGAGAGAAGGAATTACACAGAGAGGGAGAGGGAAAATGAGAGATAAAGAGAGAGAGAGAGAGAGAGAGAGAGAGAGGAAGGGAGAGAGAGAGAGGGAGAGGGAAAGAGAGAGGGAGAAGGAAAGAGAGGAAGCGAGAAGCGAGAGAGAGAGAGGGAGAGGGAGAGAAAGAGAGGAGAGCAGGGAGGATGAGGGAATAAAGAGGCATAGGGGAGGGGGAGGGAAGATAGACAAAAGGCACAGAGAAAGAAAAAAGAGGAAGATTAAGAGGAGAGATGGAGGGAAAAGAGATGGAGAAGACAGAGACCAACAGAGACTGGGCAGAAAGACTGAGATTGACAGCAAAAGAAAGACAATCAGAGACAGAAAAGGACAGAGAGACAGAGATAAAAGCAGAGACAGGGAGAAGAGAGAGACAGAGCTTGAGACTGAGAGACAAAACCAGGGAGAGCAATAACAAAGAAGCAGGTAGAGAGGCAGAGCAGAAAAATAGTGATAGGGTCAAAAAGAGAGAAGACAGTCAGCTTCCTTTCTAGCCATCAGCTGCCTTTTCAATTCTTGGATTCCACAAAACAACCATGTCCTTCAGATAAATCTCTCTGAATAGGGGTCTATTATATGCTGTGAAGTGTGGAACCCAAACTCGGAGTTAAAACTTGAACAGCATAGGAAAGTTTGTGTTAGGTTTCTTTTTTCTTTTTTTTCTCTTTTCTTTCTGTCACTCTTTTCTTTCTGGCTTAAAAATCTTTGAAACTAGTTGTTTGTTCAAGATATAATCTGGAATAATTCATTAGAAAAAATTTTTATCAAAAAAACTAAGATAAAGAATGTAATGGGCATATTTACCTGATATACTGACTATGTCAGCTCTCTAATTTATTAGCTATATAATCTTGCAATTTCTTCATCTGAACGATGAGGATTATTCTACCCCTAGGGACTGCTGTGCAAAGGTTACAAATAACACATTTAAAGAGAACCTCTGGTTCTTAGAGAGTAGGAGATAATGATAACTGTTTTTATTAAAAAATTCTTTTCTCTTCTTTTCCAAGTGAAAGGAGGGGAGACTCCCTCATGTGCTCCAACCAGGATTCACCTTGCAACCCCCATCTAGGGTCGATGCTCTGCCCATCTAGGGCCATGCTCGCAACTTAAGTTATTTTTAGCACCCAGGGCCAACATGCTCAGATCAATCGAGCCATGGCTGTGGGAGAAGAAGAGAGAGAGAGAGAGAAGGGGAAGGGTAGAGAAGCAGATGGTCACTTCTCCTGTGTTTCCTGACTGGGAATCAAACCCAGGACATCCATATACTGGGCAACACTCTACCACTGAGCCAGCCAGATAGGGCCAATAACTGTTATTATCACTGTGGTACCCATGGAGGTACTCTGCTCAGACCCAAAACAAACAACCTGTTGTACCATCTTAAGGAGTGCAATGAGCCAATAGTCCCCTGCTATAACATCTTTAGAATCTGCTTTAGCTTTCAGGCTGAGACCATAATTTTCTCAGGCAAATCTCAGCCAACATTTGAGCACAGCAGCCCAACATAAGATTCCTGTAATGGACAATCTTTGCTCCAGACCTCCCCACTCAGAGTGTTTCTGTCAGATCCACATTGAAGACTGAGGTTCTCTTCCTTGGTGCTGTCTTTAAAGGTGACAGCCATTTCCTACTCAGCACCATGGCTGCCCTCAGACCCTTTCAAGAAACCCAAGATTGTCAAAAAGAGGACCAAGAAGTTAATTCGGCACCAATCAGACCGATATGTCAAAATTAAGCAGAATTGGTAAAAACCCAGAGGCACTGACGAGAGGGTGCACAGAAGATTCATGGGCCAGATCTTGATATCATCAGAGTCATTGACCCCACGCCAAGCTGTGCAGTGAAAAAAATGAAATAGCTATGTGCATGCTGTGTTTGTGTTAATAAAGCCATAAACTTTTAGCATTAAAAAAAAAGGTTATTCCTGCTCGATCCTGCTTCCTCCCTGCTTTCCTTTCTCAGGTATTGCCTGTTCCAATATGTAACTTGAACTCTAATTCTGTCTAAATAGCTATGCCCCAAGAGACACAACTGTCAATTGTCAGTCCATTTACAAAACATCTGGCTATACAGAGCTATAAATATAGCACCTCTGCATATCCCCTAGATTTGTTAAAAAATCGAGCACATCTAAATCTTGCCAATAAGTATATTTTCTTTCTAGCCTTTTTTTTAAAAATTGAATTTTATTGGGGTGGCACTGTTAACATAATTCTACAGGTTTCAGGTGCAGAATTCTACAACACATTTCTGCACACCATATTATGTGTTCACCGCACCAAATCAAGTCTTTCATAGTCTTTTCAAGAAGTAGTTAGTAAAAGACCAGTGCTTACCAATGCAAGTTCCAGGGGCTGAGGCAGCAGAACGTTGATAACTGATTTACCTGCATTGCTTTCAAGAACAGACCTCTGGTGAGATGATGGAATCTTGATTTTTAGATGAGAGCTTAACTTTGTTTCAAAACTTGTATCTCCAGTTTCAGGATCTTTCCCAGTCTGAAACAAATTCATAATCACGGCTATTAAAAAAAATGGTACCACTTCTCAGATGTCCTATTTTTATTGTTATATATAATTGTCACATTTAAAATAAAACATATCTATTATTCTATCTATCCATCCATCTATTCCCTCAACTTGAAAAAAGTTTTAAATTTAAAAATAAATCTTTTTCTAAAAATAGTAAGGTGGTCTTCACAGGAGTGGGCAAAAGGTTTACAGTTGTTCATATAGAAAATAATGCAACAATTATCAATAATAATATAAGAATGATCCTGTGTTTTGTGTACTTATAATGATAAACCTACTTTTACCCACCACTGTATATTTAAGGAAAAAAATATGTTGAAAGACAAAATGGTTTGCAATATACTCAGCTCAAAAAACTTCCCTACCACATTTAAGGCAACATCTCCCAAAAAGTGTTCTGTTAAAAGAAAACAAATAATTACATCTATCAATCAATAGTTAAAACTAAATTTTAGAGTAAACACTGAATGTCTTCATTATGCAATAATATGCATTTAAAAAACCAAAAGTCCTCTCTAAGACATCAGAAAGCTGCAACTATAAGAAAATGTTGCTTTGCCAACTAATCCCTGTATTGAAAATGGTAGACTGTTCAGTGATTGCTTCTCTGTCTGTTCTAAATTGTGTAACTTGTCTACGGCCATACCACCCTGAATGTGCCTGATCTCGTCTAAATTGTGTAACTTGACTAACACTTTCAAGATGTATTAAAATAGTACTCAAAGTTTAAATCCATTCATCATTATTGAGGAAGTGCAATTTGAATGGGGTCCTGAAAGAATGACGAGATTTTAAGTTGGGGGTGAGAGGAATGAAGAGGATGGTAGAGGATGGTAGAGAGAAGAGAGGAGAAGGAAGTAGAAGAGGCATATTGCAAGCAAAGGAAAGAACAAAGGTATAAAGCGAAAAGTGAGGTACTTAATGGCATCTACTGACTTCTTTCTTTCACTGAAGATTTCACACCTGTATACAGCTTTTTCTCTCTCTCCTGTCATTATTCTCAGCAATTTTATCATTCAAGTGGATGACCCAAGCAACCACTGGCCTCTCAGTTGCTTGACCTCTGCATTTCTAATAACCTTTCCCTCTCATGCTATTTCAGTCACTCCATGATCAAGCTTAATTAGTCCTTAACTATCAACAGAAACTAAAGAATCACTAATTCAAATAGCTTCTTCCCTCCTTCCAACTCTGCTCAGTTGTCTTCATGAAATAAACTTCCCCCTACATTGAAATTTCCAGTTTACTGATCCTACCATTTTATCTGCATCCATGATCCTTCTCCTGTCATTCCTTTCATATCTACTGCCATCCATCATTACAAGTGCTTTCTTATCCCTTTCTCCTTACAATTACTTTCTTATTCTTTTCTCTTCCCAATCACACATGCCCGACAAATCCCTAGCCCTAGATAAACCCTGACATCAATGTTATCTGGACCACCAGTCCAAGTGAGTGCTGGAGAAAATGATACAATCTGGTATATTAGACACCACAAACTCAAAGGGAGTAGCCACAGATGGGAACTCTTCTATACTTCTCTAGCTTTTTGTGACTATTTCATGCTTACCCTATTTTCCTCAAACCTCTCATCCCTTCTCTTTACCATTCTCAGCTGACAGCCTTACTTTATGCTTCCCTCCAATTACATAAAATATCAAACAAGATGCAACCACTCAGGACTCATAATTTTTAGGACCCAGTGCAAAATGAAAATGGGCCCTGTTAAAAAGCTATTAAAATATCTTTCCAAACACAAAGCTTGCCTTGCTACCACTGTATTTAAAAATGTTCCACAATGGAAATCTCTCTCTTCTTTTAAAAGCTGGTTCCTCCACTGGTATTCTGGATCCTATTTCTCCTCATTTTTTCAAGGACTTCCCTCTTCCATATAATAGTATCGAAAGTTTTTTTAAACACCTTATTGAGATATAGTTCACATACCATAAAATTCACCCATTTAGCCTGACCTGTGGTGACACAATGGTTAAAGCCTTGACCTGGAATGTTGAAGTCACTGATTGAAAGTCCCAGGCTTGCCTGGTCAAGGCACACATGAAAAGCAACTACTACAAATTGATGCTTCTTGCTCCCTCTCACCCCATATCACTTTCTCTCTCTCTCTCTTCTAAAACAATTAAAAAATATTCATCCATTTAAAGAACAAATTGATGGTTGTATATTTACAGCATTGTTCAATCATCACCACAGCTTTAGAACATTTTTGTCCCACCTAAAGAAACTCTATACTCATTTGCAATCAATCTCCATTCCATCTCCATTAGCCCTAAGTAAGCAGTAATCTATGTCTGTTCTAGATTTGCATATCTTGGACATTTCTTATAAATGGGTTAATATAATACATAGTCTTTTGTGATGGCTTCTTTCATGTGGTATAATATTTTAAAGGTCCAACAAGTTGCAGCATGTATCAGTGCCTCATTTGTTTTTATTCCAAATAATATTTTATTGTATGGATACAATACACTTTACTTATCTATTCATCAGTAGACAATGAAGATGTTTCTACTTTTTGGCTATTATGAATAAATGTTGCTATGAACATTCATGTGTAAATTTTCATGAGAATGTATATTTTTTATTTCTCTTGGGTATAAACCTGAGAGTAGAATTGCTAGGTCCTATGGTAACTCCATGTTTAAAATTTTGTAGAACTGCCAAATTGTTTTACAAAATGACTGCACTATTTTGCATCCCCATGAGAATGTCTGAAGGTTCAATTTCTCCATATCCATTTGTTACTATCTTTTGTGTGTGTGTGTGAGAGGGGGGGGGGGAGAGAAAGAAAAAAAGGGAGCGAGATGAGAAGCATCAACTTGTAGTTGTATCACTTTAATTGTTCATTGATTGTTTCTCATATGTGCCTTGACCCCGGGGCTCTAGCCAAGCCAGTGACACCTTGCTCAAGCCAGTGACCTTTTGGCTCAAGCCAGTCACCATGGGGTCATGTCAATGATCCTACACTCAAGCTGGCAGCCCTGTGCTCAAGCTAGTGAGCCTGCACTCAAACCTTGGGATTTTGAACCTGGGTCCTCAGTGTCCCAGGTCAACACTCTATGGACTGCACTACCAATGATCAAGCATTATCTGTCTTTTTTATTACAGTCATCCTGGTGGATATAAAGTAATATCTCATTGTGGTTTTGATTTGCATTTCCCTAGTGACTAATAATATTGAGCATCTTTTTATGTGCTTACTGGCCACTCATGTATCTTCTTTGGAGAAATATAGGGAAGTTCTTATATACTAGCTTCCCAGGGATGGTGAGAAAGAGATGCCTACTAGGAGCAGAACTTTTGAGAAGAGACAGAAGATACATGAGCATAAGAAGTGAGATTTATTGCAAGATGACACATTTAAATTACAGGATGCCTGATTTACATAGAGGTGGGGGGGTGAGAGAGAGAGAATTGGTGAAGCAAGAACTGAGAGTATTCATAAAAGCAGGAAAGGAAAGGGAAATATAACCATGAGGAAGTAAAGGAGCATAGAAAAAAACTCTAGAAAGTATGGGAAAACTTTTTATTGCTTTAGATTGAAGAAGTGAAATTCAGCCCAACTTCAAATAGATCTTTAGGTAAAAGGAAGCTCTAGTTGCCTCCTATGTTACATTCAGCTATCCCCTCTTCTTCCCTTCCATAATTCCTATTAGCCTACTTTTTTACTATGTTCCTGTATATACTATCATTAAAACAAAACAAACTACCTCTGACCTTGCCTCCCCCTCCCATTACTATTTTTTTCTCTATTTCTCTCCAGTGTCTAGTTCTATACATAATCATTACTTCCTCAATTTTTCTGAAAAATATTTGACAAATATAATTGTATATTATTTAAACTTGTACAGGGATAATTTGATACACATATACCTTGTGGAGTGATTACTAAGATCAAGATAATTAACACATCCATCACCTCATTTAGTTAACTGTGTGTGTGTGCACATGGTGAGAAAGTTTCAGATCTATTCTCACTAACTTCCAGGTATATACAGTAACATGTTATTAACTATCATTACTATGCTGTACGTTAGAGCCTCAGAACTTGCACCCTTTTACCTTTATCTCCCTATTTCCCCATCTGGTTCCCCCTAGACCCTGGCAGACATCATTCTATTCTGTTTCTATGAAATTGAAAAAAAAAATTTTTTAGGAGTTCATGTATAAGTAATACCATACAGTATCTGATTCTCTGGTTTATTTCACTTAGCATAATGCCCAGACACACTGTCACAAGTAATGAAATTTTTTGTGGCTGAATAATATTCAATTCTATCAATATCACATTTTCTTTATCCATTCATCCATTGAAGAACAGTTATGCCTGACCTGTGGGGGCGCAGTGGATAGAATGTTGACCTGAAACACTGAAGTCACTGTTTTGAAACCCTGGGCTTGCTGGGTCATAGCACATATAACAAGCAAGCAATGAACAACTAAAGTGAAGCAACTATGAGCTGATATTTCTCGTTGCACCCACCCGACTCCTCTCTCTGTAAAATTAATAAATAAAATCTTAAAAAAAAAAGAACATTTAGGTTATTTCCTTATCTTGATTGCTGTGAATAATGCTGTAATGAACATGGGAGTATAGCTATCTCCTTGAGATACTGATTTCATTTCCTTTGGATACATAATCAGGAGTGAGATTACTGGATCACATGGTATTTCTATTTTTAATTTTTTGAGGAATTGCCATATGGTTTTCCACAACAGTAGTACCAACTTATATTCCTATCAACAGTGTACAAAGGTTATCTTTTCTCCACATTCTTGACTACATTTGTTATCTCTTGTCTTTTTGACGATAGTCATCCTAAAAAGTATGAGGTTCTCATTGTGGTTCTCATTTGCATTCCATGATGATTAGTGATATTGATCACTTTTTCACATGTCTGTTGATATGTCTTCTCTCAAAAAATGTCTATTCTGGTATTTTACCCATTTTTAATTGGATTATTTGTTTTTGTGAAATTGAGGTGTATAATTCCTTTACATATTTTGGAAATTAACCCTTATAGGACATGTGATTTGCAATTTTTTTCTCCTGTTGTGTACTTTCTTTTCAATTTATTATTTTCTTTGCTGTGCAGAAGCTTCTTAGTTTGAAGTAGTCCCACTTTTTTATTTTAGCTTTTATTGCATTTCTCTTTGGCATCTTTTTTTAAATTTATTTATTAAATTTAATGCAGTGACATTGATAAATCAGGGTACATATGTTGAGAGAAAATATCTCTAGATTATTTTGACATTTGATTGTGCTGTATACCCCTCCCCCAAAGTTAAATTGTCTTCTGTCACCTTCTATCTGGTTTTCTTTGTGCCCCTCCACTCCCCCAACCCCTCTCTCCTTCTTCACCCCATCCCCCCTCCCCCCACCCCCCACCCCTGTTGCCATCACATTCTTGTTCATGTCTCTTGAGTCTCATTTCTATGTCCCTTCTATGTATGGATTCATGTAGTTCTTAGTTTTTTTTCTGATTTACTTATTTCACTCCGTATAATGTAATCAAGGTCCATCCATGTTATTGTAAAGGATCCGATGTCATCATTTCTTATGGCTGAGTAGTATTCCATAGTATATATGTACCAAGCTTTTTAATCTACTCGTCCTCTGACGGACACTTGGGTTGTTTCCAGATCTTCGCTATTGTGAACAATGCTGCCACAAACATGGGGGTGCATTTCTCTTTTTCGAGCCGTTCTATGATGTCCTTGGGATATATTCCTAAAAGTGGGATAGCTGGGTCAAAAGGCAGTTCGATTTTCAGTTTTTGAGGAATCTCCATACTGTTTTCCACAGAGGATGCACCAGTCTGCATTCCCACGAGCAGTGCAGGAGGGTTCCCTTTTCTCCACATCCTCACCAGCACTTATTCTGTGTTGTTTTGTTGATGAGCGCCATTCTGACTGGTGTGAGGTGATATCTCATTGTGGTTTTAATTTGCATTTCTCTAATGTTGAGTGATGTTGAGCATTTTTTCATATGCCTGTTGGCCATCTGTATGTCCTCTTTGGAGAAGTGTCTATTCATCTCTTTTGCCCATTTTTGGATTGGATTGTTTGTCTTCCTGGTGTTGAGATTTACGAGTTCTTTATAAATTTTGGTTATTAACCCCTTATCAGACGTATTGTCAAATATGTTCTCCCATTGTGTAGTTTGTCTTTTTATTCTGTTCTTGTTGTCTTTAGCTGTGCAAAAGCTTTTTAGTTTGATATAGTCCCATTTGTTTATCCTGTCTTTTATTTCACTTCCCCGTGGAGATAAATCAGCAAATATATTGCTCCGAGAGATTTTGGAGAGCTTACTGCCTATGTTTTCTTCTAAGATGCTTATGGTTTCACGGCCTACATTTAAGTCTTTTATCCATTTTGAGTTTATTTTTGTGAGTGGTGTAAGCTGGTGGTCTAGTTTCATTTTTTTGCAGGTAGCTGTCCAATTTTCCCAACATCATTTGTTAAAGAGGCTGTCTTTACTCCATTGTATTTCCTTACCTCCTTTGTCAAACATCAGTTGTCCATAGAACTGTGGGTTAATTTCTGGGTTCTCTGTTCTGTTCCATTGATCTATATGCCTGTTCTTATGCCAGTACCGGGCTGTTTTGAGTACAATGGCCTTGTAGTATAACTTGATATCAGGAAGTGTGATACCTCCCACTTTATTCTTCTTTTTTAAGATTGCTGAGGCTATTCGTGTTCTTTTTTGGTTCCATATAAATTTTTGGAATATGTGTTCTATATCTTTGAAGTATGTCATTGGTATTTTAATTGGTATTGCATTGAATTTATAGATTGCTTTGGGTAATATAGACATTTTAATGATGTTTATTATTCCTAACCATGAGCACGGTATATGCTTCCACTTGTTTGTATCTTCCTTGATTTCTTTTATCAATGCTTTGTAATTTTCCGAGTACAAGTCTTTAGTCTCCTTGGTTAAGTTTATTCCTAGGTACTTTATTTTTTTGGTTGTAATTGTGAAGGGGATTGTTTCCTTAATTTCTCTTTCTGACTGTCCATTGTTGGTGTATAAAAATGCCTCTGATTTCTGAGTATTGATTTTATATCCTGCCACTTTGCTGAATTCATTTATCAGGTCCAGTAGCTTTTTGAATGAGACTTTAGGGTTTTCTATATACAATATCATATCATCTGCAAATAATGATAGTTTTACTTCTTCTTTTCCAACTTGAATTCCTTTTATTTCTTCTTCTTGTCTGATAGCTGTGGCTAGGACTTCCAGGACCATGTTAAATAAGAGTGGTGAAAGGGGGCACCCCTGCCTTGTTCCTGATCTTAAGGGGATTGCTTTTAATTTTTGCCCATTGAGTATGATGTTGGCTGTGGGTTTCTCATAGATGGCTTTTATCATGTTGAGGTATGTTCCCTGTATTCCCACTTTGCTGAGAGTTTTGATCATGAATGGGTGCTGGATTTTATCAAATGCTTTTTCTGCATCTATTGAAATTGTCATGTGGTTTTTCTCCTTTCTTTTGTTTATGTGATGAATCACATTGATTGATTTACGAATATTGTACCAGCCTTGCCTCCCCAGAATAAATCCCACTTGATCATGGTGTATGATTTTTTCCATATATTGCTGGATCCGGTTTGCTAATATTTTGTTGAGGATTTTAGCATCTATATTCATCAGAGATATTGGCCTATAATTTTCTTTCTTTGTGTTGTCTTTGCCTGGTTTTGGAATCAGAATTATGCTCGCCTCATAAAAGGAGCTTGGAAGTCTTCCTTCCTCTTGAATTTTTTGAAATAGTTTGAGAAGGATAGGAGTTAGTTCTTCTTTGAATATTTGGTAGAATTCTGTTGTGAAGCCATCGGGCCCTGGACTTTTCTTCGTTGGGAGTTTTTTGATAACTGTTTCGATCTCCTTTCTTGTAATCAGTCTGTTTAGGTTTTCTGATTCTTCCAGATTGATTTTTGGAAGATTGTATGTTTCAAGGAATTTGTCCATTTCATCTAGGTTGTCTAGTTTTTTGGCATACAGTTCTTCATAGTATTTTCTTACAATATTTTGTATTTCTGTTATGTCAGTTGTTATTTCTCCACTCTCATTTCTAATTTTATTTATTTGAGTCCTCTCTCTCTTTTTCTTGGTGAGTCTAGTTAAAGGTTCATCAATCTTGTTTACCTTTTCAAAGAACCAGCTCCTAGTTTCATTGATCTTCTGTATTGTTTCTTTAGCCTCTATGTCATTTATTTCTGCTCTGATCTTTATTATTTCCTTCCTTCTACTACATTTGGGCTTTACTTGCTGTTCTTTTTCTAATTCTTTTAGATGCAGGGTTAAGTTGTTTATTTGAGCTTTTTCTAGCTTCTGAAAGTGTGCCTGTAGTGCTATGAACTTCCCTCTCAGCACTGCTTTCGCTGTGTCCCATAAATTTTGAGTTGTTGTATGCTCGTTGTCATTCGTTTCTAGAAATTTTTTTATTTCTTCTTTGATCTCATTCTTAATCCATTCATTATTTAACAACCTGCTATTTAGTTTCCATGTGTTTGAGAATTTTTGAGCTTTTCTGTTGTGATTCATTTCTAGTTTCATGCCGTTGTGATCGGAGAAAGTGCTTGATACGATTTCAGTCTTCTTAAATTTGTTGAGAGCACTTTTGTGCCCTAACATGTGGTCTATCCTAGAGAATGTACCATGAGCACTTGAAAAGAATGTATATTCTGCTGCTTTAGGGTGAAAGGTTCTGAAGATATCTATTAAATCGAGTTGATCTAGTGTTTCCAATAAGTGTGCTGTTTCTTTGTTAATTTTCTTTCTTGAGGATCTATCTAGTGATGTTAGTGGGGTATTGAAATCCCCTACTATTATAGTATTGCTGTTGATATCACCCTTTAAATCCATCAAAGTCTACTTTATATATTTAGGTGCTCCTATATTAGGTGCATAGATATTTATAATAGTTATATCTTCCTGTTGGATTACTCCCTTTATCATTATGTAGTGGCCTTCTTTATCTCTTACTATATCCTTTGTTTTAAAGTCCAATTTGTCTGATATAAGTATTGCTACCCCAGCTTTTTTTTCATTTCCGTTTGCATGAAACGTTGTTTTCCATCCTTTTACCTTCAATCTATGTGTGTCTTTTGTTCTAAGGTGTGTCTCTTGTAGACAACATATGTATGGGTCCTGTTTTCTTATCCACGCAGCTACCCTATGTCTTTTGATTGGATCATTTAATCCATTTACATTTAAGGTTATTATTGATATGTAGTTGTTTATTGCCATTTTCTTCTTTAAAGGTGTATTCCTTTTTTTTTTTTTTTTTTTTTTGCTGTATTCTTTTCCCACTTTGATCTGTTTACACCAGGCCCCTTAATATTCCTGCAGCATTGGTTTGGTTGTAATGAATTCCTTGAGTTGTTTTTTGTCTGGGAAGCTTTTTATTTCTCCTTCGATTTTAAACGATAGCCTTGCTGGATAAAGTAGTCTTGGTTGTAGGTTCTTGTTCTGCATTACTTTGAATATTTCTTGCCATTCCCTTCTGGTCTCAAGTGTTTCTGTTGAGAAGTCAGATGTCATCCTTATGGGGGCTCCTTTGTAGGTGATAACTTTTTTTTCTCTTGCAGCTTTTAATATTTTCTCTTTATCGCTTAGCTTTGGTATTTTAATTATGATGTGTCTTGGTGTAGGTTTCTTTGGGTTTCTCTTTAATGGAGTCCTCTGTGCTTCTTGGATTTGTGAGTGTTTCTCTTGCATTAATTTAGGGAAGTTTTCAGCTATGATATGATTGAACAAAGTCTCTATCCCTTGTTCTTTTTCTTCTTCTTCAGGAACCCCTATGATGCGGATGTTATTTCTCTTCATGTTGTCACAGAGCTAAGAGTTTCCTCTGACTTTTTGAGTCTTTTTTCTCTTTTCTTTTCTGCTTTCATGCCTTCATTCCAATTGTCCTCTAACTTGCTGATTTGATCCTCTGCTCTATCTATCCTGTTTTTAATTCTTTCAATTGTGGTCTTTATTTCTGATATTGTATTTGTCATCTCCAACTGATTCTTTTTTATACTTGCTATTTCTTTATTTAGGTTTTCAAACTGCCCTCCATTGTTGTTCTAAGATCCCTAAGCATCCTTACAATCATTATTTTGAACTCCGCATCTGGAAGTTTGATTATTTCCATATCACTCAGTTCATCTCTCGAAGGTGTCTCTTGTGGTTTCATTTGGATTGCACTCCTTTGTCTTCTCATCCTCTTTTTTTTTGTTTTATTTGTAGAGTTGGTTGAGTCTAGGCTTGGTGTTGTCTGCCTCCAGTTTTCAGTTGTGTTATTTCTAGGTCTTCTTGGGTTGGTATCAGCTGTTATCTGTAATCCACTTTTGGATTTGGGCAGCTTTGAAGTCTTGATTTGTTTGTTTTCTTAACAGGTGATAGTCTTGTTTACTGATCTCAGCAGGGGGTTTCCTTGAAACTGTATCCAGGAATGCGGTGGGTGTAACCTGAGACTCTGAAGGCCTCATTAGCCAGCTAGACTCACTGGGGGCAGGGTGTTTTCTCAGCTTCAGTAGGGGGAGGTGTATCTCAGATCTCCATGGAGACCTGAGTTACTGCCCCTCCTCCCCACTTCTTGTTTTCAGCTGTGTCTTGTTGCGCTGATTGGAGCTGGAGAGATGTCCGGAGATCTCTGATCCGGAAGCACTTCAGCTCTGTTTTTTGAAAGGTTCAGTCCCTCCCCCAGCTATGGCCGCCTCCAGCACGAATGAATCAGCCCTTTTAGCTTGTCTCCTGCATTCCTTATCCCCTCACAGTCTGTCCCTCTCCCTGTCCTCTCCACCTGGGAGATAAGCTGGTCCTTTCAACGCACCTCGCTCCCTGGTCGCCAGGCAAGTGGCTGTGAGCAGTAGTTTCTGCTCCCCTCCCTCCGAGATCCTCTCTGGGCTCTCAGCCCCACCCCCTCCTCCGTTCAGGCAAGCAGAGGAGGTTCAGGCACTCCCTACCAGGACTCCTGTGATTTCCTCTTTGCTCCTTGGTTTTTGAGAGCCGTTCTTGCAGTTCAGAGTTGGTTTTTCATGCTGATTTTTCCTAAATTGATATGTATTCCAGTTTGGTGGTGAGAGCTGGGCGTCTGTGCATCCGCCTACTCCGCTGCCATCTTTTTCTCCTCTCTTTGGCATCTTATCAAAGAAATCACCACCAAGACCAGGCATGGCCAACAGTTTTTGCCCCCGGGCCAGATTAGAAAGAAAACTTTTTTCATGGGCCGGATGAAATATTAAAATTAAAAAATGTTAAATACAAAAATGATTTGTTTAAGTAAACAAAATTTTATTATGTAATTTGTTTATGAATAAATGTGAGTGAAAATATTTTTAATATGCAATATTATTTTAATAAAAATATAAGTACATACCATATAAATATCCAAACTGTATCGCAATCAATTGAAACAATATATAATTAATAGAACGAGCTTGAAGGGGTTATATCGCAAATAAAACAATTATTTCGTTTTACAAACAGCCCGGACACATTTTCAGTTATCAACTGCAGCTATTGTCTATGCTACAATGCCACTTGATTCAGCAAACTTAACCACAAAAATAACAAATTGTTTGACCTTGGGTGTGCACTGGCATACTCCACCTAAAAGAATATGGGTTTCACATCGCCGCTAAATGTCAAACAGTTCATACGAGTACAGAGAGTACAAAGTTGTAAATCTTTATAATGGATTTTTTTTTAAAAAAATAAAGAAGTATTGGAAATCCACTTGACCAATTATTGGAAGTTAACCCTAGATTAGTCACACGCGGAATTCTTTTAAATCTTAAATATCTCGATTTCCAATAGTCAAAGATGCTTCTGCTTCTGAGTAGCTGAGATTTTAAAGTAGCACAGAATATTAAAAATTTAATCACGGGCCACATAAACTCATTACGAGGGCCAGATCCAGCCCGCGGGCTGTATGTTGGCCATGCCTGACAAAGACCAATGTCAAGGAGCTTTTCCCTTATGTTTTCTCCTAGGAGTTTTATGTTTCAGGTCTGATATTTAAATCTTTAATCTATTTCTAGTTAATTTTTGTGAATGGTATAAGGTAGGGGTCTAGTTGCATTCTTTTCCATGTAGATATTCAATTTCCCCAGGACCATTTATTGAAAAGGCTATCCTTTTCCCATTCTGTATTCTTGGCATTCCTGTGAAAAATCAGTTGAATGTAAATGTGTGCATATATTTCTGGGGTCTCTATTCTGTTACAATGGTCTGTATGTCTGTTTTTATGCCAATATCATACTATTTTCATCTCTATAGCTTTGTAATATAGATTGAAATCAGGAAATGTGATTCCTCTAAACTTTGTTCTTCTTTCTCAAGACTGATTTAGCAATTTGGGGTCTTTTGCAGTTCCATAAAAATTTTAGGATAGTTTTTATATTTCTTGGGGGGGGGGTAATGCCATTGGAATTTTGATAGAAATTACATTGACTCTGCAGATCACTTTGGATAGTATGGACTTTTTCATAACATTGATTCTTCCAATCCAAGAACATGAAATATTTTCCCATTTACTGTGTCTTCTTCAATTTATTTCATTAATGTCTATAGTTTTCAGTATACAGGTCTTTTACCTCTTCAGTTAATTGTAGGTGTCCTACAATTCAATTCAATTCTAGCATTACCTACTACCTAAATATAGTGTCAGATCCCATGATTAAGGGTTCAGCCCCACAGACTGCTCTCACCCTAGTTCAGATACCAATTCCAAGTAGTAGGTCCCCAGGTTACCTACAACTTCTGTCCAATTTGGCTACAAATTGGAGTTTCCCACCATCTCTGCTCAGGTTCAATTAATTTGCTAGAGTGGCTCACAGAACTCGGGGAAACATTTACTTACATTTGTCAATTTATTAAAGGATGTGATAAAGGATAAATATTAATAGTTAGATAAAGAGATACATAGAGTGAGGTCTAGGAGGGTCCTGAGCATAGGAATTTTTGTCCCTGTGGAGTTGGGGAGTGTCACCCTCCCAATGTGGATATATTTCCCAACCTAGAAGCTCTCTGAATACCCTGTCATGGGGATTTTTAAGGAGGTTTCCCTATGTAGTCATGAGCAATTATTAACTTCATTTCCAGCCTTTCTCCACTCTCTGGAGAAGAGGGGTGGGGAGGGGTGGCTGAAAATTCTTAGCTTCTAATTATGGCTTGGTATTCTTGGTGACCAGTCCCCATCCAGGAGTGTCTCATTGGAATAAAAGATCTCGTGTTCTTATTGCTTAGGAATATACAACGGTTTTAGGAGACTTGTGTCAGTAATGGGACCAAAATCCAAAATTAAAACAAGACTTGTTTCTAGGGTTCTTATCACTTAGGAAATGACAAGGTTTAGGAACTCTGTACCAGGAACTATAGGCAGACATTTTTCTAGTATCTCATAGGACTGCTTTCTAATTTCTCTTTCAGAGAGTTTGTTATTAGTGTATAAAAATGCAATGGATTATTGTATGTAGTCTTGTATCCTGCAACTTTATTAAACTTGTTTATTAATTCTAACAGGTTTTTTTTTTTTGGCAGAGTCTTTAGAGTTTTCAACATATAAAATCATGTCATCTGCAAACAGAGGTAATTTCACTTCTTTTCTAATTTGGATGATTTTTTTCTTTTAATTACCTAATTGCTCTGGTGAGGACTTCTAGTGCTATGTTGACTACAGGTGTCAAGACAGCCTTATCTTAGTGTGATCTTAGACGAAGGGCTTTTAACTTCTCACCTTTGAGTATGATGTTATCTGTGGGCTTATCATATATAGCCTTTAATTATGTTGTGGTATAATCCTTCTATATCTAATTTGTTAAAAATTTTATCATAAAAGGATGTTGAATTTTGTCAAATGCTTTTTCTGCATCTATTGAAGTGGTCAATATTTGTCCTTCATTCTGTTAATGTGGTATATATATCATTAATTGACTTTTATACATTGAACTATTCTTTTTTTATTGATTTTAATTTATTGTGTTTACATAGATTCTAGTGTTGCCCCAAATGCATCCCCCCTCCCCCGTATTGTCAACATCTACCTTACCCCCCTCCCTATAGTGCCCTCCCTCCTTCCCTTCAGGTTTATCCCATCCTATCATCCCCCTTCCCTCTGTCCTCTTTTCCTCTGGTCCCTTTGATCCCTCCTCTGTCTCAATTCTATTCCTCAGTTCACTGTGTTCATTGGATTCCTCAAATGAGTGAGGTCGTATGATATTTTTCTTTTTCTGCCTGGCTTATTTCACTTAACATAAACATTGAACTATTGTTGCATGCCACTTGATCATGGTATATGATCCTTTTAATGTGCTCTTGAATTTGGTTTGCCAGTATTTTGTTGAGAATTTTTATTCTACATTCATCTGGAATATTGACCTGTAATTTTCTTTTCTTTCAATGTCATTGTCTGAATTTGGTATCACAGTAATGTTGGCATCATAGAAGGAATTTGGAAGTATTTCCACCTCTTCAATTTTTTAGAAGACTTTGAGAAGGACTGGTATTAATTTTTTTTAATGTTTGCTGGAATTCACGAGTGAAGCCATGTGGTACCTTTAATTTACTGTGAGATTATTGATTACTAATTCAATCTCTTTGCTTGTTATTGGTCTGTTCAGATTTTCTATTAATGATTCAGTTATGGTAAGTTGTATATTTCTAGAAATTTATCTGTATCTTTTAAGTTATCTAATTTGTCAGCATGTAATTTTTTTTTTAGCATGTAATTTTTACAGTAGTTTACTATGATCTCTTGCATTTCTGTGGTCTGTTGTAATGTCTCCTTTCATTTATAATTTTGTTAATTTGAGTCACCTCTTTTTCCCTAGTCCAGATAAAAGCTGATCAATTGTTTACCTTTAAATAAACCAATTCTTAGTTTTGTTGATCATTTCTATTGTCTTTCTAGTCTCTGTTTCATTTATTTCTGCTCTAATCTTTAATACCTTTCTTCTGCTAACTTAGGATTTAGTTTGTTCTTTTTCTAGTTCCTTGAAGTGTAAGATTAGGTTGATTACTTGACATCTCAATTTTTTTTCGAAAGGAGGGGAGCTAGAGACGCAAACTCCCGCATGTGCCCTAACTGGGACTCACCTGGCAACCCCCATCTGGGGCTGATGCTTGAATCAACCACTATCTTTAGTGCCCGAGGCCAACACTCAAACCAACCAAGCTACCCTCAGTATCCAGGCTTATGCTCAAACCAATGATCAAACTAATAAAGCTACTGGCTTCCAGAGGAAAAGAAAGAGAGAAGGGGGAGAGGGAGGTGAAAAGAAACAGATGGTGGCTTCCCTGACAGAAAATTGGACCTGGACATCTGCAAGCCAGGCTAATGCTCTATCTCTTGAGCCAACCAACTAGCCAGGGCCTTAACTTTTCTTCTTCTTCCTCCTCCTCCTCCTCTTCCTCTTTCTCTTCTTCTTCTTCTTTTCTTTTTCTTTTTCTTCTTCTCCTCCTCCTCCTCCTCCTCCTTCTTCTTCTTCCTCCTCCTCCTCCTCTTCCTTCTTCTTGTTCTTCATCCTCCTCCTCCTCCTTCTTCTTCCTTCTTCCTCTTCTTCTTCTCCTCTTCCTCCTCCTCCTTCTTCTTCTCCTTCTTCTTCTTCTCCTCCATCTTCTTCTCCTTCTGCCCCTTCTCCTCCTCCTCCTCCTCCTCCTCCTCCTCCTCCTCCTCCTCCTCCTCCTCCTTCTTCTTCTTCTTCTTCTTCTTCTTCTTCTTCTTCTTCTTCTTCTTCTTCTTCTTCTTCTTCTTCTCCTTCTTCCTCCTCTTCTTCATCTCCTCCTCCTCCTCCTCCTCCTTCTTCTTTTAACAAGACAGTGACAGAAACAGAGAGAGGGTCAGATAGGAACAGACATACAGGAAGAGAGAGATGAGACATATCAACTCTTTGTCATGGCACCTTAGTTATTTATTGATTGCTTTCTCATTATGTGCCTTGATCAAGGGGCTCCAACTGAGCCAGTGACCCCTTGTTCAAGCCAATGACCTTTTGGCTTAAGCCGGATGAATAGGCGCTCAAGCCAGTGACCTTTGGGTTTTGAACCTGAGTCCTCTGCATCCTAGGCCACCACTCTAATCCACTGCACCACCACCTAGTCAGGCTCAACTTTTCTTAATGTAGGCATTTATCACTATAGGCTTCCCTCTTCAAGCTGCTTTTGCTGTATTTCACGGTTTTGGTATGTTGTACTTCCATATTCATTTGTCTCAAGATATTTTTTGATATTTCTTTTTTCTTTTTCTTTTACTCTTTCTCTTTTTATTCCTTTTTTCTTGTATGTTGTATTAAATTCCACAAGTTTTCTAACTTTCCAGCTTTATTTGTTATTTTTTTATTTTTTATTTTTGTATTTTTCTGAAGTGAGAAGCGGGGAGGCAGACAGACTCCTGAATGCACCCAACTGGGAACCACCTGGCTAGATCACTAGGGAGTGAAGCTCTGCCCATCTGGGGCATTCCTCCACTGCAACAGAGCCATTCTAGCACCTAAGGTGGAGGCAATGGAGCCATCCTCAGTGCCCAGGTCAACTTTGCTCCAATGGAGCCTTGGCTGTGGGAGAGAAAGAGAGAGATAGAAAGAAAGAAGAGGGGGAAGGGTGGAGAAGCAGATGGGTGCTTCTCCTGTGTGCCCTGGCTGAAAATCAAACCCAGGGCTTCCACACACCAGGCCGACGCTCTGCCACTGAGCCAACCAGCCAGGACCTTCTCCTGTTATTGATTTCTAATTTCATATCACTGTGGTAGAAAAAGATACTTGATATGATTAGTCTTCTTAAATTTTTTTAAGACTTATTTTGTGACCTAACATGTGATCTATCCTGGAACATATTCAGTATGCATTCAAGAAGAATGTGAATTCTACAGTTGTTGGTGAAATGTTCTGTATATATCTGTTAGGTCCATTTGATCTAAAGCAGGGGTCAGAAACCTATGGCTCGCGAGCCAGATGTGGCTCTTTTGATGGCTGTATCTGACTCACAGACAAATCTTTAATAAAAAAAAAACATTAAAAATATAAAACATTCTCATGTATTACAATCCATTCATTTCCTACTGCTCATGTTCATGGTTGCAGGTGGCTGGAGCCAAACACAGCTGTCCTCCGGGACAACACCAAATTTTTATCAAATAATGTGTAACATACATGGGTCGTTGTAAGGCCAGGAAGTAAACTTCCCTCCTTTTAATCAAATAGCTAGCTAATTGCAGAAACCCTTTTGACAAAGAAGATGGCTAAAAGAAATAAAGATGAGCAGTATTGTACTTTTCAGCAGGAATGGACAGAGGAATTCGCCTTTGTGGAGAGAGCAGGTTCTGCAGCGTGTCTAATATGCAATGATAAAATTGCATCAATGAAATGGTCAAATATAAAGCGGCACTTCGACACACGCCATACTACATTTGCATCGAAATATCCAGCGGGGGACAGCAGGAAGAAAGCATGTCAAGAGCTACTGTGCAAAGTGCAAGCTAGTCAGCAGCAACTCCGTGTTTGGACCCACAAGGTGACTGGAATTCGGCCAGCTTTGCTGGTGCTTTAGCAATTGTGAGAAACAAAAAGCCATTCACAGATGGGGAGTATGCCAAAACATTCATGCTTGATGTTGCCAATGAACTTTTTGATGACTTTTCAGATAAAGACAAGATATCAAATGAATAAAAGACATGCCTCTGTTGGCAAGAACTGTTCACGATCATACCATCATGATGGCAAGTCAAATTGAGGCAACACAAGAGAAGGACATAAATGCAGCACTATTCTTTTCTCTCACTTTGGATGAGTCAACAGACGTAAGCCATTTATCCCAGTTCAGCGTGATAACAAGGAATACTGTCGGTGACACACTACGTGAGAAAAGTCTTGCTGTTTTGCCTATGAAAGAGACAACAAGGTGGGAGGATTTATTCAAATCTTTCACTGAGTTTGCTAAAGAAAAAAATCTACTGATGGATAAACTTATCTCGGTGTGTACTGATGGTGCTCCGTGCATGGTGCGGAAAAACAGAGGATTCATAGTGCTTCTTCGTGAACATGAAAAGAAACCCATCCTAAGTTTTCACTGCATCCTACATAAGGAGGCGTTTTGTACTCAGATGTGTGTGGAGCAGCTTGGTGAGGTGATGTTGCTGGTCATTTGGGTGGTCAACTTTATTGTTGCCCGAGCTTTAAATGATCGCCAGTTCAAAACACTGCTGGATAAAGTTGGGAATAGTTATCCTGCTCTGCCTCTGCACAGCAATGTGCGTTGGTTGTCAAGAGGGAAGGTGTTCAGCTGTTTCGCGGCTTGTCTGAGCAAAATCTGGATTTTCTTGAAATGAAAAACATCGAGCATCCTGAGTTAGCTAATACTTAGTGGCTCCTGAAGTTCTACTATCTCGTGGACATTACTGAACATCTGGACCAGCTCAATGTGAAGAAGCAAGGCATTGGAAATACAGTCTTATCCCTTCAACAAGCAGTGTTTGCATTTGAAAACAAGCCAGAACTTTTCATCGCCAACACTGAAACTGGTCGTTTACTACACTTTGAAAAACTGGGAGAGTTTAAAGATGCATGCACGGCCCTGGCCGGTTGGCTAGGCAGTAGAGCGTCGGCCTGGCGTGCGGGGGACCCGGGTTCGATTCCTGGCCAGGACACATAGGAGAAGCGCCCATTTGCTTCTCCACCCCCCCTTCCTCTCTGTCTCTCTCTTCCCCTCCCACAGCCAAGGTTCCATTGGAGCAAAGATGGCCCGGGCGCTGGGGATGGCTCCTTGGCCTCTGCCCCAGGCGCTAGAGTGGCTCTGGTTACGGCAGAGCGACGCCCCGGAGGGGCAGAGCATCGCCCCCTGGTGGGCAGCGCACCGTCCCTGGTGGGCGTGCTGGGTGGATCCCGGTCGGGCGCTTGCGGGAGTCTGTCTGACTGTCTCTCCACGTTTCCAGCTTCAGAAAAATACAAAAAAAAAAAAAAAATGCATGCACAGCAAGTGACCCTGCTCATATCTTGATCTCCAGCAGCTAGCAGGCTTCACATCTAATCTCCTACAGCAGCGGTTCTCAACCTGTGGGTCGCCCACAGGTTGAGAACTGCTGTCCTACAGTAATTCAAAGTGCGCTTTGAAGAATTTCGTGAGCACACTCATCTTTTCAAGGTCATCACCCATCCAAACAAGTGTGCAGTGGACAACGCCAACCTGAGTTACATCCCCAGTGTCTCTGTCAGAGATTTTGAGCTACAAGCTGCTGATCTGAAGGCCTCAGACATGTGGGTGAATAAATTCAAGTCACTGAATGAAGATTTGGAAAGACTTGCATGACAGCAAGCAGAGTTGGCAAGTAAACACAAGTGGGGAGAAATGAAAAAACTTCAACCCGCGGACCAGCTGATTGTCAAAATTTGTAACGCACTTTCCATCACATACCACACACTGCAGCGTGTGAGTATTGCTGTACTGACAATGTTTGGCTCTACACATGAAAGTGAGCAGTCTTTCTCACATCTAAGAACATTAAGACCAACCTCCGATCATGTTTAACGGATGGAAGTCTCAACGCCTGCATGAAGCTTAACCTCACCACGTATCAACCAGACTACAAAGCCATCAGCAAAATCATGCAGAACCAGAAGTTGCATTAATGGTAAGAAGTACTTTATTCATCATTGGTTAGCAACAGCATAACAGCGTTATTAAAAAGAATTCAGAGACTTATTGTACTTTAAAAGTGTTGGTCTTACATAAAACACACACATATACTTGTATTTAGTGTTAAACATATTGTATGGCTCTCACGGAATTACATTTTAAACTATGTGGCATTCATGGCTCTCTCAGCCATAAAGGTTCCTAACCCCTGATCTAAAGTATACTTCAAGTCCATTACTTCCTGTTGATTTTCTGTCTGGATGATTTATCCATTATTGAAAGTGGGATACTGAAACACCCAGTAGTACTGCATTGCTATCTATTTCTGCCTTTAGATCTGTTAATGATCATTTAATATATAATATATAGGTGCTTCAATACTGGCTATTTATATATTTATATTTGTTATATTATCTTGGTGAATTGACACCTTTACCATAATACAGTGACCTTCTTTTGTCTCTTATTATACCTTTGACCTGAAATCTATTTTGTATGATTTAAGTATAGCTCTCTTTGGATGTCTGTTTGCATAGAATAACTTTTTTCATCTCTTCATTTTCAGCTTGAGTGTCCTGAAAGCTTGAGCAAGTCTCTTGTAGGCAGCATATAGTTGAGATATATACATATATATATATTTTTTTTCACTCTCTGTCTTTTAAATGGTAGATTTTTTTCTTTAGTGAACTCAGTGAAATACTTGAATAAACTACTTATATTTATAGTAATTATTAACAGGTAAGATACATAAGAACTTATAGTAAGAACTACCACCATTTTGTTAATTGCTTTCTTATTGTTTTATAGTTCTTTTTTCCTCTCTTGCCTTTCTTTATGAATTGATAGTTTTGTAGTGTTATTTTTAGATTCTTTTCTCTTTATCATTTGTGTATTACACACATTTCTGCTTTGTGATTACAACAGGCTTTCATAATACATTTTATAGTTATAACAGTATTATATACTTATAACAAATTAACTTCAATTGCAAAATAAAAAGTTCTACACATTTGTTTTCCTCACACACAAACATTTTATGTTCCTGGTGTTTCAATTAACTTTTTATGCTTTTAGATTTCACACTTCTACACCTCTTCAACCTACTCCAATCTAGCTTGCTTCTCGTTAGTCCACTAAAATTATTCTTGCCAAAGTAATCAGTTTCTTTCTTGATTCTAAATGCAATTGACATTTCTTTCTTTTCTTTATTTTTAATTTTTAAATTTTATTGAGAAAATTAAATTTAACACAGTGATACTGATCAATAAGAGTATATAAGTTTCAGGGAATCATTTCTATAGAATTTGAACTGTTGATTATGTTGTATACCCATCACCCAAAGTCAAATCATTTTCCATCACCTTCTATTTGTTTCTCTTTACACCCTTCCCCCAACCCTAACCCCCATCCTCATCCCCCTCTCCCTGGTAACCACTTCAGTTTTATTTATGTCCATAAGTCTTAGTTTCATATCCCACCTATGTGTAAAATCATACAGTCCTTAGCTTTTCCTGATTTACTTATTTCACTCAGTATAATGTTCTCAAGGTCCATCCATGTTGTCATAAATAGCAACAGGTCATCATTTTTTATGGCTGAGTAGTATTCCACTGTATATATGTACCACATCTTCTTAATCCAATCCTCTATTGAGGGACACTTTGGTTGTTTTCATATCTTGGCCACTGTGAATAATGCTGTGATGAACATGGGAGTGCATGTGTCTTTATGTACCAATGTTTTCGAGTTTTTGGAATAAACATCCAGTAATTCTATTCTTAATTTTTTGAGGACCCACCATACTTTCTTCCAAAATGGCTGTACTAGTTTGTATTCTTACCAGCAGTGAGTAAGGGTTACTTTTTCTTCACAGCCTATCCAACACTTGTTAGTATCTGTCTTGTTGATAATAGGCAATCTAACAGATGTGAGGCGGCATCTCATTGTAGTTTTTATTCGCATTTCTTGAATAGCTAGTGAAGATGAGCATCTTTTCATATATCTGCTGGCCATTTGCATGTCCTCTTGGGAGAAGTGTCTGTTCAAATCCTTTCCCTATTTTTAATTGGAATGTCTGCTTGTTTGTTGTTGAGCTTTGTGAGTTCTTTATATGTTTTGGATATTAACCCCTTATCAGAGCTGTTGTTTGTAAATATCATCTCTCATCTAGTTGACTGCCTATTAGTTTTGTTGTCAGTTTCTTTTGCTGTGCAGAAGCATTTTAATTTGATATCATCCCATTCATTTATTTTTGCCTTTACTTCCCTTGTCTTTGGGGTCAAATTAATAAATTGTTTTCTATGGCCAAGATCCATGTGTTTAGTATCTATGTTTTCTTCATATGTAATTTATTGTTTCAGGTCTTATATTTAGGTCTTTGATCCATTTTGAGTTAACTTTTTTGCAGGGGGACAAACTGTAGTCAAGTTTCATTCTTTAGCATGTGGCTTGCCAATTTTCCTAGCACCATTTATTGAAGAGGATTTCTTTCTCCATTGTGTGTTTTTGGCTTTTTTGTCAAAGATTATTTTCCATATATATGTGGTTTTATTTCTAGGCTCTCAATTCTGCTCCATTGGTCTGTATGTCTGTTTTTCTACCAATACCATGCTGTTTTGATTATTGCGGCTCTGTAGTATAATTTGAAGTCATGTAGTGTGATACTTCCAGCTTCATTCTTTTCCCTCAGGATTGCTTTGGCTATTCGAGTTTTTTTTTATGGCTCCATACAAACCTGGTAATTTTTGTTTTATTTATTTAAAAAAATGACAATGGAATTTTGATGAGGATTGCATTAAATTTGTATATTGTTTTGGGTAATATGGCCATTTTAATGATGTTGATTCTTCCAATCCATAAACATGGTATATTTTTCCATTTCATTGTGTCTTTTTCAATTTCTTTCAATAATGTTTTGTAGTTTTCAATATATAGGTCATTCACATCTGTTGTTATGTTTATTCCTAGGTATTTTTTGTTTCTGCAATTGTAAAAGGAATTGTGGGGTTTTTTTAGTTCATTTTTCAATGTTTTATCACTGGTATATAGAAATGCAGTTGACTTTTGTATATTGATTTTGTATCCTGCAACTTTACTGTATTGGTTTATTGTTTCTAATAGTTTTTTGGTGCAGTCTTTGGGGTTTTCTATGTATATACAGGATCATGTCATCTGCAAAAAGTAATACTTTTACTTCTTTTTTCCCCGATATGGATGCCTTTTATATCTTTCTTTTGCCTGACTGCTCTGGCTAAAACTTCCAGAACTATGTTGAATAAGAGTGGAGAGGTTGGCAGCCTTGTCTTGTTCCTGATTTTAGAGGGAAAAAAAAACCTTCATTTTTTTACCATTTAGCATGATACTAGCTGATGGTTTGTCATATATGGTCTTTATTATGTTGAAGTACTTTCTATCTATACCCATTTTCTTGAGTGTTTTAAATATAAATGGATGTTATATCTTACTGAGTTCCTTTTCTGCATCTATTGATAGAATCGTATGATTTTTTGTCTTTTTTTTAATGTGATGTATTATGTTGATTGAGTTATGTATGCTGAACCATCCTTGTACTCCTGGAATGAATCCCACTTGATCGTGGTGTATTATTTTTTTAATGCGTTGTTGTATGCAATTTGCTAGTATTTTGTTTAGGATTTTTGCATCTGTATTCATTAGATATTGGCCTGTAGTTTTCTTTTTATGTATTGTCCTTGCCAGATTTTGGTATGAGTGTTATGTTGGCCTCATAAAATGCATTGGGGAGTATTGTTTCTTCTTCTATCTTTTTGGAAGACTTTGAGAATAGGTACCAAATCTTCTTTGAATGTTTGGTAGAATTCACTAGTGTAGTCATCTGGTCCTGGACTTTTATTTAGGGGTAGTTTTTTTTTTTTTTTTTATAGTTGTTTCTATTTTCTCCCTGCTTATTTAGGTTTATTTGGGTCTATTAGGTTTTCCACTTCTTTTTGGCTCAGTGTAGGTATAGTTCTAGGAATGTATCCATCTCCTCTAGGTTGTTGAATTTGGTGGCATATAATCTTTCATAATATTCTACTATGATCCTTTGTATCTCTATGATGTCTGTGGTAATTTCTCCTCTTTCATTTCAGATTTTGTTTATGAGTCCTTCCTCTTTTTTCCCATAGTGAGTCTAGCCACTGGTTTTATGATTTTATTGATCTTTTCAAAGAACAAGCTCCTTGTTGTATTCAGTTTTTCTATACTTTTTTTTGTTTTCTATTTCATTTAGCTCTGCTCTAATTTTTACTATTTCCTTTCTTTTGTTGACTTTGGGTTTCCTTTGTTCTTCTTTTTTGAGTTCCTTAAGATGTGATATTAGGTTATTTACTTGGGATCTCTCTTGATTCTTGATATAAGCCTGCAATGATATAAACCTCCCTCTTATTACTGCTTTTGCTGCATCCCAGAAACTTTGATATGTCCATGTTGTCATTTTCATTTGTCTATATATATCTTTTGATCTCTTCTTTTACTTCTTCTTTGACCCAGTCATTTTTTAGAAGTATGTTGTTTAATTTCCACATTTTTTTGTGGATTTCTTTACTTCTTTTTTATAGTTGAATTCTAATTTCAAAGCCTCATGATCAGAAAATATGCTTGGTATAATTTCAGTCTTCTTGCATTTGTTGATGTTAGTTTTGTGGCCCAACATATGGTCTTTCCTTGAGAACATTCCATGCACATTGGAGAAGAATATATAATCTGATATTTTTGGATGAAGTGTGCTATAAATATCTATTATGTCCATTTGGTCCTATGTGTCGTTTAAGGCCAATATTTTTTTATTGATTTTCTGTTTTGATGATCTATCTAAAGCCATCAATGGTGTGTTGAAATCTCCAAGTATGATTGTGTTTTTTGTCTGCTTCTATTTTTAGATCAGTTAGTAGATGTCATATATTTTGGTGCTACCTCGTTCGGTACATATGTATTAAGAAGTGCTATGTCTTCTTGATACAATGTCCCCTTTATCACTATGAAATGTCCATCTTTGTCTTTGGTTACCTTTGAAATCAGCATTGTATCAGATATAAGTATGGCTACACCTGCTTTTCTTTGGATATTTGCTTTGAGAATCATTTTCCAACCTTTCACTTTGAATCTACTTTTGTTCTTGCAGCTTAGATGTGTCTCTTGAAGGCAGCATGTAGTTGAGTTTTGTTTTTTTTTATCCAATCTGCTACTCTGTGCCTCTTTATTGATGTGTTCAGTCCATGTACATTTAGGGTAATTATTGACATTTGAGGATTTCCTATAGCCATTTAAGTTTTGTTTTCTGGTAGCTCTGGGTCTTGTTTGGTTCTTCTCTTTTGTGTGTCTGTCAGTTATTTTTGTTTGGTGGTATTCCATACTTCTTTACCCTGTTTCTTCTTTTTTTTTCAGCTGTGTGTTTCAGTAGTGGCTTGTTTGTGTGTGGTTACCATTAGGGTTTTTTGGGGGTTTTTTTGTATTTTTTCTGAAGCTGGAAACGGGGAGGCAATCAGACAGACTCCCGCATGCGCCCGACCGCGATCCACCCGGCACGCCCACCAGGGGGCGATGCTGTGCCCATCGGGGCGTCGCTCTGTCGTGACCAGAGCCACTCCAGCGCCTGGGGCAGAGGCCAAGGAGCCATCCCCAGCGCCCGGGCCATCTTTTGCTCCAATGGAGCCTCGGCTGCAGGAGGGGAAGAGAGAGACAGAGAGGAAGGAGAGGGGGAGGGGTGGAGAAGCAGATGGGCACCTCTCCTGTGTGCCCTGGCCAGGAATCGAACCCGGGACTTCCGCACACCAGGTCAACACTCTACCACTGAGCCAACCGGCCAGGGCCACCATTAGGTTTTTAAGAGAACAGTGTTCATATGTACAAAAGTCCTATGAGTGCTTCTGCACCCCATCCTCCTTTGCTACTGCAGATCTTTATCCTCTCCCCTTTTATGTTATTGTTGACGGATATTATCCTTGTTTTTATCACGACCTTGTTTGAGCTTTTACTTATAGTTTTGTTTTATTTTTTGTATCTGGTCAAATAATCCCTTGAGTATTTCCTGCAATAGGAGTTTTCTGGTGATAAATTCTCTCAGCTTCTGTATGCCTGTAAAAGTTATTTTCTCCTTCATATTTGAAGGATAACTTTGATGGATATAGTGTTCTTGTCTGGTAATTCCTCTCTTTCAGTACTTTGAATGTTTCGGTCCACTCTCTTCTAGCTTATAGAGCTTCTGCTGGGAAGTCTGATAATAACCTAATGGGCTTTCCTTTATATGTTATGTTCTTCTTTTCTCTAGCTGCCTTGGAGATTCTTTGTCATTGATTTTTTACAATTTTATTATGGTGTGCCTCAGAGTAGGTCTATCTGGGTTGCAGTAACTCGTCATTCTGTTTGCTTCTTGGATTCGAGGCTCTAACTCTTTTCATAGGCTTGGGAAATTCTAATCAATTATTTGTTTGAATAGGCTCTCCTTTCCCTTCTCCCTCTCTTCTTCTGATATACCCATATTCTTATATTGCTTTTTCTGGTGCAGTCAGACAATTCTTGTAGAGCTCTCTCAGTTTTTTTAATGCATGAGTCTCTTTCTTCTTTTCTCTGTAGCATCTCTAGTTGCCTGTCTTTGATGTCACTGATTCTTTCCTCTATCTGGCTTGTTCTATTAGCTAAACTTGCTACCTCAGTCTTCAATTCATGAATTGAATTCTTGATCTCTGTTTTTAAAGATTCAATCTTCTTGTTGAGGTATTCATTTTGTTCATTAATTTGTTTTCTGAGCTCAATAAGTTGCCTATTGGTGTCTTCTCACACCTTGTTGAGTATTTTCAGAACTTCAATTTTGAATTCTCTATCATTTAACTCCAAGGTTTCCATTTGATTGAGATTTTTTTCTGGAGATTTTTCATTTTCTTTCTGAACTATATCTATGTCTTGTGTAGTCATGGTATTTGATATTTTCTTTCTTGATGGCATTTGTGAGTGATATTGTTAATAACCCTAAAAAAAAACAGCTAAAAGAAAAAATTAAGATAAAAAGAATGCAATAAAACATATAAAAAATTTTAAAAATTATAACAAGAAATAAAGATTGAAAGCAAACAAAAAATAATAACAAAAAAAAGCACCCACAAAAAAATAAGAAAAAAATATAAAAATTAAAGAAAATGAAATTCAAAGGGGATACAGACAAAAAATAAGAAGAGGAAATAAAGAAAAACAGGAAAAAAGGGTAAAAAAAGGAAAAATAAATTTCAGTTTTGAAAGGTTTCTTTCAGTAGCTGGCACTGAATTACAAGTTTTAGGTCTGTGAAATTCCTCCGCTGAGATGTTCCTGTCACAATATCACCAGATGTTCCTACAAAATAACGTAGGTGGGGCTACAGTTGCATTGGTGGGTAGGGTGTGTTGTGAGGGCTTTCTGACTTCAGCATTACAACTTTAGTGTTCCAGCTTTATGGCTCTAGCAATGGTGATTTCAGGCTTCCGATTGTTCCTTCCCACATCTCAACAGACCTGGAGACTGGATTTGGAGCACGCTGTTCTTCAGGGGAGAGAATGGCTCTGGAGAGCTAGCTGTGGGATTTGTCTCTGCCACTCTCCCTACTGTGAGGTGAGGGAAGCGGGATCTGGGTGGCTGGGGGTGGGGTTGCACTTTAGCTTTTCTATCTCTGCCAAGTGCATGCTGCAGGCAGACTGCAGAACACTGGCCATGCCATATGGCCACTTTGGTTTATCTCCCACTCTGCTCCTCTATCTCAGTGCTCCTCCCAGCAGAAGGAGACCCAGTCACTCCAGTTTCCCTCTCCATAACCCTCAGACAAAATCCAGAGAGCCCAAGCTTCCCTCCTCTTCCAGCAGAGGAAAAAAAAAAAACCCCAGTCACACCGATTTTGTCTCCTCTCTTCTCTAAAGCCCACCGCAAATGCATTTTTTTTTTTGTATTTTTCTGAAGCTGGAAACGGGGAGAGACAGACTCCCACATGCGCCCAACCAGGATCCACCCGGCACGCCCACCAGGGGTGATGCTCTGCCCACCAGGGGGCGATGCTCTGCCCCTCCGGGGCATCGCTCTGCCGTGACCAGAGCCACTCTAGTGCCTGGGGCAGAGGCCAAGGAGCCATCCCCAGCGCCCGGGCCATCTTTGCTCCAATGGAGCCTTGGCTGCGGGAGGGGAAGAGAGAGACAGAGAGGAAGGAGGGGAGGGGGGTGGAGAAGCAAATGGGCGCTTCTCCTATGTGCCCTGGCCGGGAATCGAACCCAGGTCCCCCGCACGCCAGGCCGACACTCTACTGCTGAGCCAACCGGCCAGGGCCCGCAAATGCATTTTATCTTCTGCCTCCCTTTTCATTCCATCCCACTTTTAGATCATTCAGTGCATGGATCTTTCAGGTGCTCCTGTGAGCCCAGCTGGAGTTCCTTCACTGCATTATGGTTGTTCAATTTGTTGAAATTTCAAGGGAGAGATCAGAAGTATCTCTCATGCCAACATTACTCTGATGTCATCTGACATTGACTTTTCTAAAATTGAGAAACTTTATTTTTCAGAGCAGTTTTAGGTTCATGGCAAAATTTAGCAGATTATACCAGATTCCCATAAACTCCCTGTCCCCACTCATGCACAACCTCCCCTATGGCATCATAGTGGTACATTTGTTAGGATAAATAAACTTATACTGACACATTATTTTGCTTCTCCCTGAAAAATTTTTATTACTATTTCTTACGAGGCAAGTCAACTGGCAGTAAATTTCTTCAATTTTTGTTCGTCTGAAAATGTCTTTATTTCTCCTTCACTTTTAAAGGATAATTTCACAGGGTACAAAATTCTAGGTTGGAGGTTTTCTCTCAACACTTTAAATATTTAACTTCACTCTATTCTTGCTTGGATAGTTTCTGAGGAGAGGTCTGTAATTTTTTATCTTTCCTCTTCTATAGGTAAGACATTTTCCCCCCTTCTGGCCTCTTTCAAGATTTTTAAAAATTTCTGTTTGATTTTTCAATGTTCAAATATGATATGGCCAGTTATAGTTTTTTTTGGGGGGCATTTATCCTGCTTGGTGTTCTCTGAGCTTCCTGGACCTGTGGTTTGGCATCTGACATTAATTTTGGGAAACAGTCATATTGCTTCAAATATTGCTTCTGTTGCTTTCTTAGTTTCTTCTCTTTCTGATATTTCAATTATGCATATGTCATATCTTTGTAGTTTTCCCACAGTTCTTAAATATTATAGTTTTTAACATTTTTTTATCTTTGTTTTTCAGTTTTGGAAGTTTCTATAGTCATAATTTCAAAATCAAATATCTCTTCCTCAGCTGTGTTTAGTCTACGAATGAGCCCATCAAAGGTATTCTTCATTCCTGCTATAGTGTTTTTCATCTCTAGAATTATCCTTTTGATTCTTCCTGTTTTTGATCTCTAGAACTTATTTTTTTATTCTTTCATATAATTTCCATTTCTCTCCTTATACTATTTTATCTTGCATGTTGTTTACTTTTTCCTATAGTGTCCTTATCATATTTATCATAATTATTTTAAATTTCTTTTCTTTTTTCTTTTTTTTTTGTATTTTTCTGAAGCTGGAAACGGGGAGACAGTCAGACAGACTCCCGCATGCGCCCGACCGGGATCCACCTGGCATGCCCACCAGGGGCGACGCTCTGCCCACCAGGGGGCAATGCTCTGTCCCTCCGGGGGGTTGCTCTGTCATGACCAGAGCCACTCTAGCGCCTGGGGCAGAGGCCAAGGAGCCATCCCCAGCGCCCGGGCCATCTTTGCTCCAATGGAGCTTTGGCTGTGGGAGGGGAAAAGAGAGACAGAGAGGAAGGAGGGGGGGGGGTGGAGAAGCAAATGGGCGCTTCTCCTATGTGCCCTGGCTGGGAATCAAACCCGGGTCCCCTGCATGCCAGGCCGACGCTCTACCGCTGAGCCAACCGGCCAGGGCCAATTTTAAATTTCTGGTCTGATAATTCTATCACTAGTTATAACTCTGGATCTGATGCTATTCAGTTCTTCAAACTGTGTTGTTGTTGTTTTTTTACCTTTTAGCATGCCCTTTAATTTTTTGCTAAAATGTGGACATGATATATTTGGTAATAGGACTTTGGTCAACAGGCCTTTAGTAGAATAAGGTGTGGGGGATGGAAAGTAGTCTATAGTTTTGTGAGTAAGTCTGTTTTTTGTCTAGCCTGTGCCCCTCAACTATGAATTTCACCAGTGCTTCTTAGTTTTTCCTCCCTTAGGAGGAACAGCATGGCTAGCAGGTACTGTATTATGTATTTCCTTTTCCCCAATGTGGAAGTCTAGAGGGAGCTAGAGTTGAGTATTTTCCTTCCTACACTTGGAAGAATATAATTGGTTGGAGTTGGTTATTTTCCTTCCCCCAACTGGGTTAGGCTCTGATGATACGCTAGCAACTTAGGCTCTGATAAAATACTTTCTCCTGAGGGCAGGTCAGAAAAACAGAATACTATGGTGTATTTCAAAATGGTTCCTTATCCATCCCCACTAGTAGAAGTATGAAATGATTTTTCTCTGATATTCATCATCAAGATTGTCGGGAGCCGATCCACTAATGCTGGCTAACTAGGTCACAGCAGAAGAAGATCCACAACTGCTGGTTGACAAAGTCACAGCAAAAGAAGATAGAGTCACCGCAGTAAAGACCAACAGCTGCGGGTTGACAAAGTCACCGCAAGGAAAGGCACAACGATACTTCCCCCTTTAATCTTTTGAATTAATCTGGCCTTATATTCCCCCCTTTTCTGGGTGTGTGCTATTATTTGTGGCACAGGGATAATAGTACCGTGCTTTCCCTGTAGATTTGTAGTAATTTCTTTGGAAATGAGACAGAAGGTGTAAGTTCCACAGAAAAGCCTGTAAGCCCCTTGAACTGGGCTCATAAACATAAGAGGCTGGCTATGATATCCCTCATAAGGGTTAAGTTTGTAGGAGAATTTCTTCTTATTAATCATGTTAAAAAGAATATAGTTAGAACTTAGCTAGTGTGTGAATATAGTAAATAAATAAAGTTTGACTAGACAATAGAATCTTAGGTAAGGTGTTATGGAATGGCCCGTTGCATGACCTGGGATAGGAATGCAGTCAGCAAGAAAAGAATGTTTTGCTAAGAGAATTGTTTTATGACTGAAGGCAGTTGCTGGGCTTTCTCAGTGAGACATTCTCATGAGATTTATATACTTTCCCAAGGTTTTTCGTTCAGATAATAAAGAGGAATATGGAAGAATCCATAGAAGCAATAGCAATTAATGCCTTCTGATATTATGTTGCTACTAAGCTATCTTGCAAGTGCACTCTATATATCTTTAAGTAAAAGTTACTCTTAATGTTATGTCAATTTCTTAATGGGCAAGCCTTTTGTTATCTTGTGAGGAAAGTTAGGACACTGCATAAACTCAAGGCCATTTGCCTGAGCAAGCGGTGGTCATTTGCTAGTCTTTAATGATTTTGTCTGTTAATCTCTCTCTGCCCCTTGACTCACAACAACAATAAAGTTGAGTTATTAGTTAGTACTAATCCTTTAAAAGCTTTTACCGATGTTGTCGCTATTCAAGTTATTTTTTAATTGTACTTTGAATGATTTGCCACCTGATTTGTAGTTTATAGATATAAATTAACTGTTATCTGGAAACATGTAAACATAGTGAAACAGAAGCAATGATTAATACCATGTAATTGTAACTTGGTGTGTGTGTATAAAATAGGAGCTGTACTAGCATTTGGTAGAGATGCCTGGCAGTAAATGCTAACTAGAGAATAAAGAGAAAGAAAAGAATTCGGCTCTCTCACTCCATTTTCGCCAACGCCGTCTCCTCCTGTGGGACCCCTGGATCCCCCCCGGGGCTGGACCCCGGCAAAGATCTTGTAGAATTCCTAGAGGTACAACTCAGGAAAGTTGTACCTGATGACTGGGCCCCCCTTAAGTTTTTAACTTTCAGAGTTGTCCACATTGAATTTCCAGTAATTTACGAATCACACTTTTGTTTTTCCCACCCCAGCACTGGCTCTCAGGGAGGTTTCTGTTCATGTGTTTTTGCTTCAGTAAGTTGTGATTCTCTGTAATCACTTGTCTGTCTTTCTAAGTTTTGGTACAGCAGCATTCCCTGTGACCTTACTTCATTGATGGATCAAAATAAGAGTTGTTGGCTTTTCAGTTTGTTCAGGTTTTTATTTGTTGTTAGGAAAAGCATGGTGACTTTTAAGTTCCTTACATACTGGTCTGGAAATTGGAAGTCTGACAGCTGCTCAAAATCTTTTATAATACTGGACCTGCAAGTAGCATTCAACATTGTGAACTACTCTTATTTTGAGGAATAAACACACTCTTGTCTTGGCTTCTACAATACATATTTGTTTATTTTCCTCTTCTCTCTGTTCACTCTTCCTTTTCTACATGAATGTATAGTTTTTTTTAAATGTTTATTTTATTGATTTTAGAGAGAGAGGAAGGGGGGAGAGAAAAAGAGAGAGACACAGGTACTTCTACCTATTCCAGTATATGCCCTGACCAGGGATTGAACCAGCAACCTCTGTGCTTCAGGACGATGCTCTTACCAACTGAGCCATTTGGCCAGGGCCTGAATGTAGAGCTCTCTAAGGATTGATCCTAGACCACCTTCTCTTCTGCACTCTATAAATATTCTTTCTCAGGTGGTTTTATCCATTTCCATGCATTTAAAAATATTCCTTTATTTATTTATTTATTTATTTATTTTTATTTTTCTTAAGTGAGAAGCAGGGAGGCAGAGAGACAGACTCTCACATGTGCCCCGATTTGGATCTACCTGGCAAGTCCTCTACCGCAGTGGTCCCCAACTCCCGGGCCACGGACCGGTACCAGTCTGTGGGCCATTTGGTACTGGTCCGCAGAGAAAGAATAAATAACTTACATTATTTCCGTTTTATTTATATTTAAGTCTGAATGATGTTTTATTTTTTAAAAATGACCAGATTCCCTCAGTTACATCCATCTAAGACTCACTCTTGACGCTTGTCTCGGTCACATGATACATTTATCTGTCCCACCCTAAAAGGCTGGTCTGTGAAAATAGTTTCTGACATTAAACTGGTCCGTGGCCCAAAAAAGGTTGGGGACTACTGCCCTACTGGGTGATACTCTGCCTATCTTGGGCTGTTGCTCCATTGCTCAGCAATTGAGCTATTTTAGCACCTGAGGTAAGGCCATCGAGCCATCCTCAATGCCCAGGGCCAACTTGCTCCAACCGAGCCATGGGTGCAGGAGGGGACTAGAGGAAGAAGAAAGAGAGAAAGAAGGGAGATGAGGAGGGGTGGAGAAGCAGATGGTCGCTTCTCCTTTGTGCCCTGACCGAGAATTGAACCTGGGACATCCATATGTCAGGCCAGTGCTCTACCACTAAGCCAACAAGCCAGGGTCTAAAAATATTTCTAATATTACACATTCCTCTTCTGTTTTCCTGACCTACAGATTTATAGCCAATGGCTCTTCCAACATTTTCATCTTTATGTGCACTCAGACCTCCTACCTTTCCTATCACATTAAATAACATCTCTAGTCACCAAAATGGCTTAAGACAGAAACCTAGAAGTCTTTTTGAACAGTTCTCACTCTTTCATCCTCTATAGTCAATCCATGAACTCTATAGTCAAAATTATATTAAATTCATGCATATTTCTCCATCCTTCCTACATCATAGTCAAAGGCAACCCAATCTGACATCAAAAATCTTTGTGATTTCAGGTCCTGGCCAGTTAACTCAGTCATTATCTGGAAATGACAAGGTTGCAGGTTCCATCCCCGGTCAGGGCTCACATGGGAAGCACCCAATGAATGCAAGACTGAGTGGAGCAACAAATGCATGCTTCCCATACCCATGCCCCCATCTCTCTAAAACAATCAATCAATAAAAAAGAAAAGTAAGCCCTGGCCAAATAGCTTAGTTGTTTAGAGTGTCATCTGGAAGCTCAGAGTTTCTAGGTTTGATCTCCAGTCAGGGCACATACAGGAAACTCAATGTTCCTGTCTCTCTGTTTTTCTCTCTCACTGCCTTTCTCTAAAAAAAAATAAATTTTTTTTGTGACTTCATATTAATGATTCTTCCTGCTGACATTCTTGCCCTCTGTCAATTTGCTCCACAAAGTATACAATGGCATTATTGTGTGTAGTGGAAAGAATACAGGTTTTAGATCCAGAAAGACCTGCCACAAGCACCTTAAACATATTGGTTAACATTGAAACCTCATTTCTCTCAGTTATAAAAAAGTAAAACAAAACAACAACAAAAAAACCTTACCTGATAGGAATGCCATAAAGAAAGATATGTATAATTAATGACAAGTGCTTAGAATAATGCTTAGCATCAAGTAGCTACCTAGATAGTAGCTCCTGCTACATAAAGTCCAAAGACCTCTAGATTCCAGGCTAACATTTCACATTTATTCTCAGCATAAAATGCCACTCTGGCTACACAGTAAATGTCTATTTTGGCCTTAATGATTAACAGACATCCAATTATCCAAAATGAAGTTAGAAAAATTATTAATTTTAATTCTTTTCCATTAAACTTATATATACACATATATATATAAGTTTAATGGAAGAGAATTATTACACTCATGTAACAATAATGTAATAAAATTGCTAAACTCCAAATATATTTAAATTATTGACTTAAATCACTGAAAAATAATTTCTATAAAAATGTTGGTTAAAAAGTATATCCTATATTAATGAAATTTACAATTCATGTAGTTATTTTGGTTTAATACTTGCTTTTTTCTTTGTTTCTTCAGGGGTTAAAGGGTAAGTTTTCTCAGCAAGTACCTCACAATCTGTGTTATCTATAAATAAAAACAAACTTTAGTATTTTAATTACTTAACTTCTCATTACCTATAAGTACAGAAAACTCAAATTTGAAAAAAACACCTAATTTAATAACTATGTCTTTTTAATACCTTTATTTTTATTTATTTATTTTTTTTCTGAAGCTGGAAACGGGGAGAGACAGTCAGACAGACTCCCGCAAGCGCCCGACCGGGATCCACCCGGCACGCCCACCAGGGGCGATGCTGTGCCCCTCCGGGGCGTTGCTCTGCCGTGACCAGAGCCACTCTAGCGCCTGGGGCAGAGGCCAAGGAGCCATCCTCAGCGCCCAGGCCATCTTTTTGCTCCAATGGAGCCTTGGCTGCGGGAGGGGAAGAGAGAGACAGAGAGGAAGGAGGGGGGGGGTGGAGAAGCAAATGGGCGCTTCTCCTATGTGCCCTGGCCGGGAATCGAACCCGGGTCCCCTGCACGCCAGGCCGACGCTCTACCGCTGAGCCAACCGGCCAGGGCGTAATAGCTTTAGAAGAAACAATTGAATGTTTAT
This sequence comes from Saccopteryx leptura, assembly GCF_036850995.1. NCBI lineage: Eukaryota > Metazoa > Chordata > Mammalia > Chiroptera > Emballonuridae > Saccopteryx > Saccopteryx leptura. The sequence continues at coordinate 133,547,314 of NC_089508.1, read as the reverse complement.
TATTATTATTGTATTGAATAAGCTGACAAATAGGATAAAATAGTCTTTAAAATATCTAATCTCAAGATCTCCTGGTTTCATAGGAGTAAATGCTCTTTGTAAAAGATTTACACTTCAATTAGTAGAGAAAGTGTATATGATTAAAAATTTTCATTAATTATCCTTCGATTTCCATTCTCTTGTATTTTCAGGCTCTCTCTTTCTACTGCAACTTTTCTATCAGCATTTAAAACATACTCAGGTCTCTTTCATCTTACCAAAAATATTATCTGTCCCACCACACCTTCCTGCTACATCCCTTCTCTCCTCTTATTCATTAACAGGTTTCTTTAAAGAGCTGTCCACATATACTAATATAACTTCCTTTCCAACTCTTTACTCTAAACCCATACAATCTAGTTTCAGTTCCCACCAATATGAGCAGAAACATTTCCTGTTGGACCTCAGTATAATAGGCATGAACATCTTCCCCTTCTGGCGTCTTTTATAGCTCTTCTTCAATCTTGACTTCTCCCTTTTCCTCACTCTCCAAATTCAGTTCGAAGTAACAAGCATTTATTGAGTGTCTGCTATGTATCAATATTACCATTATATGTACTTACTATTGCAAATTTGGCTTTTCTTTATTCTTAACACTAGTACCTTGAGAGAAGGCACCAAAAGATTTTCCTTTAGGTTATTTCAATAGCTTTTCCATTCACCCTATCAGTCCTGTTCACATTATATACCTAAATTAAAAATCTAACTACATTTGCTTAAAACTTTCCAAAGGCTTTCCATGGTTCTCAAGTTAAAACTCAAACTCCTTAACATTGCATGCAAAATCCTGGTTTTTATGATCCCTGTATTGCTTACACATTACAGCTTCATGGTGGAAGCAAATGGGCTGCTAGGTAAAATGCAGAATGCCCACTTTAAATTCAGATTATCAATGAATAATTTTTTAGTAGAAGTATTTCCCATGCAGTAGAACAAACGTGTAATATCTATGATGTAATTATATTAAAATTATTTGCTGCTTATCCAAATTCAAATTTAACTGGACATTCTTTATCTCTATTTGCTAAAACTGGCAGCCCTTGAGAGAAATTTGGAAGCTTTTTATCAGAGAGCAGACTAAATAAAGATTAAAATTTGAGAACTAGCCTTGAAGAACTTCCACATTTGATGACTAATAGCAGTAGATAATACTGCAAAAGAGACTGAGTAAAAGTTGCCTGAGAAGTAATTACTTGTTTATTTATTTGTCATTATTATTAAGACTATTGGCTCCTTGAGGACAGGAATAGAGGCATTTCTTAATTTTCTAACACTTAGTAAAGATCTTGACACAGAATTGGAAAAGTGATGAATTTTCTGAATTAAGAAATGTATAAAAAATATCTCTAGAGCAAGATGTGACTTATTTAATTTTGAATTTTAATTCAATCAACCACATAAAGTAAGAATACAGAGCATACATAATTCCAGAGTTACTATTTTGCCACATTACCAGGCTTTATAAATAATAGTTACCACAGCCAAAGCACAATTACTTATTGAGCAAGACCTAGGTAAAATCATGATTTTGGTACCCTTACAGCTTTTCCTTTCATTATTACCTCTCTTTCCTATTCACAAATTCCCTTACTCTTTGGTCCGTAAAACAAATCTTCCTAATGCTCACCCTCCAGAGTAGTAGTTGCTACTCCTTCTAAGGAAGTGTGATTTTACAAGTTTAGTTTTTATTGCTAGATTATTTCCTTAGAAAAAAACTATCTTAATCATTTTTATACCCATAGTTCCTACCATAATACTTGGCATTTAGTAAAAGCACAGTAAGACAACTTCTTAGAGATAAATTGTGCAAAAAAACTTTTTTTAAGTTCATATAAGCCCATTAGGAGCAAAACAGCAATTCCTTAAGTTTATCCCCAAATAGATGCTATAAAACTTATTGTAGGAAACAAAGAAAGAAATATGAGCTACAGCAAAGAGGTTAAAAAATTGTAAATGTCTTGCTAAGTTTATTCTATTATAAAATAATAGAGTGCCTATAATTCAAGGCGCTTTGTCAATCCTTTTATTTTTCAAGCATCAAACATAACTCCAATATATCTCTTTACTGATCATCTTCCTCTCCTATGACTGAAACTTATGAGGGTAGGGAGTATATATCACTCCTCACTGGCATACACAGCAATGCCTAAAACAGTGCATAATCATAAAGGATTATTAATGAATTAATTATGAGTGCTATGTTGATAGTTAAAACTTCCTTTATAACTCATCTATCTACATTTTTTAGATACAACCAAGCTGAAAAGCACTCAGTGTCCTGGGCTACCAATTTTCTTCATATATACTGCTTTGTGATAAAAATAACAAAATACAGAATTATGAAAATTAGTTTTACTACGTATTACCTGACTCAGAATTTGAAGTATTCTTTTTTTTTGGAGAAATATTTTCGTCTGCTAATGTCATCACTCTACAATAAAAACAAATTAATGGTAATCTCTTAATCTTTCAGTAACTTTTGAGAATCCTCAAATAATACATAAAATGACATTTATATGCAATCATTTAGCCTGTAGAAAGAGTACAATGGGTTAAAAAATGTTACTATATCTGTATGAACAAATCATTTAATGTTAGGCAGTATATTTATGCATGTGTCAGTGTGATACAGTATTTGCAGAGGACAAGACATAGTGTTTGGAATCAGGCAGACCTGGGTATAAAGCCCCGTTCTGCTATTCACACTTGAATGGCCTTGGGAAAGTTACTTAATGTGTCTTGAATCTTGGTTACCTCATTTATGCAAAAGGAACAGCAATATTGTTTCCCAGGATTGTTATGCTGGTAAGGATCTCAAGTAACATGAGACATACTTTAAAAAAATTAATACCTTTTTCTCTTCTACACTTTCACAAATGAGACTGCTTTCAATTCTATCCAAATGTGTAGGAGAGGATTAGCTATTACAACAGGATCAAAGCTCAACATCTGACTACCAGATTGGAACTTCTGAGTCCCTAGCAAAACCATAGAGTTGAAAACCAAATGTAAAAAGGTATTTTTCTAAATTTCTTTTAAATGTTTATTGAAGAGTTGAACTCTTTAATCAAAACACAATTTTTCAATACCACCATAAAAATTCAATAAAAATTTTTAATTTAAATAAAACAATTATCTCTTTCATATTTCCTCTTGAAATTCATCCTGTCAAAATAGTACTTTGTTACCCTTGAGTTAAATTTCAGGTGTATTCCATTGCTTTTGTGGCATTCTCTCGCAATAAATGTGTTTTATGTAATAAAAAGCCCAGCATAATATCACATTAAACTCTTACCATTGATTTTAAATTTCTTCCCTTTCCCAACTTATACCTAATTTAGACTCATAACCTGCAATGAGAAAAGCAACCATGGTGGGGTTTTTTTCTCTATTTCTTCTTTTTTCCTCTCCCATTTGGTAACTACTCTTTAAGGTCCTTTGTCACTGGAGTAGGAAGAAGTTGTAGAAAGAGACGGAAAGGTCTTTCTTGATTTTGACTGATGCTATTATAATATGCCAAATTCTGACTCTTTCAGGCATGAAATATTTTGAAGGGTGCAGTGATATGATTCTTCTATTCCTCGCACTCTCTCACTTGCTGCTATTTATGATCTTCTTAGATTTTCCATTTGATGATAGAACTCCAAGCTCCTTTCAATTCAGTCTACTTTTCATTTTGCAGAAGTCATGCTGGGCATGATCCCTTTCAAAATGATCCATAACTGGCTCCTTTCTGTGCATTGTGCACAAATCTTCGTTGAGTTAAAATCTGAAAGTATAACTAGTTTCCTCTTTATTCTGCCATTATAAAGCATCTAAGCAGACCATCTTGCCTTTAGACGAGTCTGAAACCAAATTTCAGAGGACACATGTCAAACTTTGCAAATGGTTCTCTTGGAGTTTTCTCTTGTGTTGAGGTGAGGGAGAAGTCTCCACCTCTCCTTGCATATGACACCAATAACTCTTATTAAAGAAACAAACATTCTTGGTCATTTCATCTTTTCAGTGCATTCTTAACCTTTTCTTAAATAGCTTGGGGATTTGTAACAGGCTAATGCCAGGAAATTGGGCTTTGACCTCACCTTTTATAAATTCTGCAACGATGGTTCTACACAGAACAGGGGATGGGAGATGTCATCATTTTAATTTTGTTGTCATCTATTGAGGTCACTGCCCAAACTCTAAGACTACATGAAAGCCACATATAACATCCTGCTACATTCTTCAATTTCCTATTATTACATGTAGATTAAGGATCAGTGGACAAAGCCACAGAGTTTTACTATTAGCCATACAATATAGAAAGAACTCAGAATGTGACCAAAGATAGCTTTCCCCTCCATGCCTTCCAGCCTAAAGGATTACTGGAAAGAGAAAGAGGACAGAAGCTTAGGAAACAAGCAATTAGGCAATGGGAACTGATTTTTCTCCCTCAAGCCCAAAATCTGGAGGTGAGTGGGAATAGGTAGGAAGATAACATTATAAAAGGTAAAGAAAAAGCTAAAAGTAGAGAAGGAATGTGCCAAACTTGAGGAATAAACATCCATACAGGTTGTAAACTCAACATAAAAATAAGAGGTTGTGATATTCAGGCAGAGAGGGAGCTTCTGTTAGGTTCCACGCACTAAGGGCAATGTAGAGGTGTTCAAATTTAGAACCCAAACACCTAGAATAGAGTTGTTATGTTGAGGTGACTCTACTGAAAAGGTTACAGAAAGGCAACCAGATCAAAGTCTAATAGAGGACTTCAATGAGACTCAGGGAGTCTAGGGTAGCAAGAAAAGCAAAGATGAAGGAAAAAAAATTAGAAATGGAATATCTCAGGCCCTAAATAAGGTCATAAGTTCACCAATGACTTTATTGTTGGAGTCTAGCCCCGGTATAGTAAAAGACTTGAAACCTGCAGCACAAATTAGTAAAAATTCAGAGACAACTTGTGGATATAAGATACTTCAAACCCCAACTTCACTTCTCTGTCATCTATTGATATATCCTGCCCCTATGCCTACTTAGGGTGACTATTTGTCCAAACTGGGACCTTTCTGAGAATAAAAGGAAGCTCTATTAAAAATTATGTCAGTGATGTTGAACATTTTTCATCTGTCTATTGGCCATCTGTATGTCCTCTTTGGAGAAGTGTCTATTCATTTCTTTTGCCCATTTTTTGATTGGATTGTTTGTCTTCCTGGTGTTAAGTTTTACAAGTTCTTTATAAATTTTGGTTATTAACCCCTTATCAGATGTATTGTTGAATACGTTCTCCCATTGTGTGATTTGTCTTTTTATTCTGTTCAGTATTGTCTTTAGCTGTACAAAAGCTTTTTAGTTTAATATGGTCCCATTTGTTTATCCTGTCTTTTATTTCACTTCCCCGTGGAAATAAATCAGCAAATATATTGCTGTGAGAGATGTCGGTGAGCTTACTGCCTATGTTTTCTTCTAAGATGCTTATGGTTTCACGGCTTACACTTAAGTCTTTTATCCATTTTGAGTTTATTTTTTTGAATGGTGTAAGTTGGTGGTCTAGTTTTATTTTTTTGCAGGTAGCTGTCCAATTTTCCCAACACCATTTGTTAAAGAGACTGTCTTTACTCCATTGTATGCTCTTACCTCCTTTGTCAAATATCAATTGTCCATAAAGGTGTGGTTTTATTTCTGGGCTCTCTGTTCTGTTCCATTGATCTATATGCCTGTTCTTATGCCAGTACCAAGCTGTTTTGAGTACAATGGCCTTGTAGTATACCTTGATATCAGGAAGTGTTATACCTCCCACTTTATTCTTCCTTTTCAAGATTGCTGATGCAATTTGTGTTCTTTTTTGGTTCCATATAAATTTTTGGAATATGTGTTCTATATCTTTGAAGTACGTCATTGGTATTTTAATTGGTATTGCATTAAATTTATAAATTGCTTTGGGTAATATAGACATCTTAATGATGTTTATTCTTCCTAACCACAAACACGGTATATGCTTCCACTTGTTTGTATCTTCCTTGATTTCTTTTATTAATGTTTTATAATTTTCTGAGTACAAGTCTTTAACCTCCTTGGTTATGTTTACTCCTAGGTCCTTTATTTATTTATTTTTTTGCAATAGTGAAGGGGATTGTTTCCTTAATTTCTCTTTCTGACAGTTCATTGTTGGTGTATAAAAATGCCTCTGATTTCTGTGTATTAATTTTATACCCTGCCACTTTACTGAATTCATTTATCAGGTCGAGTAGTTTTATGACTGAGACTTTAGGGTTTTCTATATACAGTATCATATCATCTGCAAATAATGATAGTTTTACTTCTTCTTTTCCAATTTGGATGCCTTTTATTTCTTCTTCTTGTCTGATTGCTGTAGACTTCCAGTACTATGTTGAATAAGAGTGGTGAAAAAGCACAGTGAGATACCACCTCACACCAGTCAGAATGGCGCTCATCAACAAAACAACACAGAATAAGTGCTGGCGATGATGTGGAGAAAAGGGAACCCTCCTGCACTGCTGGTGTGAATGCAGACTTGTGCAGCCACTGTGGAAAACAGTATGGAGATTCCTCAAAAAATTAAAAATGGATCTACCTTTTGACCCAGCCATCCCACTTTTAGGAATATATCCCAAGAACACCATGTCACTGACTGAAAAAAAATGCACCCCCATGTTTATGGCAGCATTTTTTCACAATAGCGAAGATCTGGAAACAACCCAAGTGTCCGTCAGTGGACAAGTGGATTAAAAAGCTGTGGTACATATATACAATGGAATACTATGGGGCCACAAAAAAGAAGGAAATATTACCTTTTGCGACAACATGGATGGAACTGGAAACTATTATGTTGAGTGAAGCCAGGCAGAGAAAGAAAAATGGCATACGACCTCACTCATTTGAGGAATCCAAGGAACAGTGAGAACTGAAGAATGGAATTGAGACAGAGGAAGGATTAAAGGGACCAGAGGAAAAGAGGACAGAGGGAAAGGGGATGAGAGGATGGGATAAACCTGAAGGGAAGGGGGGAGGATGCTGTGGGGAGGGGGGCAAGGGCGATGTTGAGGGGAATAGGGGGAGGGGAGATGCATTCGGGGTGACCCTAGAATCTATGTAAACACAATCAATTAAATAAAAAAAATTCAAAAAAAATAAAAATTATGTCAGAATAAAAGGACATACTGGGGCTGTTTCAGGCAAATCAATAGATATGATCACCTACCTATATGCCATCTTCAGGAATATGGAATGGGGAGAAAATCTAAAATCTCAGCATTCAGACCCTGCCTGGTTGCTCAGTTGGTTACAGTGTTGTCCCAAAACTCCAAGGTTTCAGATTCAATCCCCAGTCAGAGCACATATAGGGAGGTGGCAATTAATGCACAACTAAGTGGAACAACAAACAAATGCTCTTCTCTCTCTTTCCCCCTTCCTTTCTCTGTCTCTCTAAAATCAATCAATAATAAAAAGAAGTTTCAGCATTCACACAAAAGGGACTTTAAACAATAAGTTTATATTTCGATTACAATTTACATTCAATATTATTTTGTATTAGTTTCAGATGTACAGCATAGTGGTTCGACAATCATATATAAAATATTTTGTAAAGTGTTCCTACTGCTGTTTTCAGTACCAAACTGGCACCATATATAGTTATTGGAATATTCTTTACTATATTTCCCATGCTGTACTTTACATCACCGCAAAAGCCACTTCTAAATGGAAGTAACTGAATGGCATTAATCACTAACTTTAACTTATAATTTCCCAGCTAAATAAAGAAGAAGGATGATGAAAGTTTAGTTATTTAAAGATAAAGATATATTCTCTTTGCACATCTACATGATTTTATTTTTAAAGATAGGTCAGCATTTAAGAAATACAGGAAATAGGTTTAGAGATACATATAACCAACCAACTACATTTGCTCCATTTCAATACACAGGCAACAGTCACTGAAATGAGTCTGTACAGATTTTATAGCAATATAACCAAAACTCCTTTTCTCCATTAGGTCCTACACATCAAAGTTGCAGGATTTTAATTTTGTGAATGTGCTACTTAATTAAAGAGAATGACAAAAAATCTAGTAGATAATAGGTGCTCAAATCTGGCATCATTATTATACAAACATCACTCCTTCCCTTTTAAGAAAATATTGTGTTGTAAATTCTGAAGTCCATCATCATTCCTTTCTCATGACTTTAATCATTTATCTTAAGATTTTTTTCACTGAGGTTTACCAAAAAAAGAATAATTCACCTAGGAATAACAGTAATAGATATTTTCAGAAATTTCTAACCATTTTGATACAAGCATATTCATAAGGAGGCTAGCATGCTAATTCTACTTTTTTCTCACTATGCACCCTTTCCCAAAAGGACAACTATGCCTTCAGCCCAGAACTTGTCCCTTGCTCTCCAAGCTGGGATATCCAACTGCTTGCTGGATCTATTCAATTCAAAATACTGTAGGTATTTCAGTACTGCAATGCCTTATTTGCACTGACATCAGGTTATCGTCGGTTTTGATTTTGGTTGATTTTTTTCCGTGAAAAATTTGTCTCAATTTTCATCAGTTGCCTCGAATTTCCTTGGCATACCCATGTGACCTTGCTGCTAATTTTGCAAAAACAAAGGGCGATCCACATGTTCTCCTGCTCAAGTGTGGCATTGTTTCTCATTGTGTGAGCATCACCCCGTGCATCTAGCCAAAAAATTCCATTGCTTTCCAGTGTTTTAGTGCTTTTTTTTATTGATTGTGAGTACTAATACTACAACTACATGTAAGTGATTACTGTGTATACAGTATTCAGTGTAAAGTGTTTATTTTGCATTTTTCAGTTTCAAAATGTATGTAATGCACGTAAGATAAAATCACATGTGCTCAAATCTCATTGTCCCTGTTAAGTGTTTCCCTTGCTAATAAGTTAACCCTTTCCTTTTAGCTCCATCATGGGACCAAAGAAAGTTTCCAGAGCCAGCAGCCCTTCGAAGAAAAAGGCTAGGAACACGATCCGAGTTGAGGAAGGAAATCATTAAAAAAATATGAGAGCGGCCCTGGCCGGTTGGCTCAGCGGTAGAGCGTCAGCCTAGCGTGCGGAGGACCCGGGTTCAATTCGCGGCCAGGGCACACAGGAGAAGCGCCCATTTGCTTCTCCACCCCTCCGCTGCGCCTTCCTCTCTGTCTCTCTCTTCCCCTCCTGCAGCCAAGGCTCCACTGGAGCAAAGATAGCCCGGGCGCTGGGGATGGCTCCTTGGCCTCTGCCCCAGGCGCTAGAGTGGCTCTGGTCGCAACATGGCGACGCCCAGGATGGGCAGAGCATTGCCCCCTGGTGGGCAGAGCGCCCCCCCATGGTGGGCGTGCCGGGTGGATCCCGGTCGGGCGCATGCGGGAGTCTGTCTGACTGTCTCTCCCTGTTTCCAGCTTCAGAAAAATGCAAAAAAAAAAAAAAAAAAAAATACGAGAGCGGCTTCAAGATTGCTGAAATCGGCCATATGTATGGGAAGTAGCCATCCATGATAAGTTCCATTGTGGCGAAAAAGGAAGCAATAAAAGAGGCTAATGTAGTGAAAGGCATGAATGTACTAACAAAACAGAGAATGCAAACAATTGAAGATGTCGAACAGTTATTATTAATTTGGATCAATCAAAAACAGTTAGATGGTGATTCTGTTTTGGAGGCCATCATATGTGGAAAGTCCAGGCTATTGTATGTAGATCTGATTAAGAAAATGCCTGGGACGAGTGCTAGTGTACTTAATGATTTTAAGGCCAGCAGAGGCTGGTTCAAAAAACTGAAGAGGTGCACTGGCATACACAGTGTTACTAGGCACAGCGAAGGTGCAAGTTCGGACAAGACTGGGGCTGAAAATTTTCTGTCTGAATTCAAAGATGACATAGAGGCTGAAGGATTCATTTCCCAACAAGTCTTCAACTGTGATGAAACTGGCCTCTTTTGGAAGAAAATGCCAAAGAGGATGTTCATTACACAGGAGGAAAAGGCACTGCCAGGACATAAGCCTATGAAAGATAGGCTAACTCTTTTGTTGTGTGGCAATGCTAGTGGTGACTGTAAAGCCCTTACTGGTGGACCATTCAGAAATTCCTAGAGTGGTTAGCAGAAACAACGTGATTAAAAGTAAACTGTGTGTGATGTGGAGGGCAAACAAGAAAGCATGGGTCATGAGGCCAATTTTCATTGAGTGGATGAATTAAGTGTTTGGCCCGAGTGTGAAAAAGTACCTCCAGGATAATCAGTTGCCCCTTAAGTGCCTCCTGGAAATGGACAATGCTCCTGCACATCCTCCAGGTTTAGAGGACACATTGTTGGAGGTGTTCAGTTTTATCACAGTGAAGTTCTTGCCCCCTAATACCACACCACTCATCCAGCCCATGGACCAGAATGTCATTTCAAATTTCAAGAAACTGTACACAAAAGCAATGTTTCAAAGGTGCTTTGAGGCGACATCAGATACAGAATTGTCCTTAAGAGAGTTCTGGAAAAAACATTTCAACATTTTCAATTGCATCAGCCTCACAGATAAGACTTGGCAGGAAGTGACATCCAGGACAATGAACTCTGCCTGGAAGAAATTATGGCCAGAATGTGTGCATGAGAGAGATTTTGAAGGGTTTGAGCCTTCCCCTGATGACCCTACACATCTGGTGCAGTCCACTGTTGATTTGGGGAAGTCTCTGGGTTTGGAGGTGAGTGGTGAGGATGTGGAAGAGTTGGTGGATGACCACAGTGAAGAACTCACCACTGAAGAGATGCAAGACTTTCACCTAGAAGTGCAACAGATGGCAGATGAAGAACTTGCTTCAGATGAGGAGGAGGGGAGAATGTGCCTTCTTCAGAGATTAAGGACATCTTCTCCATGTGGAGTAAGGTACAGGAGTTTGTGGAGAAAAATCACCCAAAGTTGTTGCAGGTTGTGCCTGCAACTTGTTTAATGATAATGTTTTGCCCCATTTTAGGCAAATCTTAAAGAGGCAGCAGAAACAGACCTCTCTGGACAGCTTTCTTGTGCAATATGGGTCTATTGACTCTGAAGCTAGTCCCAGTGCCAAAAGACCAAGAAGGGAAGTGACCCCAGATAGTGCCATACCTAAGGTCCTTATGGAGGGGGATTCCCCTTCCAAACAATAATATCTGTAACATTTCAAATTCCCACCAACATGTATGAAGATCTCAACTTCTTCACATCCAAGACAAATTTGTTATTATCTTTTTGGTTATAGCCATCCTAGTAGGTATGAGGTGGCAAATCATAAAAGTTGTTCATTTCCCTAATGGATCAAGATAATGAACATCTTTTCATGTGCTTATTGTCCAGTTGTTTATCTCTTATAAAGAAATGTTTACTCAGATCCTTTGCCTATTTTTAAATTGGGTTATTTTTTCTTATATTGCTGAATTGTAAGAGTTATTATATATTCTGAATACAAATCCCTTATCAGATATATGATTTGCAAATATTTTCTTCCATTCTTTGGATTGTCTTTTCACTTTCTATATAGCATCTACTGACTTAGTTTTTAAAATTATATAATTTTTTTCTAAGTTTCTTCAACCTTTTAAGATTAAGGTATTAAAAAATTTCATTATAGGCCCTGGCCAGTTGGCTCAGTGGTACAGCGTCGGCCTGGCGTGCAGAAGTCCCAGGTTCGATTCCCGGCCAGGGCACACAGGAGAAGTGCCCATCTGCTTCTCCACCCCTCCCCCTCTCCTTCCTCTCTGACTCTCTCTTCCCCTCCTGCAGCCGAGGCTCCATTGGAGCAAAGATGGCCCGGGCGCTAGGGATGACTACTTGGCCTCTGCCCCAGGCGCTAGAGTGGCTCTGATCGCAACAGAGTGACGCTCCAGAGGGGCAAAGCATCGCCCCCTGGTGGGCAGAGCGTCGCCCCTGGTGGTCGTGCCGGGTGGATCCCGGTCGGGCGCATGCGGGAGTCTGTCTGACTGTCTCTCCCCGTTTCCAGCTTTAGAAAAATACCAAAAAAAAAAAAAATTTTTTTTTCATTATATTTTATAGAACTACTAAAAACATTTCATAGTTTCCTATTACATTCAAAATAAAATAAAAATCCTAGCCCTTAAGGCCTTTCATGATCCAGACTGTGGTCACCTTGAAATGTCTCTCACATATACTTTACCTTTCATGCCCCAAACCAAACTTTAGATCTTTCCCCAATAATATGTTTCTCCTCAGTCTTCCTCATCTTAACAAATGGCAACACCATCCTTCTAGTTGTTCAAGACAAATCTGTGGAGTCAGCCTTGACTACTTTCATACTCTACCACTTGCCCATCAGTGTTCCACCTGGATGATTCTACTTTCAAATTACATTCAAAATCTGACTTCTCCGGTAGAGCGTCAGCCTGGCGTGCGGGGGACCCGGGTTCAATTCCCGGCCAGGGCACATAGGAGAAGCGCCCATTTGCTTCTCCACCCCCCCCCTCCTTCCTCTCTGTCTCTCTCTTCCCCTCCCGCAGCCAAGGCTCCATTGGAGCAAAGATGGCCCGGGTGCTGGGGATGGCTCCTTGGCCTCTGCCCCAGGCGCTAGAGTGGCTCTGGTCTCGGCAGAGCGACCCCCGCCCCCCCCCGGAGGGGCAGAGCATCGCCCCCTGGTGGGCAGAGCGTCGCCCCTGGTGGGTGTGCCGGGTGGATCCCGGTCAGGCGCATGCGGGAGTCTGTCTGACTGTCTCTCCCCATTTCCAGCTTCAGAAAAATACAAAAAAAAAAAAAAAAAAAAAAAAAAAAAAAAAAAAAAATCTGACTTCTCACTACCTCTCCTTTTACCACTCTGATTCATTTTCCAATATTTCTTGTATAGATTAAGACAAAATTCTCCTAAGTATAATTCCCTAATGCCTAGTCTAGTCTAGTCTAAACACAGTAGCCACAGTGATTTAAAATTTTTTTCTTTAATATATTTATTGATTTTAGAGAGAGAGGAAGGGTGGGAGGAGAGAGACAAGAACATCAATCTGTTCCTGTATGTGCCCTGACCAGGGATCGAAGTGGCAACCTTTGCATATCAAGACAATGTTCTAACCAACCAAGCCATCCAGCCAGGACTGATTTTTTAAAACATAAGTCATATCATGTAATCCTTTTAAATCATTCAAAGGCTTTCCAATTCATTTATATTCACTTACAGTGTCTTATGTTACCTGGCCTCCTGCTTCTTTTCTCTGTTCACCTACTATTTCTCTCCTCCTTCACTCCACTCTAGGAGCCTAGGCCTTCTTGCTTCAGGGCCTTGCTACAAATATTTTCTCTGCCCAGATTGCTCTTTTCTTCAGAGATTCACAGAGTCTGTCTCCTTCTTTAGGCCTCTGCTCAAATGCTACCTTTTCTTTTCTTTCTTTTTCTTTTTTAAGTGAGAGGAGGAGAGATAGAGAGACAGACTCCCACATGTGCCCTAACAGGGATCCACCTGGCAACCCGATCTGGGGCGGATGCTTGGACCAACCCAGCCACTGGCTGTGAGAGGGGAAGAGAGATAGAATGAGGAGGGTGGGGGAAGAGAAGCAGATGGTCACTTCTCATGTATGCCCTAATTGGGAATTGAATCTGGGATGTCTGCACTCTGGGCTGATGCTCTATCTACTACTGAGCCAATTGAACAGGGCATTCAAATGCTACCTTTTCAATGATGACTTCTCTGACTATATTACTTAAAACAGCAAATCTCCATCCCAAGTCTCCTTAGCCCACTATCTTGCTTTATTTTTTGTATGGAATTCATTACTATATAGCACAGTATAAATTTACTAAATGTATGAATACCTAAATTTGGGGCTAACAAACATACTGTCTACACAACTATTAGAACACAAAGTTTTGAAAAACACAAGTTTTAAAAGGTCAGTTCTTACATTTTTCTATGGCATTTCTGACAGTCTTCTGAAGAGGAAGCTAGGGGGGAAAAAAGCCAATATATTAGAAATATAATTCAAACACAGACCAGAGGCTAAAATTACTTTAGGTAAAAATAAATATTTCTTCTAAAATACATGCTGACAGTGCAGTTTATTTTTCAATTTTTATTTTTTTACATTGTTTTTATGTCTGTCACTTAAAATTATTTTCAAAATACCAAAATAAAACAAAGTTATTATAAAACTTTATGAGATTCAGGAATTTATCACCTTCTTTTAGATAGTTCTTTATAATTTTTTAGATAGGTCCCTTTTTTTTTCTTTTTTATTTTTGTATTTTTCTGAAGCTGGAAACAAGGAGGCAATCAGACAGACTCCCGCATGCGCCCGACCGGGATCCACCCGGCACACCCACCAAGAGGCGATGCTCTGCCCAACCGGGGCATTGCTCTGTTGTGACCAGAGCCACTCTAGTGCCTGAGGCAGAGGCCATGGAGCCATCCTCAGCGCCTGGGCCAACTTTGCTCCAATGGAGCCTTGGCTGCGGGAGGGGAAGAGAGAGTCAGAGAGGAAGGAGAGGGGGAGGAGTGGAGAAGCAGATGGGTGTTTCTCCTGTGTGCCCTGGCCGGGAATCGAACCCGGGACTTGCGCATGCCAGGCCGACGCTCTACCACTGAGCCAACCGGCCAGGGCCTGGATAGGTCCCTTTACATCTATTATCTTACTTGATTCTTACAATTCTGTGAGAAAAACATACTATTTTACTATTCTCATTTTACATATAAAAAAACTGTTCAAGTAGTAAAACTAATAATATCTGTATACATGGGACTTAAACTCAGGTCTTGTGGTTCTTTGTCGAGTATCAACTAGATATTCATATTAGTAGATTCATTAGTCAAAAGAATGCCTATCAATCAATATTTTACTACCTACATACACTAGGATTTTACTAAAATATGAAGAGCCATGGGTATAGTCATTTGACTTATAACCCTCAGCAGCTACAGAACTCTGCTTACATAAAATTAGAATATAAAAATTCCAAGTTAAATGAAAATGAAGTGAATGGTGCTTCCCAACCATTGCAAGCCATTTCCCTGAAAGGGAGGTTCCTAAAACATAAAGGATGACAGTGGACACATACTGTCCAGCACCTACTTTCTGCTGTTGCTGGTAACAGTTTTCTGCTTTTTCTTCTAGTAGTCAAGACATGGCCTGTGACTCACTGTGGTAAGAGCATATCACCCTGACCAAAGTGACTGTTCAGGGATAGGCATTTGAACTAATTTAAGCCAACGTGAAAGGCCCAGGTGTCCTAATCAAATTGTTGGAAAAGAAAAGCACTTAGTTCATTGGATATGAGGCTGTAGGTATATAAGCCTGGAGCTAAGAAGGGTTGCTTTATAAAGGGAACTTGGATGAGAGTATAGCTAACACAGATGGATTCTGAGCTAAGATAGAAAGGAATTGGGTCCTATGGATATCATTTGAAACCCTGTATCAAATCTGTTTCTGATTTATTGTGGAATTTTTCAGGTAATACATTCCCTTTTTAACCTAATATAGTTTGAGATAGGGTTTTTGTTTGTTTGTTTTGTTTTGTTTTTGTCATTTGCAGTGGACAAAGAACCTAACTGAAGTACTTGCTGAAAAGGCAGACTATTTCTTTGTACTTTATATCAGCAAAGGTGTTGCCAAACTAAATATAACAGAAAAGACAAGGCCTTTAAACACTGTTAGAAATATTGCATCCAGATAGAAAGAAGGAGGAAGTTAATATGTTCCTGAGAATATGTATTTTTTTTGTATAGCTATGACTATTAGAACTATAGTAATGATTCACATACCTTCACATAGCCCCCACTCCCTGAATAAATGAAATAAAACAGGATAGGGGAACCAAAAATTGAATCCAACAGTAACAAATAAATCTAACTATATTACAAGTGAATAACAACTGTACTTTTGCAGCAATATCTAAAATAGTCAAAATTGAGAAACAGCCCAAGTGCCCATCAGTAGATGGGTAGATAAAAAAGCAGTGGTACATTTTCACAATGCAATACTACTCAGCCATTAAAAAAATAAGAGACTTTTTGAGACAGCATGGATGGACCTGGAGATTATTATGCTCAGTGAAATAAACCAGTCAGAGAAAGACAAATACCATATGATCTCACTTATATGTGGAATCTAATGAACAAAATAAACGGAGGAACAAAATGGAAACAGAGGTATGGACACATGGAACAGACTGACAGATGTCAGAGGGGTGGGGGTTGGGGGGCTGGGTGAAAGAGGGTGAAGGGATTAAGCTTCAAACCATGGTTATATATATACTTACATATATATAAACATAAACACAGCCAATAGTGTGGTGATAGCCAGAGGAAAAGAGGGGTGGGGGCTAGGTGGAAGTAGGCAAAGGGGGAACATGAGAACAGAAAGAGACTTTGCTTGGGTGATGTGTGCACAGTGTGGTGTGCAGATGGTGTTTTGCTGAGCTTGAACCCCAATGTCACCCCTATAAATTCAATTAAAATAACAACTGCACTAAATCAGGGAAGGGAAAGTAGCAAAATCACCATTAGAGGAACACCACAGCAGTAACTGCTACAGTCAGGTTTTTCTAATGTCTGTTGATATCAGTGAATAAAAGTTTGAAGAGAGGATTTTCAGAATTTCAAACTATCCTTTTTCTACGTATTTATTAACTACAAAGAGAAACTAATAACTTTACAGTAGATAAAACTAACAGATACCACCTTAATCAAATGAGGAGGGTTTTTCCTGTGATATGAGAAAAAATGTGAAAACTCACCTAAAATTGAAGAGAGATTTGAAAACTTTGGTGCCTTCTCTATTGCTACTGCTTTACTGGTATCCAGAAGAGTGGAATTCTTGCATTGCATGTATTCTTCTAACTTGGGGCAATCCCAATCTAAGAAAGCAGGGAGAAATGATGTAAAACTTTGAACACAGCACCAAGTCACAGGTTACCTCCCCCCCCCCCCCTTCAAAGTAGGTCCCCAGCCCATACCCAACTATAATTAACCTTTTGGGTGAGAAAGAGAAAAAAAGACAAGCCTTGATGACATCAGGATAGTAAATAATCTTTGGCCTTCTTCTGTGCTCTAACCCACTTTCTTTTACTTTTGCTCCATGAAGATTATTGATCTAAGGTACAAAGAGCATACATGGAAGCTGCCTCTCACATTTTATGTGTAAGTTATACCTACGTTCCATCAACTATCACATCACTAAATAACATACTGCTATTACTTGCTATCAGTTTTAAGCTTTCCATTGGCTTCCCACTATGGAAAATGAGGCTATTTTCCCCAAAATCCATTTGTTCTCATCTTTTCCACCCTTCTCATTGTCCTCATACTATTATATCACACATTTAATTATATCAATATTCAATGTAGGCATTATGATGGTAACTTGCCATAAAAATGCTATTTACTCTTTGTGGTATACCATGACCACCTTTTGTTTTTCTTGGGATCAATAAAAGCCTTTTCTGTTTAGTTTTTTTTGTATTTTTCATGTATTTATTCCAAAACTCTACTAAATTGTATAAATCCACTCTATTCCATTCTCTGGTATCCTAAAGTTTCATAATGTTCTATCATTTCTATGCATTTCATCTGTTGTGTTAGACACACTGTGGCCCTCTTAATCCAGAAATCATATTTTTTATCTTTAGAGAATGTTCTTGAATTACTTCGACATTTTTCTTCTGTTTATTTCATTATATTTTTTCTGGAACTTCTATTATTTGATATTGAATTTCATATTGCTTTTCTAATTTAACTTCTCCAAATTGCAATCCTTTTTCTTCCTTTTTTTTCCAAAAAATTTCCTCAGCTTTATTTACTAATATTTCTAAAACTTCTATAGTTTTCTATTCTGCTGTTGCATTTAATTTTTTGTCTGAATAGTCCCTTTTCTTATAGCACCTTATTTCTATTTTGTATATGTAAGATATATTTTTCTTGTCACAATGAAAACTTTTTCAGTATTTTCCTCCCTTTGTGTTTCTATTGCTGCTAGGGTCCTTTTCTTATTTTTAAATTTTTTAATTTTATTGTGGTAGGAACACCTAACATGAAATCTAATTTCTTAAACTTGTAAGTGTATAATAGAGCATTATGAACTATAGGCTCAATGTTATACAGCAGATCTTCAGAACCTATCCATATTGTATAACTGAAACTTTATACCTGTTGAATATCAACTCCCCATATCCTCCTCTCCATAAGCCCTGCAAACAACATTCTACTCTATACTTCCATGAATGTGACTACTTAAGATATCATATCTATCACGTTGGCTCAGTGGTAGAGCGTCGGCCTGGCGTGTGGGAGTCCCAGGTTCGATTCCCGGCCAAAGCACACAGGAGAAGCGCCCATCTGCTTCTCCACTCCTCCCCCTCTCCTTCCTCTCTGTCTCTCTCTTCCCCTCCCGCAGCCAAGGATCCATTGGAGCAAAGTTGGCCTGGGCACTGAGGATGGTTCTGTGGCCTCCGCCTCAGGCACTAGAATGGCTCTGATTGCGGCAGAGCGATGCCCCAAGATGGGCAGAGCATCGCCCTCTGGTGGGCATGCTGGGTGGGTCCCGGTCGGGCGCATGCAGGAGTCTGTCTGACTGCCTCCCCGTTTCCAACTTCAGGAAAAAAAAAAAGATATCATATACAAGCAGAATAATACAATATTTATCTTTCTGTGACTGGCTTAGCATAATGTCCTCAGAATTCATCCATGTTCCATATAACAGTATTTCCTACTTTTTTAAGGCTAACATTCCATTGAATATATACACCATATTTGCTTTATCCATTCATCCACCCATACACATTTAGTTGTTTCCATACTTGGCTATTGTGAAGAATGCTCCAGTGAACATGGGAATGAAAATATGTCTATGAGATCTTGATTGTAACTATTGTGAATAAATACTCAAAAGTAGGATTACCATATCATATAGTAGGTCTATTTTCAGTTTTTAAAGTAACCTCCATACTGTTTTCCATAATAGTTGCACAATTTTACATTTCCATCAAAAGTATATAAGGGTTCCAATTTCTCCACATCTTTCCCAACACATCTTTTTTTTTTTTTTTTTTTTCTGAAGCTGGAAACAGGGAGAGAGAGTCAGACAGACTCCCGCATGCGCCCGACCGGGATCCACCCGGCACGCCCACCATGGGGCGACGCTCTGCCCACCAGGGGGCGATGCTCTGCCCATCCTGGGCGTCGCCATGTTGCGACCAGAGCCACTCTAGCACCTGGGGCAGAGGCCACAGAGCCATCCCCAGTGCCCGGGCCATCTTTGCTCCAATGGAGCCTTGGCTGCGGGAGGGGAAGAGAGAGACAGAGAGGAAGGCGCGGCGGAGGGGTGGAGAAGCAAATGGGCGCTTCTCCTGTGTGCCCTGGCCGGGAATCGAACCCGGGTCCTCCGCAAGCTAGGCCGACGCTCTACCACTGAGCCAACCGGCCAGGGCCCCAACACATTTTTTAAAAATAATAATCATTCTAACAGGTGTTACCCGATTGTGATTTTGATTTGCATCTCCCTGGTTAATGATGTTGAAAGTGTTTTCATGTACCTGTTTTCATGTACCCATATTTGTGTCTTCTTTGGGGAGGATCTATTCAAGTCCTTTGCCCTCCCTTTTTTTTGTGACAGAGACAGAGGGACAGATAAGGACAGACAGGAAGGGAGAGAGATGAGAAGCATTAATTCTTCATTGTGACACCTTTCTTGTTCATGACTGCTTTCTCATATGTGCCTTAACCCGGAGGGGCTAGAGCAGAGTTAGTGACCCCTTGCTCAAGCCAGTGACCTTGGGCTCAAGCCAGTGACCACGGGGCCATGTCCATTATCCTATACTTAAGCCAGCAACACCACGTTCAAGCTGGTGGGCCCCTGCTCAAGCCAAACGAGCCCGCACTCAAGCCCGCAACCTCAGGTTTTCAAACCTGAGTCCTCTGCATCCCAGTCTGATGCTCTATCCACTCGGCATTCTAGTCAGGCCTTTGCCCATTTTTAAAATCATGTTACGTGTTTTGTTTTCCTGAGTTGTAGGAGTTTCTTAATATGATTTGAATATTAATCCCTTATCATATATGAGGTTTGCAAATATTTTCTCTCACTCCATAGGTTGCTTTTATACTCTGTTCACTGCTTCTTTTGCTGTGCAGAAAGCTTTTTAGATGTATGTACTTACAGTGGTCCATTTTTGCTTTTGTTACCTGTGATTACCGTGTCATATCCAAACTGTCCCATTTTCTTCTAGGAATTTTATAGATTCTGGTCTTAAGTTTAAAGTCTTTAATCCATTTCAAGTTGATTTTTGTTTATGGGGTAAGGTAAAGGTCCAATTTGATTTTTTTTAAGTGGATATCCAGTTTCCCAATAAAATTTGTTCAAGAAACTATTCTTTCCTCATTGTGTATGCTTGGCATACTTGTCAATCAGGTGTCTATATACACATGGATTTATTTCTGGGCTCTCTATTCTGTTCTCCTGGTCTATTTCTATCCTTATGCCAGTACTATAATATTATAATTACTGTAAAATGTAATTTGGAATATATTTTGAAATCACATTATGTTGATTTTCTATCTAGTTGTTCTTTCTGTTATTAATATTCAGGGTTTCATGAAGAGGAGCCGCAAAAGAATGAGGCAGTAACAATACTGCAAGTGGAGGACCCCAATCTCTCCAGGATTGAGGTGCCTTAGAGAGATCAGCTATCAAATTTATTAAGCAGAAACATGTCATCTTATGTAAGAAACTAACAAGCAGAATACAGTGTATAATTTTATTATTTAGTTTTGCAAAACTGATTAGATTTCTCTTGCCTTTTCTGAAACATAACACCACATTATCTGCTGTCTGATTCCTGATCTGCAGAAAGCTCCAGCAGGGCCAAGCATCCACGTCCTTGGGCCTTCCCTGGATGCAACTGCTTTCAGTCATGTATGCTTGGTCTCAACCTTCACTTCCTCAGGATGGGAACTGAAACTCAGTGCTTTGGCTTTCCTCCAACACTATCCATTATTGAAAGTGGGAGTACTGAATTCCCCTATTACTGTATTGCTGCTTGTTTATGCCTTCAGTTGTATCAGTGTTTGCTTTATCTGCTAGATACTCCAATGTTGGGCACATAATTATTTATAATTGTTCCTGGCAAATTGACTCTTTTATCATTGTATAATGTCTTTTTTTGTCTTTTGTGATAGTTCTTGACTCAATGTCTATTTTATCTGATATAAGTAAAGCCATTCCTGCTCTCTTTTGGTTACTATTTGTATGGAATGTCTTCTACCCCTTCACTTGCAGCATGTGTGTCCTTAAATCTAAAGTGAGTCTGTTATTTATTTATTTTTAATAATTTCTTTTTAAGTGAGAGGTGGGGAAATAGTGAGACAGACTACCACATGTGCCCTGACCGGGATCCACCCAGCAACCCCCGTCTGAGGCTAATGCTCAAATTAACTGAGCTATCTTCAGTCCCTGAGGCCAATGCTCAGACCAGCCAAGCTATCCTCAGTGCCTGGGGCTGATGCTAGAACAATTGAGCCACTGACTGCAAGAGGAAAAGAGAGAGAAAATGGGGAAAGGAAGGAGAACAGATGGTGGCTTCTCATGTGGGCACTGACCACAGATCAAACCCAGGACATCTGCACATGGGGCTGACTCTCTATCCACTGAGTCAGTTGGACAAGTCAGTCTTTTAAAATCCTCTCAGCCATGGAATTTTGATTGGGGAGTTTAATCCACTTACATTTAAAGCAATTATTGATAGCAAAGGACTTATTACTAGCATTTTTTTAATCGTTTTCTTTTTCATTTTAAACATTTTTTTTATTTATTCATTTTAGAGAGGGGGGGGAGAGAGAGAGAGAGAGAGAGAGAGAGAGAGGAAGACAGAGAGAGAGAGAGAGAGAGAGAGAGAGAGAATGGGGGGGAGGAGCAGGAAGCATCAACTTCCATATGTGCCTTGACCAGACAAGTGCAGGGTTTCAAACCAGCGACCTCAGCGATCCAGGAAGATGCTTTATCCACTGCGCCACCACAGGTCAGACCTTGTTAATCGTTTTCTGTTTTTGTAGTCCTTTTCCCCCTTTTTTCCTCTCTTGCCATGTCCTTTCTATTTTTATTAATTTTTATATTAATATGCTTTGGTGTCTTCCTATTTTTCTTGTGTGTATCTTCTATAAGTATTATCTTTGTGATTACCATGGGACTTATATATAAAAAAAGTTTTAACAGTCTATTTTAAACTTTAATAAAAACTTTAATCCTATTCAAAAACTCTACCTTTTTATTTCTCCCATCAAATACACTCTTATTTTTTTAACAGTTATTGGTGCTACAATTTACATCCTTTATTGTGTATCCATTAATATATATTTATAGTTATTTTATTCTTTTAAATTTATTTATTTATTGACTTTAGAGGGGAAAGGAGAGGGAGAGACAGAGAGAAACATCTACCTTCTAACTCCACCTATATATGCATTCGTTAGTTGATTCTTATGTGTGCCCTGACCAGGAATCAAACCCACAACTTTGGCATATGGGGATGATGCTCAAACCAAGTGAGATATGGCCAGGGCTTATAGTTATTTTAAATACAGTACTCTTAATTTTTATACTAGAATTGAAAGTGATTTATATACCACTGTTACAGTATTAAGTATTCGGTATTTGTCTACACATTTACTGGGAAGTTTTGTGCTTTTATAGTTTTTTTTTTGGCCCTGGCCAATTGGCTCAGTGGTAGAGCGTCGGCCTGGCGTACAGGAGTCCTGGGTTCAATTTCTGGCCAGGGCACACAGGAGAAGCGCCCATCTGCTTCTCCACCCCTCCCCCTCTCCTTCCTCT
Source organism: Saccopteryx leptura (assembly GCF_036850995.1). Taxonomy (NCBI): domain Eukaryota; kingdom Metazoa; phylum Chordata; class Mammalia; order Chiroptera; family Emballonuridae; genus Saccopteryx; species Saccopteryx leptura. The sequence goes on along the minus strand of NC_089508.1, from coordinate 133,524,510 downwards.
CTGTCTCTCTCTTCCTCTCCTGCAGCCGAGGCTCCATTGGAGCAAAGTTGGCCCAGGCGCTGAGGATGGCTCCATGGCCTCTGCCTCAGGTGCTAGAGTGGCTCTGGTCACAACAGAGCAATGCCCCAGATGGGCAGAGCATCGCCCCCTGGTGGGCATGCTGGGTGGATCCCGGTCGGGCGCATGTGGGAGTCTGTCTGACTGCCTCACTGTTTCCAACTTCAGAAAAATACAAAAAAAAAATAAATATAGTTCTTTTTTTCTTTTTTAGCAAGCAAGAGAGAGGAAAGGAGAAAAAGGAAGACAGAAGATGAGAAGCATCGACTCATAGTTGCAGCAACTTTGTTGTTCATTGATTGCTCTCATGTGTCTTAACTGGGGGGCTCCAGCCAAGCCAGTGACATTGGGCTCAAGCCAGAGACCATGGGCTCATGTCTATGATCCTATGCTCAAGCCAGTGACCTCATGCTCAAGCTGGATGAGCCCACGCTCAATCTGGTGATCTTGGGGTGTCAAACTTGGGTCCTCAGTGTCTCAGGCCAACCAACACTCCATCCACTGCACCATTGCCTGTTCAGGCTTCATATGCTTTTATATTGCTGTTCAGAGCCTTTTGTTTTGACTTATGAGGCATGTTAAGAAATAACAAAATTAACTCCTTTAACTTTTGTTTGTCTGAAAGGGTCCTTATCACTTCATTTTTATAAAGGATAGTTTTGCTGGTTATAGTATTCTTGGTTGAGAGTTTTTCTTTCTGCACTTTGACTATATTATTTCAGTGATACACAATATATACCTTCTGCAAGATTTCTGCTGAGAAATTTATTAATAGTCTTGTGGGGTTCCCATGTACATATCAAATAACTTTTCTATTGCTTTCAAAATTCTCTTTGACTTTTGTCAATTCGATTACGTATCCTGGTGTAAATTTCTTTGTGTTTCTTATTTGAGGTTTTTTGGGCTTCTTAGAACTGAATATACATTTCCTTCCCCAGATTTGGGATGTTTTTAGCCATTGTTTCTGTCTTCTCTCTGTGTCTCTCATTCTCTTTCTCTTCTCCCTCTGGAAAAATATTTTGATCTGTTTGTGCCCCATAAGTCTTGTAGGCTTTCTTTACTTTGAGTTTGCCAATTCTTTCTTCTATTTGATCTAGTCTGCTGTTGAATACCTTTATTGGATTTTTCAGTTCATTTATTATAGTCCTTAGCTCTAAGATTTTTGTGTGGTTCTTTTAAAAGTTTTATATACTTTTTTTGAAATTCTCATTTTTCATGCATTGCTTTCCCAAGCTCATTGAACATCTTTATGATGATTATTTTGAATTCTCTGTCAAATAAGTTATATATCTCCATTTAACCATGATGAGTTTCTGGATTTCTTTCTTTGGACTATGTTTCCTTGTTTCTTCTTTTTCTTTGATTTTTGCATTGATATCTGCACATTAGAAAAAACAGCCACCTCTCATAGTCTTCATGACTAGCCTCAAACAGAAGACTCTCACTAATCAGCCCAACCAGAAATTCTGGGTTCCTCTCAAATCTTCTTCCTAGTCAAAACCACTATCTTTGTTCCTAGTAGCCACCAGGTGTCTAGAATATACTAGTTCACATTAGTGCTCTGAGATAGATGAGATAGAAGCCACTTCCATGGGCAGCCCCCAACTCAATTTCTTTCCCAGAAAAGAGCTGGAATCTAGTGAATACTTGATTGCTAGACCAAACTTTTATCTTTGTTCTCATCAGCCATCAGTTTCTAGAGTATGTCAGGTCCCAGCAGCACTCTGAACAAGGTAAGACAGTATCTAATCCTTTGAGTTGCTCCCAGAAAATTTAGAATGTTTGATGCATAGGTCAGTCCTTTCCTTCCATCCTCAAGGAGAAGCTGGAAACTGGGGATTTCCTGTCAATTGTATGGCACCATGCTGGAGGTAGGGTTTCTGATGAGAGGGTTTCTTAAATTTTCCTTCTGGCTTTGATGTGACTGCTTTCATGCTCTTCTGGGGTTCAGAAGCTCCTAAACTAGTTTCTAGATTTCTCACAAATGAAATTAGTCCATGTATTGCTGTTGAATTGGTGTTGTCCCTGAGGGAAGGAAGGTCCAGGGCTTTTTATGCCAATACCTTTCTGACGTGTTTTCTCATATTTTGTTTTGTTTTCATCTCTATGTTTTATGCTAGAGGCTTTCCTCAGCAGCCCAGTGATCCTTGGTCACTGCTCATATTTAAGAGGGGATCCTAAAAGGCTAAGTGGAATCTCTATGACCTATTTGTGGCTTGCCATGCAGTTGGCTTCACTGTAGGGTGTTCTTGTCAGTTTCATCAAAGGACTACTGAGGTCATTTTCTTTAGATATTTTCTATAGAGTTGCTCAGATTTCTCAAGGAATTGTCTCTATTCTTTTGCCTGGGTGCTAGTATTCTGGAAACTGGGCAGAAAAATGAGCTGTTGGGTTAGAATGGAAATAGACACTGGGTGAGCAGATTCTACAGTTTAGAATATAGTTACATTTAAATTCTCCCTCTTCTTTGTTCAATGCAATATCTGAAGAAGGTGGCTTTTTATATATAATAAATAACCCCAAGGCCCTGGCCAGTGGCTCAGTGGACAAAGCATCAGTCTAGCATATGGATGTCCCAGGTTCAATTACCAGTCAGGACACACAGGAGAAGCAACAATCTTCTCCTCTTCCCAATCTCTCCCTCTTCCCTCCCATAGCCAGTGGCTTGAAATTATATGTGGGCCCAGGCACTGACGATATCTTGGTTGGTCTGGGCGTGCCAGCCTCAGGCACTAAAAATAGTTCAGTACCCAAGCATTGACCCCAGATGGGGGTTGCTGGGTGGATCTCAGTCAGGGTGCATGTAGGAGTCTGCCTCACTATCTCCCCTCCTCACCAAAACAAGATAAAACAAACAAACAAATCCAAAATCTCAGTGGCATAAAATGAAAGCCTTTATTTATTATCCCCATGTTGGCTCAGATAGCTCTGCTTCAGATTATAGATCTGCTTATCAACTACACAGCCCTTTGCACTCTGCAGGTTGCCTGTGCTGTTCTGCTCTGTACCTGTCACTCTGGGGTCTCACAGCAGAAGCAGAACAAATTAAAATAAGATATATTCTTCCCATGATGGGAAAAGTTTAAAGGACAAGGCTGACCATTTAAGCAGATTTCAAAGGTTTGCATATGTTTTATCCACTAATGTCCTATTGCCAAAGCAAGTCACATTGCTAACTCCAAAGCCAAAGTGTGCAAAGGAGGCTTTGGTGAAGAAGACAAGTATGCCTTCTCAAAAAGATCATTATTCAGTGGAGGATTTGTGGACAAAGGAACAATTTCTGTAATGGAACAACTTAAGATTGAAATGTTATTCTCACCTAAAAGATCTGGTTCTCTGAAGAGTTCAGGTGATGGGAAGCTGCTTGAATTCTCTCCAAAATTCTTGAATTCTGTATAAGAGTCTGTGATTGAATAGCTCTGAAGAGAACTAGACATATCATGCTGCGAACTTAGTCCTGTAGAATAAACAAACAAGCAAAAAGAGCAAAATGTTTTAGTAAACAAATTCAAAATCTTAAAAATTCAAATTTGTAGAAATGTACATGCAGTTGTATGTTCAGAATGTAAGATTACTTCCACATACAACTGAAATAACATACTATTGGTAAACAATTTTAATTTCATCTTAGAAAATAATTGTTTTTGATGTAGAGAAAATGCATTATAATCCTTTTCCATTATTTTTCAAAGTTTAATGACTTATTCCTTCCCATCTTTGGTTCAGTTATGGTTCTTGACACTAAAATTCAAGTTTTATATATAAGTAAGCCCCTAACTAGTTGAAGAGAAGAAAGGGTGATTGATTCTAGTTATTCTATTTAAAATACAATGAGCCTAGCCTGACCTGGTGGTGCAATGGATAAAGCATCGACCTGGAATGCTGAGGTCACTGGTTTGAAACACTGGGCTTGCTCAGTCAAGGCAATATAAGAAGCAACTATGAGTTGATACTTCCTGATCCTCCCCTCTAAAACTCAATAAATATAATCTTAAAAAATATTCTCAAAAAAAAAAAAAAAAGAAAGAAAGAAATGAGCCTACATTTCCAGCCAAGATGTTGGCATAAGTAAACATGGTGCTTGACTCCTCCTATACAACCACATCAAAATTACAGGTAAACTACAGAACAATCATCATTCAGAACCATATGAAATCAGACTGAATAGAATTTCTACAAGTAGGGAATTAAAGAAGTCACACTGAGATTAGTAGGAGGGTTGGAGTTGCAGAATGGACTGGTCCCACACCCACCTGTGGTGGATAAAAATTGGGAGGGATATCTTGGCTGCTGGAGCCCCCTGAGGAGGGAGGATTCCCCATCCCAGAGTTCCAGTGCTGGGAAGAGAAGTCCCCAATAACTTTTGACTATAAAAATCAATGGGGATTGAGGCTGAGGGTGACAGAGGCTGCTGGAGTCCCAAGCAGTTCCTCTTAAAGAGCCTGTACATGGACTTACTTGAAATCACTCCCTCTAAGCTCCAGCACGTGGACAGCACCTTGAAATGCACAAGGGACATACCAGAAGAAATGGAATTGTCCAGCATCATGGTGAGACCTGGGAAGGCAGCTTTCTCTCAGACAGAAGAACTGGCAGAGCCCATTGTTCTTTTTCTGAGCCCTCTTACCATAGAGCTGGCAGGCAGAGGCCATATTTGACTCCATCAACCTGGCTCACACTATTTGCCCTACACTAGTGATTCACTGAGGCCTCGCCCCACCCAACTTTTGGGTCTACCCAAGTTGTTTTACAGTGGATTTCTCATACAAATGGCCTGTTTTGGCTCAAGCTTCAGATTTCCCTAAAACTTCTCAAACAAGCAGCATCTGGCTTCAGTGAGCCCTGTACTCCTCGCTAAGTGGCTCCAGGCCCAGCACTAGCAGCAGCTAGCCTTGGTTCACAGCTTGACCTCATGCGGGCACGTCTAAGCCCAACACAAGTAACAGCCATCTGTATATCACTTTGTAGTTCATGCTAGGTGGCCTCAGGCAAAACAGAGGCAGTGGCTAACACTGGCCTTCACTTCCTAGCAGGCCAGTGAACCCAGTAGACAGCGTCAGACCAGGTCAAAGCACCACCACTCACCCAACTCCACAAGCAACATACTTAAGAAGCAGACTTAGCAGGCACCAGAGCTCTACTAGAGTAAGTCTTGCTCTGTGCAGTGGGCTCCTGCACAGCTAATCTTCCACAGTGGTTGGAGGTTGGTGGTCAGTGGTTACAGCGAGTCCTTGCAGCTGATCGGCCTGGGGATAAATCCTTCCCATTGATGTGTCAACAGCAATCAAAGACCAACTACAAGAGGAAGGTGTAACAGCACACACAAAGTGGCACACCTAAGGTGTCCAGCTGGGGTGAATGGGGAGTCTGTGCCACTGGACCCTACAAAACACCTACTACATTAGGCCACTCTACCAAGCCTGGGAGACATAATAGCTCAACCTAATACATAGAAACAAATACGGGGAGGCTGCCAAAAGGAGGAGACAAAGAAGCATGTCCCAAATGGAAGAACAGGACAAAACTCCAGAAAAATACCAACAAAATGGAGAGTAGCAATCTACTAGATACAGAGTTCAAAATACTGCTTATAAGGATGTCCAATGAACTTAGTGAGAAACTCAACAGCATAAAAAAGGACCAGTCAGAAACGAAGGATGCACTATCTGAAATGAAGAATAATTCACAGGGAATCAACAATAGAGTAGATGTAGCCAAGAATCAAATCAGCAATCTGGAATATAAGGAAGCAAAAAAACACCCAATCAGAACAACAACAACAAAAAGAATCCATAAAAATGAAGATAGTGTAAGAAGCCTCTGGGCCAACTTCAACCATACCAACACTGTAACATGGGGGTGTCAGAAGGAGAAGAGAGCTAGAAATTGAAAAAATGACAGAAATATTCTCTAATCAGATAAAGGAAATAGACATAGAAGTCCAGGAAGCACAGAATCCCAAAGAAAATGAACCCAAAGAGGCCAACACCAAGTTGCATCATAATTAAAATGCAAAAGGTTAAAGACAAAGAGAGAATTTAAAAGCATCAAGAAAAAAGCAGTTAGTTACTTACAAGGGAGTTCCTATAAGACTATAAGCTGATTTCTCAACAGAAACTTTACAGGACAGAAGGGATTGGTAAAAATATTCAAAGCGATGAAAAGCAAATATCTACAATCAAGATTACTCTACCCAGAAAAAGTATTATTTTTAATCAAAGTACAGATAAAGAGCTTCCCAGACAAGAAAAAGCTAAAGGAGTTCATCACAACCAAAGCAGTCTTCCACAGGCAAGAGGAGTGAAGGCAAAAATTAATGAATGGGACTACATCAGACTAAGAAGTTTTTGCTCAGCAAGAGAAACTGATAACAAAATAAACAGAAAGCCAACTAAATGGGAAATGATATTTTCAAACAACAGCTCAGATAAGGGCCTAATATCCAAAATATACAAAGAACTCATAAAACTTAACAACAAACAAACAAACAATCCAATAAAAAAATGGGAAGAGGATATGAACAGACACTTCTCCCAGGAAGAAATACAAATGGCCAACAGATATATGAAAAGATGCTCATCTTCTTTAGCTATTAGAGAAATGCAAATCAAAACTGCAATGAGATACCACCTCACACCTGTTCGATTAGCTATTATTAACAAGACAGGTAATAGCAAATGTTAGAGAGGCTGTGGAGAAAAAGGAACCCTCATACACTGTTGGTGGGAATGTAAAGTAGTACAACCATTATGGAAGAAAGTATGGTGGTTCCTCAAAAAACTGAAAATAGAACTACCTTATGACCCAGCAATCCCTCTACTGGGTATATACCCCCAAAACTCAGAAACATTGATACGTAAAGACACATGCAGCCCCATGTTTATTGCAGCATTGTTCACAGTGGCCAGGACATGGAAACAACCAAAAAGCCCATCAATAGATGACTGGATAAAGAAGATGTGGCACATATACACTATGGAATACTACTCAGCCATAAGAAATGATGACATTGGATCATTTACAGCAAAATGGTGGGATCTTGATAACATGATACGAAGCGAAATAAGAAAATCAGAATAAACCAGGAACTGCATTATTCCATACGTAGGTGGGACATAAAAGTGAAACTAAGAGACATTGATAAGAGTGTGGTGATTACGGGGGGGGGGGGAGGGGGAGGGGGAGGGGGAAAGGGAGAGGGAAAGGGGGAGAAGAAGGGGCACAAAGAAAACAAGATAGAAGGTGACAGAGGACAATCTGACTTTGGGTGATGGGTATGCAACATAATTGAATGACAAGATAACCTGGACTTGTTATCTTTGAATATATGTATCCTGATTTATTGATGTCGCCAGTTAAAAATAAATAAATAAAATTATTTAAAAACAAACAAACAAACAAAAAAACAACCAAAGCAGTCTTATATTAAATAATAATAATAAAAAAAAGAGCCTGACCAGGTGGTGGCTCCATGGCTAGAGTGTTGACCTGGGGTGCTGAAGACCCAGGTTTGAAACCCCGAGGTCACTGGCTTGAGCACAAGCTCATCGACTTGAGCATGGGCTCACCGGCTTGAGTGCAGGGTTGCCAGCTTGAGTGTGGGATCACAGACATGACCCCATGGTCACTGGCTTGAGCAAGGGGTCACTAGCTCAGCTATCCCCCCCCCCCCACGCAAGGTATGTATGAGAAAGCAATCAATGAATAACCAAAGTGCCCCAACTACGAGTTGATGCTTCTCTCTCTGTCTGGCAAAAAAAAAAAAAAAAAAGATAAAAAATATGAACAATAAAATGGCAATAGCTACATACCTATCAACAATTGAATCTAAAAAACAAAATAAGTGAACAAGCAGAACAGAAACAGACTCATAGATAGAATGTTTTGAAGTTTTCCAGATAGGATGGGGGGTTAGAGAAATGGGTGAAAAAAGTGAAGGGTTTATGAAGTACAAATTGGTTTTTACAGAATAGTCATGGGGATGTAAAGTACAGCACAGAGAATATAGTAAATAATATTCTAATAACTATGTATGGTGTCAGATGGGTGTGAGATTTATCAGGATAATCATTTAGTTAGTTATCTAATGCCTAATCACTGAGGTGTATACCTGAAAGTAATATAATAATGTATGTGAACTATAATTGAAAATAAAAAGTGATTTTCTTTTATTTTTTTTAAGTGAGAGAAGGGCAGATAGTGAGACAAACTCCTGCATGCACCCCAACCGGGATCTACCTGGCAACCCTGTCTGAGCCAATGCTCTAGTACCGAGCTATTTTTAGCACTTGAGGCTGATGCACTCAGACCAACTGAGCCATCCTCAGCACCCAGGGGCCAGACTGTAACCAATTGAGCCACTTACTGTGAGAGGGAAAAAAGGAGAGAAGGGGGAGAGTGCGGGAGAGAGAAGTAGCTGGTCACTTATGTCCCGACTGGGAATTGAACCTGGGATGTCCATACACCAGACTGACACTCTATCCACTGAGCCACCAGCCAGGGCCAAAAGTGATTTAAAAAAATAAATTAATAAAAATAAATAATTTCTTTTAAAAAGAGAAAAATAAATTTTAAATGATTACATATTTATAAAAAAATAAAAAGCAATGAGCCTAAACATAGACAAATAAATGTAAAAAAAACTGTATACAGGGTATAGAATAGACTCATACATATATGAGCAACTGATTCTGTACTAAGATGCAAAAGAAATTCAGCAGAGAAAGGCTATTCTTTAAAAAAAAAAGTTATGCTGTAACAACTGAATATCCATATACAAAAAGACAAAAGACTTGCACTCATACCTTCAACATATAAAAAAATTAACTTTTAATGGATCACAGACCTAAATATAAGTCCTAAAATTATAAAACTTCCAGAAAAAAAACAGAGGAGAAAATCTTCATGATACTGGGGTAGATTTCTTTGCTGTAACATTAAAATGATGAGTCATAAAACCATAGCAATGATAAACTGGACTTCATCAAATTAAAAAAAATATCTTCCAAAAAGGCTGTTAAGATGAAAAGGCAAGCAACAGATTAAGAGAAAACATTTGCAATTGGAATGGAATCCAGAATATAAAGAACTCTGAAAACTCAATTATAAGAAAAAAATATCTCAATAAGAAAATAAGTAAAATATTTTAACACAGAACCTCAGACTCAGAGTTCTTAAAGTCATCCTTGTGAGAGTGGACTAGAATAATTTTCCAATAAATTATTGTGATAGAATTTAGTATTAAAAGTTAACAACCAGACAGGTTAGAAAAGAGAAAATCTGCCATAATCAGTCAGCATTTATTAAACACTTCTAACATGAGAAAATAAAAGTTAACACTAACAGAAACTGGCAGGTTGGAGCTTAAGGGATGAAAGGGGAACATGGCTCTGAAAATCTATTATTCTCCATTCTGGAGCTGACTTATACCTATCTCTGCTCATCCACTGCCTACCTGAGAGAACAACTTTGTCCTTCCTACTTTGAACTCATCACACCTTTCTCTTTCACTCAAACCCCCTCCTTAAAGCTGACAATTATTTCCTACCTGACCACTTCCTCCTGCTACCACTGCAACACTTAAATTGATTGACCCAATCTACCATCCTTCTTCACCTACTCACATGTCAGAGGTAAGGTTATTCCTCTGAGTATCTTTTGTTTTCTCTACTCCCAGTGTCTTGTCCCTGTCCTTGCTACTTTCTACTCTTCTCTGTCTTCATCTTTTCCACCCACATGTTGTTACATCTCTTTTGCCTACCATCTCTCAAAATTCCATGAATACCACTCACAGGAGAGCTATCCCTTCCATCAAACCCCAGCACTCAACCCAGGTAGGAAAAGTCCTGTACTTACCATCTGGGTTGTTGGGTAGAGAAAACAATAAATAAATGTTCATGACTATATCAGTTGGAGGTTGTTTCTGGTGTCACAAATTAGAAATGTAAATGCATTTAAATTACATTTATACTACGGGAATCCAAAATGGTGGTGGAGTAGGTAGATGTTACACTCACCTCCTTCCAGGACGAAACTGGAATTACAACTAAATTATAGAGTCATCCTGAATAAAATTACATTTAAATAAATTATACTATACAGTTTTAAAAAGTCATATAGTTCTGCAATGCTTATAACAAAAATTATAATCTCTTGTTTCATACCTCCATCATAATTCTCTATAGACAACTACTTTTAACTCTATTAACTGTTTCTTTTGATACCTTTATATTTCTAAATTAAATGTATTCAACAATTATATTATTATGACTGCTCAAATATATTTAGAGCTGAGCCATGAACTATGAGCTGTATTCATCATGTTTTTGCTATAAAATTTTTTCTTGGATTAGCTAATTTTTAAATTACTTTACCTACCAGTTCCTCTTTATTTTCTTTCCTTTCCTTTCTTTCTCCCTCCCTTTCTCCTTTCCCAATCTCCTTCCTTCCTTCCCTCCTTTCCTTCCTTTCTCCCTCCTTCCCTTCTTCCTTCCTTCCTTCCTTCCTTCTTCCTCCTTCTCCTCCTCCTTCTTCAGGCTGCCAGTTTGATCCCTGATCAGGACACATACAGAAATAGATCGATGTTCTCCTCCCTCTCTCCCCCCCTTTCCTCTCTCACTAAAATCAATGAAAATAAATAAATAAAAGTATTGTAATCGGAGATCACAATATACTTGCTCAAATATAGACTGTCTTCTAGACATGCTGTACAGGTGCCTTCTTTCGATTTCCTTTTACCATTATCCCAAAAAATTCTTTCACTTATTTCCTGCATGAAAGCCTTTGATTCCTAGATCCGTGATTTCTTTGTTGATTTATTCTCTGATTTTGTTGGAGTATCTACATTTCCTGAGGAAAGGTGCATAAAAGACCTTTCTAAAAATTTCTTTATACTACCTTCACACTTTAGTGACTGTTTGGCTGGGAAGAGAATTCTAAACTAATATATTTAAAAAGACTGATTTCATTGTTTGACAGATCAAACCTCACTTCCCCCTCTTCCTCTTCTGCCCCACTTCTCGGGAAGACAAGAAAGCTCTGGCACTCCATCTTTTGACAGTGGCAGCAAGTTATAACCACGCACAGGAAAACTCATTCTGGGCCCATCCTCTAACCATATAAAAATCCCAACCCAATCTCCTTTCCCAGTTCTCTCAAGCCATTTTCAGTTTTGCTTGGGAGATGCCCTCTTCTCCAGAAAGCCTCATTATATGAATAACAAACCTTACCGTTCCAGACAGCAGTCTGGAAATCTGAACCAAATTTTGGGTGGGGACCCATCTGGCTTCTGCAAAATTAGTTCTCTTTAGAATTTTAAATGCATTTTTTTACCACATTCTAGCTTCTGAAATTGCCCTTTAGAAGTTCAATGTCATTCATGTTCTTGATTGGTTATTTGCAATCAACATTTTTTTTCCTCTGGAAGATCGAAGGATTTCTTTGTCCTGAGGATTTTTTATTTATATAATGTTGTGCCTTGGTGTGGGTCTTTCTTTATTCATTGTGATGGCAATTGGTGGGGGTTTTTCAGTATATACACCCATAAACACTTTTAATTTTAGAAAAATTTCTATTTGTGTTTAATAATTTCTTTTCTGTTTATAATGTCTAAAACTACTATTTTTCAAGATGTTAGAATGCCAGGACTATCTTTTTTTTTTAATGTTTTTTTTTTTAATATTTTTTATTTATTGATTTTTTAGAGAGAGAGGAGTGAGAGAGAGAGACAGAGAGAGAGAGAAGGGGGAGGAGCAGGAAGCATCAACTCCCATATGTGCCTTGACCAGGCAAGCCCAAGGTTTCAAACCGGCGACCTCAGTGTTCCAGGTCGACACTTTATCCCACTGCGCCACCACAGGTCAGGCTTTTTTTTTTTTTTTTTTTTAAGAGAGAGAGAGACAGGAAGGGAGAGAAATAAGAAGCATCACCTCGTAGTTGCATCACTTTAGTTCACTGACTGCTTCTCATATGTGCCTTGTGCTTTGATGGGGGTGTAGGGGGGGCTCCAGCCAACCCAGTGACCCCTTACTCAAACCAGCGATCTTGGGCTCAATCCAGTGACCTTGGGCTTCAAGCCAGCAACCTTTGGGCTCAAACCAGCGACCAAGGGATCATGTTGATGATCACGCTCAAGCCAGCAACACGGGTTTCAAGCCTGGGTTCTCAGCATTCCAGGCCAATACTCTATCCACTGCACCACCACCAGTCAGGCTCATCTGCTAATTCTTTATTTTTTAAATAGCAGCTTTATTGAAATAAAATTTATAATCCATAAACCTCAACCTTTTAAACTGTATAATTTGGTGGTTTTTAGTATATTCAGAGTTGTGTCACTAATGCTATTATTTTTCTTTTATTTTCTCTTTCATTTTGTTCAACTTATACTATACTGTAGTTCCTTAATACATCATAGAATATTTTACTTCTGATTTCACATTTTAAAGAACTCTTTTTGGAGTGACGTCATGGAAACGGCGCCATGAGCAGCGCGTCCGACAGATCTCCCCAAAATCACAACAAATTTATCAACTAGAAACAGAAAAATTTATCCTCGGAGAATTCCGGAGTTCCACAAACTGAAAGCGAAAGGACTGTTATCACTTGAATCTGAGAGACGAGGGTATGGAGGAAGCTAACTACCGCAGGGACGTTCATTCAAGCCGCGGAGGGAGTGCGCCTGTGGTGAGTCGGCCTACACTCAGGGAGTGGCAGCCTAAGCGCTGCGAGCAGCCGCTGGCGTGCGCCTGGTGCCGCGGTCCGGTCGCAGAGCGAGTACCGCTAACATTCCCAGTGGCCCGCGCACTGCGAGTGAGAGTCCCCAGCCACCGGTGCCCGGAGCACCCCATTCGCGCGCGCGCGCGCGTGCCCTGGGCATCCCACACGCCCAGAGCGCCCTACTGGCCCGCACACCCAGGGTGCCCCATTATCCTGCACCCGGTGCGCCCCAGCCGCCAGCGGCGAGGCGAGCGGGAGAGGCGCCAGGGCGGTCTCCCCTACTTCGGAGATTCTCTCTGTGGGCGGGGCACCTACCCCGCCATTGAAGCTAACAATCAAGCGTTGGGGGAGGGGCGCGCGGGCAGCCTGAAATACCTTCAGGAGCACAGCTGCGGACCCAATCACTGAAATTAGCTTAACCCATGAAATCTGCGCACCCACGGGGCTCTAATTGATAAGATCTCTCTCAGTTCAGCGATCCAAGACAAGAGGCGTGATATTTTTTAGTGCCTCTCGCTAAAGGGGCAGGGGCAACTTCTGATTGATAGAGCCTCCATATTCAGGGATAAACGCTAACAAGAGGGACTTGGCAGATAATAAGATCTATACTACACTAGTCACAAGCAGAGACTAGTGCCTCTTCTTCCCAGCCAAAACAGGCTACAAAGTGTGGAAAGCCTGGGTTGAGTGGTCCAACTGAATGCTAGGCGCTGAACAGTCACCCTGACAACAATTAACTCCCACCCCCGCCTAATTACACTGGAGGCTCTGACTGCCAGAGCCTTTCCCAAAGCCTTGCGCTGAGTGGGGACAGAGTGGGGATTTCCTAGCTCTTTGAGCCTCTTACTCCCCAGGCAGAAGCAGTAGCAGCCTTATAGCTGGATCACCAGGCTGCTAATTCAGGAAGGGGGGACTAGGAGAGAGACTCCAGGAAAGCAAACTCTCTCATCGTTGGACCCTGCAAACGCCAACAAGCCTTGACTACCAGCAAGACTAAAGCCAATTATATGACATTGCCATAGAATCCCATCAACTGCAAATCCCTACCTAAGTGTGACACAGGGGCAGAGCCTGGGGTACAGAATCACCGACCAGGAAGAGGGAGAGAAAAGAAAAAGGAAGAAGTTAACCTCTCAAAATCAAGAAAAATCCACAGACTTTACAACTTGTTCCACTAATTTTTTTTGTTGTTGTTGTTTGTTTCTTCTATCTTATTGCCTTCATTATTATTATTTCTATTTCCTTCACCTCGGTCCTTTTATTCTCTGCCCATCTTATGCTTCCCTTTTCTTGAACTACACTACCCATGAGTGTTACATTTTATTTCTTTTCTTCATCCTCACCCTCCTTTAAGGTTATACTCCAAAACACTTAACTCTCACTCTCTCCTCTTTTGTATTTTTTTTGTTTTGCTTTATTTTGTTTTTTTCTCTTCCTTTTTTTTTCTTCCTTCGTTTTTCTCTTTTTCTTATTTTTTCCTTTCTATTCGTTTTTTCTTTTCTCGTTTTACTTTTCCTCCCATTTAATCCTCAATCACGAACAAATTATTTAATTTGGGACTCAAGTTTTTTTTTGGTTTTCTTTTTCTTTTTCGCTTTTGTTTTTGGTTTTTTTTGTTTGTTTGTTTATTTTTGTGGCATTTTGGGTACTTTTTACGTTGCTTTTTAACTCACTAGCATTGCTCCCAACCCAAGGTCTCCACTGTATTTAGTCTTCGCTCCACTTAATACAACAGATTTTTACTTATTATTTTTATTTTTTTCTTCTTTATTATTCTTTTTTTTTTCTCCTTTTTTCTGGTTCCCTCTTATCCCTCTCATTATATCTCTTAGTCGACCATCATTTACAAGCAAATCATCTTATGCTTGTCTAAGATTTTCTTCTATTTTTTTTTTTTTTTTTTTTTGCATTTAGTAGGTCCCTACTCCCTTTTTTTGCCCCTTGAACTCTTCACCCCAAATCAGGCCCTCCATTATAGGCAGTTTTTGTTCCATTTAGCATAATATAATTCACAGGTCATCACGATATTTCCGTGAGGAGGGGAGAGGAGGGAAAGAGAAGAAAGAAAAAAGGGGGAAATAATAAATTATTACTATTATTTTTTGTGGGGTGTTTTACCTTTTTTTTTTTTTTTTTTTTTTTACTTTTTACTCTTTATTAATTCTAATTATTGCTATCAACAAGACCACCCTCAGATGCCAATAAGAAAGAGGAAATCGAATATTATGGATACAAAAGAAAGAGAGGTAACACAAATAGATGTGGAAAAATCTATGGAGAAAAGACTTAACATATTGGAAGCCTTGGAGCTAAATGACAGAGAATTTAAAATAGAAATCTTAAAAATACTCAGAGATATACAAGAAAACACAGAAAGGCAATTTAGGGAGATCAGAAAACAACTCAATGAACACAAAGAATATATTACCAAGGAAATTGAAACTATAAAAACAAATCAAACAGAAATGAAAAACTCAATTCACGAGCTGAAAAACGAGGTAACAAGCTTAGCTAACAGAACAGCCCAGATAGAAGATAGGATTAGTGAAATAGAAGACAAACAACTTGAGGCACAACAGAGAGAAGAAGAAAGAGACTCAAAAATAATAAAAAACGAGAAAGCCCTACAGGAATTGTCTGACTCCATCAGAAAGAATAACATAAGAATAATAGGTATATCAGAGGGAGAAGAGAAAGAAAATGGAATGGAGAATATACTAAAACAAATAATAGACGAGAACTTCCCAAGCCTGTGGAAAGAACTAAAGCCTCAAATTCAAGAAGCAAACAGAACACCGAGTTTTCTTAACCCCAACAAACCCACTCCAAGGCACATCATAATAAAGATGACACAAACCAATGACAAAGAAAAAATTCTCAAGGCAGCCAGGGAAAAGAAGAGTACAACATATAAAGGAAGGCCTATTAGATTATCAACAGATTTCTCAGCAGAAACTCTACAAGCTAGAAGAGAGTGGACCCCAATATTTAAAGCCCTGAAAGAGAGGAACTTCCAGCCAAGAATACTATACCCATCAAAGCTATCCTTCAAGTACGAAGGAGATATAAAAACATTCACAAATACAGAAAAGATGAGAGAATTTATCAGCAGAAAGCCCCCACGCCAGGAAATACTAAAGGGGGTTTTCCAACCAGATTCAAAGAACAAAAGAAAACAAAACCACAAGTAACAGCTCCACCAAGAACACAATAAAACCAAACTTAAACTGTGACAACAAAGGAAAAAAAAGGGGGGAGAGGATGGAGATTAACAGTAGCAAAGGACGATGAAGTGCAGAAATACTCATAAGATAGGGTACTACAATGAATATGGTAGGTACCCTTTTCATTACTTAATGGTAACCACCCTTGAAAAAAACACCACAAAAACACTTGACTTAAAAAAGGTAGCAACAGAGGAAAGAAGTATGGAACACAAACAAACAAAAACAAATGATAGAAAAACAAAAGAGAAGAATCAAACAAGATACAAAACTAACAGAAAGCAATTTACAAAATGGCAGTAGGGAACCCACAAGTGTCAATAATTACACTAAATGTAAATGGATTAAACTTACCAATAAAAAGACACAGAGTAGCAGAATGGATTAAAAAAGAAAATCCAACTATATGCTGCCTACAAGAAACACATCTAAGCAACAAGGATAAAAACAAATTCAAAGTGAAAGGCTGGAAAACAATACTCCAAGCAAACAACACCCAAAAAAAAGCAGGTGTAGCAATACTCATATCTAATAATGCTGACTACAAGACAGAAAAAGTACTCAGAGACAAAAATGGTCACTTCATAATGATTAAGGGGAAGTTGAATCAAGAAGACATAACAATCCTTAATATATATGCACCAAACCAAGGAGCACCAAAATATATAAGACAGCTACTTATTGACCTTAAAACAAAAACTAACAAAAATACAATCATACTTGGAGACCTCAGTACACCACTGACAGCTCTAGATCGGTCATCCAAACAGAGAATCAATCAAGATATAGTGGCCTTAAACAAAATACTAGAACACCTGGATATGATAGACATCTATAGGACACTTCATCCCAAAGCGACAGAGTATACATTTTTCTCTAGTGTACATGGAACATTCTCAAGAATTGACCATATGTTGTGCCACATAGACAATATCAGCAAATTTAGAAAAATTGAAATTGTACCAAGCATATTTTCTGATCATAAAGCCTTGAAACTAGAATTCAACTGCAAAAAAGAGGGGGAAAAACCCACAAAAATGTGGAAACTAAACAACATACTTCTAAAAAATGAATGGGTCAAAGAAGAAATAAGCGCAGAGATCAAAAGATATATACAGACAAATGAAAATGAAAATACGACATATCAGAATCTCTGGGATGCAGCAAAAGCAGTAATAAGAGGAAAGTTCATATCACTTCAGGCCTATATGAACAAACAAGAGAGAGCCGAAGTAAACCACTTAACTTCACACCTTAAGGAACTAGAAAAAGAAGAACAAAGACAACCCAAAACCAGCCGAAGAAAGGAGATAATAAAAATCAGAGCAGAAATAAATGAAATAGAGAACAGAAAAACTATAGAAAAAATCAATAAAACAAGGAGCTGGTTCTTTGAAAATATCAACAAAATTGACAAACCCTTGGCAAGACTCACCAAGGAAAAAAGGCACAGGACTCAAATAAATAAAATCCAAAATGAAAGAGGAGAGATCACCACAGACATCATAGATATACAAAGAATTATTGTAGAATACTATGAAAAATTATATGCCACCAAATACAACAATCTAGAAGAAATGGATAAATTCCTAGAACAATACAACCTTCCTAGACTGAGTCATGAAGAAGCAGAAAGCCTAAACAGACCAATCAGCAGGGAGGAAATAGAAAAAACTATTAAAAACCTCCCCAAAAATAAAAGTCCAGGCCCAGACGGTTATACTAGTGAATTCTATCAAACATTCAAAGAAGACTTGGTTCCTATTCTACTCAAAGTCTTCCAAAAAATTGAAGAAGAAGCAATACTTCCAAACACATTTTATGAGGCCAACATAACCCTCATACCAAAACCTGGCAAGGATGGCACAAAGAAAGAAAACTACAGACCAATATCTCTAATGAATACAGATGCTAAAATACTAAACAAAATACTGGCAAACCGAATACAACAACATATTAAAAAAATAATACATCATGATCAAGTGGGATTTATCCCAGAATCTCAAGGATGGTTCAACATACGCAAAACGGTTAACGTAATACACCATATCAACAAAACAAAGAACAAAAACCACATGATCTTATCAATAGATGCAGAAAAGGCTTTTGATAAAATACAACACAATTTTATGTTTAAGACTCTCAACAAAATGGGTATAGAAGGAAAATATCTCAACATGATAAAGGCCATATATGATAAACCATCAGCCAACATCATATTAAACGGCATAAAACTGAGGACTTTCTACCTTAAATCAGGAACAAGACAGGGTTGACCACTCTCTCCACTCTTATTTAACGTGGTGCTAGAAGTTCTGGCCAGAGCAATCAGACAAGACAAAGAAATAAAAGGCATCCATATCGGAAAAGAAGAAGTAAAGGTATCATTTTTTGCTGATGATATGATCCTATACATCGAAAACCCGAAGGACTCCACAAAAAGATTATTAGAAACAATAAACCAATACAGTAAGGTCACAGGATACAAAATTAACATACAAAAGTCCATAGCCTTTCTATATGCCAACAATGAAATATTAGAAAATGAACTCAAAAAAATAATCCCCTTCACGATTGCAACAACAACAAAAAAATACCTAGGAATAAACATAACAAAGAATGTAAAGGACCTATATAACGAAAACTACAAGGCATTATTAAGAGAAATAGAAAAAGACACAATGAGATGGAAAAATATTCCTTGTTCTTGGATAGGAAGAATAAATATAATTAAAATGGCCATATTACCCAAAGCAATATATAAATTTAATGCAATTCCCATCAAAATTCCTATGAGATTTTTTAAAGAAATGGAACAAAAAATCATCAGATTTATATGGAACTATAAAAAACCCTGAATAGCCAAAACAATCCTAAGGAAAAAGAATGAAGCTGGGGGCATTACAATACCTGACTTCAAACTATATTATAGGGCCACGACAATCAAAACAGCATGGTATTGGCAGAAAAATAGACACTCAGACCAATGGAACAGAATAGAAAGGCCAGAAATAAAACCACATATATATGGTCAAATAATCTTTGATAAAGGGGCCAACAACACACAATGGAGAAAAGAAAGCCTCTTCAACAAATGGTGTTGGGAAAACTGGAAAGCCACATGCAAAAGAATGAAACTCGACTACAGCCTGTCCCTGTGTACTAAAATTAATTCAAAATGGATCAAAGACCTAAATATAAGACCTGAAACAATAAAGTACATAGAAGAAGACATAGGTACTAAAATCATGGACCTGGGTTTTAAAGAACATTTTATGACCTTGACTCCAATGGCAAGAGAAGTGAAGGCAAAAATTAATGAATGGGACTACATCAGAATAAAAAGTTTTTGCTCAGCAAGAGAAACTGATATCAAAATAAACAGACAGCCAACTAAATGGGAAATGATATTTTCAAACAACAGCTCAGATAAAGGCCTAATATCCAAAATTTACAAAGAACTCATAAAACTCAACAACAAACAAACAAACAAACAATCCAATAAAAAAATGGGAAGAGGACATGAACAGACACTTCTCCCAGGAAGAGATACAAATGGCCAACAGATATATGAAAAGATGCTCAGCTTCATTAGTTATTAGAGAAATGCAAATCAAAACTACAATGAGATACCACCTCACTCCTGTTAGATTAGCTATTATCAACAAGACGGGTAATAGCAAATGTTGGAGAGGCTGCGGAGAAAAGGAAACTCTCATCCACTGTTGGTGGGACTGTAAAGTAGTACAACCATTATGGAGGAAAGTATGGTGGTTCCTCAAAAAACTGCAAATAGAACTACCTTATGACCCAGCAATCCCTCTACTGGGTATATACCCCCAAAACTCAGAAACATTGATACGTAAAGACACATGTAGCCCCATGTTCATTGCAGCACTGTTCACAGTGGCCAAGACATGGAAACAACCAAAAAGCCCTTCAATAGAGGACTGGATAAAGAAGATGTGGCACATATACACTATGGAATACTACTCAGCCATAAGAAATGATGACATCAGATCATTTACAGCAAAATGGTGGGATCTTGATAACATTATACGGAGTGAAATAAGTAAATCAGAAAAAAACAAGAACTACATGATTCCATACATTGGTGGAACATAAAAACGAGACTAAGAGACATGGACAAGAGTGTGGTGGTTACCAGGGGTGGGGGGAGGGAGGACATGGGAGGGAGGGAGAGAGAGAGTTAGGGTGAGGGGGAGGGGCACAGAGAACTAGATAGAGGGTGGCGGAGGACAATCGGACTTTGGGCGAGGGGTATGCAACATAATTTAATGACAAAATAACCTAGACATGTTTTCTTTGAATATATGTACCCTGATTTATTAATGTCATCCCATTACCATTAATAAAAATTTATTAAAAAAAATAAAAAAATAAAAAAAATAAAGAACTCTTTTTGTTCTCTGCATGTTCCTTTTTATACTAGCCTGAACTTGTTTCATATACATTTTTCATCATCCCAAGGATGATAATCAAGATATGGCTTTTAAGTTTTCTTTTCCTTGCCTTGTCCATGTCCTTCAAGTTTCTTTGTATTTCATATCTATTTATTTTTTAATTTTAAATGTTTTTCTTTCTTACTTTCTCTTTTTTTTCTTTCTAGAGAGACAGGAAGGCAGAGAGATGAGAAGCATCAACCTATACTTGCATCACTTTAGTTGTTCACTGATTGCTTCTCATACGTGCCTTGACCCAGGGCTCAAACCAAGCCAGTTACCTCATGCTCAAACTAGCATAGCAACCTTGGGCTTCAAGCCAGCGGCCTCTGGGCTCAAGCCAGAGACCATGGAATCATGTCAATGATCCCATACTCAAGCTGGAGACTCCACTCTCAAGCTGGCGACCCCACACTCAAGCTGGTGACCCCACATTCAAACTGGCGACCTCAGGGTTTCGCACCTAGGACCTCAGTTTCCCCAGTCAACACTTTATCCACTGTGCCACCACTGGTCAGGCTTAAATGTTTTCTTTAAATGCTTTCTTTGAATGTTTCTTTAAACATTCAAGAACACTAATTCTTGAATGTTCAAGAACAAGGTACTAAAATAGCAGCTGGAAACTCAGAATTTATGAGTGAAATTTAGGAATTAGTGAGTATTACTGAAGGGTATTTAGACAGAGACCAAGCCATTACTGCTAGAATATAGGTCTTCTCCTGGGCAGAGAAGTTTCCAAAAGAGAAATCCTACATTCCCCTAATGTGGGTATGTTTTCTTGAGGAGGAAAAAGGGGGTAGGGGATTTACTACCAAGCATACACACTTTACCAATTCCTTTCCCTCCTTCCCCCATCCCCTCTGCAAGTTTGTAATCTAGCACCCCTGCGCCAGGCAGCACCTACCATCCCTGAGTCAGACCCTCTGTTTCAAGGTCTCTGTACTGCTAGGGTAGGAAAGAGTAGTTGCCAGGCCATACAGTGTTGAAGTGATCAAAACATCTAACTGCTACTTTTAAAGATTTTCAAAAATCCTCTTTTCAACACTATCTATACAGATTCCTTCAGGTATATGTAATGCCTCTAATTCCTAAACCTCTAGCCTAAGTCAGTTTGATTCTTGGTTTGTTCTTACTGTAGGCAGCCTATTTCTCCTAGCACTTTTTTTTTTCTTTTCTTTTCTTTTTTATTTTTTGTCTGTTAGGGCAGGCTACTTATAATTTATTCATCTGCCTCCTAGATTCCAAACTTGTTGGTTATCTATTGTCAGCTGAGATCTTGTTCTTCTTCTCCACCTTTTAGTTTCATGTCTTATTTATGCCTTTACTGATATTTCCATGAGGTTTTAACAGAGAGAAGTAAATGCATATGTTCAATCTTCCACATTAAATAAAAAGTCCTGAATTAATTTTCATAAAATTTCAAAGTTACTAGATTTCAAGATAGAATTAAAACAATTACATGTTTGATATAGTCCCATTTGTTTACTTTTTCCTTTGTTTCCCCTACCCAAAGAGATATATTGGCAAAAATATTGTTACGACAAATGCCTATATTTTCTTCTAGGATTTTATGGTTTAGTGACTTACATTTAAGTCTTTTTTGAATTTATTCTTGTGTATGGTATAAGTTGGTGGCTAGTTTCAGTTTTTTGTATGTACCCGTTCAATTTTCCCAACACAATTGACTGAAGAGACTGTCTTTACTCCAGTATATGTTCTTGCCTCCTTTGTCAAAAATTAATTGACCATAGGCCTTGGCCACTTGGCTCAGTGGTAGAGCATCAGCCTGGCGTGCAGGAGTCAAGGGTTCAATTCCCAGCCAGAGCACACAGGAGAAGCGCCCATCTGCTTCTCCACCCTTCCCCCTCTCCTTCCTCTCTGTCTCTCTCTTCCCCTCCCACAGCCAAGGCTCCACTGGAGCAAAGTTTGCCCGGGCGCTGAGGATGGCTCTGTAGCCTCTGCCTCAGACGCTAGAATGGCTCTGATTGCAGCAGAGTGAAGCCCCAAGATGGGCAGAGCATCGCCCCCTGGTGGGCATGCCGGGTGGATCCTGGTCGGGCGCATGCAGGAGTCTACCTGACTGCCTCCCCGTTTCCAGCTTCGGAAAAATACAAAAAAAAAAAAATTAATTGACCATAAAGGTGTGTGCGTAAAGGATCTGAACAGACACTTCTCCAAAGAGAACATTAAGATGGCCAATAGATATATGAAAAGATGCTCAATGTCATTCATCATCAGAGAAAAGCAAATTAAAACTATAATGAGATATCACCTAATGCCTGTCAGAATGGCTAATATCAATAAACCAACACACAAGTGCTGACAAGGATGTAGAGAAAAGGAAACCTTCATGCACTGATGGTGGGGATACAGACTTCTGCAGCCATGGTCGAAAACAGTATGAAGTTTCCCCTCAAAATTAAAAATGGAAATACCTTTTGACTCAGCAATCCCACTTCTGAGAATATATCCAAAGAAACCTGAAATACTAATTTGAAAGAATATATGCATCACTATGTCCATTACAGCATTATTTACAATAGCCAAGATCTGGAAACAACCCAAGTTCCCATCAGTAGATGAGCAGATGGTACATTTTCACAATGGAATACTACTTGGCTAAGCAAAAAAAGGAAATCCTGTCTTTTGTGACAGTATGAATGGACCCAGAAATTACTATGCTAAGTGAAATAAGTCAATCACAGAAAGACAAATACCATATGATCTCACTTGTATGTGAAATATAATCAATAAAATAATTTAACAAAATGAAAACAAAACATAGATATATAGAATAGACTGACAGCTGTCAGAGGGGTAGGGGTTAGGGGGCTGGGTGAAAAAAAGTGAAGGGATTAAGCAAAAAAAAATTATATATATATGACATATATAGATGTGACATATAGACACAGACAACAGTATGGTGATAGCCAGAGGGAAAGGGGGTGGGGGGAGGTGTTAATGGGCAAAGGAGGGATAAATGGGGATGAAAAGAGACCTGACTTTGGGTGGTGAGTACACAATGCAGTATGCAGATATTATTTTATTGAGTTGTACATTTGAAACCTGTATGGTTTTATTAACCAATGTCACCCCAATAAATTAAATGAAAAAGTAATTACATGTTAAGTAGAATTTTATAGGCTGCTTAAAACCTAACCATTTATATTTTATGAAAAAAAGCACTCCAGGTTACAAATATTAATCAACAATTAAACCCTTAGAAATACAACCAGTTAGTAAATTAGAGACAGTCTATTCTCTATTTCCTTCTATCTTTCACACATCAACTTGATAAATCTAGTGACTAAGGACATTTATCATATATTTAAACTACAACTTTAGAAAATACTGGTTATGATTAATGGTTTATTTTCTCATTTTAAATAGAGCCCAAAACTTACTCAATTAGCACATGAAACTGTATTATGTCCCAAGCATGGGATAGGAAGATAAAATGTAGTGCTTATTCTCAATGGCTTTAGGGTCAAGAGGAAAAAAAAAAATTACACTACTGTTTTGAGTCCTATGACAAAGAGTGTCACAGAACAACCAGAATAGAACACCTTATTTAGAAAGAGAGAAGACGGTTGTGGGTTTGATTCCCAGTCAGGGCACATACAAGAATCAACCAATGAATGCATAAGTAAGTGAAACAAATTGATGTTTCTCCTTCTTTTTCTCTCTTCCTTCCTTTCTCTCTCTAAAACCAATAAATAAAAATTAAAAAACCAAAAACAAATAATACAAAAGAGAGAATAGCCAGAAGAGGCTTCCTAAGAGAGATGGCACTTGAATTTATGTTTGAAGAATAGTAGAAGTTAACCAGGAAAAGAAAAGAAGGAGAAAAAAAGCATTTGTTGAGCACCTCTCATGTTCTTTTGCATTATATTATAGGAAATATTCCTCTACCTTATCTTCTAACTTGTTGATTTGATTTTCATCTGAATTCATTTAATATTAGGTTTGTTTACTGAGTTTTTAAATTTGATATTTTTATTTTCCAGGAACTATAATTTTTTACAGTATCCTATTATAGTATGGATTCAATGGCAACTTGCCTCTAAAAGAATATTTACTTAGAAGTTTTCTACCATTTACTTGGATGTTAGTCCTTCTGTTTGTTGCCTCTCTTCCATGGCACTGATTTTCTTCAAAAGTTTCACTGTTCCTGGTCATCTGTCCATATTTCTACTTGACAATCTCTGTATGGCAGTGAGTATTAATTTTGTAGCCTGCTTGCAGAGATTTCAGAAGAGTGATGAGAAATTCTGAGAACTTATGTTCTGGGTGGGGACATCCTCCTCAATTTTCTGGGTGTTGTAGGTTACATGGGGGCATTGCCATTGTCTAGCCAGTGCCCAAACTGAAAGTCTCCAGTATCAGAATTTCCACTCCAGAGAGCCATACCATATCTTTATTCTGGGGTTAACAAGCACAATCTATCTTTATTTTTTTTTTCTCCCTTTGCTATCCTTGCAGCAATCTGGAGTTACTTCAGACTCTCTTTTGCTTCTCACTCTAGCCCCAACATTGACTTTTGGGAGCCAACCCCTTAGTTCACTTTGCTTGGGAGTAGTTCCCAAGGTTTTTATACAGGCAGCAGGCACTAGCAGCTGCCAGTGTTTTCTATATAAGAAGGGTATGAGGAGAGAGGCCAGGCCACGTAATGCTGAATATGGTGCTTAATCCACCACCTTGACATTTCCTTTAAGGTCCTTTCTATTATAGTTTTTTTTTTTCATTTGTTGATCAAGCATTTCAAAACCTCTGGAACTATTCTTACCTCTGCAGTGGTTTTTCTCTGCTTTTGATTTATTCATTAATCTGATCTCATCTGCTTTAAAGAACTCCTCAGTATTTCTGCTATACTGAAGACATCCTTTCTTGTTTTTAAAAATAACTTCAATTACACTAGTATGTAATGGTTTACCAGCAGCCCTCCACATCTAATTCCCTATTTTACATTACTACTGAGTCATCTTAAAGACACCCACAACTTAATGCATTAAAAATAAAATTTATGATCTTTCCCACAAACAGTATTTTTTCAGTGAATGGTACCACCTAAAATGTCCAGTTATCCAAACCAGAAACAGGTGTCGTCTTTGATACTTCCATCTCCTTCACTCTTCATTTGCCAAATTCTATCAATTTCACTCCCTAAACTAGCCACCATCAGATATGCCCACCTCTTTCCATTTCCAATGTCATCTCTTAGTACAAAAGGCCATCATTTCTCCCTTAAACTACTGCAGTAGCTTCCTAACTGGTCTATTTACATCCACTTCTGCTTCTTCCCATACTTTAGCTAAAGCGATCATATCAATCTCTATGTAAAAGACTTTAGTGGCTTCTGGCTGCTCCAAATATAAACACTAATAGCTATGACATGGCCTGCAAGGCCTCTGTCTGTCCAGCCTTACCTTATTACTACATTTCCTCCTCTTCTCTGGACTGCAGCCACACTGGCCTTCCTTCAGTTCTCTGAACACATAATGCTCAGTCCAAGTTAGGGTCTTTGCACATGCTGTTCCTTCAGCCTGAACTGCTCTTTGCTTGTCTCTTTGCAGAATTAATTTCTACTCTTCTTCAGATCTCAATTAAATGCTATTCCCTCATGGATGCCCTTCTTAATCTCTCCAACTAAAACTCGATTAGTTCAAGTCAATCTCTCTTTTTCAGCATTTGTCACCTCTCTCACTGAGAAAACACCTCTTACACTGAGATGGGGAGTCAGAAGAGAAACAAATGGATGCTTACTGCTTTCAAGAAAGAAAACTGAGGAAAATCATGTCTGACTGTCTTACCTGATGCTAGTTCACTATTTGATGAACTACTGTCAATATGGAGGTCATCAGTCAATGAATCCTATGTGAAATAAGAATTAAAGATAGAAAATATTATAAGATTGGATATTATGTCACACTAATTTGTTCATTTTGAAATTGAAAAACTAATGTCAACTTTGTATTAGTTTCAAATGTAGAATAGATTCTTTCAGCTTACTGATCAGATGTAATCTGATATTTAATAATACATCTGAAAACAAACATTAAAATATAATATTGTAGACATATTTAGGGAGTCAACAAAATACTAGTCAATTAACAACTGTGAGATAACTCAGCAACCAGAAGATAAAGGTGAATATTTTTCTGATCCTCTAGGTAGGAAGGGCTTTTTCTCTCTAAATATGAAAGCAAAATAGATCAAAAGAAAAAATGATAAATAAGTCTATAATACCAGAAATAAAATTAAAGGCAAACAAATATGAAAATACTTGTTATATGTGTAAAGTATAATTATATTCAGTGTATAATGAACAAGTATTTCACAAAAAAGAAACAAAAATGACTAATGAAATTAGAGAAAAAAACATTAAGTTTACTAGCGTTCAAAGAAATGAAAAGTAAAACAATATCCTACTTTTTATCTATCAAATATATATATATTTTAAGTTTCAGGTAAGATAGTGCTGATTTGCCAACATGAATAAAAAAATTTAAACATGATCCAACCTTTGACTCAGTGTAAAGTATTTATTTGTCTTAGGATACCAAGTTGAGGAGCACAAAAAAATTTCTTCATTAAGATATCCACTGAATCTATAACCGCAAAATCTTGGAAACAATTTCAATCCTCCAACCACAGGAAAATAGTTATATAAATTACAATACATCTATCTATAAGACAAAGCATTATGCACACCCTAAAAATCATATTTTTAAAAGACTAATGTTAGAGGAATGTACCATTAGATAATTCGTAAAATGATTTTTTAAAAGGCACAAAAAGAATGTAAAAGAAATATATATATTTCTTCTAAAAATTAGAAAGAACTGCTTAAATACTTCGAGTAGTCTGACCTATAAGGAACACTTAAGAGTTATAATCTGGGTTCAAAGCCTTTTTAAAAAATGCTTTATTTTGGTTGAAACTGCCCTCCCCAAAAAAACATTATAGAGGATTATGTAAACGATAACAGTGGAACATAACTATCAACTTTAATGCTAATATTAGATGAATTACAAACAATTTTTAAAATCAGAATTTCTCTAAACTACTGTTATCCATCTTTAAAATACTGAACAGAATCCATATTAAACACAGTAGATCAAGAAGTTACGGTATATAAAATTCCAATGGAAACGAATCCTCTGTTTCTATATAGTTGCTAACAGAAAGTCAAGTGGGAAAACATGAAAATGGCTTTAAAATGTTTAAGGGCTACCAAACATAAGGGAATGGGAAACATACACAAAACGTTTTAATACGTCATGCAGAAAATTAGCTGTTGACAGATTTCTCTCAAATTTTTGTCAAGGGAATGAAAAAACAAAAATGCATGGCTATGCATCTATCAGAAACAGAAATTCAAGGTCCTGTCTGAACACAGAACATCAATGTTCATAAAAACACTGGAAAGCTACGTATTTGGTCTCTGTTGAACAAAGGCCACATTCCACTTTCAATGGCGGTATATCAGGTCCGCGGGTCCATACACTACAGCACCCGAGGATCTTAGCAGAATCATACATACGCTCAATGGAGCAATCTTCTCATCCTGGGTCTCTTCCTCGCTAGCGCTATTTCCTTGCAGGGTTTTCTCTTCTGCATCTCCTAACTGAGAGCTAACAAACAAACAACACAATTAGTTTGCACCACCTGGACTTAGCTCTCCACGTCTCTGTTCACACTATTTGGAATCTGAACAGCTCTTCTGGGGACATCATTAGGAAAAAGTATGGAACAGAGCTTACCAATACCCAATTTATTCTATGGATGCTTTTCTGAATGTTTTCTCTCACTCGCTTTTAGGTAAGTTTGCAAAATTTCCTCTTTTAAAAAATATTGTTCCCCTGAAGTTTCTGGATCTACGTTCAGAAGAACGAAATCATAGTTTCAATTTATTTATTCCTTTCGTTGACTCTTAGAATGAGAGGTTATTAGCTACCAGACCAGGACTGAGGGTCTGAGGAGGAGGCCAGAAGGCACAGGCTGTCACCCGGGGCTACACACCTGTGTGGCTTCCAGCTGCTGCCGCCAGGCCCGCTCCGCTCCGCCTTCTCCACGATCTTCCGCAAACCGTGAGCTTTGCCATTTCTTTTCAGGCCTAAACGAAGGCGGCAGGTTTCAGGGCAAGAGCCATGGAGGCCAGCCCTCTGGCTTCAGGGCTCCCGGGGGCCGAGGCCCAGCTACTGCGCGTCCCTCAGCCCCACCTCCATGCTCTTCCACCCGCCCGTCAGTGCGGCAGAACTTACAGTGGGCAGCGAGCCTTCGGCCCGGGCCCGGGAGGGCTTCTGCCATCACTGGCGGGCCTAGGTCTAGCGTCGGCGTCAGGTTGAGCCTCTGACCCGCCTTCCTCTTGCGGGTATAGACCTGTAGCGGCCACATTGCCCCCACCCCCAGGCCTCCGGGGCCTCTCGGCCCTGGGCTGTCTAGTCGCCTTCCTGAGGAACTGAGCCACTGTGGAGGGGACTGAACGTCCAGGAGTGGTCTGCAGCCCAGACTGAGAGAAGCGAGGGGGACGCACAGCACCAGACGGGCCACCCGCCTCGCTCCCGCGTTTTTATCCTGGCCAGGCCGCGCGCTGAGGCTTCTGGGAAGCCGGAGAAAGATGGTAGCCTCCCGCCTCCTGGCTGTGCAGCGGTTTGACGGTGGCCCGCGTGGCTCCTGGGCCTTTGATGCAGGCTCCCTGGCTTCGTGCTGACAGGGAAGTCACAGTAAAAAGCCTATTTCTTACCCCAGGAGTTTGTGCCAACACCTGCTACTGGCGCCTCAGCTGCTCTCGGTATCAGCACTGCAGTAAAGCCCTCGTTAATGGCGTTTTAGGTATCTGAGCACAGGGAGTCCCGCTGGGGGTTAGCCCGACCTGGTGCAGGAAGGCCAGCGAGGAACAAAAGGATATGAAAGTAAAAGGGAGTGTCACATTGATCACCTTCAGTCAACAGGGGGGCCATGGTACTTGAGAGTCTATCCAAGCATTTGGAAATCTTGGGTTCCAGAAGTTTCTTTACCCCTTACCCCTGCCCAGAAACTACCTCCTGGACACCTGGACATACTTTGTTAAGGTTTGGAATTCTACAGGGGCACCCCTGGGGCTCAGCTCTTTTGCTCTGCTCAATTGGAGGACGGTAGGAATGACTCTCTCTCTCCATACATCCAAGCTGAACCGTCTGGCTGCATTTGATAAGCATATTGTGCATATAATAACCATTTTTTTAAATGACATTGTACAATATTAAAAAATGCCCTTTGTAGAGATGAAATTAGAAAACTCAAAGACTTTTCTGTGATGCTCCAACATTGTGTGGGACTATAAACACATATATAGCTACTATATTTTTACATCACTTCTTTATTTCAGATCTGCTCATAGAAAGTCATTTATGACAATCGATTTAATATATACTTAATCCACTAAAATTTCACTTTTTAAAGAACAGAGAGCTGTCATTCTTACCTGATTACAGTGCTTTGAGTCACTGAACCAATACTTAGTACCTTATTCTGTGTTAAGCATTGTGGTAGGTCCTGCGGATAGAGGTGAATTAGAAATGGTCCTTCAGTCAGGAATCTCATGGTTTTGTTGCAGTATAAAGCACTGATCATATTTCAATATCCTTTCTTTAGTCACATCCATAATATACTGACAGCCAGACTCTAGTTTATAAGCCAAGTCTCCAGACTCCACTTTCCCTTTCTTAAATGATCCTTGGGAGGTCTGGATTCTGGGATGCCCTAGACTAGAGCTAGAAATGGAGGAAACACTGAAAGAGGAAAACAGCTTAAAGCAAAGGCTGACCAGCCCTTTGGTGGCCCTATTCCATAGAACTCTGTCTATATTGAATTACATTCATTGATGTGCCATCAATTAAACATTTAGGGGATTAAGGGAGTTAATGGATAGGGTTTCAAAACTGAAAATAACTTTTTGTATGATTTCTTGAGTCACAGGATCTTTAGAGATGATCTATCTGCCCCCTCATTATGCAGCTGAAGAAACCACAGCCTAGGGAGGCTTATAATGACAGATGGTTGGCATAGTGGCATGGGTCTCCTGACAGTTGGCAAGTTTGCTTGTCATGCTCCTATTCCTCCTAAAACATGGCTGTGAAAGGAATGGGGGAGCCAGAAAAAGAGCTTGAAGCCCTTGGTAGCAAGGGAAGGGGAGGGGACTACAGATAGACTTGGTCTATTTAAAACTTTACCTAGAGCCAGTCTATAAATAGAGAGGAAATGTGTCCTCTACAAAAGGGTAAAGAGCAGAGACCCCTCAACTCCATCATCTCTTTATGACCCCACACATCCCCAAATACACAAACACAAGTATAGGCATTCAGTCATGAGTGTTAAATTGAACTTCTTCCACTTCCCTGTTGTACTGCCCCCATATCTAAGACTCAGAATTCTGCTATCAGTGTTTCATTTTAGTCATGTGACAGGATTGATTAGGTTTGGGACAGTCATAGAGATGCTAACTTCCATGGGAAAACAAATTCCAAATGTTGAAGAGATTTCTGAAGAAAGCTTTTTGGAAAACAGCCAGTATGTGGATTTAGTATTTCCTGGAGCCCCGAGGAAATCTTTATGATAACTTTTTTTTTGGAGAAACCCACTGAGCAATTTCAATTATTGTACCATCCAAAGGCTTTCGGGTCCAACTGAAAACCAGTTTATTTATGCTTAGTTGTCAAGAATGAAAAAATAAATCAGTGATTGATGAAATGTACCTTCAGGTATTACAGTCTTAATGCTATCCAACATATGGGGGTAAAAAAGGACTAGGGGATTTTCATTCAATAGACTTTGCTTGAGCATCCACTATGGGCCAGATCTTCTGCACTGAGGCTACAACCTCAAGTAACTCACAATCTGAGTAGGAGTGGGGCAGAGGGACAATCAACCAGTCAATCATGTGGGACACTTCTCAGAGACAATAATACTTGAGCTGAGTTTTAAGAGATGAGTGGTAAGTTAGATGGATTGAAGGAAAGAGCATTCTACAAAAAGAGGATTGTACGTGTTGCATAGAGGCAGAGAAAAACACGATGCTTTTAGGACACTACAAAAAGTAGTTGGTGTGATTGGAGCCAAGGCTCCATGGAGGAAGGGCCTTGTGTGCTGAGCCAGGAAATCAACTTCATTCTGAAAACTATGAGAAGTCATTGAAGGAATATTAAGTAGAGACTGGCATGACCAGATTTCCAATTTAGAAAGGTCTCTGTGACTGAAATGTGGATGGTGAAATTTGAGGAAGCTGGGGTGGAAACAGAAGACTAATTAAGAAAGCACTGTGTTGGGCAAATAAGTTTGTAAAATGTGATTTTTATGCTCACTTTGTTAAAAATGGCACTGCCCACGTGAATGATGCTGCTAGGTGATACTGCTAATTACCTTCCTGTTTGGGAAGGGACTTTGTTTTGCTAATGTGTGCTGGAAGAAAGGTTTTCATGCCACAAAGTTTTAAGAAGAAGGAAGAAAGAGGAAGGAGGAGACCATGTGTTTTGCAGAGTGAGAGGCCATGTTTGTGCAGAGAAGCAGCCAAGATGGCGGAGTGCTGAAGGAGACGCCAGTTTGTGCAGAGTTTTTGCAGAGAGCAGGAGATGGGGACCTAGAGGTAACTGAGCTATTGGGGGCCTTTGATTCCAGGAAAACCCGGATGTGTCAGTAGCTTTGTGAGCACTGAATGAGTGGGTTTTGGTGCCCAGTATGTTTTTACTCGCTGGCTGGGTGCGAGGCTAGAATAAAAGGAATGGCCCGCCAGTTTTTGACTCCGCTGTTTCTCTACCATCTGTCCTAATTCAATGAGAACCTGCACGTGCCAGGTGGCTGTGATGGCCGCGACTATTTGCTGTACACACTGCAATATTCCAGACAAGAAATGAGAGTGAAGCCAATTACACTAAAAGCTGTGAGACTAGAAAGGAGTGGAGGCTAGCTAGCAAATACATAGAAGGCAGACTGCATAATTTAGACTTGGGAGAACATATCATTTTAAGAAAGTGTACCTGGTTAACTTGTATATGGGTAAAAGACATTATGGAAATACTGTTTATAGGCAATCATGATGTAAAATTTGAATACGGTTATTTGTTCTTTTCTTTCTTTCTTTTTCTTTTTTTTTTAGTGCCAAAACCTGAGAGTGACCATATTCTTTTAAAAATATAAAACAATTTAAATCCAGGACACATTTGGTAATAGCAAGTGTGCAAAGCAAAGGAGGGCCTCTTACGGGACCATAAAATAATAAGGCTTTGAAATTTGGGGACCCTTACAGAGGATGTAGACTTTGCAGACTAGTGACATAGCCTGATACCATTTTTACCATAAGCACTATGATCGATGATTACCAAATATACTAATAGCACAGGATTATGTAATATAAAGATATAAAATAGTAATTATAAGCAACTTTGAGAAACAAAAAATTTTTATTTTTTACAAAAGTTTTTATAAATGCATTTTATATTTTATATGCATGCTATTATAACAAAGCAACTAAAATATAATATAGTTAAGATACTTTTATGCATATTTAAAAAGTAATATTTTAATCTTTTTAAAAATTGAAAGTAGAATAAGCAATTCTTCAAAAAATATCCATTTTCCTTCCATGCACTTGTTGCAATGACTTAACAAGGAAAATTAAAATAACCAGTCAAATGAATGTTTAAAAGCCACTGTCACAGTCAAATGAATGTTTAAAAGCCACTGTCACCTCAAGAAAACCTTTTCAGTTTGGGATCAGGTTTAGAAATGCTTGTATTCCAGATCTTTATCTATTGCCTCTGGGTGATAGCCACTCATTGTACTCTAACTGAGGTTTCTCATTTGGGGCTTTCTCCTCACTTGAATGCTAATTCCATTCTTTCTGCAGTTAATTGTAGCTTCACAGAATGGGCTGTGCAGCATACTTAAGAGAAAATTCAGACTACCAGGATCGTTTTGTATTTTCATGTACAGGGGGTCCTCAGGTTACTACACAGTTCCATTCCTACGACAGCGATGTAACCTGAATTTTGGTGTAAGTTGAAACATACTGTAACCTAACACAAACAGAACACTTGCACTTTTAACAGTCCAAAATGGTGTGGGTAAGTGTACTGGGGGACACCAACTCCCTCACGCATATGCCACGTTACTGCATATTCTCCCACCACACACAACTAAACTAGTTCGCCCATGTAGTCCATAACTATGAACTAATGGCGGAAGCTGTAACACTCAAGTTTCAATTTTGTTGTTAAGTTTTTATGGCAGTGAGCGTCGTAAACTTGAAATGTCTTATGTCAAGACTGTCATAACCGGAGGACCCCTTGTATATGCTTCCTTAACAT
Organism: Saccopteryx leptura; assembly: GCF_036850995.1. Lineage (NCBI taxonomy): Eukaryota > Metazoa > Chordata > Mammalia > Chiroptera > Emballonuridae > Saccopteryx > Saccopteryx leptura. The sequence goes on along the minus strand of NC_089508.1, from coordinate 133,490,709 downwards.
AAAAACAGGCAAGAAAATGTAGCAACTTAGCTCAACATATAGTTTGTCAATTCTATATATGATTATTCATTCTTTTTTTCCTGAGATAATTGAGCAAGTTTGCAAGTAGTCTGTTTTCATGCAAAAATACATTTTTCCATTCTTTACATTCATTTAGCAGTATTTTGTATTCTAAATAACTAGATCACATTTGTGCTTTAATACATTTGGAAAATAAAGAGAAATTCATGAAAAATAAGATTTTTTTGATGGGTAATATAATCAAGTTAAGTGCCAACTTCAAGTTGCTAAAACATCACCTGACTATAAAAATAGCAATAGAAAGTTCTATTTTTTTCTCATGCTTGCAGTTTCACTTAAATTAGGAATAAAAGGTTGACTTGCTCATATGAAGGAGACATGGTATGTTCATTTCTTGAACTCCTGAGTTCCTAATAGTTGGAGTTAGGCCTATGCACCACACCTGGTCAGAGTTCCCTTCTCACCTGGGGATAATCACAATATAATACAGAGATGTCTTTTATGGCAAAAGGAAAAAAAAATGACATATATTCTATTTTATAATATATACAAGATTAGTTTGTAAAATGTGAGAATTACTAATGCATTTGAATTAAAAGAAACAGATAAAAGGCCAAGGGTTTAAGAGTGAGCATGTTTATGCCTAAGGAATTAATCTCTGTTAAACCTCTAGACTTAAATTGGATCTGACATCCACTATGAAGTTGAACATTGTAAGTACATAGACTTAAAGAGAAATACAAACTTTTTTCCCCCTAAATAAAGTTAAGAAATCTGAAGCAAGAAGGATCTGTCCATTAATACATATTGTTTCATTTCTCCTTTATTAAAAAAAATTCAGTGGAGTTAGAGGAATAGATATACAATGTACATGCAATATATTTCGGGCCCACTGTTCACTTCTCTCAGCACTTCTGCAGTAACTTGTCTACTGGCCCAAGTGTGAGGATTTCACACAGACCAGGAAGGCTGATAGAAACATAATATGCTCTGGCATGTAAATTTTATCTCAATAAAGGTGTTATAAAATTTTTATTTAAAGATTTTATTTATTCATTTTAGAGGGGAGAGAGAGGAAGAAGTGGGGAGGAGCAGGAAGCATCAACTCCTATATATGCCTTGACTAGGCAAGCTCAGGGTTTCGAACCAGCAACCTCAGCATTCCAGGTTGATGCTTTATCCACTGGGCCACCACAGGTCAGGCAAAAATTTTTAAATAAGCATTTTTGTACAATAAATTCATTGCTAACATTTTAAAGTATTGCATAGTTCTCTATCAAGAGGCTTTACTTCAATTTATTAAACTGTACTACTGTTGTTCGGGAAAAAAAGAAATATAAGATCTTCAAAATAAAAAAAAGAAGAAATCTTAAGTTCTCCATAATCAACCATATCTAACTACTATGAGGTATAAATAGAATCAAAATAAGTTCCTTTTGGAAACAAATCCAGCTATACAATTAAGTTGAATGGAAGGACAATGGGAAACAGCTTCATTTTCTTCAAGATGTGAAGCTAGCTACTTGTCTTTAGTACAAATATCCGATTCAGCTAAGATTTTCCCTTTTAATTAGTCAAATATATATTGAATATAAAAAAATAATGCTAAACAGATGTGGCCTTGGACATTTTCTGGTATTTGTTTATTCAGAAATGCCTTTAAAAGTTAATGTGTGTAGAACTAGCTCATTTATGAAAAGTCAAAAATATAAATGCAAGTAGAGAGTCTGCAAAGAGAATATGCCAAAGGAATACATATTAAAAATTGGATAAATACATCCAATGAAGCTGTGGTTCACTTTTGCCAAGACTGAACTGTAAGTGTGTAATCACTGATGCACACGCATCCAGAAGGCTGTGTGATCATGCAGCTTTTAAGTTACAGTTTGGGTTTGCTCCAGGGGAAAGAGGCTTCTGGACTGTGAACACTGCTCCCATCTCTGCTCTCCAAGTCCTGTCTCTAAAGAAAACATGTTCCTAGGGATGTTTCATTCTGCAGATGGACAGTCTATAGGTTGGACCTTAATTGTTGTTCATGCTGGGCTTTAATTATATGAAATTGTTGACACCCAGGTGCAAGAAGTGTCTAAATACATAATGCAAGAGAGGAGGTTTTGTGGTTGAGCTTAAAAGCATTTAAAGATTTTATGAATGGAATTATTCCCCAAGGAGTTATTTATCTATGATGGACTTAAAACATTTTCTAAGGGTCTTTTGAAGAGGTTCTTCCAAAATTATGTTGTGGAAAAATTACTTTATTTGGAAATAACACTCCTTCCTCCCCACATCATGCCTTGATTGTCTTATTGAAAGAAAGTGAAATTGTTCAGAATTATAGCTGTTTTGGGTTTCCCAGACCTGGAATGGACATATTGAGAATGGGAGACTGGAAGAACCCAGTAAGGAACATAAGTACATTAATTGCTGCCCATCCTGAGAAATAATTCTGGGTTTCTTTTCCCAAGTCTTTCCCAAAGGTCCATTCATTGTAGAGTCAACAGACAGCTTTTAGAATGCATGTGGTAAGAAGTCCAAGAACATACATGTACTGTTCTTGAAGAAGTTATACATTACGTTTTTTTCTAGGAAGTTACTGAATATTTTAATGAGCTTATAAACAAGAAAATGTATTATTGCAAGACTTTTGCAACATGTTATATAAATATAACATTTGTTTTAAGAATATCTGACTTTGCATTTTTATGAATAAAAGTAAAAATTAGAAAAAACTTTTTTTGCATCAACAAGAATTGTCATGTTTGAAGAATCTGAAATTATGTAGGTTGTGAATTATGTTTTGTTTTAGCATGATTCTGTACACCTAGTTTTAATTTTTAAGTATGATTTAATTATAATTTTGACAATTAGTTATTGAATGAGGTAGTCCATATTGCCTAGATATTTGCTGTATCTGGTTACTATTCCACAAGTAATTAAGTACAATATATCAGTTATATTTTTCCTTTATGTTTAATAAGAGTGCTATGAACACGAAGAATATATTTCTTTTAGTGGTACACGGTTTTGAGAAAAGTCTTGATTTTTACATTGCCATTTGCTATATTTTTAGCAGCTTGCTACAATATCATTATAATAAAAATAAAGTATACTCAGTGGTGATAGAGAAAATATTGTTAAGGACTCCTTAGGACAAGAAAAGGCTCAGTCATAAGGTCACGTGCTTATTCATTTTCAGCTGCATCATTCTGACTCATTACTTTCAAGAATAACTGTAATATTGCTACACAGTCCATTGTACTGAGAAGAACTTCCTTTGAACTTCACATGGAGATTGAGTAAAGCTCTTCTATTTGTTTTTTGAAGTACTCTCTCAGCTCAGCTCTCTTAGCCTTTAGTGTTGGTGTCAGCAAGCCATTTTGAACTGAGAACATTTCAGAATGGATGTGAATGGCTTTAACCTAAAAACCAAATGCAGAATACATTTTTATCAGGAATATAACAGCATATAGTATACATGATAAAAGTAAACAGGCATATGGAAATAGACATATTGATATAAAAACACTATGCCTATTTAAAAGTCAAAATTATGTTAACATTTCAGCCTATTTGACATGTCTGGAAGCTGCTTTCTTTCCTTCCTGCCCTTCATTGAGCCAGTCAACATAGATGGATTGGCTGCTTACTCTGTGCCAAACACTGAGGACACAAAGAGGAACCACAAGTGCCCCTGCCCTCAGGGAGTACACACTGGCATCCCAGAGAGCAGACACACTGGGCAATCATTAGACAATCAGCTATGGCCAAGATGAAGAGCAGCTAACCCAGTTATGGCCAGGGAGAGGAAGGAGCAGTCAGGGAAGCCTTCCCAAATCAGATGAATGGTAAAGAATGAGTAAGAGCTAGCCAGCCAAGGAGGAGAGGTGGGTAGAAAGGGCTTTCCAGGCAGAGGCAACCCCAAGAACAAAGCTATGGAAGAAATGGTTGAGTGTGAGAAAGGAAGTCCAAGTGGTTTCTTATAGTTACATAAAGTGGGAGGTATAGGGGGGTGAGAGATGACACTGAAGTAGTAGATGGGCCACTAGGAGAAGCTCAGATATTATACTGAAGACAATAGGGATGGACTGAAGGTGTTCACACAGGGCAATGACATGGCTGAATACACATTTTAGAAAGATCTCTATAAGAGAAATGTGAAGTGGTTTTTAAGAACATTAAGATTGAAAGTAGGGAAAGCAACCAGAAGGATCTGGCCAATCCATGGAAGAGAAGTTAAGGGCCTACACTTAGAGTAGTGTCAGCGACAAGTTAGCAGTCCTAAGAACAATTCAGAGATAAATGGGCAAAATGTAGTAGAGAAAGAGATAGCCTTAAGAACTCCCAGGTTTCTGGCTTGGACAGCTATGATGTGGCATGATGGTGCCACTCATAGGAGTAATATAAAGTCTACGGGGGCCTCATCAGGCATTGGCTCAGTGGATAGAACGTCAACCTGGGACGCTGAGGACCCAGGTTAGAAACTCCGAGGTTGCTGGCTTGAGCACGAGCTCACCAGTTTGAGTGTGAGATCATAGACATAGCCCCATGGTCACTGGCTTGAGCAAGGGGTCACTGGCTCAGCTGGAGCGCCTTGGTCAAGGAACATATGAGAAAGCAATCAATGAACAACTAAGGTACTACAACTACCAGGTGATGCTTCTCATTTCTCTCTCTTCCTGTCTGTCCCTTTCTCTCTCTCTATCTCTCATGCAAAGAAGGAGGAGGAAGAGGAAGTGGAGGAGGAGGAGGAGAAGAAGAATGGGAGGAAGAAGAAAAAGAAGAAGAAGAAAAAGAAGAAAGAGGAGGAGGAGGAAGAGGAGAAGAACAAGGAGAGGAAGAAGAAGGAGGAAGAAGGAGGAGGAAGAGGAGGAGGAGAAGGGGGAGAAGGAGGAGGAGGAGAAAAAAGTCTAGGGGGGACATGATGAGACTATGTTTTTAAAAAATTTTGCTGTAGAATTTTATCACATCTATTGGAAGGAGATGCGGCCCTCAGGCTTGGTCTTCACATTGTCTATTTTCATGAGGCATATCCCAAGTCTCCTCATACAAACTCTCTTAGCAAGGCTGGAGGTGGGGGTGGGGCTAGTGAGGCTCTGGCTGAAGGGCCAACTGTCAGTTCTATGAGAATTTTATAATCTGGGCTTGAGTTGAATCCTGGAATGATACTATCTCTAACTGTATCCTGACTGACAGTTGACTCTGAATTCCATGATTTTGTTGAGATAATAGATCTGTATCATTAAATACCAAACAGGCTTAAAGATTTCTATAACATAGACTTTAAAAAACTAACTCAGCCCTGGCAGGTTGGCTCAGTGGTAGAGCGTCGGCCTGGCGTGCAGGAGTCCTGGGTTCGATTCCCGGCCAGGGCACACAGGAGAAGTGCCCCTCTGTTTCTCCACCCCTCCCCCTCTCCTTCCTCTCTGTCTCTCTCTTCCCCTCCCACAGCCAAGGTTCCATTGGAGCAAAGATGGCCCGGGCGCTGAGGATGGCTCTGTGGCCTCTGCCTCAGGGGCTAGAATGGCTCTGGTTGCAGCAGAGCAACGCCCCAGATGAGCAGAGCATCGCCCCCTGGTGGGCATGCCGGGTGGATCCCGGTTGGGCTCATGTGGGAGTCTGTCTGACTGCCTCCCGTTTCCAACTTCAGAAAAATACAAAAAAAAAAAACCCCAAAAACCAAAACCTAATTCAATATATATATGTTAAATACACATATACATTGATTTCGTTGTTTTGTTGAGAAAGTACTGAGTGTCAGGTGCTGTGTCAGGCACTACAGAGACAAAGAAGGCACAGCCCTGCCCATATGGAGCTTACCATCTAATCATTGAAACAGGATACCCTAGTTAAACTCAAGGATAAGTAGGCTTTAGCCAGATGAAGACAGCAAGGGAAAAGTGGTAGTTGCTGCTATGTGGCCTGAGGAGAGGAGGGTGCCCTAGGCAGAGGCAACATGTGCCATAGCACATTTGGGGCATTATAAGTGCAGGCTGAAGCACATAGTACAAATGAAGAAGAAAGAGATGGGGCTGGAGAGAGAGACTAAATTATAAAGTATGAATATGCCAAGGTAGGGAGTTTGGAAATAATTATTTAAATAATTTTTTTAAGTGAGAGGAAGGGAGATAGACAGACTCCTGCATGCACCCCGACTCGATCCACCCAAGCTATTATCAATGCCTAAGGCTGACGCTTGGACCAACCAAGCTATCCTCAGCACCGTGGAGCTGATGCTCGAACCAATCAAGCTACTGGCTGCAAGAGGGGAAAAGAGAGAGAAGGGGGAGAGGGAGGGGAAGAGAAGCAGATGGTCACTTCTCCTGTGTGTCTTGACTGGGAATTGAACCCTGGAAGTCCATATGCTGGGCCAACGCTCTATCCACTAAGCCAACCAGCCAGGGCCTCTTTAAATGATTTTTAAGCAGTGACAGAACCAGAATAGCTCTTTACATTGATTAACTTGTTACTAATGGATTGCAGTGAGGAAAAGTGGAAGCTGGACGACCAGATTTGGGCTTTCAAGTGGGCTGTGGAGATAAACAGATTTCAGGGGTAGAAAGGACAGGACTTATAATCGGTTTGGGTAATTGGTAGAGAAAGAGTGATAATAATGGTTCTAGGTTTCTGCTTGAGCAGAAAGACTGGAGCAGCAGAAAGATTCTTTGGAGGTGGGAAGATCAAGTATTCATATAAAATTTGAAATGCTTCTGAGACACCAAGTGGTCTATGGACATTGGGTATAGAAATGTTAGTATGCAGGACAGAAAGGCAGCCTCAACTGCAGATGAGGAAGTGTGATCTGAGAAGTAGAAGGGAACTGGAATGTGGTTACAAAAGCCAGGAGAACAGAAGAGGGAGGTTATTGCTTCAGACGCTATAGTCATATAAGAACTGTTAATAAGATCAATGGACTCAATTAGGAAATGACTTACTTAAAAAAATCAATATATATACCACTTCATACCTGTTAGGATGACTATCACATCCCCCCATACACAAAGAAAAACAGAAAATAAAAAGTATTGGTAAAATTATAGAGAAATTGGTTGGAACACATTGTTGATTTCCACTGCTGTGGAAAACAGTATGGCGTTTCCTCAAAAAATTAACCCAGGGTTTCCAAAAAATAAATGTATAGCCATGTTCACAGCAGCATTATTCAGAACTGCTAAAATGTGGAAGCAACACAAATGTCTATCAGTAGATAAATGGATAAGCAAAATGTGATACACACACACACACACACGCACGCACACACACTGAATCCTTATTCTCTTTTAAAAAGAAGGAAATTCTGACATATCCTACAATATAGATGAACCTTGAGAACATTATGCTATGTGAAATAAGCCAGTCACAAAAAGACAACTACTGCATGATACCACTAGTATGAAGTACTTAGAGTAGTCAAAGTCAGAGAGAGCGAAAGTAGAATGGTAGTTGTCAGGGGCTGGGAGGAGGAGGTGGACTTGGGAGTTATTGTTTGGTGACACTGCAGAGTTTCAGTTTTACAAGAAGAAAAGAAGGATAGAGAAGGATGGTGGTGATGGTTATACAATATTATGAATGCATCTAATACCATTCAACTATACACTTAAAAATGGTTAAGATGGCCCTGGCTGGTGGCTCATTGGATAGAGCATTATCCTAGTGTGCTGAGGTCATAGGTTCAATCCCCAATCAGGGAGCATATAAGAAGCAATCAATGAATACACAGCTAAATGGAACAACTAAGTAGAATAACAAATTGAAGCTTCTCTCTTTCTCTCCCTTTCTCTCTCTCTCTCTCTCTCTCTCTCTCTCTCTCTCAAATCAATGGAAAAAAAATTTTAAATGGTTAAGTTGACACATTTTATGTTATGTTTATTTTACCACAATAAAAAAATGGAAAAAATCAATGTATGCAAATAGTTGCAAAAATTCAATGTCACTGATAGTTTTCAAAATCTTTGATACTAACAGTTTAGTGCCCCAGCAGGTGAGTACTTTTTTTTTTTAAGTGAGAGGAGGGGAGACAGTGAGACAAATTCCACATGCACCTCAACTGGGCTCTACCTGGCAACCCGTCTGAGACCAATGCTCGAATCAACCGAGCTATCCTCAGCACCCGATGCTTGGACCAGCCAAGTTATCCTCAGTGCCTGCGGCCACTGGCTGTGAGAAGGTAAGAGGGAGAGAAGAGGAAGCGGTGGGAGAAGAGAAGCGGATAGTCACTTCTCCTGTGTGCCCTGACTGGGAATCGAACCAGGGATATCTGCATGCCAGGTCGACATTCTATCCACTAAGCCAGCTAGCCAAGGCCACAGGTGGGTATTTTGAGATGTCAAAGAATCCTTTGTTCAGAAAACTCTCCCTTACATTCACCGATTTTTCAGATAAAAACTCAATTTACAAAGAATATTTCTAGAACAGCTATACTTCCAACTTCATAAAAAACTTTAATTTTTATCAAGTTCTAGCTCCCCCCCCCATGCTCATAATGTAAAAATGTAGAAGTTCTCAAATGAGCACAGCATTAGTAAATCAGATTCATCTTTGTCTCTCAAAAATTTGTCCTAATTAAGGATTCACTTTTCATAAAAAGAATAGCATTTTTAAGGGGTTCCTGTGGTGGGAAGAGGAGGGGAGGAAGGGACTTCAGGCCAAAACAAGAGCTGACATTATAGCAGCTGCCTCAACTTTACTTCACATAGTGAAATGATTTCTACTCAGACATCCATATAAATAGCTGGAAATCTGGGCTAAAAGAGGTTATTATCAAATGTTTCAGAATTACTTAAAGTTCTTATAAAAAGTGTTTTGGCCTGACCAGGTGGTGGCGCAGTGGATAGAGCGTTGAACTGGGATGCAGAGGACCCAGGTTCAAGACCCAAGGTCACCAGCTTGAGTGCGGGCTCATCTGGTTTGAGCAAAAAGCTCACCAGCTTCAACCCAATGTTGCTGGCTTGAGCAAGGGGTTACTCGGTCTGCTGAAGGCCCGTGGTCAAGGCACATATGAGAAAGCAATCAATGAACAACTAAGGTGTTGCAACGCGCAACGAAAAACTAATGATTGATGCTTCTCATCTCTCCAATCCTGTCTGTCTGTCCCTGTCTATCCCTCTCTCTGACTCTCTCTCTGTCTCTGTAAAAATAAATAAATAAATAAATAAATAAATAAATAAATAAATAAAAGGGTTTTGTTGGAAAACCCAATGTTCTTGATATTCAAAGAAGCAAGGGGTTGAAAGGGAGTAGGGCTGCTGTTTTCTGTACTCTCTAGAATAGATATTTTTTTCTAATTTGTTTTTGTCAAACTTGAACCATCCTAGGGGACCCAAAATTCACTAACAAAATGTCTCAAGGGAGACATTTTCAGACTATATTGCACTGAGAACTAGGGGTTCTGAAAAGGCTACTATTGGGGGTGGTGGAGATGGGGTATAGACAGGGGTGGGATGAGGTGGGGAGAGGCAGCAGTATGTGGGGCAGGGTGAGAGAGTGATGAAGTGGAATGGTTGGCTTGAAGCGGGGTGGAAAACAGGCTCTAGTTTAAGCCTTGAACCCTGTGACAACGTTGCTCTTATGTTTTGTGCATGCTCAACAGTCATATGAGATGTCATTTAAGTTCTGCTACATAAACAAGTTTGGAGATCACCATTTGACAAAAAAACTAGTTAACCTGAAGAAAACATGCATACAGTCTAAGTCAAACTTAATCCTGGATGCAATGATTTAACTTTGTAATTCATGTTCACTATCATAAAATGAAAAATTGGAAAAATGACAGTGCTAATGTCCTTAACTTAAAAAAGAAAAGTTCTCTTCTGATAGAAACAGTATCATATAAAGACTCTTGGTAAGTGCAAACCAGCTCTCCATCTTCTTTCGTAAATGGAATTAATTACAAAATTTTTAAAGGAGATGCAAATGCCAAGATATAATCTGTACAGTGTTCCTGCAGCCTGGGCTCCAGCTCCTCAGCATTCCTAATGGCACATGGGGAACAGTGTGTAATTGGGACAAGAGACTGTGTTCAGTACAGGCATGGGAGTGAACCTTTGAAATTCTAGTAGTGACAAGCAGAGGCTAAAAGCAAACAGTTCAGGGAAGATAGATTTCATAGGGAAAGCTACATTATGCTATTTAAATGGCAAGTACAAAGTAAGAGAAAATATGATCTTAGAAAGAAAGGACTGCATCAACAGGTAGATTCTGAATATCTGTTACACCAGCTACTGCAGCAAGCCTAAAGGGATAATGGGGACAGAAAAGAAGCAGAGAGTCGCTTCTCAAATGTGCCCTGACTGGGGATCGAACACGGGATCGAACCTGGGATGTTTGCATACCAGGCCAGTGATTCTCTATCCACTGAACCAACCAGCCAGGGCAAAATATTTTTAATGAGGGCTTCCAAGTCAGAATTTGAAAAATCTATGAAGTGTCAAAGTTCACTTTGTATTGCTTATGCAAAGTAATAGAGCATATAAAAGTCAAGATGGTTAAATCAGTTAAGTAGGCTCACATGCTTCCACGTACCTACATTTAAAAATTGATAGTTATTTTAAATGCTTTCTATCTACTCATTAAAATATACCTTCCAAAGATCTCCATAAATTAATAATTGTTGAGTTAGTTCCAGGAATTGTCCATTTCTGGTAATTAAATTACATTAATTTTTTATCTATTTCAACGTTTAATTCATAGCAACACTGCCCAGTAAGTCTGAACTCTTAAAGCTTTTGTTGAATGATTTAAGCCTTGGGCTTGGATACGTGTGTGTGTGTGTGTATGTGTGTGTGTGTGTGTGTGTGTGTGTGTGTGTGTGTGTGTGTGTGTAAATTAAAAAATCAGTGTTATGCCGTAATTGATCATTCAAATTTGAGGAAAAGGGGAAAGGGCAAACTGAAGATGGATTATGGATTAACTCGATTCTGTTAAACTTTATAATGTCCGTGGACCCTCCTCAGGCCTGAGACCTGGTGTTTGCTGTCCTGTGGTCAGCTGAAGGCACACACTGGCTGTGGTGGGGAGGATACCATAGACCAGGGGTCCCCAAACTACGGCCCGCGGGCCACATGCGGCCCCCTTAGGCCATTTCGCCGCACTTCTGGAAGGGTACCTCTTTCATTGGTGGTCAGTGAGAGGAGCATAGTTCCCATTGAAATATTGGTCAGTTTGTTGATTTAAATTTACTTGTTCTTTATTTTAAATATTGTATTTGTTCCCTTTTGTTTTTTTACTTTAAAATAAGATATGTGCAGTGTGCATAGGAATTTGTTCATAGTTTTTTTTATAGTCCGGCCCTCCAATGGTCTGAGGGACAGTAAACTGGCCCCCTGTGTAAAAAGTTTGGGGACCCCTGCCATAGACCAACAAAGAGGTGACAGCCTTGGCAGTAAAACGCAGGCCTTTGGGATGCCATATGACTTCTCTGTATTTGTTTTTTTATTTTTTATTTTTATTTATTCATTTTAGAGAGGAGAGGGAGAGAGAGAGAGGAGAGACAGAGAGAAAGAAGGGGGGAGGAGCTGGAAGCATCAACTCCCATATGTGCCTTGATCAGGCAAGCCCAGGGTTTTGAACCGGCGACCTCAGCATTTCCAGGTTGACGCTTTATCCACTGCGCCACCACAGGTCAGGCATGACTTCTCTGTATTTGATGTTACCATGGTGAGGGCAGATTATTAGAGCAGTAACTCTGCTTAAAGTTTACGGAAAGTCAAGAACATGTCTCCTCTCAGTGAAAGCTCTCTGACTTGCATACTGGTTAACACTGGAAATATAGCCAAAAGTACCTTTTAAACATAATCTTAAGAGTCTTTTCCAGGAAGGGGAAACAAGGTGTTATCATTCTCCACATGCCCTGGGGCAAGTCATACATCCCAAACCCAGCAGGGGCATGCAGGCCTCAGGAATCACAGGAACTAGTCCAGTTTAGTAATCCTGTCCCTGGGCCTGGTGCACACAGCGTGCCCTCAAAGCCAGCCATTTAGATTAGCACACACGCCCACAGTAGCCAGATCTTGTATCACCCATCTGTGGCCCTGTTCTACATGATCATATGATCTGGTCACCAGCTTCCCTTATGGAAGGGCAAGGAAACCAGTTCTACCACAATTAAAAATTTAAATAATTATGATGTCAGAATTGACCTTTCCTTAAGAAAAATAAATATAAATTGCTTCAGTGCCATAGATTTTATAATTTTATTTTTATAATTTTATAAAGATTTATTCTTCCGGGTTTTATTTGCCCTAAAACATGCTGTCAGATGAGAGTAAAGCAGTGCTTCTCAACTAGGTAAAGATATATTTAAAAAAAAAAGTCTCTCAGATCTTGAAGCTATGTTTAGATTTCCTCACTTTGAAACTTTTTTTTTTTATTTAGTGAGAGGAGGGGAGGCAGAGATAGACCAGCATGCTCCCCAACTGGGATCCACCCAGCAAGGTCCACTAGGGGGTGATGCTGTGCCCATCTGGCGCATTGCTCTGTTACTCAGCAACTGAGTTCTTCCTAGGGCTTGAGGCAGAGGCCATGGAGCCATCCTCAGAACCTGAGGCCAACTCACTCCAATCAAGCCATGGCTGCAGGAGGGGGAGAGAGAAAGAAAGAGAGAGAGAAGCAAGAGGGGGAGGAGGAAAGAAGCAGATGGGTGCTTCTCCTGTGTGCCCTGACCAGGCATCAAACCTGCGACATCCATATGCTGGGTGGACATTCTACCACTGAGACAACCTGCCAGGGCCCTCAATTTGAAACTTAAAAAAATTAGTTTTAGCCCTGGCCGGTTGGCTCAGTGGTAGAGCGTCGGCCTGGCGTGCAGGAGTCCTGGGTTCGACTCCCAGCCAGGGCACACAGGAGAAGCGCCCATCTGCTTCTCCACCCCTCCCCCTCTCCTTCCTCTCTGTCTCTCTCTTCCCCTCCCACAGCCAATGCTCCATTGGAGCAAAGTTGGCCCAAGCACTGAGGACAGCTCCATGGCCTCTGCCTCAGGCACTAGAATGGCCCTGGTTGCAACAGAGCAACGCCCCAGATGGGCAGAGCATCGCCACTTGGTGGGCATGCTGGGTGGATCCTGGTCGGGCGCACGCAGGAGAGTCTGTCTGACTGCCTCCCGGTTTCCAGCTTCAGAAAAAAAAATACAAAAAAAAAAAATTAGTTTTAAATGGCAGAAATGTTTTTTTAATTGCAAGTAATTACTCTAAGAGCTTTATATTTAAAACTGGTTTTAAAATGCTTTTAGGTTATCATCAAAATGAACATACAAAATTTAAAATTCTCATAAACCTTGCACTATATTTGGAGACCCTATGGGAGAAACAAAATTTTATGAAAGACAATTATATTAATTATATACTAGGAAATTTAAAAAACAAGAATATTAATTTTTTCTGCTTGATAAATTTTTCTTTTTGAATTTTTAACTAAAGAAGATATATAAATGGTATATGTAAATAGGACCAAGTATGCTTATGAATTCAGTTACAATAAGAATCCCAACTCTGCAAAGACAAAGGTCTTAATAGACTACTGTGTCCTCCGCTAATTCTCTGTTTCTCCCTCTTTGTAGAGGGCATGCTGGGCTAACAGATCAATGACCCTGGGGCACAGTTTTCCTGCTGTACTAGCATATAAATCTGCCTGCTGCAGCCAAGAAGTGTCCCGACAAGCCAAGAAGTGTCCCCACAAAAATAAAAATAAGACAGGGCTCTGGTCTGGACTGCTGCAGCAACTGGAATCAGACCATGCACACAGGATCAAGTAGTGACAGCTAGGGTAATATTTCAGCTTTATGAACATCTGTGATTATGAGGACAACAAGCAGTCCCACTCGATGTCTGACATATCTCAGTCCAGGACATAGGCTGTGGCAGTCAGGTTGAAATAGGCCTTCTGGGTCTGCTGGACAAAGCCTACCTGCAGGCCACACCACGGAGGGTGTGGGGAATGTAGGTCAGAGTCACTGTGGCTTAATTTAATTTTCATCTCTGCCCAAAGGCTGTAACAAGTATGGGGAAGGTTATAGTTACCTGTTCAAAAGAATGGAGTCCACTTTCTTTTCCTAACCTCATCATATCTTCCAAAATGGCTTTCTTCAGCTCCTAAATTAAACCAATAGGTAAAATTACAACACCAAAAACACATTTCATACCAACATGCTCCCTATCCACCCAAACTGGGGCTAACATTCGCTGGGAGCATCCCAATCATCACCTCTCATCTGGCAAGTAAGTACCTGGCAGGCCCAAAGGAGTGATAAGCTAAGGGACCACTTGATTTTTTAAATTGAATTTATTGGGGTGACATTGGTTAATAAAATTATATGGGCTTCAGGTGTCCAATTCTATAATACATCAAATTCTATAATACATCATCTGTATGTTTTATTGTGTGTTCCACTTGATGTTTTTAAGTGGCCCTCTGGTCAACCTGGTAATTCCCAGAGGCCCTGTCACCCCCAGAAGAGCCCAGGGGCTAGTGGAAGTGACAGGGTCTGTGGCTGCTGCTGAGAAATGGGCCACGTGACTGGAGGGTAGATGCTAGTCAGAGCACAGAGATTCTCTTCCACAGGACTCCCCATGTACCATGAGTTTTCTACAAGGTGTGATTGGTTAGTGCTCTAAGGAGAACTGTGCTACTTTCTCAATTTCATGACTGTCTCTCTAAGCCCAGGAGATACAAAATCCACCTCACAGCTGGAGAGAATGTATGAGTCAGAAGGCTTCTGCTCACATCTAATACTGCTGTTAACAAGCTGTATGGCCTTGGGCAAGCCACCGTCCTCTCTGGACTGTCCTACAAGCTGCATACCAAGAGGGCTGGACAAGCTTTCTGTGACATCTCCTAGCTCTAGAATTCAATTGTTTATCAAACTTTTTAAGAAGGACTGTGAGTTCCTCCAACAACAACAAAAAAAGTTGAACTTCTAGTTTAGGGTTCCCACCATTTATAAAGTTAGAAATTTCCCTACGTGTTTGAACTTTGCCAGTCTACTGTTGTTTCGTCCTCACACTCTGCAGTATCATAAAAGGGCCAGCAGCCTTCCAGATACAGACCTTACTTGTGCAGAGTTCTGCATATGTCCCTTCAATCCCTCTCTTCTGTGCCCAGAGAGGCATAACTTCAGGGTCAGGCACAACAATGCCCACCAAAAAGGCCTGCAATCCCACCAAAGAAAATGAAATCATGACAAAAGCACTGTTTTCTACTCTGCCACATTTGTTTCAATTTTTTTCTAAAAAATTATAAAACTTTTGATATAGATATAAATTTAAAGCTACGAGTACAAGACATACCAATCACCGAGATAAAACAATTACCAAAATTGACAAAATCTTTTAAAAATAATATAAAAGCCCTTATATTATTATTTTTTAACTTATAAAAGTATAGTTGGCATATGATATTAGTGACAAAAGCTTTTAAAATGGTTATTTGCAGTCCAGCATTAAAAATAATGTCTTGGTATTCTCAGACTTCACCCTTTTCTAAAAATAAGTATATGCGTATGTTATGAAAATTACTACCAATATATCATGCATGTTTGTTTACTTTCTGATCTATTTCCTTAACTTCATAAAAAAATGAATAAAGAATAAACGTAAGGAGCTTAAGAGTCAATAAAGTTAGACCTACATGTACCTTTGAGTCTCATGCCAAACTCAAATATTTGAGTACATTTTCAGGATGTTAATCAAACAACTATGAACCAAAACATACTTCTCAGAATTTCCTGGCCATTTAAAAATTGTTTAATTAATATGGTCATCTATTTCATTAATATAGTTCATTAAATTATTAAAAATAATTCATAATTTTAATTACAGACATCAAATGAATATGAAGACTATATTCACAGTGATCTTTCTGACTTTAAATCTAAATGATGTTGAAAGCAGAATAAAAATCAATTCTCTCCAAATAATTTCATCCAAAACCATATTCATGAACATATTAGCTTAATCTATTAAGCTATATCATCATCAGTGCCATTTTTGCAATTCTGATCTATTTATCTGTATATGTGCATATTTCAAAATCAAAACAGCAGAACCCTGAATCTTGCTTCAGTATCTTACTTCAAACTGCCTCTTGGAAGTAGGTATAGCATTAGGTAAACATAGTGGGTACAGAACAGGGAATATAGTAAAAAATATTGTAATAACTATGTATGGTGTCCGATGGGTACTAGACTTACTGGAGTAATCAGTTTGTAAGTTATGTAAATATCAAATCACTGGCTTGTACAATTGAAACTAGTTTAATATTGTATGTCAAGTATCAATGAAAAATAAAAAATCGCTTGACGTGTAATGGCACAGTGGATAAAGTGTTGACCTGGAACACCGAGGTCACCAGTTCAGAACCCCCAACTTGCTTGGTCAAGGCACATATGAGAAGCAACTACTATCAGTTGATGCTTCCCATTCCTTACTCTGCCTTTCTATCTATCCTTTCTCTAATATTAGTAAATAAAATCTTTAAAAAAATAAAATAAAATAAAAAATTATTTAAACATACACACACAAAGTTAAAGTGGTGGGAGTGTCCATTACTACCATTATTTCAAGAAACTTATTACCTAACTACAATTTATCGAACCCTAATCAATTAAGATGTCTCCTTTCAAAAGGACTTTTCTCTCATAATCTAATGTGTAGGGAAATACCGGTGTTTGATTAGAAATTAATGTTTACCCCTTTAATCAGATACAAAATACTTAGGAAAGCATTCTGAGATAACTCTAGGTTTCTCAGCAGACTCAGCACTTGTGGGGGACTGAAGCCCAGGAGGCTCACCTGTAAGCTGTCCCCATGGACATAGGTTTGTGCCACAGGCTCACTCCGGCTATAGATGTTCTCAATCTTCTCAGGTGCAATGTATTCTCCCTGAGCAAGTTTAAATATGTGCTTCTTCCGATCAATAATTTTAAGAGTTCCTGCCTGTGGAGTTGGACAAACAGCTTCATAAAAAGATGGCATCCCCTGAGCCTGAACCCCTCACCCCTTAGTGCCATAGTCCCTCCCTCCTGTCCTGTCTCATCCTGAAGACTTGACCCAGATCTGCTCCTCTGTGTGACCTCTCTGCTCTTACACAGCCACTGCGCACCACAGGTTGATGGCTCCCTGAGCGCCCACTGTCCTTCACCCTCAGCGTCTACCCCCTCCGTTGCAGCCCCTCCCACACCTGCCACCCTCCTCCACTAAAGGCCCACCTGCCTTCCCACCAGGGCTCTCTGGCCCAGACCCTTGCACCAGCTGTCCCTCTTCTCATAACATCTGCAGATTTGCTCCCTTAAGCCAAGCTCAGGTCTCTCGCCCACCTACTGCCCCAACCCCAAAGAGCGGCCTCTCCATCCCCAGCACATAGCATAGCTCTGGCAGGCCCCCAGGGACTCCCACATGATGAGCCAGATGGCCAGGAATTCTGCAGCAGGCAGGCCACCCCTTGTGCAGTGAGTGTTTGGGCTCCTGGCCTCCAGGACCCCCACTCACCTCCCTGCCTCCCTTCCACATTTATTGGGTTTCCTAAGTGGGTTTCTCTCCTTGGCTCAACCCTTGAATGCTACATTCCTCACCTCACTGACAATACTCCTTGAGGTAACTGCCATTTATCTCTTCACTGGCCACTCCCATGTCTGTTTGAGCTTCCAGCCAGACAGACCTCTTCACTCAATGTCAGACTCACAACTTGCCTATCTTCAGAATGTTTCAGACAACAGGCTGTTTGCAGATGCCACATGTCCTCAAAGGAAGCTCATCACCATCCTCCTCACATCTGTCCCCATCTCCAAGCCCCATACACTGGAGATGGCAGTGTCATTTGCCTCTCCAGGGACTTCTAGCAGTCAGACTCAGCCATCCTCACTCACAAATCTCTCTCTGTCAAAACCACTTCCTTGCCTGACCAGGCGGTGGTGCAGTGGATAGTGTCAGCCTGGGATGCCGAGGACCCAGGTTCAAAAACCCAATGTCACCAGCCTGAGCACAAGCTCATCCGGCTTGAATGCAGGTTTGCCAGCTTGAGTGTGGGCTCACAGACAGGACCCTATAGTCGCTGGCTTGAGCCCAAGGTTGCTGGCTTGAAACTCAAGGTCACTGGTTTGAGCAAGGGGTCACTGGCTCAGCTGGAGCCCCCCTGATCAAGGCACATATGAGAAGCAATCAATGAACAATTAAAGTGCTGCAACTATAAGTAGATGCTTCTCATCTCTCTCCCCTTCTCTTGCATGCACTAAAACCAAAACCAAACAAACAAAAAAAACCATTTCCTAACCGGACCTTGGTATACACTCTGCTCCTGCTCCATCTTTCGATCCACCAGAACCAGAGCAATCTCTCCAGAAGAGAAAAACCAGCAGGCTGTTTTGCTCAAAACCCAGGCTGGACATCACATACTTTCCCTACTTCCCTATACTGCTTCCTTGGTATTCATAGCACCCATGAGCTGGGTATCATCACCTCCATTGCAGAGATGAATAGAGGGAAGATCAGAGAGGTTACTTAACTCCTCCCAAGCCACACAGCTAGGAAGTAGGGGAACTAGAATTTGCATGAGGTCTTTCTGGATTGGAAGCTTACACTTTTTCCTTGAACTAGTTATCTAATACTATTTTAAAACAATAATTTTAATAAACTGACTCCACAGACTGCCTGCCTGCTGTCTTGGGCTTTGAGTTCAAACACAACACTAGGTACTTTATGTGAATTAATTTGCTTGCTTCTCACAATGCCCTGCAAAAGGCAGGTGGTTTCAGCTAAGTCAAGCGGCATCAGTGGCAGAGCCATGGCTTTGTGGGGTTTTAAGTTTTTTCTAATTTTGAGGGTCTTCTTTAAGAAAAATAATATAAAATGAAGTACAGAGCCTTGGAAGGGGCTTATGTAAGTGAGAGGACCTGACGCCTAAGCATCCTTAGCTGATGGGACAGTCTTCCCTCTGTCAGTCGCTGAGCCTCACTTGACTTCTCCAACCTGCCTCCTCCGTACCTGTGGGCCCTCAGTTAGGACTGCCTGCTTCACACCTCTAGTGTCTCTCCACTCAGCATGTGCTATTACTCCTGCCCGCCTTCCCCCGTCTCCTCTCACTTAGGGCATGACTCCCATCCTGAGACACAAACCCAGTAGACACCTGTCCTCTGCCTTGCCCCAGGTGAGTGTGGCCCTCCATGCACGCCCATCACACTAAGTTGGGAACTGTCTCAAGATGTGTTGCTCCCCGAGCAAAGTCCCTGACCACAGCACACACCAAGGACACATCCTGGTCTGCTGCAAGAAGGAGCATTTCTCAAAGAGGAGCACACAGATCCAAGGAGGGGCAAATAGCTCACCAGCCCTGGAGAGGGCTCAACACCACTCACATGACCAATAAACTCAGCATCTCAGAACACCCACCCCAAACCTTAGCACCTTCCTGGAGGCACAGGAGAGGTTTCTGGGGTGGCGGCGTTAGGCAAGGGCCCTCGGTTTCAGAGCAGGGCCTTTTTCTGCACACAGCTTTCATCTTAGCACCACCTACATGCAGGCACTGTGCTGAGGTATAATCTCATTTATTCCTCACAACAGTAACTGCACAGGTAAGCAGTGGTATTAATGAGGCTCAACACCTGATTAGGGCTAAAAGTTGGGGGCCACAGCCAAAGAATTTCACGTAGCCACACACTCTTATTCTATAGGTGAGTTACTACAGAGTCCAGAGAGGGATGAGGCTTTGCTCATGGCCATGTAAGCCACTGATCAGAGCAAAGGAACCTGGCCATCTACTGGCCCAGCTCCAAGTTTTCCTGCTGTGCGATGCCACCTCTCAGCTTGGGCCGGCACCAGAGCTCCCAGGCCCTGCCTTTCTCAGACCTCCGAGGGCTATGAACTCCTGCTCTTCGTAATCCACCCATCAGATTCCACAGCACTGTCAGGTCTCTGGAAACCATTAAGGGGAGGGAGTGGGTCCCACACTCCAGCTCTACCCTCCCTATCTTTATAGATCCTTACCACCTGCCTCCTGAGGATGGAGGAAGAAGCTCTAGGGGCAAAATAAAGAAGAATTTCTCAATCCCCAGTGGTGGTCAGGCAGGATGTGGAGAAGACCCCTGCCTCAGAGTGGAGCAGATTTATACCCACCACCCAGATG
Source organism: Saccopteryx leptura (assembly GCF_036850995.1). Taxonomy (NCBI): domain Eukaryota; kingdom Metazoa; phylum Chordata; class Mammalia; order Chiroptera; family Emballonuridae; genus Saccopteryx; species Saccopteryx leptura. Next base: position 133,470,585 of record NC_089508.1, on the reverse strand, counting down.
TTTGGAGCTCCAGGGTTCCAAACATACACACCGGCAGCCACCGCCCAATGTCTCCAGTGTGGAGCCAGCCATCACTGTCCAGGGCCTCCTTTGTCTTGTCTGGATCTTTCAAGTAACCTTTGAACACATTTGGTCCTCTCACACAGATCTGTAGGGACAAATACCAGTTTCTCTCAGCCCACAGCAGAAGGATTCCTGATGTGTGGTTGTCAAAAGGCACATGTGAATAATGTACTCTATTCCTCCAGAAATCCCCGTGGAAATGGCAGTGATGACAAAATAGGACAGTCCAAGCTGTCTCCCACCTTCTCTCAGGCAGCATCCTCTCCATGTTATCTCTCTGCTCTGGTCACCTGAGGCCTCCCTCCACCAGCTCTCTCCTCAGGAGCCCCCTGGCCTGTGGCATATGCTGCTTTGTGACAATGGATGGGGTCACATCAGATAAAGCTTCTACCAGATTGCCTCAGCACCCTCCTTCATGACAGGCAGCCAGTCAGCTTTTCACCCACTCCCATGGAATGAATGAGTACCAGCCAGCTCTGTCCACCCCATCTGGCCTATTTGCAAATGGTCATGTTTCTGCTGGGACAGATCCGCAGCAGCAGGCCATGCTACTTAGGGAAAAAAATGGGATTTTTAATTTTTATTTTTTCGAAGTGAGAAGCAAGGGGGAGGCAGACAGACAGACTCCCGCATGTGCCCGACCAGGAGGCAATGCTCGGTCCCTCTGGGATGTTGCTCCACTGCAATCAGAGCCATCCTCAGCACCCGGGCCAACTTTGCTCTAATGGAGCCTTGGCTGTGGGAGAGGAAGAGAGAGATAGAGAGAAAGGAGAGGGTGAAGGGTGGAGAAGCAGATGGGCGCTTCTCCTGTGTGCCCTGGCCGGGAATTGAACCCGGGACTTCCACATGCCTGGCCAACGCTCTACCGCTGAGCCAACCAGCCAGGGCTAAAAATGGGATTCTAAGAAAAGTTTGGGAGCTCTGGCCAGATAGCTCAGTTGGTTAGAGTGTCATCCTGATGCACCAACGTTGTGGGTTCGATTCCTGGTCAGGGCGCATTCGAGAATCAACTAATAAATGCATAGATAAGTGGAACAAATTGATGTTTCTCTCTCTCATCTTTCCACTTTCTCTTTCTAAAATCAATAAAAATATTTTTTAAAAGCTTAGAAGTTCTGAATCTTGATTTAGACCAACTCAGTCCCAGCCCCAGCCTTGTTTCATAAAAAGGTGAGGAAATACTGAATTTGTTTGAGTCAAATTAATCAGTAATTCAAAGTGACTTTACTCACTACATGTAGCATCTACAGACATGAATGGATAAATGTTGACATTTACCTCTCCCTCTCCTTTGCTTGTCCAGTAGCTCAGTTCCTCAACATCAATGAGCTTGATGTGATTGCAGGGCAGAGGTGCCCCTACATGCCCTAGAACAACAGAGCAATATGGCACTGGTCAGAGTTGAGATCAATGCCAGCAGTGAAGGTGCCCATTGCATGTAAACCCCCGCCCCAAGTGATCAAGGTAAGGAATTATGAATGAAAAGCATCACACCTGTAGAGGGGCATTTGTCAAAGATCAGTGGTAAATATAAAACAAGGTCCTGAAGGAAGGAGAGGCCAGCCTCTGTGGGCCTTAGATTTACACTGATTCTTAAAGAGCTGGGCAGGCACACCAGGCCTGGCACCCACCTGCACAGGTCTGTGGTGGGACTGGTACCCACACCAACCGCATGGACAGAATTTTTTACAATCATGCCCACCTTAAAAGTGTCAAATTGCACGTCTTAGTTTGGTGTTCATAAAGTATAGTCATCATTGCTTTTCCTGCCATCACCAGACTGTTGATTAATGGGCACAGTAATTATCTAGAAATCTTGTTAAGATGCAGATTCTGACTCAGTAGGTCGGGGATGAGCCCTGAGATCCTGCACCTCTCACAGGCACCCAGGTGATGACATTGCTTCTGAACCACACATTACACTTCGAGTAATAAAGGAACGAAAAACAGAAAGAGGTAACTCGCCCCTGAAAGATAAGACTTCAAATTTTGGTCTTACATACCAGGCCAACCATGAAACTACACTGAAGTCATTTTCTAGTAATTTTTTCATGGTTGTTACAGAATTCACTGGCAAGGTGGAGAGTTTTTAATCAGGTGCTGACCAAGGTCCTAAAAGAAATGTGAGCAACAGAGCCTTGGAGATTAAAAAATGAGGCAGTGGCACTTTGGTTTCTCTTTTAAATAAGGGGTTGACCTAATAAATTTAAAATTAAAAAAAAATCAATACATAAAAAAATTGAAAAAAAAGACAGTTTAAATAAGGGGTTGAAAACTCTTTCATAGTTTATACAAAGATACCTATCTTCTCATACTCAATAATAGCCTCTGCAATTTTTTAAGGAAGGATGGAAAAGAAAGGCAAAACATAAAAAGTGCTACATAGAAAAATGTAGAGAATGACATAAGAGGGAAGAAAGTGTCCAAAAGGAAGGGGATAAAGGAGAGTATTAAAAAATATGATGGCAGCAACAAGAAAAATGTTAGTGAGCCGGGACCTTAGAAGAAAGTCCTTGTAGTAGATTTGCCAGTAATAGAAAGATCAAAGAATTCATATACCAAAGGCTTTATTCAGCTAGAGTTTAAAAACTAAAACTCAGAAAAAATAATGCTTCTGTACTTGACTTGGCCAAATATGATTCAATTTAGAATCCACGGATCATGTTTCTTCTGACTACCTCCCAGTATCCTGGGAGCAGGACTGCAGTGCTGGGCATATTTCCTGTGCAGCACATTATCCCAAGTTTTCTAGTTTGCAGGTGAGCAAACTGTATCCTGAGAGTGGCCCTGGGCTCACACAGCAAGCTGGTGCTCTAAAGGAGTCTTTCACTGAATGGTTTGCAGACTCTTCCAGTATCTGGTCTAAATCTGTGATGGACAATGCAGGAGTTACTTGCTGCTTCCTCCTTTCCCTGAAAGGTAAGTTTTCCGAATGAGGGAGTAGACAGGAGCTGCTCCTTCCTGAGGCTGCCACTGTCTTCCAGACACTAACGTCATAGAAGACTGTCGTTCCCAAAGGGCTTCAGAAATAGCCCTTTAAGAAATAGTGCTCTGGCCACTAGGAAGTTGCCTCTTCTTCCTTGATCATATCCAAACCATAGCCTGCTTCCTGTTATTCTAAATAACTATAAGTTATTCTAAAATAGCTATAAGCAAGGTTCTGTGGTATTTAGAATCTATGAAATCTAATTTTCTGGTATTTACTGATATAATCATTTTCCACCTGGAGTTATATGTTGTGATCTAGTGTGTGTGTGTGTGTGTGTGTGTGTGTGTGTGTGTGTGGTGTGTGTGTGTGTTTAATATAACTTCTTTTTATCTATAAAAGAAATTGGAATATGAAAAAAAGGTAGGAAAATAAAAAAATACATGGCACAGAGAACAACAGATCCATATGCTACAATCTAAACATAACCACCATCAGTGCTGCTCTGTTCCTGTTGTTTTTCAGAAGTGCCCTTGCAAATTTACTTTCCATGAGAAAGTTCTGCAGCTGTTTTAACTCAGCAGGGCCTGGTGAACCATTCCCACATCTCTGGTCTATCCTACCTGAGGTCCAGTCTCCAGGTGTAGTAAAGGTACATCCAGCTGTGCACTCAGTCTGTCCATAACCTTCATAAACCTTTAAGCAAAACATAGAAACCACACTGTAGGCACATACCATCTTGCAGCTGGCTGGCTGCCCTCTTCAGCCAGCTAAGCTCCTGCCCAACATTTGGCTGTTCCATGCTGGGCATGGTGGGAGGGGAATTGCTCCAGGTGAAGCTGAACACAGATAACAGGTATGGCGACTTTGCTTGGGAGAACTGCTACTTTTACCACACTTAGTAGATAAGGTTACATGGTTTGGTGTCAAGATTTTTGACCTATTTTCAATTACTGACTCTATTTTTCACTTGGATACTATGTATTAAAGACAAATACTTTAAAATAAATGGTATGGTTTATTTTGCCTCTCTAAGATATTGCCCTCCAGAGCTTCACGAGAGTCTGCCTTAGAGGTGGTCAAGCCTGCTGGGGTAGAAAAAGGGGCCAGTGGCTTTGAAAGTATAAAGTTTTAAGCATGCATATAGATGATATAGATGAGCCTACTTTACCTAATACCCATCATTCACAGCCATGTTACTATACTCTGCTTATGTAGAAACTTAATAAATATTAATTGAGTAGGTAAATGAAGGAATGGAGATTTTAGAGATGACAAAACCTATTGAATCAAATGACAAAACACAAATGGACTTTCTTCATCCCCTCCCTGGGCTCCTTTTCTGGGCTGGGTGACGTTCTACAGGCTGACGAAGGCAGGGATGCTGGTACAGGTGTGGGGCAGGCTCTCCAGCACACAGAAACTGTATCTCAGAGTTTCTCAGACTGCTTTTCCCAGAAGGGATCCACCTGGCTTTCCAGGATATCGAAAGGTCATCCTGGCTTTCACTGGCACCAGGATTTATTCATCCTCAGAGAAACTGAGCTTTGATCCCATTAAAATCACGGGTTTCTAGCCCTGTCCTAATACATATCTCATTGCCCTTCAAGGAGGCTACACACAGGTAATAAATACCTGGCATCCCAGTGCCGCCCGGAGGAACCCCAGCACTGCTGGTGATGCAGGGGCCGCTCCAGTCACAATCATCCGTACACAGCCACCAAGGCTTGCCTGTGGGGACAGAGAAGAACCTGCTCAAGTCTGTGCTGCTGGTGGTGGTGTCTAGCCCATCTGGGCCTCAACCAAGGTCAACATTCAACATTTGTGCCCTACATGGACCGTAGGGTAGGGATCAAGAGAAGGCCTGAGGCTGCACAACATGAGGGAAGGAAGTCCCTTCTCCTTCAAAATGAACCAACCTAGTCAGCTGTGGAACTCAACCCACAATATGGCCAATTATTTTATGCTTTTCAGATAACTGCCATTAATCTATGTGGCATTCTATAATTCAGTTCTACTTTCCTTCAAATACACAGCTGTTCCCTCACTCTCCCATCATTTGCAAGCATCCAAAAGCAATTACTTAGGGCAATTCCCTCCCTCTTCCACTTTAATGGCCTCGCCTTTTCTCATTTATAAATCAATACCACAATCCACTCTATTTACTATGCATTGCAGAGAACAAAGAATTCTTTAAATATATCATTTCTGTAAGTTGAGCCAAGAGAGTTTAAATATTAATTTCATAGCTAAAAATATAGTAAGAAAAAATGAGTAATACTATCAATTAACTACAAATTCCTTGGGCAATGCAGAACTTGCAGACTTTAGTGAGGATCCAGAAATGAGTCATTCATGATCAGCCTGGTTTGGGAGAGGCTGAAGGGACAGGACACAGGAAGGCAAAGGAAGATTCTTGGCCACCTGTCTAGAACCTAATGCTGATTGAAGCCACCACGGCCAGGGCCACAAAAAAGGGCCAAGAGAACCTCAGGCCCTAGTGACTCCTTGGTGGACCTGACCACACAAGGCAAAGTTGCCCCAATGACTATGGAAGTCAAGGGACCTACTTTCCAGGAGTCTCTCTTGCTGGTTGCCTCTTGGCAAATATAATACATCTTCAAATAACAAAAATGAAGCCTTTAAGATTTCAATGGTAGCTTAAGCTATGATTTCATGACTAAATGAGTTATTATTTTATAAGATTATAGGCCACTGGGATGAACTCCTCTACTTCTTCTGTAAGGCCATCTGTTGGACACTTGAGTGGCACTCCATAATCACTTGTTCATTCTCTTACCTGAATCTTATTAAAGAATAGCTCATCCCAGATACTATCATTTCTGATGATTCCACTCCGGACCTCAGCCTGTTTACGCCTTGCTGCAAACTCCAGCAGCCAGCGCTTTAATGGGGTGTCTGCCTGGCTGAAGATCTGAGGAGCAGAAGTTGGAAATAGCTGTTGGGCATGCATGTCCCACCTCTACACATACTCCCCCAAAAGAAGACCCAGACTGGCCAACAGAAAAGCCACACTACATTTTGCCCCTGCAGGTCAATGAATGTGTGACATCCAGCCAGTCGCCCAGTCTGAGCATGTCGTGGGCTAGAAATTCCTGAAAAATATCTCCCCCACAAGGGTTTTGGAAAATAGGAAGAAAGTGGTGAGAGAGAATACAAGAGGCCATTTCCACGACCCGGGGGCAGAGGCATGGAAAGCCTGCCTGGGGCTCCAGACCTGCCCATACATACTTATAGCTAGCCCTCAGCCTGGCCAGAGACTTCCTGCGGGACTCACCTTGTCATACATCCGGTTCAGCAGTCGCGGGACCACAGGGAAGATGGTGGGGTGTAGAGCCTTCATGTCATCCGAGAGGAGACGGATGTCTCCCTGGAAGAAGCCAACACGCCCTCCGTGGCAGTAGACAACAGACTGGAGGGGAGGACAGGAAGGGAGGAGCCCCTCAGGGAGGTCCCTCCTGGCTGTAGTAGAGCTCTCCACAGTTCTGCCCTACAAGGAGGGCGCCCATGACCACCACCCCAGCTCTGGCTGCTGCCACGAGACACTGAATACTATCTGAGGTGCCACCTTCCCTCCCTTGCTCACCACTTTCACACTAAATCCCACTCAGGCATGGGAAGAAGTAGGAGATGGAGTGGAATCAGAGCCTCTGGAGATGCCACAGAGCAGCAGTCCCATTGTGCCTGCCTCTCTTGCTCACTACCAAACCCTGGACAAGAGCTTCCCTGGAGACTCAGGTCTCTGAGCTGTACCACACGCTGGGAACGGGTCTGCTCCAGGTCCAGGGGCACCTCAGCAATGCTGGAAGGGGGTGCAGTGCCTGTGGACACGCTGCTAATGTTTGATAGGAAGCCAAGGGGCAGCCTGCTGGTTGATAATGGGACTAGGAGTAGTCAGGGGCCTAATGCATGTTTGATTTAATGCTCACAGCAACCCTATAAGGGAGACAGTATTTTATATCTCCATTCTATAGATGAGGGATGCAAAGCTCAGAGAGGTACAGGGACCTGCCTGGTTACAAAACTAGTTCACAGTGTTGCTGGTACTCTAATCTAGGTCTGGAGAGCATGCCTTAGTATGCCATAGCTCCCCTAAGGCAAGATGGGACAGGCTTAGAAGACAGTTATTCACAGGCTGGTCCCTTGAGTGACACAGGTAGAGAATGTTCCCGTAACACCATATGGACCTCACCTCCATCCCCTACTCCCCACAAGGCCTGTCTCAGGGCCAATCATAACACTGGTCGCATCTACAGCCTGAGGGTCATGACAGTTTGACTGCTCAACTTCACTGTCTTGTTTTCTTTTCTAGGAGTTTGTGAGAATATAAGTGTTTTGGCCATAAACGGGGCCATACTGCACAGAGTTTGAAAGGTAAAGCACTTCTTAAAGCTGTGGTGCTCCCTGAGCTGATGCCATCAGCTGGGGCCTCTCTCAGCCCAGGCATGTCCATAGAGAAGACAGGGCAGGCCTGGGGTCATCCCTGAAGCAATGCTCCCAGGAGGGACAGGTGGGGTGGCCCAGGTCCTCTGACCCCTGTAGTACCTTCTGAAGACAGGGCAGTTTAGTTCTACTTCCTGGCACTGGTGACAAGTGACACCTTGCTAGGGTTCTGGGTTCTGGGCTGTGCCTCCCTGAAGCCAGGGCCTTACCTGCACCATTCGCTCAAACATATGAGCTAAAGGCAAATAGGAAATGTGCACATCCGCACAAGTAGGAGCCCACTGACTCTGCAAGAAAAGAGAAGGAGCCCAGGCAAGGCCCGGTCAGTCAGGTGGGCGTCTTACCTGGATCACTCTCTCAAACATGTGAGCCAAAGGCAGGAAGGAGATGAGCACATCGTCCTGTCTCGGAAAGATCACTTTCTGCAGGTGACGGGCATGGGAGACAGAAAGGAGAGAAACACTGACAGGAAGACAACGAGAGAGGCATAAAACAACAAAGAGAAAATGGTCCTGAAGGGGCAAACAGGAAGATGGGGAGGGGATGAAGAAGTGGGGGCACAGAGAAAGAGATGAGATGAGAGAGAAAAAAATGAGAGTGAAAGAGAGAAGGAGAGGGAGAGAGAAGCAAAGGAAAGAGAGGGAGAGAGGAGTGAGAGAAAGAGAGAGAGAGAGAGAGAGAGAGAAGGTGAAGGAGAGAGAGAGAGAGACGGCAGCGAGGAAGCGGAGGGTTAGGTCGCAGCGCCAGTGGGTCTAGGTTATCTGCAGAAGCAAAGAGCCACATGAAGCACACATAAACCGCAGAGCCGCGCTCCGCAGGGAAGTCTCCTCTGGGGGAGGGCCTGCACCTCACTCGCGCTCATTCTGGCCGGTACCACAGGAAGGGGCTCTCCCTCTCTCCCCCAGCTGCAGGAGCTGCCCCAGGCCCCATTGCACCAGTCTCCCTGGGCCACCTGCACAGCAATTCAGAGGTCTCAGCTTGTCAGCACTTTCTAGTCCTTCCAGAGAAAGGGGCCCAGAAAACCCTAGCTCTATACCAACCTCCTTGGACAAAGGAGGGGGCAGGCCAAGCCCCAAACAGAGGGCTGAGTCAGGCCTCACACGCCATGGCCTGGAAATGGGACCTTAAAGGGGAAGGCTGAGAGGGAGCCCTGCTGTGTCCTCCAGCCCAGATGTCACAGATAGACTAACCTCAGAGATGGGGCTGGGCCAGGGGGCCTGCACAAGGCCTGAGCCCAAGGACGGGCCGTACCTTCAGGAGCTCTCCTTTTCTGGATGCCCTGCTCTGCCCTCTGCAGACACTGGCATTCTCCTGGGCTCACTTTTGGACAAGTTTGGACAAGACTGGGAACCTGGCTCAGGGCTCCTGACCAGGGCTCTACCAAAATATGGGCCTGTTTGGGTGATATGCTCCATAATGCCACGTGCTGGGGACGTGGGTCGCGATTTTCTCCACAGTAGGAAAGAGCCTAAGATACATAAAAAGGTACCTTCCTTGCTCTTTAATAAGACCATAGGACATCCGGATACTCACCATGTGTAGAAAAAGGTCCTCCTTTCTTAGCCAGATATAAAATGCTAACATGCTTTTCATCAGGTCAACCTTTTTTAATTTTAGATTTACCTTTTTAAGTACAACCTTATAAATTAGCAATTCCTGTTGTTTCTCAGACTCTAGTAGTCCTTAAATACAAAACGACTGAATTAAACCCTGACCTACTTGAAAATCAACTTATTAAAGATTACTTTCTAAATAAAGGTACAAACAAAACCACAGGTGTTTTTGAAGTTCAAAATGCAAAAACAGATTTACAGATTTTTTTTCCTTCTGGGATCTTAGCACTCTTAGAAATCACCTAAATATTTGTCAGGTGTAGGTCGTTTCAGTGTTTGGGATTTAAGGCATCTGCAGGAGTGAGGGCTGCTTTAATAAGAACAGACTCCTGCCTGTGAAGGGTAGCCCAGGTTATAGGGGCGGGGCAAAAAAACCCTCTGAGGTTTGAGGATGTCCTCAAGAGGCACCTGCATTAGTGAGTCTACTTTATTCACCTCTGTCACTTTCAGAAAGCCTGAGAAATCAGCCACCACGTTCCCATGGGTTAGCATTGCACCTTTTGGGCTCCCTGAAAAGAGAAAGCAAGAAGGCAAATTATGTAGTTGCAAGCTCAAGGGTCCACTCCTTAGGATGGCACCAGACACTAGCGCTGTGCACTGCCTCCGGCCTTCGTCCACAGCCACCTTCAGAGTCTTAGGCATATGACTGCTGCTTCAGGGACCTTTGTCCTGTAGACACTTGAAGCCCCCAGGAGGCTTCTAGCAGCTTAGGACCAGAAGGCAGTTGACACACATGCACAGGGGGGGTGCCTCAAGGGACTGGCTGTGTTCTGAGCCTCACCCTCTCCTGCCTCCCTCAGGGAGCACAGGTCCTTGGCCCGGTCTCCCCACATACACCCAGTCCCTGTGCTGCTCTGTGAGCAGGAGCAGATCTCCTCTCCAGAAACCAGCAGCCAGCGCGTCTAGCAGACTTCCCCACTGCCTCCGGTACGGAAATACCCAAGCCCAGGACAGGCCTGCAGTCCAGAGTGCTGGTGCGGCCCTTCCCACCTGCTCATAGGCAGGGATGGGACCTGGATGGTTTTGCTCTGTCATGACACGACTTTTCACTACTGCTTGTGAGGAAGCCTGGGACTGCTAGGATGACTTAGAGGACAGTGGGTTGGGCAGGGATGGGGACACAAGGCTGAGGTGCTGCTGGTTGGGTCTGACTGGACTCAAGTCCTGGCCTTGCCTCTCACTGCTGGCCAGCGTTCCTCCTCACTTTCCTTACCTTGAAAATAGGGTCAGTGATACCCACCTCAAAGGGCTTCTATATGCTCTAAGCCTCAAGGCACAAAATGCTCTAATATGCTCTAATCCAGGCATAAAAGATGTTAAATTAGAAGTTTCCACTGAGTCAGCAGATACAATAGCTGTAAAACTCCAAAAGAGAGGGGCCAGGCCATGTGCAGAATTCCCCTCCAAGTATCAAGTAAACCAATATGTAACTTTTCAACCCTTACCCAGAAAGTGGTCATCAAAGGGCTGAGGAGAGCTTGAGGGTGTTACACTGAATCAGCAAGAGCCCGTGAAATTGAGAGTTTGAAATATCTGCCCCAAACCCTCTCCTGGCTTCCTGTTCCCATTTGCTTCTTCTCCCTCCCCACTGAGGGTGGGAACCTTCACGAGTCCGGGGGTAAAGCGGGAGGAGGAGAAAGGCCAGAAAGGAAGAGAGGAAGGTGGACCACGCCTTCCCCACCAAGCCTGTAGTTAGCCCAGTTGGGAGGGGAGAAGTTGCAGTGACTCGGACTGATTCATACTTTGGGCCAACACTTATAATTCTGAATTAAGTCCCACTGTGGCTGAGAAGAAAATTTCCCCAGAATGATTCCACCACCAGTGTCATGAGCCACATATCAGGTTCAGATCATATTTTCCACCTTTCCCCACTGAAAGAACAACATAGCTCTTGATGAAGCTGGGAGCTGGGACACATGGCACAGAAGGGAAGCTATATCAGGGGCCATGAAGCCGAGGACACGTGTGGCTCATGTACTTGACAGGAAGATGATGACCAGGGGCACAGTACAGGCTCAGACTAACACCAAGGAAATCCAAGTGTGCGGCCAGGCGGGGTGACATCAAGCAAGAAGCCTGCTCACTGCCCAGACACCAGCCACACCTCTGGAGTGAGGCTTGGCTCTAATCACCATCTGTTTTCAAGCACATCTATCCCACTCCCACGTCCCACCCCCACATTGCAGATGGGGAGCCGGGCAAGACAGCCCAGCTTGCAATGGTGATTCCAGTCTGGAAAAGCCCTGGACATGAGGCCAGCCCTCTCCAACTAGCAATGGCATTGATGCATCACAAGTTCTTTTCCAGATATGGGGGCAGCATCTGTAACCAAGTGACCTGTTAAAAGCCTGAGGGCACTCTTGGATAGGAAGGGTCCAAGCTAAAGGCCACAGTAGTGACCTGCTCCCCAACCCAGGGCAAAGGGACATGTCACCAAAATTTCACATTGTGAAACTCATACAAAGCAATGCAAACCCGAAAGGCATCTCTGAATTCTGGGTTGTCAGGTCTTGGAGGGTGAGGGCTGAACCCTTTTTTCTCTAGCAGGGTTTTCCAGTGTGTTGGAAATTCTCAAACCCACTTGAGTTAATGGCTACAATCCATCTCCATTCAATAAAGCCATGCTGCTCACAATCCACCCACAGGGACAGTCCTCACGGTAGGGCTGATTAAGGATTTGCCAGGCGCCTTAGAGGCTGCGTCTGCAGAAGGCACGGGGAGGCCCAGGTCATTGCCCAACAAGAGCCACCATCAAGGCAGGCCAGTCTTCAGTTTGAAGAAAGGTGGCTGGAAAGTTCTTGCACATTCAGGGCAGGGCACGTGACTTCTCAGGTCATCAGATGAGACGGAGAGGCAGCAATGGAAAGCACTAGGCTGGAAGCTGGCAGAGCAGGGCACATTTGCTGGTGCTGTCCACTGGGACAGCCCCCACACCTGCTCACCTCACAGGCTGTGCTGAGGCCTCAGTGGCAGACTGTAAAGTGCTGTGCCTGTGCCCATGGTCCTTGGGAGAGTTCTGCCTCCCCCAGGAAGCCTTTCCTGGCTGTTCCCACAATGCTGATATGTGTGACCCACTGTCAGCACCAGGCACGCAGTGCATGACTTCTGCTTGTCCTGCTCCTGACAGCCATGGCATGGAACCCAGCTCCAGCTTGCACAGCACCTGTACTGCCCCTTCTTACACTTTCCCGTCCTCTGCTTGGCACCTTTAACCCTCCTCATCACAGATGAGAAATCAGGGACAGTGGTGGCAGAAGGGTTAAGTCACTGGCTTTAGCCCCTTGGAAAGTAGCTCTCAGGTACCATATCTCACATGCCTTCCGCTGTCCCTGACACAAAGGCCAGGCAGAGGCAGGAAGCTAAGGGGTGAGAGCTGCTTTTCAGAGGAATGGCACAGCCCAGCTGCCCTCCTCTGGCTCCAGCCCCAGGAAGTGGCAAGCCCCACCCAGGACCACCCCATTCACACCTATCCGTCCACACCCAGCCACTGGTTGGCCATTCTATGGTACCCAATCCCGTACTCCACCAATACTTCTGAAACCAGGCTGCCCTTTGCTGGGCACCAGGAGTAGCAGGAGGGACCCAACATCTGGAGCTAGACACCAGAAAAGGCTCAACTCACCCCATAGGGCACCAAAGACCCCTGAAGTCACCCTGACAAGGCTGTCAGGGGAGGGTACGGGTGGCCCTGGCTAGTGACCTGGATGCCTCTACTTACCTGTTGTGCCACTTGTGAAACACACAATGGAGAGGTCACTGGGCTTTGGGGGCTGCAGAGGTGAGAAGAGGGGTGTGTTAAAAAGAGGCCCGATGCGGCCCCTCTGTGCACACCCTCCATGCGTGTGCTTTATGTGTCGGCACACATGTGTGCCCTGTGCTGCAGTCAGAAAGGTGGGCAGGCAAGTCCCCGGGGAAGGGGACAGCTGAGGAAGCCTAATAGGGGTATGCTATCGACCTGTCCCACCAACCTGACACGGCTCCTGCGGCCTCCCCCACCTTCAGTCTGAGCTGAACTCTAGGTGGGATGGGCTGCAGTGGCCACAATCTGGGTCTCGACCAACAATCTGACCTTTCGAGTGGGTGTGACCCAGTTCCCTCCTTCCTTCCCACTTTTTCCCCAATGGCTGCGGTCAAGCTTGGGAATGGAACATATAGCTTAGGGAACTGAGCTGCCTACTGTGCCACCAAGACTGCTCTGCATCAGGTCCTTGCCCTGACACTGGGCACAGAGTCCTGGAGTCACCGGGAAGAGCCCACCATGACTGCTTGCACATAAGGGATGGCTTCCCAGAGGAGGTGATATGAGCTGAGTTCAAAGGACAGGCAAGATCTCTCTAGGTGAAGTGAGGGTAAACTAGGCCTGCACAGGCAGAGGCACGAGGGGCCAGGGCATGCTGCAGAGTTGGAGAACAGTTTCTAAGGCCGGGGCATACACCAGGGGCTACCCTGGCAGGAACCTGGGAAACAGGGTTGTGACCTGCTCAGGCCTGTGTATGAGAAGCTCATGGGATGGTGAGACAAGTGGGAGGGCTAAGTTGGAGGGAGGACTGGAAGCAAGAGGTTTTGTTAGGAAGCTGAAAACCCCTGAATGCCCCCTCCCAGGGAGCAGTGAGCCTCACCGGTGACTTGACCCTAGGCAATATCACTGGGGATGACAGACAGAAAAGATGAACAAAGACAGCGGATGCCACAAAGCCATGAGGCATGGAGTCCACTACTGGCTTTGTTGCCGTTCCGTCCAACCCATCCCCTGGGGAGTTCACTGCAGTCAAAGGGAAAAGGAAGCTTTCCCAAAGAAAGCTCGTGGAGAACCAAGGGTGGCCAGGATTCGTTGCCCCTCGCCTCCCCCCCAAACATCTGATTCCTGTTCCAGGTCCCTCTCTGTACCCTCACCCACTGAAGTCCTGGGCACCCACGTGGGCATTTCCTGACTTGCTCAAAGGAGTTGCTTATCACCCCAGGGCTGCTGCTCTGGACTCTCTCCTGAGCCCCGCGCACAGTGAGGGCCCTGTGAGGACTGCCCTGCATACCATCCTGCTCAACAGAGACCTGTTGGCAAGAGGAGCTTACCACAGGAACGTGATGATTCTGCTGGCCACAGTCCTGGAAGAGGAAAGCACTGACTTTAAGTGTTCAAAAGTTCTCAAAAATCAAAAACTAATAATAAATCAAAACAAACTCTGCACTGTATGCCTTGCTCCTATGCCAAGCCCAGAGCTTCTCTGACCAGATGTGGTGCATGTGAAGCCACCACCTCTCTCCTCAGATACACATCCAGGCCTAGGCCACCCTCCACCTGACTGATGGGGCCTGAGGCCCAAGGGAGAAGCTTGGTACCATGCACATGCCCAGTGGAGGAGGTGGCCTGAGGTGCCCATGGCACATCTGGACACATGCTCAGGGCAGAGTGGCCTGGGCTTCCAGATTGGTCAGTGCTGAAGGGGCATATGGGGGTTGCCGGCACAGGTGTGGCTCCTAAAGCTGTGGAGATGTGCACATGTACAAGCATTACAGGTACAGTTAGGAGCATACAGGAAGGCAGGAGGGACCTAGTTCCCAGAGGGCAGAATTGGGGTCAGCTGCTACTGAGCAGGGCCTGAAGCCCCGGAGGCCAGGATATACTGTGTTACTCCAGCAGGTTACCAGCTGACATCTTTGGGGAGGCCATATACAGAAAAGTCAGTTCTGCTGGCTGCTGGGGGTCTGGCACACACTTGCAAGAACCTCTCTGTGACTCGTAGACTTCATGTCTACAGTTCTTGGGCTGAGACAGGTTGACAGCTAGCTGGAAATGAGGAGGCTGTGTGAGCAGCTCTGGGACAGGCTGGTACCACCACTCACCTGTTGGTGGCTATGTCATTAACTATGGGGCCAACTGAGCCTCTCATCTGGTGGATGCCTGTGGGCACTAACCCCCCACCCCCACCAGCCCAGTAAAGCCTGCTGTGTCTCAGCCCTCACATGGCCTGACAGCCCATGGCATGCACTGAGGGCATAAGTGGGGCAGATAATTGGCATCTCTGGCTTGGTGGCTAACCAGCAGTGGCCAGCAGACGGCCCAGACAGCAGCAGCCACTCACCTCCACAGCTTGCAGGGACTTAACAAGCACCCCACACTCTTTTCCTCTGTCTTTCAGAGCTTCCTCGAATGGCTCCATGAGGACAATCAGCTTGAGTCCTGGGGTCTCCTTCCTCTCCACGTGCTCCAGCAGAAGCTGGGCCTTTTGAGGGGTGTCCACAATCACGGTGCTAATGTCCGCTGCAGGGACCACCAAGGACAGGCAGGCTGTGACTGCGTGAAGCACATGCTAGGCAGCAGAACCATGGGCTGCATGTGCCACAGCTGGTGTGTAAGTAAACGGGTAAGACAGAGGAAAGGGCTTGGAGGCTGGATGGAGCCGGGGTGAACAGCTAGGTTGTCTCCTGGAGCAGTTTCCAAGCCCCCCTTTGCTGCAGGCTCAGCTCCTATCACCTCAGGTCAGCTTCAGATATTTAGCACTGGCAGCATCTGGCCCAAGCTGCAGTCACCCACAGAGGGTGAGCAGCCCACATGGGGGCTGGTGCAGAGGCTCCTTCTTGGCAGCCAGGCCCTGTGGACTCAGGAAGCCACTTAGGGGCCAGATGGACGCCCCCCTGTGTTTTCTGAGAGCAGAAGCAAAGTGCTTCTGATTAGTGTTAGACAAATGGCGTAGCCTGTGAGGCTGGGGCTGGAGCTGGCTGCCAGTGGCAGGGAGGGGTAGTGGTGGGCTCACCTGTGTTGATGATGTAACGGATAGCCCCAGGGCCCAGGGTGTCATAGAGTGGGACCACCACCATAGAGTACGTGTAGCAGGCAAGCTCCGCGATGATCCACTGTGGAGACACGCGGGGCAGGGGTGGAGAACACAGAGCAGAGAGGAGGGCTGTATTGCCCTGAAGCCAGGCAACCTGGGTCCTTGCTCTAGATCCTATAATGAGAGGCCTCTGTTCTGGCCCTCTGCATGTGGCAATGAATCCTTTAGACAATGGCTGTTCCTGCTCATGCACAGCCTTCGAGATCATGCTTGCCCTAGGGAACTCTGGAATTCCAAACAGCCCCATGCCAACTTCTAGGGCTGTCATGGGCTTTCCTCCCAGGTCCTTCCTTTCCCCGGCTCAGGGAGTGGCTGTGTGTTGGGCTGGGTAGGGTGTGGATAGAGCTTGGCTGGGATGTCCTGGTTAGGGGCAAAGCCAAAGGAACAGGAGGGTGTGGCTTGAACCAAGCATCCCCATTTTTTCTCTCATCCCAGGCCTCACAACAAGTGGAAACAGGGCTGTTCTATGGTACCCAATCCCCTACTCCACCAATACTTCTGAAACCAGTCAAGGTAGATGCTCACCTCTGGTCGATTTTGTGCAAAAACACCAATAAACTGATCTGTGCATGCTTGACAATTGTACTGGAGAAGTCCGGACCCGAGAAATTCTGCCTTGTCGGCCACCTGCACACAGGTGTGGGGAAGTGATGGGCACATAAAGAGTCTTCAGCAGGGGAGGGCAACCCCCAGGAGGGATCCAAGGCTTCTACAGGTCTGAGAAACCGCTAAGACTCCCACCAAGGTGTCTGGCAGCCCTGTGAGGCTGCTTCCAGAAGTTTGGCAGACAGGCCGGGGGGGGGGGAGTACGACCCTCTGAGACCCAGAGGGTGTCCACAAGCCCCCTAAGTGCCCAGTCTGCAAGGGAAGACAGTGGAGCCTGTCCTCTGTCACTCACCTCCTGGTAGGACAGCCACTGATAAGGCTTCTTGGACTTCCGGAAGCCCAGACACGGTCCATTCCCTGCAGAGAGATAAGCGGACCTTGTGCAGGGGTGGAGGGTATGGTGGAGGTGCCAGCAGACACCTGGATGGACCATATTGTGCCTGTCTGACCTGCTGAAGTCTCAGAAAGCCTAGAGTACACAGCATGACATCTCCCCAGTGATCAGGGAGGTTCAGGAACGGGGGCTGACTCAATGCGGGTTCCCACCATGAGCTGTGTGATGCAGCCCCTACAGAACACAGAGACCTGGGCCACTGGCCAGAGCTGGCAGTTTGCTTCTCTGCAACCACCTCCCTTTGCCTCATACCCTAGGTCACCTGATATCTTGGAGGCTCAGGGTTCAGAACCATGCCAGCCAGTGACGGCCAATGGAAAATATAGAGTAAGGGCTAAGAGATGGCTTAAGATCAGTCAGTCTTAGGTCTGGAACAAAACCGAGGTCAGTCCTTTGGCCACATAATGCAGCTACTTCTCTGATTGGGTGGGCAGAGGACCAAGAGTGGCTCTTCTCCTGGGAACCTAGGCACCACTTACTTGCCATGCCCCTGTACCATGCTGGCTCACCCCCACGCTTGAACCTGCTCAACCCTGCCACAGCCCCTCCACACCCATGGTCCCTCTCACCTGAGATGCTAAGCCCACGACGGAACACCTCATACATGGTCCTGGCATCATCATAGTAGTGGGTGAGCAGCCGAGGGCCGTCCCCAATCACGGATCGCCGGGCCCCACCACTGTCCTAAGAGACAAACACAGGCCAGAGAAGCAGGCTGAGGCAGGCAGGGGCATCAGCAGAGGGCACCAGCATGCACCAGGCTGTGCCTAGCTTGAATACACACCCCAGTGGAGTTGGGCCTTGCTCTGTGTGCACTCACACACATGGCCTATGCACACCTGGACTATACACACAACTTGTAAACAAGTTCACATACATATGGCCTGTACACAGTTGACATGTATGCATCCACACACACAGTTGGTTCATACACACAGGCTTAAGCGCACTGGTCCCTCTCCCTCTCTCTCTCTTTCTCTCTCTCTCTCTCTCTCTCTCTCTCACACACACACACACACACACACACACCACCCACATACCAGGTCAGTATATACAAAATGACCAGAATTTCACTGACGGTTCATACCACCTATGGTTCACTCATACAATGGAGTGGAGAGTGTTGGCTGGAGTTAGGCTACCCTGGCTTCATGATCAACCTGCCAAGTTGTTCCCCTCATCCCTTCATCTGCTGCTGTTATGCCCCCAGGTTAAGAATCATTTGGGTGCCATATAGCATTCACATAATAGTGTGGATTAGTTTTAGGACCAGCTGAGGGCACCTTCCCAGGAACAGAGAAGCCTAGAAGGCTGTGGAAGGCACAGGGCAGTGAGTTCCTGGAGCCTCAGCAGTGTGGAGCAAGAGTGGGAAGGTGGCAAACCCCTCCATGCTGTGAACTAGGGAGAGGAGCTGAATCTCCTCCTCTGCCCCCACCTCCCTCTGCAGGCTCCCCAAACCCAGGGCTCTGCAGAACTATAGCTCCACCTCTTCTCTCTGGGCTGCATTGGGCCGACCCATGGCCTGCCCTCTCTTACAACATCAGGTCTAAGGAATGTCTGTGAGAGCCATAAAACAGATAGCCAAGCTCAAAACCACAGGTGGCTCCTGTTTTTATTTTATTTTACTTATTGTCTTTCAAGAGAGAGGAATGGAGGCCCTGGCCGGTTGGCTCAGTGGTAGAGCGTCGGCCTGGCGTGCAAGGGGTCCCGGGTTCGATTCCCGGCCAGGGCACACAGGAGAAGCGCCCATCTGCTTCTCCACCCCTCCCCCTCTCCTTCCTCTCTGTCTCTCTCTTCCCCTCCCGCAGCCAAGGCTCCATTGGAGCAAAGATGGCCTGGGCGCTGGGGATGGCTCCTCGGCCTCTGCCCCAGGTGCTGGAGTGGCTCTGGTCGCAACAGAGCGACGCCCCGGAGGGGCAGAGCATCGCCCCCTGGTGGGCAGAGCGTCGCCCCCTGGTGGGTGTGCCGGGTGGATCCTGGTCGGGCGCATGCGGGAGTTTGTCTGACTATCTCTCCCTGTTTCCAGCTTCGGAAAAATACAAAATAAATAAATAAATAAGTAAAAAAAAAAAAAGAGAGAGGAATGGAGAAAGAGCTAGACAGACAAAAAACATCTGGTTCTGTCTGTGCCCTGACCGGGGATCAGACTGGCATCCTCTGCACATCGGGACGATGCTCCAGTGGTCAGCAAACTCATTAGTCAACAGAGCCAAATATCAACAGTACAACAATTGAAATTTCTTCTGAGAGCCAAATTTTTAAAACTTAAACTATATAGGTAGGTACATTCCTTACCAAGGTAGTGCCCGCACATAGTATTTTGTTGAAGAGCCACACTCAAGGGGCCAAAGAGCCGCATGTGGCTCGCGAGCCATGGTTTGCCAACCAGGGCTCCAACCAACTGAGCCATCTGGCCAAGGCTTTCAACTGTTTTGTAATAAAAAGTTCTGTTTTGCCAGCGAGTACTTCCTGAACACCAGCCCCATGTAAGAATAATGGGAGCTGGGCACATATACCATTAGACCTGGATAGCACTCAGGGTGACGGACGTGACAGAACAAGAAATGACAGCACAGAAGCAGTTCCAGTGGCCTGTGTGTGCTGCAGATGAAGGCAAGGAGTCTGGCCTTTGGGTTGAGGGCCCTGGGGAACCAGCGCGGGCTCTAAGCTGGGCTGAATGATGTGATCTGAATTGTTCCCCACTCTGCAGTGCATGGTAAATGCCCATGCCCTGTGTGATCAGGGCCCTTCCTCCTCATTTCCTACTCTCCTCTCCCCACTCCACTGCAGCCACTCTGTCTTTCTCTGCTCCTGGGTGAGAGGCCAGGGCGGGCTCAGTCTTCCCAGGAAGGGAGACCTTGGCTGTGTCCGTGGCCTGTCCTCCCAGCCAGACCCATAAGGTATCTCTGCACCCCCCGTCACTGAACTAGAGCCACTCCTCATCCAGACCCTGTCCAGATCACTGTTGCCTCCATCCCAGATGCCCAGTTCCATCTTCATGCCTGCCCTGCCTCAGCCGCCCTTCTACAGCACAAACTGGCTCTATCCCTACCACCAAAGACCCCAAATAAATCTGTGCCCACCCCTGAGGGACCGGCCCAGTTCATATGACTCTGGCCTTGTTGACCTCTTCAGGTGAGCAATCGTTATAAACTTACCCAAATCAACTAGTTTTAGTGATTTCTCAGTTTCATCTCCACAAATCCCAGCACAGCCTTAGGAACAGTACTCTTTTTATTACTCACTTTACTGTTGAGGCTCAGAGTATTAAGAAACTGCCAAAGACCACAGGGCACAGCCAGCCTTCAAACCCAGGGTCACCATAGACCATTCTCGTCAGCACTCTGCTAGCCCCTCAGCAGCCCCTCTCTACTGCCGAGCAGCCCAAACGAATAATCACCACTTCCGATAATTCTGATGATTCTGATAATGCTCAGGTACATCTTCACACACTGGTACCTTTGCACACACCATTCCTTCTGCTGGAAAAGTGCCCTGAAGGACCCAGCCCCATCTTGACCTGAGCCCTCTCCTATCAGGCAAAACTCTGCCATTCTTATGCTCACCAAGATGCGCCATTAAAAGCTAAAAACAAGGTGCCAGACAGTGGATGCAGCATGACATCATTAAGGGGGGGCGATATCTACATGTGCTCATGGAGGACGATCGTTAACACGGTTCTCGGGAAAGGAGAACTGAGGGGCGAGGAGAGGACAGTAGAAGCTCTCAGTTTGTGTCCCTTTGTTCCTCTTGAACTGTGTGAATATCTTATCTACTCAAAATGAACAGAATTAAAGTTCAGAAAAAGGCAATGTTTTAAAAGGCAAAATAAATTCCATAAGCTTAAAAGAGAAATAAATATCACTGGCCCTTATAGACTAAGCTTAGAACACATTTTACCCAGGCTGGGCCTGGGGTGGGCTTGGCTCTGGGTCCTGGCAGCAGACCAAGGTTGGGTACAGAGAAGGGAACTGACCTGGCAGCCCCTTGAGAACCTACTTAGGCCTCCTCCTGTGGCACCAATGAGCCAAGGCCCACACCCGAGAAGCAGGCAAAGCAGAAATCCAGATCAAGGCCAAGGTCAGGCTCTGCCCAGGGCTCAGATCTGGCAGAGGCTGAAGGAACATCCTGTAGGAGACTGCCCAAGGCCAGTGGGGCTTGCTAGTTGGAGACCAGGAGAAATCAAGATTCTCTGGGCTATCTCAGGTCAAATAAGCCACAATTTTGGCTTCTACCTTCATGATGCCTGTCCTCTGCCCATTATTTTCCACAGCTCAACTGCTCGAACCCTGCTCACCTCCACTTCCTCTGACTGTATCAGGAGGTTGCACGGTGGTTGCAAGGCCTTTGGCCGGTGAGTAAACCAGTAGGCGAGGATGGCGGCCAGCGCCCCCATACTCATGAGGGTGGTGGCCGAAAGACTGCGGAAGAACTGACCCAAGTCACCCAGCTCGGGCAGCCGCAGCATCCTCAGAATCTCCTGCGTCTGCATCTTCTCCAGAAGTGAGAGGATGAACTCTGCAGGAAACAAGAAGCAGGTGAGGGAGGAGACCTGACAGCAGGCGTGGGAGGGCTAGTGGGTGACCTCCCACCTGTCTTGGATCACAAGTGACACAATGACCTTGGCCACATACACTGTAGGACAGGCCTGGACAGTCCCCTGGTACCACATGGTGTATCCTAGCAGCTGGCTGCCTGGAAGGTGACAGGCCAGAACCCCGAGCAGGCACACCTGACAGTCAGCTATCCAGCCAGTTTTCCTCTGCTCAGACCCTAGGTCATGCTTGACAGCTGCTTCCATATCTTCCAGGGACTCGGACAGCTTTGGGGTCAATGCCTGCTGAGCCCCAGGGCCCGGTGCCCTGACTATGTTGTATGGTCACAGCATTTGGCTCAGCTGTGAGCATGCGTGACATAGTGCCAAGTCTGAGTAGGGGTAAGGGGGTGCAGACTCCTCCCACTTCATCTCAAAGCTCCCAGGCCCAGGCCCTGACCCTGAGGAAGACAGAGAAGGCAAGGGGTCAGTGCCCACAGACCAGCCCAGACAGATACCTCTAGCCCTCATGGTATGAGGGCAAGGGCCTATCTGCCAAGGGTCCTTTGGGTGACACACAACAGGGTCTCCCCAGGCCCACATCCTGGCCACCATGGGCTCTCCTTAAAGAAAAGTTGGAGCCAAAGATCTTCCAAGGCCAGAGGTAACACTGGTGTCCACTTTCTGAGGAACAGCAGAGTCCCGTGAGCAGCCGGGGTGGGGATGGACACTGCTCCACTGGCCCCAGACTGCTCACCACTATGCATGTGGCTCTGAACCAGAAGCCACATCTGTGCTGTCCTCCCCAGGATCCCGTCAGCTCACGTCCAGAGGAGAAAGGAGGTGGCAGAAAGGAGCAGGTATTAAACTGATGGAAGGGAAAGAAACCGAAGCTCAGTGAGAAAGGGCTCAGCAAAGTGCCTGTGCACTCCCGGGGTCGCCAGCAGCTCTTGGGATATTAGATATATCCTAAGTCAGGGTCCACACTCACCTACTGGAGTCTAGCTGGCCACAGTGGGCCTGTTCAGGGGACATGGAGGATGCCCTGAGGTGGGCAGTAGGAGCACTTCTTTGAGAAGCACTGGTAACTGACTTGGTTTAAAGAGAGCAGGTCCAGGGGGCTACCACATCCTGCTGTTAGCTAAGTGAAGCAGTGTTGGCAGGGCAGACATACGGGCAACTGGGGTCAGGGGGCTGCACTTTGCCTAGAACTGAGGAGGGTAGCCAGAGCAAGCCCGGTATTAAATGTCTTTATCGCCACTGGGGCGTCCTTGGTGTCACTGACCAGTAGGACCTGAGGCTAGAAACATTGCAGAACACCTACCGCTCTGCCAGCTGCGAGACTGGGGGGCTGCAGGCTGCTATGCACCACCCACAGGCACCCTCCTCACTGGCCATCGACCTTTAGAAGCATGGCTGTGGTTTCCCTATTCGGGAAACAATAAGAAACCCAACAGCTGCCACTCTGCAGTGACAGGATATAAGCCAAACAGCAATTGCTGAACCCCGAGAGAGCAGGGATCTGCTGAAATGCCAGTAAACAGAATCTGTGCTAAACTGTAACATCATCTCAGCAGAGATGAAGTCAGGGATATGCAGTCATCGCAGAGAAAGTGAGTCAAGCTCCTTGGTTCCTATCCCTTCTCCTTCACTTAGAAGCTCCACAAGATTGAGCATATTCCAACTCTCTGGACCCCCACTTCCCCATCTTTAAAATGGGGACAGGATCACTCAGGATGTGAAGTTCCTGTCCTGTATCAGGTGCAGTTAGAGGCATATGTGGACTAAAGAGATGGCTAAAAGGACGTCTGTCAGACCGAGGTGGCTGCTCAGCCCAGGCTGGTCCAAACACTGGGCCCAGGCACTTTGTGTGGCCCCATAGGAGTTGATGCTCTGCAGATGGTATAGCAGGCTGTTTGAGTCCTGCGAACACTCATCAACTACCCAGCAGCCAGCCAGAACATTCTCTCTGAATTCCTGAGCCAAAAATCCTGTCTGACTAGCAGCCTCTTTGGGCTGGGTCAGTGCTGAGGCCGTTCACAGGAGTGACCACTCCTGGCATATGATCAAATTAAGGATCTTCATCAGCAAAGCAGAGCCTATTATGGACCATCAAGAAAAACCGCTCTGGCCTGACCTGTGGTGGCGCAGTGGATAAAGCGTCGACCTGGAAATGCTGAGGTCGCCGGTTCAAAACCCTGGGCTTGCCTGGTCAAGGCACATATGGGAGTTGATGCTTCCAGCTCCTCCCCCCTGTCTCTCTCTCCTCTCTGTCTCTCTCTCTCCCTCTCTCTCTCCTCTCTAAAATGAATAAATAAATAAATAAAAATTAAAAAAAAAAATCTCCTGCCTCCTTCCTGAAGGCAGTGAGATACTATGAAAAAAAAAAAAAAAAGAAAAGAAAAGAAAAACCGCTCTGGGGAGGGTTCTGGCCAGTTGGACAGCTGCTTCCTTGGGACATTTATTTCCCTAATCCACAGATGAAGAGACCAAGTCACAGTCAGGCCCATCAGATAAATGACAATCCAGATATGCCACAAACACTTGGGCTGGGCTCTGAGCTGACTGACCTTTCCCCTAATGGGCGAAACTTACTCAATGGACTGGACAGCCAAGCCCCAAGAAGTCTCTGCGAAACTCCTACAAGTTCAGCTATATGATCCCAAAAGTTTTGGAGAAAATCCTGGAACTTCTCTATCACCAGTCCTTGGTCCTTGGCAGTTGCTCACGGGCCCTACACTGTCACAGAACATGAGCATTTGTGGCATGTTGGGGCTTTCACAGAGCACAGCACAGAATGGTCAAGGCCATTCATCTACCCACTGTCCACCTTCCCCTCCACCCACTCACCACCCATCCACCCATCTGCCCACCCACCCATCCATCTACCCACTCACCAATCCACCCACCCACCCACTCATGCATCCACCCATCTATCCACTCACCCACCCATGCATTTACTTAGATGTCCCACTTTCATCTAGCTCAGGGCTAGGCACTGGGATAAGCCAGATGTAGGCCTGCCCTCAGTCTCATGGAGAAGACACATGAGGAAGCAGGCAGTGCTGTGCAGTGTGGCTGGGGCTATGATCAGCCATGGGGAGCCAGAGGAGGTGCCCGACTCAGGTAGGGAGAATCGGGACAGGCTTCTGGCAGAGACAGAAGGATCAAGAGGAAAAGGTGTCCCAAGCAGAGGAAAGCAAATTTACAAAGGCTGGAATTGAGATTATTGAATACTTAGCAAACTGAATATTCTATTTGGAAAAAAGTCCTGAGTCCATGAAACCTTATACAAGAGTCAGCGCCACAAGTCTAAGGATGGCCTCCCAGATATGCTGAGCTTTCAGAACACACCAAAGTGTTACAGTCCCCAGGAGAGGGAAGAATAGAACTTATTTAAACTTCCTGAATTCCTGCGGCCTGAGAAGCCCTTGCCTACATACTGCACTATTGGATCCTCAAAACAGTTTCCTGCACTCATTATAAGGTAGAGAACACAGAGATTCCACTGAAGAAATGACCTGCCATTTATGGATACAGTCAGCGAGTGAGGGAGCCAGGACTTAAGCCCCAGATTACAGCCTCCGAAACCGCTGCCTTGTGTCACACCACCACCCACCGGGGCCAATGCTGCCCTCTCCATTCCCACACCCAGAGCTCTCCTTCATAATAATGCTGAACCAACAAAAAACCATCTCCAGAGCTGCTCGGAAGAGCCCAGGCCCAGGTTACACTGGGCCACCAGAGTCTGTAAGCAGGACCAGTCACTGTTCTGTGCCATGCACACTCTATGGGTGGGCTCCCTCCAGCCTCACATCAAGAACCCACCCTGTTCTCATGGCTGAGTGACCTCCTCCAGGAAGCCCACTCACCCAGGATGATGGAAGGAAGTGGAAACAGGCTTGGCCACCAGCTCCTCCCCAGGCTCCTACTTAGGTGTCCACCACTACGGAGCTCTCAGGCTTAGCTGTAGCTCCTCTGCCCTGAGGCTGGGCCTGTTCCCCTCCTTGGCTGCGCAGTGACCAAAGGGTGTCATTCTTCCAGGCTCACCAGCCTTCTCAGAC
The DNA here is from genome assembly GCF_036850995.1 of Saccopteryx leptura. NCBI lineage: Eukaryota > Metazoa > Chordata > Mammalia > Chiroptera > Emballonuridae > Saccopteryx > Saccopteryx leptura. Next base: position 133,445,088 of record NC_089508.1, on the reverse strand, counting down.
TGCTTGCATTAACCCTGAGATTCTCTTCAGACCTGAGAGCCACTGGAAATTTAGGTCTTCTAAGGCAGTGATCCCAACCCCCAGGCCGCGGACCAGTACTGGTTCGTGGGCCATTTGGTACTGGTCCACAGAGAAAGAATAAATAACTTACATTATTTCTGTTTTATTTATATTTAAGTCTGAATGATGTTTTATTTTTTAAAAATGACCAGATTCCCTCCGTTACATCCGTCTAAGACTCACTCTTGACACTTGTCTCGGTCACGTGATACATTTATCCGTCTCACCCTAAAGGCTGGTCCATGAAAATATTTTCTGACATTAAACCAGTCTGTGGCCCAAAAAAGGTTGGGGACCATTGCTCTAAGGACATGAGCCTCAGAGCCAGCCTGAGCAAACAAGGCCTTGGCAAGGGGAAGGGCAAAGCCTAGGCCTGGGAGTCTGCTCTCATCTCACTATTCACAAGGCCTCGGTTTCCTACAACCTCCATGCTCTCTGTCAACCTGGGTTGGGGCTCAGTGGTCCCTGGGGTCCCAGCCATGGCTGCTCCTTCGTGCCCAGGAGGCTCTCCTGGTTGCAGCAGCCTGGGGCACAGGGTGGGGGTGGGATGGTACCCAAAGGACTCAGTGGTGCTGATGTTGCCAAGTGAGCAGCTATGAGTGTTTGTAAATATTCACCTGGCAGGAGGACCAAGCCCTAGGTAGGAACTAGCCTCCTCATCTCTGACACAGATCAATCCAGAATTCCAAGTGGCGGCCAGGCTGGGGCACTGGGACGCCCCTGCACCGTGTCCTCGGCCGAGTGAGTACACGTGGAAGATGGGTGGTGAGTCATATTCCCCCAAACCCAGGGAGGGTGGGAATGGGAAGAAGGGGCACTGGCAGGAAGCATGGTGGCTTCGAGTTGGCAGAGTGACAGAGGCCAAGCCCCACTCAGAGCGTAGTCCCTGTGGAGATGGCCCTGGAGCCCCTGGGTAGCCTTCAAGAACCCTCTGCTGGTGTAGCCTAAGCCTAAGCCCAACACTCAAGACCTTCACAGTCCAGCTCAGTGGCTCCATCAGCACTACCTCCTACACATCTCTCAACCCTGACTGCTCCTGCCCAGCCCACAGCCCCGGCCCAGTGCAGCCACAGCTGAGTGCAGTCGAGACTCCCATACCAGCCTCCTCACACGTCTCCTGTCTCTGACCAATGCTCACACTGATATCAAAGTTACTTTCTTGACACATAGATGTGACCATATCATGCCACTGCTCACAAACCTCATCTGGCTGGCTCCCTGCTACCTTAGGGCAAAAGTCCAAACTCTTCCTGCTGGCACTGAGGCCTTCATGATCCTCACCCCAGCTTCCCTGTGTGCAAGCCTAGAGTGGGGTAGGGGTTCTTATGACAGGGTTCTGGGTCTCTGCAAACCTCTGAGGCCTTCAGAAAGGGTGGGGAAGCACAAGGCAGGCCACCAGATCATCAAATAACCTGCTCAACTCACAGTGAATAGCAAGAAAAAAAAATCACAACCTCTCCCAGGGTCCATGGTCCCTGGCAAACAAGCTAGAGAAAGGGCCCAAAGGGGAGTTCTGGTGCTGGACTGACCTGGGTCCAAATCTTGACTCAGACTCTTGAGAGCTGTAAGACCTTGGACAAGTTACGTCACCTCTCGGGGCCTCATCTCAAACAAGCTCATGGACAGAGAGTGCAGTGCCAGGCACGTAGAAAGGAAAACACTTGGTAGAGAGCAGTTAGCTGAAGCGGCTCCTCTGTTTCTTTGCCAGACATTAGGGCACAATGACAATCTGCAGAAGTATTTGCATTCACACCCTACCTTTCCAGAGGGCTCCTGGCACTGGGAAGGCGGCTGAGCTGGTCCCATTAGTACCAGCCTCCACCTATAAAGAACACGTGGGGCTCAGGGAGAGAGCTTACCACATCTCAGCCAAAGCACAAAAGTAGCGAAGGTCCTGCCCCAAGTCTGCCCTCCTGGGGACAGCCGATGGCAATAGTCACCTGCTCTGAGAAGCTGGGTGATGTTGGAGGTGTTAGCAGTGGCTCCCCGCAGCTGTGGGAGCAGGTCTGGCAGGGACCTGAGCACAGAACAGCTCTATGAGAAGCTGCTGGCCCCTCAAGGCGTTCCCTGCACTGCTCCCCCCCCCCCCCATCTGCACACTGGGCATTGCTGGCTCAGATCAGCTCAAAGCCAAGCAACCAGCCTTAACCCCTACTCTGCCAGGTTGCAGGAGCGTCAGCTCAAACCTCTTTGCACACCACCCCAGCTCTTTCAGTACTGGAGAGCAGTTTGCCAAATGGGTTGCTTAAGGACAAAGTCTCTTTACACATCCTTCTGTGATACTTACTAGCGGCCAGGGCCTCAGCCATGCACTGGGGCCCGCAACCAGCAGGAGTGGTAGGGGTGGCGGGAAGCCAGATCCCTGGTGCTGAAGGAGGCCTGCACCATGCCCAGGAAACTGCCTCCAGCCCCTGCCAGGGGCTGCCTCCTCTCCCCACCCCCACAAGGTCTCAATGAGTCTCCTTGGGGAGAAGAAGAAAACTGGGCATGGTCCCAGATAAAGTATCTGCTTAGAGATGCTCTGAGCTGTGGGGACACTCCGGACCAAGGGTTAGGGTCCGCAGGTGGAAGATACTGGCTTTTCCTCTGCAAGACCCCAAGCAGTACAGCAGCCCTCCTTAATGCCTGCCCGGAGAGACATTTTCCTAGCTTGCCAGGCAATGGCCATCCTGGAGCTGGAATCCACACCTGGCCCTGTTGGAAACCAAAACTGAGCTCTAAACTCTCTCAGCACTTCTGGCGGACAGACTGGGCCTCCCAGGGCCTCCCAGGCCCTCACTCCTGTAAGGTTCTGTTTTCTCAGGGTGAGGGAGGGGGCCAGGGATCAGGTATGGCCCATTTTCACGCCTGTTTCCATGGCCAGCACACAGTAGGCACGTGATGGCCACGGCTAAAGAGTAAAAGGCCAGTCCAGGTTCCAGGGCGCAGCTCACCCCACCCCCTCCAGGCTCTACACACGAGTGCTTCCAAGCCTTCCAGGACCCGCCACTGTTTCCCACCCAAACCCAACTCACCGTCTCAGACCATGGTCCACTGCTCTGAACTTCCTCTTGAGAGCTGTTTGCACAACCTTCCTGGCAACTCTAGAGCCCACAGGCCTTGCAACAACTTCCCTGGTGCTGATACAGTTTCTACTGCTCACCCCACTACCTGATGAGAGCTTCCTGCACCAGCAGCCCTCACTGGCAAATTCCCACAAGCTTATCTGGGCCCCCAGGCCCAATCCTCCCATAATCCACCTGGAAGAAGCTTTAAAATGCAAATGCCTGAGCACACATGTTGGCCCAAAAAGCCCCTTCCCCTACCTTCCCGGCAGGTTTCCTACCTTTCTCTAGACATCTTCAGAGATGTCTTTAAATAAGATAAAACCTTCCTTTAGTGGTTCTCAGGGCTGCTCCTGGGGCAGAAAATCCAGTAGCCACACCAACGTCCTGGCTGAAAGCATACACAGGTGCCAGAGCCGTGGAGCCCCACAGTTCTATCCCAGGAATTGTATGGCCCCATTGCTAGGTTAAAAAAGCACAAATTTCACCATCACACCTGTGTAGCCCTGACCTGCAGAGAAGAAAACACAGCACCCCACACCTGGCCTGGCATCCACCCCATCTACAACGGGACTCACAAGATCTCTGCCGTGAGAGGGGGGCTTCCCCTCCATCTTCCTCTTGGGTTTTTATTACAGCCACAGGATCACAAATGTTGGGGCAGGGCTGGAGCTGAGAGCCTCCCGGAGCCCAACTGCACATCCCCCAGGAGAGATGGACCTGTGACTCAGGGTGGCTGGGTTACAGGGAGGCTCACCCACCCAAGCCTCCCTTAGGAGCCTGACTATAGCTCTGAAGGTTCAAGTAAGCCTCTTGAATGTGGAAAGGCCCAATTGAGGTTGGCTGTGCCTGACCACTGTGCAGGGCCACCTGTCCCAACTAGCTTGAACTCACTGGAAACATGCCTCCTCATAGCAATTCACTTGGTGTGGGAAGCAGCCTCCACTGTCCTCTGCCTCCCACCCCCCACATCCTCATGCCAGCACCTCTCAAGAATCTCACTCACCCTGAGACCTGGTCAGGGACCATGGGTCCACATGACGGTAGCACCAAGAAGCTAGGCTCAGACAACACTTTCAGAAACTGAAAAATATAAATAGCCTTGAGAACAGAGGAGCAAAGAGAAACACAGTGTCTTTCACAGGCTGTGAGATAAGCATTGTTCTTACTAGAAATCAGGCCCAACAAAATTCTCAGAGCAGCAGAGGCTAAGACAGTGGCAGCGTTCCCTTTGGAAATATTTCCAGGGTACGATGACCAGGACTAATGATGTAGATGTGCTTTGGCCTCATTGTCCTTCCTTCCACACCAAGCCCTGGGACAGCAGGCACAGCCCCGGGAGACCGGTGAGGGCCAGAGGGCCACAGCACCGCAAGCAGAGGGAAACCCCCTGGCCAGGCCTGGCTATGCAGACAGCCAAACCCTGGGGCTGCAACATGACCCTCTTCCCTACAGACCAGTCTGCACCAGGGCCACCAGTGTCCTGGCCTGCAGGAACTGTGAGTGATCCGTTTCCACCACTGGCCCAGGCTGAGGACACACTGCAAACCCTGCAGGTTCAAGCTCAGCAAAGGGAACATGAGCTGCTCCTAGCAGGGCGATGATGTCAGAATTCAATTGCAGGTGGCCAGGCTATAGGGTACCGGAGGGACGTTACCTCCTCCAGCTAAAGGGAAGGTCCTGCTCAGACATGTTTATGGCCTTGAGCCTGGGGGAGCAAGAGGGATTTGCTTGCTTGCTTTTCTACTCAGGAGCATCTGGGTACACCCTGCTAAGGGAGAAACACACAAAAGACAGAACCTGAGACCCATCCTCAGTCAGGGAGGCAGAACAATGAGAGAATTAGGAACAAGGCAGGAAGGAACGTTCTGAGAAAGGGACAGAGTGACGGAAGTGTGTTGTTAAGTCACAGGAAGAGCCTGTAAGATGCTGAGCTCCTGGGAAGGAGGCAGGGACCAGGCAGCTCTGAGAACAGCGCAGGAAGCTGAGGCTGGGAGGATACCCTTTAGCTGCAGAAGGAAAAAGGTTGTGGTTGGTACTGTCTGTATGCGTCATTCCTTTGAAGTCACAGCCACGAACTAACAGCGCCCACCAGCTCACCTGACCTAGTGCTCTGGTGTTTCAGGGTGTTAAAAGTGCCCTGCAAGCTGTGCACCTAGATCCCTGCCAAGGGGGTGGCCGTTGCTGCCAGAAGCCAATGGGAGCCCTCTGCCCACCATTCCAGGTGTTGTTACTTCTTCACAGAACAGACAACAAGCAGAGAAAAGAGAGTTCTAGTTAAAGATAAATTTTCTGACAAATTTGATCAGCTTAATTCTCTGGCTTCACCATACTTTGACAAAGTTTCTCATGTGAATGCCACAAGGAAAAACAACTCTGGATTTCACTCAGTTCAGTGGAAGGCTGTGTTGGTCGATGGGACTGTACCACCTCCTGAGTTATCCCTCTGGAGACCAGGGCCACAGGGCAGCTGCTGTTGCCTCTCACTGCCCTCTGGCTGCCGGGCCGTTGTTGGCCAGTAGGAATCCATGGTGCCCAGAGGGTTAATGCCAGGCTTAAGCAGCTTAGCCCTCAGTGGGGCAGGGAGCACTGAGAACCCCAGGCTCCTTTTCAAGGCCACCATGAATGGGAAATATGCAAATGACCGCTTCCCAAGGACAGGCAGAGGAGGGCCTGCTGCTGGCTGGCTCAGCTGTCTCTCCACTCTGGACCTGTCACATGAAAGGGTTTGTATTCCAGCCACTGGCTCCAGCCTGGCTAGGCTGAGGCTGTTCTCACCGGAAAACAAAAATCTCTTTCAGCCCAGAGCAAAAGGAGGCTCTGGCTGGCTCAGGACTGTTGTTAGCCGTTGTTCACATTGCTCACGCTGACCCACCCAGAGCACCCATCACTTGGATTCTTACTGAACCCACCATCTCTCCAGAGGGAGCTGAAGGCTCTGTGGCCTCTGAGCAAAGCACTGCATCAGGTCAGGGGGTGAGACCAAAAAATGGGGCGGCCCATTCTGATGTTCTGTCGGTTTTGTCCTTTCCAAAAACTAATATTGGATTCGTCTGAGGTAGCAATCCTCTCTTTTTTGATACAAGGGAACTGGTAATTCTCATGGTGTTGATGGTAAACATAAAAAAATATATGGGAGGGAAAATGCGATGGTAAACAAAAATGTACAGAGAGGACTTTTAGGGACGAAGGCCATATATGTTTTCTGCCTGTCACCAACAGCTGCTGCCACCAATGCCCTTGGGCTGTGGGTGGGGTCTGTGGTAACCCATAGTCCAGTGTGTGCCATCACTAGCTTCTGGAACACTCCAGGGCTTGGACATCGTCATTAACAGAGGCATCATGACAAGGTCAGACTTCAGTCTTGTTCAGACTGTCAGAGGCCAGAAAGGCTACTTTGCTGACACCCTAGGGCCACCAGGAGCTGCCCATTAACCACAGCACAAATCTTGTACCCTATGGAGCATAGATGCTATTCAGACTCCCATTAACAAGAGACAATGACACAGCCAGGTCATTTAGCCTGAGAGGCAGTCTAGGACAAAATCACTTAAGGGATTCTGAACCAACAGGAGGTTCCGTGGACAGTCTGCAGACCTCCTGCAATCCACAGGAAACGGGCCTCGTCAGCCTCTGAGCCGAAAGAAAGCACTTGTCTCTAATGACCATCCAGGTGCCTCCCCTACTGTTAGTTGGGGCCACACAGTGTGCACAGAGTTCATGGAGCTGCCCTGGAGAGGAGGGGAAGACAGGACACTTCAGAAGGAAAGGGGGCTTCACAGCTTTTCCCTGCTGTCTGACCGGTGGTAAGGATATCAGAGACACATATACCCAATTCTCCTGCCAGCCCGCTGGCCAGGGGAAGGCCCGCCTCCCTTCCTTTCCCTCCACCACCTCAGGCAGAGCCAGGCTTGGAAAAAGAGCCTGAAGGCAGGGTGGGGAGATGAGAATGGATGAGTTGAAGGTGTCCCCCACTGAGAATCACATCCAATCGATCTACTGGAAGGTACTGTCACCATTAATACTTAAGTTCTCCAGCCGGCAGGGTCCTGGAGTCTAGGTGGCTTTATGCAGGCCAAGCTCTAGGGAGACAGAAGCACTGTCCCTTCCAAAGTCAAGGAGTCACTGTAGGCCTGGATGGATTCCAACTGAGTGCCCTTTCTCCGTACTGATAACTGCCTTCCTCTCATTGGCCTCTAAGGCCTTGCCATCCAGCCTCTGGCCAAGCTCCCTATTCAATCTCCCTGTCCAATCTCCCTGGCTGGCCTGCATCCCATCTTGCTGCTCTCTCTGTCCCAGCTCTGACTACCTACTTTCTCTTCCCCATCTCTGACTGTCCTTGCTGTGTGGCCTCTAGCTGGTCTTGCTGTCCTATCTCTGGTTGACTTTTCTGTCCTTCCCATTGGCTCTTCTACCTATTTGGCAGGATCTGCAGTCATTGTCCAGAATGGTTTATTGCCACGGCCAGGACAGGGTTTGGTGGTTGGGAGGAGCCCCACAGGGCAGTCTTTAGCCCCAACAGTCCTGGAGGCAAAACAGGACTTTGTGGCAGGGCAGAATTCTGCTCAGTCCCTCGGGATCCACCTCCTGTGCTGGTGGACCAGGCTGCAGTGTGCTGGGAGTTAGGCAGGGTCCTGGAAGGATTGGTTAGTGGGATCTGTCCCAGAGCTGCCCATTCAACCTATCCCCTCTCCCATTCATACAATAGCCATCAATCACTAGGTCTGTTCCTGGCCCAACAGGTGCCAACCCAGATTTGCTTATCCCAGGGTCTGAAACTAAGACGCTGATTGTTCCCTCACTGGCTCCATCCTGGCCTGGCTTCCCACTCTAAAGCCCCAGGAGACAGCTATCTCTCAAAGCACATCTGAATGGGCAGATGGCAAAGCAGAAGCTAGCCACCCCCAACTCTTCATAGACACTCCCAGCAAAATGCCTGGAATTGCTGTTGCAAAAGGAAAGGTGTCTTCAGGAAGAGCAGGTGAGTAGGTACAGGTGAGACTTCTTGGTATTTGAAATCCTTCAGGCTCTGAGATTACAGGTTGGGCCTCAGAATAGCTAGCTCAGCTCAGCTCAGCCGACTCTCCATCTTCCCACTTCTGCCTGTCACAGACCCCGAGTCACACAAAGAAACTATGTCTGAAAATGACCACACCACCCATGGGCTCTGAGGGCTACTGGGTAATGGTGGGGGACCATCCCTGGGCATGCTGAAGGAAAACCCCCATGGCCCAAAGTAGCATCTTGCCCATAGCGCTCCCCTCCTGGGGTCCAGTGGGTGGTTAGTGGGGAGTCTGGCCAGGCCGAGGCAGGAAATACAGCTGTTACATAAAACCATCCAGTGGGCTGTGGATCCTGACTGGGGCCTCCTTTCAGCTCTGCTTGGCTGGAGCTCCCAGACTACTGGGAGACTGAAAACTTGGAGCTCTAAGTCCTCAGAGAAGACTATGTTCCACAAAACCAGTTACCTTGCAGCTGTATGTTCCATCATTCATACATTCATTCATTCATTCATCATTCTGCAGCTCCTCCTCCTGTTCTGGTTTCTCAGCACTAAGGGCTGTCCAGTGAAGGCTGACCTGGTCCTGCCTGCACAGAGTTCACACTTGCTTTCCCCTACTGCTTCTAGCATACTGGCATTGGCATCCATCTGGGCAGAGAGACTGGCACTTAGTAGGAGCACACTCAAGGTCTGTTGCTCATTAATTGGCTTGTGAGAAAATGGCTTATAAAACACATCATTATTAAAATAAACTGTGCTCAGAGAACTGTTTATACCATTCATGTATGCAGTAACCCTGATCCACACTGTGTGCCTGGCCCTGGAGGGGCACAGAGAGGGGACACTTTGACCCTGCCCTCAAGAAGGTCAAAGGGCTAGTGGAGGAGGCCAAAGTTCAGTGGAACATATGCCACCAGGGGATGCATGTGACTTGAGGGGTGCAGGGGTAGTGTTACCTTAGCCATCCACATGCCCATTTTGAGCTGTACACAACCACTACACAGAATAAAGTTCATGTTGCCTGGCCTGGCATTCTAGGGCCTGCAGAGCTCAGCCCTGGTGACCTCGCCGGCCAAGCAGAGTAGGCTCCTTCCCTAGACCTCAGTTATTCCCATGGCCAACCTTTCCTCACACGGGTCTGTCTGACTGGAAGGCCTTTTCTCCCTTTCCTCCCTTTCTGCACGTCAGAACCCTACAGCCTCTCTCAACAAGGCCTAGCTCACACTGTCATAACTTCAACCAACACTTCATGAGTCCTTTCCTGTGTCCCAGCCCCTGCTCTTGGCACCTCACACCTGTCCTCTTTTAAGCCCGCCCCTGACCTGACAGCCAAGGACCGCTGTCTTGCCTATGCCCATGACAAGCCTGCTGGAGGGGCTCAGAACCTGCCTGATCATACCTGTAGAACCCTCCCTGGACTGGAAGTCTGAAAATTGGGTCTGGCTCACAGCTCTTAGGAGTTGCTTCACCATTGAACCTTCCTGTGTCTCAGTGCCTCATCTATTAAGTGGGGATAATAGCACTTCAGTATTGTGGGGAAGGTTAGAGGAAAGCTTGGGGAATTGTAGAACCCAGTGCTTGACCCATAGTAGGTGCTCAGGAAAACAGCAGTCAAATCATCATGTCTGCAACAACACTTCCCCCCATAAAGAATATCCCCTATTCTGTGAATATCTGTGTGCTTACCGTGTGCCAGGCCCTGGAGAGTTACACAGTGTAGTTTCTATGATACAGACACCTATAACTTTTGCCTCTTTTTGCAAATAAGCCAGAGCTTCATGCCTACCTACTCTGCTTGCTGTGTGTATGGGACAGCCCTGGATCTCAACTGTAGCTGAGCTAAATTCAGCTTTCTGAAGGTTAACCTAAGAGCCCTTATAATCATAAGGAACAAAAAACTAGCCAGAAAGCCGAATGGCCTGGTTCTGCTGCTGTGTCCTGGTATGTGCTCTCTCACTAGAACCACCCCATATCCTCCCAAAGGCCGAGGAATGTGAGAAGGTGCAGAGGTCAGGATTCTCCCTCATGGTGGCACTGTGAGCAAATCCAGGCTTTCTCTTGTGAGGTATGTCCTCAGCTTCTCTGCTTGGCATTCCACCATCTGCCAAAGTCCTAACTGCCTTCTTGGGCCCCCTGGCACAGCCCCAGACTGCACACCAGTCCTCCACCCCTATGGGAGCCCAGGGTTGGGGGAAGATCTCATAGGGCTGAGCTGAGCCAGGCTGTGCAAGTCTGTGCCTGCCCTGGACACCTTCAGCCAGATGGCTGCCACACTGGTCTGAGACACCAGGGCCAAGGTCACAGCTCAGGCCTACTACCTTCCCTTCCTGGAGCTCAGCCTCAAATGGGCCACCCTTGGGCCACCCTTAGGCCACATCTATTCTCCTACACTTCACAACAGCCTCCAACTGCTCTCCCGGGCTGCATGCTCCCCCTGCTGGCTCAGCCTGACCACTGCAGTAAAATCAAGGGCTTCTCTGGGCCCTAAATCAGTGGTCCCCAACCTTTTTTGGGCCACGGACCGGTTTAATGTCAGAAAATATTTTCACGGACCGACCTTTAGGGTGGGACAGATAAATGCACAAAATAAAATTATGCGACCGGTGTAAAAACTGTGGTATTTTTAAATATAATAGTCGAACTTACGAGACAAGCGTCAAGAGTGAGTCTTAGACGAATGTAACAGAGGGAATCTGATCATTTTTTAAAAATAAAACATTGTTCAGACTTAAATATAAATAAAACGGAAATAATGTAAGTTATTTATTCTTTCTCTGCAGACCGGTACCAAATGGCCCACGGACCGGTACTGGTCCACGGCCTGGGGGTTGGGGACCACTGCCCTAAATGAAAGCTTCTTTCTCCTCCAGGATCCCTTCCTAGCCAGACTCCATTCTCCACCCACTAGGTTCCCCAGTCACAAAACCCTGAAGGCCCACTCCTACTATGGTTCTTTCTTCATACCTTCTTTGGCCTTACTTTCTCTACCTGGAGTGTGGCCTCCCTGCCCTTGACAAATACACCTTTATGCTGCAAAAGTCCACTCAGTTGTCACTGCAGGCCAGGTATATGGTTGAGCAGACTAGGCCCTGGATTGGGCCCTGTACAAGGGTTTGGGGCTGCATCAGCCTAGAGGAAGGGGCACCCTCCTAGAAATTCACTTACTTTGCACAATGGTGCCACATAGGCAGGCAGAGTGTCGGTCCATTGCCACCAAGGTCCTCTGAGCGCTGATGGCACTGAGATGGGGCACAGCATCCGACTAATGCTCGGTCTATTTAATCTGTTTGCTTGTTTACTACTCAACACACAGGTGGAATGTGGGTTGGCCTTCCCAGGGCAGATGCAGCCCTTGCTCTTCAAGGGCTCAGAGCACATGGCTGCCTCTCCCAGATAGTCAGTTCCTCCTCCAGGTGTCTCACCCTACCCTTCATCTGTCATTCTCTCCCTGTGGCCCCTTGAAGGCAGTGCTTGTCATCCTAGGGCCAAAAAGCACATAATTGGGTGACAAAAAGCACATAATTCTTCTAAAGGGTGGCATCACCTTGGTGGTCTTCTGTTTCTGGCTGAGCTAAAGGGTTGTGGCAACTGCAAGGTAGAATGTGTTCTCAATTTTAGCTTAGCAGTCCTCTTTGCCCCCAGAGAAAGGCTAGGGTCCAGGCAACGTCTCAAGCATAGTGGGCCATGATCTGGGAATGCCCCAATGTGTGTCTGGGGTGTTCTACACAATGAGTGCCACATATCAGCCTCAGTCTCTGGGACCGTGTGGCATCTTGGAGGAGATTCTTGTTTGCAGTGAGACTTTTGCCCCTGTGCAGGCAGCGGCCACCTGCACCAAGAGTCATCCTGTTTGACTATTCCAGGATCCTGTACAGTTCCTCAGCAAGGCAGTTCCCCCATTCGGGAAGGCATGTGACCAGTTTGGGAAACACTCCACAACAAAGCAGGACTGAAGGCCAGTCTGAGTCAGTGCCTGCTGAACCCTACTTTCAGACAAGGAACCCACACTATGAGGGTTTTTTTTTCACAAGCTATTGATGACTCCTGCCATATGTGGCCCTGTAGCCTTCATATACTGTCCAGCAGCCACAGACAACCAAGGCCCCAGAGAGCTGCCCTTGGGTCCATGGCTGGGTGGAGCCTCCTAAAGGTATGGAAAAGGGGTCTCAGCTCTGGGAAAGACTCTAAGACCATCACCCAGGCAATAAAAGGAGGCTGTTACTATCATCATCATTTTTGATAACTCATGCTCCTTATGCCTGACCCCAGCTCTAGCCCTGACCTTGCCTGTTGGACGAGCACACCAGGTCCAGAGTGGCCCTGCACAGACAGTGGCAGACAGAAGGAGCTTAGGGAGAAAAGGAGATTAGAGAGGCCTCACCTGCCCCTTGCCCGGGGGAGGTGTCCCTGTGGCCTAACTTAGGGCAATGGGTAGGAGGAATGATTACCTGGCCCACCAAGTAGGCTTCTAGGTTCAAACCTACTACCACCAAGCACTGAGCAATGACTAACCAGTTAAAACCCCAGTCCATCAGATATTATCCATGTGACATTGGACAAGTCAATTAAAGGGGAAAGCACCTCCAATCTCTTAGGATTTGTTGTAAATATCAAATTAACATGCAAAATTGCAGGTAAGGATTCTAAAAGAGTTGACACCCACCCCCCACCCGCCGCTCTCTTTGGCTCAAAAAGAACCTTATTAACTCCTCTGATGCTGATGTTTGGATTTGAAATAAACATTAACATTCACAGAGCATTTTATCTGGTGTAGGTCTGGTTTAAGATTCAAGCATTTCACATATATTATCAGGCTGAATCTGCACATGGGGTGATGGTGTTGGGGGGAGACCCTTTAGTGGTATAATATGAGGCTCACAAAGGGGAGGGCTGGTGCAGGCAGAACTGGTGGGTGAATGGGCCTGTGGTGAGACCCCAGGTGTGTGTGGAGGGAAGGGAGGAAGTGTTGAGCAGGGATGCAGAAGAGATCCTCACAGACTCCTGAGAGATTGCAGGGGTAAGGGGCTGACTCCTGAGAGGGGGGATGGGGACATAAATCCTGGGCAAGGCTGAGGAGCCAAGTGAACCCCACTTTACAGATCTTGTACTCACGGAGAGGTCTGAGGAGAACCCCTTCCTGGGATCAGGAAGCCCTAGATCAGTACTGGTTATGTTGCTGACCTGCTGCAGGATCTCTGGGACCAACACTCTCGGTTTCCAGACGCTGGAGATGGACAAGGATACACTAAGTCTGTTCCTGGACTTGGCCTTGGGGGACAAGTGGGCTCAGGGCCTAGTCTGATCTGTGGATGGCCATAAGGGAGGGGGTCGCAAGAACAAGAGGGAGGTTGTTGTGGGGTCGCAGAGGGCATGGCCCCTCATTCCTGCAGACCCAGCTGCCTTCCAAACCCGCCGGGAGCCCCGCAGAATTTGGTGGTGACCTGGGCGGCCTGGCAGAGGAGGGCCTGAAGGAACGGCTAGGCAGCTGGGGCTAGGGGCTCACCTCCCTTTCGGCACCAAGACCCCCACAGCGTGCCGGGGCTGGGGGTCAGGGACAAGGACAGGATGGGGACTTACCCGCGAACAGCCAGAGAGAGCCCCCCGAGACAAGGAAGAAGGTCAGCATGTCAGTCAGCAGGTCCCGGCCCGGCCCGGCACAGCCTCCCGGGCCCACAGGCGCGCAGCCCGGCAGCCCAGCAGTCGCCGCGCCGCAGCCGCCGGGTATTTTTAGCCCCCGCTCCCCGCTCCGCAGCGCCCCCTCCCCGCGCCGCTGCAGAGTCTCAGCGGGAGGGGGAGGACGCGCGCTCCAGCGGCCCCCGGCCTGCCCGCAGCCCGCCCCAGTCTGGCACTCCCCACCCCCACCCTGCACTGCCGGGAGCTCAGACGCACTGCTGAACCGCCGAGGCCCCGTGCGGGGGAGGGGCCGGGCCAAAGCGCGGAGCAGCCGTCTCCGCCCCCGCCCCCAACGTCAGGACCCGGCGTTCTGGGGAAACCGGCAGGAGAGGGGCGCACGGGCGACCAGTGGGGAAGCGTGACGCTGCGCCCACCCCACAAATGCGCGACTCTGTTTTTTATGGCTGGGCAGGCTCAGGTGGCAGAGGGATCGCAGTCACCTGTCCTAGCAGGCACACATGTCTGTAGGCTGGCGCCCGCTGACGCAAACCCAAGGACCCGAATTTGCGGACACCGGGATACTCTGGGTGTCAAGTTTGCAAGTCAGTGAGAAGAGGGGGGTGAGGTTCTTTCTAGCCTCTAGCAAAGGGGCAGCTAGATCAGACAGTGCCCAGACCGTCTGGGGAAGCCAGTCCTTGTATCTGCCCTGTAGGAAGATTGAATCTGAGGCCAAGGTCAGAGGGGGTTCCATGTAGTCACAGGCTGCCATTGAGGTCACAGGAAGCCATATGGGATCACAGGTATCTCAGAGGACACAGTGAATAGCCACACAGATGGACACCTGCTGGCTGAGGGGTGGGACACCTGTTTCAGTGTCTGTGATTGAAAGAAGTAAGCCTTTTCTTGGGAAAGAAGTATAGATATTCTGGTGGGCCCCGACCTATACCTGAATTTCAAAGTCATCTCCTCCCCACTCTCGCCTGTTCTCGAACATGCACGTCCCACTAGATCTCCAGCACCAAGGACAGTGCTCAGGCCGCTGAACCTGTGTATGTATATGCAGTCTTTGCAGCGCAGGCACTGGCTAACTCAGGAAGAAGAGAATGAGAAACCAGAGACTAGATAGAGGTCAGGCAGCAAAGGGTGGAAGAGCCAGAGATCTCTTCAGACCCAACAGAGACCACCTACCCTGTGTGCATGTGTGCTCACAGCACAACAGCTGGGGCGCAGGCTTGTATTGGGGCCTGTGCCTGCAGTGCCAGTATATGGCATGTGTGTGCCCACGGTTGTCTGTGTACACCTTGCAAGTGGGCAAATGTGTATCTCTGACACTCTTGTGCTTACAATAGGACCCTCCACCTTCCCCGCGGCAGGATCTGGATGCCTGGGAAAGCTGCTCCTGCAAGACCTCGGGCACAGCCTGGTCGGGACTTGGATGGAATCTCTCATGCTCCATGCTTGGCAGGGCTCCTCTAAGAGGGTGTCACATGACTGTCAGAATCCCCCTTCCACAACCACTGGCAACAGATGAACTGGAGACCTGCTGGTGCTCAGGAGGAAACCCACGGGGAACCAGAAAGCTGGGCAGAAAGAAGGCATCTTCCCGTACTAGATTGACATAGAGAGGTGGGGAGACAGTTTCTCCATAGGCCAGGGGCTAGCAAAGCATTTCATCACAGAGCAAGGGGCCCAGGAGCCAAGAGCAAATGCCAGGCCCAGTCTTCCTCTGCAGCACTGAACTGCAGAGCTGCTCCCAGCCCTTGTGTGGCTCCTGGCAACTTCCTCTCTAGAGTGATGTCATGGGCCACATTTAGTCTGGCCTCCTGCAGAATGGTGCATCCAGTTACTCTTCCTTTAGATGTCTCTTCTACTTGTGAATATTTTAATTCAAAAATCTGCGCTGGAACCGTGACAGATTACAGGTTAACATGCTCTGTTTTCCTCTGAGCATGGCTTGGTCTCACCTGAGGGATGGGGACAGAAGAGCCTTGGATCCGATTGTGGGGTGTTGGCCAGGTATCTCTTTCTAGGCCTGTTCCCATCACTGTGTAAGGGATTTGTTCCTTCCTGTCCTGAGCTCCCGAAGTTTCCTTCCCCTCTGTGGGTCTCCATCTGTGGACCATCTGTGGGCCTGGGCAGTTGTAACTCTGAAACCTCCAGACTGTGTGGGTGTGGCAGCCATGGAACCCAGCAGGGGGAACCCAGGTCTCAGAGACGTGGAGGCTAGGCTGGAGGGTCCATGAACTTCTTCCTTAGTCAATGAGGTCAGCTACAGTAGTGGCATCTCTGTTCACACCTATCTTCTCCCAGGTTAGCACCTCTGAGGGGGCAGGCAGGCAGGCTGATCCTGATCATGTTTTCAGCCTTCACAGGGTCTGGTTCAGAGAATGCAGAGACCATTATCCCATTCCGCAGAGCAGTCAACTGAAGTCTAGAGAAGAGAGCATCTGCCTCAGGTCCCATAGCAGTTCTGGCCTCCAGACTCCCATTCATTCATTAATTCATTCACTCACTAATTCACTTGAAGGGGTTCAGAATAGACTCCTTCAAGATGTGCCACTTTGGCATGCAAACTATTTTTAGCTGAAGGCATTTGAAACCCTGCAGGCTCATGAGAAACTTTTACTTCTCCCTTAAAGAATTTAAATTAGCCTGACTGGTGATAGCACAGTGGATTAAGCATTGAGCCTGAATGCTGAGGTCTCCAATTTGAAACCTGAAGTCCCTGGCTTGAGCACAGGATCACCCTTGCTCTGGTCTGATCCCTGGGCAGGGTACATATGAGAAGCAATCAGTGTTAACTAAGTGAAACAATGAGTTGATGCTTCTCTCTCCACCTCTCTTTCTCTCTCTCTCTCTCTTAAAAAAAAGTTTAAAAAAGAATTTAAATTAAGGACCTTGCCCATAATAAGAGTTATCACCAGAAATATTTCTTCTTGCCTATTTCTACGGCAGGGAAAACTTCTAATGACTGAACATCTGCTTTTCTTATTGTCCTGAAGATGACTTTCTTCCCCTCTGAAGCCCAAAGGTACTTACTTCCTTCTTTGCTCAGAATGTCACATATATCTTATTTTAATTCCCTGTCTCTGAACCTCTCAGGTATGTAGGGTTCCATGCATATGTATGGAACTAAATTTGGTCATTTTCTCTTGTTATTCTGCCTTATATTGCTATAATGATTAGACCAGCTGGAAGAACACAGAGGATAAAAATAAGTTTCTTCCCCTATTCCCCCCATACAGTCATTCAGCTATTGCTCACTAATGTGTCCTGCCTCCACTGGGCACTGGGTGTGTGTGGAGACAGAAAGCAGCAGTAACAGCAGTCTAGGTTGATGAATGTGGTGACACACATTTTATCCTAGCCTAACCCAAGAAGACTTTCTCGAGGAGGAAATATTTGAGTTTAGTCCTAAATCTTGCCAGGCATTGAAGTGGGGACAAGGAAACCATTCCCAGTCCTGGCTCTGATTCTGTTATGCTGTGCAGCCCTGGGAAAGCCTCTGCCCCTTTCTGTTCACTGTTCTAAGTTAGGGCTGATCTAGAGCCTCTTGGCATTAGGACTAACTAGCCATAACTCTGTTGCCTCTTTTTCATCAGCAGTTCTGGTCATACCCTCTGGTCTGTGAGGCCCTGTGTCTACTGTGTCCAGCCTGCTAGTTCTCCAAGAATAATGACCAATGCAATTTTGTGTGTTTTCTAATAATAATATCAAACATTTATATTAGTTGTGCCAGGCATTATTTCTAAGCATTTTACATATGTGATATAGACTGAATGGTATCTCTCCTACCCCATTCATATGTTGAAGACCTAACTTCCAATGTGATTGTATTTGGAGGTAGAATCTTTAAGGAGGTAATTGAGGTTAAATGAGCTCCTCACAGTGGAGTCCTAATCCAATAGGACTAATGCATCATAAGAAGTGACAGAGATACAAGATCAGGATGCATGCACACAAAGAAAAAACATGTGAGGCTGTAGCAAGAAGGCAGTCATCTGCAAGCCAAGGAGAGAGGCCTCACCAGAAACCAGCTCTGCCAACATTTTCATCTTGGACTTCCAGCATCCAGAACTCTGAGAAAATAAATTTCGGTTGCTTAAGCCACTCAGTCTGTACTATGGAAGCCCAGAAGACTAATGCTATATGATAATTCATTTAATCTTTACATCAACTTTGTCTTCCCCCCACTCCCACCCTAGAGCATAGCACAGTTCACTAAATATTTGCTAAATGAATGAATGATGAATACAATTTATTCAGTATCATAGGCTGCTTTTTAAAGCCTGACCACATGAGTATTTCCCCCATGTTATTACCTCTTTAAATTAACAATATGGATACATGCTAGTCATTCATGCATTCATTCAATTATCAAGCAAATGTTGAGTCCCCCTGTGTTTGAGGCATTGTGTAGGTCCTGGAGATGTAGCATTGTGTAGGTAGCAGTGAATGAAAAAACAAATAAAAAGTCCCTGCCCACGTGGAGTGCACTTGATCTATAAAAATGCCATTGCCCAGCTGTCAGACATGAGTTAACCCACTTATGTGGGAAGATTTCTTTTAATTGAAAATTCTCTGGTGAGCCTGACCAGTGGTGGTGCAATGGATAGAGTGTCAATCTGGGACACTGAGGTCCCATGTTTGAGGCCCCAAGATCACTGGCTTCAGCATGGGCTCATCTAGCTTGAGCATAGGCTTGCCACCTTGGAGTCACCAGCTTGAATATGGGATCATCGACATGATCCCAAGGTCATGGTTTATGCCCAAAGGTTGCTGGCATGAAGCTGAAGGTCACTGGCTTGAGCCCAAGGTTGCTGGCTTGAGCAAAGAGTCATTGGCTCCGCTTGAGACCTTCCAGTCAAGACATTAAGAGAAAAAGCAACTAATGAACAACAAAAGTGCCACACTCTGAGTTGATGCTTCCCATCTCTCTCCCCTTCCTGTCCCTTTCTCTTTCTCTTTCTTCAAAAAAAATTTTTTTTCTCTGATGAGCCAACCAGAGAGACACAGCAACCAGATTCCTTTCTTCTAAAAAGACCAATAAAACAACTAGTGGGCTTCTGAGATTTCCCCAGAACTATAAAAAGTCAAAGATGAAGCCTTGGGGATTTGTCTGGAATCCACAGGGTTGGGATCAAGCCACCAGCACTGGTCCTTGAGGAGACACCTGTGTATACATGTAGCACAGGGTCAGCATGTGATGGGAAATAAATCACATTTTTAAGGTTTTGCAAATAAAGCAAAAAATAATTTGAAGAAAATATAGATAAATTTTATGTTATCTTGGGGTAGGGAAAATCTTTTTAAGCACAAGAAAGAAGGCGGAAACCACAAAGGAAAAGACAGGTAGATTTGAAGATCTGACCATTTAAATGTCTGCTGTTAAAAACCACCATTAAAAAATCTAAAAGATAGCCCTGGCTGGTTTGCTCAGTGGTAGAGCGTCGGCCTGGCGTGAGGAAGTCCCAGGTTCGATTCCCGGCCAGGGCACACAGGAGAAGTGCCCATCTGCTTCTCCACCCCTCCCCCTCACCTTCCTCTCTGTCTCTCTCTTCCCCTTCCGCAGCCAAGGCTCCATTGGAGCAAAGATGGCCTGGGCGCTGGGGATGGCTCCACGGCCTCTGCCTTAGATGCTAGACTGGCTCTGGTCGCAACAGAGCGATGCCCCTGGTGGGCGTGCTGGGTGGATCCTGGTCGGGCGCATGCGGGAGTCTGTCTGACTGCCTCCCCGTTTCCAGCTTCAGAAAAATACAAAAAAAAAAAAAAAGAAAAAAAAATCTAAAAGATAAATAGATAACTTGCAAAAAAAATATTATAGGCCACAGGGGGAAAAAAAGCTTTTTTTTATAAATTGAATTTTTAGGGTGATACTAGTTAACATAATTGTACAGGTTTCAGGTGCCCAATTCTATAACACATCTTTGCACAGTGTATGGGTGTTCACTGCCCCCCATGTCAAGTCTTCGTCCATCCTCATTTATCCCACATATACCCTCCCCCTCTCCCTCCCCCTGCAATTGAGACAGACTCATGCATAAAGCAGGCTGACAGCTGGGGGGAGGGAGGTGGAATCCCAGAAAAAAGCTTTGATGCATAACTCAAATCAAGAAGACAAGCAAAGAACATGAACACCTCTCTATGTCAATCTCTGCCTAGCTATCTGAATGTCACCACCCATTTTTATGTCTCCTTCTACCAAAGACTTGAGGTGGGATCCCCCACCCCAGATATGTCACAAGGGTGCTGATCCCTGTTAGAGGAGGGAAGATTAGCATTTCATAAGCCCACATCACTCACCTGGAAGCCCCGGTCCCCATCACTATTCTCTTCACATGGAATCCATATCTGTTTTCCTGGTGACCACCTAAGCAGTTCAGCCCTGGGCCAGGCAAAATGATGACAATAAAAGCAGGGTAGATATCAGGAGAAAGTGATCCTAATAACCTGCAAACCCTTTCTGAAGGGCAGCTTGGCAAGGTGCGCCACACCTCAACAAATTCTTAACCTTTGACTACCACTGGCAGGTTTGTATAGGAATTAACACAAAGGAGAAAAAACAACAACAAGGAATTATTTGTTCACAAGAATTGTCAATGCAGTATTATTTATAATAGTGCCAATCTGGAAACTACGCGAATGTCCAATCACAAAGCTGAATTCACTTTGTACATCTGTGGAATAGTGTATGCTCTGCTGCCCATAAAAATGATAATGCAAAGATCACACAGTGACACAGAGAAACGTTCTGGCATGTGGCCAATTGAAAAACGCAGGTTATGAGTACATTCAGGCATGACCAGGTGGTGGCACAGTGGATAGATCGTCAAACTGGGATGCGGAGGACCAGGTTCAAGACCCTGAGGTCGCCAGCTTGAGTGCGGGTTCATCTGGTTTGATCAAAGCTCACCAGTGTGGACCCAAGGTCGCTGGATTGAACAAGGGGTTATTCAGTCTGCTGTAGCCTCACAGTCAAGGCACGTATGAGAAAGCAGTCAATGAACAACTAAGGTGTCACAACGAAGAATTGATGCTTCTCATCTCTCTCCCTTTCTGACTGTCTGTTCCTATGTGTCCCTCTCTCTGACCTCTGACTCTCTCTCTTTCTCTGTAAAACACACACACACACACACACACACACACACACACACACACACATTCAAGATGATTCCAATTATATTTGAAAGTATTTACATATTCATGGAAAAAATAGTGGTTATCACCAAGTGGTGAGAATAAGTTTTTTCCTTTGAATTTATTTGTATTTTCCAAATTTTCTACAATGAATAAACATTTAACAAGCAAAAGTTTATTATAATAAGAAGCCATTTCCAAAGCCCTCTCTTGGATCAGAAAGGGCTTAGGGGCTGAACAGAGACAAGCAGCTCATGGGGTGATAATCAGAGAAATCATAGTGGTGTTCCCTCCCACCCAGGATGAACTGCAGAGTATGAGTAGAGATCAGTGTTACCAGACTCTTCCCCCTTTGGTCTCTTGGCATCTTCCCCCTCTCTGGTGGCCATTAGAGGTCCACATTGAACTGGGACTGAGGAGAGATGTCAAGGCTGGAGGCGACCTTGAGGACCTTCAGAGTGGCTCATGCCATCCCAGGGAGGTGTTAGAGAAGGAGGGGACCAGGGCAGAGGCAGACCCTTTTAGAAGTGGTGGAAGGAGAAACTCCTTTTTTTTAAAATTCATTTTAGAGAGGAGAGAGAGTGAGAGAAGGGGGGGGGGAGGCAGGAAGCAACAACTCCCATATGTGCCTTGACTGGACGAGAGCAGGGATTTGAACCAGTGACCTCAGCGTTCCAGGTTGATGCTTTATCTACTGTGCCACCACAGATCATGCCAGAAGAAGAAACTCTTGAGGAGGGTCCGGGTGCCAAGGAACTCAAAGGAGAACGTTTCCAGAAGAGGATGGTGCATCTCCTGGAGGCGGGCAGGATGCTTCCCATTCTCAGAGCTCGTGACAGGGAACCGAAATGTCAATGCCTAAAGCAGTGGTTCTCAAACTTTTTGAATTCAGGGTGCATTTAAAATCCTACAAATATTTCTTCTAAGATGCTTATGGTTTCACGGCTTACATTTAAGTCTTTTATCCATTTTGAGTTTATTTTTGTGAATGGTGTAAGTTGGTGGTCTAGTTTCATTTTTTTGCAGGTAGCTGTCCAATTTTCCCAACACCATTTATTAAAGAGGCTGTCTTTACCCCATTGTATTTCCTTACCTCCTTGGTCAAATATTAGTTGTCCATAGAGCTGTGGGTTTATTTCTGGGTTCTCTGTTCTGTTCCATTGATATATATGCCTGTTCTTATGCCAGTACCAGGCTGTTTTGAGTACAATGGCCTTGTAGTATAACTTGATATCAGGAAGTGTGATACCTCCCACTTTATTCTTCTTTTTTAAGATTGCTGAGGCTATTCGTGTTCTTTTTTGGTTCCATATAAATTTTTGGAATATGTGATCTATATCTTTGAAGTATGTCATTGGTATTTTTATCAGTATTGCATTGAATTTATAGATTGCTTTGGGTAATATAGACATTTTAATGATGTTTATTCTTTCTAACCATGAGCATGGTATATGCTTCCACTTGTTTGTATCTTCCTTGATTTCTTTTATCAATGTTTTATAATTTTCCGAGTACAAGTATTTAGTCTTCTTGGTTAAATTTACTCCTAGGTACTTTATGTTTTTAGTTGTAATAGTGAAGGGGATTGTTTCTTTAATTTCTCTTTCTGACTGTTCATTGTTGGCGTATAAAAATGCCTCTGATTTCTGAGTATTAATTTTATATCCTACCAATTTGCTGAATTCATTTATCAGGTCCAGTAGTTTTTTGACTGAGACTTTAGGGTTTTCTATATATGATATCATATCATCTGCAAATAATGATAGTTTTACTTCTTCTTTTCCAACTTGAATGCCTTTTATTTCTTTTTCTTGTCTGATTGTTGAGGCTAGGACTTCCAGGACTATGTTGAATAAGAGTGGTGAAAGGGGGCACCCCTGCCTTGTTCCTGATCTTAAGGGGATTGCTTTTAATTTTTGCCCATTGAGTATGATGTTGGCTGTGGGTTTGTCATAGATGGCTTTCATCATGTTCAGGTATGTTCCCTTTATTCCCACTTTGCTGAGAGTTTTGATCATAAATGGGTGCTGGATTTTATCAAATGCTTTTTCTGCATCTATTGAAATTATCATGTGGTTTTTCTCCTTCCTTTCATTTATGTGATGAATAACATTGATAGATTTGCGAATATTGTACCAGCCTTGCCTCCCCAGAATAAATCCCACTTGATCATGGTGTATAATTTTTTTTATATATTGTTGGATCCAGTTTGTTAATATTTTGTTGAAGATTTTAGCATCTATATTCATCAGAGATATTGGCCTATAATTTTCTTTCTTTGTGTTCTCTTTGCCTGGTTTTGGAATCAGAATTATGCTGGCCTCATAAAAGGAGCTTGGAAGTCTTCCTTCTTCTTGAATTTTTTGAAATAGCTTGAGAAGGATAGGAGTTAGTTCTTCTTTGAATATTTGGTAGAATTCACTTGTGAAGCCATCAGACCCCGGACTTTTCTTTGTTGGGAGTTTTTTTGATAACTGTTTCAATCCCATTTGGTGTAATCGGTCTGTTTTAGGTTTTCTGATTCTTCCATATTGATTTTTGGAAGATTGTATGTTTCAAGGACTTTGTCCATTTCATCTAGGTTGTCTAGTTTTTTGGCATACAGTTCTTCATAGTATTTTCTTACAATATTTTGTATTTCTGTTGTGTCAGTTGTTATTTCTCCACTCTCATTTCTAATTTTATTTATTTGAGTCCTCTCTCTTTTTTTCTTGGTGAGTCTAGTTAAAGGTTCATCAATCTTGTTTACCTTTTCAAAGAACCAGCTTCTAGTTTCATTGATCCTCTGTATTGTTTCTTTAGCCTCTATGTCATTTATTTCTGCTCTGATCTCTATTATTTTCTTCCTTCTATTAGCTCTGGGCTTTACTTGCTGTTCTTTTTCTAGTTCTTTTAGATGCAGCGTTAAGTTGTTTATTTGAGCTTTTTCTAGTTTCTTAAAGTGTGCCTGTAGTGCTATGAACTTCCCTCTCAGCACTGCTTTTGCTGTGTCCCATAAATTTTGAGTTATTGTATGCTCATTGTCATTTGTTTCTAGGAATTTTTTTATTTCTTTTTTGATCTCATTCTTAATCTATTTGTTATTTAACAACCTGCTATTTAGTTTCCATGTGTTTGAGAATTTTTGAGCTTTTCTGTTTTGGTTCTGACATCACTCTGAGCAATATATTTGCTGATTTATCTCCACGGGGAAGTGAAATAAAAGATAGGATAAAGAAATAGAACTATATCAAACTAAAAAGTTTTTGCACAGCTAAAGACAATAAGAACAGAATAAAAAGACAAACTACACAATGGGAGAACATATTTGACAAAATGTCTGATAAGGGGTTAATAACCAAAATTTATAAAGAACTTGTAAATCTCAACACCAGGAAGACAAACAGTCCAATCCAAAAATGGTCAAAAGAAATGAATAGACACTTCTCCAAAGAGGACATACAGATGGCCAATAAGCATATGAAAACACGCTCAACATCATTAATCATTAGAGAAATGCAAATTAAAACCACAATGAGATATCACCTCACACCAGTTAGAATGGCGCTCATCAACAAAACAACACAGAATAAGTGCTGGGAGGATGTGGAGAAAAGGGAACCCTTTTGCACTGCTGGTGGGAATGCAGACTGGTACAGCCTCTGTGGAAAACAGTATGGAGATTCCTCAAAAAATTAAAACTTGAACTGTCTTTTGACCCAGCTATCCCATTGTTAGGAATATACCCCAAGAATACCATAGACCTGCTCCAAAAGGAGAAATCCACCCCCGTGTTTGTGGTAGCATTGTTCACAATAGCGAAGATCTGAAAACAGCCCAAGTGTCCATCAGAGGACGAGTGGATGAAAAAGCTTGGTACATATATACTATGGAATACTAATCAGCCATAAGAAATGATGACATTGGATCATTTACAATAACATGGATGGACCTTGATAACATTATACGGAGTGAAATAAGTAAATCAGAAAAAACTAAGAACTATATGAATCCATACATAGATGGGACATAAAAATGAGACTCAGAGACATGGACAAAAATGTGATGGTAATGGGGGGTGGGGGGTGAGGGGGGATGGGGCGAGGAAGGAGAGAGGGGTTGGGGGGAGGGGAGGGGCACAAAGAAAACCAGATAAAAGGTGATGGAAGACAATTTGACTTTGGGTGAGTGGTATACAGCATAATCAAATGTCAAAATAATCTGGAGATGTTTTCTCTCAACATATGTACTCTGATTTATCAATGTCACTGCCTTAAATTAAATTTAAAAATTAAAAAAATCCTACAAATAATTGTAGGCACACTATATACAAATTTATGAGAAATGTTATAATAATTAAGTCAAACATTAAAGAAAAAAAAAGAAAAAAATATTAAAGTAAAAAATATAAATTCCAAGCGTGCTTTTATGGTAATTAAACAAAATAAATGCAACAAAATTACATTTATTCTGACATTAAATAACATTTTCATGTTACATTTTTTGAGTTATGCTTTTTAGAATTTATAAAAAAGAGGGTTAAAAAAATTAAAAACCGACAAAAAGTTATCTTTTTATATATATATAGATATATACTTAGGAAGATTTAGTAAATTTGGCAGGTCTCAGGGCGAATGTGTTAAGTTTTTTCATTCTTGTGTTTATGAGAAACATGAGCCTGATGTGTCCTAGCGATTTCTTCAATGTTTGGGCATATATTTGAAAGGCAAACTCTCATTTCCTTGTCAATACATTGAAGAATTCCTCTCTTTTTTACTCTTAATTGTGTTGAGTGCAGAAAGCCCCCACCATACATATCATCTTAACTTTACAACAAACAAAAGATAAAAGAAACTTGCCTGCAGTCTCTCCCGAGAACATGGGGGGTAGTGTAAACAATCCAGCACCACAGCTTAATAGCCTTTTGCAACCTATTCAAGCAAGTGAGGTGGAGGGTTAGGCAGACTGTCAGTTTATATTCCGGGGATCAGGAACCTTTTTGGCTGAGAGAGCCATGAATGCCACATATTTAAAAATGTAATTCTGTGAGAGCCATACAACGATCCATGTACGTTACACATTATCCAATAAAAATTTGGTGTTGTCCCAGAGGACAGCTGTGATTGGCTCCAGCCACCCGCAACCATGAACATGAGCGATAGGAAATGAATGGATTATAATACATGAGAATGTTTTAATTTTTAACATTTTTTTTTATTAAAGATTTGTCTGAGATCCAGATGCAACCATCAAAAGAGCCACATCTGGCTCGCGAGCCATAGGTTCCCAACCCCTGTTATAGCCAATTTCCCACCTCTGTCCCTCAACAATCTAAACTCCAAAAACCCTGTTGGTTTTTTCGTCCCCAACAGGCACATATTTCTCTGGAATACCATAGGGCGCAACTACAAATCTTCTAGGGCGCACCAGTGCACCCTGGCGCACACTTTGAGAACCACTGGCTTAAGGCATGGAAAACAAAGCAGTGCTTTGGGAGAGCACCATCGGGGCCAGGAAAGAAGCCAAACACAACCCAAAAACACCCCAAAGTTGGGGATGACCATTGGCTAGAAATCTGTCCTTACACAGAAAGGCCAGCTGGGTGGGGGTAGAGACACCTGGGCCAGCTGTCCTGTCCTCTCTAACCCTACAGAGGCCCAGGGAGGGGCAGAGGCTTTCTCAAGGTCTCACAGCAAATTAAGAGGAAGACCAAACCAAAACTCAGGCATTCTGACTCCTAGCCTAAAGTACCAATCCATTACCCCTAGGGAGAATTTTTTAAAAAATTAAAAACATAAATAATGCCTTTAAATATATCAATTATTTAAAACTAGTATATAAAAACATTACCTGTCATCCAATTCAATTTATTTATGAGGTAAATATAGAGAGAATTCCAAAACTTGACATGACATCACATTTTTTACAAAATGTTTATTTCATTGATTTTAGAGAGAGAGAAAGAGGAAGAGAGAAACAGGAACATTGATCTGTCCCTGTATGTGCCTTGACCAGGAATTGAACCAGCAACCTCTGTGCTTCAGAACAATGCTCTAACTAAGCTATCCAACCAAGGCAACATCAAATTTTTGAACAACTAAAAAAATATAGGCCAATATCAGATATAAATATAAGTACAACAATTTTATATGAAACTTTAACAGATGGATTAAATGTTAAAGTTTTGGAATTCTGCTGAAATAAAACAGAGAAGCTGTGTCCAAGGAGCCAGGCTGACATGGAGAAGAGCCAGCGCACTGACACGTAAACATTTGTTGAGCCTCATCCAGGTGCAATTGCATGGTGAGCTTATAGTCTACTTCCAGCAATTCTAAGATATAAGAATTATTTATTGTTATCGGAGATAATAAGAAACATCTCAGCAGCAGCTTCTCCGGAAATGCTGCCCTCACTATGCACTCCACTCCACTGGGGACAGGGAAGAAGAAACTCCCCTCTACTTTCTTTTTTTTTTTTTTTTTTTCATTTTTCTGAAGCTGGAAACGGGGAGAGACAGTCAGACAGACTCCCGCATGCACCCGGCTGGGATCCACCCGGCACGCCCACCAGGGGCGACGCTCTGCCCACCAGGGGGCGATGCTCTGCCCCTCCGGGGCGTCGCCATGTTGCGACCAGAGCCACTCTAGCGCCTGAGGCAGAGGCCACAGAGCCATCCCCAGCGCCCGGGCCATCTTTGCTCCAATGGAGCCCTGGCTGCGGGAGGGGAAGAGAGAGACAGAGAGGAAAGCGCGGCGGAGGGGTGGAGAAGCAAATGGGCGCTTCTCCTGTGTGCCCTGGCCGGGAATCGAACCCGGGTCCTCCGCACGCTAGGCCGACGCTCTACCGCTGAGCCAACCGGCCAGGGCCCCTCTACTTTCCTAGATTCTTTCAGCCAGGAAAAAGCCAGTGGATACAGTGTCGACCTGGAACGCTGAGGTCACTGGTTCAAAATCCTGGGCTTGCCTGGTCAAGACACATATGGGAGTTGATGCTTCCTCCTTCTCCAATCTCTCTCTCTCTCTCTCTCTCTCTCTCTCTCTCTTCTCTAAAATGAATAAATTTTTAAAAATCTGAAAAAAAAATATTTAAAAACCCACAAGACAGATTAATAGAACAACCAAATTTAACTTCATATATGTTCATGGAACCTCACATACATGAGACAGAGACCCCACATGCAAGAGAGGTTCAGAGACAGGGAGTTAAATTGAGATTTATGTGACATTCTGAGCTAAGAAGGAGCTAAGATGCCCTTGGGCTTCAGAGGGAAGGAGTTCATCTGCGGGACACTGAGAAGAGAAGACATTCAGTCATTAAATTTTTCCCTGCCATACAGATAGGCAAGAAGAAATATTTCTGGTGATAACTCTTATTATCAGCAAGGCCCTTAATTTAAATTCTTTAAGAGGTAAAAGTTCCTCATGAGCCCTCAGGGTCTTGAATGCCTTTAGCTCAAAATAATTCACATGCCAAAGTGGCACATTTTGGGGAGGCTTGTTATGAACCTCTTCACCATCCACAACTTTGCAATAGGAGCTGTCGTGTTCACACAGTGGGACTGTGTCCCTGGCTCACTGATTTATCTAGGTGACCAATAACTGGCCCAAGAGGTGGACCCATCTGAATTCTTCCCTGGGAATTTGGAATTAGAATTTTAGTCCTTTTATGCAGACAGTGCATATGTGCAGAGAACATAAAGAATGAAGCGAATACGCCTAAAGAAGCAGAGATGAGAAACAGAGGCTTGCATTGCTGATTTCTCTATAGGGCCATTGAGGGGTGGAGGAAGTCAGTTCAAAATAACCAGACTAGAAGAGGGCTCAGGCCCAACTATATCGTATCTCAAAACAAATCTCAGGTAAAGATTTTCAGCCAGTCCACGATGGAGTCTGAACTTGTGATGGCCCTCATTTCTGATGGCACCTCTCTCCCTGAATCCAGTGTGTTCAGAGGCCCAGCTGCATTCTTGCATTTGGAGCATATGAGATGCTCCCCAGTGACCCTCTAATCAATCCTTAGCTTGCTTTAGCAACTGCTTGCGGTTGCTTGTGCTAATATACATAATTTTGCAAATGAAGATATTGAGGCTTAGAAAGCTGAAGTAACTTGCCTGAGAACCTGCAGCTGGTCTAAGATTTGAACCGAGCCATCAAATTCCCAAGCCTGTATTCTTTCCATCTACCTATTAATGGAAAAATTGGCAATAATCTTATAAAGAGAAATCCACAAAAATTCAACATTGTTTCTCAATGAAATCTCTTAAAATTAGGAATCTAGGATTTCTTATGTAAAAAAAAAAAGGAAAGAGTTAATTTCTGGTTTTTTGTTTATTTTAATTAAGTGAGAGGAGGAAAGGCAGAGACAGACTCCTGCATGTGCCCCCAACTAGGATCCACCTGGCAAGCCTTCTAAGGGGTGATGCTCTGCCCATCTGGGCCATTGCTCAACAATTAAGCTATTCTTAGTGCCTGAGGCAGAGACCACAGAGCCATCCTCAGCTCTCAGGGCCAACTTGCTCCAATCGAGCCATGGCTGCAGAAGGAGTAGAGAGAGAGAGAGAGAGAAAGAGACAGAGAGGGAGAGAGAGAGAGAGAAGTGAGATGGGGAGGGGTGGAGAAGCAGATGGGCACTTCTCCGTGTGCCCTGGCTGGGAATCGAACCTGGGACATCCACACAGCAGGCCGACGCTCTACCACTGAGCCAACCAGCCAGGGCTGAGTTAATTTCTTGGGAAGAGAAAATTTGAATTCAGGAGACTGTTTGTTTGTTTATTTATTTATTTTTTATTTTAGGAGCCGGTCTATTTTTTTAGTGGGAAAATATGGCAAGTGGAAGCCTAGCACCAACCTTTCCTCTCCTCCCTGAAGCCATTACATCCTCACTGTGGTTTGTGTGGGGGCAAACCTAAAGGGAAGGAAAGATAGTAACACCCACCACAAATTCGCAGTGACAATAGCAGGAAATCCACCCAAAATACCAGTGTGTCCCGTGTATGTGTCTGTATGACTCCAATTTCATTCAAAAGAATTTCAAAAATATATTTTTAACTTGTAGAATGAAAACTCCTGAACAAGGAGAAGGTAATGGAATATAAAACACCCAGAACGGACAGGCTGGGCCAAGTGCCCGATGAAGAGAGGACAGTCTGACAAGGTGAATTCCCAGAGACCGTGGGGGTAAGGAGTGAAGGATGACTCAGCCACCAACACCTATGGAGAGTCAGACCGAAACCAACAGGACCACCCTCTCCATGTAGGAGAGGTCTAATACTCGTCATCTCTTCCACTCAGTACTCATACTGATATCTGCTCAGCCATCTGGCTTGAAGGTGACACAGTAGAAGTCAGGTATTGTAGAAGTTTAACATGAAAAAGAAATCGTGAAGCAGATATAAATATCCGCAGGACCCATTCTGGTGGAGAATTGTGGACAATTTCCCCTAGCACAGTCTTTTCTGAGTCATCTTGGGCCTTTGGGAGTAGAGGGGATGGCTTCTAAACTGTGCCCTGAGGGAAGATGAGGAAGGTTCCTTCGGGGGAGAGGGGCAGAGAACTGCATGTAAGGTTAGGAAGGAGCACTGGGCAGACAGGTCCTCTGTCCAGGCCCCTCTGTTCCCTGTGGCCCCTTTTGTGGGCACTGCCCCACAACGTGCCCACTTTCAGCACCCCTTCCTCCTTGGACCCTTCCGTTTCCATCACCATGTCCCTCACAGGCCAGCCCTCCCAGCCAGAGCAGAAGTTCAATGCCTCCAGCCAGCCACAAGAGCCCAAGGCCTGGTATTGCTGAACCTCCTGCCATATTAACCACAACTCTCTCCTCATGGTCTCTACTTCACTTGGTGTTTCTCCTCCCATGAGACCAGTTTCCCGGGTTCTTCGGCTGGAAGGACCATGTCCCTCCTGTCCCACCCCATGTTCCAAATCAGACTTGTCTTTCCAAGGCAAGCACAGATGGTCCGACAGGGGAGAGACCACTCATATTTCTCTGGGACAGGGAGTGCATGCCGATCAGTCCTCCTGCTGTGGGTGCTCAAGCTGAGTTCTGCCTCCATTGGAGACGAAAGAGAGAAAGAGGAGGAAAGACCCCAGGTGAGTATCGAGAGGGTAGGAGCTCCAAGAGAGGCAACTAAAACTTCTGTACTAAACAGAAGTCTTAGTAAGGGGCTGAGTATTTATTAAATGTGAAAATAAGTAAGTATAACAAAATACACAGGAAAAGTTTTCATTCACAAAAGCAACAAAAATAGAAAATAATTGGAAATTAACAAGATACCTTCAGGACCTAAATGAAGAACACTCTAAAACTTTATAGAAGGATGTAAAAGAAGACTTCAGCAAATGAAGAGATGAACTATATTTCAGAATTAAAATACTAAATATTACAAAAATGTCAATTGTCCCCAAAGTTATGTTTCTATTTAATGCAATCTCAAATTTTTTTTTGTTAAGGGAAAGATAGTAAGACAGACTCCCGCAAGTGCCCGGACTAGGATCCACCCAATAACTCCTAGTGAGAGAGTCACATCATCTAGTGATGATGCTCAAACTGAGCTATCCTCAGCGCCTGAGGCTGATGCTTGGAACAATCAAGCCACTGGCTGAGGGAAGAGAAGAGAGAGAGAAAGGGGAGAGGGAGGAGAGAAGCAGATGGTTGACTCTCTTGTGTGCCCTGACCGGAAAGGAACCTAGGATATCCATATACTGGGCCAATGCTGTATCCACTGAGCAAACCAGCCAGGGCCGCAATCTCAATTTTAAACTTAACAAAATAAATTTAAATTCAATTTGAAGGATATGCATTTATAATACTGGTCAAGAGATATTTTGGAAAGGAAAACAATAATAAAAATTAAAATGCCACAATAAATAATTAATAAATAAAAAAATTATGTCTGTGATACCAGCACAGAAACAAATAGACAAATTGATTAGAAGCTCAAAAACTAAATGAAAATACTACATGAAATTTAAAAATTTTGGTATATTTCTTTTTTTTTCTTCTTTTTTTTATTTATTCATTTTAGAGAGGAGAGGGAGAGACAGAGAGAGAGAGAGAGAAGAGACAGAGAGAGAAAATGGGGGGAGGAGCTGGAAGCATCAACTCCCATATGTGCCTTGACCAGGCAAGCCCAGGGTTTCGAACCGGCGACCTCAGCATTTCCAGGTTGACACTTTATCCACTGCGCCACCACAGGTCAGGAAATTTAAAAATTTTGCAACCCCCAAATATTTCATACAAGGAGCTCTTAAAAATATATTTAATAAAACATCCCAAAGATGACTAAGCAATACCAGAAAAGAAAAAGGACAAATGGCTAATAAACACAAAAAATAGTCAATATTACAACTAATTAAAGAAAAATTCAATAAAAATAAGGTGCCTGACCTGTGGTGGCACAGTGGATAAAATGTCAACCTGGAATACTGAGGTCGCTGGTTCGAAACCCTGAGCTTGCCTGGTCAAGGCACGTATGAGAAACAACTACTACTGTGAGTTTATGCTTCCTGCTACCCCCCTTCCACCTTTCTCTCTTTCTCACTTCTCTCTAAAATCAATAAATAAAATCTTTTAAAAAATAAATAAAATAAAAATAAGGTACATTTTTTTCTATCAATTACCAAAGTTTAAAACATGATAATAGATTCTATTGGAAGGAATGAGGACATGGGTTTTGATCAGCCTTTTGGGAGTGAGAGGGCAATTTGGCAAAATGTACAGTATTTTAAGTGAGCATGTTCAATCCAGCAGTTCCATTTCTAGGAATTTGTCTTTAGGACGAAAGGTGCAGAAATAGCTATAGTATGAATATTCAAAAATGTTTAGCATGATGTTACCTAAAGTGTAAAAAATTCAAAGCAACTTTATTATCAACAATAATGGCTTAAATAAATACACATGAGAGAAAATACTTTGTGGCCATTAAAAATAATGGCATGAGACAATATATATTGTTAATGTCAGAAAATGGTTACATTGCATTAAGTGAAAACAGTTATTAAATCCATTCTTCTAAAAATTTTTAATAAAATTGTGAACTGGAATGTCAAGTGTAATTGCAATTGAAAAAAAAAAAAAAAAAAAAGAAGGCCCTGGCAGGTTTGGCTCAGTGGATAGAGCATTGGCCCAGTGTATGGACGTCCCGGGTTCCATTCCCAGTCAGGGCACAAAAAGAAGTGACCATCTGCTTCTCTCCCCCTCTTTCTCCCCCTTCTGTTTCTCTTCCCTTCTAGCTTCCCTTCAAGTCCGAGCGTCGGTCTTGGCTCTGAAGATAGCTCAGTTGATTCGATCATCATCGACCCCTGACGGGGGTTACTGGGTGGATCTCTGTCAGGGCACATGCAGTAGTCTCTCTTTCTCCCCTACCCTCACTTTAAAAAAATAAGAAGATATGGTTGGAAGAGTGTCAAGAAAGACACAAACTGACATGTCAAAAATAAGTGATTGCCTCTGAGTTTGGGATTCATGGTGGTTATTGTAGTCCTTTTTGATGCTTTTCTAAGTTTTTCAAACTTTTTGTAATAAATGTATATTACATTTGTGGCCAGAATGAAAACCCCAAAAGTAATCTTTTTTTTTCTTCAAAGAATGCAAATAGAGACATATGTAATAGGTGGCTTTTTAAAAAAAGGATTTTTTTTCTTTTTTTTCTTTTTGTAAATGCATTGCCCACTGCTGTAGAGAAGACAGGCTGGATGGGGGTGAGCTGGATCCTCTGGAAATGGAGGTGAGGGGACACAGGGTTTCCCCCACCAGCGGAAGTTGGTGTGGCATCTAGATGACACAGATGTGAGCAGTGGGAGGAAAGCAAAAGGAACATCTTAAAGGTTTTTCTCTAATATTCTTTGCCACAAAATCATATTGATCCTGATTACAGTGTCTTTTCCATGAGTCAGTGTCCTCTGATCCACAGATGTGTCAGAGGCCCAGGCTTCCCCTGAGCACCCAGGACAGACAGACCCCTGTTGCCTTTTTGGAAACTGGGTTTCAGAATTGGTCACTCATTATTTGATCACTGTTCACTTTCATTTACCAAATGTCACTTTAGGCTCCTTCTAACATCCAGGCAATGTAGCCATGGTCTTTACCCACAATTTGAACTATTATAGAATGCCATCCAGCCAAGTTCAAGCTAAGTCTTTCTTTCAGGGAGACCTCAGGTCCCACAGTCAAGCATGGATAGAACTTGCCCTTGGGAATCAGAGTGATGGTCTGTGCATGCTGACTGTCCTATATATGCCTTCTTTAACTTGTGTGGATGGAGTTCAGGGCTGAGGTTTGTCTCTTTGTGGCATGGACTAAGAAACAACACAGCTCAGAAGGAGGTTAATACATCAAAATATTATAACACATGCAATGGCTTGGCACCAACTCATTTGGCTTCTCCCAACCCAGGTACCACTATCATCCTAAGGTACCTGGGTTGGGAGAATGACCATGTTCATGCCCTCTCCTTTCAATTTCTTCTGTTACCTAATTTCTTTTATTTTAATTTCCTTTTTAATTTTTTTTTAAAATTTATTCATTTTAGAGAGGAGAGAGAGAGAGAGAGAGAGAGAGAGAAAGGGGGAAGGAGCAGGAAGCATCAACTCCCATATGTGCCTTGACCAAACAAGCCCAGGGTTTTGAACCGGCAACCTCAGCGTTCCAGGTTGATGCTTTATCCACTGCACCACTACAGGTCAGGCCCTGTTACATCATTTCTACCCTTCCATCACCCTTACCCTTCCACATCCCACACAAGCAGTCTCATGACTTCCCACCACTCGTGCACTTTTTCCCACCATGCCAGAGACTTTGGACCTCTACTATCCCTCATCCTTCTATTTCACTCCTCTTTAGTTCCCAAACCACTGCTGCCCATCCCCCACCTCCCTATCAATCACTCCTATCAGTGCCCAGGACTTTCCCTCTGTGCTGATGCCACAGTGAGTGGGGCTCAGTGCTCCAGTCCACTCTGTGCTCATTCATGGGCCAGCCCGGGGTACTGAGAAGAGGTGGGGGTGGTAGCCACAGTGTGGTAGGCTGTATGCTCTTACAGAGGAACACCAAGGGGAAGAGGGACAAAGAGGGGCTCCTAGCCCAGGGATGCTCTGAGTCCAAGTTCATCCCAGAACAGAGTTGCTCCTCTTGGACCACAACTGTGAATCTTATGGGCACTGGTTCCAAACAGGATGGATTAAGCTTTACCTGATTCCATGTCCCTTCCAGATGCCACACATTTTTTTCTCCCTCATTCATAGCACAGTTCCCTGAAAGAATCATCTATACTCACTACTCCCACTTCCTCACCATATAGTCTGACCACTGATGACCACCATGTTGCCAAACCCAAGAGCCATGTCTTTGTTTCCATTTTGCTTTTTTCAACTCAGCTAAAGGGAAATCTTTTCCTGAACCTTTTTCTCTCTTACTAGGCTTTCCTTCTAGCTCACAGCCACTCCTTTGCCCCTGCTTTGCTGGCTGCTCTTCAGGAGCAGTCTCACCTCACAATGCTGGAGTGCCCAGAAATGGGTCTGAAGTTGCCACTCACACTCACTTCTCAGGGCTCTCTTTTAGCCTCATGCTGTGAGGACATCTATACACCAAGGACTGCGAATGTCCCTTTCCCAGTCTGACCTCCTTCCCGAGCCCCAGCTCCCACACCTCTTCTTGGCTGCTCCCAGTGCATGCCTGAGAGGCATGAGCAGTGAGCCCTGACAGTGGACATCAGGCCTGCTCTCCCAGCACCCACAGATCTAGGGCTGGTCTCTGATTGGTGAAGACAGCATAATCTGGGTGGGATTTGCCACAGTGGTTGGTTATCTAAATTGGTTTGATCAAAGTGAACAAAAGATTGAAATTTTGGATTAATGTTTTGTGATATCTTAGGACAAGCGGTGCAGGCCACCAGCCATGAAAACTGAGTACATCCAGTACATGCTGGAAGAAAAAAGATAAACAACCGTTAGAAATGTAGCAATATTTTCCACTGAACTCTATGTACCCAGATCAAGGAAGCCCTACCCTAGAGACTTAGCCAAGAACAAAGTCAGCTAATTGCACCTCTCCCACCCTTGTAAACGCTGCTTGCTTGCTCAGCCTAGATAGCCACCCTATAAAAAGGAGCCATTTTAGAAGCTCAGGGCTGCAGTGTTCCCTTGCGTGGGTTGCCTGCAGTCCCTGCGCAGGTTTGCAATAAAACTTATAAAATTCACTTTGGGTTTCCTGTGGTCTGTCTCCTGGGATGTAACACATGGAGGCCCCAGCGAGATAGGCCGTGTAAGACCCCTCCTCATGGAGTGGGCTGCAGCAGATGTTGGTAGCTGGCCAGCCTTCGGCAGTTGTCATTTGGAAACTGAATTTGGCTGATTCAAAACATTTGGAGTCTTGAGACTGTTTGGTAAGGAAGCTTCCTCTTTGAATATTTGGAAACAGAGCTCTGGTTAGAAAAGGGTCAGTGGAGCAGGCAGGACACCACCTGATTTCTCCCCACCCGGTCAGTCGGGGAACGCAGGATGCTGCTTTCCCTTCTTTTGGTTTCAGTTTAGAAGTTTTGTTTGTTTCATGTTCATATTTGGTTTGTTTGTCTGCTTTGCCCATTGCTTCCTCACAAGATTCCTTCGAGAGTCAAGGGCCATGAGTCAGGGGCAATCTGCTGCCCTAATGCCTCTTCAGTGCTTGCTTGATAACTTTTCTGATTTCTCTTGCAGGACACGAGACTATGGGACTCCTGTTGATTCTGCCACGTTGCAGACTCTTTGTGAACTAGAATGGCCAACCTTTGGTGTAGGGTGGCCCTTGGAGGGCACCTTCAATTTAACCACACTCTTTGCTGTCAGGGCAAATGTCTATCGGGTCCCGCACCCTGACCAGATGCCATATATAGATGTGTGGATTGACATAGCCATGGGAAGACCAGGTTATGTTAAGAAATTTTTTAAGAACTATATTAAAGGAAATTTTTAAACAAGCCCACAAATTATAGGAACTAACTAAAGACATAAGAGAGTGCTAGAGAAAGTATAGAGTAGAAACTAGTTTCAGATATTCAGATATTCACCTACTGACCCAAAGAAATTTTACCCATTTAGAAAATAAAGGGTAAGAATTAATATAAGAAGATACATTGAGAACTCTCTGTAAATTAAAATTGCCAACTTAAGAGCAGACTAGCCAAACCAAGGATTGCTAGACCCATAGAAAACATAGAGAGTCTAGTGTACTATCACCAGCACCCACCCGCAGGCAGGTGGCATGGTCAGTATGCAGCCCAGTACAGCAGCAGAGGTAGAGAAAGAAAAGGCAGCCAGGCTGCAGCTGGCTGCAGGAGAAGCGGCAGAGAAAAGGGAAAAAAAAAGAAGTGGCAGGCTCCCCTAACAGTTTCAGGCACCTGCCCCTCCCCCTTAGGCATTGGGAATCCCAGGCACCCTGATTGATTCCCTTATAGTGTATATAACAAAGAAACCTCTTTCTTAGCTCAAGGGCTGAGCCATGGCTTGATTAGGCAAAAGATAATAGCGCAGTAAGCTAGAGGGTATCATCACCTTGCTACAGCCCCCTGCCCTCCTCTGCTTTGGGTCCGGGGAATCCCCATCTCCTACCTGGAGCCAGACCTGAAGAGAAGATTTAGGGAATACGGCCCCTTCTAAACTCACTGCTTTAGCCATAATAGTCAAGAATTATAAGAAAAGTTGTCCTCAGGGAATTATAGGGTTACTATGTCCCTGAGGAAATTGAGGACCTTAAGTAAACTAGAATACCCCACTATTAAGAAAATAAGTTTATAAAATTATGTGTTTTTTTAGTTTACTACCCCGACCCTTATAATGACTTAATGTTGTAAAGCTCTATAGGTCAAAAAGAGGGTTAGCATCTGTTTGCCAGCTGGGAAGCCACAAAATAGTAACTACATTTTGACCATTCCTTATTTTTCTCTGAAAATCAGTAGTTCATTAGGGATAGTAGTTTATAATCTCTTATTGTGAATCGTACTAAATTTGTACTAATAATAAAGCATATAGAATTGTATAGTCTCAAATGCAAAGACTTCCTTTATGTACCAAGGATCTGTTGTTGTAAAACAAAACAAAATATTTTCTATGTTAGAAATGTATACGTTATTTCAACAGTCTTTTGTTAATTCTCCTTTTCATTTGCTATTTCATAGCTTGTAATGTTAAAATTTTAGTTTAAATATTAGGGGATATGTAATAATTCAATAATTGTTATTTGTTCAGTGTTAGGTCACAAAACCCAGAGTGACAAATATTACTATTGATTAGCTTAATAGAAGAATTCTTAACATAATAGGTAGAAAAGAGAACTCTAGAGACATAATCCTGAACCTCCACCTGATTTACCACCCTAACAAACTGCAGAGGTGAAACTGCTCGGGTTTTACTTAATATTTCCTATGGAAATGTCATAGATTAGAGCCCTCATAGTTCCAACCGAGTTAAAGGGCACGGTGCTGATTTAAGGTAGCATAAGAATAATAGTTCAATTACAGCTGATAGTCAAGGAAGGAGAAAATAAGAAATAGTTTAAGTTCTTTTTTCCAAGTAGCCTACAGAATTAGAAAGCTCAGAACTCCCTTTTCTCAGAGGAGCCTCAAGCCTGAACAAGACTGTTAGAAATCTGCACTGTACATAGGCTGCCCCACTTACAACAATTGAGACCACCTTGAGAAAATGTTTCTAATTGCCTAGCCTAAGCGGGACCCCACCACCCAAGCAAGTGAAGACATTTTTAGACACTTTCCACCAGTTTCTGTTAGCCTGGATCAGAGAAGGTACTCAGAAAAACAACCATAAGTTTATCTAAGGTGTCAGAAGTTATTCAGGATCCTCAGAAGACCCCCAAAGCTTTCTTAGACTGTAGAAAGCTTACAGAGTCTATACACCCCTAGACTTAGAGGAGCCAGAAGATACTAAGGCAGTTAACTTAGCCTTTACATAGCATTCAGCTCTAGGAATTATAACAGAAGTATATTATAAGTTTTTCATTAGGTAGAAACATTAGCTGCTAAAACTAAGCATTTTGGAAGGGACATTGCTCCTCCCTCACTCTCATGGCCATAAATAACTCTGGCCCCTAAGATGGCTGGTTAGCCAAAGACGGGTAAGATTTCTGAAGGCAGGAACAACCTAAGACAGGCACAGTTGAAGAGGGACCATCAGGAGAAGGCTTAAGAACCAGCAAAGGTGAGGCTCAAACCCTCACCCTGGAGAATGCAGGAGACTGCTCTCTTGAAGTAGTGGTCATCATCCACTGTCCAGGCCACCTAGAGAGGAGGACTACGTAGAAACTCTCAAGAAAAACCAAACAAGCAGCTGATGATGCTACCAATAAGGTAGCCCTAAAAGCATAATTTCTAAGTGTTTAGTCTGTACCCAAATAAATATTAAGCAAAGTAAAGAAATTATAAAGAGAAATGGAGAAAGAACTTTCCCAGGTGAATGTTTAGAAATAGATTTTACTAAAGTAATTAACAGGTAGAAAACATGAATTGGATTTTAAAGGAAACTTTAAACTTGTTTTAAACTGGTAGAAAGTAGCCCACCTTACTCCCCTTAGCCCTCCTTAGGGCAAGGTACACCCCCTACAGGGAAGAATTCACTCCTTTTAAGATAATATTTAAGAGACTCCCTCCCTTCCTACCAAAACTCAGAGAGGAAATAAAACAACTAAATTAAATAACCACTCCTTCCTTAAGTACTTACAGCAGGTGTCTTCAAACTATGGCCCCCTGAGGCCATTTATCTGGCCTCTGCTGCACTTCCGAGGGGGCACCTCTTTCATTGGTGGTCAGTGTACTAGAGTACTATGTGTGGCGGCCCTCCAGCAGTCTGAGGGACAGTGAACTAGCCCCCTGTGTAAAAAGTTTAGGGACCCCTGAGTCTTACAGGGTCTACAGATTACTCTGCAGGCTGTCCAAAAGACTGTACGAGAGGTAATTCCAGCACTGCCAGAAGACCTAATACATCCCTTCCAGCCTGCAGACTCAGTCTAGGTAAAGAAGTACACCACCCAAGGACTGACTCCCACATAGATGGGTCCACATACCATGATCCTGACCACTCCCACTACTGCCAAGGTAGAAGGCATACCCGCTTAGGTCCACCACAGCCCGCTGAAGCTTGCAGTCCCAGCAGAGACACCTTTGTGGATAGCGTAGACTGACCCCGCCAACCCTTGTAAGCTGACCCTGAGAAGGACAGCATGCCCTGCTTCAGCCACAAACCAGAAGTTAACTGGTCCACGCATGGCTAATGCCTAGAGAAACTCACTAAAGACTTTCTTTTAATTAGACTTTGGGAAGGGAGGGAAACTAAGGTCACAGGAAAGCCAGAACAAGTTGTCTTAAAAGTTAATACATATACTATTATAAGTCCCTTAGTTAGAAGGGAAGCTACAAGGTAATGAAAAATATATGTATACTTACACTTAACCTATAAATACTAGCTACTTAGAGGGAGGACACCTCCAAGAGGAAGTATACTTTAAAGAAAATTACTTATTACCAGCTTAGTTGTCACTAAAGGTAAAGGTTAAGATTTTTAAAATTAAGAATTCTGACTAAAAGGAAATTATAGTTTTGGTAATAAAAGGTATAAGGTATAGAAATACTTTAGAACGAAAAAGGGAGAAAGTAAGTTATTATAAAGCCAGTTATTTCTGAATAGATAAGAAAGTTCATAAAAATTAAAGGTTTATGTAAGTTGCAGAAGGTTTGTGAAAGTTGTAAGAAGTTAGTACAGAGAAGAAAAATGCAAGGCAGAAAGAAATTAGTATGAGAATTTATTCTCTTCATCCCCTTAGCTCACTACGTTACTTACTGCTCTTACCGGACCCCT
This sequence comes from Saccopteryx leptura, assembly GCF_036850995.1. Lineage (NCBI taxonomy): Eukaryota > Metazoa > Chordata > Mammalia > Chiroptera > Emballonuridae > Saccopteryx > Saccopteryx leptura. The sequence continues at coordinate 133,404,418 of NC_089508.1, read as the reverse complement.
CGTTTTGCTTATAGTAAGGGGGTCACCATTGGTTCGTATATTATCAACTGCCTCACGCAGTATGTACAAAAGAGAATTCAAGCCGTAAAGCTTGTAGTACTAAGGGCACACTATCAGCGTGCCAGCACATACTAGGGAGGACCCCTGACCCAATTAGCTTATAGCTACAGCTGAAGTAGAAAATTTTCATGAGCCTCAGCAAATCTAATCTTACTAGCAAAGGCAGGATGCATTTCTTGTGTATCAGCCCTGCAGATATTGCAGGAAGGTAGTTTATTATCTTAGAACAGTGATACTTGTGTGCTTTTGCAAGATATTGTACAAACGTACTGAAAATATTATAACCTTGTAGGTTTCACCTATAAATACCCCTCTCCCCCTGAGCTCATCGCTGACCATTGTAAGAGGTGTAGTAGGCTGATCACTGGCTAGTGTATAAAACCCAAATTGGCCTGACCAGGCGGTGGTGCAGTAGATAGAGTGTCGGACTGGGATGCAGAGGACTCAGGTTCAAGACCCCGAGGTCGCCAGCTTGAGCGCAGGCTCATCTGATGTAAGCAAAAACCCACCAGCTTGAACCCAAGGTCGCTGACTCCAGCAAGGGGCTACTCAGTCTGCTGAAGACCCGCGGTCAAGGCACATATGAGAAGGCAATCAATGAACAACTAAGGTGTTGCAACGCACAATGAAAAACTGATGGTTGATGCTTCTCATCTCTCTCCGTTCCTGTCTGTGTGTCCCTGTCTTTCCCTCTCTCTGACTCACTCTCTGTCTCTGTAAAAAAAAAAAAAAGAAAAAAACAAACGAACCAAATTGATTATTTCAGTTTAGGGTCCAGTTCCAGTTTGTTGCTGTTGCACCACAGCATTTATTCGAGAAAGAATAGATACTGTAAGACTTATAGTCTTAGCTCAGCCCTACCAGATTACACCCGGTTTGGATGAGCAATACCAAAGTTCAATGATTCGGCCTGACCTGTGGTGGCGCAGTGGATAAAGCGTCGACCTGGAAATGCTGAGGTCGCCGGTTCGAAACCCTGGGCTTGCCTGGTCAAGGCACATATGGGAGTTGATGCTTCCAGCTCCTCCCCCCTGTCTCTCTCTCCTCTCTCTCTCTCTCTGTCTCTCTCTCCTCTCTAAAAAAAAAATGAATAAAAAAAAAAAATTAAAAAAAAAAAAAAGTCTCAAAGTTCAATGATTTGAACTAGTAAGAAGAAAACAGGGGAATGTGACATCTTAGGACAAGCGGTGCAGGCCACCAGCCATGAAAACTGAGTACATCCAGTATGTGGCTGGAGGAAAAAAGATAAACAACCGTTAGAAATGAGGCAATATTTTCCACTGAACTCTATGTACCCAGATCAAGGAAGCCCCTACCCTAGAGACTTAGCCAAGAACAAGGTCAGCTAATTGCACCTTTCCTGCCCTTGTAAACGCTGCTTGCTTGCTCAGCCTAGATAGCCACCCTATAAAAAGGAGCCATTTTAGAAGCTTGGGGCTGCAGTGTTCCCTTGCGTGGGTTGCCTGCAGTCCCTGCGCAGGTTTGCAATAAAACTTATAAAATTCACTTTGGGTTTCCTGTGGTCTGTCTCCTGGAATGTAACATGTTTGAGCAACAGAAGTTCATTCTTCTGGTAGGTGTTGGGAATGAAACCAATGCAGCCATTTTGCCCCACTGAGGAAAACCAGACCAAGTGAAGACAAAGCCAGATTAAGGACCCATGGAGAAACTGATCAAACCATTCTCAAATCTTGGACTTTTCAGTTATCAGAGTCAATGCTTTCCCCTTGATGTTTATGCCAGTTTACTTATAGTTTTTGTTACTTGCCCACTGGAGCATCGTGATCCATGGAATGACAAACACAGAGCCCTCATATTCCCCTCAATCCCTTTGCCCACTTTTCTGTGTTCTTATCCATGTCAGTTCACCTTAACACATTCAGGGGTTCAGCCAAAATCCTTCCAACCTAACCCTGATGCTTTTCAGACTCTCACTCCCATATCCTGTCAGCAATTTCTTTAAGCTCTACTTTCACAATATACAAAGAGTCCATCCATTCCCACCCTTGTCCCACTGTTGTCTACTTTGTCACAGCCACTGGATGAATCTGAAAAACCTAAAATAGATTGTACCATTAGCTTGCTTTAAAACCCTACAATTTGGAATATGATTGAAAGTCCTCACCAAGCTACAGGTCTGTGCAATCTGGCCCAGCCTACCTTTCCAGTTCACCCCCTCCCGCAGCCCTCTCCCCAACTGCTCTGACTTCCTCTTCTCTAAGGACTCCCATCTCCCGTGGAGAGCCTTGGCACTGCTCTTCTGTATTCCTTCTGTGGTTGTTTTTCTCTTGTCATTCAGATCTGAGTTCTGATGGCCCCTACTCATAGTGGCCTCGCCTAAGGACCCAAGTTTGTGGTGCCCACTTAGTCAATTTATTTTTAAAACAACATTTATTACTGCCTAAAATTATTTTGTTTGTGAAGATATTGTCTTGTTATTACTGTATCCTAAGACCTAACATTCATTGCATTTCAACAGAGTGAATTTCAGCAATGTTTGTGGCCACTGTAGATGCAAAAGTTGGTCAGGGCCTGGCCTACTATGGGACACTCAGCCCTGTTGCAATGGAACCACAGAGTTACCTATCAGATTTCTGGGCAGAGAGAGAATGTGGTGACAGATGAGAGGGTGCAGGGGAGAATCCATGAGGCTTTAGGGACTGTGGCTCCAGATCGTGGTTCACATCAATTCCCAGTTGTTCTCTAGAAAAAGTGTCAGAGAAAAGGGGCCTGAGAAACCTCTGTAGCTGCAACCAATAGGAAGTCCCAAGTGAGAAAAGCCCTGGGCAGGGGTGTGTAGGCAGGTCTCAATCACATTGAGGCTTTTGGTCACAGACTCCACATCTGCTGGGGCTCAGAGTCCCTGGTGCCAGTCACTGCCTTGACAATGAAAGCTTCGACGACAGGCATTGCCATCTTGGAAGGGCTTGAGGTCACTGCTGCCATCATGAGCCTCTGGTCAGACCTGGGACTGTGTTGGACTGAGGTGACTCAGGCCCGGGATGGGCGCTGCCACATTTCCTGGCACATACTTCCTTTCTCCCTCCAGAGGAGCAAGCATTGTAGCTCGAGCCTTGGTCATAGCTTCCTGCTTTCTTCTAAGATCAGAAGCCACAGCCAAAGTCTCAGAAACTGCCTTCCTAGACTAAGCTTGGCTTAAAGACACACAAGGTATACTGCCATCACTTCCAGCTTTTTCCCAGGATGGGTGCTTTGTGATTTAGGGGGTAGGCTTAGTGGCAGCCAGCTTAATGTCTTCGAGAGGGGCACCTTGGGTCCTGAATGAGCAAGACAGCACTGGGCAGATCAACAGTGAACAGAGCTCCTTGCTCTGGGGCACCCTGCTGATCCACTGGGCAAGGCTGCAGATGAAGGGACTGGGGGGCCACCATGGGTCTAACATCCTGGGGTTGTGATCTTCACACCAACTCTCACTGGCTTCAAGATGGACACCTCTCACTCACACTTCCTCCGCTCTCCTGCTCTCCCACCACAGGGACCTGTCTGTGGTGCTCCACACAGCCACTCTCTCCATCGCCTCTGCACTCTTGCCCATGTGTGGAGTAGGGCTGCTCCATGACGTGACTGCTGTGTGGCTTCCAGCTAGACGCAGCTAGATCTGGACCAGAACAGACACTACTTCTTGTAAATTCCCTCAGAGACTATCTGATGGCCCCCTCCCCAGTGCCCCAGGCATGCTGATTGCTGAACAGGCCCTTCCCCTGCCCTGGGCAAGTATGTAAGGTGTTTTCCCCTCAGCAGGAGTGGGTCATGCCCAGTACCCCATCTCTCCTGCCCTGTTCTATATTATCCTTTAGCATCTGCCACATGACCTCTTGCTGCTGCCCAGTATGTGCCCCCTAATAAACTCTTGATGTAATAATGGAATTGTCAGATTCTTTATTCGGTCTCTTGGCCCTGGGAAATTTTCTGTAAGATCATGCTGCTTCTTCTGCCCAGAAGACCTTTCCCACTGGTCAGTTAGCTGACTTCTCATCTTAATCTTCAAGAATCAGTTCCCAGGGTCCACCTCCTGGGAGCAGACAGCAGTGCTGTCCACCCAGCAGATGAGGATTAATGGAGGGAGTGAAGATACATGGGAAAATGGGAGCCAAAGTCCTGTTCCATCGTTTTGGTGAGAAAGAGTTAAGAAATATCAAGGCAGAAGGATCCTCCCTTGTCTAGTTTAACTTGAGGTCTTCCAAACTACTAGTAGAGAGGAAAAAACAATTTAGGAAAAACAAACAAACAAACAAACAAACAAAAACTAATCCAAAAGAACAAAAGAGAAATAGTAAAAAATGAAAGTCATTGTATCAAATGATAAATTTGCCCTGGTGGAGTAGCTCAGCTGGTTAGAGTATCATCCTGATACACCAAGGTTGTAGGTTTAATGCCTTGTCAGGGCACACCCAAGAGTCAACCAATGAATGCATAAATAAGTGGAATAAATTGATGTTTCTCTGTCTCTCTCTCCCTACTCTTCTCTCTCTCTCTAAAATCAGTAAGTAATAATTTAAAATTTTAAAAATAAAATAAAATGATAAATTAATCTAAAACATAACAATAATATTACATTAAAATTAAAAACAAACATTCCAGGTAAAAGATAAAGATTGTCAAACTGGATTAAAAAGCAAAATGAGAGCTCCACATAAACATTAGAGGTGCTGAAAGTAAAAGACTGGAGAAGGTACACCATGCAAGCAATGACCAAAAGAAAGGGAAGGCAGACAGAATAGACCTTATGGCAAACATCCTTTTAGAAACAAAAGGATTTATAACATTCATTGTTATTTTATAACAATGAACAGTTCAATTCAAGAAGCTACAATTTAAATATTATAACCTCAAAATATGCAATGGAAAACTAATAGAACTACAAGGATAATTAGATAAATTCACAATAATGGTGAAAGATTTTCATATACCACTGTGTAACTGACAGAATAACATACCAAAAATTCCAAAAATTCATTAAGGACACAAAAGGTTTGAACAACACAGTGAGAAAAACTAACCAAATGAAAATTCTGATAAATGCATTTTGCATAAAATGCTGTGTCTAATAACTAAAACAAAACAAAACAAACAACAACAGAGTCTCTTCAAATATACATGAAACATTTATAAAAACTGACCATATCCTAGACCTAGACCATATGTAAGTCTTAAGAAAATTCAAAAATGACATCATCTAGAAGTACACTGTCCAATATGGTAGCTATTAGGCTCACACTAAGCATGTGAAATGTGGCTAGTTCCATTGAGATGTGTTGTATATGTAAAATATACACTGTATTTTAAAGACTCAGTATGAAAAAAAATGTTTTAAATGTAAAATATGGCATTAATAATTTTTTATATTGATTACATGTTGAAATGATACTATTTTGGATACATGAGTTTAAATAAAAATAAAACCCATTATTAACATTAATTTCCACCTTTTTCTTTTTATTTTTTTAATTGGTTACTAGAAAATTTTCAATTACATATGTGACTTTCATTATATTTTTATTGAATAGGACTGATACAGACCATGTTCTCTGATCACAATACAATTAAGAAGAAATTAGTAGCAAAAGAAAGGGAAAATAAAACTAGAAGTCCCTAAATACTTAGATATTAAGAAACACAGTTCAAAAATAACTCTTATGTCAAAGAAGAATTCAAAATGGAAATTAGAAAATATTTGAACTGAATAACAAAATACAACTTATCAAAATTGGTAAGATGTTGTTAATGCATTACAAAAGGCAAAGTTTAGAGCAAGTATTGGCAAAATCCAGCCTGTAAGCCAAGTCCAACCCATAGCCTAATTTTGTAAATAAAGTTTTATTGGAACACAAACTTCCATTTGATTATTTATCACTTACTTCTTCTTTTGAGCCACAATGGCAGAACTGAATAGTTATAAGAGATATCTGCCAAGCTAAGTATATTTACTATCTGGAACTTTATAGAAATAAAATTTGATTTAGAGACTAAGTACATATATTAGAAAAGAATAAAGAGTAAAAAGTAACAAGTTAAGCATCCATGGCTAGAAGACTGACAAAGAAAAGCAAAATAAACTCAAAGAAAATGTATGAAAGGAAATACTAGAGAGTAAACAGTAGTGATCTAGAAAATGAACATACAATAGAAGGATTGACAAAGCTCAAAGTTGATTTTTGAAAAGACTAGAACAATGAACAAATCTCTATAAAATAATAGAGACAGAAAAAGTAATACCCAATATCAGAACCACCACTACTGATGCTGCAGACATTAAAAAGATAAGAGCATACTTTAAAAAGCCATATGCTAATAGAATTTAGAAAAAAGCTGAGTGATGGGTGTGTAACATAATCAAATGTCAAAATAACCTGGAGATGTTTTCTCTGAACCTATGTACCCTGATTGATAAATGTCACCCCATTAAAATTAATAAAAAAAAGAAAAAAACTGAAAAGTTAATATAAAATTACAACCTCAAAATTGACTTGAGGAGAAAGAGAAAACATCAATAATCCTATAACTTATAAAATGATGGGTTCAGTAACAAAACTCTGACCCCAAATGTCCTTAACAGCAAATCCTATCAAACATCCAAGAAAGAATAGGTCCAATCTTGAATTTATTTATTTATTATAATTTTTTTTAAATGTTTTGATTTTAGAGAGAGAGGAATGAATAAAGACAGAAACATTGAGCTGTTTCTGTATGTGCCCTGACTGGGGATTGAACCAGCAACCTTTGCATATCTGGACAACACTCGAACCAACCAAGCTATCTGGCCAGGGCAACATAGGTTCAATCTTATATAAATACTTTAAGAAAATACAAATTGAGAAAACATTGCTGTGATACCAAAACTAGACAGACACTATGAGAAGGCAATATCATAGCCATCCTCCTAGTAATCATATACTTTATCACCCATAGAGAATGTGCTATAAATGATGATACCAGGATGAAAAGTATAAACTGGTGGTGTTCCAAGCAAATTAGGACTTATGTTCCCCTAACTCTTACTCATAAACATAGTTATGTAAAAATCTTTTTAAAAAACTAGGACACACAATGTAGCAATACAAAAAGTATAAATGATGATCATGTTGGATTTACCTGGGATATAGATTATCTTAACATTACAAAATAAATGAATCCTGGCTGGATAGCTACGTTGGAGCATCGTCTCGAAGCACAGAGGTTGCCGATTCGATCCCTGCTCAAGGTGCATTCAGGAACAGATCTATGTTCCTGTCTCTTTCTCTCCCTTTCTCTTTCTAAAATTAATAAATAAGAAAAAAAATAACACTAAAAAAAAAAAAAAAAGAAAAGAAATGAATGTGATTTTCCCCATCACCTATTAAAGAAGCAGACACACATGATAATCTCAATATATGTGGAGGGAAATTTTGATAAAATCAACATTCATTCATAATAAAAATGCTGAACAGACCTAGGAATAGAAGGGAACTTCCTTAATCTGATAAAAGATATCTGCAATATACTTAGAGCAAACATCACATTTAATGGTACAGTAATGAAATCTTTCTATTTGAGATCTGTAACAAGACAAGGATACCTGATACCACTACTTTATTTGACAGTGTATAGGATGTTTTAATCTGTTTAATAAAGAAAAGGAAATAAAATATGAAAATAAGACAAGTAAAAGCAAAACATCACTATCCACAAATGTTGTACTTGTATATGTATAAAATCCAAAAAGATCTGAAGGTAAAGTTTTAATATTGATTAGAGAGTTTACAAGTTTGCTGAATACAAAATCAATCTATAAAAATCAATTATAGCCTGACTTGTGTTGGCACAGTGGCTAAAGCATCGACCTGGAATGCTGAGGTTGCCAGTTCAAAACCTCAGCTTTGCCCGGTCAAGGCATATATGAGAAGTAACTATTACAAGTTGATGCTTCCCACCCCATCCCCCAATCTCTCTCTCTCTCTCTCTCTCAAAAAAAAAAAATCAATTAATACCTGACCAGTGGTGGCAGAGTGGACATAGCATCGACCTGGAATGCTAATGTCTCAGGTTTGAAACCCTGAGGTCACCTGCTTAAGTGCAGGGTTGCTGGCTTAAACATAGGATCACTGACAGCCCATGGTCACTGGCTTGAGCCCAAAGGTCACTGGCTTGAGCAAGGGGTTCACTGGCTCTGCTTGAGCCCCCAGTCATGGCACATATGAGAAGTAATCAATGAACAACTGAAGTGAAATAACTATGAATTGATACTTCCGACTCTCTCCTCCCTCTCTCTCTCTCCCTTTCTATTCCCCCCTCTCTCTAAAATCAATTTTTAAAAATAAATTATATTTCTCTATATTATTGATACAAAATTTAAAAAAATATATATAATTTTTAATATTATACCCAAATACCAAGTTCCTAGGAATAAATCTAACAAGAGATATGTAAGTTCTATATTGAGTAAATTATAAATTTTATTAGAGACATAAACAAAAGATTGACTACATTTATATTGATAAAAGTATAAGAGGAGCTCTTGGTTCCTGAGATTATCATTAGAGGAGAGAGCAGAGAGGAGAGCAGAGAAAGGCCACGTGGAGGAGGCCAGGAGAAGCAGCCAAGATGGCAGAGTGTTGAGTGAGAAGCCAGTTTGTGCAGAGTTTGTGCAGTGAGAAGGAAGGAGATGGGGAACAGAGGTGAATAAGTCTGGTGAGCTAGAAACCTTTAATTCTAGGAAACTCGGATAAGTCAGTAGCTTTGTGAGTACTGAATGTGAGTGGGTTTTGGAGCCCAGTGTGTGGTTTTACTTGCCCACCGGGTGCAAGCTAGGATTAAAGATGATGGTCCACCAGTTTTAGGCTCCCTTGTTTCTTTACCGACTGTCCGAATCCAATGCGAACCTGCATGGGCCAGGCGGCTGTGATGGCGACCTTGGATACTGGCTTTACACTATGATTCTGGATTTTTGTCAGTTTACTAACACTCCTAGATCTTACATTTGAAATGGGAATTTTGAAAGTAATTCTTCCTTTTTTTATAACAAAATATTTAAGAAAGATGTTAACACTGCACAGAGCTGCTCCCTAAAGAGTCTGATATACCAAGCTATTTTATAGTGTGTTTTATACGTATTTTTGAAATAGTGTTTGGCCTTTGGTTCTGGCTATCAGTATTATAAGTTTAAACTTATTCTGCCTCCAGGGAACCCATGCTGCCCCTTCTCTCAGGGTATCACCTAGTAGAGTCTGTGCTTGTGGTATGCAGACACATGCACTCACCTCAGATGCATATGCCTGTGTCAGGGAATATGTGGCAGGAAAACATGACCATTTAGAAATGAGGACTGAGATGGGGCAGCCAAGAAACACTGCTGCCTTCCCTTAATATCACATTGCACTTTTGAAAAATATAGACTTGATTCTTTTCACCATAAAAGCTTCTGGCAGTGATAAACGTAATTTCCAAGACTGTACATCACACCAGAAGGGCTCCAACTAATGTACCCGCCTTTAGTTTCAGCGGAGCTCATTAGAACAACAATGCAAACCAGCTGTCCCCTGGTGTTTGGAGAAGAAATATCCAATTAACTGGTCATCATCCACCTGGTTCCAGATTTTACCATCTCCTTATGAGACTGTAAGAGCAGCCAGTTTGCATGAATTCTAGTAATTAAATGCAGGCCAGTGGGTAAGGGGAGATGGGGAGGATGGATATTCTCTGCTGTGGGAGGGGGGAGGTGAAAGGCCATTTAGAGCTGATATCTAGAAAGGCAGCCATAAGTTAATTAAGCAAGGTATTGACTTTAAAATAGTTTCTTATTTTGTGTATGTTGTAGACTAGAAATATATTGTTTCTATAAATGCAAACAGAACCATTTTGTAGTGCATTTGTTTGCATTTTTCTCTTTAGCAGTCGTGATATTAAAAGTGTGAACCACACATCTATATTGTAATTAACCATATACCTATACTGAAATATTTAAATTCCACTGGAATTCATCATTAAGGCTTTTCTTTGTAGATTTCTCAAAATATGATTAGCTCAGAAATAAAAGCGATGACTGGAGCCCATAAGTCATTATTATTTTATCCTTTGGAATAAAGCACATAATTTGTATTTGACCATTTAGTCTCTGGTAAACCTAATGATATGATTCCTGGGAATGTTATAGGTCTATATCTTTCTGGAGCAATATCACATTCTTAAAAAAAAATTATAAGAGGAGCATTTTACTTAAAATTATTTATAGAATCAACGTGATTCCAAAGTCTCAGAATTTGGGGGTAAGAGGGAGAAATTAACAAGCAGATTTAAAACGGATGTTGATCAAGAATAGCGAAGACATTTTTGAAGAAAAAGGTCAAGGTAGAAGAACTTGCTCTACAGGATAACCAAGACATATTATAAAATTACAGAATTTAAGACAGTGTAATAGTAGTTCAAGGAGAGACAAATAGACCAATGGAACAGAAGAGAAAGCCCAGAAAGAGATCAACACCCACATATATATGAACCCTCGAAATATGATAGAGATGGTGATACAAATTAACAGGGAAAAGAGCTTTCTCAAAAAACTGGTGCTGGAACAAAGGAGTATTAATACAGAAGCAATCAAAGCAGAGCCCTACCTCAGACAATCCCAGATCAATTAAAGACATCAATGTGAAAAGCAAAACTATAAAGTTGTTAGATAGTATGCAAAAATATCTCATGGACTCAAAGAATTCCTAACCAAAATACAAAAGCAACTACCTAACAAGAAAATATTTGACTACATTAAAATAAAGAACTTTGTTTCCTCAAAAGATACCATGGGGTGACAAGGTAAGAAACAAAGTGGGAGAAGATATTTGCAACATAATCCACAGAGCATTAGCATCCAGAATATTTTTTAAAATCTCACAAATATGAAAATTGCAGACAATCCCAGAGGAAACTGGGCAAAAGGTTGGACAGGTAGTTCACAACAGAGGAAATCCAAACTGTCAATAAACACATAAAAATGTTCTTAACCTCATTAATAATTAAGACAAGACAAATTTAAAACCACAGTGAGATTAATTGATATCTACCAGATTGGTATAAATAAAAAAATTTAGACAATTTCATATTGACAAGGATGTGGAGCAACAGGAATTCTCAGATACTCCTGGTGGGAATATAAATTGTACAACATTGTGAAATCATTAAACGTTATCTAGTAAAATTGGATGCAAAGTCCTCTGCTCACAAACATTAGGAGATCAGGGGATGTGTAGATACTCTAGTATGTTCAGCCTTTTGTATAGTACGTTTTCACCAATGAAATAAAAGTTGGTTTTGCATCTAATTTGGATAATTGAACAACTTTCTTTCACTTTTCATTTGTTTTTCTGATGTTCTTGTTTAATAAAAAATCAAATGTTTCTTTTTTTATCACTTTATATTCACTTTGAAATATCCCCTAATTTTTGTGAGCAGTATATATTCCATGACCCAGCAATTCCATTCTTAGGTTGTGTGTGTATATACCACATACAGTCACAAACTTAGTCATTTAACATAACACAAATTTATTATATCACAGTTCTCGAAGGGAGAAGTCCTAACATCAAGATATATTAATATGGAGGGCTATGTTCCTTCCGGAAGAATCTATTTCTTTGACTTTTCCAGATTCTAGAGGCCTTCTGCATACCTTGTCTCCTGATCAGAAAGCAAATGTGGGAAAAACTCTGGAACTTTGACAATGTTCTATATTTTAACGAGTTCTGGTTATGTGGGTGATTGCTTTAGAATTATTTGTTAAGTTGTGCATATATGTTTTATACCCTTTTCTGTATGTATGCTCTATTTTACATTTTTAAATGTAAAAATTAAATTAAATAAAATTTCTTGCATTTCAGATGTTGAAAAATCAAAGAGAATTAGAATAACTTTTAGAATGAAGAGAGTTTGGCAAGATGACAGAACCACTGCCTTTTCCACCAACCTCTCTTCCTCCCACCTTAAGGTGCTCCATAGGAGACCTAAATCTACTTAGTTGAATTCCCAAATGTCTGTACCAGATCCTACCATGAATCATAGGTTTACAGATACCAGAGCCATCTTCACATGGTGCTTCTACCTGCTTCCTACCCTACTGCCTGGTGTCTGAGCCCAGGATATTTATTCCCCCAGGACTCCCAGAACAGTCAGTCCCCTGTCCCCCACACAGAACTCCTAGGGCACAGGGACAAAGCTGCCATGGCCTCACAATGGAAGACTCTGGATCTGGTACACATGGTCTCATAAACAGAGAAGACCAGAGGCATAGCTGTGACATACAGGAGGACAAGCACTGACCTTTGGGTAAGTGAGGAGGCTGGGATGGCTACACAGAGGAGTGACTCAAAGATAAAGAGGCATTCACCAGGTTGGTAAGGGACCAAAGTCGCCAGGCCAAGGAAGGACCAGGGAGCAGGGGGGAGAGAGCACTTGCATTGGTGCTCTGAGGGCCTGTTGGCCACAGTGAGAAATGTAGATGATGGAAACTTTGGAATAGTCTCAGGCTCTATTGAAATAACATTCAGGCTAGACATTTTTGTTTATTGTGGCAAGATATGCAACTTACCACTTTAACCTTTTTTTTCTTTGTATATACAAATTTATTTATTTTTAAATTTTTTTAATTGCAGTTTACATTCTCTATTATTTCATATTAGTTTCAGGTGTACAGCATAGTAGTTTGACAATCATATGCTTCAGAAAGTTATCACCTTATATTTCTAGTACCCATCTGGCACCAGACAGTCATTACAATGTTATTGACTATATTTGCTAGGCTGTACTTTACATCCCCATTACTATTCTGTAACCACCAATCGGTACTTCTCAATCCCTTCACTTTTTCACCCAGTCCTCCAACACCCTCCCATTGGGCAACCATCAATCTGTTCTCTGTATCAATGAGTCTGTCTCAATTTTATTTGTTTGTTTATTTGTTCTTAAAGTTCCATTTATAAGTGAAATCATGTATTTGTCTTTCCTTGGCTGACTTATTTCACTTATCATAATATCCTCTAGGTCTATCCATGCTGTCACAAATGTTAAGATTGTATTCATTGAGGGGAACCGAAGATGGCAGCAGAGTAAGCAGATGCACAGATGCCCAGCTCTCACCACCAAACTGGAATAAAAATCAATTTAGGAAAAATCAGCGTGAAAAACCAACTCTGGACTATAAGAACAGCTCTCAAAAACCAAAGAGCAAAGAAGAAGCCACAACAAACCTGGTAGGGAGCGCCTGAATCTCCCCTGCTTACAGGAATGGGGAGGGTGAGGCTGAGAGCCCAGAGGGGCTCTCATTCCAGGGAAAAGAGCAGAAAATACTGCTCATAGCCACTTGCCTGCCAACCAAGGAGCGAGGTGTGTTGAAAGGACCAAGCTTATCTCCCAAGTGGAAAGGAGAGAGAGAGGGACAGACTGTGAGGGGGAAAGGAATGCAGGAGATGACCTAAAAAGCTGACTCATCCATGCTAGAGGCAGCCATAACTGGGGGAGGGACTGATCCTTCCACAAAACAGAAGACTGAATTGCTTCCAGATCAGAGATCTCTCCAGCTCCAATTAGTGCAACAAGACACAGCTGAAAACAAGAAGTGGGGAGGAGGGGTAGCAACTCAGGTCTCCATGGATATCTGAGATACACCTCTCTCTACTGAAGCTGAGAAACACCCTGCCCCCACAGATATTAGTTGGTAGAGGAGGCCTTCAGAGTCTCAGGTTACACCCATAGCATTCCTGGATACAGTTTCAAGGAAGCCCCCTGCTGAGATCAGTAAACAAGACTATCACCTGTTAAGAAAACAAACAAATCAAGACTTCAAAGCAGCCCAAATCCGAAAGTGGATTACAAATAATAGCTGATACCAACCCAAGGAGACCTAGAAATAACACAATTGAAAACTAGAGGCAGACAACACCAAACCTAGACTCAACCAACTCTACAAACTAAACACCCACAGATAATGAGAAGACAAAGAAGTGCAATCCAAATGAAACCACAAGAGAAACCTTCAGGAGATGAACTGAGTGATATGGAAATAATCAAACTTCCAGATGCGGAGTTCAAAATAATGATTGTAAGGATGCTTAGGGATCGTAGAACAACAATGGATGGTCATTATGAATGTCTAAATAAAGAAATAGCAAGTATAAAAAAGGATATTGAAATATTAAAAAAGAATCAGTTGGAGATGACAAATACAATATCAGAAATGAACACCACAATGGAAGGAATTAAAAACAGGATGGATTGAGCTGAGGATCGAATCAGTGAGTTGGAGGACAACTTCAGTGAAGGCAAGAAAGCAGAGAAGAAAAAAGAAAAGAGACTCAAAAAGTCTGAAGAAACTCTTAGAGAGCTCTGTGACAACATGAAGAGAAATAACATCTGCATCATAGGGGTTCCTGAAGAGAAAGAACAAGGGATAGAGACACTGTTCAATCATATCATAGCTGAAAACTCCCCTAAATTAATGCAGGAGAAACTCTCACAAGTTCAAAAAACACAGAGAACTCCATTAAAGAGAAACCCAAAAAAACCTACACCAAGACACAGCATAATTAAAATACTAAAAGCTGCTAGAGAAAAAAAAGTTATCACCTACAAAGGAGCCCCCATAAGGATGACATCTGACTTCTCAATAGAAACACTTGAGGCCAGAAGGGAATGGCAAGAAATATTCAAAGTAATGCAGAACAAGAACCTACAACCAAGACTACTTTATCCAGCAAGGCTATCATTTAAAATTGAAGGAAAAATAAAAAGCTTCCCAGACAAAAACAACTAAAGGAATTCATCACAACTAAGCCAATGCTGCAGGAAATGTTAAGGGGCCTGGTGTAAACAGATCAAAGTGGGAAAAGAATATAGCAAAACAGGAATACAGCTTTAAAGAATAAAATGGCAATAAACACACTACATATCAATAATAACCTTAAATGTAAATGGATTAAATGATCTAAACAAAAGACATAGGGTAGCTGCATGGATAAGAAAACAGGACCCGTACATATGCTGTCTACAAGAGACACACCTTAAAACAAAAGATGCACATAGATTGAAGGATGGGAAAAAACATTTCATGCTAATGGAAATAAAAAAAATGCTGGGGTAGCAATACTTATATCAGACAAAATGGACTTTAAAACAAAGGGTATAGTAACAGATAAAGAAGGCCACTACATAATGATAAAGGGAGTAATCCAATAGGAAGATATAACTATAATAAATATCTATGCACCTAATATAGGAGCACCTAAATATATAAAGCAGACTTTGATGGATTTAAAGGGCGAGATCAACAGCAGCACTATAATAGTAGGGGATTTCAATACTCCACTAACATGACTAGATAGATCCTCAAGAAAGAAAATTAACAAAGAAACATCAGACTTAAAGGACACACTAGAACAACTCGATTTAATAGATATCTTCAGAACCTTTCACCCGTAAGCAGCAGAATATACATTCTTTTCAAGTGCTCATGGTATTGTACATTCTCTAGGATAGACCACATGTTAGGGCACAAAAGTGCTCTCAACAAATTTAAGAAGATTGAAATCATATCAAGCACTTTCTCCGATCACAACGGCATGAAACTAGAAATGAATCACAACAGAAAAGCTCAAAAATTCTCAAACACATGGAAACTAAATAGCAGGTTGTTAAATAACAAATAGATTAAGAATGAGATCAAAGAATAAATAAAAAAATTCCTAGAAACGAATGACAATGAGCATACATCAACTCAAAATTTAAGGGACAGAGCAAAAGCAGAACTGAGAAGGAAGTTCATAGCACTACAGGCACACTTTAAGAAACTAGAAAAAGCTCAAATAAACAACTTAACCCTGCATCTAAAAGAACTAGAAAAAGAACAGCAAGTAGAGCCCAGAGCTAGTAGAATGAAGGAAATAATAAAGATCAGAGCAGAAATAAATGACATAGAGGCTAAAGAAACAATACAGAGGATCAATGAAACTAGGAGCTGGTTCTTTGAAAAGGTAAACAAGATCAATGAACCTTTAACTAGACTCACCAAGAAAAAAAGAGAGAGGACTCAAATAAATAAAATTAGAAATGAGAGTAGAGAAATAACAACTGACACAACAGAAATACAAAATATTGTAAGAAAATACTATGAAGAACTGTATGCCAAAAAACTAGACAACCTAGATGAAATCGACAAATTCCTTGAAACATACAATCTTCCAAAAATCAATATGGAAGAATCAGAAAACCTAAACAGACCGATTACACCAAATGAGATCGATACAGTTATCAAAAAACTCCCAACAAAGAAAAGTCCAGGGTCTGATGGCTTCACTGGTAAATTATACCAAATATTCAAAGAAGAACTAACTCCTATCCTTCTCAAGCTATTTCAAAAAATTCAAGAAGAAGGAAGACTTCCAAGCTCCTTTTATGAGGTGAGCATAATCTTGATTCCAAAACCAGGCAAAGAGAACACAAAGAAAGAAAATTATAGGCCAATATCTCTGATGAATATAGATGCTAAAATCCTCAACAAAATATTAGCAATCCGAATCCAACAATATTTGGAAAAAATCATACATCATGATCAAGTGGGATTTATTCTGGGGAGGCAAGGCTGGTACAATATTCGTAAATCAATCAATGTGATTAATCACATAAACAAAAAGGAGAAAAACCACATGACAATTTCAATAGATGCAGAAAAAGCATTTGATAAAATCCAGCACCCATTCATGATCAAAACTCTCAGCAAAGTGGGAATACAGGGAACATACCTCAACATGATGAAAGCCATCTATGACAAACCCACAGCCAACATCATACTCAATGGGCAAAAATTAAAAGCAATTGCCCTAAGATCAGGAGTAAGTCAGGTGTGCCCCCTTTTACCACTCTTAATTCAACATAGTCCTGGAAGTCCTAGCCACAGCAATCAGACAAGAAGAAGAAATAAAATGCATTCAAGTTGGAAAAGAAGAAGTAAAACTATCATTATTTGCAGATTATATGATATCGTATATAGAAAACCCTAAAGTCTCAGTCAAAAAACTACTGGACCTGATAAATGAATTCAGCAAAGTGGCAGGATATAAAATTAATACTCAGAAATCAGAGGCATTTTTATACACCAACAATGAACAGTCAGAAAGAGAAATTAAGGAAACAATCCCCTTCACTATTACAATGAAAAAAATAAAATACCTAGGAGTAAATTTAACCAAGGAGACTAAAGACTTGTACTCGGAAAATTATAAAACATTGATAAAAGAAATCAAGGAAGATACAAACAAGTGGAAGCATATACCATGCTCATGGTTAGGAAGAATAAACATTATTAAAATGTCTATATTACCCAAAGCAATCTATAAATTCAATGCAATACTGATAAAAATACCAATTACATACTTCAAAGATATAGATCACATATTCTAAAAATTTATGTGGAACCAAAAAAGAACACGAATAGCCTCAGCAATCTTAAAAAAGAAAAATAAAGTGGGAGTTATCACACTTCCGGATATCAAGTTATACTACAAGGCCATTGTACTCAAAACAGCATGGTACTGGCATAAGAATAGGCATATAGATTAATGGAATAGAACAGAGAACCCAGAAATTAACCCACAGCTCTATGGACAACTGATATTTGACCAAGGAGGTAAGGAAATAGAATGGAGTAAAGACAGCCTCTTTAACAAATGGTGTTGGGAAAATTGGACAGCTACCTGCAAAAAAATGAAACTAGACCACCAGCTTACACCATTCAGAAAAATAAACTCAAAATGAATAAAAGAGTTAAGTGTAAGCCGTGAAACCATAAGCATCTTAGAATAAAACATAGGCAGTAAGCTCTCCGACATCTCTCGTAGCAATATATTTGCTGATTTATCTCCACGGGGAAGTGAAATAAAAGATAGCATAAACAAATGGTTCTATATCAAACTAAAAAGCTTTTGCACAGCTAAAGACAATAAGAACAGAATAAAAAGACAAACTACACAATGGGAGAACATATTTGACAATATGTCTGATAAGGGGTTAATAACCAAAATTTATAAAGAACTTGTAAATCTCAACATCAGGAAGACAAACAATCCAATCCAAAAATGGGCAAAAGAAATGAATAGACACTTCTCCAAAGAGGATATACAGATGGCCAATAGGCATATGAAAAAATGCTCAACATCACTAAGCATTAGAGAAATGCAAATTAAAACCACTATGAGATATCATCTCACACCAGTCAGAATGGCACTCATCAACAAAACAACACAGAATAAGTGCTGGCGAGGATGTGGAGAAAAGGGAACCCTCTTGCACTGCTGGTGCGAATGCAGACTGGTGTAGCCACTGTGGAAAGCAGTACGGAGATTCCTCACAAAATTGAAAATCGAACTGCCTTTTGACCCAGCTATCTCACTTTTAGGAATATACACCAAGAACATCATAGAACTGCTCCAAAAGGAGAAATGCACCCCCATGTTTGTGGCTGCATTGTTCACAAAAGCAAAGATCTGGAAACAGCCCAAGTGTCCCTCAGAGAACGAGTGGATGAAAAAGCTTGGTACATATATACTATGGAATACTACTCAGGTATAAGAAATGATGACATTGGATCATTTACACTAACATAGATGGACCTTGATAACATTATACTGAGTGAAATAAGTAAATCAGAAAAAACTAAGAACTATATGAATCCATACATAGATGGGACATAAAAATGAGACTCAGAGACATGAACAAGAATGTCATGGTAATAGGGGTGGGGGGGTGGGGGAGGGGGGGATGGGGCGAGGAAGGAGAGAAGGGGTGGGGGAGGGGAGGAGCACAAAGAAAACCAGATAGAAGGTGATGGAAGACAATTTGACTTTGGATGAGGGGTATACAGCATAATCAAATGTCAAAATAATCTGGAGATGTTTTCTCTCAACATATGTACCCTGATTTATCAATGTCACTGCATTAAATTTATTTAAAAATGATAAAAAAAGATTGCATTCATTTTTATGACTCAATAATATTCCATTGTATAAATGAACTGCTTTAAAATATTTTTATTAAGTTTATTAGTGTGAAACAGGTTAATAAAATTATACAAGATTTCAGTGTACAATTCTGTAATACATCATCTGTATATGGTATTGTGTGTTCACCACCCAGAGTCAAGTCTCTTTCCATCACCATTCATCCCTCCTTACCCTCTGCTACACCTCCCCCCATTCCCTCTGGTAATCACCATACTGTTGTCTGTGTCTGTGAGTTATTATTATTATTTTTACTAATCCAGTCATCTTTTTAACTCAGCCCCCCAACCACTCAACACCCTCCCCACTGACAGCTGTCAGTCTGTCCTCTGTATCTGGATTTGTTCCTATTTGTTAGTTTATTTTGCTCATTAGATTCCACATATAAGTGAAATCATTTGGCACTTGTCTTTCTCTGACTGTCCTATTTCACAACACAATGCTCTCCAGGTCCATTCATGCTGTTGCAAAGGCTACAGTTTTCTTAATTTTATGGCTGAGTAGTATTCCATTGTGTAAATGTATCACAGCATTTTTATCCACTTATCTACTGATGGGCATTTGGGCTGCTTACAAAGCTTGGCTATTGGGCTATTGTAAGGAACACTGCAATGATCATAATGGTGCATATATTCTTTTGAATTAGTTTTGGGTTTCTTTGAATATATTCCCAGAAGTAGAATCACTGGGTTATAGGCAGTTCTAATTTTAATATTTTGAGGAAACCCCATACTGCTTTCCACAATGGCTGCACCAATCTGCATTCCCACCAATAGTGTACAAGGGTTGCCTTTTCTCCACATCCTCGCCAGCACTTGTTTGTTGATTTACTGATTTTATTTTTTTATTTATTTATTTTAGAGACAGACAAATAGAAAGGGAGAAAGTGAGGAGATGAGAAGTATTAACTCATAGTTGTGTTACTTTAGTGGTTCATTGATTGCTTCTTATATGAGCCTTGACCAAAGGGTTCAAGCTGAGCCAGTGACCTCTTGCTCAAGCCAGTAACCTTGGACTTATGTCAGCACAGATGGCAAGCCTATGGTCAAGTTGGAGACCTCAGAGTTTTGAACCTGGGTCCTCAACATACCAGGTGGACATTCTATCCACTGTGCCACCACCAGTCTGGCACTTTGCATATTTTTTAATTGAATTGTTTGTGGGGGTTCTTTTGGTGTTGAGCTGTATGAGTTCTTTATAAATTTTGGCTACTAACCCCTTATCAGATGTACCATTGATGAATATGTTCTCCCACTCAATGTTTTGTCTTTTCATTTTGTTGATTGTTTTCTTTTCTGTGAAAAACCTTTTAAGTTTGATATAGTCCCATTTGTTTATTTGTTCTTTTGTTTCCTTTGCCCAAGGAGATATATTAGAAAAACTATTACTAAGTTTATTTATTACTTAGACATGTCTAAGATTTTGCTGCCTCTGTTTTCTTCTAGGATATTTATGGTTTCTAGTCTTACATTTAATTCTTTAATCTATGTTAAGTTTATTTATTTATGTATGTATTTATTTTGGTGAAAAGAGGGAGATAGTGAGGCAGACTCCCACATGTGCCCCAACCAGGATATACCTGGCAATCCCATCTTGGGTTGATATTCGAGTACTGAGCTATTTGTAGCACCTGAGGATGATGGCTCAGACCAACCAAGCTATCTTCAGTACCCAGGGTCATGCTCAAACCAATCAAGCCACTGGTTGTGGGAGGGGAAGAGAAAGGGGAGAGGGAGGTGGGAAGAAACAAATGGTTGCTTCTTCTTTGTGCCTTGACTGAGAATCAAATTCAGGATGTCCACACACTCAGCGGATGCTCTATTCATTAAGCCACTGGCCAGGGCCAGGTTTATTCTTGTATACGGTATTAGAAGGAGATCCAGTTTCAGTTTTTACCCATATCTGTCCAGTTCTCCCAATACCATGTATTAAATAGACTGTCTTTACCCCATCGTATATTCTTGCTTTCTTTGTCATATATTAATTGACCATAAAGGTGTGGGTTAATTTTTGGGCTCTCTATTCTGTTACATTGATCTATTTGACTGTTATGCCAGTACCATGCTATTTTGATTACTGTAGCTTTTTGTAGTATAGTTTGATATCAGGTAACATGATACTTCCAACTTTGTTCTGCTTTCTCAAAACCCCTGTTGCTATTTAAAGTCTTTTGTGATTCCATATAAAATTTCACAATATTACAATATTTATTCTAGATATGTAAAATATGCCATTGGTATCTTCATAGGAATTGCATTGAATCTATAGATTGCTTTGGGTAGTATGGACATTTTAATTATGTTAATTCTTTCCATCCATAAACATGAAATATACTTCCACTTGTTTGTATCTTCTTTAAATTCTTTCTTCAGTCTCTTATAATTTTCTGAGTACAGGTCTTTTACCTCATTGATTAAATTTATTCCTAGGTATTTTATTCTTTTTGAAGCAATTATGAGTAGGATTGTGTGGGAAACTGCAAGTGGCAAAGCCCTTTGCAGTTCAAGGCTTAGCAAAAGGTTAAGTTCTCACCCCCCACCTCCATATTGGCTAAGAAGCTGAGTATTTGCACTCATCCCATCCCCCCCACTTTACTTGCTTGCTTAAGTTGCTAGAAGCAATTTACATGCCCTTCCTCTGACCCCTTGTTTGTTCTGATGTTGGTTGATTTCAGTTATGCAGGGTGGAGGGTTTCTGCACTTGGGAGACTTTTTGGGTTGCCTTGGAGATTTGTGACTTTGTATTGGAGACTTCCTTATTTGCATATGGATATATAATAAAGCAAACCGGGGGCTGTTTTGCTCTGTTCTTGCCATCAGCTTGCAGAGGCCTCCAGATCCCATCCTATTTCTCTTTAAGTCTATATTCTTCATTCTGCATCGTTCTCACTCAGGACCTGGAATTACTAGCGACACTGGTTCATGGCAGTATTTTGTTTTAGTTTCACTTTCTAATAGTTCATTATTGGTGTATAAAAACTTAACTTATTTCTGCATATTTATTTTGTATCCTGCTACTGAGTTCATTTATCAGTTGTATGGATTTTATAAGATTATTTATATATAGCATCATGTCATCTGCAAGTAATGCCAGTTTTACTTCTTCCAATGTGGATGTCTTTTATATCTTCTATTGCCTGATTACTGTGGTTAGGACCTCCAGTAGTGTGTTGAACAACAGTGGTGAAAATAGACATCTCTGTCTTGCTCCTAATCTTAAGGGAAACACTTAATATAAGTTTTTGCCCATTGAGTATGATGTTGGGTTTGTCATATATGGGCTTTATTATGTTGAAGGATATTCCTGCATTTCCACTTTGCTGAGAGTTTTTGTTATAATTGAGTGCTGGATTTTATTAAATTTTTTAATGTATCTACTGTTATGATCACATGGTTTTTAGCCTTCATTTTGTTTATATGGTGTATCACTTTATTTTTTAAAATTTATTCATTTTAGAGAGGGGGAGAGAGAGAGAGACAGAGAGAGACAGAGACAGAGAGAAAGAGAAAGAGAGAAGGGTGGAGGAGCAAGAAGCATCAAGTCCCATATGTGCCTTGACCAGGCAAGCCAGGGGTTTTGAACCAGTGACCTCAGTGTTCCAGGTCAACGCTTTATGTCAGGTCTGGTGTATTACCTTAATTGACTTATGGATTTTGTACCAACCTTGCATCCCTAGAATAAATCCCACTTGATTGTGGTGCATGATCTTTTTAATGTATTGCTGGATTTGGTTTGCTAATATTTTGTTGAGAATTTTAGTTCTATACTTATCAGGGATATTGTCAGTGGTGGAATTTGTTGCATCCACCAGGTATAAGAACAAACGTCGGAGACTTTCAGGAGTTTAGATGTTACTTTATTGGCCAGTTTAACCTGCGCAGGGGTGAACTCCCAAGATGTCCGGAGACACCATGCTCACAAGGAGCTGCAAACGGGAGCCGCGCCTGGCGCTTACAGCCAGGTCCTTATATATCCTAAGTGAGCAAGCATATAGTACAGAAGCAGATGTGGCAGTTAGCTATTCGCTAGGGAGGTCGCACGCAGCATAACAACAGGGGCCGGCATAGCAACAGGGGCCGGGTTTAGCTTAGTGGCGAATTTCAAACATAAACCTCTTTGTTCTCAGCCTCACAGGGGCCCTATCAGCACTCCCTGTTCCTTCAATAGTTACACTCTTGGCAGCCCCAGCATATCAGCACTCCCTGAATCTAACAGGATTCAGCTGGTTCGCACTGGTTCGGCAGAACCGATACCTAATTTTTTGTTGAGTTTAGTGAACCAGTTGTTAAAATGGCTCTTGTAATCAGGGTTCTCTCTAAGGTGGGTGCCTGGGCAGCCATTCAATGTGGAAATCATAAATTTACATCCCTTACTCTTTTTTAATGTTCGTCTGTACAACATCATATTCTAAGCACCATAGTGATGTTTATTCCATCCATAGGTGAAAAAAATTTGATGAAACTATGCTTGTAATATTTATTTATTCACTTCATAAAACTCATTATACCTTTGATGAATTACTGTATTTTAATTCCCTCGCGTTTGTTACTTCAGTAAATAAACATGTAACGTAAAGAGAAAAAGTGCCAAGCAGCCAGGGATAACAAGCTGTCATTTGTTTCAGCTTTGTGTTATGCAATACAGAAATATCTTAACATTTTATTGTTTTATGTTAGGTATTATTTAATATTTTTTCATTAATATTTTAAAACTCTGTTATAACATAATTGAGTTTTTATACCTCTTTTATTGTTCATATTTAAGTATTAAATGCATAAAATAATAAACTACCTTTGGTATATTTCCTTTTTTATACTTAAAATGGTCTTTAGGGCAGAGAACTGGTTGTTAAATTATTTAAATCCCACCACTGGATATTGGCCTATAATTTTCTTTCTTTGTAGTGTCTTTATCTGGTTTCGGAATTAGAATAACACTCATCTTGTAAAATTAGTTTGGGAGTGTTCCCTCTTATTGAATTTTTGGGAAAAGCTTGAGAAGGATAGGTATTAGTTCTTTGGACATTTTGTAGAATTCACCTGTGAAGCCATTCATTCCATGACTTTTGTTTTTTGGGAAATATTTTGATTACTGCTTCTACTTCACTAGTTGTAATCTGTCTATTCAGATTCTCTGATTCTTCCTAATCAGTTTTAGAAGATTGTATGTTTCTGAAAATTTATCCATTTTGTCCAGATTGTACAATTTGTTGGCTTATTGTTGTTTGTTATATTTTCTCATAATCCTTTGTATTTCTTTGGTGTCAGTTGTTACTTCTATTTGATTTTTATTTTATTTGGGTCTTTTGCCTTTTTTTCTTGATGAGTCTGGTTAAAGATTGGTCAGTCTTGTTTATCTTTTCAAAGAATCAGCTCTTGCTTTCATTGACATTTTGTATTGCTTTTTTAGTCTCTATTTCATGTATTTCTGCTCTGATATTTATTATTTCCTTCCTCTATGCACTTTGGGCTTTGCCTGTTGTTTTCTTTTTCAAGTTCCTTTAAGTATAAGGTTAGACTGTTCATTTGATATTTTTCTTGTTTCCTTTTTTTTTTAATCAAAAGAGAGACAGACAGACAGGGACAGACAGGAAGGGAGAGAGATGAGAAGCATCAATTCTTTGTTGCAGCACCTTAGTTGTTCATTGATTAATTTCTCATATGTGCCTTGACCATGGGCAGGGGGTTGGGATTGAGCCAGTGACCCCTTGCCCAATCCAGAGACCTTGGGCTCAAGCTAACAACCTTGGGCTTCAAGCCAGAGACCTTTTGAGCTCAAGCCAGCAACCATGGGATCATATCTATGATCCCGTGCTCAAGCTGGTGAGTCCATGCTCAAGCCAGATGAGCCTATGCTTATGCCAGTGACCTTGGGGGTTTGAACCTGGGTTCTCAGCACCCCAGGCCAATGCTCTATCCACTGTGCCATTGCCTGGTCAGGCTTTTTTCTTGTTTCTTTAGGTAGGCCTTTGATATTATAAATTTTTCTCTTAGGACTGCTTTCACTGTGTTCCATAGATTTTGGATTGTTGTGTTCTCATTTTCATTTGTTTCAAAGAACTTTTTAATTTCTTCCTTGATCTCATTGTTTAGCTATTCATTGTTTAGTAACATGTTATTTAGCTTCCATGTTTTCGTGTGTTTTTCAGTCTTTTCTTGTGATTAAATTTTGTTTCATACCATTATGGTCAGAGAAGATGCTTCATATGATTTCAATCTTCTTAAATTTATTGAGACTTGTTTTGTATCCTAATATGTGGTTTATTATGTTGATAGAATATGTTCCATGTGCATTTGAAAAGAGTGTATATTCTGCTGCTTTGGAGTGAAATTTTCTGAAGTTATTAATTAAATCCAGCTGATCTAGTAGTGCATCATTTAAGTTTGCTATTTCCTTGTTGATTTTCAGTCTGGAAAATCTATCCATTGATGTCTTCCATCCAAGTACTAACCAGGCCCGATCCTGCTTAGTTTCCAAGATCAGATGAGATTAGGAGTGTTTAGAATGGTATGGCTATAGACTATTCATTGATGTCAATCAGGTGTTAAAATCCCCAGTATGACTGTACTGCTGTTGACCTCTCCTTTTATGTCCATCAAGAGTTGCTTTACATACGCTTGATTGGGGATTTTTGCCCACTAAGGGACTAGGAAAAGAACAGTGAGGAATTCTCACCCCCATAGAAGTGGCACCCAATACCAGAAGGTGTGGATTAGGATATCAAAATTTAGCATACGGTCCTTGGTAGCTCCTGCTACCTCAATAATGCATTGTGCAGACCCAATTACCTGTAAATCAGATAATCCTGTATGGGTAGACCAATGGCCCCTTTCTCAGGAGAAACTTAGGGCAGCTGCTCAATTGGTACAAGAGCAGCTACAGCTCAGGCACATTGAACCATCTAATAGCCCATGGAATACACTTCCACATTTTGATCTTGTTGTCTCCTGGATTATCAAGGGGCATAGGCGACCCTTACAGTTTATAGGTTTTGAGCCTCAAAATTATTGTTGTTCCTTTTTTCAAAGGATCAACAACAATGGCTCTGGGAAACTTCCACTAAATGGCAAATCACTTTTGCAAATCAATGGACAACTTTATATTGAAACTGTCAACTTAAAATCAGCTCAAAGACTAGAATTATATGCCATTACATGGCTTTTCAGCATTTGCCATATTCCCCCTTTAATCTATATACAGACAGCAAATATTTACTTATGGTGTTTCCACTATAAAGACTGCTGTCTTAGGGACAAACTATTTCAGCAGTTCCTCCTTCTTCAAAGACTTGTATGCCAACATAGAGCTCCATGTTTTATAGGCATACTTGAGCTCACTCCATGAACGCCCTTGTTGATCAAACTACCCAAAAGAAAATTATTTGGAGCAACCATGACAGATCGAGCAATTCAGTCTCATACTATTCATCACCAGAACGCTGCAGCCCTGTGTAAACAGTTTCAACTTTCTCGGGAAGCAGCATGGCAGATTGGTAAATCCTGTCCAAGGGGTCCTATACTACAATCTGTCCCTTCATTTGGAGTTAACCCTCAAGGACCCCTAACAGGATAACTTTGGCAAATGGATGTTACTCATATACCTTCATTTGGCAAACAGTCCTATGTCCACATTACAATGGATACATATTCTGGATTTATAGTAACCTCTGTCAGAACAGGAGAGGCTCATTGTATGTACACATTGTTCTATTATTGGATTTCCTAAACTGGTTAAACTGACAATGCTCCTGCATATGGAGCAAAAGCATTTACTGTATTTTGTCAAACCTTTCGAATTATGGGTATTTCTTACAATCTTTAAAGTCAAGGTATTATTAAAGTGTACCCAGCAAATATTTTAAGGTCAATTTAAAAAAATTTAAAAGGAGGGAGTCATATTCTGGAACTCCTACAGGTCTACCATATCATGCTTTTTACTTAAAAAATTTTAAATTTCTTTTGAATGCTGATGAACAGGAAATGCCAAATCCTTTTCTCCTGCAAACTTCTACCTTCTTTTACTTGATCCAGCTAATAACACTGTTTTGTCTTTTTCCAAATAGCTCCAGATATATGGAAAAGGTTTATATAGGCGGATGGGGATCCTCAAACCCCTCAGCGAGATCTTCTGAGCATGGCTTTTAAGATACCAAGAGGCAGAAAAAGCTCAATCGAGATCAGGTAAACTACCAGCTTTTAGGATACGTTCTTAAAGGCTCCAACACCCCAAAGGGGTCTCATAGGATGCCATCTGGGTCCTGCTTCAATAGCAGAAAGGAAGGTCATTGAGCTAAAGCCTGCCAGACTTACATGCCTTTGCTGTGAAGAAAAAGGGACAGTGGAAGGTAGGCTTCCCCCTCGCTCCTCTAAGGGAGGGTTCAGTCTCTTCCAGCCCTGCTCCAGCCACCTATGACCTAACCTTGCCCAGAATGCTGGGGTTTGCCACTGAAGGCTGAAGGTGCCCAGGGCCGTCAGCCCCATCTACGATGCTGTGGACAAGCCTAGGGTATTTCTTCCAAGAAGCAGGTAAACTGATCTCATTTGCACAAGGGCCACTTAACTATATCTTGCCTGAATAGTCAGGTTTTTTTTATTCTTCCCTTCTAAGATCTCTGCTGTGGGTGTTGATAGTCCTATTTTCTGCTGCTTTGTTTAATATATAGTGTTTCCTTTATTCCTCCTACCTCAATGCCCCACTCATATTTCAGGCTGGGACCTACTCCTAATTTAGAGCTCTCTTTCCCCATTTTGCCAACTTCTATTATGAATCTACCTTTGCCACCCAGCTTAGTGTATCCCAAGGTTCTCTTTACCATGCCACAGTCACAGAGCTCCAGGGAAAAGCAACCTGGTCTCATCTCTCCAGGCAGAGGAGAACAGAAGCTCCATCTCCACACATGCTGCAGATGGCTTTTCCAGTCTACCTGAATGATTACCAGCTAGAAGCAGCGGTCATTGGGACTTGGACGTGAGCTGCAAAGTATAGAATTGTTGCAACAATTCCAGTGCCATGCGAACTTTTCCTGGATGTGGACTTTTCCTGGACTCCTGCTCCTTGGGACAGCTCCTAACAGACTGAACTGGGGTTGGGTTGCATTTTTCAGGGATTTGGCATGGTGTTGGGGCCAACTTGGACTTGGTGAACTTGTTAAGGACACTAGTCTTTTATGGATTCTTGCTGTATTGGCCAAGAGTTTGCTTAAAGGCTTTAATCACTGTAAAAAAAAAAATAGAAGACTGGATAAAGAAGATGTGGCACATATATACCATGGTATACTATTCAGCCATAAGAAATGATGACATCAGATCATTTACAACAAATGGTGGGATCTTGATAACATTATACCGAGTGAAATAAGTAAATCAGAAAAAAACAAAAACTGCAGGATTCCATACATTGGTGGGACATAAAAACGAGACTAAGAGACATGGACAAGAGTGTGGTGGTTACGGGGGGTGGGGGAAGGGAAAGAGGGAGAGAGGGAGGGAGGGGCACAAAGAAAACTAGATAGAAGGTGACGGAGGACAATCTGACTTTGGGTGATGGGTATACAACATAACTGAATGACAAGATAACCTGTATATGTTTTCTTTGAATATATGTACCCTGATTTATTGATGTGACCCCATTAAAATTAATAAAAATTTATTTATATAAAAAAGAGTTGCTTTACATATTTAGTACCCTATTTGGATGCATAAATGTTTACAAGGGTTATATCTTGTTGTTGGATTGCTTTCTTTACCATTATATCGTGTCCTTTGTCTCTTACTGTAGCCTTTGTTTTAAAGTATATTTTGTCACATGTAATACTGCTACCTCAGCTTTCTTTGCATTTTTATTTGCATAAAATATTTTTCCATCTCCTTACTTTTAGTTGTGTGTATCTTTTGTTCTGAGGTGGACTTCTTGTAGACAGCATATATATGGGTCTTTCTTATCCATTCAGATACTTTATGTCTTTTGATTGGAGCATTTAAGCCATTGATATTTAAAGTACTTACTGATAGGTACACATTTATTGCCATTTTAATCTTTTAATTATGTGCTTCTTTTCTTATTCTTCTCCTCCTCCAAACAGGCCCTTTAACATTTCCTATAATACTGGTTTGGTAGTAACAAACTCCTTTAGTTTTTCTTTGTCTTGGAAGCTCTTTATTTCATTTTCAATATTAAATGAAGCTTTGCTGGGTAAGGTAGTCTTGGTTGTAAGTCTTTGCTTTTCATCACTTTGAATATTTAATGCCAATCCCTTTTGGCCTAAAATGTTTCTATTGAAAAATCAATTGACACTCTTATGGGAGCTCCTCTGTAGGTAGGTAACTGCCTTTTTCTTGCTGCTTTTAAGATTCTCTCTTTTTCTTTAACGACTGCCATTTTAATTATGTGTCTTGGTGTAGGTCTCTTTGGGTCCATCTTGTTGAACTCTCTGTGCTTCCTGGACTTGTGTGTCATTTTCCTTCACCAGGTTAGAAAATTTTTCAGTCATTATTGCTTTAAATAAGTTCTCAATCCCTTGCTATCTCTCTTCTCCTTCTGGTACCCCTTATGATGCAAACGTTGTTATGCTTCATGTTATCCCAACTGTCTCTTAAACTCTTCTAGTTCTTTTTAATGTTTTTTTTTCCTTTTTGCTGATCTGATGTTTTTTTCTACTTTGTCTTCCAAATCACTGATTTGATCTGTGCTTTATCCAACCTAGTATTTATTCCTTCCAGTGTATGCCTGATATCAGATATTCTATTCTTCATTTCTGACTGTTCCTTTTTTTATTTAATTAATTGTGTTTACATAGATTCTAGGGTCACCCCAAACGCATCCTCCCTCCCCCATATTTCCCTCAACATCTCCCTTGCCCCCCTCCCTACAACACCCTCCTCCATTCCCTTCAGGTTTATCCCATCCTATCATTCCCTTTCCCTCTGTCCTCTTTTCCTCTGGTCCCTTTGATCCCTCCTCTGTGATCCCTTTTTATGATTTCTATGTTCTTTTGCATGCTGTTGAGCATTCTCATAACCATTATTTTGGACTCTATATCTGATAATTTGCTTACCTCCATTTCATTTAGTTCTCTTTCTGGAGATTTCTCCATTCTGTCATTTGGGTCCTGTTTCTTTGTCTTCCCATTTTGGTTGCCTCTTGTGTTTGTTTCTGTGTATTAGATAGATCTAGGACTCCCAGTTATTGTGGCATGACTTTATATAGTAGGTATCCTATGGGATTCAGTGGCATTGTCTCCTTGGTCATTTGAGTTGCGTGCTCCAGGAAGGTCCCTTGTGTGGGTTATGTAGGTTCTCCTGTTGTAATTAAATTTTGATTGCTATTAGCCCATTCATGTATGGGATCAACCTTCAGGTTGGCTGACTGTTAGGCTCAACCCCCACCATGAGATGTGAGCTGCTGTGCAAGTGCTGACTTCACGAAGCAGAATTCACCTCAGCAGGGTTTGGTACCTGCTGATATCAGCCTTTGGATATGCTGCTTGTGAAGCTAATTGGGTCCTGGTATGACATTGTCTGAATCTGTTCACTGGTTGTGTTGATTCTGGGCCTCTTGGGCAGGACTCTGTTCCAGACCAGTGTTAGACACTGTCTGTGCCTGGTCCTTGGCAACCTATTTGGAGTTATAGCAATACAAAATTTGTGGCTCCCTCTGCTTGGCCTGGGTGTGCATAGGAAGAACCAAGCTGCACATCAAGGCTGGCTTTTATCAGCACTGGGCCCAGGGGGAAGTCAGCAATAGTCCCAACATACCCCTAGATCTGCTCTCAGTTGCCTCTATCTACCAGCTTTTCCTGTTAAGCTTAGTCACTTAAAAGAGCCTCTGGTAGAGTTGGAAAGATGTGCCAGTGTATTTCCCATGAGGGAGAGGTTCCAAAAAGGCTTTAGGAAAGGTGGTGGGTGTGGCCTCTAACCCTGAGCCAAAGGCCTCAGATCGATCCAGATTTTTCCCAGATATCAGCAGGGCAGAGTCAGGCAGGTACGGCTAATGGAGCTTAGAGAGTAGGTCTCCCAGAAGTTGGGAGGGTGGTTCTATTAGATCTCCTGTGAAGGGGAAGTGCCGGTCAGGTTTAAGAGAAAGTGGGGAGAATGATCTCAGTCCCAAAACCAGACAGCTGAGTCATTGTCACTCCCTGAGTCTGTCTAGACCTCTACACCCTAGCTACGGCAGCTGACTGCTCAGCAAGGCCTAATCTCTGCAGGGTGGGATGAGAGGGCATTCCAAGGGTGAAGCAATTGGTTTTTCCCAGGCTGATGTCACATGGTATGGAGTGCTCCACCCAAGAAACATGGCGTCTGAAGTATTGGAGACTGATTCAGCATAGAAATTCTGGCAGCTGTCTCCCTATGTCTTTCCCCAGAGCCACAAATCCCAGACTCTCCTCACGCAACTTTAGTTTGCTCCACCCTCCCCCCCTCCAGTGAAGCCTAGGGTGAGTGGTTGCAAACAAAATTTTGTGTGTTGGCCCTGTAAGAGTGTGCCTGTGTCTCTAGCCATCTCTCCCTGGTAGACAGAAACCCCACTGCTTTTTATAGCTCAATGTTATAAGGGCACCTCTTCCAGTCTCTAGTGCTATGGACTGGGGAACCCAGCTTGGGTTTTAGGTCCCACACTTCTCAGGGGGAACCACCTTGCAGCTCAGAAATCTCAGTCACTGCCTGTTGGAGTAGGGCCAGCCCTACCCACATCTCTGCCTTTTCTACTAATCTCAACATTGCTTCTGTGAATCCTTGGTTATAAGACTCCTCCTCAGCTAGTCTTCAGTTGGATATTCAAGATGATTGATCTTTAATTTAGTTGCAATTCCAGTTTAGTCCTGGGAAGATATGAGTGTAGCTTTCACCTACTCTGCTGCCATCTTCATCTCTGATGTGATTTTTTTTGGGTGAATGACTGTCTCCTACATTTGACAGATGTGTGTGTGTGTGTGTGTGATATATATATTAGACTTTATTTTATTTATTTCCACTCTGATATTTATTATTTTCTTTCTTTAACTCACTTTGGGCTTTGTCTGTTGTTCTTTTTCTCTTTCCTTTGAGTATAAGGCTATACTGTTAATTTCAGATTGTTCTTATTTCTTGACTTGTAATACTATGAATTTCCCTCTTAGGACTGTTTTCACTGTGTCCTATGGATTTTATTTTTTTATTTTTATTTATTTATGTATTTATTTATTATGTATGTATGTATTTTAGGTGAGAGAAGGGGAGATAGTGAGGCAGACTCCTGCACATACCCTGACTGGGATCTACCTGGCAACCTCCATCTGGAGCCAATGCTAAAATTAACAGAGCTATCCTCAGCACCTGAGGCTGATGCTCAAACCAATTGAGCCACAGGCTGCGGGAGGGGAAGAGAGAAAGAAAGAGGAGAAGGAGGGATAGAGAAGAAGATGATTGCTTCTCTTGCATGCCCTGACTGGGAGTCAAACCCTGGACACTAGGTCAACACTCTATCTACTGAGCCAGCTGTCCAGGACCTGGGCTCTCAATTCTGTTCCATTGATCTGTGTGTCTGTTTTTCTGCCAATAAGATGCTGTTTTGATTATTTGACTCCATAGTATAATTTGAAGTCAGGTAGCTGTTTTCAGGATAATGATTGACACTGTCCCTTCCTTCAGGGCACCTCTGCCCCCTGCTGTTGCCACACCCAGGAAGCCAAGTTATAGCTCTTCAGCAAAAGGCCCAATGCATCCCAAGATCCACCTCTACCCGCCTCTGTTTGCCAGCTGCCTGAGGTAGGTTGTTAGTGAGTCATCAGATAGAGGTGAGAGCTTTTCATCAGATTTATGCAGATTCAAACTTGGTGCCAGTGCTGGGTCTGAGGCCACTCAGAAAAAGACCCAGGATACACCAAGGCCATCTGCCATCCACTGAATGCCTATAGACCTTTGTTGTGGGGTGAGGTCTCATGGAGTTCTCAAGGAGAGGCCAGAGAATTCATCAGGCCCAAACAGACCAAGATTTGGCTGTGTGAAAAAAGCGCTCTGCAGTGGTTGAGTTTGCAAGGGAAAAATAGCACTTATCCTCAATCCACCCAACTCAGTCTGTTCAGGATTCTTTCTGGACCTCCTGGAGAGCCTGAGTTTGGCAGGTGGCTGCTAGGAGTCAGGAAATGAACTATTATATCAACTATGGGAGGATGGCACCAGTCAGGCTCATGAGAAAGAGGGAGAAATGGCCTCCATCTCAGAGCCACAGAACTCAGTCTCTGTCATCCCTTGAGTCTGCCTGGACCTCTCCACCAGAGACCTGGATGGCTGATTCCTCTATAAGGTGTGAACTCTGCAGGTCAGGGAAACAGGGAGTCAGGAGGATGGAGCTATTGCATTCTCCAGGTTCATGACATATGGAAGGGATTGCTTCACCTAAGAAAGATGGAATCTGTGGGCAGTATGGGATAGGGACTCAGCACAGGGACCTTGGTGAGTGCTCCTTCAGCTCTCTCTCTGGAGCCACAAAAACCAGTCTCTCCTCACATGACTCTAACGTGATATGATCTGCCCTCCCTCCAACAGAGCCCAGGGTGAGTGGCAATGAAAGAAAGTTTGTGTGTTGGCCCCTTTAAGAGGGTGCCTGGGTTTGTAGTCTTCCCGGTGGGCAGAATCCTTGCTGATCTTCACAGTCAGATGTTATATGGGTTCCTCTTTCCAGCTCTAGTGCTCTGGGCTGGGGAGCCCCACAACAGGGGATTGAGGTCCAACACTCCTCAGAGGAGATCTTTGCAGCTGAGATATCCCTCTGGGTTCTCAATGTGGCTTTTGTAAATCCTGCCTTGATTTACAGTTATAAGACTTTTGTTCAGTTAGTTATTCAGGTTGCTTGTTCTATATTTTAGTTGTAATTTCAGTTTTGTCCTGGAAGGAGGTGAGTGTAACTTTTATCTACTCCATCATCACCATGGATCTCAAGTATCATTTTAACCAGTTTTAAGCATACAGTTGAGTGGCATAAGTATATTCATCTTGTGTAGTCATCACCACCATCCGTCTCCAGAGCTTTTTCATTATCCAAACTGAAACTGTACCCATTAAACACTAACTCCTCATTCTCCTCTCCCACCAGCTTCTGTCAACTGCCGTTCTACTTTCTGTACCTGTGAATTCCATAACTTGAAGTACCTCATATAAGTGGAGTGCAGTGTTTGCCCTTTTGTGTCTGGCTTATTTCACTTCATAATGTTGTAGCATGTTTCTGAATTTTCTACCTTTTTATTTTTTTAAGATTTTATTTATTGATTTTAGAGAGGAGAGAGAGAGAGAAGGGTAGGTGGGAGGAGCAGGAAGCATCAACTCATAGTTGTTTCTCGCATGTGCCTTGACCAGGTAAGCCTAGGGTCTCGAACTAGCAACCTCATTATTCCAGATTGACACTCTACTCAGTATACCACCACAGGCCAGGCAGAATTTTCTACCTTTTTAAGGATGAATAATATTCTATTGCAGGTGTATACCATATTTTGTTTATCCATTCATCTGTTGAGTTATTTCTACCTTTTGGCTATTTTGAATAATTCTGCTGCTGCTATAGACTGAATGTTTCTGTCCTTCCAAGATTGACATGTTGAAATCTAATACCCGCTGTGATGGTAGTTGGAGGTGGGACCTTTGGAAGGTGATTAGGTTATGAGGGCAGAGACTTCACAAGTGGGAATAGTGTCCTTATAAAAGAAACCCCAGAGAGCTCTTTAGCTGCTTCTTTCATGTGAGGTTGTAGTGAAAAGATGGCTATCAATGAGCCAGAAAATCAACCCCTCATCAGACACCAAATCTGCCAGCATCTTGATCTGCGATTTCCCAGCCTCCAGCATTGTAAGAAATATTTTTTGTTGTTGTTTATTAGCCACACAGTCTATGGTATTTTGTTAAAGCATCCTGAGCAGAATAAGATAGCTGCTATGAACATTGATGTACAAATAGAGACTAGATGTTTCAAGTGAAGAACTAGGCAATGTCAGTTAAGAAAATAGCTATGAGAGAGGCCAGTACAATTACAACTACCAAGACCAGAGAGACCCATAGTGTCAAATCCACTTTCTACCCACTGTCAGTGACCTCATGGCTCTATTGACACAGACATCTAGGTAGAAATGAAGTGTGACATTCCTGGCCATGGGCCTCCTAAACTCACCCCTAGCCTCATGGAATACTGCAGTGGTCCCCAACCTTTTTTGGGCCACGGACCAGTTTAATGTCAGAAAATATTTTCACGGACCGGCCTTTAGGGTAGGATGGATAAATGTATCACGTGACCGAGACTCAAAAATCAAGAGTGAGTCTTAGACGGATGTAACAGAGGGAATCTGGTAATTTTTAAAAAATAAAACATCGTTCAGACTTAAATATAAATAAAATGAAAATAATGTAAGTTATTTATTCCTTCTCTGCGGACCGGTACCAACTGGCCCACAGACTGGTACCGGTCCACGGCCTGGGGGTTGGGGACCACTGGAATACTGGACAGAAAAGTGACAAGACTATGAGTCAGTAGTTAAATCTGAAGACATTCAAGTTGAAAATGTCTACTGCAAAGCTGTGAGAGCAGTACACATGAAAATGTTTGGAAAACATTAGTGCTCAACAGTCAAGCAAATGTTTCCATCCAAATTCCTGTAAATTTAAGACAAGCTACATAAGAAGCCAAATGCAGGGTCCTGTGTGCAGAAGGGAGGAGGAGAAAAGGTGTAGAACTCATCAATCAGGCACAGCACAGAAAGGGTGACAGTCCAGGAGCTAAAGAGTTAAGTTACTAAAAGGAGTGCCCCAGGAGAAGATCCCTGTGAGTCAGAGGCAGAGTGAAAATATATCCAGATTCCTCTCTCTCAGGGAACTTACTTCACTTCAGCAGGAATGGGATTTTATCCACACCTGACAGAGGTCCTACAGAAGAGGTCAGTCAAGGTATTTGGATTGGAAAGTAAATTCAAGGAAATAATTGGTGTGGAGTGAAGGGCATGGAGGGAACTTCAGCAGCTCACACGCAGAGCTTACAGTGCTCTACAGCTGCAGGTGTCTGCAGAACAACCGGACCATGGTGAGGACACACATACAAAACACCAATTTTATTTATTTCAGTCACTTCATTCAACTGTGTCTTTTCCTACCACTCATTCCTGACTCTGGTCAACTTCTAGGGCAGATTCCCAACTCTTGAGTCACTTACAATATAAAAGATGGTCTAGTGCAGGGGTCTCAAACTTGCGGCCCGCCGAACAATTTTGTGCGGCCCGCAGACAAATCCACGAAGTTCAAAATATTTTGGATAAAATTAAGTAAGCCTAGGGGCCTACTTGTATTTTTCATTTCTCTAGCATCCTAGCTAGATATTAGCTTAGTTAACAGCAGTTGTGATGCGAACTACAGTTTCTGGTCGTTTTGTGACACTGAGTAAACTGCATGTATGATTGTGCTTGTTGTACTGATTTTTTTTTGTTTTCAACTGCAGTGAGAAAAGTGTTGCGTAACAGTTGCCTTTTGTAGACCTAGTGTGGCCCACCAAACGGCTGTGATCTTGCTCTGCGGCCCACATGCTGAGTTGAGTTTGAGACCCCTGGTCTAGTGCCACTCAGAACCAATGTGACACCATATCTTCCTCTCTTCAGGGCTGGCCAGCTGTGGCCACAGAGAGCTGACATGGTGGGGGTGGGGTAGGGCATGGTTTCACCTCTCTTCCCTCTGCCTCTTCAAAGACCTTTCCTCCCTGGAAAGATGCCTCTTACATACCAGGCACTACTATTCTCCTCTTATCTGCTGTTGACTTCCAGGCTCGGCTTGTCTGGCTGTGAGGCTCTCTGTGGCTGGTGCGTCCCCACGGGACAGGTGTCTGCATCCTTCAGGACTCCCTGCAGGAACAAGAAGGAACTTCTTGACTTCACAGTTCCCCATCAAGGGAAAACCCCTGGTTCAACCTCTTCTGAGTCTTGCTCTGGTCGCAGTGGTCATGTTATAATCTCTTTCTCACAGGTCTCCTTGCCTGGCAGGTGGCCTTCTTCACTGGGGATTTAAGCCCTTCTAATGTCCCAGTGTCCACTTATGTCATAGGCACCACACAAGGAAGACAGGGGCAGTGCGAAGAGGGATGAGAAGAGGTAGGGCTGATGGTGGTGACTGAGCCCGGGAGAAGGGGTAGGGTCTGCGTGACCACTCAGGACGGCATGGGGAAATACCAAGGAAACACTCAATAACAGAATCTCCAGGGGAATCAAAACCACAGCTTTAAATAGATTAACTACAGAGTGTGGAAACTGTGACCCAGATCCAAGTCAGATGTAGAAAGCCTCTAGAAGAGCAGAAAGTGACTCTTCATAAAGCCTTTACTTTTCCCAGAGGAGAAGGAACCCTTTGAAGTCTGAGTTACACATGAAGATTTTACATTCCCTCAGAGCTCTGCTCAGGGGGCTCAGTGTTAAAACAAACAGCTTTACAAGAGGGCAGATGATAAATAAATAAACTGAGACCAAACTTAGCAGCCTAGTTCAGAAGGCAGACATTCAATAGCTGAGCTCTGTAACAGTGAAGGTTAACAGGAGGCAGACTGGAGACCAAGACTCAAGCCCTCCAGCTTTGAGCTCTGGAGTGGGAAGGTCTGGACTAAGGGTCTCTACATGATGTTCAGTGAGGACTGCAGGACATCCCTAGGTTTTTCAGAAACTTCCTTGAGAACTTGTTAACATCTCTTGATAAGATGTACTCTTCTCCCTTTGAAGAAATCAGAATTTGGGTCAGGAGTGGGGGAGATGGATGGCGGTGGCAGGTGCCATGCTTAGTCTGGGCAGTGGGTGTCCCAGCCTGATTGGCTGCTCACCTGGGATATGGGCTGGATATGGGCAAGGTTTGTAGGAGTTCCAGTGGACCAGAGACAAGAGAAGCCAGTCAGCCTTTTGGGGAAGCTCAGAAGGCAATGTCGTCTCACTAGGAGCCATGGGGCCTCCACCACTCAGGTACTGGGTGGTAGTTCTGCCCCTGCTCTGGAAGCGCTATTAGAGGAGGGGGTAGGAACTGGGAGATAGGGGTGGAAATGCTACTGCTGTTTGGGAAAGGGCAGTACAAGGTCATGCACTCTGAACTGGAATTGGTTATTCTGGAGACATGGAGACCCCAGTGCCAGAGACTCTCCCTGGCCTCACACACCTCAAGCTTCTTCAGATTTTTCCTGATGGTTAAAGATGTGTTAGAGATGTTGACAAGCTTCTTCTTCTTTTTTATTTTTTTTTAAATTTAAAAAATTTATTTAGGCCTGACCAGGTGGTGGCATAGTGGATAGAGCATAGGACTGGGATGTGGAGAACCCAGGTTCAAAGCCCCAAAGTCTCTGGCTTGAGCAAGGGGTTACTTGCTCTGCTGTAGCCCCCAACCAAGGCACATATAAGAAAGCAATCAATGAACTGCTAAGGTGCTGCAACAAAGAATTGATGCTTCTCACCTCTTTCCCTTCCTGTCTGTCCCTATCTATCTGTCTGTCTCTCTCTCTCTCTCTCTGTCACACACACAAAAAAATTATTTAGAAAATTAAATTTAATAGGGTGACATTGATCAATAAGAGTAGTATGTAAGTTTCAGATAAACGTTTTTCTATAGCATTTGAACTGTTGATTATGCTGTGTGCCCATCACCCAAAGTCAAATCATTTTCTGTCACTGTATATTTGTTGATTGATTTTGGTGAGAGAGAAAAAGAGACAGGAACATAGATCTTTTCCTGTATGTGCCTTGACTGGGGGTCCTACCAGCAACTTCCGTGCTTTAGGACGACGCTCCAACCAACCAAGTATCCGGCCAGGGCAATGAACTTCTTTAAGTTGTTCCTAAAGCAGTAGGTTTTGCAGGGACAGATGTGTGAGGTATGACTGGAGAAGGGCTGCCTTTGCGTGGCCTTGCTGCTATCCTTTCTGCCTCTTTTCTAGGAAGGCCTTCACAACACTCTCCACCACCTCCCCCAGCACTCGACCTCACCAGTTCTGTCCTGCCCCTGACCCCAGGAAGAATCGAGCTGCCCCATTCTGGCAAAGCCCAGTCAAGGCAGGGTCTGTCCCAGCCTCTGGCTCCAGGTAGGCTTGGGAAGGGGCCCAGGTGAATAGGGAACTTCTTAAACCAGCTGCCAGAGAAGAGCCCAGAGGGAAGGAGGCCAACTTTGCCAACATAAAATTTTAAAACTCAAACTTAGGGGAAAAACATTTACCACTCAACTGCCACATAAGGCAAAGAATAGACTGATGGAAGTATTTGCAATTAAGATGCCAAATAAAGGGTTAAGACTCAGCTGTGGCTATCCAGGTGTGCCTGACTTGAATGCACCCAACCCCAGGGCAGGGACCAGCAAGGAGGCAGCTTGCCCTCAGGTATGAGCTCTCACCCTCAGCATGTGCTGCAAGGGAGGAGGGAACCAATGGGTTCCATGGGTGCTGCTGACCTGAGGCCTGTACCCAGCATGGCCCTAGATACTCACAGTGGTGATGGGAGATTATTCTGAGTATCAGAGATGATATAGCAGTCACTGTGGGCTTGAGGCTGGGTTCCAGGAGTCACTACGTACAAGGGGCTTGGGAGGCTCAGAGGAAGGAAGATGAGAAAAAGCAGGGGGAGGGGGAGCAGAAGGATCCCTACATCTCAGACCTGCTGGGAGCTGTGGTGGTCCTCCCTGACCCTATGGTAACCTGAAGTGGCCCGGCCTGCATCCTCTCTTATAGACCCAGTGGTAAAACAGGGTGGGAAATGGGGAGGTGGTGGGGAGAACTTTTGTAAGAGTTTATTTGAGTCCCAACTGACTACAGTGGCCAGAAAGCAAGATCTCAAATGCTCCAGAGGAAAGTTTGCAGTTTCTTTTATGCATTTGAAGTTAAGGAGGGAACATAACAAAGATTCCATGGAGGTGGGAGAAAGCAAGGTAGAATCTGGATTACAGGATAGTTAACAAAATCACATGCTGTCTTGAGGGTAGCTACTTATTTCAAAGGTGTGTTAACCTAGATGCCCAAGAAAAATGGACAGGGCTGCTTAAGGCAATTATAAACCTTTTAATAGAGAAGTTATATGCCTGGTGTGACTACCCACCATGACCTGGCCAGTTAGGAATGTATAATCAGATTGCCCTGTGAGATTACTTTCTGTAGAACCTCTTTTCATCCAAAGAACCTGCATAACAAACATATCAACTTATTTCTCATTTTTCTGAAATTCAAAACCAGTAAAACTTGACAAAAATTCTCAAATGGTTTCACCTCGCTTACAAGGAAGAAGAGCCCCTTCCCACCAGAGAGGGTGGGCACAGGTGAGATGACAGCTTGACTCTGGGCTCAGCAGGGCCTGTCTGTGCCTCTGCCTCACCGGGATCTGGTCTGGCCATCTCCACAGCTCTGGCCCTCGGCCCCTCGCTTGCAGTGGCCTCTCCTTCCCTGCCTGAGAGGTGGACATATTTTACCTGAAAACATTTTTATCTATATAGCTAACAATTGATGATGTCAAGTTTCAACCACTTCTTAGGAGAATACTTCAGAGCCTAGAATACTGTGTTACTACCATTTAAGTCCCAACATTGTCACCTCACAGTTTTCAGGCAGTTTCTTTGCCCATCCCTTTCCTGGCTCTTGGTTTTGTCTGAGACAAATAAAATTGAGACCAGGAAAATACACTGGAGTTTGTGCTGCCTGTCACCAATTCAGAGACAGAGATTAGCTCTTCATGGTCACTTTATTCAGATGGCCAGTGATCTGGGGAGACAGGGGTTACGTTCCTTATCACCTCCACTCCCTTTCCCCAGCCAACCTTTTTATAAGGAGAAGAAAAGGGTAAGTAGGGTTTTGGGATTGCAAGGAAGAATTCATCAGATCATAGCCAAAGTTCATTGGACTGTAGTCAGCGAGAGTTGCATCTTTGGATTACAAAGGTCCTGTGTCCCAGTTCCTGGGAACACTTCCTCTGTGACATTCCTGTCTCTAGACCATCCTTCAGATCCTAGCTATTCCTTCTTCCTGTCTTCCCCCATAGTGCAGGCTGGGTGAGGCTGTCTCATTTCTGGGCTCCCCCACCCCTAGGTTTATCATTCTAAACTGTGATTCTCCACCTGTCTTCTTTATTAGACTGGACTTAAGGAGGAACTCTACTCTGCACAGATGGGCCCCAAGGAGGCCATGACCCTGTGGCACAGGATAGAAAGCTGCGGGTACACAGGTAGAGCTGTACAGGGCCCTAGGAAGAAGGAGGATAGAGCTGGATGGAACAGGAGGCCAGGCCTCTTCATCTGGGCTCACCCAGATGGCTTTTCCCTGAGTTTTCTGCCTAGGTTGACATTGAAACTGTTAGCACAGAAAAATGACACTGGGCATTAATGACAAGTTAGGCTGGACCTCGGTGTTTGAGTTCGACTTGGAAGAATTCAGAACCAAGACACTCAAATTATAGGGGAAAGTTTAGAAAGTTACAAAGCTAATAGAAAGACCCTTGGAGCTTAGGAGAATGAGGGAGAGATAGATACGTGCCTTGAGGGACGAAAGAGGGAGGAGAGGCTCCGGTATGCTCTGGAAAGAGAGAGAGCTTTCACTGGGTCTCTGTACCAAAGGCTTTTTTTCTGGAGGCTTTAGGGGAGAATCCCAATAGAACATTCATCAGCTTTCTAGGGGTGCCTCCTTGTAGCCTCCACTGATGGGTTGGTGCCAGGGAGTCATTAGTCAATGCATCTGGTCCAGATGTCAGTCATGGCATCACTCTCTGATTTTGCTGCTTCCCTGGGCCTGAAGCTGAAACACAGCTGAAGCCTAGATGTCATCTTACAGGGGTTAATACTTAAAGGAGTGGTAGTGCAAAGGCTTACAGTTTTGTCCATTGCTAGGCTCCCAGGGCTCTCTACCCTGGTGACCCTCTGCACCTAGCCTATTGTTCCTACCACAAAACCTGATGACACTACTTGCCAGCTAGGAGTCCTGCACTGCCTTCTGTACTGACAAAACCAGGCAGTGTGGTCAGGGCCACTGGCGGAAGCATGACTGATGTCATGGCCAGACTAAATCTGACACATGATACCACAGAGAGTGTGGCAGGGGAGTTTGTCACGATGACTGAAGCCTGGGTCTCTGCCAGTGATGGGAACCCCAGAAAATTCCAGTAGGCCCAGGGGGGGAGAGCAAGCATGGACCTCCAATTGGATGGGTCCCATAGGTCAGGACCTTGAATACTGTGCTCTACTCTGAGTGAATCTGGGCCATGGGTGGGACAGAGCCAGGCCACAGGGATCCATCGATGGGGCCCAGAGACCCACCATGAAACCCACAGGCTCTTTTTCCTTTAGACTCCAGGCTGCAGTCCTGGGCTGGCTCTCCTGCCCCAGCCCTAGCAGGGCCTCTCTCATTTCCCCCAGGGCTGGGCACTCTCAGCTCATTTCCTTGCAGATTGCAATCAGCCCCACCTACCAAGGCAGCTCACCACGGGCTGGGCTGATGCAAACGCCCCGGGTTGGAATCACTTTCATACAGAGGCAGGTCTGTGCCTACGGGAGAGGAATGGAGGGGGTGCCCTGTGATTTCACCTGAATCAGCTTCTTTAGACTCAAGGCTAACCTCCAAGGAGACTCTGGATGGTGGTGGTAGGGGGGAGGTTGGGCTCCCCTGGTCCCCTGAGAGGTCCCAGAATGGCTGAAAGGATACCTAGTCTCCTCCAGAGGCAGCGTAGCTCCCTCTGAATCAATCTGCTTGGTGGAACGTGACTCTGTTCTTCACACAAGAATAGGAGCTGGGTGCATTCAATGGGCCTCTCCAGGTGGCCTGGCTGCACCACCTCCTGCCTCCCTTGCTCTGGTCCTCCTCCCTCTCTTCCCTGTCCATGGGGGCTCCTCCCATGGCCCATCACCCTGCCATAGGGGCCTTCCATTCTACACTCTGGCCCAGCAAAGCCCTGGATTCTCCCAATCTCCTCGTACTCAGACCCTAGGCTGCCAGCCCCTCAAGGT
This sequence comes from Saccopteryx leptura, assembly GCF_036850995.1. Lineage (NCBI taxonomy): Eukaryota > Metazoa > Chordata > Mammalia > Chiroptera > Emballonuridae > Saccopteryx > Saccopteryx leptura. The sequence goes on along the minus strand of NC_089508.1, from coordinate 133,361,391 downwards.
CATCCCTAGGCAGTCAGCCCACAGACCCCCCACCATGCCACCCAACGTGACTAACCCACCCTCCCCAAATCCTCAGGGGCCGACTTTGCCTATTTCATTGGGAACACAGAAGCCATTATCCCTCCTGCCACCAAGCCTGTGGACCTAACCCACTGCACCTTCCCCGCAGGTAGACTGGACTCACTCCAGCAACCTTTCCCTGAGCTCTTTGCTCAAGTGGGCAGGTGACACCTGATGGTGGGAACCCTGCCTGTGCACATGGCCCTCAGGCAGCCCTGTGCGAGGCCATCCTCTGGCTGTCTCAACCATTCCAGGCCCATCTCCACGAGGGACAAACTCAAGCTCCCTGCTGGGAAAGATCCTTCTCGGACCCCTGATTACTAGTGTTGCCCCTGGTCTTTCTTTTCAGAAATAAAACGTCTACAAAGAGTCTTCTGCCTTCTCTGTCTCACCTTTACTCACTGCTCAGCCCACTGCCAGCCCCCACCACTTACTAAAACTGCTCCCCCTGAGGCTCTAGTGGCCTTCCTGTCAATAATCCCAGGGGCCATATCTTATCCTCACCCTACAGGCTCCCTCCTGCTACCCTGTATCGCTCCCTCATGTATCACTTTCCAGTGCTGTTGAGATGAGTGTTCACTCATACAGGCCTGCTTGTAGTCAGTCCTGCTGGTATCACTTCCTGGCTGCATGAACTTAGCCTCCCTTTGCCTCAGTTCTCTCATCTGTAAAATGGGGAAGCTAATGGTACCTGCCTCCTAGGCTCATTATGAGGATTAAATGAGTTCACCTATGAAAAGAACTTGGTGCTGGCATTTACTGAGTGCTGCTCAGTAGAAGTTAGTTATTAGAGCCTTTACCTTCATCCAGATCTCTCCATCCCCACCAGAATCAACCTAGTTCAGACTCCTTACTATCTGTGGTCCAGAGAACTCCTCTGTTCCTCACTGGCCACCTTGCTGTCCAGCCTCTTCCTAGCCTTTCTCCCCACAGTAGCTAGACCGAGCTTCCTGGACCCAAACCTTCAAGGAACTATACCTCTCCCTGGCTGAGAACTCCATGATGCTTCCAATGCTCCTAGCCTGAAACCCAAACATCCTTCTACAAGCGTCAGCACCTACAATAGCACTGTGCAGGATTTTTCTTTGCTACAACACGAAGTCAGGACTTCCAAACAAACATTTGCAGGAACATCCAGCCTTCATCACTTTAAAATTCACTGAGCTTTAAAATTCCCTCAAGCCTGACTGGTGGTGGCACAGTAGATAAAAGTGTTGACCCGGAACACTGAGGTCATTGGCTCTGAGCACTGGCTTGTCAGCACAAGGTCACTGGCTTGAGCAGAGGATTGTCCACACGATCCCAAAGCTCACCAGCTTGAGCCAAAAAAGTTTCTGTCACAAAAAGCCCAAGGTCACTGGCTTGAGCAAGGGGACGCTGGCTTAGTCCCAGTCAAGGCATGTATGACAAGCTCAATGTACAATTAAAGTGAAAACTACAGGTTGATGCTTCTCACCCTCTCTCCCCCTTCCTGTCTCTCTAACTCTCTCTCTCTCAAAAATTAAATTAAAGAACAGAATTCCCTCAAAAAGCCCATTCATGTGAAAAAGAAAAGGTTTTCTCTATAAGAAATCACAGTTTTTTGTGCACAGGTCCCCCAAACTTTTATATAGACGGTAACATGGAGCCACAGTTGAGTAGTCAAGAAGCCCTGGTGGCCTGGCTGGTTGACTCAGTGGATAGAGCATTGGTCTGGCATGTGGACATCCCAGGTTCGGTCTGGTCAGGGCACACATGAGAAGCGACCATCTGCTTCTCTTCCCCTCTCTCTCCCCCTTCTCTCTCTCTTCCCATCTCACAGCCAGTGGTTCGACTGGTTCAAGTGTTGGCCCTGGACACTGAGGACAGCTCAGTTGATTCAAACAATGGCCTCAGATGGGGGCTGCCTGTGGATCCCGGTCTGTTGGGGTGTATGCAGGAGTCTGTCACTCTATCTCCTTCTTCTTACTTAAAAACAAAAAACAAAACAAACAAACAGAAAGAAGCCCTGGGCCTCTGGAGCGCAGACCCCCAACCACCCAAGCTGAGTTTTTCAATCAAAACCTCTTAAATGTCATATGAATTGCCTGAGGACCTTGTCAAATGCAACTTTCAGAAAGCCTGGGGCAGGTGTGCACTTGTACCCAGTCTCCCCCCACTCCGTCCGGTGATGCTGAAGCTGCAGGTCCAAGTCCCTGCCAAGAGTAGTAAGGCTTTCCATCTGTCTTTCCAAGACTGGAAGGTTTTTTAAAAATTTATCTATTTATTATTTATTTTTCACCTTTGTGACCCTATTTTCTCTTTACTGTTATCTACTCCAACAATCAGTTCAAGGTAACTGTGATTTAATCATCTGTATGAGCAGAGCACAACCACACCCCATGCTTGCCACCTCCTGGGTGTTTCAGCACACCGCTGTGGGCACACGGCTGCGCACACAAGGCAGGAGGCTGTCAGGGACACTGCAGAACCCCAGGAAGGGCCAGGACAAGACAGACTGCGCCCCACCAGCCCGAAGAAGAGCAGCCTCCTCATCAGGCACCTTTTCCTGCTCCTCCTGCTTGCACACCACGCCCCTCCAGCACTAGATCTCTGACGAAGTTCTAACGCTGTCTGTATGACGAAGGGAAAAAAATTGCCTTCTTCGTGGGAAAGTCAAAATTACCGTCAACCACACAGCTGCCTTCTTTGTTGTCTTTCGACATTTTGATAAAACAAAAATGTAGATATAACCTTCAAGTTCCAGGAATCAGTAATGACTAGGTTGGGGGTACTAGCCAAGACTGTTTCTTAAGCAGAATGGCCCACGTACAGCAAGTGCTTAATAAGAATTTGCTGAATGAACTGTGCCTAGAGGGTGCCCAGTCCTAAGGCTCCACAGGTGTGGCCTCATTTCACTTGTGCCTTTGAGACACACCCCTTGTATTTTGAGGATGCTCTGGGCCTGGCCCATGGCTGAGCCAGAAGTGGAGTGTTTGGCTACAGGCATTATTCTCACAGCACTGCCTTTTCACTTGCCTCCTCGGCAGCCACATCCTGATCCTTGTCTAACAGATCAGCTCCTGCTCAGAAGCCCAAAACACCCAAATTCCCCTTCCTGAGCCTTAACTGCCCTCATCTCCCCACACTGATTGTGTCACGATGCACCCTGACACCTGGCTTTTCCATCCTGCCCCTTCTCTCCCCCACTCAGGCCCAGTCATCTCAGGGACTCTTCCCCACACCCCTCTCATGCTCACCCCTTTACCAAAACCCCTGCCCTGGACTTGTGTCAGGACCTGACAACCCCAAGGGGCAGAGGCCCCTACCCACTGGTTTTCCTGCTTCCTTTCTGGCTGCTCCTTCTCTGGTCCTTTGTAACCTGCCCCAGGGTCAGCTCCTGACTTCTCTACTCTGCAAGCTCTTTCCACGGGGCCTGCACCTGCCTAATCCAGGCTCCACTCAGACTGAGACCCAGACCCCTGCAACACCACTCTCTCCTCTGGTCACTGGCTCCCGAAACTGGCCTGAAACCAAGGAGTTGCCGTCCTCTCTTCCCTTCCCTCATTCCTCAGACCTTGCCAATCCCATCATCCAAACCTTCCCAAGCCAGCCCCCTCCCCCTTACAGCTTCTTCAAGGATCCCCATGCTGCGGTCCCTGGGCCCAGTTCCTCTGTGCTACCAGAGGTCCTGCTAGCACCTGCAGCCAGTTTGCCACCAAGGGCTAAGATCTCACAACAGAGGGCACAGTTGGGCTGTGCTGTTATTGGACAGATAAAGAATGGGCATCTGGTGCCTGAATTTCATCTGCCACCCACTGGGAACAGAAAGTGTCAAGGAGAAGCTGCCCAAAGCCCATGAGGCAAATAATAGGGCCTTTAACCCTAATAACTCAGTGTTGGGAGAAGTTTCAAGAGGTGTGCTTTTTGGGAGATGAGCTCTCATGGGGATGGTTAGCTGTGTGACAGGCTGCTGGACAAACTATTGTCTATTCCAGTGGGCCTTTGCCTGGCCACCCAAGCAGGACCAGGTCATGCCAGGCGCAGTGGGCAGCAGAGGGTCAGGGCCATCCCGAGGTTAGCAGGACCAGGTCTCATTGAGCAGGAAGTTTGAGGGAGCTCAGAGTAGATGGAGTAGACAGGCCCTTGCCTGTCAGAGAGGGTCTCCACCTGCCCCCACTCTGCCCAGTGGCCAGCCTATCTCTTAGCCTCTTTGGCTAGATGAGGAGATATACTTTCAGTAATTCTTTTTTCCAGTTTCACTGATCTCAAGTACTAGAAAGTGATGAATAAGTCTGTGGTTTGCTCTGGAGGTTCCAAATTACATAAAGATTCTTCCGATGCCTGCCTCCTTACCCCAGTTGTGGGCACATGGCTGCATATAAAAGGCAAGAGGCTGTCATGGACACTGCAGAACCCCACCAAGGGACAGAACAAGACAGAGCACTCCCCACCAGCCCAAAGATGAGCAGCCTCCCCATCCTGCACCTTTGCCTGCTCCTGCTCGCACACCACGCCTCTCGGGCGCAGGGGCGGCCCTTACTGACTCAAGATTACTCCAACCTGGTAAAGGAGATGCAGGGCATCCTGAAGGAGGCACCTGTCCCTTCACAGGTGAGCAGCTGGAATCAGGTTGGCATGGGGCAGGGAAGGGCTGGCAGGTGCTCAGACCAGAGGACTCATGGGCTCTCTGTCTCTCTCTCTCTGTCTCTCTCTCTCTCTCTCTTTGCCCCCACAGGACCCCTTGGACCCAAATGAGATCTTCATCCTGAGGGTAAGAGCTCAGCTCCATACTTCAATGCACCTGGGTTCCTATGCACTTCCTGTCTCGGTGACCTCAGACATGTCACACCACTTGTGTAACCTGAGTTTTTAATCTATAAACAGGGTTAATAGCTCTGATTTCAGTAGGGTTGTTGTGAGAACTGAATGACATGGTGTGCATCAAATTCCCAGATCAGCGCCTAGTGCTTTACCGCACTTCTGCAGCCATGGCTGTACTACGAAAATGTTTTGTCTTAATTACGAAATGAAAAGGCAGCTCGAGGTGAATAATACCAAAGTTTCAGGGGCAGCCCCTGGACCTGCAGACTGAAATTCTCCCCATGAACATGACTGCCTCCTTCTGAAGGCCAAAGGTGCCTCTTAAGCAGAAAATTCTTTCCTTTCCCTTAAAAAAATCGAGTTATGTTCTCCACCCTGACTAGCCCATGGCACTGTCATTTACAGTTGTTTTCCTAGTTCTCACTGGCTTCAGGGATTATTCCATCTTCGTGTGCATGGCATTTCTTGGGTCAAATAAGAGATCAAATCTCTGCTGAGTTGGCCGCCCTGTGTTCCCTTCTTCTAAGCACTCACAGTCCACCTGCTGCTCCCATTTCCACATTGGGAGCCCAGCAGTTTTCTCCCTGATTCCTAGGTGCCCTTAATTCAGTCATGGCCTCAACTCTGTTTATCTGGCCTCTTAGCTGCAACTATTTCCCTTGGCCAGCTCTTTGTCTTTTGTAGGGTTTCTTTTGAAAAGTGTATTTTCTCCATGTGCAAAGATTCCCCCAGGCCCTTTATGATTCTCACATGGAGCCAGGGGCTCCGGCCAGAGGGAAGCGGGCCTTGTCTGGGCTGTGCTCACACCTCTAGGCCTGTGCCCTTCGGGGGAATAACCTGGGCAAGAAGGGGAAGAGGAGGGAACTGTCCAAATATGCTCTGCTCCTGAAAGAAGTCTTGGAAAACTGTGGGGATGACTGCCCTGGCCATGGGAAGGACACTCCCCAACTTCCCTTCTTCCGTGTATTCTTTGTCCTCTTAGAATGAAACCTTCCTGAAGAGAAATCTGGATGAATTCCTGAATGCTGCCAAAAATTTGCAGGAAAGAGGAGAGAGAATCAGAAAAATTCTTGAGGTGTGTGAAGTTGTCAAGGGTTTTGGGAATCCCTGCATTGGCCCTGTCCTTCCTCTGGGGAAGAGGACAGCTGCTCTCCAGGCAAGTCTCTGACTGTCTGCTCTGGTCTCTTCCTGCAGGAATTCCAGGCAGTCCTGCCCACCCCCATGTCCACGGTAAGCTGCCCCTAAGATATTCTGCAAGGGGTGCCATCAGCCTCCACCCAACCCCCACCTGTCATCTGCCTTCCAGCCCAGCTGCATCTAATACCGCCTTTCCGGTTTCTTCACAGGAAGACCCAATTAACATCAAGGAGGGTAACTGGGGCAATTTCAGCAGGAAATTGGCTGAATATTTGGTTGCCCTTGAGAAGTGGATTGAAAAAATCAAAACAAAACAAAGCAAGCAAACAAAAAGTTGATTGATTTCTAGAATGTTCAGTCCAATATCCAGATCCCTCTCTGGGCCTTCTCACCGCAAGGCCTTGGTATGTCAGAAGCGGCAAAACCTCTGAAGACTCCGAGATGCCTCACACAGTCCAGGGCTGGAGGGATTCTATTTTCTCCGTCCAGTCAGATGAGTTGTTAATTATCTAACTTCCTAAATGTGCATCTCCTGTCTGGTCTTTAGTGATTATGTTCTCATTTTTATCATATTAAGGCAATTTATTTATGTACGTATTTATTTATTACCTTGTACAATGTGAAGTATATTTATTTTAGCAGAGAAGCTACGTTCTGTTCCTTCTGAGCAAAACTGAAAAGAGGGATTTAGAGGCATGTTCATTTGTAGTGCAGGTTTTTTTTGTTTTTGAGAGAGAGAGAGAGAGAGAGAGAGAGAGAGAGAGAGAGAGAAGGGTTGATTTGTTGTTCCACTTGTTTATGCATTCATTTGTTGATTCTTGTATGTGCCCTGACTGGAGATCAAACCCACAACGTTGACATATCAGGGTAACACTTGAAGCAGCTAGACTACCCAGCCAGGGCTTGTACCTCAGGTTTTGAACCAGTTTCTATGCATCTATGAAAATATACCACACTCTGAACAACCACTTTGTTGATTGTGTCTCAGTCTGACTCCTGTCTTACTAAATCTCTTGTCTGAGAATTTAGCACCTTCCCCATGCTGCCGCCCCCCTGGCCCCTCTAGCCTCATTGCCACCAGATGGGACCCAGAACCCAGTCTTAGAAAATGCAAGTCTGACCAGGTTGGTCTCATTCTTAGTCTTCCAGCCTCAGAGTCTGTGGTCTTGTCCCCAGCCTTCGGATAGCTCTCAGGACCTGTTTCCACCTGTGCTCGTGTCCGCACTTACTGAGTCCCTCCACGCTCTAGCCAGCAGTACTGCTGTGGCTTGCACCGCACACCTGTCCCCTCCCTCTACCCGCACTGCCATCCCCGCCTCGCATGCCCTGCCCCTGGTCTGGTACGGCAAGTTCCTACTTAAAGACCACCTCAAACATCACCTACACTACTCCAGGCTGGATGGCACCACATTTCTTTTGCGACCTGACGTTCATACATTTAGCAAACACTGGCTGGGCTCCTGTATGTTAGGCCCTGTCCTGGACGCCAGGCCTATGGCAGTGAACTAAGCAGGTGGAAGGAGTCCAGGGAGGTTGCTTTAGACTGATTGGCTCAGGAAGGCCTTTCTGAGGAGGTGACATATAGGTTGAAACCTGAAGGACAAGAAAGTCCTAGCCATGTGGCAATCAGAGAGGACAGAGGGAACAACAGCTGGTGGAAAGCTCCGGGGACTGCAATGGGCTGAGAGCGCTTACCTGTGGTAGGAGGGAATCCCAGCAGGCAGTCCACAGCCCTCCCTCAACCCCCCGCCCCCCCAGCCCACACCCTGTGTTACTGACTGAGGAATGCAGGATGTGGGTGCTCGTGGTCAGGTCAGATACAGCCCTGGTGTGGGTGAGAGATCAGCATAGGACCCACACAGGAATGGGGGGACATGCTTGAGGGCAGGATGGGCCTTTTCAGATGTTCTGGGGGGCTCTCCTCGCCCATTTTATGGAGCAGCCCAGTCTACTCCAGTTTGGACTGGGATGAACGTGGGGCTGGCCCACTAAGGCTCACCCAAACCTCAGACCCGGCCTGGGGCCAGCACAACCCGGCTCAAGCACAGCCCTGGGGTGGGGCCCAGAACCAAGTGGTGCTCAGTCCCTGGTCAGGTTGGGGCCTTTCTACATCCTGCTCAGCACCTGTAGGGAGAGGGCTGGTGACTCCCTGACCCAGTGGGTTCTCACATCCGACCTGTAGGTCTGTCAGTTTTGTCTTTCCTCCCAGCCTGCCCAGACGGTCCTTCATGCCAGGTTTGTAAGCCCAGTTGCCACAAGGGGGCAGTAGACCCCCATGGTAAGGCCAAAGGAAGGCCGTCAGAAGGCCAGAGCCCCCTCCCTCCCACATTCAAGGTGCTTCTTCAGCAGAAAAGTAGATCGCTTCGACTAGGAATTCCTTTTTTAATTTTAGTTATAAAATATTACAGTTTTTCACTGGGAAGAAAATATGCTCTTTAACTGGAAAACTTGGTGTAATGCTGGTGGCCGAGGCCAAGCAGGTTCACACTGGATTTGGGCAGACAGTGGAGGATCTGCAGAGCTGGAAAGCATTGGATCCTTACTGTTTAATAGAGTCTCACAGCAGCAGACCAGCAAGCCAGCAGGGGAAACCGTGGCAGCAGGCGAACAAACAGCAAACGGCCCTTCACACTGGCGGGCAAGAGATCCGCCATCTGCACTGAGGGCAAGCACCTGTAGCCTCACACAGGCTATGCACATGTGGCTCTGCCATGTGCTCACGCACTAATCAGGCAAAGTACAAGGGAGCAAGCCTAACACAGCTTTTTTCCCAACACTTGGAAATACAGAAAAATAGAGAAGAGAGAAACTGCTAGAAAGGCAACTGCTTAAGCAGAGAACTGAGGCATCACCCACCTCAGGCCACCAAGGGAATCCTCCTGTCCCAGGAAGGGCTCTGCTCCTCCCACACTGGCCTCAAGTCCGTACTGGCCTCAGTTCAGCAAACAGTCTGAAGACTCCCATGGCTTACCCAGGCTGGGGCATGGAGGCCTCTTGACCTGTCCAGTTGGCCAAGCACAGTGTGCTGGGGTTAGTTCAGAGAAGGCGATGTCTGGGCAGCTGTAGATCTCATCGGGGGCTCCCAACAGGAGGTGAAGCACAGGAGCTTGAGAAAAGGGGAGGAGTTGGCCAGGTGCAGAGAAGGATGTCAGGCAGATGGCACTGGGGCAAGGCTATAGAGATCTAAGAGTTCAGGGCGAGCGGGGAGCACAGGAGAGTCTAGGCAGTTTATAGGGCCAGAGTGTGCTCGATCCTAGGTCACCAGGTGGAGGCAGGTCCCCCAGAGTTCCCTAGGTCACTGCCTCTGCTCCTGGAGCCCGGCCACCCTGGGCCACAGGCACCTTTCCTCACTCCCATTCCTCCCTCCCTGATACTGGCCTGGCTACTGTGGAGACAGCAAGACTGGACAACAATGGCTTGAGGACTGGTGGGTGTATGGTGGGGGAAGGTAGGATGGGGCCATCTCAGGGATAGGATGGCTGTGTTTAAAGCCATTAGGAAGGAGCCAGGGCAGAGGAAGAGAGATCTAGAGGAAAGAGGCCCAGCTGAGCAGAACGGGAAGTCTGGGCCCACGGTGGAAGCATGGGAGAGGCAGAGGCATGTGGCACAGACTGGAGGGTTGAGGTTTCACTGGGGGCTGGGGCCTTGAGTTTCACCTTGGAAACCTCGGGTCAGGCTAATGGATGAATCAGGCAGCAAAGTTTCTGCTGCTCTGCTGAAATGAGGGACTCAGGGAATTCCCTCAATGTCCCAATGAAGTCTATTATTACCCCCATTTTACATACAGAGAAAATGAGGCACAAAGAAATGGAGGGAATCTAACTTCAAAGACTGAATCCTTAAGTCACAGTGCTTTGGCAAACACCCACTGAGGTGCGGGAACCACCTGGCGTCTCCTCCTTGATTGGATCCAGGCCTCCAGAGGTACCTGCTGGCTCCCCAGACTGCTGGCTTCAGCCCCAGGGATGGGCAGCCCAGCCACAGTGCCTTAGCTCCATCCTCCACTCACCAAACTACCGTACATTCATTGTCAAATTCTCCTACCTGCCACCTGCCCTCCTCCTGCCTGGCATCATCCCCATACACACACATCAGGGCTTAGATCCAGAGGTTGGCCCTCATCCCCATACTAAGGGAGCTCCTGAGAGGGACCACGGGCTTACAGCCATCACCTGCCTTGCCTGCAGGCAAAACTTCCTCCCTCACACCCAGCTCCTCAAAGACCCCAGGCTCAACTTCTACCTCCAGACTTGGCTCATGCTGTGACACCCCCTTTTCCTTCTACAAACCCTCCCTGCTCCTCAGGGTCCATGGAATTCTAGTCTGAGGCCTCTTGGGTGTCTTCCACCCTGGAGCCCCTAGGACTTCTTTCAGAAGACACTGGGGGAGTGTCGTAGCTCGGCCCTGCCCTAGAGGGCACATGGGCTATGCCAGGGACCACACAGGTATAGCCAAGAACAGCATACAGTGACATTGAAGATGTGCTCTCAGGGAGGTGGGGGCTGTGTCAGGGAGGCATGGGGTGGGAGGCCCTTTGGAGGGGGAGGAAAGTCATGGCCAGGGCAGGTTTGAGGGACATAGTCACAGCCCAGAGTTGCAGGAGCACCTGGGATAGGCTCAGAGTGCTGGGAGTATGGCCCCACTCCCTGGTGATGGTGATGGCTGTTCTTGCCTCCTCTTTCCACAGGTGGTCCTGATCCCTATGGCCAGGCTGGTCCTTCTGAGCAAAGGGTAATAAAGCAATGCACAGCCACTGCTGCCCCTCAGAGGGGCTGTGGGCTATGGATCACTGTGAGCTATGGATCAGGGCCCACCCAATGAGTGGGCTATCTTCAGGCTGCGGACCAGACTCAATGGCTACTTGTTCCTACCAGCCTGGGACTACCTCCTTCCAGCCAGGACTGAGTCCGGTCCTGGTATCCTTAGTTGGCTCTTTCCAGGAAAACCCATGTGACTGAGTCATTTCCTAGTCAGTAACCTCAGCACAGCCAGGTGGGCCCAGCAGGGTATGCCTCCTGGGGCTGGGTGTGGGGCACTGGGGAGGTGCACAGGGAACCCTATCAGGGAAGCCTAAAGCCACCCTCACTTCCAGGGCATGCGGAGGCTCTGAAAGTCCAGACAGCAGCACTCACTCTCCTCTCTTATAGTCAGGGAGACTGAGGCTGGAGTGTGGAGGGTGGTTACAAAACCCAGTCAGCAAAACAGAAAACATCCTTCTTGTGGCCCAGCGCTCCCCACCAACCCACAAAGCCACCCCCTTGTGGAGATAAGCCACCTGGGGCTCAGAGGTGAGAGTCACAGCCCCAGGTTATGCAGAGAGGAGTGGCCAAGCTTGAAGGCAGGCCAATCACCCCCAACCCTGCGTTCATCACAGAGGGAGCTGCTGTGCCCTGAGGAGGCTACCCAGGGAACTGGGCACACCATACGGGGACGGAGCTGAGAGAGCAGAGGGTGCCTTAGGGAAGAGAGACTTATGAGTTGGTTGCCCTAAAGCTGGGAGCAACGATCCCCAAGGACCTCTCCAGCCATCCCAGACACACTTTGTGGACCACCTCCCTCCTCTCCAAACCTTAATTCATTGTCACCTTTATCACTGCCGCTGTGCTCTCAGTCTAAGTGAGTGAAGTTGCTGGTGTTACCTCTACCCAGAGGCAAAGGTAACAAGGAGCAGAAGTGGCCTCGAGGCTCAAGGCCAGCTCACCTGGGGCCTGAAGAACAGAAGCAGATATGCCTCCCAAACAGGGCTCCAGGGAGTATTCAAAGGAGGCTGGCACTTCAGAAAGTCTTGAGGAAGCTTGTTTCAGAACCACCCGTCCTGCCAAGAAAAGAAAACCCACATCTGCAGCCTTAATTCTGGCCCCTCAGCTCCAGAGGGAGGCAAGTGTGGGAGCTGAGCACAGGTCCCCAGGTCCACCCAGCACCTGGCCTGGACTCCTACAGGGAGGGAAGAGAGGGGATTTCTCATGACATTGGGTTATAAAGGCTTCTGGTCTAATTTCTCCCCCTTTTAATTTTTAATGCAGCCCTCAATAGCAAATAAAGGCAGTGGCCACTTCTGGGTGCCTGATGACACACTTAGCTGGGGATGAGGCTAGGGGATAGAGATGCACAGGTGGGGGATGAATTTCCAGCCCTGACTGGAGTACCCATTGGGCTGGTGGGAGGCACAGGCATGGGGAGGGCCTTGTGGTAGGCAGGACTGCACCCACCCATGGGATGTACTTGACCTGAGTATGCAGTTGCTGGATCCTGGGAAAACAGCAAGGAAGCCCTAAGAAACAAGGAACAAAGTGAAGAAGGAGGTCTCATCACCCTTGGCTCAGCCTTAAAAGTTGGCATCTCTGGGCACTACCCAGGCCCTCTGGTGTTAAGGACTTCCTCTTCATCAATGGCTTCCAAATGTCTAGGCCTGACCTCTCCTTGACCTCTGGGCCCATGTGCCACAACTGAAAGAGTTTTCCTGGAGGTCCCCTGGCCCCCCAAACTTGCCTCATCCAGTCCAGTCTGGACTGACTCCCCCAAGCTCTCTGTCACCTGGGCCTCTCCCATTGCAGCAGTGGAGGCCTTCTGCCTCCAGCCCACACAAGCATGAGTTCTTGCTGGGCCTGCTCTTAACTTGGCTTACTTTCGTGTCCTGACTGCCCTTCCTGGCTGTTCATTCGAGGCGTGCCTCTTGGTTAATGCCATGAACACCATGCCCAGGTGTCGGGGCCTTGTCTTCCCTGTCCCCTACCTAAAATGACCACCAGATGGGAGCTTTGAATGCAGGGGCTGTGAGGTGGGACACACATGTGGGCCTTCCTGGAGACTTGGCTGTATGGACGCAGAGTCCACACTGATCGGGAGTTAGTGAGCGTCAGATCCCCCAGACCAATCAGTACTCACCAGTACTGGCGGCTGGGGACAGCTGGTGAGGAGGACCAGAATGGGGTGTGGCCTCGCCTGGCCTTTTGGAGGTGCACCTCTGGGGACTCAGACAAGAGGAGATCAGGGAGAGGTCTGCCTGGAGTTGCTACCACAAAGGTTAAAAATATTGATTCATGTGTCTTGGGTGGCCTGAACCCCGTCCCAGAGAAGGATGAGACACTCATGTGATGTTCTTGCACCGGGATTTCATAAGGATGATGCGGGAACCCATGAGACCCAAATCTGGCTGGAGGCTGGGCTCTCCACTTCACCACATCTGTCCAGAAAGATGCTACCTGGGGCTGGGGCTGGGGCTGGGGCTGGTCAAGGGGCAGCTATCCCTGAAAATTTTATCAAGGCTGAGCCTTCTGCCCAGTTTGGGCTTCAGACACCTTCCAAAGTGGTGAGGAGAGGAGAAGAAAGGGTGAAGCATTTCCTCCTCCCTGGGAGGACCCCCGCCAAGTTTCCGGGGGCAGGCAATAGTTTCCTTTGTGAGGCAGTGGTATTAAACCCACTGTACAGATGAGGAAATAGTGGCTCAGGGAGGAGGAACCTTCTTGGGCTACCCAGGGATCCACGGCAGAGAACCCAAGGCTGGGAGAGAGAGAAGCCTAGGTGGCAGGCTCTGCTGTGGAAATTCTGCTTTTGGCTCCCAGGGTTTCACTGGGACAGTCACAGGCCACTGTAGCTTCTCTGTCAACACCTGAAGGAGTCTTCCTTTATAACTGAGGGGGGTGTCCTTCTGCTGGTCTAGCCAGGTGACCAGCATTTCCTGGTTTTCTGATCCCTGGGGTCCTGTGCTCAGCTCCCACACCTTCCTCCCTCTGGAGATAGTTGAAGAGCTCAGGGGAGCAGGGGCTCAAATACCATCTCTGTCATCATCGACTATGTGGACTAGGAGAGCCCCCAGTAAAGGACCCCCACCAAAGCATGCAGACTCAGGAAGGGTGAGATCAGAGGAGATGCCTAGGCAGAAGGTCCATGGGAGGTGAAGCAGTTGAAGGTCCATTTCCTTCCCCTTATGACAACTTCCTTTGTGATAAGAGTCCTGGAGTGGCCACAAGCCCGTTTCTTCTAGAGCGTATGGGAAGGACACCACAGGAAACCTCTTCCAGAGGTTTGTGGCCTTGTGGGATAGGACCAAAGAGGAGTCACACTGCCCATCACAGTCTGGCCCCTGCTTTCCCACAGTCCCACCGGGGCCCCTGAGTCAGTGCACCCGATAGATGATATCATTGCCGCTTTCCATGTGCTGCAATCTAGGAATGCCTGCCCATGTCATGGCCTCAGCCCTGATGTCATCTTTCCAGAAGAAAGCTGTGTGGCTGCCCATGAACCTCACCGCCAAACCCATAGACTCTGTCTTTGGTGTGCTGACTTGGGTGCCATAGAACAAGCCACTGGCGTGGACCTCTGCTGTGACTCCTGCTCTTCCTCTTTCCTGCTCTGCCCAGGCTGTGGCCACAGACAAGCCTTCAGCCAGCTGTCATGCCCCTGCCCCCCTCTCTGGCCTTCAGTCAGCCCTTCTCCCTGAATAACTCTCTGTGACCTATTGATCCTTTGGACACAGACTGTTCCCAGGTCTGTCCCTGTACATGCAGCCTCTAAACTGCTGAACCTTTCCATGAGCCTTTAGACCCTGCAGACCTGCACCTTTGTCCCCTGGGTCCCCACCTTAGACACCTGGACAGTGGTTCTAACTCTTCTTACTTATGTCCAAAAGCAATCTATGAGGAAGGGATGAGTAGATTAATCTTGCTCCCCCATTGATAGGGCTACAAAATCTATAAAGTCAGGACCCCCTCCTCCCTTGCTGGGAGCCTAGTAGGTGCTCAATAAATACTGAATGAATGAGTCCATGACATCACCAAGTCCTATCAAGTTTCTCCCTTAGAAATCTCTTGAGCCTGTTTCATTTTAACCATAGCTGTACCTGAAACTGGCTGCCTCTTTGTGCCCTAAGTACTCTCCCTCTATCCTCCCCCTCTCCCACAACCTCGCTTCCCTGCCTACTTAACTTGCTCTTTCAGGGTACACTGGGAGGCAGCATATCCCAGGAAGCTCTCGAGTCCCCTTGGGCCCCCGAGCTGGGAAAAGTACTCCCTTGGGACCCCTGAGCTCTGGACACTCCCTACCCCAGTCCATTGCTGTCTCCCCCACCAAACTGAGAGTCTCTAGGGCCAGTGGGAAAGTCCCATCCACCTCCTCAGAACAGGCCTGGTGCTGGTTGGAGAAGTTTGTTGACTAACTGGCAACTCATTTCCTGGAGAAAAGTGACCTTCCATTTCAATGGGGCCACACCAGCTCTGCCTCCTGGCCACTCACTGGTTTAATTGCGGACTGTGGCCCTTCCTCCCTATCAACCAGCCTCTGGGGCACTGACACAGACCTCCACTCTGTGTGGTATCCAGTATCCTTGACTCCCCTGTGCCCCCTGAGAGCTCCCTGGAAGGGATGAGCAGAGGCCTCATAGGAGGGAGGGCCAGAGCCCGCCTGGACGTGCCAGACCCCTCATCTCAAGTCTGGCCCTGTATCCACCAGGCTAAGAAGGTCAGGGCTGGCCTCAGAGTGGGCCTCAGGTCCTGGCAAGGAGCCCCAGTAGGGCCAGGAGGACAAGGCCTGGCTTTCCCGTGCAAGGACAACTACTCTTCTGTCATGTGGTGAGACTTGCCAGGGCCTCAAGCCTGGGCCGCAGTACTCAGACCATGAGTCCCACTGCTGTTGAGAACTGTCTGAGCCTGGCAAAATGCCCTGGCTTGTGTCTGACCCCATCAGTCTAGGCTGAATCAGCCTCTGGGACCCAGAAACACCACACCCAGAGTGGGGAGCTTCTCCCATATCAGAGTGGCACCTGCAGAGGCATGGGGGCTTAACAGATGACCTCATGTAAAATATACACCCCCAAAGTCACCTGCTCTTACAGACACACCCAACCAAATGGGCACACAGACGCTCAGAAACATACATGTGGATCCACACCCCCGAGGCCATGAAACTCAGCATGGGCAGCAAACACAGAGGCATGCTCTCCTGGGTGGTGGGGAGAGAGATGAAAAAGGTAAAGGTGAATAAGAGGTACAAACTTTCAGTTACAAAAAAAGTCACGGGGATGTAGTGTACACACAGCATAAAGAACAGTCAATAATATCGCAATCATTGTGCATGATGCCCGATGGGTATTAGACTTAGTGCGGTGATCACATTGTAGAGCATACAAATGCGAAATCACTATGTTGTACATCTGAAACTAATACAATATTATATGCCAACTATACTTTAATAATAAAAAAAAACAACTAACCTCGTGCTATCCTCTCCAAACTCTATTGTGAAAATCAAATACTTGTCAGCCCCTCAAGAGCCTGTGGCTTTTCCAGAAATAGTTCCTGTTCTACAGAGAAGCCTCCAGAGCTAGAGGTGGGCTGGGGCAGGGACCTGGTAGTAAATTAAGCCTGGGAGACCTTGTTAGAGAGGACACTGTTCCTTGTACCTGGTGTGGATGCAGCCACAACCCCGCAGCCAGCCCCAGAAGCTCCTGGTGCCTGCCAGGGACTATAGGTATGAGGGTGCTGCCTGCCTCAGAGGGGCAGTCTGCAGAGGGAGGTGAGGTTCACATAGCTCAGAGGGAAGAGTCACTCAGCCAGGTGGTGCTGGAGCCAGGATTGGCATTCAGGGTCCCACCCCAGCTCAGAGCTCCAACTCAGTTCTGTAGCTTCGGGTTGAATCTGGGCTGAGTAAAGGGACTGGCTGTCAGATGGGATCTCACTGTGAAGGAATACTGCAATCTGGCTGGCTGGACAGGCAAGAGGACCCTGGCTGAGCAGAACTTGCAGACTGCTCTGGGTCTTTGGCTGGAGCTGAGTTGAACTATTGCAGGACTCTGCCATGTGGCTGGCATCTGCCTAGGTGGACAGTGGGGCAGTGAGAGTCCTCCTTATACTCAAGCCTCTCATTGTGGCCAGAGAAGATGGCTCTAGGGGGAGAAGGGAAAGTAGGGCTTGGAATGGACAACAGGGTGGGCATAACCAGTCCCAAGGCCTCTTGGGATAATAGGCAGGGTGGGGAGCCAGCGAGTAGGAGCTTGATCCAGTGTCTCCCCAATACTGCTCTGGCTACTCCAGGCCAGGAAGTCCAGGCTGTGCCCGGAGGCCTCTCAGAGAGGGCGAGGGAGCCTCACAAGGCTGTCAGATTGCCTATGAAGGGCTAGAGGAGCAGGTGGGTGGGCTGCTGATTCTTGGAAGGGCTCATTAATGAAAACCCCCAAGGGTGACCACCTGAGAAAAAGGCTCACCTTTCCCAAGTGCAGCTGATAAGACCCAGGAGATTCCACAGTTCAGGTAGTTCCCCCACCTCCCTGGTGTTTTGTGGTCACCATTAATCATTTCCTCTAACCATGTATATAAGGGCTCTCTTGCCAGTGAGCCCAGTATTCAGAGAGAAAGGCTAAAGTCCTCAGGAGGATGTGGCTGCAGAACCTGCTACTCCTGAGCACTGTGGTCTGCTGCATCTCCGCACCCATACGCCCACCACACCACTCCACCCGGCCCTTTCAACACGTGGATGCCGTTAAGGAGGCCCTGAGACTTCTGGAAAACAGCACTGACACTGCTGCTGTGATGGTGAGTGTCAGAGGGAGTGTGGGTTGTACCTGGGCCACCTTGATGGCTCCCCACCCCCAGCCTGGACTAGCCCTGCTTGTCAGCTTGGTAACATTACATTTTCCTTTCTGTAGAACGAAGGAGTAGAAGTCGTCTCTGGAACGTTTCAGTCCAACGTAAGATGCTTTTCTCTGACACACCTTCCCAGAGGCTTTGGCCTTTGGTGGTGGTGGTGGAGGGGTGCTCTATTTTAGATGGATCCTTACAAGGCTGTACACTTCCTGTCCGGTCAGCTGGCTGCCGGAAGGTGTGCTCAGAAAGCCACTGGCCTTGCCTCTATGGCAGTCACGTGAGCTGCTTTATTATCTGAGCAGTCACAGACAGACATAGCATTCAAGGGACCCCGGGTCACCAGGAACAGGTGGGTGAGCAGGGGTTAGTTCATGGGACAGGGGCAACGAGCTTGGGGCACTCGCTGTGATGGATACAGAGGGGCAAAGAGGGGTCCAGTACCTGCCCCCTTCTCCCTGAATGGTGGGGGGATAGTGACCCCCTTTCCTAGGGGCTGGGACCCTCTGGAGATGCCAGGCCAAGGGAAAATGGCTGTGCTGGTAGAAGGCGGCTTGAGCTGAGTGGGGAAATGGAGTCAGATTTGTGTCTGCAGGGGACAGGGGCAGGGCAGTATGTATGACTGGACCTGCCTGAGACTAGTTGGGAATCATCCTGTGCCCCTCCCAGCCTCTACTCTTGGGGTACCAGGAGGAAGACACAAAGAAGTAAGGGGGAGGGCACTTGGTCACTGCTTACTGAGAAATGGACATTTCCCACAGGATCTGACATGCCTGCAGACCCGCCTGAAGCTGTACAGACAGGGCCTAAAGGGTGGCCTTGCCAGGCTTGATGGCTCCTTGAACTTGATGGCCAGCCACTACAGGAAGCACTGCCCTCCTACCCCAGTGAGTGCCTGGTCAGGGCTCCAAGTGGGAAGATCTTGATCTAGAAGGGTAGAGGACTGGGTAGGGAGAGACCTGTGGGTGTGGGTGTTCAGTACACCAACAGGATTCTGTGTGAACAGATTTGTAATGATTAGACTCTCCAGAGAGGGAGCAACCCAGTCCATTTCAGTCTCAAGGAGTTAAAGCCTGGAGCTCTGCATCCAACAGCACTCTCTAGTGGGATTCTTGTTATTATTAATGAGGTCAGAGGTGAGGCAAACCCACGGAAACACAGGGCCCGCTTAAGATACAGAGGAAGCTCTAGGGTGCTAGTGCCACTTCCCAACAGGGTTTTCCCCTGGTCCCTGTGGAGTCCCTGGATGCATGGGAGCAAGGAGAAAAGCATGCTTAGAATGTCCAGAGTCCCAACATCCCTTTCCTGTGGGAAGGGGGAAGTGTCTGGAGCTTTGACTCCTGTCCCTGCTGGGCGTATGGAGCCAGCCTCAGCCAAGCTGCTCTGTCCGAACCTGGGGCCAAAGAGCCAGTGACCCAACTGCCCAGCAGACTAGTCTCAGGTATTTTGTCAGGTTCCTGGTCCCAGATGCTATTGGCAGAACTGTGAACCCTTTGGGTGACAAACATGTGGCAACATGTCACCTGACTCGGGTCAGCAGGCGGGCCCCCGATGGGCCTTCTGACCTCTGAATCCCAAGAAGCAGCACATAAACCCGCAGTGCTCCCCCACATTACCTGCTCACACCTGTACTCAAGTTTTCTTTTTTGTTTAAGGAAACGTCCTGTGCAACCGAGGCCATCACCTTCAAAAATTTCATACAGGACCTGAGGGTTTTTCTAAACAACACTCCCTTTGATTGCTGGCAGTGAGGCAGACGGCCCAGGAGCCAGCGCTGGGGGCTGGCTCCACAGGTCGCTGCCTCCCACCCACAAAGAGCCGGAACTCAGGATCCTCTCTGTGAAGGGACTGCAGGGTGGACCAGGGTCAAGGTGGCCATGCACCTGTGCTGAGCCCTCCTGACCCTGATAGGGGTGTGGTAGGGGACAGGCGGGTTTTTACACAGGCAGGGACCATTAATATTTATTTATATATTTATGTATTTTAATATTTATTTATTTATTTAAGCTCTTCATATTTATTCAAGATATTTTACCATAATAATAAATTATTAAAAGTCTGTTCTTATTTGTGCTGGCTTGCAGTTTGTTTTCACCATGAACAAATCCTAGGCACGCTCCCGCTGCACAGGGCAGGGAGGGGAGGAGGCCGGGAGGCAGGGGCATGGGCAGGGGCCTGTCTGAGGGCAGCGCTGGCAGAGCAGAGAGGAGGGGAGGGCAGCCTTGGTGCAGCATTTGGCATACCTGGGTGTGCTTCCCGGGATGCTCCAGGGTGCCCGTCCCATAGAGAGGTTTCCAGGTTCCCTTAGAAATCCAAGACACAGCCAGTGTGTGTCTTGGAAACTTGGCCCAGAGAAGGGGCATCATCCTTCCTGGGCAGGCCTGAGGCTTGATCAGGCTTGGCTGGTCACTAGCTGAAGAGGCACCCCTAGCATCAGGCAAGACACTTGTGTCTCTCAGAGGCCACACCCTGTCCTTCACACTCAGGGCTTCCATCTCCCTAAGGGGAACCGGCAGAGAGCCTAGCTGTTCTGGGGAAAAGAAACCAAACCACAGGGGTCAGAGCTTAGTGTATTTACCAAACTTTCCCCCAAATGAATAATCTTAATCTCGGAGAGTCAGAATGTAAGTTTATAACTTCTTGGTACATGGCTCTAGTGTGGCATTTTTCTGAGGTGGTTTGTGTTTTTACATGAAGTTTTGCATCCAATCAGGCACTGTCTCCTAAAATTCATGGCCCTCAGGATGAGAATAGAGTAGCTCTCTTTCCTCCCCTTGCCTTGCCAGTAGGGCTGGAGGACTTGTTCCTGAATCTGTGCCCACGTGTCCCTTTCTAGGGACCCATGAGAAAGTGGGTGTGTCCCCAGGTGTCAGGTGGGCCTGGGGAAGCTGGCTTGGAGCAGCTTTAGTCTCTGCTGGCTCTCTTTCCACCTCATCTGCTCTCTCTGCTCTGGCCTGCACCTGCAGACAGTGCCAGTCATGGCCAAAGACCTGCCCCACACACAGGCTGAAAGGTCATGACTCAAAATGTGAGTATAAAGAGTTTCTTGGACCAAGCCTGAATGTTAATGAAGACAAGAATCCATGAAGTGCGCTGTGGTTATACAAAATGCATGAGAAGCACATTTTGCCCAGCGATAAGGTCCTCTCTGTCTTCCACGTAAGTCAGTGATGACTGATAAGACTTTTAGCATTTCCTCAGACTCACATATATAGGTACCCCTCCCCACAGATACGCTGCCAAGCCCAGGGCTCTGATCAACTTGGAACCACTCTTAAGTCACACCATGTACCTGTATGTGCTTCTGGCTTGTGTGCTCTGGGGCTTGGAAAGCCATTCCACCCCAATGAAGACAACCAGCGAGCCTGTCTACGACAATCACACAGCACTCTGTGCTGAGATTTGGGCGGGACTGAAGGCTGACAACACTACATACAACGTAAGTCGGGTCTTCATCAAACATCACTTGGCTCTCAGTGGCCCTCTGTGTTTCTGACCAACTTTTCCTGCTTACAGGGTTACTTCAAAAGTCCCCAGAACTCCAGTGAGGTAAGGAACGGTCACCTTTCTGACCACATTTGAAAGAGATCACCCCAGTCAGCACCTAGGGCGGAGATAAAAACAAAAGATGTTAGAGAGATACATTTGGGGAGAAAGCTGAGAGTTTGGGGATGGAACCTCCAATGCAGCCTACAGATGAAGCAGTGGCCAGGTTCCGGGGCTGGCTGGGTTCTCTGCTCACTGTTCTGGCTCAGCCCTGGGCCAGGGAGATCAGATAGATGCCCACAGCACAGCTCGCAGTGCTGACCTGCCTCCCATGGAAGAATCAGGGCAGGGTCTGGATCTGAGTCCAGGGTTCCATCTGGCCAGGGTGACCAAGGATGGATGAGGAAGCTGGGGGTCAGCTGGTACTCTGCTGGGTGTCACCACCATCCTGGTGCCCCCGACCCTGTTCCAGGAGTCCTGCTATGGAGAGTTTATAAAGGACTTCATCTCTACTCTGAGGAAACTCACTATGAAAGATAAAAATGATCGCCTACAAAAGGTTTGTAAGAACATGGAAGAACTTACCCGAATCTGCACAAAGCTTCAAGTAAGTTGCTTCCTCTTAGGGGACCTGAAATACCACTTTTCTTGCTCCCACAGCCAGGGGCTCAGTGAGGCAAAAGGCTTCTCATGGCCCTCACTTGCCACATATGAGGTCTCAGGTGCTACTTTCCAATCCAAAGAAGTCCACTCACTGACCGGGGCTGGGGCTTAGGCATAGGGCCTTGGGGGTCATTCTGGAAGTTTCTGTCATGTTCTCTGCCAATCCCCCATGGACAGGGTCAGTGTGGAGCAGGTCTGAGACAGTCTGGTTATGGACTCAGTCTGGGGAGAGGGAAGGACACAGGAACTTAGTGCCACGCCCAGTTAGGCAGTGGTTTGGGGGTGCTGTGGGGAAGTAACTGAGGCGCCCCACTCTTTATCCACTGCTGCACAGTCCCCTGCTCGGCCTTGTGTCCGTGACCTAGACAGTCGTGGGCCCTTCCCACACCCTGCTGATTCTTCCCCCAAGGCCCAGGGCTCCCCAGTCACCAAACAGGCCCCCGTGTCTTCCCTAAATCAGAGGGAGTAAACTGACCAAGTTATCTCCTGGGGGTGGGGGTACTTATTATGTGTGACCCCTTTGGTCCAGGAACAAAGCTGGATTTTATTTTATTTTTCTGCTAAGGTGACTTAAAAGTATATTTCTTATTTAGCCAACAGAATCATCCAAGAACTGTACCACTGAGTTAACTGATTTCTCACAGTTCAAGAAAGCCTTAAAGAGTGTTGTCATGTACATAGAAGTATGGAAATCATGTAAAAAGACTGTGGACAACCTCAGAGACCCTGTCCTCTCATGGGAGCCTGGTGCATGTGGTTAGAGCTGCAGAAAATGAGATTGGAGGAGCGTCGGGAACAATTCATATCCAGGATCGAGTGGTAGCTTACTGGCCCTGGGCTAGCAGATAAGGCTAGGGTGGGTAATGGGGGCATGCCTGAAATATTTCTGTAACTGATGCAACAGCACCTGCTGCTTCAATAAAGCTGGGTATGGAAATGCTGGTGGATGAGAGTCGTGATAGGGTCCAGTCTTCCCAGAGCCATGATAGACTGGCAGGGGCAGGGGCTGGGGTTAGTGGCATCATAATCAGGGCTCCTGACCTGGGGGCCCACAGGTCTGTCAGGAAGAAAGGCTCAGAAGGGTGAGTGGGAACCCTCTTCATCGCCCTTGTGCTATATACCACCAGTGCTAGTGGTCATGCAGCAGGGGCTCCATCAGTGCCTTTGCAGCTTGTTACTGTCCCCACTTCTCTCTGTGTCCTTCAAAACTCAAGTCAGATCTTCCCCCAGACCCCCTCCCCTAAGCCTGCTCCCCTGCTTCAGTCAGCACCCATCCAACCATGGATTCAAGGGCCAACACTCAAGACTTAAGGCCCTTCCTCCTTTGGTCTCTACTGCAGCTTCTGGAGAGGTCTGAGTTTAATTCTCCCCACCCGCACCCTGAGGGCTCAGTGTGGGGGTGGCCACAGAAGGGTCAGCCCTGGTTAATGGCTCAGAGGAACTGGGAATTTCCAGCTACTCACAGAGGACAGAGCACAGTGGGGAACCTGGACCAGGTGGGGGTCCCACAAAAGCCAAGACATCTCCAAACCCCCAGCTTCTCCTGGGCCAGCAAAAGGCTATCTGATTTGAAAGTAAGTCCCCTCACTTGGCCTGCAGAGCCCCTCCATGTCTCCTTGGTTTAACAACCCACTCCCCAACTACTATTGCCACTCCCCAACTACACCCCAGAGCACAAGGCCATGCCTGTGGAGAACCCATAGTCACTTGGGTCCTGAAGTGCTGCCAGATTGGGCTACAATGCTCTGAC
Source organism: Saccopteryx leptura (assembly GCF_036850995.1). NCBI lineage: Eukaryota > Metazoa > Chordata > Mammalia > Chiroptera > Emballonuridae > Saccopteryx > Saccopteryx leptura. The sequence goes on along the minus strand of NC_089508.1, from coordinate 133,337,940 downwards.
CTTTTACCTTTGATTCTAACCCTAACCCTAATCACCTGAACTGTTTATTGGAGATGAATGGGATTACCCTATAATCGAAATAGCTTCCTACAATTTAAGCTTCTCCTGGGTTGACAGAGCCTCAGGTGCCTCTCCTGGGAAACAGGAAAGTTGGGAAGGTACAGGTGAAAGGTGGCTGTACCACAGAGACACTGCCTCCATCTCCCTGGCAATCTTAAACCTGGCCACAGCCACCAAACAGCCACTCATGAAGAGATCCTGCAGTGAGAGCCACTGGGCTTTCTTGTGTGCCCTAGTTTACCCTCCAACCAGGCTCAGATCTGGACCCCAGAAGGAAGGGGAGGCGCTGGGATCTGGGACCAGATGGGAGGGCCATGAGGGTATGGCTCTGGAGACCCGGGCAGGCCTGAGCCCACAGTTTCCTTGGACCCTACTGCCTTAGAATCTAAGGAGAGGCTGGTACATTAGAAGGCTGGAGCCCTGGGCTGGACAACTGGACAAAAGAAGCATGGCCCTGATCCTCAATTGGGTGGGATTGGCCCTGGACACCTCATTTTCTTAGGATGCCAGGAAACATGTCCAAATTATATCCCTCCATGGGAGATAACCATGACTAGGCCTGGGGAAGGCCCACCTGAACCCTGAGGAAACACTCTGGACTGCTAGGCCCGTCTCTAGACCAGGAGGGAGAGTAGGGCTGGACAGCCTGAGACAGGCTCATTCACACATCAAGATTTCCCAGGACAGTAGAACAGCCCCCTCCTCATTCCCTTCACAGGGTTCTCCCCAGGAAACACCTCAACTCTATCGCCTTTGCCTGCTAGGGGACCCACACCCTCTGAAGCCAGTGGTACTGAGGGTGGGACCAGGAATCTGAGGCATGCGCTAAAGCAGCAGTGCAGCCCTCACTCATGTGCTAGACCTTGAGAAGTGGAACAACCCCTTGTCAGCCACTTGGCAGTCTCTGTCACGGGCCATAGTATGGCCATATCATGTGACTCAACATCCATACTCAGAGGGATCACACAGAGGAAGAGAAGCTTCATCCACAGAAATACTAATCTGTCTGTCCATGGAGTGAAATGATGGACATAAAGATAACATAGCAGCATAGCAAGGCACTTATGAAAGGTCCACAATGGCACTGATGCTAAGCTTACCCTGTGTGACTCCGGGTAGGAAGGGAATAGGAATGATGATTTGGAGGTGGGATGGCAGATGAGTTTTCTCCTGGATTTTCTATGCTGTAATGGCTATAAATGTGGCCACAGCATGGTCTGACGAGAGAGGCTGATATCAAAGTCAGTGGGCACCCTGTGGTCAGTCGCATTACTGAGAGAGGATTTGCATCCTTAGTATCCCCAGCTAAGCGGGGGTCCTCATGGTGGCTCACATTGCATTGACTGATTCCTCAAGTTGGTTGTTCAGCCAAGATGCTGGTGATTAGCTTACAGTGTGGGCTGCTCACTTCAAAGCCTGGGTTGCTGGTACGTCTTTCTGAGATGGCATGGACAGAAGAGACCTGTCTACTCTTCTCAGCAGGCAGGACAGCACTCAGACTGGACCTAGAGGTTGCAAGGTGCTATCCAGTCAAACTCAACTAACCTCATAACTGTCTTTGTGTGAGGAGTCACAGACTGAGGCTACATACCTGGTCTGCATTACAGAACTCCAAGCAGGCAGGCCTGGCCCTGGAACCCACGTGTGCCATGTTCCTGAGCCCTTACTCATCTTGCTTCCTGGCTGTCTGCACATGTATGTGCTTGGGAACTTGGGGTCTGTATGACTGGAAGTGGAGGCAGGGACTGCACAGCCCAAGCACATGCTGTGCCCACCTGGGCTCTAAGCAGCTGCTGTCTGTGTTGAAGGTACACAGCTGGTCACATGGGATCCAACAGCTCCTGTCCTGGACCCTCCAAGCTGGTTACACAGGATTCACAAATAACAAATCTGACATGCAGGTCTCTTCTGAGTCTCAGGGTTTTCTTTCTTTTTTTTCTTCTCTTCTTTCTTTCTTTTGTTCTCTCTCTCTCTTTCTTTCAAAGAGAGGAGGGAAAATAGAGAGACAGACTCCAACATGCGCTCCACCTGGGATCCACCCAGCAACCCCATCTGGGGCCAATGCTTGGACCAACCGAGCTATCCTCAGCGCCCGGGGCTGACACTTGGACCAGTTGAACCACTGGCTGCGAGAGGCGAAGAGAGAAAGAAGGAGGAGAGGGTAGAGAAGAGAAGCAGATGGTCACTTCTCTTATGTGCCCTGACTGGGGATCAAACCCAGGGCTGGGGTGATGCTCTATCCACTGAGCAAATTGGCCAGGGCCAAGTCTCAGTTTTTTAAATCGGTGAAGTGGGACTGTGGCAGGAGCAAACAGCCCCAGCACCAGGCTAGCCTGCCCTGACACAAGGAGGCCTAGCCAGATGCAGAGCCCTGCTGCCGGAGGTCTAGGGGAGAGCCAGGACAATCTGCCTCTGCTGAGAGGGCCCTGACGGATCCTCTGAGGAGGGGGAAGCCAGGTGTTTGCAATATCCAGGTCTGCAGGGCAGGTCAGAGCAGGGCCAGCCCTCAAGACATAGCTGGGATGTAAAGGGGCCACCGCCCTCCTCTCAGTGCTGGAAGCACCCCCCCTTCCCTCAGGCACAGAGAGGCCTGGGACTTCCTCAGAACCACACACGCAGTGCCCTTGACAGGACCTTAGGTTGGCCCCACAGAAGCCCACTATTTTGGCGCTCAAAGGACTGCGGGAACAGTCCTGCTCTCAGAAAGGGCTGACCAATTTCCCTCCTCTGAGGAGACCCTTAGCTATGGCTGCCAGGAAAGAGGCGACTTCATAAGCTATTTTTCACTGTGGTTTGAGATAAGAGCCGAGAAATGGTTTCATGTTGTTGCCGCTGATGTTATCTCTGGCCTAGACCTGCTCTTTTAACCTGAGAGATGATTAACTGAAACCTCTCTCCTTTTCTTTTTCTCAGCTTCAAGGGGAGCTGAGCCCAAACTCCCAGGTTCAACCCTCACACGCACCTCCTGGGCCCTTGCCCAGGGGAAGGCCAGCATTTCCTTCATGTTCTTACAGATTTACTAGATCTAGAGGTGGGGAAATGCCTTTAAAAATTGTTAATTTTAATTGAATTATTATCCAAAAAACTACACAGGTCTTAAGTGTACAGTTCAGTGAATTTTTATGTTTAAATTGATATAACCAGTACCTAGAGCAAGATATAAACAGCTCAGTACCCTAAAGGCTTCTGGGTCTTTTCCCTCCTAGCCAGTAATTATTCCTCCAAGCACAGTGGCTGTTCCAACCTCTAGCACCATAAATTCATCTTACTCATTCCTAAGCTTCACTGAAGTGGAGTCACAGCCTGTACTTTCTTTTTTTCTTTTTATCAAATTTTACTAGAGTGACATTAGTTAACATAATTATACAGGTTTCACATGCCCACTTTTACAACACATCTCTGTACACTATATTGTGTGTTCACTATTCAAGTCAACATTTGTCCATCACCATTTATCCCCTCATCCCCATCTCTACCTTCCTCCTTTCCTCCCAGCAATCACCACACCGTCATCTGTGTCTGTGAGTTTTTTTTCTTGGTCCTTTCTTGCTCTGTCCCTCTTTCACATCTGGCTGTTGTCCTACATCACATCTGCACAGCTCTGTGTCCCTGTCCCCATAGCTGCGTCTGCTCCTTTTGAATCTGTGGACTGCTCCCTGTGTCCCCCAGTGCGTTTCCCCACTCTATGGCTATTTTGGCTGTTCCTGATTTTGGCTGAGATAAATAAAGCTCCTATAAATATTCTTGTACTTCTATTTTGGTGAGTATATGTATGCATTTCTGTTGAAATGCTGGGAATGGTGTGGAATTCTGGGTCATAGGATATCCATATTTTAGCTTTCGAAAGTACTGCCAAACATTTTCCCAAGAAAAAGCCTTTTATAAACAACAATGCTGCTGGTTTTCCTGCCTTCTGTAGACACTGCTTATCCATTGGACGCTAGTTCTCTCCTCTCTCTTCACGCGATCTGAAGCTGCCTCCCAAACGTCCTCATCATTATTGGGAATTCACATTGTTCCATCTTGCCCACCTGTTCACATTCTGACAAGTCAAATGCTGGGAAACAAAGCCAAATCTAGCCAGGCCTGGGCTCACAGGACTTGAGGCCTGCCCCTAGAGAGCTTGGCTCAGGCAGTCTGCCGTGAAGTCCACTTGCTGATAAGAAATTAGCCAGTTTATCCCTGGCCAGTTCCCTGTGCTTCCTACACTGTGGAAGGGCTGCCTCATGTCCAGCTTCTCCTTTCTGAGAAAGTTAGCTCAAGAAGAGGCCACGTGACACAGATGTGGATGAGGTCTTGCCAGCACATTGTGGAGTGCAGCCCTTGTCCTGTCTCTGGACCTAGAGCCTCCTGGAGGCCCCAAGGAAACTCATCTGCTGCCATCCTAGTGGAGAGACCCAGCTGAAGGCTCAGCCCTGGGTAGTGATCTGGGTTCTTCTTGTGGTTTCAGTCCCTTGGTCAGTCCCCACCATGTGCTGCTGCTTTCATCTTTCTGCCCCTTTCAAATCTTCCCACTTCTCTCTGTCCTACAGCCTTGTCCTTGCCAGCCTCTCTTTCCCATGAGATGAGCAACTCCAATGCCCCATAGGCACTTATCTCTAGACAGACCCATCCTGCTTCTCTCCCCATGGCAGCCGGATGGATTCATGTACCCATTAATTCATTCAACGAGTATTTACTGAGTGCCTGCAAAGTAGCAGGTACTGTGCCAGGGTCAGTGGGAACCCAACCCTCAAGATTACATTTTAGGGGGTTGGTCTGGCTGTGTCCCATATGGGCTGCCTGCTGGCTCAGTGTAAATTCCAAAGCCCTTTGATCTGGCCTAAGTTTCCTCCCTGTCATTCTGTCCCCTATGGCCTCTGCAGCACCCCCAACTCTATTGCTCACAGCCCTCCATCTCCCTCACAGCAGATCTGGACCCCAGGGACACAAACCAGCCACAATTCTCTTAATATCTCCTGGCCCCTGTGCTTGGAATGCATCCAGTGAAGTGGCTGATATCTGGGCCCCCAGCAGGTAGACCTATGTCCATTGGAAGTGGGAAGATTTGAAAGGGGCAGAAAGATGAAAGCAGGTACACATGTCTTCTGTAGGGGGACCCTCCTCCTCACTTATTCCAGGGCTTTCCTCCTGGTGTCCGGGCCTCAGGAGGTGCACAATCCCCTGCCCATCAGGAAACTGGTGTGTGCTCTAAACTACTGCTCTATCTCCCACATCTGCAGGACTCCTCACTGCATGGATGCTGGCAGTGGCTATGTCCAGGGTCTGGTGGAAGTGAGACTCTTCTCACCTCTAATTAAAAGAAAAGCATACAGGTTTTATGGAAGTCAGAATGGAAAGGCAGCATGAATTTCCCAGTGATTAGAAAATGCTCTGTGGAGCGGAGTGAGACTATAAGGTGCTCACTACATAGCCAGGGATGTGATCATTATCAATGGTATCTGAGATGTGAGCCAAGAGGATCACCTTGGGCCACTAGAGCCAGGGAGCTGGGAACCTAGCGTTAGCACAGCTGCCTGCTCCCTTTCCCACTTGGCTAATTTGGGAACTATCCCAAAGGAAGCAGAGGGGAAGAAAGCCAAGATCCTGGCAATGTATCACACTTCCTCCAGCCTCAGCCTGGGGCAGCCCTGAGCACTCCTGGTGGAGGCTAGCAGTGCTGGGTGAGGGGAGGGCCGTTTCCTGGGCTGGGACACAGCAGTACTGCTGGAGCCACAGCTCCAGGTCAGAAACTCCTCAATAAGTCAGTCTCCCCTCTCTCGCACACCGCTGGAGGCTGTCCTTGACTGACCTCCACTATCCTCAGGTCCCCTCTCCCACCAGGATCTCTCTGAGACATTTGCTGAGGGCTCCTCCCAGGCCCTCAAACAGAATAGAAGCTCTGGCCCTCCTCAGGGCCGGAGAAAGTTTACACCTAGTCCAGAGTCACAGAAGGCTGTGACTCAGAAGGATTCCATCAGCCTCTCTCACCAGTTCAACCCTTCAAGGGGTCGTCAAACTTTTTATAAAAACCGCCCACTTTTGCAGTGCTGGTCAACCTGGTCCCTACCACCCACTAGTGGGCGGTCCAGCTTTCATGGTGGGCCAATCGTAGCACTGTTTGGTTGCACGGTAGGGACCAGGTTGACCAGCACTGCAAAAGTGGGTGGTTTTTATAAAAAGTGTGAAGACCCCTCTGACTCAGAGGAAAATGTAAGAGCCTCAGGCCATGCCTTGGGCCATAGTCATATCAAAGGCTCCTGTGCCTGTGAAGCTCAAGGATAGAAAGACATAACCTTGGTCTCCATGACCATACAAAAACATAGGGCATGGCCATGGGACTGGACCCCAGTTGTCATGAACACCCACAATAAGGAGGAGCATATTTCTTTAGAGTTGGCCAATCCAAAGGTCCACAAATCAGAGGCAGACAGAGTTGGCCCATGACAGTGACAGACAAGCAAAGAGATGCAGCTCAGGTCTCCTGATCATAACAGATAGACAGACACTGACAGGTCCTGGCACTGACAAATTCAGCCAGAGCTTGAAAGAGACTGATGGAGAGACCAGTGGGGGACAGTGGCAGTGACAGATCAAGATATATAGAGACAGATGGACAGACTTGGAGTCCCTGGCAGAGACAGACACAGTTGCTGCTGTGGTCAGGGTGGAAGGTAGTAGTTCTGTCCTGAGTTAAGCACCAGATGCTTTTGGAATTTCTCTCTGGGCACTGTGGTCAGAGGCTTTAAAGGGACTCTTTCTAGGGCAACAATCCCCCTACCCCATGGTCTCCAGGGAAGAAGCAGGCCTTCACTGCCTCTAAAACCAGACTCAAGAATCAATCCATTCCTGTCCTCACTTCCCCTTCCCAGCCTTGTGAGGTCGGCAACATGGTCGACCTGCTTGTCCTGAAAAAGGTCTTCTTCTTCAAACTATATTATAGGGCCATGACAATCAAAACAGCATGGTATTGGCAGAAAAATAGACACTCAGACCAATGGAACAGAATAGAAAACCCAGAAATAAAACCACATATATATAGTCAAATAATTTTTGATAAAGGGGCCAACAACACACAATGGAGAAAAGAAAGCCTCTTCAACAAATGGTGCTAGGAAAACTGGAAAGCCACATGCAAAAGAATGAAACTGGACTATAGTTTGTCCCCCTGTACTAAAATTAACTCAAAATGGATCAAAGATCTAAACATAAGACCTGAGACAATTAAGTACATAGAAGAAGACATAGGTACTAAACTTATGGACCTGGGTTTTAAAGAGCATTTTATGAATTTGACTCCAAAGGCAAGAGAAGTGAAGGCAAAAATTAATGAATGGGACTACATCAGACTAAGAAGTTTTTGCTCAGCAAGAGAAACTGATAACAAAATAAACAGACAGCCAACTAAATGGGAAATGATATTTTCAAACAACAGCTCAGATAAAGGCCTAATATCCAAAATATACAAAGAACTCATGAAACTCCACAACAAACAAACAAACAATCCAATAAAAAAAATGGGAAGAGGACATGAACAGACACTTCTCCCAGGAAGAAATACAAATGGCCAACAGATATATGAAAAGATGCTCATCTTCTTTAGTTATTAGAGAAATGCAAATCAAAACTGCAATGAGATACCACCTCACACCTGTTAGATGAGCTATTATTAATAAGACAGGTAATAGCAAATGTTGGAGAGGCTGTGGAGAAAAAGGAACCCTCATACACTGTTGGTGGGAATGCAAAGTAGTACAACCATTATGGAAGAAAGTATGGTGGTTCCTCAAAAAACTGAAAATAGAACTACCTTATGACCCAGCAATCCCTCTACTGGGTATATATCCCCAAAACTCAGAAACATTGATACGTAAACACACATGCAGCCCCATGTTCATTGCAGCATTGTTCACAGTGGCCAGGACATGGAAACAACCAAAAAGCCCATCAATAGATGACTGGTTAAAGAAGATGTGGCACATATACACTATGGAATACTACTCAGCCATAAGAAATGATGACATCGGATCATTTACAGCAAAATGGTGGGATCTTGATAACATTATACGAAGTGAAATAAGTAAATCAGAAAAAACCAGGAACTGCATTATTCCTTACGTAGGTGGGACATAAAAGTGAGACTAAGAGACATTGATAAGAGTGTGGTGGTTACGGGGGGAGAGGGGAGAGGGAGAGGGAAAGGGGGAGGGGGAGGGGCACAAAGAAAACTAGATAGAAGGGGACAGAGGACAATCGGACTTTGGGTGATGGGTATGCAACATAACTGAACGACAAGATAACCTGGACATGTTATCTTTGAATATATGTATCCTGATTTATTGATGTCACCCCATTAAAAAAAATAAAATTATTAAAAAAAAAAAAAAGAAAAAGGTCTTCTTATGAACTTCTGTGAGTCTAGACTCTGTGGACACAGTGTGGACAATGCCAGGTTGAGGCTGCTTAGCTCCAATCGGCCAGATTTCTATTAACCCCCACTACGACCTCTGGGGCACAGAAACCCGAGGGTCTAAAAGGTACTGGCCAAGGGGAGAGACTTCAGGCCAGGCAAGGATGGGAAGTTAGCCCTTTCATAGGTAGGGAGACTGAGGCTGACTTGAGCACACATACTCAGTTCTGAATCTAAGAACCCACTGAGAAAGGGTGAGATTTTCCTACTTTGAAGAGACCTTTGTGGTGAATCATGACAAAACTGCCTTCCTCGGGTCAGGTTCCTGCAGCAGAGCCTCAGACTGAGATCAGTGTGCAGGATTGCTTATGGAAGGAAGAAAAGGAAGCATATTGACCAGAGGGAGAAGCTGGATTCAGTGCCGTCACAACAAAATCTCACTTACCCAAAGGAGAGTTCTAGAGCTGAGATGGTCCTTCAGAGTCTTCCTACAGTAGGGTGAGGAGATCAAGCCTTTATCCCTTCATAATGATCAGTAATATAATGTAGGCCATCCCTGGAAGGAGCCATGGCAAATATTTTCAGCCAAGAAAAAAATTCCCAAAGAGAGGGATGCCCACTGACAGCTGTCCCAGCAGCACTAACTGGAAGATCAAGGCCTCAACTAGGGCTTCTCTTCCTGGAGGAATGTGAGAGAAGAGTTAGTGAGCTGAACCAGAGCCTGACCTGTGGTGGCGCAGAGGATAAAGTGTCGACCTGGGAACACTGAGGTCACTGGTTCAAAACCCTGGGCTTGCCTGGCCAAGGCACATATGAGAGTTGATGCTTTCTGCTCCTCTCCCTTCTCTCTCTCTCTCTCTCTCTAAAAAAAAAACCAAACAAAAACTGAATAAAGTGAGCTGAACCACAGCCCCTGCTGCTGTAGCTGATCTCATGTACTCACCTTCTCCTCCACTGTCTATTCCAGGTTCCGCCTTAACCTTGGTTAGCAGATATGCTCATCCTGGTGGCTTCCCTGGTGGCATGACCCAGTCCCTGAGGGGTCTATTTCCTGGTCTGATTCCATTGTACCCTGGGGCTACTGCACTTGCCCCTTAACTGTCAAAATTAAGGGACAGGGTACTAAAGAGGCCCCCAAGTGGATCTCACTGAGTAGCAGTAGCCTTACCTCCTCTTGATGGTCAGGCTCAGGTACCCCTTCTAGGCTGGTGACCACTCTTCTTTTCTGCTGGTCCCTGGCCACAGGGGGGTTAAAGTGCCCTGGCAGCTGCCTTGTTTTGTAGTTTAACAGAACACTTGCTTGGCCCCTAATAAAAATGTTCCCTCTTGGGGAACCAGGATATCTAAACCCAAAGAGTCCAATCACAGTGATAGGAAGCACAAATTCCCAAGTGGGTCACTGGGGATAATGGGAAAAGGAGCCATCCTGCTTCTATCTCTTGGTTCTTAGATATTTGTATTATACCTATTGGGGCATGGTTCCATATAAGGGTCTTTGACTTACAATGAAATTTGTGTTCTGGATGGTGGCTCATTATCCTTGTAATGTACCATTCCCAAAATGACACTTCAACTATGACTTCAACAAGCTGTTGAAGGTTGGCAGTTCCTGGATGGTGCAGTATGTAGTATAACCAGTCATGGACCTACTCCTTCATATTCTTTGCTGTAAAGTGGATCCCTTGGTTTGACAAGATATTATATGAGATCTCATGCTGGTGAATCAAAAACTCCAAAAGCCAGTGGTTTGGCAGAGGCCCTGTCTGGAATGTGTATTTATTCTTGTCAAAATGAATCATTGGCCCTTCCAGGGTGTAAGAGAGCCAATCTAGTCAATTGGCAACCAAGTGACCTGTTGACCTCCTTGAGGCATCATATTGATTATAGAGCTCAGCGTTGGCGTTTGTTGCTGGAAGTCTAGACATTTGAGTGGCAGCAGCTAGATTACTATAGTAAGAGTCCATAGTATTGGGGTTATGCATAGCCCTCCTCATTGTCCTCATAGCTACTATATTCGTGAACCCATTGAGCCAGGAATGGGGAACAATGACAGAAACTAGATAATATCGACTGGAAGAGTCATTATGTCTAATCAATTGTACCACCTCTTCCCTTGCAGTATGCTTGCCGGTGGGCATTCATATGCAACATGAAGCTTTTCAAACTGAATGCTGCTAACATTTTTCTATCACATTGCCTCTACCCTAGACTCCTTATCCCAGGTCTTCTAGTCTTTATTTCTAGGTCCCTGATCAGTGAACCATTTGCTGCTGCCCACGAGTCCATATGTATTTTAACTTCAGACTACCTCTCCATAGGAAGTCAATGGCCAGATATACCATCTGAAGCTCTAGCCTATTGGATTTTTTTTCACTTTCCAGGGGATGTAGTATAGTTACTGACCATTTTTGGCTTGACCCACATATTGATCTGACCTATTTGTGAACCAACATTAGGCTTTCACCTCCTCTGTCACCTCTGGGATCACCCACATAGCCATAGTGTGAGATAGGGAGAGGTTCTGGTGCCATGGAAGTGATGACATGGGTTTTGGGTTACCTGTTTCTGCAGCTTACTTGTGCCCTCCAATCCTGCTCATACTTGAGTCCAGATGTATAACTTCCATCTTGTAATAAGTGTTGCTAAGCCTACCTGACCTAATGGCTTAGTAGATCTGACAGAAACCAACCCCTCACAGATAGTTCTAGAGGTGTGGTTGCTCAGCCAGGCCCTCCAGCGCCACTAGCGTTCAGTAGTGTAGCAGGAGCTGTTTTCAAAGGGGATGTATAACTTCCCAGTACAGGTGCTAGGGCCTTCTTCCAGAACCCTAGGGCACAACATATTTTCCCACTACTGATACCTTTAAAAACCACATGGTCTGACGATTCACATGGCTCAAATGGCAGGGCTATTTGGACCACAGCCTGTCTGTGGACAGCCATGATTTTACTTCTTAGTGATACTGGTGCCCTTCTTTCCAGCACATTCTTTATTGTATCTTCTTGGCCATTGAGTGGGTTTTCCAACCTTAATATCCCCATTTCTGTACTCCCACTTGCTACACAGTCTACCACAGCAGTTCTCGCACATCTCACTTATTTTCTCATGCTTCTAGAAGCCATTCTACAAGTGTACTCACACCATTTCCTGGGATCCTTGCCACAGTTTTAAATACTATATCTTTGGAGAGTGATCTTATATCCAATAAACTCTGTTCTCCAAATTTCTGTTCTGTCCTCCTCTTGACCCAGAATCCAGTCCCATATATTCTCTCCCAACTCCTGCTTCTACTTGCTGGCTAGTTTCTGTGTTTGTTTTGAGGTATAGATCTTTTTCTCGTTCACAGGTCTAGTACATCTGTGGCCAGGTTATGTTGTGACAACTTTAGTTATTGGTCTAGTGGCCAAGAATGGATGTGGGAGTAGATCCTAGGAGGGTGAGAGAATATGTTTTGCAGGACAGAGGACTTTGTATCATCTTTGCATCAAGAGTTAGAGTCCCTAACTCTTGATAAGGATAAATAGTCCATTTATGAAGGCTCAGATGGTTCAGGGGAATCTGAAGATTCAAAATTTTCAGGTGCAACAGAGACCCCATGTATCAGCATCTTATTCTTTCCCAACAGAGCTCTGATGTTGGCATGAAGACCTGTCTTGGTTGGGAGTTTAACCTTCTTTGGAGTTACACTACTTTGACAAGTAAGTTCTGGTTTCAGTTTTTTCCTTCTCTTCCACTGCAAGATATGAGAGTTCTTTATATGAACCAGGGAGGCCTAGGGCTTTTAATTTAGCTTTTAATTGCCAATTAATCATGTGAACCTTTTCATTATCTTTTTCTGAGAGTCAGCCAAGCTTAGCAATAATTACCCAATTCCACTGTCCTTAGAGTACAAATTCCCTCACATTTTTCAAACACCTGATAACCTGCACTAGCTAATGTGTCTGTTCTCCCCAACAGGAGTGACTGAGAGTTTTAATTACACTACTACCTTGTGCCAGGGGTTCTTTGTGCTTTACCTGTCAACTGGGAGGGGCTGGGTCCTCACTGGCAGCCACATGGGTAATCAGCTCCAAAATCCTATCTCAGCATCTCCTTTTTAAAAAATGACTCCTGGAACCAAACACCAAATATTAGGTGCTTTGAGAAGTAGACTTTGAGTCAAAGATTAGTACGCAGGACCTTTATTAGAGAGAACTCTTGAGACCGACCTTTGTGGAAAAGTCTGGAAGCAGGGTCAGAGAGGGAGGTTGAGCTGCCATGCAGTTCCAACAAAGCTTCCAGCTGAGCCCAAGGAGCTAGTGGAACACATCCTTCATTCATAAATAGGGGCCTGGGCTGCAAATCATAGTGTTCACCACACTACCTTCAAAATGCCATGCACAAAACTGGCTACTGGGCAAATGGGTCACAAGCCTGATACTTAGAAATCTCCATGAGATTGTATTGCTTTAGTCTAAGCCTCTTTCCTATTGGGACATATAAGTCCAGGAAAGGGCCTACTCTTCAGTTCTCAGGTACCCAATTCCTCAGGACAAACAGCTTCAGGGTCCCCTACCTGCTCTGATATTGAGTACTTACTGTGCCTCAGCCACTCGGTCTGAGAGACCCCATCAGGCAATGAGTAGATTCAGCACCATATGGGTCAGGCAGTTGGGGAGTCAGGTATAGCTCTTTGGGCAGGTAGTTCCAGGGAAGTCTTTGAAGGGAGGAGGAGGAGTCATTTGCCAGGTGGCAAAGGGGAAGGGAAGAACATGCCTGTGCCAGAATGCAAAGAGCCCTTCATTCATGAGGAAGAGGCTGAAGCCAGAAGGGAGAACATGAACCCCAGAGCTCAGTGAAGGTGGCTCCACAATACTGGAATTCCTCCCTAAGAGGGGCGTGTAGAAGCATGTCTGGGGCACAGCATGGATCTGAAGTGCTATTTTTTTTATCTTATTTTTATTAATTTTAATGCAGTGACATTGATAAATCAGGGTACATATGTTCCGAGAAAACATCTCCAGATTATTTTGACCTTTGATTATGCTGCATACCCCTCACTCAAAGTCAAATCGTCCTCTGTCACCTTCTATCTGGTTTTCTTTGTGCCCCAACCCTCCCCCACTCCCTCCCTCTCCTTCCTCGCCCCTTCCCCACCCCTTCACCCCACTCCCTGTTACCATCACATTCTTGTCCATGTCTCTGAATCTCATTTTTATGTCCCATCTATGCATTGGTTCATATAGTTCTTAGTTTTTTTCTGATTTACTTATTTCACTCCATATAATGTTATCAAGGTCCATCCATGTTATTGTAAATGATCCAATGTCATCATTTCTTATGGCTGAGTAGTATTCCATAGTATATATGTACCAAGCTTTTTCATCCACTCGTCCTCTGATGGACACTTGGGCTGTTTCCAAATCTTTGCTATTGTGAACAGTGCTGCTATAAACATGGGGGTGCATTTCTCCTTCTGGAACCGTTCTATGGTGTCCTTGGGGTATATTCCTAAAAGTGGGATGGCTGGGTCAAAAGGCAGTTCGATTTTCAATTTTTTGAGGAATCTCCATACTGTTTTCCACAGAGACTGCACCAGTCTGCATTTCCACCAGCAATGCAGGAGGGTTCCCTTTTCTCCACATCCTCACCAGCACTTATACCGTGTTGTTTTGTTGATGAGTGCCATTCTAACCGGTGTGAGGTGATATCTCATTGTGGTTTTAATTTGCATTTCTCTAATGATTAATGATGTTGAGCATTTTTTCATATGCCTATTGGCCATCTGTATATCCTCTTTGGAGAAGTGTCTATTCATTTCTTTTGCCCATTTTTGGATTGGATTGTTTGTCTTTCTGGTGTTGAGATTTACAAGTTCTTTATAAATTTTGGTTATTAACCCCTTATCAGACATACTGTCAAATATGTTCTCCCATTGTGTAGTTTGTCTTTTTATTCTGTTCTTATTGTCTTTGGCTGTGCAAAAGCTCTTTAGTTTGATATAGTCCCATTTGTTTATCCTGTCTTTTATTTCCATTGCCTGTGGAGATAAATCAGCAAATATATTGCTGCAAGAGATGTCACAGAGCTTACTGCCTATGTTTTCTTCTAAGATGCTTATGGTTTCACGGCTTACATTTAAGTCTTTTATCCATTTTGAGTTTATTTTTGTGAATGGTGTAAGTTGGTGGTCTAGTTTCATTTTTTTGCAGGTTGCTGTCCAGTTTTCCCAACACCATTTGTTGAAGAGGCTGTCTTTACTCCATTGTATTTCCTTACCTCCTTTGTCAAATATCAGCTGTCCATAGAGCTGTGGGTTTATTTCTGGGTTCTCTGTTCTGTTCCATTGATTTATGTGCCTATTCTTATGCCAGTACCAGGCTGTTTTGAGTACAATGGCCTTGTAGTATAGCTTGATATCAGGAAGTGTGATAACTCCCACTTTATTCTTCTTTTTTAAGATTGCTGAGGCTATTCCTGTTTTCTTTTGGTTCCATATAAATTTTTGGAATATGTGATCTATATCTTTAAAGTATGTCACTGGTATTTTAATTGGTATTGCATTGAATTTATAAATTACTTTGGGTAATATAGACATTTTAATGATGTTTATTCTTCCTAACCATGAGCATGGTATATGCTTCCACTTGTTTGTATCTTCCTTGATTTCTTTTATCAGTGTTTTATAATTTTCTGAGTACAAGTCTTTAGTCTCCTTGGTTAAATGTACTCCTAGGTACTTTATTTTTTTGGTTGTAATAGTGAAGGGGATTGTTTCCTTAATTTCTCTTTCCGATTGTTCATTGTTGGTGTATAAAAATGCTTCTGATTTCTGAGTATTGACTTTATATCCTGCCACCTTGCTGAATTCATTTATCAGGTCCAGTAGTTTTTTGACTGAGACTTTAGGATTTTCTCTATACAATATCATATCATCTGCAAATAATGATAGCATTACTTCTTCTTTTACAACTTGAATGCCTTTTATTTCTTCTTCTTGTCTGATTGCTGAGGCTAGGACTTCCAGGACTATGTTGAATAAGAGTGGTGAAAGGGAGCATCCCAGCCTTGTTCCTGATCTTAAGGGGATTGCTTTTAATTTTTGCCCATTGAATATGATGTTGGCTGTGAGTTTGTCATAGATGGCTTTCATCATGTTGAGGTATGTTCCCTTTACTTCCACTTTGCTGAGAGTTTTGATCATAAATGGGTGCTGGATTTTATCAAATGCTTTTTATGCATCTATTGAAATTATCATGTGGTTTTTCTCCTTTCTTTTGTTTATGTGATGAATAACATTGATAGATTTGCGAATATTGTACCAGCCTTGCCTCCCCAGAATAAATCCCACTTGATCATGGTGTATGATTTTTTCCATATATTGTTGGATCCGGTTTGCTAATATTTTGTTGAGGATTTTAGCATCTATATTTATCAGGGATATTGGCCTATAAATTTTCTTTCTTTGTGCTGTCTTTGCCTGGTTTTGGAATCAGAATTATGCTGGCCTCATAAAAGGAGCTTGGAAGTCTTCCTTCCTCTTGAATTTTTTGAAATAGCTTGAGAAGGATAGGAGTTAGTTCTTGTTTGAATATTTGGTAGAATTCACTTGTGAAGCCATCTGGCCCAGGACTTTTCTTTGTTGGGAGTTTTTTGATAACTGTTTTGATCTCATTTGGTGTAATCGGTCTGTTTAGGTTTTCTGATTCTTCCAGACTGATTTTTGGAAGATTGTATGTTTCAGGGAATTTGTCCATTTCATCTAAGTTGTCTAGTTTTTTGGCATACAGTTCTTCATAGTATTTTCTTACAATCCTTTGTATTTCTGTTGTGTCAGTTGTTATTTCTTCCCTCTCATTTCTAATTTTATTTATTTGAGTCCTCTCTCTCTTTTTCTTGGTGAGTCTAGTTAAAGATTCATCAATCTTGTTTACCTTTTCAAAAAACCAGCTCCTAGTTTCATTGATCCTCTGTATTGTTTCTTTAGTCTCTATGTCATTTATTTCTGCTCTGATCTTTATTATTTTCTTCCTTCTACTACATTTATGCTTTACTTGCCGTTCTTTTTCTAATTCTTTTAGATGCAGGGTTAAGTTGTTTAATTGAGCTTTTTCTAGCTTCTTAAAGTGTGCCTGTAGTGCTATGAACTTTCCTCTCAGTACTGCTTTTGCTGTGTCCCATAAATTTTGAGTTGTTGTATGCTCATTATCATTTGTTTCTAGGAATTTTTTTATTTCTTCTTTGATCTCATTCTTAATTCATTTGTTATTTAACAACCTGCTATTTAGTTTCCATGTGTTTGAGAATTTTTGAGCTTTTCTAGTTGATTTCTAGTTTCATGCCATTGTGGTCAGAGAAAGTGTTTGATATGATTTCAATCTTCTTAAATTTGTTGAGACCACCTTTGTGCCCTACCATGTGGTCTATCCTAGAGAATGTACCATGAGCACTTGAAAAGAATGTATATTCTGCTGCTTTAGGGTGAAAGGTTCTGTAGATATCTATTAAATCGAGTTGATTTAGTGTGTCCTTTAAGTCTGCTGTTTCTTTGTTAATTTTCTTTCTTGAGGATCTATCTAGTGATGTTAGTGGGGTATTAAAATCCCCTACTATTATAGTGTTGCTGTTGATCTCGCTGTTTATATCCATCAAAGTCTGCTTTATATATTTAGGTGCTCCTATATTAGGTGCGTAGATATTTATAATAGTTATATTTTCCTGTTGGATTGCTCCCTTTATCATTATGTAGTGGCCTTCTTTATCTCTTACTATATTCTTTGTTTTAAAGTCCATTTTGTCTGATATAAATATTGCTACCCCAGCTTTTTTTTTCTTTTCATTTCCATTAGCATGAAATGTTTTTTTTCATCCTTTTACCTTCAACCTATGTGCATCTTTTGTTTTAAGGTGTGTCTCTTGTAGACAGCATATGTACGGGTCCTGTTTTCTTATCCATGCAGCTACCTTATGTCTTTTGATTGGATTATTTAATCCATTTACATTTAGGGTTATTATTGACATGTAGTTGTTTATTGCCATTTTATTCTTTAAAGCTGTATTCCTTTTTTGCTATATTTTTTCCCCACTTTGATTTGTTTACACCATGCCCCTTAACATTTCCTGCAGCATTGGTTTGGTTGTAATGAATTCCTTGAGATTTTTTTGTCTGGGAAACTTTTTATTTCTCCTTCAATTTTAAATGATAGCCTTGCTGGATAAAGTAGTCTTGGTTGTAGGTTCTTGTTCTGCATTACTTTGAATATTTCTTGCCATTCCCTTCTGGCTTCAAGTGTTTCTGTTGAGAAGTCTGATGTCATCCTTATGGGGGTTCCTTTGTAGGTGATAGCCTTTTTTTCTCTCACAGCTTTTAATATTTTCTCTTTATCACTTAGCTTTGGTATTTTAATTATGATATGTCTTGGTGTAGGTTTCTTTGGGTTTCTTTTTGGTGGAGTTCTCTGTGCTTCTTGAATTTGTGAGAATTTCTCCTGCATTAATTTAGGGAAGTTTTCAGCTATGATATGATTGAACAAAGCCTCTATCCCTTGTTCTTTCTCTTCTTCTTCAGGAACCCCTATGATGCGGATGTTATTTCTCTTTATGTTGTCACAGAGCTCTCTAAGAGTTTCCTCAGACTTTTTGAGTCTCTTTTTTTTTCTTCTTCTATGCTTTCATGCCTTCATTCCAGTTGTCCTCCAACTCGCTGATTCAATCCTCAGCTGTATGCATCCTGTTTTTAATTCCTTCCATTGTGGTCTTCATTTCTGATATTGTATTTGTCATCTCTGATTGATTCTTTTTAATATTTCAATATCCTTTTTTATACTTGCTATTTCTTTATTTAGGTGTTCATGATGACCATCCATTGTTGTTCTAAGATCCCTAAGCATCCTTATAATCATTATTTTAAACTCTGCATCTGGAAGTTTGATTATTTCCATATCACTCAGTTCATCTCCTGAAGGTCTCTCTTGTGGTTTTATTTGGATTGCACTTCTTTGTCTTCTTATTGTGCCTACCCAGGGTGTTTTCTTTGTAGAGCTCATTGAGTCTAGGCTTGGTGTTGTCTGCCTCTAGTTTTTACTTGTGTTGTTTCTAAGTCTTCTTGGGTTGGCATCAGCTATTATTTGTAATCCACTTTAGGATTTGGCCTGCTTTGAAGTCTTGATTTGTTTGTTTTCTTAACAGGTGATTGTCTTGTTTGCTGACCTCAGCAGGGGGCTTATTTGAAACTGTATCCAGGAATGCAGTGGGTGTGACCTGAGGCTCTGAAATCCTCTTCTGCTAGTTAAGCTCTCTGGTGTCGGGTTGCTTTCTCAGCTTCAGTAGGGGGAGGTGTATCTCAGATCTCCATGGAGACCTGAGTTACTGCCCCTCCTCCCCACTTCTTGTTTTCAGCTGTGTCTTGTTGTGCTGATTGGAGCTGGAGAGATGTCTGTATCTCTGTGACCTGGAAGTACTTTTGTAGTTTGCTTTGTGGAAGGATCAGCCCCTCCCTCAGTTATGGCCACCTCCAGCACTGAATGATTCAGCTTTTTATGTCATCACCTATATTTCTCTCCCCCTCACCATCCGCCTTTCTCTTTCTCCTCTTTTTGGAAGACAAGAGGGCCCTTTCAACACACCTCATTCCCTGGTCACCAGGTAAGTGGCTGTGAGCAGTACTTACTGCTCTCCTCCTTGGAATTGAGAGCCCAGCCTCACCCCCCCTCCGTTCCTGTAAGCAGGGGAGATTCAGGCGCTCTCTACCAGGTTTGTTGTGGCTTCTTCTTTGGTCCTTGATTTTTGAAAGCTGTTCTTGTAGTCCAGATTTGGTTTTTCATGCTGGTTGTTCATAAATTAGTTTATAATCCAGTTCGGTGATGTGAGCTGGGAGTCTGTGCGTCTGCCTACTCCACTGCCATCTTCAGGTCCTGAGCATTTGAAGCAGCCTGGATGGACCTCAAGGGTATTGTGATGAGTGAAATATTAGGTCAGAGAAAGACAAATACCATATGATATCACTTATATGTGAAACTTCTGCACAAACTGGCTCTCCTTCAGCACCCTGCCATCTTGGCTTTCTTTTCTCTCAGTACACTTCCCTTCTGCTCTCAATCTGCAATAACACCACCTCCTTCTGAGGTGCTATTGATGAGACAGAATGTTAAGAAAAGACAGGGATACTGGTTGGAGGTTAGTCCTTAATTTTTCACCCTTACACCAAATTTGAGACATCTAGGGTAGCCAAGGAGAGAAATGAATCAAGCCCCAAGGAACTTGCAAACCTAGAAGGTAGGCAGAGAAAGAGGTAGCTCTCAAAGAGGCCAGTAAGGACTGGTCACCGAGGAGGGAGCCAGGAGTGGCAGCATCATGGAGGCGGGGAAGACCAAGAGGTCAGGAAACACCTCTGATCTTGGAGAGAGCAGCTAGCGCAAGGTGAGGTGCCATCTGTTGGCAAGAGCCTTGGGCAGGCAGGGTCAGGGGTGATAGGGAATGAGATGATGTCCATGGAAGAGGCCTGGATAGTTCAGGTGCGGCGGCTGGCAACTTTGGACATGCTGGATGTCATGCAGGATTTAGGTGAGAGCAGCCCTAGGCCTGCAGATCACCTCCCTCTCTCTCTGAATTTTCCTCAGGGCCTAGTTGGGGCAGGATGGACAAACACTGTGCTCAGGTTCAGGTACCAGCTCATGCCTGGGTTTCCCCAGGGGGAAGGCCAATTGTTCCATGCTCTGTCCTGGCAGTTCTGAGCTGTGCTCCAACAGAGCTATATCCAGCTATTTCAAGGACTTTACAGAGCTATAATGCTTTTGCCCCATGGGACCTACAGGGAAACCCCAGTTTTGACCCCCACCCCTTGACTAAGACCTCCAGAATCTGGGCCAAAGGTCAGGGTGGGGCAAGCCACTGAGTCAGGACAGCGGTTTTCTGGCTTCTTTAACTTGTCCCCACCCTAGAAGAAGGCCCTGATAGGAGTAGGGAGCTGAAGCCCATAAAACCACTAGGATGACTTCATTTCTTTAATCCTCATCACAATCGTGTTAGGAAAAGATCATGGCCCTCTCCTCACAGATGGCGTAACTGGAGGTCTGAGCAGAGAAGTAACTTATTCATAGTCACACAGCCACAGTGATAGAGATGAGACCTTCATCTCAGGGACTCTTTGCCAGGTGCTCTTCTATTACCCTCCTTGCCACTTGATATAAACTAGTCAGGATAAGATGTTGAGACGGATGTCAGGTCTTTGTTATTTAGCATCAGGAGGCTAGGGCCTGGGGCCTCTAAGTGTCTGCCCCCTGCCTGCCCCAGGGCCCTCAGTGTGAGCCCTGCCTGGCCTATCCTCCACTCTGCTGCCTCTCACACATCACATTACAGCCTTCCGGAGCCTCACTCCTCCTCAGGCCTCCAGCTCCCAATTTCCACTGTGTCCTTCCTCTTAGATGTCTCAGACTCTTCACAACCACTGGTGTGGTGGAGCCACTTTACCAACAGAGAGGAACACAGGGCGGAGGGTACATGGGTACAATACCTGTCCTAGAGCAGGGCCCAAGTGTCTGTGAATGGCAGATAGGGATACAGCCACCTCAGTAAGGACAAGGGTGAGGCACCTGGGGCAGCCCCAGCTCCAGGGCCCACACAGAGGGGATCTCCTCTCCTTGGTCCCCACAGGAAGCATGTGGTACTGCCAGCTAGCCACAGAGGCCCGGGTGTCCCCCTAGAGCAGCCTCGCCTCTCTCCCCGGTGGCCCTCTCCCCACTCTATCACACTGGCAGTCATGCTTCTTATCTCAGAGCCTGACTTCCTGCTGATTTTAAAGAGACATGGCCTACTGACTGGCTACCACCCTGCCTAGAGGCCCTTGCCCCATCTCCCCTGGTCAGAGTAGGTTCATGCCTTGCTCACCACCAACAAGACACTCTTCTCCACTCATCACCCAGGTCACTCTAAGGACTGCTGAGTAAACCAGTGAGCTCTTGTGAAGGATGAATATATGGATGAATGGATTCATTCAAGACATTATCTGCCCACTTGGTGCTTATGTTCAGTGGGACAGACAGACAGTGAAGCAGTAAACAAAGGGATTTCTCAGATGATGTCTGAGATAAGATAATAGAGAGAATGAAACAGATGATGGTATGGGGACTTGAAAGCATCAGTGGAAGCCTTTCTGAGGAGTGACATTCATCTGAGACCTGACTGGCAGGAAGGCTATTAGCACCTTGACCTGACCATGATCCAGGTGAACACCCACTGAGGTGGAAGCATGTTGGTCAACTGGCATCTTCTCCATCTGGAGCAGCTTCTGAGCTTCTGGCTACAGGAGAGTTAGACAGAAGTTTGTAACACAGGGTTGGGGTGTGGTGGGGGGTCGGCTGCCTATCCTCCACTCTGCTGCCTCTCACACATCACATTACAGGAGAGTTAGACAGATGTTTGTAACACAGGGTTGGAGGGATAGTCAGTGGTAAGCAGAGGCTCAGTGCTCACCACCTACTCACATCACTGCTCACCACCAAGTGGAGCTCTCCTCTCCACTCAGCACCCAAGCCCCAAAGGAGGGTTTGGATGACAAGATGAAGGGGGAAGAAACAGAGACAAAGGCAGTTGCAGCGTAAATGACAATATGGGGTACTGCGGGGACATTCAGTGCTGGGGCAAAAGTGATCTGCTGCCAGAAGTCACTCCAGGCAGCACACCTCAGTCGCTTGGTGTGGGGTGGAGTTGGTTCTGTGACCCATCCAGTGGTATTTCCCTAGCCAGTTTAGCACCCTGCAGTGGGACTCCAAGGGTCAGAGTATGAGAATTATGTCATTTTTCAAGAACAGGGCTGTTCTTTTATCTTAAGAATGAGCCCAGGGAAACACTGTTGGATCAGGAGAATACCGGGGCTTCTAATCCAGGGGACCCCAAGGCTTGAATGCTCTGCTTCTGCACAATTTGACAGCTTTCTTGAGAGAAACTAAAGCCTGTCTCTTGAACTTAAGCCTGTGCATTTGGGACTCCTTTTTTAATCCCCCACTGGCCAGTGCCCATGAGCCACATCTCCAGAATTTAAACAGAATATGGATGAGCTCACTGCTCTCACATATGCCAGTCCTACTGACAGCTCTAAAGTAGAACTTTTGGACCCAAAGATTTTGTTATCCCGGAGCTGTCAGAGATGCCGGAGCCCTCACAGCACCACCCAGTGTATATAGATGCATAATAAAGGAGAGTTTTCCTCCATTGCTCCCTGGGGCAAAGGCTCTCTCTGAAAGTCAGCACCCTTACAGCAGGTGAGGGCGAGCACTGTTCCAGGTCTGGGCACTCAGCAACTGCAGTGGAAGAGGGGAGCGTGGGCATTCCTAAGGAAGGTTATCTATTTTCCCAAGCTGTCACCCTCTCACGTTCCCCTGCTTGGCCTGTCTCATTGTGGTTACAGCAGGGCCAGGGTGTCCTTCAAATGAAGCAATGTAAACGCTGAAAACATCTCAAAAGAAAGCTGATCCCTCAGATACGCTCCACAGAAATCCTACTTGAACTTTTCAGAGTCTTCTTAGCAATTACTCTGGTGTCTTAATGATGTTTACTGTTAAAATTCTAAACAAGTAGAGTACACAGCATCCCATACACAGAGACGGCATTTTGGCTAGTCTCCTTCAGGCACTTCTCTTTCCCCATCCATGAGAGTCAAGTATACATTCATATACCCTTTGTTAAAAATTTCTTACTGGCCCTGGCCGGCTGGCTCAGTGGTAGAGCATTGGCCTGGCATGTGGATGTCCTGGGTTCGATTCCTGGCCAGGGCACACAGGAGAAGCACCCATCTGCTTCTCCACCCCTCCCCCTCTCCTTTCTCTCTGTCTCTCTCTTCCCTTCCTGCAGCCAAGGCTCCATTGGAGCAAAGTTGGCCTGGGCACTGAGGATGGCTCCATGGCCTCTGCCTCAGGCGCTAGAATGGCTCCAGTTGCAATGAACAATGCCCCAGATGGGCAGAGCACCGCCCCCTGGTGGGCATACCAGATGGATCACAGTCGGGCACATGCAGGAGTCTCTCTGCTTCCCCACTTCTCACTTCAGAAAAATAAAAAAAAAATTTTTTTTCTTATTATGCCTGTTTTGTTTGTTCAGCAATTGCAATGTGCCACATGTCAGCAATTGTAATGAGTTAAATGATTCGAGGAGCTAAAAGGAAATTGTGACCTAATGTTATATTGGCTAACTTTTAAAAACATTTCTTTAACAAATATTTATTGAGCTCCTTCTGTGTAGCAGGTGCTGCTGTAGGTGCTAGGAACACAGCTTCTTCATAGAGCTCACATTCTTGTGGCAGAGACCTCGTGCTGGGTCCCAGGAGTTATTCCTGTTTATCCTCCAGCCACGCTATGATGTATGTGCTGTTATAACCTCCTCCCAATGCAGGAATCAGAAAGGTTAAGTAACTTACTTAATGGTATGGAGCCAGGGCCAGAGTTCTCTAGAATTTTATGAGCAGTCCAATTCTTTAGATGCCTCAGCAGTGACTGTAAATATGTGTTGAAGGATCAGCTAACCATCTTCTGATAATAAAAAGTGTAGCTTTGGGAGAAACTCCTTCCCTTAATCTCTATTCATTGTTAGGGGAAGGTCATGACTCCTGCACCTCTGACACCTGCAGAATGACACACATGAAAGGGCGATGCATAAATCAGAGGGTGCCCGGGCCCCAAGGTGCCACTAGTGCAGAAACTCATCATCACACCAGTATGTCAACATTAGGAGAAACCTTTGACAAATCGAAAGACCCTTTTAGTAACAGTGAAAGTTTTCTGAAGGGTGAGAAAACCCTCCTGGGCAGAGATTGTTTTGGCATCTGATTGGCTTATTATTTCCACAGAAAGACAGCCAGTCAAATTGGTTTGGATGACTCCCAATTGCTCATGACTGCCCATGCATCACCTACCTGTATGAGAACGGAAGAGGGAAAGTGACACTGAGTGTTAGCTACTTGCTAGTGCGAAGCACTGTCATGTATTATCTTATTTAATTCCCACCTTAGCCTTGGGAAGTGGGAATTGTTACCCATTTCACACATTCCAAAGTGAGCTCCTGGTCTCCCCTTCAAACCTGCCCCTCTGGAGCTTTCTTTATCTCAAGTGATATCGAGTCCCTCTTTTCAGCTGCCCAGAGCAAACTCCTTGGAGTCATCACTGACACGGCTCTCTTCCGCACATTCCACATCTAATCCATCAGCAAATCCTGATGGCTCTCCTTTCA
Organism: Saccopteryx leptura; assembly: GCF_036850995.1. Lineage (NCBI taxonomy): Eukaryota > Metazoa > Chordata > Mammalia > Chiroptera > Emballonuridae > Saccopteryx > Saccopteryx leptura. Next base: position 133,313,294 of record NC_089508.1, on the reverse strand, counting down.
AGATATAACTAGAACCCAGGATTTCTCACCATCTCCACTGCACTCATGCTGAGTCAAGCTGCTCTTATCTTCTGCCGAGAAGACACCTCAGTGGACCTTTAGCTAATTTCCCCATTTCTACCTGTGCCCTGCTTTATGCTCTGTTCTCTGCTCAGCAGCCAGTGATCTTGTTATAATATAGGTTAGATCATGTGGCTATTCAAAACGCTCTAGCGGCTCTGCGTTTTACCAGAGCAAAATGGCCTAGGATAATCTACAGGGCTCAAGGTCACCTGCTCCTTCATCTTTCCATCATCTCTCTGATGGCTTCCCCTGTGCCCCTCCCCATTGACTCCAGCTATGTTGACTCCCTTGTTTTTCCTTGAACACACCAGTCTCAGGGTCTTTGCACTGGCTCTTTCCGCTGCTTGGAAAAGCCTAACTCTTTCACCACTTTCAAGTCCCTGCTCAGATGTTATTTTCTCAAAGAGATCTGCTCTATCCACCTTGTTTAAGGCTGCAGTCCCTTCTACCACCACTCCTAGCACCCCAAATGGCCCATATATTGATCTACTTTTTTCAACAACACTGATCACCTTCCAACAGATTATCAGGCTTATTGTTTATTTTGTGCCTCTCATGGTATGATACACATTTCTGAAGGCAGGAATACTTCTGATTCCTCTGCTGGTAACTCCAAAGTACCTAAACTAGTATCTGTTACATAGAAGATTCTCAAGTAAAATCTGTTTAGTGAATGAATAAATGATGAATGAGCAAATGAACTAATGAAAGAATGAACAGGGCAAAATCAAGAGTTAGGAAACTGTCTAAGGTCTTACAATTTGTAGGTGGCAGAATCAGGAATTGGAGCCAGGTCTCTTGGACTCCAAAGGTCAGTCTATTTCTACCAAATGCTTCTCAGAAAGAATGAAGAAAAGTATCCAAAAGCAGATTGATTTGTGAGACTCCTGTCTAAATGACAATCTGGGACTCTCGGGGTTGGTGCCTATTCCAGGCTGGTCCCACCTACGGCACCTGCATCCTCACCTAGACTCAATCACAGTTGCCAGCAGGAGCAGTGGCCCTGAGTCACCTCAAAAGGCATTGACTGTGGTCAGTACCATTTACTAAAGGAGGGGGAAGTATGGGAAATATGTGAAAAGGAATCTCTGAAAAGGTTACAGTAATGTCTGGGGCTTGCCCACCTGTGTTATTTAAAAGAGTCACTTCCCTGTGAACTCATGCTCCTGTTTCTCTGAGGGCAGAATGGCCACCTCATTCCTAGTTGTCCTCTCAATTTCTTCTCTGGAGTTTGACCGTGAGTATCCACCCCTTGACAAGCCTTCCTCTAAGCCTGCCCTGGATGCAGTGCCCGCTCATTTGCTACTCCCACTTCCCCATGTGCAGCCATTATGTTCTTCTCGACTTCTCGACTCCGAGAAGACTGTACACCCTGAGAAGACAGTCCAAAGCTTGGAGGCTAAGTTATTTTTCAGATCCCTCTTCTGGCCCATAATTGGCATCAGGGGTCTGGGTAGGTGGATGGTTGGGTTTTTGTCACTTCATAGCCATGAAAAGGGCCCTTGAAGGCTCTGACACATCTGGGACACTAGACCAATCCTTGGCCCCTCCAGAATCAAACAAGTGACCCAGACTTCAGAAAAAGAGGGGTAACTTTCAAACCAACCTCTGTGGCCACAGTAAGACTGTTTCCGAAAGGAATGAGAGTAGAATCTAGTTCCTCCAGGCCCACGCCCCCCTGGTTCGCCTCAAAGGCTACGCTCATGCTACCGTGTTCCTTCCACCACACAAATGCCTGACTCAGAGTCATTGCAGAAGCCATTGCAGACAGCTGTAGGCTCAGGGAGGAGAGGCCTGCTTGGAGGCCAGAGGGGACTCCCCACTCAGGCCTTTTCCACTTGAGTAAATGCCACCAGATGGCAACTAAGATGCATGATGGTTCCCACGGCTCTGGGGCCAAGGCTCAGGGGCCCCGTCCCTCAGTCCTCAGCCTGGCAGTGCTCTACCAGCTCCAGAGCAGGAGTGTTCCTCAGAGGCACCCTGACGAGCCCAGGAGCTGGGATGAGACCACCCAGGAATCTGGAAAAGGACTAACTAGGTAAAACCCTCACAGAGGGGTGGGTTGCAACTAATTCTGTCTCCCTGAGTGAAGCCCATCCTGGGGTTCCAGGTGTGAACTCCCCATAGCCCCATATCTCTAACGGGCGAGAAGCTCTGTGCCCTGCATAGTTTCCTGAAGTGCATTATGAAATACCTCTATTAATGTACTCCTTTGGCTTAAGACTCTTATCTTAAAATTTAAAAAGGTCATAGACTAGGCCCTCAGAGTCATTGATTCCATAGGGTACATAGGTTCTGCCTTGAGTGGATATTCTGAGAGCTACTCTCTAGCCACATCCCTTCACTGAAATCTTAAGGGATTTCTTGCCCAAATTAAATCTCCTGGGGAGGACAAAGCACTAGATCTTGGATTGGTGCTATGAGGCTCCATACACACACGGGAGGCACACAGAGGGCCCACCATCAGTGTCAGGTCCTCCAGGGCTCTGGCTTGCAGCCAAGGCCTAAACTGAGGGAGCTGGGCCACCATACTCATAAGCCTCAGTCAGCTGCATAGGAACCAGGAGCTGGGGGCAGGGATCATCTTGGTGACTAATAACCTAATTGTGGAAAATTGCAACTTCCTGAGTTGGGTCTATCAGAGGTGGCCACAAAAGTCTTTATGATGTGGCCAAAAATTCCTCCTGCCACCACAGACCTTGAAAATAGGTCAAAGACACCTTCCATGGAACTCTCAAAGCAGGACTTAGCTCACACCATTTAATTCTATGTCATTAGGTTGCAAACACTGCAGCTTTTATGAGAATGCCCTCCCCCTCTCCGAGTCCAGCCTTGGCTCCCAGCTGGCCATCAGTCTTGCCCTGCTTGGTCCTCTTCTTGGTACTGGTTGGCCAAAGTGAAAGATGCTGCTGTTTACCCCTAGGAATGTCTGCAGCCTCTCCGGGGCCGAAGTGTCTCCTATTAAGTACCAGCCAAGTCCTAGAGGCCTGGCCTCATCTCCCACTGTTCACTTCACCCTAAAGCAGGGTAAGAGGCAGACTAGACACTGGCCGAGACCTCAGTTATGTTTGCCCCAGCTTTCCAGTGGCCCCAAGTTTATGGCAGGGGCTCGTGGCAGGCTGCTGCCTGGATTAACATATAGAGCTCCTTTTTTGAATGCTGGGCATCCCATCAGCAGTGTGGTGCAGGGGCCAGCATGCAGCCTGGCTCTGATGTTGCCTGGACTAACTGCAACCCTGGGTGATCTCTCTTAGTGGGGCGAGACCAGCTTCTTCCCTGAGAATGTGGGCAGCACCCTTTGCTGTAAGTTTGCTATGGAAGCCCCAGGGAACAGGATAGCAGATAAAATGGGCTTTGTAGACCCTGTGGAGGTGAGCAGGGAGCCCCAGTCTTCAGTTTCCTGTGTGCCAACCAGTGGGCTTCAACTTTGGGATAGAGTGCCTATTCTTCTGCTGCTACAAGCAGGAGCCTCAGCCTCAGCTTCTCTTGGCCCAGAAGCTTATCTCATCTCTGGCCCAGGCATCAGCTTGGGTGAGGACCCTGTCCTGGCAGTCTCTAGGCTGTCCTCACCAGGGATAAGAGGCTCAGTGTCAGCCTGGTCTACAGCCAGCCTGTTCTGAGTCACAAGAGCCTGCTTGGAAGTCAAGGCCAAAAACAATGACTTAGGCAGCCTGGAATCCAGGAAAAACCAGCCCTGGCATTCCACCCAAGAACCCTGCCCAGCTGCATATGAGCTCATCCAGCTAGACAGTGACAATGACAACGTGAAATTGCCAGTCTCTTGCAGTGAGAGGAGCAGGGGGCTGAGCCTTGAGGCTGAAACCACCCCTGCAACATTCTTTGAAAACCCCATATCAACTTATCTAAAATTAACTTTCAGCATCTAAATCACTTCCTGTTAAGGAAACCACAGGTCTGATGCTTCAGTCATCACCTAGAGTGCTCCAGGGGGTGGGAGCAGATGATACAGGGGTGCTGCACACAGAAAACGATGACAACTCAAAACAGACACAGCAAGTCAGGAACCTCTTTCCCCCAAATGCAGAAAGGACAGCTAGGCTGCTGCAGGGACCAGGACCAGCCTGAGCATGCATGTGCACCCATACACACATGTATACCCCCCCACAAATGTGCTTGTGCAGGCAGGCCAGAGACTTCTCCATTGCTGCAGAGAGACTACTGTATGTAGAGCCGAAGCACATTTCTGCCCTGCACTTTCCAAGAGAGGAGGGCACGTGTCTAGCTTGCTTGGAGCCCTGCAGCCCCATCCACAGTTCTCTGAGGCTCTGCTACATTATGCCTCAGGAACTGCAAGCAAGGCCCTCCTTCACTCAGGTTTCAGTGAGCTCTGTGTACTGGGACTACCAGGAATCATCCTAAATAAAGTCAAGGATTATATCAAAAATCTAGGAAAAATATATTTTAATAAGGAAACATTAGAAGAAACTCCTTTAAGGTCAGAAACAAGACAATACCCATTACCGTACTACTATTCAATATTGTATTAAAGTCCTAATAGCTATGTGGATTGAAAAAAAGATAAACTTGTAATTTGTAAATCCATTATGATAATGATAATGATGATGATGATTGCTTTATGAAATGCTTTACCTATCTTAACTCATTTAATCTACCTTACGAGGTAGGTATTAGTATTAAACCCATTTTTACAGATGAGGGAACTAAGTAATGGAGATGTAAAGGCACGTGGCCAGTAAACAGCAGAGCCAGAATTTATGCCCAGGCAGTCTGACATCTCAGTCACCATACATATTACCTCTTAATGATGCGGGACCACACAGAAAGCCTAGGTGGTGAGTGATATGGCCAGATACAAGATCAGTAAACAAAAAGCCAGCAGTACAGAAAAAGCCAACTCTCTTCCAATTAGTCAATAAATTCTATCCCAATTCTATCAAAATCAAAATCCCTATAGAACTTTTCATGGATCCTGGGAGATTGAGTCTAACATTCAAATGGAAGAATATTCAAGATTATTTTGAAAAAGAACTATGGTGGAAGATTTGCGTTATATGATATTAAAATATGTTATAAAGCACCAGGAACTAAAACAGTGTAGTACTAGTAATAAACAAATAAATCAATAAGCCAGACAAAGAGTCCAGAAATAGACCTAGGTATTCATAAGATTTATGGTGTAAAATAAAGTCTAGATTCCAGGATGGGTGATAATGGTGATTTGGACTCTCTTCAAGATTGCTTTTATTTTAGTTTATTCCTGAGGTAGTTAATAGTTAGAATACAAAGGATATTTGTGAGATGGGGATGCATTTGTGGGTGTGGCTTCCCATTGCCTTTCTTCCTTTTTCACAAAGGCAACCCCCAAGTTCAAAGGTCTTGGCAGTTTGCATTGAATTAAATCCACTAGGTCAGAAAAGCCCAAAAAAACACTCATTGCTGTTTACAGTACCACTCACGCCAGCAACAGAAACAGCTGATACTATCCAATAAAACAATAACTCTGCTCTTCAGTAAGTTGCATTACACATGCCTAATATGTATATCCCAGGCATTGAAATTTCTTGTTGACAGTATTTTGGGCAATCTATCCTTATCTAGCTGTAGAGTCTTGGAGTTTTCTGTTCATGTTTACTCTGGGTCTTTCAGTGAGCAGGCCTGAACTTACCACAAGTGGTGTTTCATATCAGTGTGAAACAGATGAACCTGTCAATAAACAGTATTAAGACAATTGTTATTGAATTAGAATTACTTTTAGTTTTAAGTAAAAGAAAACTCAACTCAACAATACAGAAAATGTATTGGCTCATGTAAAAGAAATGTAGGTTGACTTTGAGAACAGGCTTGATCCCCAGATCAGTGATGTCAGCAAGAACCTGCCTTCTTTTGCTCTCTCTTCTTTGCCTTGCACTGCACTAGTTCATCCAAGGACTAGAATTTTTTGTGGGAGTAAGATGGTTACAGTGGTAACTGAGCCAATAGTAAAACAAAACAGAACAAAAGAAACAAACAAACAAAAATCCCTCTTTCTCAGAAACTCCCAGCAAACATTATTTCATGCATCATTGGCCCCAAAGGATCATTTAACCATCTGAATCATTCACAGGATGAGTTGATTGTCTTAAGCCAAGTAAGATCCACTGGAAGAGGTGAGGGTGAGAGAATTTCCATACAAACCACACAATTGGGAAATTAAGATTGCTGTTGGCAAGGAAGAAGCAAAAAATAAGTACTGGGGAGACAATAAAGTTTCCACACAATTATCACTTAACATGAAAACTAAAGTGAGATCCCTTATTACATCATTCATAAAAATAAATTCAGATATATTAAAGCCATAAATATGAAGAATAAATATAGTAGAAAATATAGAGTAATATGTTTCTGACCTTGGGGGAAATTGGAAATCTTCTCAAATAAGATACAAAAAATTAAGTCATTTAAAAAACTGATCATTTAGCTCTGGCAGATAGCTCAGTTGGTTAGAGTATCCTACCAATATGCGAAGGTTGCAGGTTCGATCTCCAGTCAGGGCACATGCAGGAACAGATGGATGTTTCTGTCTGTCTGTCTGTCTCAAAAAGTTAAGTAAAATCTTAACAACTTAAGGAAAATGACATGAACAGGTAATTAACAGAAGAAGAAATGAAAATGGTCAATAACTATATAAAAAGATGTTAAGCATCACTAAGGAGCTTGAAAAATACAAGTCAGAAATTCTGTATGCAACATTTGATAATATCAAGACAATGGTTTCAACAGGCTGTTAGTGGGTATGTAATAATGTTAGTTCTGTTAGTAGGTCCAACTTCTCCCTACAGATGAAGTTGACAGACTCCACTAAAAGTAAGTATATATACTTGATGAATCTGTAATTCCTTATTTTGCATCTACCTAAGAAAGACAGTTGGTCATGTGATTAATGATGTACATGCAAGAATATCCACTCCAGCCTGTTTGTGATAAATTGGGAGATAAAATGTTCATTAATCAGAGATGAATGAACTGAGATATATTCATGTGACAGAATATTGTGCAGCAATTTCAAAACACACATCATCCCTTTGAACCAATATGGAGAGATCTCTAAGAGATCTCTGTTCATAACTGCAGAGTGATTAGTATATTTTTATGAAAAAGAAAGAAAAAACTGAAAAGCACAAAATAATCCTATCTACAGTTCTGTAAGTAAATGGTTAGTAAAAGATCTGGAAAGTTATACAGCGAGTTGAGAACTGGTTATATGGGAACTAGGAGACAAACTGGGATCAGGCAAGGCAGGCAAAGGGCCCTTTATTTAGCTTTACAGTGTCACAATCTTAAGACTAAATAACCTTCTTTCTTTCTGTTTTTTGTTTGTTTGTTTGTTTTACAGGAAGAGCATGTTCTTATAAGATGTTACAAGAAGAGAATGTATTCATGCATCATTTGGGTAACTAAAAAACATTTTTATAAAATCATTAGGAGTTGTCTAAGCAAGGGCTAAAGTTTGGAGTTGCTCCCTCTGCTGGGGGCCCTGTGGACCATGAATGACCTGACCACAGATGTCTCTGCTCACCTGCCATGTCTACCTAGGTCTTGCTGTCATACTCATGGACCTCTCTGGCTCCTGAGGATAGGTGCATTAGCCATATCTCTCCTCAGCATAGCTGAATGCCCATGCATAGGGACTAGGGGGCAGGCAAAAGGTACTGGATAACCACGGGGCCAGGTGACTAGGCCTCCTCTGTTGAAAGAAGTTCAAAGATAGAAAAGGAAGGAAGGTCATACATAAAACATCCAGTCGTGGCAGGCAGGTACCCTCATTCAGATAGTGTTTGAGCTTCTCTGCATGTCCTCACCTTGACTCTTATCAGCACCTCCACCCCCTAGACACTATGCTCTGACTCTGAGAGACTGTCCTCCTAAACAAACCTTGAGTCTGCGACAGTGGCTGAGAGGGGCAGGGTGAAGGTTAGAAGAATAGACTGGGACAGCATCAGGTCCAGAAAAAGGGTGAGTAGAAGTCAAAACAGAATAGGAGCTCGAGGGACCAGGGTAGAAGGAGAGGTCTGTGCCAGGAGCAGAGGTTCTTATTCACATCCATGGTTAGTAGAGGCATATGAAACTATTACCTCTCTCTTTCTCCAACATGGAGCAAAATGTCTTTTACCCACAAAGGTAATAATCCTAATTCCCACTTCAGTTAACCAAGTAAGAGAGGAAAGAGCCTGCCCACCCGGCCAGGGCCAAGAAAGTCACTGTTTCCACTAGAGATGTACAAAATGAGCTCAAGGCAGAGGGCAGGCCCTCCCAAGGCATGGTCCAAAGGCCTAGGCTGAGATGGCTAGAGGTGCTAATGCCACATCTGCAGGAAATGGAATCCTGGGGGTGGTGTGGTAAAGAAAAAACCCTCTGGTTTTAACAGACCTACTCCTAAGATTACCCAAAAGTTCAGACCAAAGTATCACCCTCATCTCAATCCACCCACTCTACAATGTGTCTTCAGAACTGTGGGAACTAAAGTGCTCCATCCCAGGAAAAAGAAGGACTTCCTTTGAGGCTAAGGTGTGAAATGACAGATTAGAGCATCTAAGAGGGCCTTCCCAATGCTGAGACTTTCTGCTTCTACAAAGACTCCAGAGCCGGCCCTGGCCGGTTGGCTCAGTGGTAGAGCGTCGGCCTGGTGTGCGGAAGTCCTGGAGTTTGATTCCTGGCCAGGGCACACAGGAGAAGCGCCCATCTGCTTCTCCACACCTCCCCCTCTCCTTCCTTTCTGTCTCTCTCCTCCCCTCCCGCAGCCAAGGCTCCATTGGAGCAAAGATGGCCCGGGCGCTGGGGATGGCTCCTTGGCCTCTGCCTCAGGCGCTAGAGTGGCTCTGGTCGCAATAGCGATGCCCCAGATGGGCAGAGCATCGCCCCCTGGTGTGCATGCCGGGCGGATCCCAGTTGGGCGCACGCAGTCTGTCTGACTGCCTCCCCGTTTCCAGCTTCAGAAAAATACAAAATAAATAAATAAATAAAAAAGACTCCAGAGCCTCAGCAGAGACTAGGGAGGTGTGCACTTTATTAGGCTTTTTTTTTTTCTCTTTCATTTTAGAGAGAGAGGCAGGGAGAGACAGAAAGATAGGAACATCAAGCTGTTCCTGTATGTGCCCTGACCGGGGGATCAACCTCTGCGCTTCAGGACGATGCTCCCAGTGGTCGACAAACTCATTAGTCAACAGAGCCAAATATCAACAGTACAACGATTGAAATTTCTTTTGAGAGCCAAATTTTTTAAACTTAAACTATATAGGTAGGTACATTCCTTACCAAGGTAGCACCTGCACATGATATTTTGTGGAAGAGCCACACTCAAGGGGCCAAAGAGCTGCATGTGGAATGTTCAGAAATGGGTTTATATTCTTATTTATAACAGGTCAAAAGGGCATGATTTGAAAGAGGGGGACTTCTTTGCATAAGAAGATGTTGTGTTGTGTGTGTTTGTCTAATCTAATAGCTATCAGATGGTCATAACTGGAATAATAAAAGAAGTATATCTGCTTCATGCAGTAACAATGAAGAACTTGAACTTGCCTTAGAGTACCTACACACATACACCTGGACAGTCTTGCAGGGATTTGGCAGTTTTACTCTAGACCAGCATTTCCAATACAACTTTCTGGGATGATGAGAATGTTATATACCAACACTGTCCAATATAGGAGCCACTAGCCACATGTGGCTATTAAACATTTGAAATATTAAGGCAATTACATTTTATTTAATTTTAATTATTTATTTATTTAATTACATAGTTATATATGGTTAGTGGCTATCACACTGGACAGCTTAGTTCTAGGTCAAATCTGTCCTGTTTGTTTGGATCAGAGTTTGCTAAAGAATAGAAGATACATAATGGAGAGGCTGGTAGCAACAAATGCTACCGAACACATGAGAAAGAAAGCCCTCCTGACAGATAAAGCTAGGAACAAGTGCCATGGCCACAGAAAACACCTTTGGCACCTCAAATCTTCTCAAGCATTTGCTGCACACACAGAAACTCTGTACAAGAGATGTTTTCAGAAAAGTCCAAGGGAAAGAGTTATATTAGTGAAACAGAGTAATGCAGAACAGATATTGCAAACTCATAATGGTAGCACAGTGTAATTCTGATGATGTCTGAGTGAAATAGTCATCTTCATTCCCGTTACTGAGAAACCCTATGTTGGCAAGTGGTCAAAAGAAGCACCAGATTGGACACAGTGTGGAACCTCCTTCCATGGGCAGGAGAAGGTAAGCACTTCATCAGGCTCTTAAAAGGAATAAATAAGAAAATGAGACAGAGTGATGTGTTGAGAGAGCCTTCAACTTTCTAACCATTAGACTGTATGAAGAATCTCTTGGACTTTTTAGGCAAAGTGATTCTTCAGATGGTGCAAAAAATCTTAGAAATTTAGATAATCAATGAACCCAATATTCACTCCTCATCATCCATTCCCAAGCTATGAAGTGACAATATAATCTTCTTTCCATTTGTTACTTCTTTTTATTTTTCTTCTTTTAGCAAGAGGCAGAGAGAGAGAGAGAGAGACAGACAGACAGACAGAGGAAGGGAGAGAGATGAGAAGCATCAACTTGTAGTTGCATCACTTTAGTTGTTCACTGATTGTTTCTCATATGTGCTTTGACTGGGGGGCTCGAGCCAGTGACCCCTTGCTCAATCCAGTGACCTTGGGGTCATTTCAATGATTCCACACTCAAGTTGTCAACCTTGTGCTCAAGCCAGTGAACCTGCGCTCAAGCCAGATGGGTCCGTGCTCAAGCTAGCAACCTTGGGGTTTCTAAACTGGGTCTTCAGCATCCCAGGTCGATGTTCTATCCACTGAACCACCACCAGTCAAGCATTGATATTTCTTTTCCTAAGGTCAATTTTAATAAGCCATATGACAAGAATATGACATCCCTCTTATATGCCCCCAGGTCAGAGTTCAGGATACTGAATTCTGCTGTGGGAAAACTCTGATGCCTCTGCCATATCTGGCATACTAGTTAGGGACCAGACTGCAGTAGCAAGTAGAGTGTGTGTTGTTGACCTTGTTACTGCTTTGGGGATGGTAGGAATCAGAAACCACTTCAGGGAATATCTCAGGAGACTGATCCAGGTTGAGGAAGGGAAGAAAACACAGAAGAGAGATGGAGAGAAGGGAGAAAAACACAAGAGGAGACATCTTGCATCCTATTCATCTTATACCAATGGATGGATAGGATGAAGCCTCCTGAAGCAGTTCTAACCATAATTGTTTCTTCCTGTCTCAAAGGATTCCAACATCTTCCTAGTCACAAGGTCAAGGCTAAAATCCCACACTTAGCTATCAAGGCTGCTCACTGAGTCGGGATCTATCTACTCTTTACACACATGACTTGCCTATCTCAGACAAACCAATCCTTTTACTTCTACACACATCATGTTGACTAGGGCCTCAACACCATCTTTGCATCGACTACTCCTAATACCTAGTTTACCCTGATGGCACCCTTCCTTTTTCCAACCACCTTTTTATGACCCAGCTAATATTATCGCCTTCTGGAAGACTTCTCCAGCTAATCAGTTCAGAGAGAGCTCTTCCTTCTTTTAGCACAACTAGATTTCTTCAGAAATTTCTTCCTTTGTTATTTAACTCTTCAAATGGATAATATACCCTACCAGATGGAGCCCACTGCAGGACTGGGATATGCTTTCATCATCTCAGAATTTTCCATAGCACCCAACCCAGAGCCAGGCACACAGAAGTCATTAAGTGTGCTTCAGTTCATTTCAGTGAACAATCTGAGTATTAACTCTGGGCCAGGAACCATGACAAGTGTTCCTGCCAGAGTTGATATAGATAACTGAGCAGTAGCTCTAGTTTATTAGTACATTTATCTGATCTTCGGATACAGCTGCACCAGCTCCTAATTCCTCTTACTCTTCAAGCCTAAAGCCTCTCCCTTTGATGAATGAGACTATCCCTTACATTAGACCTGACTTCCCCCTTTACCACAACCTCAGTCTTCATAATGCTCTTGCATATCTCTGAAGTCTGAAAGCATTTAAAGAGGATAAGTATAATTTATGGCCAAATACACTTAAACTTTTATTGCTGAACAAACTCAGGCTTCCCTTTGTAATAAGCAAACAAATAAATCAAAATATAGGGCAGCTCAAAAGAAGTTACCCAAACTGAGAAACAATTTTTTCAACATAATTCCAAAGCACAATCATGTCAAGAGGAACAATATAATCAGAAAAAAAAGAAGCATGAAGAGAGAAAAAAAACAACATGATGGCAGACTGCAGACTTAAAATCCCAATGGAAGCAGAGAACAGAAGAATATATTCAACAGAAAACAGAATCAGTGAATTAGTGAACAAACTTGAAAGAAATTCTGAAAAACAAAAAGAAGAAAATTATGAGATCTGTGAGAAAATGTCAGACAAGGTAAAGTGAGTATAAAAAATTTTTTAGTAGATAACTGATTGAATGAAGACCTAATGATCAAAGAAAAAGCTGAAGAAAACTTCCCTGAGGTGTACAGAGTTATAGATGCCAGGGATACAGCACTAAACAGCTCATACAGGTACCCACTTTTACTCTATACACACACACAAAAGAATAATATTTCAGATATTAGCAAGTGCTTTAATGAAAAAATAGAATAATAACAGAATGACTTGGTGATATAATGGCAACATTAGATTAGGTTTTCAGGAAAGAATTCTCTTAAGTGACAAATGCACTTAGTTCTGAACAAAAGAAGGCATTAATCATGAGAAGAAGCCTTCCAGATAGAGAGAGTATAAAACACAAAAGCCCTCAGGTAAAAGTAAGGCGAAAAAAAATAAGGCCAGTATTGTAGAGCACAGTGAGCAAAGGGCAGAGTGGTAAGAGATGAGGTTGGAGAGGTAGGTTGGGGTAGATTGTATAACATAAACTATGGTAAGAAGAGAGGCAGGGGTAGATTGTATAACATAAGCTATGGTAAGAAGAGAGGCAGGGGTAGATTGTATAACATAAGCTATGGTGTGAGAGAAGCCATTGGGAGAGCTTTCAGGTGGAAAATGGTCACACAGGCTACTGAGTGGATAAGGGCTATCAGTAAGGTACAAGTAGAAATAAGGAGACCATTCATAATTCATTTCAGTAGTCTAGTGAAGGGATGACAAAAAGGCAGCCAACCAAATGGGAGATGATATTTACAAACAACAGCTCTGACAAGGGTTAATACCCAAAATATATAAAGAATTCACAATGCTCAACAACAAACAAGTAAACAATCTGATTAAAAAATGGGGAGAGGAGCCTGAACAGACACTTATCTCAGGAAGACATACAAACAACAAATAAATATACAGTATGAAAAGATGCTCATCTTCATTAGCTATTAGAGAAATGCAAATCGAAACTATAATGAGATACCACCTCAAACCTGTTAGATTGGCTATTATCAACAAGACAGGTAATAACAAGTGTTAGAGAAGCTGTGGAGAAAAGGACCCTTCATTCACTGCTGGTGGGAATGTAAAGTAGTACAACCACTATGGAAGAAAGTATGGTGGTTCCTCAAAAAATTGAGAATAGAACTACCTTATGACCCAGCATTCCCTCTACTGGGTATATACCCCAAAAACTCAGAAACATTGATATGTAAAGACACACACACCTTCCTGCCCCCCTGCCCATATTCATCATAGCATTATTCACAGTGGCCAAGACACAGAAACAACCAGTGTCCCTCGATAGAGGACTGGATAAAGAAGATGTGATACATATATACTATGGAATACTACTCAGCCATAAGAAATGATGACATATCGCCAGTTATGGTAACATGGATGGACCTTGCAAATATTATACTGAGTGAAATAAGCAAATCAGAAAAAGCTAAGAACTATATGATTTCACACATAGGTGGGATACAAAACTGAAACTCATGAACATAAAAGTAAAATGGTTACCAAAGAGAGGAATGTAGGAAGAAGGTGAGTAAAGAGGGACCAAATATACAGTGATGAAAAAATGATTTGTCTTTGGGTGATGGGCACACAATGCAATCAACAGTTAAAATGTTACAGAGAGACTCACCTGAAACTTATGTATTGTTATTGACCAATGTCATCCCATTAAATTTAATTTCTAAATTAAAAAAAAATGACTAAATGATATCAGGGGGTTATTTTTTATAATATGCCAACATGAAGACATTCAGAAATATTTCTGAGCTGAATAACAGCTTACAAAATAACTAAAACAACCAGGGGGGGAAAAGGTAGTTCAAGAAAAAACTGACAAAACTGTTATCATAATGGATATATTTAACATATTTCTTTCAATCTTTAACAGTTCAAGCAGACAAATAAGGATATAGAGAATGTGACTATTATCAATAATTAATAAACTTGGCTTAATAGAAATATTAATTACTATATCCTATAAATACTAAATATACATTCTGGTCAAAAAGTGACAAAAACAACCTGAACAAATTGAGTAAAATTTAATTGACCATATTCTTCAACCATATTGTTATAACAATAAAAATAAAGCCGAGAGGTGAAATAAAAATTTTAATTACCTTGAAATTTTTTTAGTCACTATCTAAATAATTGTAGATCAAAGAGGAAATTGAAACTTCAAATAAATTTTTAAAAAATCATCAGTTGTCATGCTACATCTTAAATACATATGGGATGGATTATGAAAACATTCCTTAAAACACAAAAAATTACTTCTAGGATGGAGAAAGCTGGAAAAGTATTGCTCATATATAGCAACAACAATAACAACCAGATAAACTACAAAAGTGTATCTTTTCCTGTACCCATCAGAGATCTGAGGGCAATCAAAAAGCATAAAATCTTAGGAAAGACAGGTGTCACTGATGAGATATAAAACAGGAGCACAGGTTCACCTCTGGCAGAGCACAATAGAAACACTGGCTCCACAGAAGCAGAGAAGAAAGATGCACATAAAATGAGTAAACAAATTGCTAAAGGTGAAGTATGGGCTATGTGAGAGTATGGGCTTCTGGGAGTTGCAAACACAAGGGAAATTCACACCTCTCACATACTTTTCTCCACAGAACTTCACTGAGTTCTCAAGAGAAAGACTGGTCCTCTATCCCTGGGGCTTTCTCAGTGATCCTGACCCTTCTTCTCTCCATGATCATGATACTCTTCCTTATATCTTTTGTGAGTCTTAGGCAGAAGAGAGTATTATGCTCTCCCCAGAGTGGTAGAATACTTTTAAAAATTTGGGGCCAGATTATTTCCTTACTCTCCCACAGGGCACCAGAGTTTTCAGCCTGTTTAAGACCAAGGCTGTACCAGGACAACACAGGATCCTCACTGATATCCACCATGAGGTTAGCAAGCATGAGTACCAGGCAACAGATTACTGCTGGGGAGGGGCAAGGATAATTCTAGAAAATCCCTCTGAGATGCAAGTGTCCTGGGCAGTCTTAAAACTGCAGGTGGAATGGGAATATTATTATTATTTGAAATTTAAGAAAAAATTTATTGAAGATCTGACAAATAATTCCTAAAACATGGGCTTTTCCAGAAAACGGTAGTTACATAATGTATTATGTCTATCATGTTAAAACGTGCATTAGACACAAATACAAAAACCATAAACAAGCCACCACTCTTCAATAATCTGAGCAAAGATTAAATGCCTAAGGAGCAATGTGGATGACTTGCAAGGGATAAGCTCTTTACTCTGAGCACGATTTGAAAAAAAAAGAATGCACAGGCCCTAGCCAGTTGGGTCAATGGAAAAGTGTCGGCTTGGTGTGCAGATGTCCTCATTTTTTTTGTTTTTTTTTTTTTTAATTTATTTATTTTTTACAGAGACAGAGAGTGAGTCAGAGAGAGGGATAGACAGGGACAAACAGACAGTAATGGAGAGAGATGAGAAGCATCAATCATTAGTTTTTCATTGCGTGTTGCAACACCTTAGTTGTTCATTGATTGCTTTCTCATGTGCCTTGACCGCGGGCCTTCAGCAGACCAAGTAACTCCTTGCTGGAGCCAGCAACCTTGGGTTCAAGTTGGTGGGCTTTTTGCTCAAACCAGATGAGCCCACGCTCAAGCTGGTGACCTCGGGGTCTCGAACCTGGGTCTTCTGCATCCCAGTCCGACACTCTAGCCACTGCACCACCACCTGGTCAGGCAATGTCCTCATTTTGATCCCGGGTCAGGGAACACATGGGAAGCAACCATCTGCTTCTCTTCCCCTTCCTTTCCCCTCTTGCAGTCAAAGGCTCTATTGGTTCAAGTGTTGGCCCCAGGCACTAAGGATAACTCAAGTGGTCTAAGTGTTGGCCTCAGGTGCTGAGGATATCTCCGTTGACTCAAGCATCAGCACCAGATGTTGGTTGCCAGGTGAATCCTGGCCAGGGTGCATGTAGGAGTCTATCTTCCCTCCTCTCACTTAAAAAAAAAAGTACAAATAGATGAGTGTGATCAGTTACATAACCTTGAATTGAACTGTTGGCACTAGAAATCAGAGCATTTTGTCATATAGCATTAACATATAAAAGTGTGTAGTGTCAAAGGCATTGAAAAGCAACTTTGACAACTGGACAATAGAACACTATTGTCTCTCTCCATTGTCCATTAATACACTGGTAGCAACTTGGAAATGAAAGAAGAAAAAGAGGAGCTGTATTATCTTTTATTTTCTCTGTTTAAAATCAAACAGAACACAAACATCCATTCTGTTATAGACTAACATCTTCAAAGCACAGCATTTGTATAGAGAAGAACTAAGAACAGAAATGTGTTACTCCCAAACATAAGTGTAAGTAAGCGCCTCACACATCTTTCCATTGGTATTCCGGAGGAGTCACTTCATACTCGCTGGCATTAAGCAAAGTTGCCGAATTCTCTGGCAGGTGTTTTAGAAAATCATGAAGATAATTCAGAAATAAAGCAAGGCTCTTCTCATCCAGAGGTGTATAGGGCAACACTGCTCCAATTCACACACATAATCTCAAGTAGATGTGCTACTGAGATTTCATACACTTGGGACATGGGTGCATCTGGGTGACGTGCAGGGATTTTGACATACTGTGGTCTCTCATATTTGTAGAGCAGCGGAGTGCCTAACATTACACTGAAGTAGTTCTTTATTCAGGCCACAACTTCATTAACAGCGTACTCCTTGTTATCTGTTTCCTCAAGATTTCTTGTAATTTGCATAATCCTCCAGAATTGAATCCACATTGTTGGCAAGAAGATAAAGAGCTGTTTCTGCCAGGTGATTAAGTCTCTGTCATCAACAAACCCTGGGTTTAGTTCTTCAGGAATCTTCACTTCAACTCGGTTTCCTCATTTTCACAGCAGAGTCTACTACTCAAGCTCTTTCCTCCAAGGAGGCTGCGGTGTCTTGCCGGGGTCCAGCCCCGGGGGGAATCCAGGGGTCCCACAGGAAGAGACGGCGTCGGCGCAAGTCGAGTGAGAGAGCCGGATTCTTCTCTTTCTCTTTATTCTCTGGTTAGCATTTACTGCCAGGCATCTCTGCCAAATGCTAGTATAGCTCCCTTTTTATACACACACATTGAGTTACAATTACATGGTGTTAATCATTGCTTCTGTTTCACTATGTTTACATGTTTCCAGATAACAGTTAATTTATATCTATAAATTACAAACCAAGTAGCAAATCACTCAAAGTACAAAATAACTTGAATAGCGATAATAACATCTGTAAAAGCTTTTAAAGTATTAGTACTAATAGTTAACTCAACTTTACTGCTGTTGTGAGTCAAGGGGCAGAGAGAGATTAGCAGATGAAATCATTAAGGACTAACAATGGACCACTGCTTGCTCAGGTAAATGGCCTTGAGTTTATGCAGTGTCCTACTTTTTCTAACAAGATTCTAAAAGGCTTGCTCATAAGGAAATTGACATAACATTAAGAGTAGCTTTCACCCAAAGATATACATAGTGCACTTGCAAGATAGCCTAGTAGCAACATAATTTCAGAAGACATTAACTGTTATTACTTCTATGGATTCCCCTACATTCCTCTCATTATCAAAAAAATCTTGGAAAGTATATAAATCTCATGAGAACATCTCACTGAGAAAGCCCAGCAATTGGCTTTAGTCAAAAGACAATTCTCTTAGTAAAACATTCTTTTCTTGCCGACTGCACTCTCATCCTAGGCCACACAATGGGCCATTCTACTATACCTAACCTAAGATACTATTGTCTAGTCAAATATTACTTATTTATTATATTTAAACACTAGTTAAGTTCTGACTCTATTCTTCTCAGAGTGTACCACTATCTGCAGATCAAATAAGCAAGAAGAAAGGAATGTTTCTCTACTCTATCACATGAAAAGGCTAGGGAGGAAAAATGTTGAATTAAGTGAAGGCCGAAAGGTGCTCTGTGCACAGCCACTGCCTCCTACCCATTCACAAGTCACAATCTATTCTTTCTAACATGATTAAGAAGAAATTCTCCTACAAACTTAACCCTTTACGAGGAATATCATAGTCAGCCTCTTATGTTTATGAGCCCAGTTCAAGGGGCTTACAGGCTTTTCTGTGGAACTCACACCCTCTGTCTCATTTCCAAAGAAATTACTACAAATCTACAGGGAAAGCATGGTACTATTATCCCTGTGCCATAAATAATAGCACACACCCAGAAAAGGAGGGATATAAGGCCAGATTAATTCAAAAAGTCAAAGAGGGAAGTATCGTTGTGTCTCTCCTTTGGGTGACTTGTCAACCTGCAGCCATTGGTCTTCTCTGCTGTGACTTTGTCAATCAGCAGTTTTTGATCTTCTTCTGCTGTGACCTTGTCAGCCAGCAGTTGTTGATCGGCTCCCGACAGTGTCTCTCTGAGACAGCCAGCCTTTCCATTTCCAGGTGTTTTGTTTGTTCTTTTCTGTTTTCACTTCAACATTTTTCTGTTGCAGACTAGATGTCTTCTTGCCCAGGGCAGCCTTTTTTTTGTTGCAATAGTGAAGGGGATTGTTTTTTTAATTTCTCTTTCAGACAGTTCATTGTTAGTATATAACAATGCCTCTGATTTCTGAATATTGATTTTATATCCTACTACCTTGCTGAATTTATTTATCAGGTCCAGTAGTTTTTTTTACTGAGAATTTAGCATTTTCTATGTACAGTATCATGTCATCACAAATAATGATAATTTTATTTCTTCTTTTCCAACTTGGGTACCTTTTATCTCTTCTTATTGTCTGATTGTTGTGGCTAGGACTTTCAGAACTATGTTGAATAAGAGTGGTGAATGGGGGCACCCCGCCTTGTTCCTGATCTTAAGGGGATTGCTTTTAATATTTTCCCATTGAGTATGATGTTGGCTGTGGGTTTGTCATAGATGGCCTTTATCACATTGAGGTATGTTCCCTGTATTCCCACTTTGTTAAAAATTTTGATCATGAATGGGTGCTGAATTTTATCAAATGCTTTTTCTGTATCTATTGATATTATCATATGATTTTTCTCCTTCCTTTTGTTATATGATGAATCACATTGAATGATTTGCAAATATTGTACTGGTCTTGCCTCCCCAGAATAAATCCCACCTGATAATGATGTATGATTTTTTTTTTGTATTTTTCTGAAGCTGGAAATGGGGAGAGACAGTCAGACAGACCCCCGCATGTGCCCTGACCGGGATCCACCTGGCACGCCCACCAGGGGGCGACGCTCTGCCCACCAGGGGGCGATGCTCTGCACCTCCGGGGCATCGCTCTGTTGCGACCAGAGCCACCCTAGCACCTGGGGCAGAAGCCAAGGAGCCATCCCCAGCGCCTGGGCCATCTTTGCTCCAATGGAGCCTCGGCTGCGGGAGGGGAAGAGAGAGACAGAGAGGAAGGAGAGGGGGGGGTGGAGAAGCAGATGGGCGCTTCTCCAGTCATCTGGCCCAGAGCTTTTGTTTGTTGGGAGTTTTTTGATAACTATTTCAATATCATTTGTTGTAATGGGACTGTTTAGGTTTTCAGATTCTTCCAGATTGTTTTCTTTTTTTGTATTTTTCTGAAGTGAGAAGTGGGGACAGACAGACTCCTGCATGCGCCTGACCGGGATCCACCCAACATGCCCACCAGGGGGCGATGCTCGGACCCTATGGGGCATTGCTCCGCTGCAATCGGAGCCATTCTAGTGCCTGAGACGAAAGGCCATGGAGCCATCCTCAGCACCAGGACCAACTTTGCTCCAATGGGATCTTGGCTGCAGGAGGGGAAGAGAGAGAAAGGAAAGGGGAAGGGTGGAGAAGCAGATGGGCGCATCTCCTGTGTGCCCTGACCTGGAATCAAATCTAGGACTTCCACATGCCAGGCCGACACTCTACCGCTGAGTCAACTGGCCATGGTACAGATTGATTATTGAAAGATTATATGTTTCAAGGAATCTGTCCATTTCACCTAGGTTCTCTAATTTTTTGGCATACAGTTCTTCATAGTATTTTCTTACAACCCTTTGTATTTCTGCTGTGTCAGTTGTTACTTCTCCACTCTCATTTCTAATTTTATTTATTTGAGTCCTCTCTCTTTATTTTTTGGTGAGTCTGGTTAAAGGTTCATCAATCTTGTTTACCTTTTCAAAGAACCAGCTCTTGGTTTCATTGATCCTCTGTATTGTTTTTTTAGCCTCTGTGTCATTTATTTCCACTCTGATCTTTATTATTTCCTTCCTTTTACTTCCTCTGGGCTTTACGCGCTACTCTTTTTTATGTTCGTTTAGATGCAGGTCAAGTTGTTTATTTGAGCTTTTTCTTGCTTCTTAAGGTATGCTTGTAATGCTATAAACTTCCCTCTCAGGACTGCTTTTGCTGTGCCTCATAAATTTTGAGTTGTTGTATGTTCATTTTTATTTGTTTCAAGGAAATTTTTGATTTCTTCCTTGATCTCTTTGTTAACCCATTTGTTATTTAATAACATGCTATTTAGTCTCCAAGTGTTTGAGTGTTAATCAGTTTTTCTATTATAGTTAATTTCTAATTTTATGCCCTTGTGATCAGAGAAGATGCTTGGTATGATTTCAATCTTCTTAAATTTATTGAGACTCATTTTGTGTCCTAACGTGTGGTCTATCCTAGAGAATGTACCATGAGCACTTGAAAACAGGGTCTATTCTGCTGCTTTTAGGGTGAAAGGTTCTGAAAATATCTATTAAATGCAGTTGATCTAATGTGTCCTTTAAGGCTGCTGTTTCTTTGTTAATTTTCTTTCTTGAGGATCTATCCATTGATGTTAGTGGGGTATTAAAACCCCCTGTTATTATACTATTGCTGTTGATCTTGCCCTTTATGTCAATCAAAATCTGCTTTATATATTTAGGTGCTCCTATATTAGGCGCATAGATATTTATATTGGTTATATCTTCCTGTTGGATTGCTCCCTTTATCAGTATGTAGTGACCTTCTTTATCCCTTACTATAGCCTTTGTTTTAAAGTCTATTTTGTCAGATATAAGTGTTGCTACTCCAGCTTTTATTTCCCTTTCTGTTTGCATGGAATTCTTTTTTTCCATCCCTTCACTCTCAGTCTATGTGTATCTTTTGTTCTGAGATGAGTCTCTTGTAGGCAGCATATGAACGGGTCCTGTTTTCTTATCCATTCAGCTACCCTATGTCTTTTGATTGGAGCATTTGGTCTATTAACATTTACGGTGGTTATTGATATGTAGTTGTTTATTGCCATTTTATTCTTTAAACCCACATTCCTCTTTTTCTATATTTTTTTCTTTCCTTTGCTCTGTTTATAGTAGGCCCTTAATATTTCTTGCAGCATTGGTTTAGTTGTAATGAATTCCTTTAGTTTTTTTGTCTGGGAAGCTTTTTATTTCTCCTTCAATTTTAAACAATAACCTTGCTGGATAAAGAAGTCTTGGTTGTAGGCTCTTGTTTTGCATTACTTTAAATATTTCTTGCCATTCCCTTCTAGTGTTTCTGTTGAAAAGTCAGATATCATCCTTATGGGGGCTCTTCTGTAGGTAATTGACTTCTTTTCTCTTGTAGCTTTTAGTGTTCTTTCTTTATCTCTTAATTTTGTTATTTTAATTATGATGTGTCTTGGTGTAAGCCTCTTTGGGTTTCTTTATAATGGGACTCTGTGCTTTTGAACGTGTGTGATTTTTTACTTCATCAATTTAGGGAAGTTTTCAGCTATGATTTCTTCAATCAGATTCTCTGTCCCTCGTTTTTTCTCTTCTCCTTCAGGAAACCCTATTATGTGAATGTTGTCTCTCTTGTTTTCCTAGAGCTCTCTTAGAGTTTCCTCAGATTTTTTGATCCTCTTTTCTTTTTGCTGCTCTGCTTCCATGCTTTCATTTATCTTGTCCTCTAAATTGCTGATTTGATCCTCTGCTTCATCCAGCCTGCTTTTAATTCCTTCCAGTGTAGTCTTCATTTCTGATACTGTGTTTTTCATTTCTGACTGATTCTTTTTTATGATTTCAATGTCCTTTTTGATGTTTGCTATCTCTTTATTTAAGTCTCATTGTGTCCATTGTTGCTCTAAGATCTTTCTGTTTCTACTCAGTTCTATCAGTTTTTGTTCCATGTTTTTTGAAACTTCTGTTAGGTACATACACAATTAGGATTGTTATATACAGTGTGTCCGTAAAGTCATGTGCACTTTTGACCGGTCACAGGAAAGCAACAAAAGATGATAGAAATGTGAAATCTGCACCAAATAAAAGAAAAACTCTCCCAGTTTCATACCTATTCAGTGCAGTTTGATGTGGGCTCACACACAGATTTTTTAGGGCTCCTTAGGTAGCTATCCCGTATAGCCTCTACAGACTCGTCACTGACTTATGGCCTACCAGAACGGAGTTTCTCCACCAAACTGCTGGTTTCCTTCAACTGCTTATCCCACCGATTAATTTTATTCCTATGTGGTGGCGCTTCGTTATAAACGCGCCAATATTCACGTTGCACTTTGGTCACGAATTCAAATTTAGCAAGCCACAGAACACATTGAACTTTCCTCTGTACCGTCCACATCTCGACTGGCATGGCCGTGGGCTTCTCCGCTGTATACACGGTGTTATGTCATCATTTGCGCATGCGCACATGCTGCCACATCATCCTGCAGAAACTGGGAGGCTTTTCCTTTTATTTGGTGCAGATTTCACATTTCTATAGTCTTTTGTTGCTTTCCTGTGACCAGCCAAAAGTGCACCATGATTTTACGGGCACACTGTATTCTTGTAATGTCCCTCTTATACCTTGTAGTAGTTCTCATTCTGAAGCCTATTTTGTCTGTTATTAATATAGCCACTCCAACTTTCTTTTTGTTTGTTTTTTTCCCTTCCCAATTCCCATTTATATCAATATATTGATTTTAGGGAGAGAGGAAGGGAGACAGAGAAAGAGACACATCAATTTGTTGTTCCACTTATGCATTCACCAGTTGATTCTTATATGTGCCCTGACTGGGGATCAAACCTGCAACCTTGGTGTATCAGGACAATGCTCTAACCAACTGAGCAATGTGGCAAGGGTCTTTTGTTTCATGTTTTAATGGTATATAATTTCCCATAATTTTACTTTTTTGAAATCAATATAATTTTTAAAGAGAGGTTTTAGATTTACAGAAAATCTGAGCAGGACTTGCAGTGTTTTCCTGGTTACTTCTTTCCCCTTCACACACACACACACACACACACACACACACACACACACACACACACACAAACAAACAATTTCTCCTATTAACATCTAGTATTAGTGAGATAAAATTTGTTGCAATTCATGAACAAATATTGGTATATTATTATCAACTAATGTCCCCAGTTTACAATGGGGTTCATTCTTTGTCTTGGACAGTTCTATGGGTTTTGACAAATATAACATTTAGCCGCCATTACTTTACCATACTCAATAGTTTCACAGCCTTAAAAATGCCCTGCACTCCATGTATTTATTATTTCTCCTCACTCCTTGAACTCTTGGCCACCAATGATCTTTTTACTATTTCCATGGTTTAGGCCTTCCCAAAATGTCATGTGGTTGGCATCATACATTATTTAGCCTTTCAGATTGGCTTTTTTCACTTAGCAATAAATATGTTAGATTCTGCCATGTATTTTTTTCTTTTTCGAATACAAATAAAAGTTTATTGTAGAAAATTAAAGTCTTCACATTTCACAATTCACTGGTAGGCTAAAGAAAGAATAGGTAATTTTTGAAAACCTACACAAAAATTCTTTCACTTTCTCCCACCAACAACTATTAAAATGGCCTGATCAAATGTTATGAAAACAAATGCTATGAATAACATCAAGTCCTCTAAAGACAACTTTCCCAATTGTTATTTCTTGGCATAGGTGATCTTCATGGAATGACATGATGTGATCTTAAATTCTTGTAAAGCTCCCTGGCAGCTCCAACCTGTCCATTTTCAAATTCAACAAGTGCAATGTCATGCCTCCCAGGTACCAAACATACTTCCTTGAAAACAGGGAACTGATTAAATAGAATGGAAAACATCATCTTATTAATCTATTCTGGTAAATTATTATAGAATAAAATATAGTTTGGAGGATAATCAGGAACCTGAGGATTTGATGTTGCATTTCCTTGGGTATTAGCTGTATTGGATGCTCCCTGATCAGGCTTTTTATCAACAGTCATTGCTGTCTGTTCCATAGTTTGGGCTTTTTTCTTCTCTTTGTCAGCAAAGGTGCCACACATTTTAGATATTATATTTGAATCTGTTTTTGCATACTGGATTCACACTGGTTTATCATAAAATGGAAATACTTCCCTGACCTATGGTGGCACAGTGGATAAAGTGTCAACTTGGAATGCTGAGTTGCTGGTTTGGAACTCAGGGCTTGCCCGGTCAAGGCACATATGAGAAGCAACTACTATGAGTTGATGCTTCTTGTCCCCCCCCCCCCCCGCCTTTCTTTATATATTGTCTCTCTAAAATCAATAAATAAAATATTTTAAAAAATAAAATGGAAATCCTTGTAACCATCTCAAAGCATTCATAGATGAATCCAGTTCATTAAATAGAGCAAAGGCTTGCCCCCTCATTTTCATGGTCTTTAAAGTCACAATATAGACTACATGGCAAAACAGGGCATCTTTTCATATGTTTACCTGCCTTTTGTATATCTTTGATGAAGTGTCTGTTCAGATACTTTGCCCATTTTTAAATTGAGTTGTTTGTTATATTACACTAGGGAACAAAATTTTTGTTGCATCCACAAAAACACTTGTTCTTACCTAATCAAGTGTGCTGATCTCAAATCTGACATTAGGTTTTCTCTATAAGCTACATTTTTTCTTTTTGCAATTCAAGATTTTAGGTTTTCATATTATTGTAAAATTTTCAACATTTAGTTTAATATAATGAAGTAGAATGTCTTCTTGGGCATCATCTTTGTGAAAATATAATAATTTATATAATGCAGTAAATACACTAATACACTAACAGATATGATTGCATCAATCGCTTCTTGGCCTTTTGGCTAAGATCAAGTGCAGATATGATTGCATCAGAATTTGTCTACAAGTTCAAAATAGAACATATTAAAACACTTAATTGAATCATAAAATTTGTGCAAAAATTTAAATTCTGTTCAGGCAAAAATTTGCGTTTGTAGCTCTTGTGTTTGTGTACTTGTTGAGGACAATCTTGTTTGATGCTCCAGCAGTAGTCTGATTATCACTGACAGCTCCAAGATTTTTGGGAAACTTATCAAGGTGACTATTAATGCTCATGTTACATCCAATGTCGTGGAAAGCCAACAGCATCCTTTGAACCAGAAGTTCATAGTTTTCTGCTTTTTTGTTGTCAAGGAAGTTCTTTGTACCTGCCACAAAAGACTGCCATGCTGTTTTCTCCTCCTTATTCATCTTCCTGGTTAATTCTTTGTCATGTATGAGGGTTCAAATTTGAGGTCCATTGAATACACCTGCTTTTATCTTCTCAAAAGACAAGGCAGGAAAAGCAGAAATAATATGTTGAAAGCATTCACTTTCTCTATTCAAAGCCTGAACAAACTGCTTCATTAAGCCAAGTTTGATGAGAAGTGGGTAAAGATGATCCTGTCTCGATTAACTACAGGTTCATTCACAATATTTTGCATCCCTACTTCCAGAGCTTCATGTTTCGGCCACTCCTTCTGTGTCCAGTGTTTCTCCTGAGCTCAGCTGTCACAAAAACACAGAAAGCAAGGATACTTCATGAAACCTCTCTGTTGTCCTAGCAGGAAAGTTACCATTTTAAGATCTACACAAATGATCCAGTTATGCTCCTCATACTTCACAAAGTCGAGGACAATTTTTATGTCATTATAATCTTTTTGCAGAAGAGTTGAATAACCAATTGGAACTGCTGCATAAACATTACCAAACATTACTGCTTGGCATCAGAAGACCCTTCAGATTCTACAATCATTTCCTCATGCATCTTATCAAAATACACTCAATCACCATGTTCACTTTCTTCATCCTTAGAAGAAATAAAACCATTGAAAACTGGAACCGGGAGTGTCTCAGAGTGTGGGATAGGTAGTATTGCTGAAGGAATATTAGGATATGTGATCATATGCTGTTTTTTCTTGCTGATGCCCTTTGTATGGATCAGACAGAAATAACAGTCACTGCTGTGGTCCTTAGGTTCACACTAAACCATGGGAATACCAAAAGGCATTCTTTTGCGTTTTCCTTTTGTCCAGTCATGAAGCATTTATGACTCACAATATGAGGAGCCCAATTCTTGTCTTGATTGCCAAGGGGAACGTGAAAATAGGCAATATATGCACATGTCACAAATGATGAAATATTGTGACTTTGATGTTGAAGTGTGTAAAAGCCACATATATAACAGAAGGTGTCAGGCCTATTCTTATATTTACACCTACTTGAAGAAGCCATGATCCAATCTTAAAACAAAATAAGAGGGTGTTTTTATCAGGTAATAATTTTTTACATTTAGAAACAACTACAATTATGTAAAAGTGATGTTTGTTAACATTAATTGCCTTGTGGTTATGTTCAATCCAAGAGTTGTTGCCCTTTAACTCCAATTTAAAAACTAATGCATGCCATTAACTGGAACAAAAAGAAATGAAAAGCTCATAAAAACTAGAGCATGCACCAAAAAAAACCAGATTTCAGATTTGAAATCAGTGATGCAGAAATATATAGAAAAAGTTCTAAAACCTCATGCAACATAAAATGAAAAAAAAAATTATTCTGCAGTGTTATTGTTGCACTTTAAGACTTTTTTGTATATTTTAGATAATAGTCTTTTATCAGACATGTAATTTGCTTCTTCATCCAATTTAACAATCTCTATCTTTTAATTTGTGTTTTAAAATAATTTATATTTAATATAATTATGATATAGTTGGTTTAAAATCTACTATTTTTTTAAGTTGATCCTATTTGTTCCATCTGTTCTTTGTTCCTTTTTTTTTCCTTTTTCTGCCTGCTTTGGGATTGGCAGTTTTTATTACTCCATTTTTTATATTTATTTTTGGCTTATTATTTATATCTGTTTTTTACTTATTTTTATTTTTTTCTTCTTTTTCAAGTGAGAGAAGAGGAAATAGAGAAACAGACTCCCACATGCACCCCTACCGAGATGCACCTGGCAGCCCCTGTCTGGGGCTGATGCTCTGTCCATCTGGGGCCATACTCACGACCAAGCTATTTTAGCACCTGAAATGGAGGCTCCATGGAGCTATCCTCAGTGTCTGGGATCAATGAACTCGAACCTTTCAAACCATGGCTGTGGGAGGGGAAGAGATAGAAAAGAAAAGAGAGAGACAGAGAGGAGGGGGGAGTTGTGGAGAAGCAGATGATCACTTCTCCGTTGTGCCCTGACCAGTAATTGAACCTGGGACATACACATGCTGAGTTGATACTCTACCACTTAGCAGGCCAGCCAGGGCCTATTTGTACCTCTTTTTAAACAAATTTTAGTGGTTGTCCTACAGGTTTCAGTATACTCCTTTAATTAATCACAATCACTCTTCAAATAAAACTATAGTACTACTTTATATAGTTTAAGAACCTTATAATAATACTCCTGGTTTTATTTCTTTCTGTAGGACCAAGTTTTTATAGGGCAGATCTGTGTCTGATGAAAGATCAGCTTTTATGTATCTGAAAATATATTTCAGACTTTTGGTTTCCAGTCCAGCATGTAATGAGCTTAGAAGTTGTCATTTCATCCTAACAACAAGTAAAAAAATATGAACAAACAGAAAAATCAACAACTCCTTTTTAGATTCATCAGAAAAATGAGAAAACAGGGCAAAACTCTTCCCCACGAATTGAAGAGACAGGTAGATAGAATTACAACTTACTGGAGTAGAAACACACCTATGAAAATGAGTATTTGGATTTAAAAATTTGAACTGCAATTATCAAATTGCTAGAGACTCAGTGTGGAAAAGCTTGAGAGATAAAAACCCCAGGAGATCCCAGTTTTCAGAAGGCTCTGGTCCTGGCTGGTTGACTTATTAGTAGAGCATCAGCCCAGCATGTAGAAGTTCCAGGTTCGATTTGTCAGGGCACACAGGAAAAGCAACCATCTGCTTCTCCACCCCTCCTCCTTCCTCTCCTCTCGCTTTTTCTCTTCCCCTCCCACAACCATGACTTGAAAGGTTAAGCAAGTTGGCCCCAAGCACCGAGGATGGCTCCATGGCCTCACCTAAGGCACTAAAATAGCTTGGTTGCCAAGCAACAAAGCAATATCCCCAGATAGGCAGAGCATCACCCAGTAGGGGGCTTGCCAGATGGATCCAAGTCAGGGCACATGCAGAAGTCTGTCTCTTTGTCTCCTCACCTCTCACTTAATAAAAATAAAAAAAAGAAGGCTCCCACACTTTCATGAGTTTTACCTTCAGGAATTCTACCAATTTCCACAGTGAGGATCACAGAGAAATCCTATAGTATCCAGCAGGAATAGAGAAAAATAAACCATTTTCAATTAGGCCAGAGAATTCTGTTCTTAACAAGGCCTTCCCTTAGGAGAAACTATTTTATCAGAGCATAGCATGCTGAGGTTATAATAAAAAACTAAGGGAAATACCCAACTCCAGCACCCTCTAGTCAGCCTCTTCCACTTCTGGGGAAAAAAAAACTGAGAAGCTTGGTGAAGTTGATAATCCATGGGCACAGACTCACCAAAAGAGTTGACATCAATCATGAGACTATAAAATGCTTCCATTCTCTTCACACCATACTAATTAATACATTACTAAATACCTACTCACCAGAGCTCCTTTTACTTAATACATTATGTCATTCTTTCAACAGGCATACTAAAGTAAAAAACCCACAATTTGAATAGACACAAAAAGCATCAAAATTAGACTCCAGATATGACAAGGATGTTGGAATTATCAAACCATAAATTTGAAACAACTATAATAGCCCAGCAGTGCTGGTGCTCAAGTGCCTGAGGAGGTGGCGGCAGCATGGGGGCTGGCAGAAAGACCACACCTCTGGAATAGAGAGGCCACACACACTGGCCAAGAGTAGATAAAAGCCAGGCTAGGAGCGCAGCTGATATTTACAATGGCACCTGGGCTTAGCAGAGGCAGTCACAAATTCTGGATTGCCTATAGCTCCAAGAAGGTTGCTAAGGGCCAGTTATAAGCAGTGACCCTCACTAGTCTGTGCCAGGTTTTGGCCAGGGAGGTCCAGGGCTGGTACATCCAGCAGCCAAATACAGAGAGCATCAGCTCAGGACCTTATGACCTTAGTTAGAGTGGTATCTTAAGGAAAGTGTCCTCACAACTGACCCAGCTAAGGCATAGAAAACGCTGACACAAATGGTAAAAAGAGCAGTAACGCAGACAAGTAGCCCACAACGGATTACAAACAACAACTGAGGCCAACCCAAGGAGATCTAGAACAACACTACTGAAAGCTGGAGGCAGACAATGCCAACCCTACACTCCACTAGCTACACAAACAACACATCCAAAGAAGCAGTCTATACAGAGAGAAATGCAATTTAAATGAATCAACAAGAGAAATCCCCAGAAAAAGAACTGAGTGAGATGGAAGTAACCAAATTACTGGATGCAGAGTTTAGAATAATGATTGCTAGGATGCTCAAAGATCTTAGAGCAACAATGGACACAATGAGCACTTAAATAAAGAGATAGCAAACATCAAAAAGGACACTGAAATCATAAAAAAGAATCTGAAATGAAAAACACAGTATCAGAAATGAAGACTACACTGGAAGGAATTAAAAGCAGGCTGGATGAAGCAGAGGATCAAATCAGCAATTTAGAGGACAAGATAACTGAAGGCACAGAAGCAGAGCAGCAAAAAGAAAAGAGGATCAAAAAATCTGAGGAAACTCTAAGAGAGCTCTGTGACAACATGAAGAGAAATAACATCCGCATTATAGGGGTTCCAGAAGGAGAAGAGAAAGAACAAAGGATAGAGAATCTGAATGAAGAAATCATAGCTGAAAACTTCCCTAAATTGATGAAGTTAAATAGTCACACAGGTTCAGGAAGCACAGAGATTCCCATTAAAGAGAAACCCAAAGAAGCCTACTCTAAGACACATCATAATTAAAATAACAAAATTAAGAGATAAAGAAAGAACACTAAAAGCTACAAGAGAAAAGAAGTCAATTACCTACAGAAGAGCCCCCATAAGGATGATATCTGACTTTTCAACAGAAACACTAGAAGGGAATGGCAAGAAATATTTAAAGTAATGCAAAACAAGAGCCTACAACCAAGACTTCTTTATCCAGCAAGGTTATTGTTTAAAATTGAAGGAGAAATAAAAAGCTTCCCAGACAAAAAAACTAAAGGAATTCATTACAACTAAACCAATGCTGCAAGAAATATTAAGGGCCTACTATAAACAGAGCAAAGGAAAGAAAAAAATATAGAAAAAGAGGAATGTGGGTTTAAAGAATAAAATGGCAATAAACAACTACATATCAATAACCACCGTAAATGTTAATAGACCAAATGCTCCAATCAAAAGACATAGGGTAGCTGAATGGATAAGAAAACAGGACCCGTTCATATGCTGCCTACAAGAGACTCATCTCAGAACAAAAGATACACATAGACTGAGAGTGAAGGGATGGAAAAAAAGAATTCCATGCAAACAGAAAGGGAAATAAAAGCTGGAGTAGCAACACTTATATCTGACAAAATAGACTTTAAAACAAAGGCTATAGTAAGGGATAAAGAAGGTCACTACATACTGATAAAGGGAGCAATCCAACAGGAAGATATAACCAATATAAATATCTATGCGCCTAATATAGGAGCACCTAAATATATAAAGCAGATTTTGATTGACATAAAGGGCAAGATCAACAGCAATAGTATAATAACAGGGGGTTTTAATACCCCACTAACATCAATGGATAGATCCTCAAGAAAGAAAATTAACAAAGAAACAGCAGCCTTAAAGGACACATTAGATCAACTGCATTTAATAGATATTTTCAGAACCTTTCACCCTAAAAGCAGCAGAATAGACCCTGTTTTCAAGTGCTCATGGTACATTCTCTAGGATAGACCACACGTTAGGACACAAAATGAGTCTCAATAAATTTAAGAAGATTGAAATCATACCAAGCATCTTCTCTGATCACAAGGGCATAAAATTAGAAATTAACTATAATAGAAAAACTGATTAACACTCAAACACTTGGAGACTAAATAGCATGTTATTAAATAACAAATGGGTTAACAAAGAGATCAAGGAAGAAATCAAAAATTTCCTTGAAACAAATAAAAATGAACATACAACAACTCAAAATTTATGAGGCACAGCAAAAGCAGTCCTGAGAGGGAAGTTTATAGCATTACAGGTATACTTTAAGAAGCAAGAAAAAGCTCAAATAAACAGCATGTAAAGCCCAGAGGAAGTAGAAGGAAAAAAATAATAATAAAGATCAGAGTGGAAATAAATGACATAGAGGCTGAAAAAACAATACAGAGGATCAATAAAACCAGGAGCCGGTACTTTGAAAACGTAAAAAAGATTGATGAACCTTTAACCAGATTCACCAAGAAAAAAATAAATAAATAAAATTAGAAATGAAAGTGGAGAAGTAACAATTGACACAGCAGAAATACAAAGATTGTTAGAAAATACTATGAAGAACTGTATAAAAATAATTAGACAATCTAGGTGAAAAGGACAAATTCCTTGAAACATATAATCTTTCAAAAATCAATCTGTAGGCCCTGGCCGGTTGGCTCAGTGGTAGAGTGTCGGCCTGGCGTGCAGAAGTCCCGGGTTCGATTCCCGGCCAGGGCACACAGGAGAAGCGCCCATCTGCTTCTCCACCCCTCCCCCTCTCCTTCCTCTCTGTCTCTCTCTTCTCCTCCCGCAGCCGAGGCTCCATTGGAGCAAAGATGGCCCGGGCACTGGGGATGGCTCCTTGGCCTCTGCCCCAGGCGCTAGAGTGTCTCTGATCGCAACAGAGCGATGCCCCGGAGGGGCAGAGCATCGCCCCCTGGTGGGCAGAGCGTCGCCCCCTGGTGGGCGTGCCGGGTGGATCTCGGATGGGCGCGTGCGAGAGTCTGTCTGACTGTCTCTCCCCATTTCCAGCTTCAGAAAAATACAAAAAAAAAAAAAAAATCAATCTGTAAGAACCAGAAAACCTAAATAGACCAATTTCACCAAATGAGATTGAAACAGTTATCAAAAAACTCCCAACAAACAAAAGTCCTGGGCCAGATGGCTTCTCAGGCAAATTTTACCAAATAGTCAAAGAATAACTAACTCCTATCCTTCTCAAGCTATTTCAAACAATTCAAGAGGAGGGAAGACTTCCAAGCTTCTTTTATGAGGCGAGCATAATCCTCATTCCAAAACCAGGCAAAGATAGTACAAAGAAAGAAAACTATAGACCAACATCCCTGATGAATTTAGAAGCTAAAATTCTCAACAAAATATTAGCAAACTAAATACAGCAATACATGAAGAAAATCATACATCATGATCAAGTGGGATTTATTCTGGGGAGGCAAGGCTGGTACAATACTTGCAAATCAATCAATGTGACTTATCACATAAACAAAAGTCAAAAAATAACATGATAATATCAATACACACAGAAAAAGCATTTGATAAAATCCAGCACCCATTTATGATCAAAACTCTCAACAAAGTGGGAATACAGGGAACATACCTCAACATGATAAAGGCCATCTATGACAAATCCACAGCCAACATCGTACTCAATGGGCAAAAATTAAAAGCAATCCCCTTAAGATCAGGAACAAGGCAGGGATGCCCCCTTTCTTCCTTATTCAACATAGTGCTGGAAGTCCTAGCCACAGCAATCAGACTAGAAGAAGAGATAAAGGCATCCAAATTGGAAAAGAAGAAGTAAAACTATCATTATTTGCTGATTGATATGATACTGTACATAGAAAACCCTAAAGTGTCAGTCTAGAAACTACTGGACCTGATAAATGAATTCAGCAAGGTGGCAGGATATAAAATTAATATTGAGAACTCAGGGGTATTTTTATACACCAACAAACTGTCTGAAGTAGAAATTAAGAAAACAATCCCCTTCATTATTGCAACAAACAAAAAAAAAGTACCTAGGAGTAAATTTAACCAAGGAGGTTAAAGACTTGTACTTGGAAAATTATAAATCAAGGAAAATACAAACAAGTAGAAGCATATACCGTGTTCATGGAAAGGAAGAATAAACATCATTAAAATATCTATACCAATCACTAATCATTAGAGAAATGCAAATTAAAACCACAGTGAGATATCACCTCACACCAGTCAGAATGGCACTCATCAACAAAACAACACAGAATAAGTGCTGGCGAGGATGTGAAGAAAAGGGAACCCTCCTGCACTGCTTGTGGGAATGCAGACTGGTGCAGACACTGTGGAAAACAGTATGGAGATTCCTCAAAAAATTAAAAATCAAACTGCCTTTTGACCCTGCCACCCCACTTTTAGGAATATATCCCAAGAACACCATATCACTGTTCCAAAAGGAGAAATGCACCCCCATGTTTATGGCAGCATTGTTCACAATAGTGAAGATCTAGAAACAGCCCAAGTGTCCGTCAGTGGACGAGTGCATTAAAAAGCCCTGGTACATATACACAATGGAATACTATGGGGCCATGAAAGAAAAGGAAATCTTACCTTTTGTCACAACATGGATGGACCTGGACACTATTACACTAAGTGAAATAAGCCAGGCAGAAAAAGAAAAATATTATATGACCCCACTCATATGAGGAATATAATGAACATTGTCAACTAATGAATGGAATAGAGAAAGATAAAGAAGTTCAAAGGGACCAGAGGGAAAGGGGAAGAGAAGATGGGATCAGAGAGGGGAAAGGGATTAGTGAAATTATGTATACATAACACAGAGACAAAGAGAGCAGGACAGCAAATCCTGGAGGGAAGTGGGGAGGGGTGCGGGGGGGGGAGGGGGGAAGGGGGTATCAAGGGGAACACGGGGTTTTGGGGAGAGGGAGATATATTCGATGGGACACTTGAATCTATGTAAACACAATAAATTAAAATAAAAAATTTAATAAAATTTAAAAAAAAGAAACTTTGCTGGCCACAAGGGAGTGGCAAGAAATATTCAAAGTAATGAAATGACCTATAACCAAGATTATTCTACCCAGCAAAGCCATCATTTTAAATTGTAGAACAGATAAAAAGCTTCCCAGAGAAGAAAAAGATAAAGAAGTTCATCCCCACAAAACCAGTATTATAAAAAACATTAAAGGGTCTTCTTTAAGAAGATTTTTTTTTAAAGATAAAAATTATGACTAATAAATGGCCATAAAAAAAGAACAAAATCTTTTCATTTGTGACAGCATGGATGGACATAGAGGGTATTATGGTAAGTGAAATAAGTCAGGTAAAGAAAGATAAGTACCATATAATTTCACTTTAAGTGAAATCTAAAGAACAGTATAAATGAATAAACAAAACAAAAACAGACTTACAGACAACAAACTGATGGTTGGCAGAGGAGAGGGTGTTTGGGAGACTGGGTAAAAAATGTGAAGGGATTGAAAAGTACAGATTAAGCCTGACCTGCAATGGATAAAGCATCAACTTGGAATGCTGAGTTTGCCGGTTTGAAACCCTAGGCTTGCCTGGTCATGGCACATATGAGAAGCAACTACAGGGGATCCTTGGGTTATGACAGTTTCAACTGTCATACAATGTTTTGAGTTTATGATGCTCACTCCCATAAAAACTTTTAAAAATTGAGACGTGAGTGTTTCCGCTTACGCTATTAGCATCATACTTTCGGACTACGTGGGCAAACTAGTTTGGTTGCACATGATGGAAGAACACGCAGTAATGCAGCACATGAATGAGGGAGTTGGTGTCCCGCAGTATGCTTACCTACGCCATTTTGGACTGTTCAAAACACAAGTGTTCTGTTTATGTTTCTTTGGTGACTTTTTGGTCTTATCATGGCTCCTAAGAGAAAGTCAATTTTCAGATAGTCATGCTTCAAAGAAGAGGAAAGCTATCACAATAGATGTCACAGAAGCTTCTATCACATGGAGAGGAGCTGCCTGCTGAGGACCTCATTCAGCTAGAGAGCAGCTGATTGAAGAGGAAGAGATAGAAACCCCAGAACCAAAGAGATTTACTACCAATGGTCCGGCAGAAGGTTTTTCTATGGTAGAGGGTGGGTTGGCAAAATTTCAGGCTGAGGACCTCAGCAATAACAGAGTAAGTTCTACAGAGTTGGATGCTTTGCAATACTATGGGCAGATTTTGGAAGAGAATAAGTCATCAACCTTCCAGACTAGCCTGGAACAATTCTTTAAGAAGGTAGAGAGGCCAGCAAGAGATCCTGTACCCTCTACCATCAGCTGTTTCTCGAGCTGAAACACCTGTAGTGCAGGTAGAATCATCTCCAGAATCTCCTGCATGTTCCTTAAGCAATCCTGATTCACCTGACCCAGTATCTCCAGCACCTTCTGCAGGTTCTCCTGCCTCTCCAGCTTCCCTCTCCTGATAGGTCACTCTCTCCCACCTTGCAATGCCCCTTCCAGTGTGCAAGCCAACCACAGGAATAAAGATAAGACATTTTTTTTACACTCACTTTTTATCATTTTTTTCTGTTACTACAGTACACTGTACATACAGTACAGTATATTTATGACCTTTTTCTTTTTCTGTGGCTTAATTGTGCTTTTATGTTCCAGATTATGATTTTACAACTGTGTTAGGATAGGTAAGTGATTTAGGCCAAGGTGTGTTTTGATGCACACCAAAATTCAGGTTCTTTCACTTTCATAGGAATAAAATTGTGTCATAACCCGAGGACCCCTTGTACTACTATGAGTTGATGTATCCTGCTCTCTGCCCCCTCTTCTCTCTCTCTCTCTCTCCTCTCTCTAAAATTAATAAACAAAATTTTAAAACTTTTTTAAAAATTACAGATTAATAGTAAAAAATAGTCATGGGGATGTGAAATATAACATAGAGAATATAGTCTATCATATTGTAATACCTACGTATGTTGTCAGTTGGGTACTGGAAATATCAGGGAGAACACAAAAGTATATGACTGTCTAAACACTATGCTGCATACCTAAAGCTAATACAAAATAATATTGAATGTAAACTGTAACTGAATAAAATTAAAATTTAGAAAAACCTCAATTAATGTAATTCATGACATCAACAGACTAAAGAAACAAACTCCACATACAGTTAACCCTTGAACAATGCAGGGCTCGGGCTGCTGCTCACCTGTGACCACCTGGATCATGAAAAATCTGCATATAATTTGTTAGCCTCCATTTACACAGGTTTCCAATCACAAACTGAAATACAGTTGATTCTTGAACTATACAGGTCTGAAAGGCAAAGGTCCACTTACAGGCAGTTAAAAACTATCCTCATATAAATGACTTGTGTTGTTCAAGGTTAGACAGTAATTGATTACATCAGTAGTTAAAGAGCATTTGACAAAATTCAACTTCCTTGATAAGTATCAACATTCATAATACTCTCAGAAAACGAGAAAGAAAAAGAAATATTCACAATCAGACAAAAGTCATCTACATAAAACAATAAGCTTATATCATGTTTAACAGTGAAAATCTTAAATACTTCCCCTTAAGACTGAAAATGAGACAAAGAGGTCTTTTCTTACCATTATTATTCACCATTATATTGTAGGTCCTAGCTAGTGTAAAAAAAATAACAAAATGAAATAAAAGGAATACAGATTGGAAAGAAAGAAATAGAACTGTCTCTATTTGAAGACATGATTGTTTACATATAAAATTCTTAAGAATTTATAACAAGGATACTAGAATGAAGTAATAGATAAGTGAGGTCACAGATTAAAAACAACATAAAAATAATTGTGTTTCTATATATTATCAATGAACTGGAAATTAAAATTCAAAAAAGTGTCACTTATAATAGCACAAAATATGAAGTATTTAAGCATAAATGTAACAAAATGTGAATGTGGTGTATACTAAAAATGATAAAAAAAATAAAAATAAAAATACCAAAGCATGATCCCATAGTTGCTGGCTTGAGTCCAAAGGTCACTCACTTGAAGCCCAAAGTTGCTGGCATGAGCCCAAGGTCACTGGTTTGATTAAGGGGTCACTGGCTCAGTGTGAGCCACCAGTCAAGTCACATATGAGAAGCAATCAAAAAACAACTAAAGTGACACAACTATAAGTTGATGCTTCTCATTTCTCTCCCTTCCAGTCTGTCTGTCTCTGTATGTGTGTGTCTCTGTGACTCTCCCCATTAAAAAAAGAAAAGAAAGCCTGGCTGGTGGTGGCATAGTGGACTGAGCATTCATTGGTCCAGAATGCTGAGGGCCCTGGTTCAAAACCTCAAGGTCACTGGCTAGAGTGCAGGCTCCTCAGCTTGAGTGCAAGCTTACCAGCTTGAGCATGGTGTTGCTAGCTTGAGTGAGAGATCATGGACATGATCCCAAAATTGCTGGCTTGAAGTCCAAGGTCACTGGCTTGAGACCAAGGCTGCTGGCTTGAACAAGGGGTCACTGGTTTGGCTTGAGCCCCCGGTCAAGGCATATATGAGAAGCAACCAATAAACAACTAAAAAAAAAAAAAGTGAAGCAACTATGAGTTGATGTTTCTAATCTCTCTCCCCCCTTTCTCTCTCCCATCCTGTCTCT
The DNA here is from genome assembly GCF_036850995.1 of Saccopteryx leptura. Classification (NCBI taxonomy): domain Eukaryota; kingdom Metazoa; phylum Chordata; class Mammalia; order Chiroptera; family Emballonuridae; genus Saccopteryx; species Saccopteryx leptura. The sequence goes on along the minus strand of NC_089508.1, from coordinate 133,275,093 downwards.
ATCAAAAAATAAATAAGAAATCAAAGAAGACCAAAATAATGAAGACTGTGTCCATGAATTGTAAGGCTCAACAAATCTCCTTCAACTGATCTATAGAGTCAATACAATTGTAATAAATATCCAGGCACACACAAAAATTAGTTGTACTTTTATTCACTAGTCATAAACATCTAAAAACAAAAATCTTAAAAAGACAACTCCACTGGCCAGGCAGTGGCACAGTAGATAGAGCATCGAACTGGGATGCAGAGGACCTAGGTTCAAAACCCCAAGGTCACTGGTTTGAGCATAGGCTCATCTGGTTTGAGCATAGCTCACTAACTTGAGCCCAAAGTCACTGACTTGAGCAAGGGGTCACTCGGCCTGCTGTAGCCCCCCAATCAAGGCACATATGAGAAAGCAATCAATGAACAACTAAGGTGCCACAACAAAGAATTGATGCTTCTCATCTCTCTCCCTTCCTGTCTGTCTCTATCTGTCCTTCTCTCTGTTTCTCTGTCTCTGTCACACACACACACACACACACACACACACAAAAGGCCAATTCCATTTAAAATAGCATCAAAAAAGCCTGACCAGGTGGTGTCACAGTATAAAGAGCATTGGATTGGAATGCAGAGGAACCAGGTTTGAAACCCTGAGGTCACTGGCTTGAGCATGGGCTCATCCAGCTTGAATGTGAGCTCACCAGCTTGAGCGCAGGGTTGTTGGCTTGAGTGTGGGATCATAGACATGACCCCATGGCCACTGGCTTGAGCCCAAAGGTCACTGTCTTGAAGCTCAATGTCACTGGCTTGAACCCAAGGTTGCTGGCTTGAGCAAGGGGTTATTTGCTCTGCTGTAGCCCCCCAGTCAAGGCACATATGAGAAAACAACCAATGAACAGTAAAGGAGCCACAATGAAGAATTGATGCTTCTCATTTCTCTCCTTCCTGTCTGTCTGTCCCTATCTATCCCTCTCTCTGCCTCTCTCTGTCCCTGTCACAAAAAAAGCATTAAAAAAAATAAAATACTGAGGCATTAACTTAATCAATAAGGTTCAGGAGTTGTACACAGAAAATGACAAAAATTGCTGCAAGAAACTGAAGACTTAAATAAGCTGAAAGACATCCCATGTTCATGGATCGGAAGATATTGTTAAGAACACAGTACACTTCCATAGACATTCACAGATATAGCACAATACCAACCAAAAAGCCAATGGTCTTTCTTTTCATAAACAGCTGATCTTAAAGTTCATATGGAATTGCAAGGAAACAGAAATAGCCAAAACAGTAGTCAACAAGAGTTGAAGTACTGATTTCAAAACTGACTGAAAAACTACAGCAATTAAAGCAGTGTAGTACTGGCATAAATGTAGACATATAAATCAATAGAATAAAAATTAAAGCCCACAAATGAATTTTACAGCTACAATCAATTGATTTTTGACAAGAGTGCCAAGACCATTCAATGCAGAAAATGTAGTCTCTTCAACAAATGTAGAAACAACTAGATATCCTCATGAAAAAAATAAAGTAGAACTTTCACCTTACATACAATAACCTAAATATAAGAGCTAAAACCATAAAACTATTATAAGAAAACACTGGGGTAAGTCTTCATGACTTTAAATCTGACAATGGTTTCTTAGAGATAACACCTGAAGCACAAACAATCAAAGAAAAAAAGCAAATGAGTTGAACTTTATTAAAATTTAAAATTTCCGTGTTTCAAATGACACCATCAAGAAAGAGAAAAGACAACTCACAGGAATGAGAGAAAGCAAATCATATTCTCTGACACGAGCCTAGTAGCCAGGATATAGAAAGAACCCTCACAACTCAACAATAAAAACACAAACAATAGTTTAAAAATGAGTGAAGCTTTTGAACAGACATTTCTCTAAAGAAGGAATTATATGAATAGCATTTAATATATGAGAAAATGTTCAACACTGTTACTCACTATTGAAATACAAATCAAAACTACAATAATACATCACTTCACAACTACTAGGAAGGCTATAATTTTTTAAGAAAAGTAACAAATGTTAAAGAATATGTAGAAAAATTAGAATGTAATATGGGACAGATGCTGTAAAAACAGTTTGGTATCCCTCACTAAAACAAACATAGAATTACCATATGATTCAACAATTCCACTCTTGGGTATATACCAAAGAATTGAAAACAGGTGTTTAAACAACAACTTGTACACAAATGTCCATAACAGTACTATTCACAGTAGTCAAAATGTGAGAACAATCCAAATGTCTATCAACTCATGAATGTATAAATTGATAAAATGTGCCATATCTATATGTATTAGTTTCACAGGTTTGCCGTAACAAATTACCACAAAGTAGGTTGCTTAAAATATAACAGAAATTTATACTGTCCTAATCCTGGAGTCCAGGAAGCTAAAATCAAGGTGTCACCAAACCATACCTTCTCCAAAGGTTATAGAGAAGAACCTTCCTTGCTTCTTCCAGCTTCTGGTGGCTCCAGGTGTTCCTTGGTTTCCTGGGCTGCAATGACAAATCTATGACTCCATCTTTACATGACTTTTTCCTTTTCTGTGTCTTATCCTCTTCTGCCTTTTATAAGAACTCTTGTAATTGATTTTAGGACCCACTGGATAATACAAGATTTCCTCATCTTGAGACCTTTAGTTCAATTATATCTGCAAAGACCCTTCTTTTGAAATAAGATCACAGTCACAGTTTCTGGGGGTTAAGAAGTGACACATCTTTTAGGAGGATACTATATCATACAATTAAATATTATTCCGCCATAAAAAGGAACAAAGTACTGATACATGCTTCAACATGAATGAGTTTGAAAACATTATACTAAGTGAAAAAAAGCCAAACAGAAAGGCTACACATTGTCTGATTCCATTTATACAAACTTTCCAGAACAGGCAAATCCACAGAGACAGAAAGCAGATTAGTGGCTGCCACGGGCTGGGGAAGGGGAAATGAGTGGTGACTGCTTAATGAACACAGATTTCCTTCGGAGTTAATGAAATGTTCTGGAACTAGATTATAGTGGTGGCTGCATAACATTATGAATCTCACTGAATTGTACACATTTAAAATGGTTAAAATGATAAATGTTCTTATGTATATTTTGCCCTAATAAAAAAATCTCATCACAATTGGGTTTATAGCAATCAATAAGCTGGTTTTAAACTTCATACTGAAACTAAAAAAAAAAAAAAAAAAAAAAAAAAATCTAAGCTAGCTGCAAAAAACTTAACGAAGCAGAACAAAATTGAAGACTAGAAATAGACCTACATATCTATAATCAATTTATTTCAATAATGTCTCAAAGGCATTTCAATGGGAAAAGTCTTTTAATAAGTAGTGCTTTTGTTCACAATAGCGAAGATCTGGAAACAGCCCAAGTGTCCATCAGTGGACAAGTGGATTAAAAAGCTTTGGTACATATATACTATGGAATGCTACTCAGCCATAAGAAATAATGACATCAGATCATTTACAACAACATGGATGAGCCCTGGCCGGTTGGCTCAGTGGTAGAGCGTTGACCTGGAGTGCAGGAGTCCCGGGTTCGATTCCCAGCCAGGGCACACAGGAGAAGCGCCCATCTGCTTCTTCACCCCTCCCCCTCTCCTTCCTCTCTGTCTCTCTCTTCCCCTTCCGCAGCCAAAGATCCATTGGAGCAAAGTTGGCCCAGGTGCTGAGGATGGCTCCATGGCCTCCACCTCAGGCGCTAGAATGGCTCTGATTGCAGCAGAGCGGCGCCCCAGATGGGCATGCCCTGGTGGGCATGCTGGGTGGATCCCGGTCAGACGCATGCGGGAGTATGTCTGACTGCCTCCCCATTTCCAACTTCAGAAAAAAAAAAAAAAAAAACATAGATGAACCTTGATAACATTATACTGAGTGAAATAAGTAAATCAGAAAAAACTAAGAACTATATAATTCCATACATAGGTGGGACATAAAAATGAGACTCAGAGACATGGACGAGAGTGTGGGAGTTATGGGGTGGGGGGGGAGGAGAGGGAGGGAGTTGGGGGAGGGGAGGGGCACAAAGTAAACCAGTTTTAAGGTGACGAAGGACAATTAGACTTTGGGTGATGGGAATGCAGCATAAGCAAATGTCAAAATAACCTAGATCTGTTTTCTCTGAACATATGTATCCTGATTTATCAATGTCACCCCATTAAAATTAATCAAATAAAAAATTCCAGGGGCAAAAAAAAATGAGCCTTAGACCTTAGCTCACATTATATACAAAAATGGCTCAAAATTTATGATGGACATCAATGTAAAGTCTAAAATTATAAAATTTCTGCAGAAAGATATAGGAGAAAATCTTTGTGATCTTGATCAGGCAAAGATTTCTGAGTTATAACATAAAAATCATTATTCATAATAAAATGATAAATTGGAAAAGGTATATTCTGGGAGAAGACACTTGTAAAACACATATGATTAAAAAAAACAACAACAAAAGGAAAACCTGTGTCTAACCAGGCAGTAGTGCAGTGGATAGAGCATTGGCATGGGACGCAGAAGACCCAGGTTGGAAACTCAAAGGTTGCTAGCTTGAGCATGGGTTCATCCGGCTTGAGCATGGGCTCACCAGCTTGACTGCAGGGTCACTGGCTTGAGCAAGGGCTGACTGGCTTGGCTGGAGCCCCTGGGTCAAGGCACGTATGAGAAAACAATCAATGAACAACTAAGGTGGCTCAATGAAGAATTGATGCTTATCGTCTCTCTCCCTTTCTGTCTGTCCCTGTCTGTCTGTCTCTCGCTAGAAAAAAAAGAAAAAGATAAAAAACTTGTATCCAGAATATGTGAAGAATTCTATAAACTCAATAATAAAAAAATAAACATTAATTCTTAAATTAATTCTTAAATGGGTAGAAGAGTTGAATAGACACTTCACCAAAGAAAATACACAGAAGGCAAATAAGCACATTAATCACTAAGAAAATGGAAATTAAAATCATAACAACATTATACCCTATAATGACTTAAAAAATAAAGTAATAATACCAAATGCTAACAAAAATATAGAACAACTAGAACTCCCATATGTTACTTACAGGGATGTAAAATCACTTTGGAAAAGTTTGGGAAGTTTAAAAATATATATGACACTGAACTATATGACCCAATAATCCCGCTTACTGGTATTTTCCTATGAGATGAAAAATTATGTTCACACAAAAACCTGCAGCCTGACCTGTGGTGGCGCAGTGGATAAAGCATTGACCTGGAAATGCTGAGGTCGCCGGTTCAAAACCCTGGGCTTGCCTGGTCAAGGCACATATGGGAGTTGATGCTTCCAGCTCCTCCCCCCTTCTCTCTCTGTCTCTCTCTCCTCTCTGTCTCTCTCTCCCTCTTTCTCTCCTCTCTAAAAATCAATAAATAAAATAAAATTAAAAAATAAAAACAAAAAACAAAAAAACCTGCATGTGAATATTTATAGAGGCTTTATTTATAATCACTAAAAAGTGGAAACAACCTACATGTCTTTCAACTAGTGGATGGATATATATTATAAATAGTGGAACATCCTTACAATAGAATATTATTCATTAATGGAAAGGAACAAACTCTTGAAACAACATGGGTGAATATAAAATTCATTAGGCCATGCAAAAGAAGCCAGGTTCAAAAAGGTATATTCTATATAACTCCATTTATATTAACCTCTGAAAAAGTCAAAGCCATTGGGATGGAAAACAGTTCAATGGTTGTCAATAAGGGTTGAGGTTAGGAAGAAAGGTTGATTCTGAAGGGGAATGATCAGGGATAGTTGGAGTGATGGAACTGTTCTATAAAACTGTGGATACATGACCCTGTGCATTTGTCAAATACCATAGAACTTGTACACCACAAAGAGTTAATTTTACTGTATGAAATTTAAAAAAACAGGCCCCGGCTGGCTGGCTCAGTGATAGAGCATCAACCCAGTGTGTGGAAGTCCCAGGTTCAATTACTGGTCAAAGCACACAAGGAGAAGTGACCATCTGTTTCTTCTTTCCTTCCCCTTCTCTCTCTCTCTCTCTCTCTCTCTCTCTCTCCTCCCATAGCCATGGCTTGATTGATTTGAGAGCACTGGCCCTTGACATTGAGGATGGCTCTGTGGAGCCTCTGCCTCAGGTGCTAAAAATAGCTCTGTTGTGAGCATGGACCCAGATGGGCAGAGCATCAGTCTCAACGGGCATTGCCAGGTGGATCCTGGTCTGGGTGCATGTGGGAGTCTGTCTCTCTATCTCCTCTCCTCTCACTTAAATAAAAAAAACAACAAAAACAAAACAAAACAAAACAACCAGGATATTAGGAGAAAGATGAAATTCAGACTATGACAAATTAATCTTAGTCAAATTTAAATTTATGGCCTACTTACTAATTGTATAAAAAAGAATGATATAACTGTACTGAAATGGTTGGTGCAGGAGTTGGGAACCTTTTTCACTGAGAGAGCCATGAATGCCACATATTTTAAAATGTAATTCCGTGAGAACCATACAATATGTTTAACACTAAATACAAGTAAATGTGTGCATTTTATGTAAGACCAATACTATTAAAGTACAACAGGTCTCTGAATTCTTTTTAATAATGTTGTTATGCTGTTGCTAACCAATGATGAATAAAGTACTTCCTATCATTAATGCGACTTCTGGTGCTGCATGGTTTTACTGATGGCTTTGTAGTTGGTTGATACATGATGAGGTTAAGCTTCATGCAGGCGTTGAGACTTCGATCCGTTAAACGTGATCGTAGGTTGGTCTTAACGTTCTTTAGATGTGAGAAAGACTGCTCACATGGATACATAGAGCCAAATATTGTCAGCACAGCAATACTCACACACTATAGTGTGTGGTATGTGACGGGAAGCGTGTTCCAAGTTATGACAATCAGCTAGTGCACCAGTTGAAGTTTTTTCATTTCTCCCCACTTGTGTTTGCTCGCCAACTCTGCTTGCTGTCGTGCAAGTCTTTTCAAATCTTCATTCAGTGACTTGAACTTATTCACCCACATGTCTGAGGCTTTCAGGTCAGCAGCTTGTAGCTCAAAATCTCTGATGGAGACACCGGGGATGTAACTCAGGTTGGCGTTGTCCACTGCACACTCATGTGGATGGGTGATGAACTTAAAAAGATGAGTGTGTTCACGAAATTCTCCAAAGCGCACATTGAATGACTGCAGGAGATTAGATGTGAAGCCCGCTAGCTGCTGGAGATCAAGATGTTGAGCAGGGTCACTTGCTGTGCATGCATCTTTAAACTCTTCCAGTTTTTCAAAGTGTAGTAAACAACCTGTTTCAATGTCAGCGATGAAGAGTTCCAGCTTGTTTTCAAATGCAAACACTGCTTGTTGAAAGGATAAGACTGTATTTCCAACGCCTTGCATTTTCACATTGAGCTGGTTCAGATGTTAAGTCATGTCCATTAGATAGTAGAACTTCAGGAGCCACTCAGTGTTAGCTAACTCAGGATGCTTAACGTTTTTCATTTCAAGAAAAGTCTGGATTTTGCTCAGACAAGCCGCAAAACGGCTGAGCACCTTCCCTCTTGACAAACAACGCACATTGCTGTGCAGAAACAGAGCAGGATAATTATTCCCAACTTCATCCAGCAGTGTTTTAAACTGGCGATCATTTAAAGCTTGGGCAACAATAAAGTTGACCACCCGAATGACCAGCGACATCACCTCACCAAGCTGCTCTCCACACATCTGAGCACAAAGCGCCTCCTGATGTAGGATGCAGTGAAAACTTAGGATGGGTCTCTTTACATGTTCACAAAGAAGTGCTACGAATCCTGTTTTTCCCTACCATGCACGGAGCACCATCAGTACACACTAAAATAAGTTTATCCATTGGTAGATTTTTTTCTTTAGTGAACTCAGTGAAAGACTTGAATAAATCCTCCCCTCTTGTTGTCTCTTTCATAGGCAAGACTTTCCTCACATAGTGTGTCACCGACAGCATACCTTGCAATCACACTGAACTGGGATAAATGGCTTACGTCTGTTGACTCATCCAACGCAAGAGAAAAAAATGGTGCTGCATTTATGTCCTTCACTTGTGTTGCCTCAATTTGATTTGCCATCATGATGGTACGTTCGTGAACAGTTCTTGCCGACAGAGGCATGTCTTTTATTCGTTTGATTATCTTGTCTTTATCCGAAAAGTCATCAAAAAGTTCATTGGCAACATCAAGCATGAATGTTTTGGTATACTCCCCATCTGTGAATGGCTTTCCAGTTCTCACAATTGCTAAAGCACCAGCAAAGCTAGCCGAATTCCAGTCACCTTGTTGGGTCCAAACACGGAGTTGCTGCTGACTAGCTTGCACTCTGCACAGTAGCTCTTGACATGCTTTCTTCCTGTTGTCCCCGCTGGATATTTCGATGCAAATGTAGTATGGCATGTGTCGAAGTGCCGCTTTATATTTGACCGTTTCACAATGCAATTTTATCATTGCTTGCATATTAGACACACTGCAGAACCTGCTCTGTCCACAAAGGCGAATTCCTCTGTCCATTCCTGCTGAAAAGTACAATACTCCTCATCTTTTTTTCTTTTAGCCATCTTCTTCGTCAAAAGGGTTTCTGCACTTAGCTAGCTGACTACTTGATTAAAAGGAGGGAAGTTTACTTCCTGACCTCACAACGACCCATGAACTTTATGCATTATCCAATAAAAATTTAGTGTTGTCCCGGAAGACAGCTGTGATTGGCTCCAGCAACCCACAACCATGAACATAAGCGGTAGGAAATGAATGGATTATAATACCTGAGAATGTTTTATATTTTTAACGTTATTATTTTTTTATTAAAGATTTGTCTGCCAGCCAGATGCGGCCATCAAAAGGGCCACATCTGGCTCACAAGCCATAGGTTTCCAACCCCTGGGTTGGTGAATAAAAGGCTAACCTAAGTAATTCTAGAAAAGTGTTTTGACTGGATGCTGTAAAGCTGAAAAAAAGAAATGCACACAGATACTATACTGTACATAATTGATATAAATTAGTTTCTCAAAGCAGCTTGATTACCAACTCTGACACTACTTTATTTGTATACTAGAACTGAACAAATAAATATGTGGTAGGTAACAAGAGTCTCGCTTCTTATTGTTGGAGAAAGAAGATATAATTAATTAGGCACAGACAGAGCTGAGCAGGGAGGGTACAGAAGGAGGTGACAATGTAAGTGAACACCGTTATTGGCAGCCATTGCTGTGGCCATTGTGAGCAGGCCAGACACCTCCTCCTCTTCATGGGCCTTTCCCTTGAATTGGCAACAGTGGGCCGCAGGCCAAGCTGAGCTGACCTGTTATCTGGGCCTGGCGGGGCAGTTATACCAGATTCCATTATGCATAATAAAAGTGAAAACAACAGAGGAAAATCCTACAGAGAAATGGAATACTGGGTCTGCAGGCTTTAAGAAGTTCTACTTTCACCACACTTGTACATTCTGAAAGCAAAGTTGGCTAAGGCCAATTATTTGGAGCAAGCAGTTGAGGCGCAGTTCCAATGCAGAATGAAGGCCATTCAAAGCCATAAAATGTAGATTCAGGATGAACCTCTTTTTTTTTTTTTTTTTTTAAATTTTTTATTTATTTATTCATTTTTTTAAGGAGGAGAGAGAGAGGGATAGAGAGAGACAGAGAGAGAGAAGGGGGGAGGAGCTGGAAGCATCAACTCCCATATGTGCCTTGACCAGGCAAGCCCAGGGTTTCGAACCGGCGACCTCAGCATTTCCAGGTCGACACTTTATCCACTGCGCCACCACAGGTCAGGCTCAGGATGAACCTCTTTTTGCTAAGACAAACTTGAATGTGGCTGATGAAAATTTTAGTACTTCGCCCTCTAAAATGACAAGGCTAATTTAAACACTGTTTCCTCCCTAAGGACCTTTCTGAAAATCTAAGCAGAGCAGTTGCTGTCATCAGCAAAGAACTCTGACCATGAATACTGCAGAGAGAAAAGTCTTCTGAAGGCAGTTGCTGACTTACCAGCAAATACTGCTTCAGGTCAGGCCACCAGTCACAGACCTAGGAGTGAGCTGCAAACTTCTGACTTTCCTATGAAGTTCAATGGGGAGAGTTAGAATTCAGGTGAGAGTGCCACAGTGTGGTCACCCTGAACAACCATAAGTGAAAGCACTTTGTTATGGCTGCTACTAAGGGCTGAATGAAGCATCACAGAAATGGGGGACCCCTGGCTCCAGAAGTGTTCCAACTTAACCAACATAGAAGAATAAAAGTATCTCCTCTTATGCTATATGAGAAAGTATCCATAATTAGATTTCAGTACATGATTCTCAGACCCCAGCACTTCAGAACGAAAAGCAATTTGCAAGCTAAGAAAAGCTCAGCAAAGCTGGGTGCAACTCACTGAAGACCATCAAGAGACCCTTAGGGAGCATAGTGAGGGTGGCAGTTGCAGCCCATTTCCTTCTCCAGAACTTAAAGGTCTTCTTGTCAGCATCAACCATACTTCAGCAGTGTTGTGGTGAAGGGAAAGTACTCTCATATGACTGATGGCTGCACTAAATTAGCCCTTTCTGGGACAAGGAGCTTAGTTTAGATGAAGCATTCCCTGACCAACAAAATGGCAGAGTCATATACAGCTGGGACCTGTCATCCTGTTGTTCTCCTAAGTGAGAGTTTCCAGAGCTGATTCATGACATTTCCTTATCAGACCATAATTCTAGTAACGTGTTTATCTCAGAAGCTGAAAGAGAAGCTACGACTCTGGGTCAGGAAAATTGGACAAGTACTCTCAACGACGACAGGGTAAAACTGTCAGTGTCTGGAGGGTGTCAATTTGTAAGTAGTATAGATGGGCCTGTGTCCAGAGAGACTGTTCAGAAAGAGAGCCTATGCTATATTTTTGAGAAGGAATTCTTAAAGCAGAACATTCTTAGTTCTAAATTGCTGAACCACCCTTACTATAAAAGTTCACTGCAGGTTCTGCTGAAGTGCAGTGAACTCAAACTAAAAAATCAAGTGGGAGGTGGGAAGAACAGTCAAAATGCATCTCCAGTGGACGATGAACAGCTGTCAGCTTGCTTTTCTGGATTCCTAGATGAGGTTATGAAGTCATATGGCAGTTCAGTCCAATTCAGTAAAAAAGATATCCTTGGAAGATTAAAAGATGTCATTAGTAAAGAATTTTCTAATAGAAAACCATTTATTACTAGGGAAATAACAAATGATTGGGCCAGACATCTAAAATGCAACTTCTGTGTCCTCTACAATAAGCACATGCTGGGTATAGATGATCAGCAATCCTGGATGGTTGGAATTTGCTGAATGACCAGGTCATTAATTAGTATGGTGAGCTGATAATGGACCCAGTACCAAAGTTCACTTCTTCAATATCTTTTTTTCATAGACAGCTGGCAACCAAAGGATATAATAGATTAAAAAAATGGGACTAAAAATGGTGAATTTGTTTAAAAAGTCTTCTGTTGATTCCTCTTCACTTGGAAGTCCACTGATCTCTCATTACCGTGACACTATCTAATTGAGTTATTTCATTTTATGATTCCTAAGGCACTCATTTTAAGTTTTGTGTTGAGAATATAAGAAAGTATTTGTTGACTGAAGCCAGAGGAAAAAACAGACTTGAGTTTCTTCAAGGTTGACAGACTGCTATTACAAAGTGTACTCCACATCAGAAAACTGAGTGACTGTGGTGGAGTCTGTGCTCTGGTACTGCAGGTGCCTCGCCTGAGAGCAGCCTTTCATTTCTCCAGAAGACACCCCCAAGTATGAGTACAGAAGAGAATTTACAAGGAGCCATGTGAGTGCTGGCTCATAGACTAACACTCAGCAAGGCTGGGAAGTTTGACCAAGTTGGAGCAGATGGTTTGTTACTTGGATCTCCAAACACTTATTCGAATTTTTAGACATTTCAGATCAGTGGTATTAAGCCACTACTGTCACCTCAGGTTTATTTTTGGCCCTTATTCATTTCTCTAGCTACCATGCATTATTTTTTAATATTCAGTTTGGTTTCAGTTGTTTTGTTTCTTTTTCTTGTGACAGAGACAGAGAGAGACAACAAGAGGGACAGACAGGAAGGGAGAGAGATGAGAAGCATCAGTTCTTTGTTGTGGCTCCTTAGTTGTTCATTGATTGTTTTTTCATATGTGCCTTGACCAGGGGGCTACAGCAGAGCAAGTGACCCCTTGCTTAAGCCAGCGACCTTGGGCTCACGCCAGCAACCTTGGGCTTCAAGCCAGTGACCTTTGTGCTCAAGCCAGTGACCATGGGGTCATGTCTATGATCCCGCACTCAAGCCAGCAATCACATGCTCAAGCTAGTGACCTCAGGGTTTTGAACCTGGGTCCTCCGCATCCCAGCCTGACTCTCTATCCACTGCGTCACTGCCTGGTCAGGCAGGCTTCAGTTTTAACTATAGATTCCATGTGTTCCCCCCACCCCATATTTAATATTTATTATCCAAACACATGCATATAGACAGAGCATGTAGTACACAGTATTAAAAAGAAAGGCCTAGTAGATTTGGTGTAGCTTTTGAAACTTACTTAGATGTGAATTAAATACAGGTTTAAATTTAATTCTAGAATCTAAAAATGCAGGATGTCTTTGATACAACATAACTCTGAGAGTATTAGGTGTTTCCTGGGCATAAAGGGTAACTACAAGTTGTTTTGCTTACAGTTCTGCCTTACTTACTTTGCCAGCAGTACCTTTCACTAACTTCCCTCTCTAAGTATGTCTTGAAGTGTGCACTGCATTTCAACAGGTGAGGAGGAAATGGCATGAAATAACTGGTGCGTTCTCTTTATAGAGGCAAATCAGAGAATGATAGCAAATGCCTATGTCTCATAAAGGCTTTTGCTGGAACATTGAATTCCCTGTATTTTTGTTTTTGACCCATTATAAAACTTAGTATCTATCAAACAAGTGGTCAAAGAAATGAGAATTCAGCCTAAGATTAATTTACAAGTTGACACTTCCCTTGTGTTATTTCCCTTCAGAAATTAAGATTTGCCAAATACTTTTCTATTTCAGGAGTATTTAAAGTATACTTCTCACAAAAATTAGGGGATATTTCAAAATGAATATGAAGTGATAAAATATCCCCTAATTCTTGTGAGCAGTAGATAAACATTCAAAACTGAAGACCGGCTTCAGGTCTTTTGCAAGTGGGTGGGGAGACGAGAAACAGGAAGTGTTAACAGTTTTCTCTCTTATCTCTTTAGTAATCTCAGCAATATCAGGGCTCCTCATTTGGCCTCAGCTTGACCAACCCTGAGACTTTAGCACAGAAGTCCTTTTTTGCTTCTATGAACCTCATCTTCTGCAGATAGGCAGGGTAGCCCTATCCTTACACTTAGCTGCATTAGGGTTAATGTAATGGATCTTGCATCTTTAATGTAGCCTTTTATAATATTTAAAAGGAAATAAAAGATTCATGTTAAACTAAAAAAAAGAAGATATAAATAGGCAAAAGGGAGAGCTTATGTGAACCCTGGACTAGAGTAAGTTATCAATATGAACTCACCTTTTGGGTTTTTTTATAGAGATATGTAGAAAAATAAATATAGACGTGTGTATATGCATGGGTTAGTATACCTACATTTATTTTCTAGCACTCACTGTTGAAAAGCACTAGAAGAGATTATATCCTAGCAGCAATGAGCACACTTAGTTCCCATATCTTGGTTTCTAAATAAAATTTTCCAATAAAAGAACTCTGGCTTCTGGGACAACTAATTGACTCCTGAGGCAGGGAAAATACATATAAGATGAGCATGAAGCATCTTTTGGTGCCACAAAGAGCTGTAAAAGGGAATGGGCATGTGGAAAGGGCAAAGAGAACACCTGAAAAACTTCCAAATAGACAAAGTTGGAATAATTTGTGCAACAAAATAGATAACAAAAAATACTGGAGTATAGCACAGAGAATAAAATAAGAAGCCATGAGTTCATGGTAATATACAGAAATGACTGAATAAGCAAATAAATGAAGAAGAAGAGACAAATATTCTTTATAGAATTATTCCAATAATAAATGTAGAAAAAATGAGGAAAATAGAAAATCATAGTAATAACTCTTGTAAAAAAGACATACCAGTGTATGCTTAAATTAACGGGTGAAATTTAAACAAAAATGGGATATTTGCATAGTATCAAAGTACTCCACCAGATAAAATATAGTGGAATATACATTGTGAAATAACATAGTGGAATATACATTGAGAGGAATGCATGAACTGAAAGCCTTCTATCAATATAATCCTTGCATTATCCAGGAAGAGGCAAAAATATTAAGTAATATTAGAAGATAGTAAATAAAAAAATTAATGTCCAGTAAGAATTTAAAGGCCAATAGGGTTTATAGCTTCCAAGTCAGTAGAATGAGAATATGGAATAATAAAATGAAAGTTAAAAGATGATAAGAGGGAAAAAGAGAAATATGAACAGGTATAAAAAAAAAATAGCTGCCTGACCAGGCGGTGGCACAGTGGATAGAGCACTGGACTGGGATGAGGAAGATCCAGGTTTGAGACCCCGAGGTCGCCAGCTTGAATGAGGGCTCAGCAAAAGCTCACCGGCTTGAGCCCAAGGTCACTGGCTCAAGCAAGGGGTTACTCGGTCTGCTGAAGGCCCGCAGTCAAGGCACGTATGAGAAAGCAATCAATGAACAATTAAGGTGCTGCAATGCGCAACAAAAAACTAATGATTGATGCTTCTCATCTCTCCGTTTCTGTCTGTCTGTCCCTGTCTATCCCTCTCTCTGACTCTCTCTCGGTCTCTGTAAAAAAATTAAAAAAAAAACAAACCAGAAAGCTTTTAGGAAAACAATAAATTAAAGCCCAAATAGATAATTAAATTAATTAAAAGTGGACTTGGCCCTGGCTGGTGGCTCAGTGGATAGAGCATCAGCCTGGCATATAGACATTCCAGGTTTAATTCCCAGTCAGGGCACACAGGAGAAGCAACATCTCCTGTCGGGAGCCAATCAACAACTGCTGGCTGACAAGGTCACAGCAGGAGAAGACCCACAACTGCTGGCTGACAAGGTCACAGCAGAAGAAGACCCACAACTGCTGGCTGACAAGGTCACAGCAGAAGAAGATCAAAAACTGCTGATTGACAAAGTCACAGCTGAGAAGACCAATGGCTGCGGGGTGACAAAGTCACTGCAGTGAAGACCAATGGCTGCGGGGTGACGAAGTCACCACAAAGGATAGGCACAACGATACTCCCCCCTTTGACTTTTTAAATTAATCTGGCCTTATATCCCCCCTTTTCTGGGTGTGTGCTATTATTTGTGGCACAGGGATAATAGTACCGCGCTTTCCCTGTAGATTCGTAGTGATTTCTTTGGAAATGAGACAGAGGGTGTGAGTTCCACAGAAAAGCCTGCAAGCCCCTTGAACTGGGCTCATAGACATAAGAGGCTGGCTATGATATCTCTCGTAAAGGGTTAAGTTTGTAGGAGAATTCCTTCTTAATCATGTTAAAAAGAAGAGATTGTGACTTGTGAATGGTTAGGAGGCAGTGGCTGTGCACAGAGCACCCTTCGCCTTCACTTAACATTTTTCTTCCCTAGCCTTTTCATGTGATAAGTAGAGAAACATTCCTTTCTTCTTTGATCTGCAAATAGTGGTATATTCTGAGAAGAATAGAGTCAGAACTTAACTAGTGTTTAAATATAATAAATAAGTAATATTTGATTAGACAATAGTATCTTAGGTAGGTATAGTAGGATGGCCCATTGTGTGGCCTAGGATGAGAGCGTAGTCAACAAGAAAAGAATGTTTTACTAAGAGAATTGTCTTTTGACTAAAGGCAATTGCTAGACTTTCTCAATGAGATGTTCTCATGAGATTTAAAAATGTAGGGAAATCCATGGAATGTCTTGTGTTGCTGCTGGGCTATCTTGCAAGTGCACTCTGCATATCTTTGGGTGAAAGCTATTCTTGATGTTATGTTAATTTCTTTAGAGGCAAGCCTTTTAGAACTAATACTCTAAAAGCTTTTACTGATGTTGTTATCGCTATTCAAGTTATTTTGTATTTTGAATGATTTGCTACCTGACTTGTGACTCATAGATGTAAATGAACTGTTATCCGGAAACATGAAAACATAGTGAAACAAAAGTAATAATTAACACCATGTGATTGTAACTCAGTGTGCGTGTATAAAAAGGGAGCTATACTAGCATTTGGTAGAGATGCCTGGCAGTAAATGCTAACTGGAGAATAAAGAGAAAGAAAAGAATTCGGCTCTCTCACTCCATTTTCGCTGACGCCGTCTCCTCCTGTGGGACCCCTGGATCCCCCCCGGGGCTGGACCCTGGCAATCTCCTTCTCTCCACTCCCTCTTCCCCTTCTCTCCATCTTCCCCTCCCACAGCCAGTGGCTCAATTGGTACAAACATGGCCCTGGGTGTGGAGGATGACTCAGTTGGAGCGCACCAGCCTCAGGCACTAAAAATAGCTCAGTTAATTCAAGCATCAGCCCTAGATGGGGTTGCCAAGTGGATCCTGGTTGGGGCACATGTAGATGTCTGTTTCACTATCTTTCTTCCTCTTACCTAAAATAAAATAAAAAGAATGTGGATGACATCCAAAACAAAAAATTTAAGGCTGCATTAAAATATCCAACTATATACTCTTAATAAGACATATATATAAAAGACAAGAACAAAAGAGTTTAAAGTAAAAGAGCATATAATGCAAACACTATGTCTACCATGAAAACATTAGCTTCAAGAAATCTCACGAAACCACACAAATATCAAATAAGTTAAACTCTGAGACAAAAATTACTCCTGCAGATAAAAATGATAAATGTGTCATAATGATACAAGTTAAATTCATGTGAATGATTTAACAATTCTAATACAATACCTCATAACATATGCAAAAAGTAACTAGCTAAGTAGGGAAAAATTAGAGAAATCCACAATCAATATTGGGAGAGCTTAACAAACCACTCTTAATAACTTACTAGAAAAAGAAGACAAAAAAATCAGTAAGAATACACAATATTTAGATTCACTAAAATCTATTATAAAGACACCATTATCACTAGACAGCTTCACTCCATTGCAGCCATTCTAATCCTGTTCTCTGAGTACAGAAATGGCACAGACTAAGCAGAGCATGCCAGGACAGCATAAATCTAGCCTGCGTGGGACCTGCCCTAGTTTGCCTTCCCTCTGCTCCAGACATTTTCTCTCCAAATTCTCACCTGACTGGGGCTGGGACACAAAAAGGTGCCGGTCACACTGTACTCAAAGATGTGGGCTTAGAGCCTGGAAGGGGAAGGGGGAAAAAAGGATGTCAGTAAACTTTTGTTGAGAACTCTTGTCCTCACTCACAGAACCATCTACAGCTAGTGCTCTACTTACGATCGCGATTGGTTCTGACAGACCGGTCATAACACGATTTGGTCGTAAATTGAGTAGGCTATATATACAGTACTGTGAAATGATGTTATAAAAATCTTTAAGTCCTATTTTATCATAATTTTTTTCATTGTTATATATCATAATTTTCATTGTTCATTTTATGCCATTTGTATCATCTCTACACCATTTTGTTTCTTATTTTTACATTCATCAGGTTTAAGTAAAACACTGCATTACCAGTACAACTGGTTTAATATTTGCAAAACATACAAAATTACAAAATACAGGTGTAAAAAATACCATAGGAAACATTTTCCCAATTGCAAAACATATCAAAATATATAAACATGTACGAAACATTTTATTGGCCGCTGGTGCTTCGCTGAGGATCATTGATGTTGTTATCTGAGGCAGCAGTTGGGGTTACCGGAGTTGGTTTTTTCATAAACACGTGCAATCACATTCACTTTCTTTCCTCCTTTGTACTTGTTCATTGATTGCTTTCTCATATGTGCCTTGACCAGGGGGTTATAGCAGAGCGAGTGGCCCCTTGCTCAAGCCAGTGACCTTGGGCTCAAACCAGCGACCATGGGGTCATGTCTAAGACCCCATGCTCAAGCCAGCGCCCCTGCACTCAAGCTGGTGAACCCATGCTCAAGTTGGATGTGCCCACGCTCATTTTTTTGTCAAGATCAATGGCCTTTCTTTCCTTCTTGGCAGGTTGAGGCGTAGACAAAGACAATTTCCTCTTGGTAGACATCTTGGGAGGAGTTTGATGAAAAATATCCAGACACAAAACACAAATTGCTGTACCAAGTCTGGGATAACAGTTGAAATGGTACATATGGAGATGGTAGTGCTGCCCAAAGCTGGTCCGCACTGTCGTAGGCCCAGCTGGGCAACACTTGCACTGCCAGACGCGGATCAGTCGTGGCTAGCGATTGTGGTCATAAAGTCAAATGGTCGTAAGTTGCATAGGCCATAAGTCAATCAATATCTGTATTGGCAGAGACAAGATGGCGCTGGAGTAGGCGGACGTACCAGCATCTACCTCCCAGAACCAAAGTGGATTACAAACTAATTTTATGAACTATCAGCTGGAAAAACCAACTTTGGACTAAACTAAAAGGACTCTTCAACCAAGGAACACTGAACAAGCCACACAGAGACTGGTAGGAAAAGCGGAAACGCGGAAACGCGGGGAGGGTTGCCCAGCTCCTCGGAGCGAACGGCAGCAGGGAGAGACTCGCGTGGTGGGAAGTGAGTTTAGCAGAGGGGAAAGGGTCCTGAGCCCCAGGAACAAAGCCCCAGCCTGCAGCCCCAGACCCCAGAAGAGGCGTAAAGACAGTATTTAGCCAGAAACAAGTCAGGATACTGTTTGTGAGGGAGTCTGATTTCTCAGACCCAGGATCCTTCTTAAAGGGACCACGCAGAACATCTCTCTCACAAACACTCACCCGGGGCTCCTGGAGACTGAGGGAGAGGGGAGAGAACCACAGTAACAGAAAGAGAGTATAATCTAGGAGGCACAGGGAGAAACATTTTGGGAGATAGCCACCCTAACCCCTGGGACGAGTCACTCCCCAAAGCTGAAGTGAATATTTCCCCCAGAAATAGCAATACCAGCAAAGGGAAGCAGGAGAGCAGCCAAACAAGCTCCCCCGCAGCATTCAGAGCAGAGTCGCATAGAAGGAGGGAGCTTTAGGGTCTACAGTAGTGAGTCTTAGGGTCCGAGCTGCAACGCCCCCACCCTCGCAGCTGAGGGTGAGCCGGAGGGCGGGCAGCAGCGGGAGACAAAAGTGCGGTTCTGCTGGCAGGGTTGGAAGCCGGCTGGCCACCACTGGGCTCAGGTGTGAGCTCAATCTTGCCCAGCTAGGGAGAAGGGGGCGTGCAAAAGCGGCCAAGCTCAGCTGCCGGCAGCCTGTAATCCAGCCTCGGGAGAAGGGCGGGAAACCCGGAAAGGGTAGAAACCAGCCCCGGAGCAAGGGCAGAGGAGCACATCCCTGCCCCGCCCGTGCAACCCAGGCTTGCGGTCTGACTTGGTAGCCGGCTCCTCCCGCGGGGGTGGAGCCAAAAGCCCAGAAGAGGCAGAGTTCCGCTACGGAGCTGAGCTTGGGCACGCAGCCCTGCCTGGTGGTAGAGCCAAGGCTAGCAGCTGTTCCTTGAGTGGGATCATCTGGCAAAGGCAGGGCGAAAGCTCGGAAACAGGCGGAGACTCGCAGCTGAGCAAAGGTGCTCGCCAGTGCCCTCAGGACCGAGCATAACGTCACACACGGGGGTGGGGCAAAGGCCAAGGCCACCAACCCTTGTGCACCCGAGCACGTGATCACAGCCACTCCCGTGAAGAGAAAATGTGGAGGCAGAGAAATACAACACAAATAAACCAAGAGAAATCCCCAGAAAAAGACCTAAGTGAATCAGATATAACCAAATTACCAGATGCAGAGTTTAAAATAACGATTGTTAGGATGCTCAAAGATATTAGAACCACCATAGATGGCCATTATGAAAACCTAAATAAAGAGATAACAAATATAAAAAAGGACATTGAAATAATAAAAAAGAATCAGACAGAAATGACAAATACAATATCTGAAATAAAGAATACAATGGAAGGAATTAAAAGCAGGATGGATGAAGCAGAGAATCGAATCAGTGAGTTAGAGGACACAATAAATAAAGGCACGGAAGCAGAGCAGAAAAAAGAAAAGAGACTCAAAAAGTCTGAGGAAACTCTAAGAGAGCTCTGTGACAACATGAAGAGAAATAACATCCGCATCATAGGAGTTCCTGAAGAAGAAGAGAAAGAACAAGGGATAGAGACTTTGTTCAAACAAATTATAGCGGAAAACTTCCCCCAGTTAAGGCAGGAAAATGTCTCACATGTTCAGGAGGCACAGAGAACTCCATTAAGGAGAAACCCAAAGAAACCAACACCAAGACACATCATAATTAAATTACCAAAGCTAAATGATAAAGAGAAAATATTAAAAGCTGCGAGAGAAAAAAAGACTATCACCTACAAAGGAACCCCCATAAGGATGACTTCTGACTTCTCAACAGAAACACTTGAGGCCAGAAGGGAATGGCAAGAAATATTCAAAGTAATGCAGAACAAGAACCTACAGCCAAGACTACTTTATCCAGCAAGGCTATCATTTAAAATTGAAGGAGAAATAAAAAGCTTTACAGACAAAAAAAAACTCAAGGATTTCACTGCAACCAAACCAAGGCTGCAAGAAATGCTAAGGGACCTGTTGTAAACAGGTCAAAGGAAAAAAAGAATATAGCAAAAGAGAAAAACAGTTTTAAAGAAAAAAAATGGCAATAAACAATTACATATCAGTAATAACCTTAAATGTTAATGGATTAAACGAGCTGATCAAGAGACATAGGGTAGCTGCGTGGATAAGAAAACAGAACCCATATATATGCTGTCTACAAGAGACACAGCTTAAATCAAAAGATGCACACAGACTGAAGATAAAAGGATGGAAAAAAATATTTCACGCAAATGGAAATGAAAAAAAAGCTGGGGTAGCAATACTTATATCAGACAAAATGGACTTTAGAACAAAGACCATAGTTAGAGATAAAGAAGGTCACTACATAATGATAAAGGGAGCAATCCAAAAGGAAGATATAACCATTATAAATATCTACGCACCTAATATAGGAGCACCTAAATATATAAAGCAGACTTTGATAGACTTAAAGGGCGAGATCAACAGCAATACTATAATAGTAGGAGATTTCAATACCCCATTAACATCATTAGATAGATCCTCAAGAAAGAAAATTAACAAAGAAACAGCAGACTTAAAGGACATATTAGATCAACTCGATCTAATAGATATCTTCAGAACCTTTCATCCTAAAGCAGCAGAATATACATTCTTTTCAAGCGCTCATGGTACATTCTCTAGAATAGACCACATGTTAGGGCACAAAAGCGGGCTCAACAAATTTAAGAAGATTGAAATCATATCGAGCACTTTCTCTGATCACAATGGCATTAAACTAGAAATCAACCACAATAGAAAAATTGAAAAACATTCAAACACTTGGAAACTAAATAGCACAATATTAAACAATGAATGGGTTAACATTGAGATCAAAGAAGAAATTAAAAAATTCCTAGAAACAAATGATAATGAGCATACATCAACTCAAAATTTATGGGACACAGCAAAAGCAGTCCTGAGAGGGAAGTTTATAGCATTACAGGCATACCTCAAGAAGCTAGAAAAAGCTCAAATAAACAACTTAACCCTGCATCTAAAAGAACTAGAAAAAGAACAGCAAGTAAAGCCCAGAGCTAGTAGAAGGAAGGAAATAATAAAGATCAGAGCAGAAATAAATGACATAGAGGCTAAAGAAACAATACAGAGGATCAATGAAACCAGGAGCTGGTTCTTTGAAAAGGTAAACAAGATCGATGAACCTTTAACAAGACTCACCAAGAAAAAAAGAGAGAGGACTCAAATAAATAAAATTAGAAACGAGAGTGGAGAAATAACAACTGACACAACAGAAATACAAAATATTGTGAGAAAATACTATGAAGAACTGTACGCCAAAAAACTAGACAACCTAGATGAAATGGACAAATTCCTTGAATCATATAATCTTCCAAAAATCAATCTGGAAGAATCAGAAAACCTAAACAGACCAATTACAACAAATGAGATTGAAACAGCTATCAAAAAACTCCCAAAAAAGAAAAGTCCTGGGCCTGATGGCTTCACAGGTGAATTCTACCAAATATTCAAAAAAGAACTAACTCCTATCCTTCTCAAGCTATTTCAAAAAATTCAAGAGGAAGGAAGACTCCCAAACTCCTTTTATGAGGCGAGCATAATTCTGATTCCAAAACCAGGCAAAGACAACACAAAAAAAGAAAATTATAGGCCAATATCCCTGATGAACTTAGATGCAAAAATCCTCAACAAAATATTAGCAAACCAGATCCAGCAATATATGGAAAAAATCATACACCATGATCAAGTAGGATTTATTCTTGGGAGGCAAGGCTGGTACAATATTCGCAAATCAATGTGATTCATCACATAAACAAAAGAAAGGAGAAAAACCACATGATAATTTCAATAGATGCAGAAAAGGCATTTGATAAAGTCCAGCACCCATTCATGATCAAAACTCTCAGCAAAGTGGGAATACAGGGAACATACCTCAACATGATAAAGGCCATCTATGACAAACCCACAGCCAACATCATACTCAATGGGCAAAAATTAAAAGCAATTGCCTTAAGATCAGGAACAAGGCAGGGGTGCCCCCTTTCACCACTCTTATTCAACATAGTTCTGGAAGTCCTCGCCACAGCAATCAGACAAGAAAAAGAAATAAAAGGCATCCAAATTGGAAAAGAAGAAGTAAAACTATCATTATTTGCAGATGACATGATATTGTATATAGAAAACCCTAAAGTCTCAGTCAAAAAACTACTAGACCTGATCAAAGAATTTGGCAAGGTGGCAGGATATAAAATCAACACTCAGAAATCAGAGGCATTTTTATACACTAATAATGAACTGTCAGAAAGAGAAATCAGGGAATCAATCCCCTTTACCATTGCAACCAAAAAAATAAAGTACCTAGGAATAAATCTAACTAAGGAGATTAAAGACTTGTACTCGGAAAATTATAAAACATTGATAAAAGAAATCAGGGAAGATACGAATAAGTGGAGGCATATACCGTGCTCATGGTTAGGAAGAATAAACATCATTAAAATGTCTATATTACCCAAAGCAATTTATAAATTCAATGCAATACCAATGAAAATACCAATGACTTACTTCAAAGACATTGAACACATATTCCAAAAATTCATATGGAACCAAAAAAGAACACGAATAGCCTCAGCAATCCTGAAAAGGAAGAAAAAAGCGGGAGGTATCACACTTCCAGATATCAAGTTATATTATAAGGCCATTGTACTCAAAACAGCATGGTACTGGCATAAGAACAGGCACATAGATCAATGGAACAGAACAGAGAACTCAGAAATAAACCCACAGCTCTATGGACAACTGATATTTGACAAAGGAGGTAAGACAATACAATGGAGTAAAGACAGCCTCTTCAACAAATGGTGTTGGGAAAACTGGACAGCTACCTGCAAAAAAATGAAACTAGACCACCAACTTACACCACTCACAAAAATAAACTCAAAATGGATAAAAGACTGGAATGTAAGCCGTGAAACCATAAGCATCTTAGAAGAAAACATAGGCAGTAAGCTCTCTGACATCTCTCGCAGCAATATATTTGCTGATTTGTCTCCACAGGCAAGTGAAATAAAAGACAGGATAAACAAATGGGACTTTATCAAACTAAAAAGCTTCTGCACAGCTAAAGACAATAAGAACAGAATAAAAAGACAAACTACACAATGGGAGAACATATTTGACATAGCGTCGGACAAGGGGTTAATAACCAAAATTTATAAAGAACTTGTAAAACTTAATACCAGGAAGACAAACAATCCAACCCAAAAATGGGCAAAAGAAATGAATAGACACTTCTCCAAAGAGGACACACAGATGGCCAATAGGCATATGAAAAAATGTTCAACATCACTAATCATTAGAGAAATGCAAATTAAAACCACAATGAGATATCACCTCACACCAGTCAGAATGGCGCTCATCAATAAAACAACACAGAATAAGTGCTGGCGAGGATGTGGAGAAAAGGGAACCCTCCTGCACTGCTGGTGGGAATGCAGACTGGTGCAGCCACTATGGAAAACAGTATGGAGATTCCTCAAGAAATTAAAAATCGAACTGCCTCTTGACCCAGCTATACCACTGTTAGGAATATACCCCAAGAACACTATAGCACTGTTTGAAAAGAAGAAATGCACCCCCATGTTTATGGCAGCATTGTTCACAATAGAAAAGATTTGGAAACAGCCCAAGTGTCCATCAGAGGACGAGTGGATTAAAAAGCTTTGGTATATATATACTATGGAATACTACTCAGCCATAAGAAATGATGACATAGGATCTTTTACAACAACATGGATGGGCCTTGATAACATTATACTGAGTGAAAGAAGTAAATCAGAAAAAACTAAGAACTATATGTTTTCATACATAGGTGGGACATAAAGATGAGACTCAGAGACATGAACAACAGTGTTGGGGTTACAGGGTGGGGGGAGGAGAGGGAGGGGGTTGGGGGAGGGGAGGGTCACAAAGATCATGACTTTTCAGCATTTGCCATATTCCCCCCTTAATCTATAGACAGACAGCAAATATTTACGTATGGTGTTCCCACTATAAAGACTGCTGTCTTAGGGACAAATGCTGATAAACTACTTCAGCAGTTCCTCCTTCTTCAAAGACTTATATGTCAACATAGAGCTCCATGTTTCATAGGACATACTCAAGCTCACTCCATGCTCCCTGGAGCTTTAGCACAAGGGAATGCCCCCTCCCTTTTTTTTTTTTTTTTTTTTTTTTTTAGTATTTTTTCTTTTATTTATTTATTTTTTGTATATTTCTGAGGATGGGGATGGGGAGGCAGTCGGACAGGCTCCTGCATGCGCCTGACTGGGATCCGTCTGGCATGCCTACCGGGGGGAATGCTCTGCCCATCTGGGGTGTTGCTCTGTTATAACCCGAGCCATTCTAGCAACTGGGGCGGTGGCCGTGGGGCCATCCTTAGTGCCCAGGGTGGATTTGCTCCGGTGGAGCCTTGGCAGCGGGCGGGAGGAGAGAAATGAAGAGGAAGGAGAGAGGGAGGAGTGGAGAGGTAGATGGGCACTTCTCCTGTGTGCTCTGGCCAGGAATCGAACCCGGGAATCCTGCACACCAGGCCAATGACTCCGACGGGTCTACTATATCATGCTTTTTACTTAAAAAAAAAAAAAATTTACATTTCTTTTGAATGCTGATGAGCAGGAGACACCAAATCTTTTTCGCCTGCAAACTACTACCCTCTTTATTAGATCTAGCTAATAACACTGTTCTGTCTTTTTTCCAAACAGCTCCAGATATATGGAAAAGATTTATATAGGCAGATGGGGATCCTCAAACCCCTCAGCGAAATCTTCTGAGAATGGCTTTTAAGATACCTAGAGGCAGAAAAAGCCCAATAGAGATCAGGGGAACTACCAGCTTTTAGGATACACCCTTAAAGGCTCCAACACCCCAAAGGGGTCTCATAGGATGCCATCTGGGTCCTGCTTCAATAGTGGAAAGGAAGGTCATTGAGCTAAAGCCTGCCAGGCTTACACGCCTCTGCTGCGAGGAAACAGGGACACTGGAAGGGGGGCTTCCACCTCGCTCCTCTAAGGGAGGGTTCAGTCTCTTCCAGTCCTGCTCCAGCCACCTATGACCTAACCTTGCCCAGAAAGCTGGGGTTTGCCACTGAAGGCTGAAGGTGCCCAGGGCCGTCGGCCCCATCTACAACACTGTGGACGAGCCTAGGGTATTTCTTCCAAGAAGCAGGTAAACTGATCTCATTCGCACAAGGGCTACTTAACTATGTTTTGCCTGAATAGTCAGGTTTTTTATTCTTCCCTCAAAGATCTCTGTTGTGGGTGTTGATAGTCCTATTTTCTGCTGCTTTGCTTAATATATAGTGTTTCCTTTATCCCTCCTACCTCAATGCCCCACTCATATTTCAGGCTGGGACCTACTCCTAATTTAGAGCTCTCTTTCCTCCTTTAGCCAACTTGTATTATGAATTTACCTTTGCCACCCAGCTTAGTGTATCCCAAGGTTCTCTTTACCAGGCCACAGTCACAGAGCTCCAGGAAAAAGCTACCTGGTCTCAACTCTCCAGGCAGAGGAGAACAGAAGCTTCATATCCACGCATGCTGCAAATGGCTTTTTCCAGTCTACCTGAATCATTACCAGCTAGAAGCAGCGGTCATTGGGACTTGGACATGAGCTGCAAAATATAGAATGGTGACAACAATTCCAGTGCCATGCGGACTTTTCCTGTGTGGAACTTTCCTGGACTCCTGCTCCCTGTGACAGCTCCTAACAGACTGAACTGTGGTTGGGTTGCATTTTTCAGGGATTTGGCATGGTGATGGGGCCATCTTGGACTTGGGGAACATGTTAAGGACACTACTCTTTTAGAGATTCTCACTGTATTGGCCAAGAGTTTGCTTAAAGGCTTTTAATCACCGTAAAAAAAAAATAGAGGACTGGATGAAGAAGATGGGGCACATATACACCATGGTATACTATTCAGCTAGGAGAAATGGTGACATTGGATCACTTATAGAGGAATGGTGGAGTCTTGGTAGCATTGTGCGGGGTGAAATAAGCGAATCAGAAAAAAACAGGAACTGCAGGATTCCATACATTGGTGGGACATAAAAGCAAGACTAAGAGGCATGGACAGGAGTGTGGTGGCTATGGGGAGGTGGGGGGAGGGAAGGAGGGAGAGGGGGAGGGGGAGGGGTACAGAGAGAACTGGATGGAGGGTGGCGGAGGATGATCTCGCTTCGGGTGATGGGTATGCAACAGAACTAAATGACAAGATAACCTGGAAATGTTTTCTTTGAATGTATGTACCCTGATTTATTGATGTCACCCCATTAAAATAAAATTTTATTTAAAAAAAAAATAAAAAAAAATAAAAAAAATAAATAAAACAAAACAAAACAAAACAAAAAAAAATAAAAAAAATATCTGTATTGGAAACCAAATAGGAAGAAAGTGTGTTACAGTCCCATCTCTTTGTTCAGCAGCCAAAATCAATGACCCATGTCTTGTGTTGAGACACCATCTCTCTGCTCAAGTTTCTTATGAGCTGGGGTAAGGAAGACAGATGTATAAACAGATAATTGTACATAATTCTGCCAGAAACACAAAACAAATATGGATAAATTGCCACGAGAGCAGAATCAAGGAGCATCTAACCAGGTAAGAGAAGAAAAGGAGACACCGGAACTGGAACATGTAACTGAATAGTTGTCCAAGGAAGGAGATGGACAGACCATGTTGCTTCCTATACCAAGGGGTCCAGGAAGTGGGAACTGTATGGGAAAGATATGAAGGTATGAACCACCCTGGTGTGTGTGAAGGACCTTATGAAGCTTGATATTACTGAGAAGTGGTGGGTGACAACTGAGAGGTAGGAGAAGACAATTAGGAAGCCTGTCAAGATGATGGAGGGCCTGGGCATCAAGCTCAGGAGCTGTGGGCCAGCAGGTGCTAGCACCAGCACACAGCTAAAACTGTCTCAGAGGGACATGGACAACAACTCCATTCCTCAACACAGACTCTTTCACAATGAATAAAAAATAAATCAATTACTAATGTACCAATTAAGTTAGACTACGTAAAATATAATTTAACAATTTTTTAAAAGAAATACACGTACTTAGTTGAAAAAAATCAAGTTGTTCTACAGGGCTTATCAATGACAAATAGCAATCTCTTACCTACTCCTTCCCACCTTCAATTCCCAGAGAATATTCACTTTTTAATTATTTCTTCTAATATATAGCCTATTTTTCTAAATAACATCCTTCTAATGCTGTTTACTGACTTTCAATTTTAGATCTTTTTAAAAAATTTTTTATTGATTTGAAAGAGATGAGAAGTATCAACTCATAGTTGCTTCACTTTAGTTATTCATTGATTGTTTCTCATATGTGCCTTGACCAGGGGGCTCAAGTTGAGCCAGTGACCCCTGGCTCAAGCCAGTGACCTTGGACTTCAAGCTAGCGACTGTTAGGCTAAAGCCAGCAACCTTGGGATCATGTCGATGATCCTATGCTCAAGCCAGTTACCTGTACTCAAGCTGGCAAGCCCATTCTCAAGCTGGCAGTGACCTCAGGGTTTCAAAGACCTCAGCGTCCCAGGTTGATGCTCTATCCACTGCACCACCATTGGTCATGCCCATTTTATGTCTTCTGTAATGATAGTCCAAGGTATACCAGATCCCAATACAGCCCAAGGTATGAAAGATGGAGATTTAGAACTTTTTACATCACTCCTAAAATACATTTTCTCCCTCTCATCCCCCAATATAGTTAAATCAGAGTTTTAGTTAAGTTAATATTTAATGTTTATATATTATATCATATAAATATTGCTCACATATGAGCTATCTAGTACTTTACTGTACAAATTATTCTTTTCCCTGGTCAGAAATTGTCTCAATTTTCTTTTTTGTTTGTTCAATTTTCTATGAGCATATCACTATTTATCCCCCAAATTCCCCAAGAGGGCTATAAACTCTTTGTGATTACTTCCTATCACATGCTGGTTCAAGCCTCTCCATGGCTCACCACAGCTCCCTCCAGACGACGCTCAAGTTTCAGCCTCTGTGGTTTGGTCCCAGCCTCCAGCCTCATCTCTTTGCCCCTGTGCCACAGGCTACCTCCTATCCAAGTGACAAAGGCAGCCAGTGCCCAATCCTATGGTGCTGGTTTTAGCCTGTGCTTTGTTCCATGTGGGCCTTGCTTGTCTGGAACACTTCTTGCCCCTCTCTGATTTCAGTTCCCTCCAGGCCTCCCTCAGGACCCTTGCCAGAGTCCACTGCTCTTAACAGCCATGTTCAATATGGCTTTCACAATAATATTCTCAGGGTACTCAAGTGGCACTCAATCAGTTGTCTTGGTACTTTTAACTAACTGAACATATAGAGAGCTGGGTGGCTGAAAGAGGGTTCTAAAATGGTTAGTGTAGAAAAACCTTTGTACGAGGAAAACGTTTCAGGAGCTAAAGAGTCTTGCAACAGCACACTCCCAATTCAAAATCTCAGTCTAATCACCAAAGCCTAGTCTGAGGCAACTGGCTAATCCTACATCCTGGTCCACTCACCCCACCTATAGCCCACAAGCATAGAGCAGGCACCATGTGTGATTAGGTGGTCACTTTTGCCACACCACAGAAGGACAGACCACAGTAAGTCTGTCCCCTGAAAACAGATGGTCTATCAAAACACATCATGAGGGGAACAAATCAGAGAGGGTCCCAGAAGACACAATTTCTGGACTCCAAAAGAGATGCCATGCATGATGAACACCGGATTTGTTTTTGTTCAGGTAAAGTCTTCAGCTACATATATACCCACAAACCCAGGTCCAAATGATCTCTGGGATCTGACCATGGAGTACTCCTGAAACTCTAACCTGAAAAGAAACACTCTTACTTCTTATGTCCAAGAGGCAGAGCTATGAAACTCCAGGACCAGTCCCCAGTCAGCATCTATACCTTACTATGTGGTGAACATCTGAAAACTCACCTGTCCCTGAAGGAGTTCTGCTCCTTCCCCCATAGTAGGGGCCATAAAATTGGAGGTAGGCAAGACGCTCTATAGGCTATCATAGCCATAGTCAAGCAAGCCAAGGAATGGGGCAGGAAAACAAAGCCTGAGCCCTGAAGCAGCCAGTGACCCACAAAGAACAGAACTTACTTGTCTGGGGGAAATCACAGCCTCCATGTCTGGGAAGACAGTGTCACCACCAACTTCTACATCACTCATTTGGGAAAACTAAACACAGTGGTTGACCTGTGCCACTTGAGGCAGTCAAACTCTATATTATTTCTGATCCAGGGAGGGGCTGGTGTGCACCAAGCTGTGTTTTCGCCACCACACATAGCCAAGCCTTACTGAAGATCAAGTTGGGCAAGAGATTTCTGGTCATTGGCTCTGAGGCCTTTCTCTTTCAAGAAAGGAGAACTGTTCCTAGAACAACGTATTGGTTTCTATTGACACTTTCCCTGTGGGTCCTTCCCCCCAAGCCCTGCCTCCCTTACTTCTTGAACTCCTCAACCTGGCAGAGGTGCTCATCCGTCATTCCACAAGGATTCATGAGCACCTGCTATGCAGTACAACAGTTCCTAACTCTGGGACACAGTAATAAATATAATAGGTACATGCCTTCCCTGCCTCACAGTTGGAGCTTTCAGGTGTGCATGTGGTTCTCAACTTTGCTTCTGCCCTGATACACCTTATCTGTCAGAAGGCTTAACCACAACAGCCATATGCACAGAAGGGACCATAAGACCTCAAAAGGAAGATGAGAAGGGGTTGTGATATCTCCAGAGATATATACTGAAGTCTGATCTCTAAAGGAGTCAGTGCAAAGTCCAAGCGAAGGATATTTAAGCCATAAATCATTCCACGTTTCTCAGCCAGCTAATCCATTCATCTGTTTGGACTGATCCCACTGAGTCCCATTAACCTACCATTCTTAGAAGACACACAATACCCATAAACTAGAGTATAATCTGGGCCCAGCACTGCTACTTCCCCTTTCTGGTGCTGGTATCTCTGCTCCACAAGTCATCTCTGTAGGCATCAAGGATAGGCCCCTAGCTTTCTTCCAACTTCATCCATGAGAAAGGTTCTATAGACACTTTACCTTTCCCTGAAGCGTGGCAGCAGGAAACAGCACCAGGGGAGTCACTGGGCCAGGTTCCGTCTGCAATTGTCCCAGGAACTGATCCAACCTTGCTTTGTCAGGGCCACTTGAAAAGAAGTAGTATTCTGTTATGTGTTAACTCATGTTCCTCTGTCCCTTGCAATCTAGTACTTCTCCCTTTCTCTGTCTCCTTTGCACCAATTAGCCCAAGTCTCACACTGCAAAGCCTACTAGGTAGTGTGGTAAGCCATCCAGATACTTTTGGGGTTTTTTTTTGGATCGAGGTACTCATTCTTGAAGTTGCTGTGAGTGTTAGTTAATGGCTCCCAGCTATGTCCCTCTCCAGATATTGCCCTCATCTAAAGAGGGCCTCACTTACAGTTATCCAACCACCCTGGAGACAGCCTACATTCAATGTTTGGCTGATGCCAGAGTACAAAGGTCTAGACATCTTGCTTCAATTTAGGAAATTGTAAAATGTCTTCCCAATTCAAGACCTACCCAAGAGATTACTGATGTCTGTGTTATAATTGCCTTATACAGTAGTTCACATTTGCACTGTCCAACCCTATTTACCTCAATGTGTGATATTTCTGAATGAAAATATCCAGTTTAGAGTTTGCATCTAGGAAAGCCCACCCCTAGTGATCCTGAGACATAGATTCTAAACTGGGATTTTAGCACTGGTGACTGGCAATGAGAACTTCATCACTGCACTGATGGCAGGTAGGATATTTATAGTCACTATTATGGTGCAATTATACAAGTGTTCAAACTTTCACTAGTAGTGAATTGGGATGGGATACCACTGGAAAGGAATGAACTGGTTAGAGCAGTATCTCAGGTGATTGAGAGATACAGGGGTCTGGTAGGTAAATTAATGTCTTTCCAAAGATGTCCTTGTTCTAATCTATGAAATCCATAAATATGTCATATTACAAGGTGTAAAGCCAGGAGCCACCATCATGGCCATTCACATGCAAGTTCGCATTGGATTCGGACAGTCGGTGATGAAACAACGGAGCCAAGAACTGGTGGGCCATCATCTTTAATCCTAGCTTGCACCAGGTGGGCAAGTAATACACACACTGGGCTCCAAAACCCACTCACATTCAGTGCTCACAAAGCTACTGACTTATCCAAGTTTCCTAGAATCAAAGGTTTCTAGCTCACCAGACTTATTCACCTCTGTTTCCCATCTCCTTCTCTCTGCACAAACTGGCATCTCCTTCAGCACTCCACCATCTTGGCTGCTTCTCCTGGCCTCCTCCACGTGGCCTTTCTCTGCTCTCCTCTCTGCTCTCCTCTCTAATGCTAATCTCAGGAACCGAGAGAGCAAGCTCCCAGGCTGCCCCACTTTATAGTGCAGAAACCAAAAACCTTTAATCCAATATACAAAATAGGGAAGTCTCTGATACAAAGTCCACCCCACATCAAAAAGGGTGGGAAAGGCTTAGTCCTAAAACCAAGCCTCAGGCTACAAGGATCCTGCCCGCCCTCAACACACATTAATATAATCACCCCCATCCCAAGCAATCACCTGGGAGATGGGCTTCCACGTGGGCAGCGCCATCTTTAACAAAGTGAGCATAATATATTTTATCTTCCCAACACAAGGGAAAGGGGAGTTAAAAAGTTTCAGGTGGAATTAATGTTGCCAATAAATTGCCTTTAAATTAAAGAGATTATCTAGGATTATTTAAGTGCATCCAGGATAACCACAACAGTTCTTTAAATGTGGAAATGGGAGGTGTAAAGCCAGGAGGCATGGCCAGGGACACTATCAAAACAGCCCGACTCATGCAGGTTCGCATTGGATTCGGACAGTCGGCAAAGAAACAGCGGAGCCAAAAACTGGTGGGCCATAGTCTTTAATCCTACCTTGCACCCGGCGGGCAAGTAAAAATACACACTGGGCTCCAAAACCCAGTCACATTCAGTGCTCACAAAGCCACTGACTGGTCCGAGTTTCCTAGAATCAAAGGTTTCTAGCTCACCAGACTTATTCACCTCTGTTCCCCATCTCCTTCCTTATCCCAAATACAAACTCTAAACAAACTGGCATCTCACTCAGCACTCCACCATCTTGGCTGCCTCTCCTGACCTCCTCCATGTGGCCTCCTCCCGCTGCTGGCTCTACTCTCTCCTCTGCTGAAAATCTCAGGAACCAAGAGCGCAAGTTCCTGTTCTACCCCTATTTTATAGTGTAGCTTCACAACCTCTAATCCAATATACAAAATAGGGAAGTCTCTAATACAAAGTCACTTCTCTGAGGCATGATTGGATTGAACCACCCCACATCAAAAAGGGTGGGAAAGGCTTAATCCCAAAACCAAGCCCCAGGCTACAATGATCCTGCCTGCCCCCAACACACATTAATATCACCTGGGCAACGGCATCTTTAACAAAGTGAGCATAATACATTTTATCCGCCCAACAGGAGGCAAAAGGTCGGAGTCAAAAAAATAGGTGATGATACTATACTGCTAGTGTATAAAATGGAGAATGAGTCTATGAGATAAGGCTTGCAGGCGAACTCTAAAAGCAGTTAAAAGGAAAAAATTATACAATAATGTGAATATACTTAATACTACTGAACTGCACTCTTATAATAGTTAAGATTAGTAAACTTTATGTTCTATGTATTTTACCACAGTTTTTTAAAAGGTAAGGAAATGAGCCTCCAGAGGCAGCAAGAATACAGACTTTGCAGATATAATTTATAAAAGCCAATAAAAAAGAAACCAACAATAGACTAATGATGACAGATAAAATGGCTACTCAGCCACCATCTTTTTTTTTTTTTTACACAGAGACAGAGAGAGAATCAGAGAGAGGGATAGATAGGGACAGACAGACAGGAACGCAGAGAGATGAGAAGCATCAATCATCAGTTTCTCGTTGCGACACCCGAGTTGTTCATTGATTGCTTTCTCATATGTGCCTTGACCACAGGCTTTCAGCAGACCGAATAACCCCTTGCTTGAGCCAGAGATCTAGGGTCCAAGCTGGTGAGCTTTTTCTCAAACCAGATGAGCCCACGCTCAAACTTGGTGACCTTGGGGTCTCGCACTTGGGTCCTCTGCATCCCAGTCCGACGCTCTATCCACTGTGCCACTGCCTGGTCAGGCCAGCCACCATCTTTCTTACAAACAATGCAGGCCTGATGGAGGAAGAAGGACTTGCCACTCAATAATTCAGCTCAGACCTCCTTTGTAGCTGGATGCTGATAAGGGACGATTAGATTAAGGTAAAGACAATTTTGAGGAACTGGAGTGCCACTCCCAACCACAAACACAATAAGTTATCTTGCAGCTGCCTTTGCTGAAAGCCCTTTGATGAATCCATATAACTCCTGCCCCCTCCCTCCCTTGGGGCTGACACCTTTTGCTGGTCTCAGCCTGCCTACACCCAGGTGTTTTTAAAATAAATTTTCCTTTTGGAACACACCAGCCTCATGTTTTTGGTTTGTCTTGTGGTTTCTGCCTTTCAAACAACAAACCCAGGTGTAAAGCCAGTAGCCACGGCCACCATAATAGCCGCCTGGCCCATGCAGGTTTGCATTGGATTCGGACAGTTGGTAAAGAACAACGGAGCCAAAAACTGGTGGGCCATCCTGTTTATTGGTGTCTCACCAAGACAGGTAAACCACAAAAGAAGACAAGGGAAAAGCAGAAAACCAGCTTTTCCCATTGTTGGGCGGATAAAATGTATTATGCTCACTTTGTTAAAGATAACACAAGGAGGCAGTCGCCCAGGTGATATTAGTGTATGTTTTTACTTGCCCGCCGGGTGCAAGGTAGGATTAAAGGCTATGGCCCACCAGTTTTTGGCTCCATGGTTTCTTTACCGACTGTCCGAATCCAATGCGAACCTGCAAGGGCTGGGCTGCTCTGATGGTAGCCCTGGCCGTGCCTCCTGGCTTTACATTTGGCGTAGTCGGCAGGATTCGATACAGATCGGCAAGGAGCCTTTGAGTGGTGGAGTAGAGGACTGGCTAGTGTTAGGGTTCCCCATGGCTGTCCTCTTGGGGATCGTAGGCTGGCTGACTTTTACAGCCATGCGTGAGGAAACCGAGAGCTCTGTGGAAGAGGTTGCCTGGGACCTGCAAACCGAGCAGCGGGAGGAGCTGGAGCAAACACAGGAGAAACCGATGCTGACCCTGGAGCTGGAGGAAATGCTGGAGGAGGAGGCCAACCAGGTGTTCAAGATTCGCCTGGAAATGGAGCAAATGCTGGAGGAGGATTCAGAGGTTCGTGAGTTGCAGCTTGGTTCCTGAGGTTAGCATGAGAGAGCGGAGAGAGTAGAGCCAGCAGCTAAAGGAGGCCACGTGGAGGAGGCCAGGAGAAGCAGCCAAGATGGCGGAGTGCTGAGTGAGATGCCAGTTTGTACAGAGTTTGTATCTGGGATAAGGAAGAAGATGGGGAACTGAGGGAAATAAGGCTGGTGAGCTAGAAACCTTTGATTCTAGGAAACTCGGATAAATCAGTGGCTTTGTGAGCACTGAATGTGACTGGGTTTTGGAGCCCAGTGTGTATTTTTACTTGCCCGCCGGGTGCAAGCTAGATTAAAGACTATGGCCCACCAGTTTTTGGCTCCGTGGTTTCTTTACCGACTGTCCGAATCCAATGCGAACCTGCATGGGCCAGGCTGCTGTGATGATGGCCCTGGCTGTGATTACTGGCTTTACACCCATGAAGGGGAAGGGATCAGGGAAGCCCCTGCAATCGTGATAGCAGGAACCGAGAGAGCAAGCTCCTAGTCTGCCCCACTTTATAGTGTAGAAATCAAAACCTTTAATCCAATATACAAAATAGAGAAGTCTCTGATACAAAGTCACTTATCTGAGGCATGATGGGATTGCACCACCCCACATCAAAAAGGGTGGGAAAGGCTTAGTCCTAAAACCAAGCCCCAAGCTACAAGGATCCTGCCTGCCCATAGCCCGCCCCCAACACACATTAATATCACCTGTGCATTTTATCCGCCCAACATACTCACTTTGTTAAAGATGGCGCTGCCCAAGTGGAGGCCATTGCTCAGGTGATATTAATGTGTATCTCTGTGGGCTATGGGCAGGCAGAATCCTTGTAGCCTGTGGCTTGGTTTTGGGATTAAGCCTTTCCCACCCTTTTTGATGTGGGGTGGTACAAGCCCATCATGCCCCAGATAAGTGACTTTGTATTAGAGACTTCCCTATTTTGTATATTGGATTAAAGGTTTGAATTTCTACACTATAAATTGGGGACAGAACAGGAGCTTGCTCTCTTGGTTGCTGAGATTATCATTAGAGGAGAGAGCAGAGAGGAGAGCAGAGTAAGGCCACGTGGAGAAGGCCAGGAGAAGAAGCCAAGAGGGCGGAGTGTTGAGTGAGAAGCCAGTTTTATGCAGAGTTTGTGCAGGGAGAAGGAAGGAGATGGGGAACAGAGATGAATAAGTCTGGTGAACTAGAAACCTTTGATTCTAGAAAACTCGGATAAGTCAGTAGCTTTGTGAGCACTGTATGTGAGTGAATTTTGGAGCCCAGTGTGTGTTTTTTACTTGCCCACCAGGTGCAAGCTAGAATTAAAGATGGTGGCCCACCAGTTTTTGGCTCCGTTGTTTCTTTACCGACTGTCCGAATCCAATGCAAACCTGCATAGGCCAGGCTGCTGTAGTAGTGGCCGTGGCCACTGGCCATACAGAGTATAATATATTTTATCTGCCCAACAACAGGGAATAGGGAAAGTCTGATCTGGAGAAAAGACACATCACTTAAAATGCCCAGTTTTCAAGAAATTACTAGACATGCAAAGAATCATGAAGATGGCCTTACATGAGCAGAAAAGCAATCAACAGAAACTTTCTCTGAGAGTAGGTGTAAAGCCAGCAGCCACGGCCAGGGCCACTATCACAGCAGCCTCTTGGCCCATGCAGGTTCGCATTGGATTCGGACAGTCGGTAAAGAAACAATGGAGCCAAAAACTGATAGGCCATTTTCTTTCATTCTAGCTTGCAGCTGGCGGGCAAGTAAAAACACACACTGGGCTCCAAAACCCACTCACATTCAGTGCTCACAAAGCCACTGACTTATCCGAGTTTCCTAGAATCAAAGGTTTCTAGCTCACCAGCCTTATTCTCCTCAGTTCCCCATCTCCTTCCTTATCCCAGATACAAACTCTGCACAAACTGGCATCTCACTCAGCACTCCACCATCTTGGCTGCTTCTCCTGGCCACATGGCCTCTTTCTGCTCTCTGCTCTGCTCCCTCTGCTCTCTCATGCTAATCATCCCAGGAACCAAGAGGGCAAACTCTTGTTCTGCCCCCATTTTATACTGTAACTTCACAACCTCTAATCCAATATACAAAATAGGGA
Organism: Saccopteryx leptura; assembly: GCF_036850995.1. Classification (NCBI taxonomy): domain Eukaryota; kingdom Metazoa; phylum Chordata; class Mammalia; order Chiroptera; family Emballonuridae; genus Saccopteryx; species Saccopteryx leptura. The sequence goes on along the minus strand of NC_089508.1, from coordinate 133,237,990 downwards.
AGTCTCTAATACAAAGTCACTTCTCTGAGGCATGATTGGATTGTACCACCCCACATCAAAAAAGGGTAGGAAAGGCTTAATCCCAAAACCAAGCCCCAGGCTACAAGGATTCTCAACACACATTAATATCACCTGGGCGATGGCCTCACGTGGGCAGCACCATTTTTAACAAAGTGAGCATAATACATTTTATCTTCCCAACAGTAGGAAAGACTTTAAATCAGTTACAATAAACATTCTCAGAGAACTAAAGGAAATCATGCCTAAGAAACTAAAAGTACAATAATGATGTCTCACCAAAAAGAGAATAGCAATAAATAGAAGTTATTTTTTAAAAAAAATTAAAAAGCACCAAATCATCTAGCTGGATAGCTCAGTTGATTGGAGCATTGTCCCAAAGCACAGAGGTTGCTGGTTCAATCCCTGGCCAGGGCACATACAGGAGCAGATCAATGTTCCTGTCTCTTTCCCTCTCCCTTCCTCTTTCACTAAAATCAATCAGTAAACATTAGAAAAATAAGCACCAAATCTAAGAATTAAGTTCAAGGATCTGAAATGAAAAAAAGATTAAAAGGTCTCTACAATAGATTTCATCTGTGAGAATAAAGGATAACTGTGGGTCAAATAAGTTTGCAAATATGATGTATATGTTTGCTTGCTTATAGTTTGCATTAGGTTTGGGGACAGGCTGTAAGTAGGCAGGGTCCTTATAGCCTAAGGCTTAGTTTTAAGACTAAGCCTTTCCCATCCTTTTGAGGAATCCCATTATGCCTCAGATAAGTGACTTTGTATCAGAGACTTCTTTGTTTGTATATTGGATAAAAGGTTTTGATTTCTACACTATAAAATGGGGCAGAGGAGCCCATGCTGGAAGAGAGCAGAGAAAGGCCACGTGGAAGAGAGGAAAAGGAGCCAAGATGGCAGAGTGCTGAAGGAGAAGCCAGTTTGTGCAGAGTTTGTGCAGAGAGAAGGAGAGGGGGAACAGAGGTGAATAAGGCTGGTGAGGTAGAAACCTTTGATTCTAGGAAACTCGGATAAGTCAGTGGCTTTGGGAGCTGTTGGTCAAATAAGTTTGTAAATATGATATCTATGTTTGCTCGCTTATAGTTTGCATTGGGTGTGGGGACAGGCTGTAAGCAGGCAGGGTCCTTATAGCCTAAGGCTTAGTTTTAAGACTAAGCCTTTCCCATCCTTTTGAGGAATCCCATTATGCCTCAGATAAGTGACTTTGTATCAGAGCTTTCCTTGTTGGAATATTGGATTAAAGGTTTTGATTTCTATACTATAAAGTGAGGCAGACCGGGAGCTTGCTCTCTCTCCATTCCTGAGATTAACATTAGAGAGGAGAGCAAAGAAAGGCCACATGGAGGAGAGGAGAAGCAGCAAAGATGGTGGAGTGCTAAAGGAGAAGCCAGTTTGTGCAGAGTTTGTGCAGAGAGAAGGAGAATGAGAACAGAGGTGAATAAGGCTGTGAGCTAGAAACCTTTGATTCTAGGAAACTTGGATAAGTCAGTGGCTTTAGGAGCCCTGAATGGAAAGGGAAGTGTCTTCCCACTGTGTATATTTCTTGCCCACCAGGTGCAAGCTAGGATTAAAGCTAATGGCCCACCAGTTCTTGGCTCCATTGTTTCATTACCATCTGTCCAAATCTAATGAGAACCTGCATGGGCCAGGCAGCTGTGATGGTGGTCGTGGATACTAGCTTTACAGGAGCCCTGAATGGAAAGGGAAGTGTTTTCCCACTATGTATATTTCTTGCCCACCAGATGCAAGCTAGGACTAAAGCTAATGCCCCATCAGTTCTTGGCTCTGTTGTTTCTTTTGTTTGTTTGTTTGTTTACAGAGACAGAGAAAGAGTCAGAGAGAGGGGTAGTTAGGGACAGACAGACAGGAATGGAGAGAAATGAGAAGCATCAATCATCAGTTTTTCGTTGCGACACCTTAGTTGTTCATTGATTGATTTCTCATATGTGCCTTGATCGTGGGCCTTCAGCAGACCGAGTAACACCTTGCTCGAGCCAGCGACCTTGGGTCCAAGCTGGTAAGCTTTGCTCAAACCAGATGAGCCCGTGCTCAAGCTGGCAACCTTGGGGTCTCGAACCTGGGTCCTCTACATCCCAGTCTGGGTCCTCTACATCTCAGCTCTATCCACTGTGCCACTGCCTGGTCAGGTGGCTTTGTTGTTTCATTACCATCTGTCCGAATCTAATGCAAACCTGCATGGGCCAGGCGGCTGTGAAGGTGGCCGCGGCTGCTGGCTTCACAATTACCAAACATGAAGATAGATCAGTTGAGATTATACTGTCTGGAACAGAAAGAAAAAGAATTTTTAAAAATTAAAAGTGCCTTAGACACTTTTGCAAAACCATCCAGCATATCAACAGATGCATAGTAGGAGTATTAGAAGGAGGAGAAAAGGGACAGAAAGAATATTTGAAGAAATAATGGCCCAAAACTTTTAAAGTTTTATGAAAAAAATATAATTCTATGCCTCCAAGAAACTCAACAATTTTCAAATAGAATAAACTCAAAAAGGTACACATCTAGACACATCATAACAAAATTCTTTGAAGACAAAGAGAGAATCTTGACAGCAAAACCAGCGAGAAGTGGCTCATCATATTCAAGTCATATTTAATAAGATTATTAGCTAATTTCTCATCAGAAACCTTAGAAGCTAAAAGGCAGTGGGATGATATATTCCAAGTACTTGAAATATATGATCAAGGAAAAAAAAGCTATCAACCAGAAATTCTATATCCAGAAAAACTATCCTCTGAATATAAAGCCCCACCCCAAAAAATTCTCAGATAAACAAAAACAGACAACTTGTCACTAGCAGACCTGCTATACAAGACATATTAAAAGGTATTCTCCAGGCTTAAATAAAAGTACCAGACAGTACAGTGGTTCCCTCAACTATCACAGGGGTTAGGTTCCAGAACCCCTCCGCAATAGGCAAAAACCCACGAAGTAGCGACCTTATATTTATTTAATTATTTATATATATTTTAAGGTATTATAAACCCTCCCCACACTCTTATAACCCTTTCCTACACTGTCATTAACCTTTCCCACACTCTTATAAACACTTACTATGCTCTTAAATACTTTCTACACTCCTAAACCTATGTAATTTTAACAACATATAAAATTCCATATGGGTACTTGTTGGAATCCATGGGAGTCCGAAATACCAGAGTAACAGGCTTTATTGAAAGGAAGAAAGGAACCCTGCTGGGCACTTCTCCTGGGGGAGAAGATCGCCGGTTACAGACTAGGGGCGAGTTATATAGTGTTTGGGAGAGCCTGAGGGGATACTGAGGCAAAAGTCCTGGTATGTCCAGAATGCTCCTCCTTGGGGGGCTTCAAGCATGTGGATGTTGAATCAAAAGTTCTGGTAACTCTGGAGCCCCTCCTTGGGGAAGCTTCTCAGCTTTCTGGAATTCCTTTGTCTCAGGGGCGATAGTCCAGTAAGGGTGAGGTCTGACAGATAAGTGGAACATCAAGAGGGCAGTTTGGAATACACATATTTATCATTTCTCAACTCTGTGGTTACATATAAAAGAAAGGCAGTTATTAATTTTATAATATATGGTAAGGGGTGATGAGGAGAAAGAGGAGAAAAAATTGGAAAATTATTGCTTCTTTTGGAGAGAACTCAAGAAGGGAACCTTGCCAAGCCAAGTCCCCCATCCAGTTAAGAAGGTCATCAATTTCCGTGCTATAAGGTCTGAACCAGGCGATGTCTCTGAAAACCTGAGTGAGAAAGTAGAAAAATTTTGCGAGGAAATAATTGTGAATTCCTTGCTGTGAGTGCTGAGTGGACAGAGTGACATGGTGATATATGGTCTCCTGGATGAGCCTCATGAGATGTGCTGGTCTGGTTCCTCTCGAATGGGAGGACATGTGGAGATTTTAAGAGACAGGGAACCTGTTGGTGTAAGTTTTTAGAAGGACTGAATATGTGTGGTTTAAAAGGGGGTTTGGAGGCCCTGGCCGGTTGGCTCAGTGGTAGAGCATCGGCCTGGCGTGCAGAAGTCCCGGGTTCGATTCCTGGCCAGGGCACACAGGAGAAGCGCCCATCTGCTTCTCCACCTGTAAAGCCAGGAGCCACGGCCAGGGTCACCACTACAGCAGCCCAGTCCATGCAGGTTCACATAGGATTCGGACAGTCGGTAAAGAAACAACGGAGCCACAAACTGGTGGGCCATAGTCTTTAATCCTAGCTTGCACCTGGCGGACAAGTAAAAACACACACTGGGCTCCAAAACCCACTCACATTCAGTGCTCACAAAGCCACTGACTTATCCGAGTTTCCTAGAATCAAAGGTTTCTAGCTCACCAGCCTTATTCTCCTCAGTTCCCCATCTCCTTCCTTATCCCAGATACAAACTCTGCACAAACTGGTATCTCACTCAGCACTCCGCCATCTTGGCTGCTTCTCCTGGCCACATGGCCTCTTTCTGCTCTCTGCTCTGCTCCCTCTGCTCTCTCATGCTAATCATCCCAGGAACCAAGAGTGCAAGCTCCCGCTCCATCCCCATTTTATAGTGTAGAAATCCAAACCCTTAATCCAATATACAAAATAGGGAAGTCTCTAATACAAAGTCACTTTCTGTGGCATGATTGGATTGTACCACCCCACATTAAAAAGGGTGGGAAAGGCTTAATCCCAAAACCAAGCCCCAGGCTACAAGGATTCTGCCTGCCTTTAGCCCATCCCAACACACATTAATATCACCTGGGCGATGGCCTCCTCGTGTTATCTTTAACAAAGTGAGCATAATACATTTTATCTGCCCAACACCACCCCTCCCCCTCTCCTTCCTCTCTGTCTCTCTCTTCTCCTCCAGCAGCCGAGGCTCCATTGGAGCAAAGATGGCCCAGGCACTGGGGATGGCTCCTTGGCCTCTGCCCCAGGCGCTAGAGTGGCTCTGATCGCAACAGAGCAATGCCCCGGAGGGGCAGAGCATCGCCCCCTGGTGGGCGTGCTGGGTGGATCTCGGTTGGGCGCATGCGGGAGTCTGTCTGACTGTCTCTCCCCATTTCCAGCTTCAGAAAAATACAAAAAAAAAAAAAAAAGGGGGGGGGGGTTTGGAGAACATTCAGGAGGGAACTTCTTGGGCTGAGAGGCGCTTCTTCCTGCTGTCATCCGTACTATTTGATATTTCCCTTGTGAAGTTCTCCTTGGAGTATTGGGGAATAGGAGTGTAGGAGCATTTGATTGTAGGTAATCCTAGAGATTTCTCTCATCAGGGCCTGTAGGAACTTGATAAAGAAAGAGGCAAGTATTTGGAGATTAGCAATGCAGAGATAAGGAGGGTTGTATGGGTGTGTGTGTGAAAGTTCTTCCATGGTAAAATTAGAGATATTCTTTCCTGGCAGCCCAGGAGAGAGCAGTTAGCTTGAGCTAAAAGAAATGTTTCATGTCCGTTTGTAGGCTCTTCTTCAACCAAGAAGACCCAGCGATCTTGTCCCCTTACTATGTGAAGGGTAAAAAGACTAAGAAGTGTTAAGAGGTGAATGTTATTCATTCTCCTAGTTCTTCAGGGATATGGGAGAACTTTAGGGTTAGGGGACCTGTAAGGGTTGAAAGATAGGATTTGGGAGGTTTGCTGATATAGGGTTTCAGATTTTTCTGTTTCACGAGGGCAGGTTTCAGGGTTGGTATGTAGGGTTAGGTAGATTTTTCCAATTTTCTGATTTGTGAAGGTCTGCATGAGGTTCTGTAAGAAACTAGTAAACAAACGTAAGAGGCAGGGTTCATAAGTGTAAAGCCAGTAGCCAAGGCCAGGGCCACTATAAGGCCAGAAGCCACGGCTAGAGCCACCATCAGAGCAGCCCGGCTCATGCAGGTTCGCATTGGATTCGGACAGTCGGTAAAGAAACAGCGGAGCCAAAAACTGGTGGGCCATAGGGGACATAGGATGAATGTTATCATGCTCTCCAGAGCCAAGAAGATGGGGAACAGAGGTGAATAAGTCTGGTGAGCTAGAAACCTTTGATTCTAGGAAACTCGGATAAGTCAGTGGCTTTGTGAGCACTGAATGTGACTGGGTTTTGGAGCCCAGTGTGTATTTTTACTTGCCCGCCGGGTGCGAGCTAGAATTAAAGACTATGGCCCACCAGTTTTTGGCTCCGCTGTTTCTTTACCGACTGTCCGAATCCAATGCGAACCTGCATGAGCCAGGCTGCTCTGATGGTGGCTCTAGCCATGGCTTCTGGCTTTACATTTGACGTAGTCTGTGGCAGGATTCGATACAGATTGGCAAGGAGCCTTTGAGCGGTGGAGTAGAGGACTGGCTAGTGTTAGGGTTCCCCATGGCTGTCCTTTTGGGGATTGTAGGCTGGCTGACTTTTACAGCCATGCGTGAGGAAACCGAGAGCTCTGTGGAAGAGGCTGCCCGGGACCTGCAAACCGAGCAGTGCAAGGAGATGGAGCAAACGCAGGAGAAACCAATGCTGACCCTGGAGCTGGAGGAAGTGCTGGAGGAGGAGGCCGACCAGGTTTGCGAGATTCGCCTGGAAATGGAGCAAACGCTGGAGGAGGATTCAGAGGTTTGTGAGTTGCAGCTTGCCCTGGATGTTGTGGAGAGCCAGCAGCAGCAGGAGGCTGAGGCTGAGGTTGAGGCTGAGGCTGAAGCTGAGGCCAGGTCCGGAGCTGCAAGGTCTGCAGAGCAGAAGGCGGCAGCGGATGGAGGCTCGAGCCCGGCAGCCAGAGCTGGTGTTTTCAGTTCCTCCTTGGAAGATGAGGAGAATCGGGCTGGAGTTGTGATCTGCAGTCTCCAGAAGATGGAAGCCCAGCTGGAAGGAGCACGTACTACGGCCCTGGTAGGTCTGCGATTTTGGGACATAGGGCTGGTCAAGCTTACCAGAGCAGAGATGGAAATGCTGACTGCCATTGCCATGTGCCCCTCTTTGAGACAGTGTAAGAGCTGCGAGGACGGCAAGGATGAGGGGGGTGGCTGACGCCCCATGTACATGGACTGATTTCCTGGACTACGACCGGAGTGGGCATTGGTTCCTTTGTTGGATGGACTTATGGATTACGGATTTTGGACAATGAAATATCCTGATGGGGGTAGGGGGTGGCTTTGCTGGAAGCAATCCCCTGCCCCGGGAAGCTTTTCCCATGGCTAGAAAGAAGGCCGAGGACATTTTGCGCTTTGGGCAAAGTGCTCAGAGACTGGTGAAGTGTACCTTTGTGATTGTTGAAACTGTATGATTTGTGCTGTTGTAATTTGTGTAATGTTCTAATTTCCTTACACAGGGATGCCGGTGGTATAGATTGTGGGTAGTAAAGTGAGCATAGGGGTGGATTGTTGGGCGGATAAAATGTATTATGCTCACTTTGTTAAAGATGCCGTTGCCCAGGTGATATTAATGTGTGTTGGGGATTGTTGTAACCTGGGGCTTGGTTTTGGGATTAAGCCTTTCCCACCCGTTTTGATGTGGGGCGGTACAATCCAATCATGCCTCAGAGAAGTGACTTTGTATTAGAGACTACCCTGTTTTGTATATTGGATTAAAGGTTGTGAAGCTACACTATAAAATGAGGGCAGAACGGGACTAGGCGCGCTTGGTTCCTGAGATTATCATTAGAAAAGAGAGCAGAGGAGAGCAGAGAAAGGCCACGTGGAGGAGGCCAGGAGAAGCAGCCAAGATGGCGGAGTGCTGAGTGAGATGCCAGTTTGTGTAGAGTTTGTATATGGGATAAGGAAGGAGATGGGGAACACAGGTGAATAAGTCTGGTGAGCTAGAAACCTTTGATTCTAGGAAACTCGGATAAGTCAGTGGCTTTGTGAGCACTGAATGTGACTGGGTTTTGGAGCCCAGTGTGTATTTTTACTTGCCCGCCGGGTGCGAGGTAGAATTAAAGACTATGGCCCACCAGTTTTTGGCTCCGCTGTTTCTTTGCCGACTGTCCGAATCCAATGCGAACCTGCATGAGCCGGGCTGCTCTGATGGTGGCTCTAGCCGTGGCTTCTGGCCTTACAGCCACCATCATGGGCATTCACATGCAGGTTCACATTGGATTCGGACAGACGTTAATGAAACATCAGAGCCAAAAACGGGTGGGCCATCATCTTTTTTTTTTTTTTTTTTAATAATTTTATTTTTTTAATGGGGTGACATCAATAAATCAGGATACATATATTCAAAGATAACAAGTCCAGGTTATCTTGTCATTCAATTATGTTGCATACCCATCACCAAAAGTCAGATTGTCCTCTGTCACCTTCTATCTTGTTTTCTTTGTGCCCCTCCCCCTCCCCCTTTCCCTCTCCCATTCCCCCCTCCCCCCCCCCGAAACCACCACACTCTTATCAATGTCTCTTAGTTTCACTTTTATGTCCCACCTACGTATGGAATAATGCAGTTCCTGATTTTTTCTGATTTACTTATTTTGCTTCGTATTATGTTATCAAGATCCCACCATTTTGCTGTAAATGTTCCGATGTCATCATTTCTTATGGCTGAGTAGTATTCCATAGTGTATATGTGCCACATCTTCTTTATCCAGTCATCTATTGACGGGATTTTTGGTTGTTTCCATGTCCTGGCCACTGTGAACAATGCTGCAATAAACATGGGGCTGCATGTGTCTTTATGTATCAATGTTTCTGAGTTTTTGGGGTATATACCCAGTAGAGGGATTGCTGGGTCATAAGGTAGTTCCATTTTCAGTTTTTTGAGGAACCACCATACTTTCTTCCATAATGGTTGTACTACTTTACATTCCCACCAACAGTGTATGAGGGTTCCTTTTTCTCCACAGCCTCTCCAACATTTGCTATTACCTGTCTTGCTAATAATGGCTAATCGAACAGGTGTGAGGTGGTATCTCATTGCCGTTTTGATTTGCATTTCTCTAATAGCTAAAGAAGATGAGCATCTTTTCATATATCTGTTGGCCATTTGTATTTCTTCCTGGGAGAAGTGTCTGTTCATATCCTCTTCCCATTTTTTTATTGGATTGTTTGTTTGTTTGTTGTTGAGTTTTATGAGTTCTTTGTATATTTTGGATATTAGGCCCTTATCTGAGCTGTTGTTTGAAAATATCATTTCCCATTTAGTTGGCTTTCTGTTTATTTTGTTATCAGTTTCTCTTGCTGAGCAAAAACTTCTTAGTCTGATGTAGTCCCATTCATTAATTTTTGCCTTCACTTCTCTTGCCTGTGGAGTCAAATTCATAAAATGCTCTTTAAAACCCAGGTCCATGAGTTGAGTACCTATGTCTTCTTCTATGTACTTAATTGTTTCAGGTCTTATGTTTAGATCTTTGATCCATTTTGAGTTAATTTTAGTACAGGGGGAGAGACTGTAGTCCAGTTTCATTCTTTTGCATGTGGCTTTCCAGTTTTCCCAGCACCATTTATTGAAGAGGCTTTCTTTTCTCCATTGTGTGTTGTTGGCCCCTTTATCAAAAATTATTTGACTATATATATGTGGTTTTATTTCTGGACTTTCTATTCTGTTCCATTGGTCTGAGTGTCTATTTTTCTGCCAATACCATGCTGTTTGGATTGTCGTGGCCCTATAATATAGTTTGAAGTCAGGTATTGTAATGCCCCCAGCTTCATTCTTTTTCTTTAGGATTGCTTTGGCTATTCGGGGTTTTTTATAGTTCCATATAAATCTGATGATTTTTTGCTCTATTTCTTAAAAAACGTCATTGGAAGTTTGATGGGAATTGCATTAATTTGTATATTGCTTTGGGTAATATAGCCATCTTGATTATATTTATTCTTCCTAGCCAAGAACAAGGTATATTCTTCCATCTCATTATATCTTTATCAATTTCCCTTAACAATGGTTTATAGTTTTCATTATATAAGTCCTTTACATTCTTTGTTATGTTTATTCCTAAGTATTTTATTTTTTTTGTTGCAATCGTGAAGGGGATTATTCTTTTGAGTTCGTTCTCAATTGTTTCATTGTTGGCATATAGAAAGGCTATTGACTTCTGTATGTTAATTTTGTATCCTGCGACCTTACTGTATTGACTTATTGTTTCTAGTAGTCTTTTTGTGGATTCTTTGGGGTTTTCGATGTATAGGATCATATCATCTGCAAAAAGTGATACCTTTACTTCTTCTTTTCCGATATGGATGCCTTTTATTTCTTTGTCTTGTCTGATTGCTCTGGCTAGAACCTCTAGTACCACATTAAATAAGAGTGGAGAGAGTGGACAACCCTGTCTTGTTCCTGATTTAAGGGGAAAAGCCTTCAGTTTTGTGCCATTTAATATGATGTTAGCTGATGGTTTTTCATATATGGCTTTTATCATGTTGAGATAATTTCCTTCTATACCCATTTTGTTGAGAGTCTTAAACATAAAATTGTGTTGTATTTTATCGAAAGCCTTTTCTGCGTCTATTGATAAGATCATGTGGTTTTTGTTTTTTGTTTTGTTGATATGGTGTATTATGTTAACCGTTTTACGTATGTTGAACCATCCTTGAGATTCTGGGATGAATCCCACTTGATCATGATGTATTATTTTTTTAATATGTTGTTGTATTCGATTTGCTAGTATTTTGTTTAGTATTTTAGCATCTGTATTCATTAGAGATATTGGTCTGTAGTTTTCTTTTTTTGTGCCATCCTTGCCTGGTTTTGGTATGAGGGTTATGTTGGCCTCATAAAATGTGTTTGGAAGTATTGCTTCTTCTTCAATTTTTTGGAAGACTTTCAGTAGAATAGGAACCAAGTCTTCTTTGAATGTTTGATAAAATTCGCTGGTATAGCCGTCAGGGCCTGGACTTTTATTTTTGGGGAGGTTTTTAATGGTTTTTTCTATTTCTTCTCTACTGATAGGTCTGTTTAGGCTTTCTGCTTCTTCTTGACTCAGTCTAGGAAGGTTGTATTGTTCTAGGAATTTATCCATTTCTTCTAGGTTGTTGAATTTAATGGCATAAAGTTTTTCATAGTATTCTACAATAATTCTTTGTATATCTACGGTGTCCGTGGTGATTTCTCCTCTTTCATTTTGGATTTTGTTTATATGAGTTCTTTCTCTTTTTTCCTTGGTAAGTCTTGCCAAGGGTTTGTCAATTTTGTTGATCTTTTCAAAGAACCAGCTCCTTGTTCTATTAATTTTTTCTATAGTTTTTCTGTTCTCTAATTCATTTATTTCTGCTCTGATTTTTATTATCTCCTTTCTTCGGCTGATTTTGGGTTGTCTTTGTTCTTCTTTTTCTAGTTCCTTAAGGTGGGAAGTTAAGTGGTTCACTTGGGCTCTCTCTTGTTTGTTCATATATGCCTGAAGTGATATGAACTTCCCTCTTATCACTGCTTTTGCTGCATCCCATAGATTCTGATATGTCGTATTGTCATTTTCATTAGTCTGTATATATCTTTTGATCTCTGCACTTATTTCTTCTTTGACCCATTCATTTTTTAAAAGTATGTTGTTTAGTTTCCACATTTTTGTGGGATTTTTTCCCTCTTTTTTGCAGTTGAATTCTAGTTTCAAGGCTTTATGATCAGAAAATATGCTTGGTACAACTTTAATTTTTCTGAATTTGCTGATGTTGTTTTTGTGGCCCAACATATGGTCAATTCTTGAGAATGATCCATGTACACTGGAGAAAAATGTATACTCGGTCACTTTGGGATGAAATGTCCTGTAGATGTCTATCATATCCAGGTTCTCTAGTGTTTTGTTGATTCTCTGTTTGGATGACTGATCTAGAGCCGTCAGCAGTGTATTGAGGTCTCCAAGTATGATTGTATTTTTGTCAGTTTTTGTTTTAAGATCAATAAGTAGCTGTCTTATATATTTTGGTGCTCCTTGGTTTGGTGCATATATATTAAGAATTGTTATGTCTTCTTGATTCAGTGTCCCCTTAGCCATTATGAAATGGCCATTTTTGTCTCTGAGTACTTTTCCTGTCTTATAGTCAGCATTATCCAATATGAGTATTGCTACACCTGCTTTTTTTTGGATGTTATTTGCTTGGAGTATTGTTTTCCAGCCTTTCACTTTGAATTTGTTTTTATCCTTGTTACTTAGATGAGTTTCCTGTAGGCAGCATACAGTTGGATTTTCTTTTTTAATCCATTCTGCTACTCTGTGCCTTTTAATTGGTGAGTTTAATCCGTTTATATTTAGTGTAATTATTGATACTTGTGAGTTCCCTATTGCCATTTTATATCTTGCTTTCTGTTAGTTTTGTGTCTTGTTTGATCCTTCTCTTTTGTTTTTCTATCTTTTTTTTTATTTGGTTGTATTCCATACATCTTTCCTCTGTTGCTATCTTTTTTATCTCATGTGCTTCTGTGGTGGTTTTTTCAATGGTTGTTACCTTTGAGTAATGAAAAGGGTCCCTACCCTGTTCATTGTAGCGAACTATTTTGTGAGTACTTTTGCACTCCATCGTCCTTTGCTACTGTTAATCTCCATCTTCTCCCCCTCTTTCTTTTTGTTGTTGTCACAGTTTAAATTTGGTTTTATTGTGTTCTTCTTGGAGCTTTTACTTGTGGCTCTGTTTTTTTTTTGTTCTTTGTATCTGATTGGAGAACCCCCTTTAGTAATTCCTGAAGTGGGGGTTTTCTGATGATAAATTCCCTCATCTTTTCTGTATCTGTGAATGTTTTTATTTCTCCTTCATATTTGAAGGATAGCTTTGATGGGTATAGTATTCGTGGCTGAAAGTTCCTCTCTTTCAGGACTTTAAATATTGAGGTCCACTCTCTTCTAGCTTGTAGAGTTTCTGTTGAGAAATCTGATGATAATCTAATGGGCCTTCCTTTATATGATGTATTTTTCTTTTCCCTGGCTGCCTTGAGAATTTTTTCTTTGCTGTTGGTTTGTGTCAATTTCATTATGATATGCCTTGGAGTAGGTTTATTGGGGTTAAGAAAACTCGGAGTTCTGTTTGCTTCTTGAACTTGAGGCTTTAGTTCTTTCCACAGGCTTGGGAAGTTCTCATCTATTATTTGTTTTAGTATGTTCTCCATTCCATTTTCTCTCTCTTCTCCCTCTGATATACCTATTATTCTTATGTTATTCTTTTTGATGGAGTCAGATAATTCTGGTAGGGCTACCTCATTTTTTTAAATTTTTGAGTCTCTTTCTTCTTCTCTCTGTTGTGCCTCAAGTTGCTTGTCTTCTATTTCACTAATCCTCTCTTCTATCTCACCTGTTCTATTAGCTAAGCTTGTTACTTCGTTTTTCAGCTCGTGAATTGAGTTTTTCATCTCTGTTTGATTTGTTTTTATAGTTTCAATTTCCTTGGACATATATTCTTTGTGTTCATTGAGTTGTTTTCTGAGCTCCCTAAATTGCCTTTCTGTGTTTTCTTGTATATCTCAGAGGATTTTTAGGATTTCTATCTTGAATTCTCTGTCATTTAGCTCCAAGGTTTCCAATATATTAAATTTTTTCTCCATAGATTTTTCCTCATCTAGCTGTGTTACCTCTCTTTCTTTTGTATCCATGATATTCGATTTTCTCTTCCTTAATGGCATCTGAGGGTGGTTTTGTTGATAGTATTAATGAGATTTAATAAAGAATAAAAAGTTAAAAAAACTAAAAAATAAAAAATCGAAAAGAGTTGTTTTTTTAAAAAAAATTAATAATGAAATAAAGAAAAATAAAATAAAATAAAAATTTAAAAAAAAGGAAATTATTCCCCCCTCCTTTTTTCCTCTCCTCTCCTCTTCCCTCTTTCTTGAGAAAATCTTGTGGTGAACTGTGAATTATAACAAACAATGCCTGTGATGGAGGGCCTGAATTGAGGAAAAGTAAAAAAGGGGCAAAAAAAAAAAAGAAAAAAAAAGGGGGTATGGACCCACAAAAAGAAAATAAGGAAAAAATTTGGGTCAAGAATAAAATGATTTGCTTTTAGGTGTTGGTTGTCTAAGAGTTATGATGAGAGTAATAAGAGGAAAACAGAAAAATGGGGGGACAAATTAAAAAATTACTATTGTATTTAGTGGAACAACAACTAGATAAAATGGAGAGCCAGGGATGGGAGCACTGCTAGTGAGTTAAAAAGGTGAAGAAAAACCTCCCCAAAATGCCACAAACATAAGTTTGAGTCCCAGATAAGATAATTTGTTTGTAATTGAGGTTTGAATGAGAGGAGATGTAAAGGAGAAAGTAAGAAACTAATATAGAGGGAGAAAAGAAAGAGAGAGAGAAAAAAAGAGGGAACCACTAAAAGAAGAAAAAAGAAAGGAGAGAGAGAGAGAGAGAGAGTTAAGGGTTTTGGAGTGCAACCCTCATAGAGAGAAAGGAAGAGGAGAGAAAAGATAATGGGAGATGTAACACTTATGGGTAGTGTAGTTCAAGGAGAGGAGAGAGTAAGACCGGCAGAGAGTTAATCGGCCAAATTGGAGGAGGAAAAATAGTATCTAGAATGAAGATAAGAGAAACAAACGAACAAATATAATAAAATGGGATAGGTTATAAAGTCTGCAGATTATTTTTGATTTTGAGAGGTTATCTTCTTGCTTTTTCTTTTCTCTCCCTCTTCCTGGTCAGTGACTCTCTACCCCGGGTTCTGCCCCTTTGGCATGCTCAGGTAGAGGTTTGCAGTTGATAAGTCTCTATGGCTATGTCATGTATTGTGCTTTAGTCTTGTTGGCAGTCGAGGCTCATTAGCATTTATAGGCTCCGACAGTGAGAGAGTCCGTGTTCCTGGAGCCTTTCTCCTAGTCTTTCCTTCCTCAATTAGTAGCCTGATAATCCAGCTATGGGGTTGCTGCTGCCTCTGCCTGGATAGTAAGAGGCTCAAAGAGCTGGCAACTCCCCACTCTATTTCCACTCAGCACAGGGCTCTGGGTAAGGCTCAGTCAGTCAGAGCTGCTAGCATAATCAGGCGGGCTTTCCGCCCACTCAAAGACCTCTGGCTCTGCCACTCTGTCCGATAACACAGGTGGGCGCCCACTTCCGGGGCGCTTGGAGGAAACTCTCGCTCAGTATCTGCGTGCGCAGACCAGGTTATCCGGCCAGCAGTCTCACGCTCTGAGTGAAACCCCCAACCGCATCGAAAAGTTGCAGCACTGGAATTGGCTTTTGCTCCGTCCCCGTGCGTGGCTTTTGCAAGGCGCTGGGGTGGCCCGAGATTCTGCTTTGGCCCACACAAAGGCCCCTGACTCTGCCCCTCTGTGCGATAACACAGGCGCGCACTGCCGAGGTACTCGGAGGAATCTCTCACTCACTATCTGCGTGCGCAAACCAGGATATGAGGCCGGCCGCGTTTCCCTCTGAGTGAAACCCCCACCAGCACGGAAAATTTCCACCATTGGAATTAGTTCTCGCTCTCTCCCATGCGCGGCTTTCCCAGGGCACTGGGGCTGCCCAGAGATTCTGCTTTCGGCCCACAGAAAGGCCCCTGACTCTGCCTCTCTGTGGGGTAACACGGGCACCCACTCCCGGGGCTTAGGAAGAAATCTCTCGCCCAGTAGCTGCGCGCACTGACCAGGAGATCGGGTAAAATGGCTGCCCCGCTTGTCTTTCTTTGTTTGGGTTTGGCGTGTTAGCTTGTATTGCCCGGGTTGCCACAGGATCAGTTTTTCCTCGGCTTGGATCTCCGTGCCACAGCCTGGTTCGGCCGTTTGTGCCGCGGCCTGGATCTATTCACCCCCTTTGCCCACCTCAGTTTCTATATTCACAGTTACCAGAGAAAGCCGCCCTGTTTAGGTTAGTGAGGAAGGCAGAGCTTTTCTTACTCCCTAATTCCTTTGTGGTTTGGTTATATATTTAGCCAATTTTTCACTCGACCATACCTTCAGGTGTATTGCGAAGCATCTGGAGGCTCCAAGTATAGGTTTTTCTGTTTCTGGTTGAAGATCTTGCTGAGTTTTGGGGGAGATTTATCAGTATCGCTTCTTACTCCGCCATTACTCTGACATCATCTCCCGGCCATCATCTTTAATCCTAGCTTGCACCCGGTGGGCAAGTAAAAAACACACACTGGGCTCCAAAAACCACTCACATTCAGTGCTCACAAAGCTACTGACTTATCTGAGTTTCCTAGAATCAAAGGTTTCTAGCTCACCAGACTTATTCACCTCTGTTCCCCATCTCCTTCCTTCTCCCTGCACAAACTCTGCACAAGCTGACTTCTCACTCAACACTCTGCCATCTTGGCTGCTTCTCCTGGCCTCCTCCACATGACCTTTCTTTGCTCTCTGCTCTCTCTTCTCTCTGTTCTAATGTTAATCTCAGGAACCAAGAGAGCAAGCTCCCATTCTGTCCCCATTTTATAGTGTAGAAATCAAAATCTTTGATTCCGGGTGCAATCCAATATATTACAAAATAGGGAAGTCTCTAATACAAAGTCACTTATCAGAGACATGATGGGATTGTACCACCCCACATCAAAAAGGGTGAGAAAGGCTTAATCCCAAAACCAAGCCCCAGGCTACAAGGATTCTGCCTGCCCACAGTCCACCCCCAACACACATTAATATCACCTGGGTGACGGCCTCCACGTGGGCAGCGCCATCTTTAGCAAAGTGAGCATAATATATTTTATCTGCCCAACAATAATTTAGAAAAATAAATAGGAGAGTGAGTGGACTAATGAAAGGCTGTAGTCAAGACACCCAGTTTGTGTGAAACCACTGATTCCATGTTTACAAATTTTCTGGGCTTCAGAGAGAGAGAGAGAGCAAAAAGGAATAAGACAGGGAAGTAGCCAGTCCCCCTGCCCCTAGATCTACTTTTGTAGAGATTCCTAAAGCAACAAGAAGAGAAATAACCTGTATAGCTTGTTTGGTCCTTAGATTGACGGGTAGTGTACTAGGAATTGAAAAAGGTTCATGGGGTGGGATTAGGTTGATATTTAGGGTGAGATAGATTAGGGTACAGGTTTTTGTCCAATCAGTAAGGAGACACATATAGGTGTTGGACACATATAGGTGTCTCATATGAGTAGAAAGCCCCTGATTGGTTGAGGCAGGTTGAGAGGTGAATAGAGAATAGAAGGACAAGGGGTCGGTTTCGTTTCTCTGTTTCTGAACTCCAGATGGTCAGGGTAGAGGAAAGAGTCATCCTAATAAGTGGGGAGAGTAGAGGATTGTTAGCTAGGGTGACTGATTAAACATTCTTTGAAAACCAGTTTTCTGACCGTACAAATTCTTTTTTTGGTACAAACCTCCTACAACCTGCACAAACCTTCTACAACTTACATAAACCTTCAGCTTTCATGCACTTTCTTTTCCAGAAATAACTGGCCTTCATAACAACTTGCTTTTTTCTTTTTCTTTCAAAAGTATTTCCATACCTTATACCTTCTATTATCAAAACCATACAATTCCTTTCTAGTCAGAACTCTTGATTTAAAAATCTTTAACCTTTAGTGACAATTAAGTTGACTTTCTTTTTATCCTAGTTTCCCTTTTCCCAAAGTCTGACTAAAAGAGTCCTTAGTTTTTTCATATATTTGCCATACATAGACCAACCAGCTTCAGGTTTGTGGTTGGAGTAAGGCATGCCGTTTTTCTACTTTAGCAGCAGTGGGAGTTTTCAGGATCATGGTGTGTGGACCTGTCCATGTGAAAGTCAGTCCTTGGGTGATGTAATGCTGGAAGTGCCTCTTGGACAGTCTTTGAACAATTTGCTGAGTAACCTATAAATTCTGCAAGTACTTAGGGAAAGGGTGGTTACATTTCTACACTTTGCAGTTAGAGTTTAAGTACTAGTGACCACTGCTTCTAGCTGGAATTAGTAGCAGGTCCCAGCCTATAATAGGCATGGGGCATTGAGCAAGAGGAATAAAGGAGATGCTATACATTAAATAAAGTAACAAACTCAGACTGTCAATACCCACAGTAGAGATCTTTGAGGGATCTACTTGGAAGAAATACCTTAGGCTTGTGAACGATGTCCTTGGGCCTTCAGTGGCAATTCCCAGCATGCTGGGCAAGGTCAGGTCACAGGTAGCTGGAGCAGGGCTAGAAGAGACTGAACCCTCCCTCCATGGAGCAAGGGGGCAGCTTACCTTCTCATGTCCCTCTTTCCACAGCAGAGGTGTGTCCCTTGATGGGGCCAGGAAGCCTGGCAGGCTTCAGTTCAATGGCCTTTTTTCCACTCTTGAAGTAGGACCCTGATGGAATTCTATGAAGCCTTTAGGGTGCTGGAGCCAAACGCTGGAATTTCCTGACTTCTTTTGGGCCTTATTTGCCTTTTCTGTTACTTCCTTGGTCATTATAGACCTTAAAAGCCATGCTCAGAAGATCTCACTGAAGGGCTTGACTAAGAGCAAAATTGGGAATTCAGTGTTTAAAGAAGCCTATTAGACGGAGGAAAGAAAAAATTTGATCTGTGGTGGTAGGTGGTTGGAGACTGTGGAGGGTCTGAGTTTGATCTAGGGTGAGACTTCAGGTGGTGGAGGTTAAGGCGATGCCTAGATAGACTAGGGACTGAGAATAAAGTTGAGCCTTATCAGAGAGGACATAATATCACTTCATAGTGAGGAAGTTAAGGGTATGTCTCCTTGAGGCAGGCAGGGAGGGGCTGCAGAGGAGTAGGTTATTTACATATTGTAAGAGAGGACTAGTTTTGAGATTGCATGCTGTTAAATCCTGAGCTAGTGCCTGCCGAAACAGATATGGGCTGTTTCTGATCCCCTGGGGTAAGACAATCCAGGTAAATTGCTGGGCTGCATTAGTGTCTGGGTAAAGGCAAACAGAAAGAAAGAGTCAGGGTGTAGAGGAATGGTAAAGAAGGCATTCTTGAGGTCTAGGACCATGAAGTGAGTGGTGTTTGAGGGAATGTGTGACAGTAACTTGTAGAGATTAGGGACTACTGGATGGAGGGGAACTACTGCCTCATTGATTAGGTGTAAGGCTTGTACAAGGCAATAAGCCCCTGAAGGTTTTCGAACAGGAATGGTAGGGTTTTGCAGGGAGAGTCCATGGGGATGAGTAAACCTGGTTTAAGAGGTGGGTAATTATTGGTTTAAGGCCTTAAAAACAGACACAGTTACACATTAAACAAAGACTTCACATATTATGAATTAAGTAATTTAAATGAGCATGCTTTACTTGTTTCAATTCAAATTATACTAGAGATTTTTTTGACAAAAAGAAAAGATGGATTACTTACTCACATAGCTTAATATACAATTCTATTTTTTAAGTTTTTCGAGATGGCAGGGAGTTGCCAGCATAGAGGAGGAAGAGAGAAAGCAGATGGATGGACAGTGTGAGCAGCTGGATGAAAAGGAAGGAGGGTCAGAATCTGCAGGAGGAGGAGGAGGTTAAAGTATTGGTGTAGTGCCACGTGGTCAGAAGAGTCAAAAAGATTTAGACCTTTGAGGAGAAGGGGGCGAGGAGGAAGAGGCACAGTCACAGTTTGTAAGGAAGAAGGAGGGGTTGGAGAGGAGACAGACAGAACTGCAGTTTGTAAGGAGGAAAGAGAGGTCAGAGATGAGACAGGCACCGCAGCCAGAGCCACAGCTTCTAAGGAGGGGAGAGGTGACAAAGAAAACAGTGGAGAAGGGAGAGGCCCCCGGCCAGCAGGGGAGTTGAAAGAGAGACTGATGAATGAGAAAACAGGATTTAGTGAAGGGAAGGGGTTTTCTGGAGGGAAGAGACTCCAGCAAAAAGATTTGGTGAAGGACTAGAGAGGGGTCCCGAGAGAGGGGTGCCCCCGGGGGTCAGGCAGGAGGGAGAGAGTTGGGAGTCCACGGAGAAGGAAAGATTAGAAGCAGAGGTTTTAGGTGAGGTTCCTTTGGCCAAAACAGCCTGCATGTAGAACAGAAGGCACAGGAATTAAGGACAGGAGAGAAGGGAAAAGAAAAGCCTGCACATAAGGAATTTCTGATGCCCTCCCCATCCGGTGGCAGAAATTGTCAAGATCTCTTAGGATATTGTAATTGAATATCCCATTTTCAGGCCAATGGGAGTCATTGTCTAGTCTGTACTGAGGCCATGCCATGTTACAGAAGATTAATTTCTTTGGCTTGAGGTCTGAGAGACCGAGTTTGGTGAGGTTTTTTATGAGACATCCTAGAGGGGTCTGGTTGAAAGGCTTAGACTCTGAAGAGCCCATAGTGGAGACAAGTGAGCAAGAGGGAGCGTCCCCGCCTTTTGTCACTGTCCCAAGAGGAGAGAATCTCCCTGTGGGGGAGTCGTCCCTGATAGAGGTCATCACCACCTGTCAGGGAGCTCCGAGGATGAGAAGTCTGAGAAAGTGGAGAGGTTTGGCTAGGCGCCTAGTCTTCCGTGCAGTCCACTGAGACTGAAAGTCAAACCCCTCAAAACGTGAGGTGTGTCAGGGAAAACCGTCCGACCAGGAAGGGATGTTTTTAGAGAGAAATTTGGAGGCCAACCGGGGAAGGGGAAGGGAGAAACTCCTTACTTTTCTGGTCCAGCAGGGCTTTAGGACAGGGTTAGACTGCCAGCCAATCGACCTACAATTACACGTCCAAACAGAATCAGGGAGTAAGCCCAGGACGAGCTGCCACTGCCCATTGCTTCCCTGGTTGTAAGTTTGGACAGCAAAGAGGGATCGTCCAGGCAGTTAATACCCTGTCGCAGGTTTCTGCACCAAATGTTGGAATCCATGGGAGTCCGAAATACCAGAGTAACAGGCTTTATTGAAAGGAAGAAAGAAACCCTGCCGGGCACTCCTCCTGGGGGAGAAGAGTGCCGGTTACAGACTAGGGGCGAGTTATATAGTGTTTGGGAGAGCCTGAGGGGATACTGAGGCAAAAGTCCTGGTATGTCCGGAATGCTCCTCCTTGGGGGGCTTCAAGCATGTGGGTGTTGAATCAAAAGTTCTGGTATGTCCAGAGCCCCTCCTTGGGGCGGCTTCTCAGCTTTTTGGAATTCCGTTGTCTCAGGAGTGATAGTCCAGTAAGGGTGAGGTCTGACAGACAAATAAGCAGAACATCAAGAGGGCAGTTTGGAATTTACATATCTATCAGTACTCACCAGTGAAACACTACAAACTTGAATGATGAAGATGATGATTATTTAATATTCTTTTAATATGTTTTTATTAATATTTTTCATACTGTTTCCAGCTTTTTAGTCTAGCAAATGCTTATTTTAACCACAAAAATAATTAAAATAATAAATATATAAAAATACCCATATACCACAAAATCCTGCGATATAGTGAAAAATCCATGTTACAAAATTAGATATATACAACTTAAAAATCCATGATACAGTGGGACCGCAAAAGGTGAACCACAGCCCTGGCCAGTTGGCTCAGTGGTAGAGCATCAGCCTAGCATGTGGAAGTCCTGGGTTCAATTCCTAGCCAGGGCACACAGGAGAAGCAACCATCTGCTTCTCTACCCTTCCCCTTCCCCCTCTCCTTCC
The DNA here is from genome assembly GCF_036850995.1 of Saccopteryx leptura. NCBI lineage: Eukaryota > Metazoa > Chordata > Mammalia > Chiroptera > Emballonuridae > Saccopteryx > Saccopteryx leptura. Next base: position 133,216,693 of record NC_089508.1, on the reverse strand, counting down.
TCTCTATCTCTCGCTTCTCCTCCCACAGCCAAAGCTACATTGGAGCAAAGTTGGCCTGGGCACTTAGGACGGCTCCACGGCCTCTGTCTCAGGCTCTACAATGGCTCTGGCCGCAACAGAACAATGCCTCAGATTGGCAGAGCATCACCCCCTGGTGGTCATGCCAGGTGGATTCTGGTTGGGTGCATGCGAGAGTTTGACTAACTGCCTCCACACTTCTAACTTCGGAAAAATACCCCCCCCAAAAAAAGTGAATCCCCATATGTCAAGGGACAATTATAACTCAAATTTGCATAAAGAAATAAAGAACACCAGTAAAGTTAACTAAACAGGCAAATATAAAAATAGCATAAATGTATTTTGAACATTTTTCTTCTATCTGATTTAAAGACAACTGCATAAAGCAATAATTTTAAATCTGTGTCAATGAGTATAAAATATATAAAAATATAATATATTACAATAACATTTAGGAAAAAGGGAACAAAGTTAAAGTTTTATATATTTAAATTAAGATGGTATTAATTCAAACTAGACTGATATATATTAAGATGTTAAATGTACTTCCTATGATAACTAAGAAAATATATACTAGAAATATCAATAAAATAAAAATATTACTCTAGAAGATGTCTAATTAACACAATGCAAGACAGTGAAGGAAGACCAGAGGGGGGAAAATTGCAACATATATAAAATAAATAGAAAATGGAAGATGCAAATACTACTTTATTAGTAATTACATTAAATGTAAATAAATTAAATTCTCCAATTAAAAGGCAAAAAGAATGGCAGTATAGATATAACATGATCTAATTTGTATGTATTTACAAGAGACACACTTAAAATTCAGAGACACAAATAAGTTGAAAGTAAAAAAAAGAACATGCAAATAATACCTAAAAACTCTCACTAAAAGAGAGCTGTAAAATCAGACAAAACAAGCTTTAAGACAAAAATTGTTACTGAAACAAAGAAGGACATGTATTAATGATAAAAGAGTCAATCATCCACCAAAAGGATATAACAATTATAATCACATATGCATCTACAAGTAGGGACCTAATTCATAAAGCAAAAAATTACATAATAGAAGGGAGAATATAGAAAATCCAACAATAGTTAGGGATTTCAATACCTGAAATAATGGGTAAAAGATAAGTAATGAAATAGAAGTCCTGAACAACACTATAAGCCAATCAGATGGGGAAGACATCTATAGAACACTCCATATTAATTTACAACAACCTAACTCAGATTAACACTCTAACAAAAATAGACATATATACTTCTCCAGTGCACATGGAAAATTCTCCAGAATAGACCACATGTTTGGCCATAAAACAATCCTCAGTAAGCTGGAGAGAACTTAAATCTTAAAAAGATTAAAATCATACAAAGTATGCTTTAGGGCCATGAATAATAAAATTAGAAGTCAATAACAAAGAAAATTTGGGAGATTTACAAATATGTGGAAATGAATACATTCTAGGTTAACCAATAGGCCAAGAAAGAAACCAAAAAATAAATAAGGTATTTTGAAAATGAAAACGCCACATACCAAAATGCATGGGATGCAGCTGAAGGAGCACGTAGAAATTTATAGCTGTAAATGCTAATAATTAAAAAAATAAATATAAATCAATAATCTGTCCTCCCAACTTAAAAAAAAAGAGCAAACTAAACCCAAAGAAAGTAATGGAAGGAGATAATAAAGACTGGAGCAAAAGTAAATGAAATAGATAATCGAAAAACAATAGAGAAAATCAACAAAAGTTGGTCTGTAAATGGATGAAATTTTAGCTATGTTCACTAAAAACAAAATGAAGACTCAAATTACTAAAATTAGTAATGAGAAGACATTATTACTGACTTTATAAGGGGATACTATAAAAAATTATATGCCAACAAATTAGATAATCTAGATTAAGTGGACAAGTTCCTAGAAACATAAATTACTAAAATTGACTCAAGGAATTCTGGTCAAGATGGCAATTTAGATACTTGCTTTCTCCCACAACCACATCAAAATTACAGCTAAACTAAAGAACAACCGTTACTCAGAACCACCTGAACGCTGAATGGAAGTCCTACAACTAGGGATTTAAGGAAAAGGCCATGTTGAAACTGATAGGAGGAGGAAAGATGCAGAACAGGCTAGTCCCACACCCACATGTGGCAGATAAAAATCAGAAGAGATATCTTGGTTGTGGAAATACCCCTAAGGAGTGAGGAGTCCCAGCCCACATCAGACCTCCAGCCCACATTTCCAGTACCAGGAAGAGAAGTCTCCATAACTTCTGACTGTAAAAACCAGTGAGACGTTGACTGCTGCAGTCCCAGACAGTTCCTCTTCAAGGGTCCATGCATGGACTTTGATTATTCATTCCTTCTGAGCTCCAGCACAGGGCCAGCAACTGGAAAGGCACCAGAGACTTACAGGGATAAAGTGAACTGTCTGGCATCAAGGCAAGACCTGGGGGGGTAGCGTTCTCCTAGAGAGATATGCTGGCAGAGGCCACTGTTCTGTTGATGAGCTCTTTCCTCACAGAGCCAGGAGGTGGGCACCAGATCTGAGACTCCATCAACCTGGCTCACTCTGCGCACCCTGATGATTCCCTGAGGCCCTGCTCCACCAAACTTCTGGGCCCAACCAAACTGTTTCCAGTGGCTTTTCCATACAAATGGTCTGCTGAGACTCATGCTTCCAATTTTCTTAAAAATCTCTCAAGCAAACAGCACCTGGCCTCAGTGAGCCCTGTACCTCTCACTAAGTGCCCCCAGGCCCAGCACTAGCAGAACCCAGTTTTGGTTCACAGCTGGGCTTCACCAGCACAGCTTCACACCCAGAAAAGTGGCAGCTATTTGCATATTGCTTTGTAGCTCATGCTGGGTGGCCCAAGACAAAACATAGGTGGTGTGTGATTTTGGCCTGCAGTAGGCCCCAGAGCCAGCACACCCAGTGGACAGCTTCAGATCACATCAAAGCACTACCACCCAACCTCCACAAGTAACACACTCAAGGGGCAGACTCAGCAGGCACCAGAGCCCCACTAAAGCATGTCCTGCTCTGTGAGGCAGGCCTCTGTACAGCTGATCCTCCATGGTGGTTGGAGGTCAGTGGTCAAAGACAGTCCTTGCAGCTGATCAACTTGAGGGTTAATCTCTCCCATTGACATGCCTACAGCAATCAAGGCTCAACTATAAGAGGAAGGTGTACACAACACATGGAGGGTACACATCAAGTACCCAACATGGGTGACTGGGGAGACTATGACACTGGACACTACAGAACACCTGATACATTATTGCTTCACACCTGTCAGAATGGCTACCAATAAATCAACAAACAACAAGTGTTGGTGAGGATGTGGAGAAAAGGAAACCTTCGTGTACTGCTGGTGGGAATGCAGACTGGTGCAGCCACTGTGGAAAACAGTAGGGAAGGTCCTCAAAAATTTAAAAATGGAACTGGCTTATAACCCAGCAATTCCACTTCTAGGTATATATCCAAAGAAACCCAAAGCAGTAATTTGAAAGAGTATATACACACCTATGTTCATTGCAGCATTTTTTCCAATAGCCTAGCTATGGAAGCAACCCAAGTGTCCATCAGTAGAAAAGTGAATAAAAAAGTGGTGGTACGTATATTCAATAAAATAATTGGCCATAAAACAGAACTAAATCTTATTACTTGCGACAGTATGGATGGACCTAGAGGGCATTATGCTAAGAGAAATACAGTGTGTCCGTAAAGTCATGGTGCACTTTTGACTGGTCACAGGAAAGCAACAAAAGATAATAGAAATGTGAAATCTGCACCAAATAAAAGGAAAACTCTCCCAGTTTCATACCTATTCAGTGCAGTTTGATGTGGGCTCATGCACAGATTTTTTAGGGCTCCTTAGGTAGCTATCCCATATAGCCTCTACAGACTCTACAGACTCGTCACTGACTGATGGCCTACCAGAATGGGGTTTCTCCACCAAACTGCCGGTTTCCTTCAACTGCTTATCCCACCGAGTAATGTTATTCCTATGTGGTGGCGCTTCGTTATAAACGTGCCGATATTCACGTTGCACTTTAGTCACGGATTTGAATTTAGCGAGCCACAGAACACACTGAACTTTCCTCTGTACCGTCCACATCTCGACTGGCATGGCCGTGGGCTGCTCCACTGTATACATGGTGTTACGTCATCATCTGCGCATGCACACATGCTGCCACATCATCCTACAGAAACTGGGAGGCTTTTCCTTTTATTTGGTGCAGATTTCACGTTTCTATCGTTTTTTGTTGCTTTCCTGTGACCAGTCAAAAGTGCACCATGACTTTCCGGATACACTGTAAGTTAGTTAGAGAAAGACAAATACCATATGATTTCACTTATATGTGTAATCTAAAGACAGAACAGACAAACAAAATAGAAACAGACACAGAGAGTAGACTGGTGGTTGTCAGAGGGGAGAGGGGTTATGGGATTGGGTAAAAGAGGTGAAGTAATTAAGAAAAAAAAAACATTACATATATGACACATAGACACCGACAACAGTGTGGTCATAACCACAAGAAAAGGAGAGTAGGGTATAAGTGTAAGTGGGTAAAGAGGGGAATAGATACAGAAAGATACTTTGGGGCAATGAGTGTGTGATACAGTGTATAAATGATAATTTATTGAGTTGCACACCTGAAACCTGTACCCCAATAAATTCAATTTTTTAAAAATAGTGGTATATATATAAAAGGGTAAAGTGAGAATACAAATTGAAATTATGGAGAAACTATGAGATATTTCAAATTTGAGTAAGAGAAGTATTTCTCGTAAGCAGAAATCAGGCAGAACTGACATGAGGACTATAATTAGCAATTGAACTTAAGGGGGAATTAAGGCTGAAAATTAGTCTTAGATGCATACAGTTCTTTAAATCTTATTTTACAATTATTTATATGTTACAAGTATTTATTCAAATGTGTTTTGTTATTATAATAAAGAACTGGAGTCTGATAGAATAAACAGAATTATGAAAATTTATACTTCATTCAAGTTCTCACTTTTGAAGAATCTTTCCAGTTATAAAGCTATCAATAGGCCACCAGAGTTGCAGATGTTGCGTAAGGAAGGACAGGGTCAACCTTCAGGAATTTAGTGAGACAGGATTGGAAAATAAAACTACAGTATACAGAAGAAGCATGTTTATATTTTAAAACAGAAAAAAAACTAATCCTACTTTTTTATGGCCACATAGTATTTCATTGTGTAAATGTACCATATATGTGGAATCTAATGAACAAAATGAACAAGCAAAACAGTTATAGACTCATATATAGAGAGCAGGCTGACAGCTGGGTTGGAGGCTGAGTGAGGGAGGGAGATGGATAGAGCAAAAAGGACCACACACAAAAAAATACCCTCATAGACAGAGATGACAGTGTAGTGATCACTGGGAGTGGGGGAGATGGAGGTGGGTATGGGAGGCATAAATGATGATGGACAAAGATTGACTTGAGGAGTGAACACACAATACAAAGTACAGAAATGTGTTGTAGAAGTGGGCATGTGAAACCTGAATAATTGTTAACTAGTGTAACCCTAATAAATTCAATTTTTTAAAAGTTCTAAATTTTTCCTATAGCAGAGATTTACAAAATAACACTTTTGATACTCTGAACTATAGGAAATAATATTCATTTCCTTAGAATGTGAAATAACATGGCTTTGGAGAATGAGAGAGCAGATGGGCGAAAGGAACACAAGAAATATATCTAGCTGGGTGAAAAAAGTGAAGAAATTAAACAACAATAACAAAAACAAAAACAACAAAAAACCCTCATAGACACAGACAATAGTATGGTAATTACTAGAGGTAAAGGGTTGGGTAGAGGAAAAAGAGAATTAAGGGGGGATAAATGGTGATAGAAAGAGACTTGACTGCGGGGGGTGAACACACAATACAATGTACAGATAATGTATTATAGAATTGTACACTTGAAATCCATAAATTTTATTAACCAATGTCACCCCAATAAATTCAGTAAAAAAGGAAATATAACTATATCTAAGAAATCAAAGACCTCCAACAGAAAAATACCTAACTCAGATTGTTTGAAAAAATTACCCTGCTCTTCAAAATGATTTTTTGCTACTCAGGACACTACTCATTTTCTATACCTATATTTTTAGTTGTACAGTATTTTAAAATGACCTGAGTAAAGTTATCAAATTCTAAGACTTTCCTTCCATTTTAATTTTTTCCTTTTCTTGCCTTTATCCAAATTGAGCACATTTTAATTTTCTTTTATCTTTATTAATTTGATAGTATTATTAATACTATACTAAGATTTTCTGATCTACTGATGTTTATTTTGTTATCTTTGGCATTAAATTTTTTTGACATTTTATAAGCAATATATAATTATATAAATATGAGAGTAGCAATGCCCCCAAGATAATCCTTTATTCCTCCTGTGCATCTGCCCCCTTCCTTCACAACAAAAGCTTATATTTCCTCTCGCCTCATCCTTACTCAGACCTTGTGCTTTCCAGAGATAGTAAGGAAGCTGTGGTTCTATATGTGGTTATTATATTGTTCCTTTTACTTATTTTTATAATTTCACTAGTAACAAACTTTATAATCCATTTAGAATTGAACTGAAAAAAATTGTAACACTATTTTATATATTTTGTAGATGTCTTCCCATTATGAGATATGTTTAATTTTTAATGATTAGAATGTTTTCTTGAACATTTTCTCAAATAAATAATTTGGTAAACTTTCTAAACCCTTTCATGACCAAAATGTTTCTCTTTTATTTGACAAATAAATTATATCTCAGCTGTATATAGTTATCTTGAAACACAATGTTCCACTCTCAAAAATATGTAGACAGCACAGGGTTTATTTTAGCCTCCCTTTTCCCCTTATTTGTAACTTCTTTCTATGCTGGTGAGAAACCTGGCTCTCATCCATCCACCAAATATATACTGCTCACAAAAATTAGGGTATATTTCAAAATGAATATTAAGTGATTTTAAAAAAGCATTTGATTTTTTTTCTATTAAACAAGAACATTAGAAAAGCAAATGACAAGTCAAAGAAAGATTATGCAAATGAGATGCAAAACCAACTTTTATTTCATTGATGAAAATGCACTATACAAAAGGCTGAAAGTATTGGAGTATCTGCATGTTCCTTGATCTCCTAATTTCTCAACCCTGTAATACACATAAAGTTGATTCAGAATTGAATTGTTAATCCATAACCCTGTGAGAAACAAATTTACTAAATAACATATAATACTTGTAACATAGTAATTTTTAAAATCAACTGTATAGTTTGTGAAAACTGTAAAGTTTTGGTCAAAATGATGTTTTCCAAAGTTACTTAGATGTTTTATTCCCTACCTCCATCCGTGTTGGTCTAGTATTCATTTGAAATAGAGTTAGATTCATTTGTTACTCTTTGTATTTTATCTCCCTCAACTCCCCTCCCCAGCTGCCACATACACATCTGGTTTCATTTCTAGATTGATGCATTTATTGATTCATATGTAATAGCTACCATGGACTATGAGTCCGAGAAATACATAAAGGTTTTCAGGAAATGTTGCCCTCCTTATTACCTCTACCCCATTCCTATTTTCCCATTTATTCTACTCCAGCCTTACTGAATATTAATATTAGAATTCTTTCTATGTTGTCAAGTTGCTGACCATTAATTAAGGTTACAAAAATTTGGCCCCAAAACCATAAATTTGAATGAAAAATTTCTAATTCAAGGTAGTGTTATAAAATGTGCATATTAGTATATTTTTGTTTTTCTAATGTCTTAGTTGAAAAAAAACTTAATTATATTCCTTTAGTTATTTGCTTTAACATTTTTATATAATGATATGTACCATTTAGTTATACCATTTAGTTAGTACTTAGCTTAGTAAAAGGTATGTGCTAAGCACTACTTTACAAATAAATATTAAAAGTTCCTTGTCAATGTTTACAAATTAAAAAAAAAAAAGATCTGATACTTGGGTAATATAAGTAAAAAACCAGCATTCTCACAGCTGGTAAATGACCATGAATTCCTTCTTATAAACTCGGCTATGTATTGGGCTTCCTATGTCTTCCTTTAAGAATTAATGGTTCATGTTTTTTGCCCACATTCTTTTAAAAAATAAAATGTTTGTCGTTTTCTTTGATTTTTTTTAAAAAATGAGCTCTTTAAGTGGTAAAAAATTAAATCTCTTCTATATTGATAATAATGTTTTTTCTTTGCCATTGCATTTTAAATAAATCTATTCTGTTTGGGGGAGATATATTTACATATGATTTATTGTTTTTAATTTTTATTTTTAATTTGTGTTGACATAGTTTCAAGTGTCCCTCTCAATATAACATCTTCTACACCCCATATATCATTTATTTTCAATGTATTTAAATGTATTATGTTTTCCAATTTTGCTTCTTGGATGCCTACCAGGACAGAGGATGTCTAAGAGCCAAGAGAGAACAGTACATGGTGCCAACTGAGTAGAGTGCAATCATGTTACCCTTTCCCTCTAACTTCTGTCTCCAACATGAAGGAACTGGATACAGCGGCCACAGGAGCAGCACCATGGGGTGAAAAAGCCTTTGGGTTATCTTCTCTAAGCTGCTTTCCACAAGGTTTAAGCATGACCCAGGAAACAGGTCTAGGGGTAACTGAAGACAAGAGAAACTCTTTGATCTAGGCTTCACTTTTTTTTTTTACCTACAAATGAACATAATCCATAGATTCTGTCTAAATTATTTCAAATATAGGAGAGAAGTAGCCATCTCAGCAGGTACAAGGGCAAAAGCAGGTGAAAAGGTTGGGATGGTTTATGTGTCAACTTGACTGGTCCATGATTGCCCAGATATTTAATTAAACAATACCCTGGTGTGTCTATCACAGGGTATTTCTGAATGAGATTATTTGTATCAGGTAGACCAGGTAAAGCAGACTTCCCTCCCCAATGCAGGTGACCCATAAAAGCAGTTCACATCTTCCTTACAATGTGTACTAAGAAGATAATAAGACTAAAAAAAAAATTGTTATGCCCTTTAACATAAGAGTAAATCCTGAATTGCTTTTCCAAGTACCTTTTTTACCTTGGCAGCTGGCCAGACAATGCTGCTTTATATTCCTAGTGAACATTAGCTCAAAAGTAAAGTAAATGGCATATTCTATTTTAGAACATGAAATGATAAATGGCATCATAGGAAATGTATAAAAATTTCCATTTTAATAAGCTAAATCATCCATAGAATGCTAAAGAGAAGAAAGGTGAACTGTTTATGACTTTAAGGTATTTTCAACTTCAATGAATACATGTTATAAAAGTTAACCTCCTTCATCACAGTTTATCCTGCTTTTAAGAAAACTTGATTTAAATCAGAAATAAACCCCCCACCCCAAACACATATATCAGAAATCAGCGGTTTTCTCACACACTTCTGCATGGCTAGCTCTTTCACCTCTTGTAAGTTTTTGCTCCATTGTCACCTTCTTAGTGATATTTTCTTAACCCTTACACTTCACGTTGAACCCTTTTCTTTCTCCCATTTCCCCCCAACACTCCTTCTCCCCTACCTTGCTTTACTTTTCTCTTAACACTTACCATCCTTTGGCATCTGATTTATTGTCTGTCCCTCTCCACCAAGAATGTAAACTTTCATGAAAGGAGAAAGTTGTCTATTTTGTCCTCCTGTCCCAGAACATTACCTGACACATAGTAATAGGCACTCAATACAATGAGGACATTCTCACACACTTATATATATTTTTTTATTCTTCCCTTCACCTTTTCCACCCAGCCCTGCAACTCCCCTCCCTTCTGACAGCTGTCAGCCTGTTCTCTAGGAGTCTGTCTCTATTGTGCTTGTTAGTTCTTGTTCATTAGATTCCATGTATGAGTAAAATCTTATGGTACTTGTCTTCTCTGACTGGCTTATTTCACTCATCATAATGCTCTCCAGGTCCATCCATGCTGACAGAAAGGGTAAGATTTTCTTCTTTTTTATGGCCAAGTAGTATTCATTGTGTAAATGTGCCACAGCTTTTTTATTCACTCACCTAGTGATAAGCATTTGGGCTGCTTCCAAATCTAGGCTATGGTAAATAACACTGCCATGAACATAGGGCGCAAATATTCTTTTGAATTAGTGCCTTGGGTTTCTTTGGATATATTTCCAGAACTGCAGTCATTGGGCTGCACCAATCTGCATTCCCACCATCTCACATATTTTTAAATACCTTTTATATTTAAAGTTTTTTAATGACTTTGACATAGAATTTACTTGAATTTTTATCTTACAAAATACATGGAGGATAAGTACCATTTTTAAAAATCAATTTCCATCTTAATTTATTATTTGAAACAATGTTATCAATGGGCTGCTTCTTTGACACATTTTTCACTCTGTTTATGTCCCAATATTTAGTCAATTTTTGTAAATGTACTTAAAGATTATCAGAGTCCTCAACAATTTTCCAGCTTCTTCTCTGTTCTGAGAAACTTACCATTCCTCTTCATCATCCTTTTTCTTATTGCTGCACCTGACAACCTCTCTGAATCCCTCAATTTTGCTCTTAAGCTCTGTCATTGGCTCGTGTTCTCTGTGACCACTGTGAGGGGTATATTGTGATGAGGGTGTCCTGATTAACACTCAGTTTTACTTTGTGGACATTATCTAGGCTTATTTGTATTGCACTCACAAACTCTGTAGACTGTCTAAATCAAGGGTAGTCAATCTTTTTATATCTACTGAACACTTTTGTATCTCTGTTAGTAGTAAAATTTTCTAGCCACCCACCGGTTCCACAGTAATGGTGATTTATAAAGTAGGGAAGTAACTTTACTTTATAAAATTTATAAAGCAGAGTTACAGCAAGTTAAGCATATAATAATAATTACTTACAAAGTACTTCATGTTGGATTTTCACTAAGTTTGGCAGAATACATCTTTATAAAACAACTAACTATAGTTAAATCTATCTTTTTATTTATACTTTGGTTGCTCCGCTACCGCCCACCATGAAAGCTGAAACGCCCACTAGTGGGCGGTAAGGACCAGGTTGACTACCACTGGTCTAAACTGACACTACATTCCAGCACCTTCATTAATTGATGCAGGCTTCTCCATAAAAATAACCTTCTATCATTGGCACTCCTGACTTTCACTCTTTTCCCTAAACTGCATTTCAGCTACTATCCAAGTGATATGGTACTCTGAACCCTGTTGAGGCTCTCAGGATAGAGGGGAAGTATATAACATCAATAGATACCATATTTCCCCATGTTTAAAATGCACCATTCTTAGAAAAATTTGGAGTCTAAAAACTGGGTGCATATTATACAGTGGTTGTAAATTTTTTACTTGCATTTCTTCTTTTTCACCCTTGTGCTTATGTTCATTGTTGAATACAGTGATTCTTTATCAAACACAGATGAGGACAAGCTAATGGATGGAAGTTTTGACAATGATGAGGAGTTGTATGAATTTTATGATGAATAAAACTTTAGTTCAATAACTTTATGTAATACTTTTTTTTCAAATTTCAGGCCCCCAAATTAAGGTGCATCTCATACCGGAAGAAATTTAGTATTTATTGAGATTCTTCTTTGGATCTAACATAATGGGTAGTGCTGAGATGCTATGTGGGCAACTGGAAATTCTGTTTTATGAACTGAAAGAGTAATAATATCAAGAATAATTACTGGGTTAAAAAATATGCATGATTTGTCATCAGACTAGCACCAAGCTATGCAAGGGGAAACACAGACAACTGAAAAGTGTGAGCAGAATTCTATACAGTTTCCATTTTAGACTTTAATTCAACTGCACAGCAATAATACTACAGGCCCTGGAAGTATATGTGGTCTTTAAGGGAAATATTAGAGAGAACACAACCATACCTAAACCCTGTAAAATATCTACCTGTAAAAATTAAAAGGAAGTTATAAGGCAAGAAATTAAGAATAGACACATGATAAATCTGCCAGAAGTTGTATAGCAGGGCCTAGGCCTTCCTGGTGCTGTAAGAAAGAGACTGAGCTCTGAAGAAAGATTTTATCTCTTTTTATATCTTCATTAAAAGTACATCAGAATTTCCAGGATCCAAGATGGCAGGACAGGAAGACTCTGAACTTACTTCCTCCCACAGACACATTGAATATACACCCACATATAAAGCAATTCCCCCTGAAAAACTAAGGGTGATCAAAAAGCTTCTGAAAAACATTGAGACAGAACACATAGAGAAGGGTAAGAGAGACGAAAAGAAGGTAACCACAGAAATACCACCCTGATGGGGCACCCTGCAATAGGGAGGGATAACACTGTGGGACCTGCACTAGGGCATAGTGTAAAACACTGATTTAAAGTGCACCTAGACTACTCATGAAAAAATGCAAGGCTTGCTGTCTACAAGAGACCCACCTCAAAACAAAAGATACACATAGACTGAAAGTGAAGGGATGAAAAAAATATTTCATGCAAATGGAAATAAAAAGAAAAATGGGGTAGCAATACTTATATCTGACAAAATAGACTTTAAAACAAAGGCTATAGTAAGGGATAAAGAAGGTCACTACATACTAATAAAGGGAGCAATCCAACAGGAAGATATAACCAATATAAATATCTATGCGCCTAATATAGGAGCACCTAAATATATAAAGCAGATTTTGATTGACATAAAGGGCAAGATCAACAGCAATAGTATAATAACAGGGGATTTTAATACCCCACTAACATCAATGGATAGATCCTCAAGAAAGAAAATTAACAAAGAAACAGCAGCCTTAAAGGACACATTAGATCAACTGTATTTAATAGATATCTTCAGAACTTTTCACCCTAAAGCAGCAAAATAGACATTTTTTTCAAGAGCTCATGGTACATTCTCTAGGATAGACCACACGTTAAGACACAAAATGAGTCTCAATAAATTTAAGAAGATTGAAATCATACCAAGCATCTTCTCTGATCACAAGGGCATAAAATTAGAAATTAACTACAATAGAAAAACTGATAAACATGCAAACACTTGGAGACTAAATAGCATGTTATTAAATAACGAATGGGTTAACAATGAGATCAAGGAAGAAATCAAAAATTTCTTTGAGACAAATAAAAATGAACATACAACAACTCAAAATTTATGAAGCACAGCAAAAGCAGTCCTGAGAGGGAAGTTCATAGCATTACAGGCATACCTTAAGGAGCAAGAAAAAGCTCAGATAAACAACTTAACCCTGCATCTAAAAGAACATAAAAAAGAGGCAGTAGAAGGAAGGAAATAATAAAGATCAGAGTGGAAATAAATTACACAGAGGCTAAAAAAAACAAAACAATACAGAGGATCAATGAAACCAAGAGCTAGTTCTTTGAAAAGGTAAACAAGATTGATGAACCTTTAAAAAGACTCACCAAGGCCCTGGCCGGTTGGCTCAGTGGTGGAGCATCAGCCTGGCGTGCAAAAATCCTGGGTTTGATTACCGGCCAGGGCACACAGGAGAAGCATCCATCTGCTTCTCCACCCCCCCCCTCTTCTTCCTCTCTGTCTCTCTCTTCCCCTCCCTCAGCCAGGCTCCATTGGAGCAAAGTTGGCCCCAGGTGCTGGGGATGAATCTATGGCCTCTGCCTCAGGTGCTAGAATGGCTCTGGTTGCAACAGAGCAACGGCCCAGGTGGGCGGAGCATCGCCCCCTGGTGGGCATGCCGGGTGGATCCCAGTCAGGCGCATGTGGGAGTCTGTCTGACTGCCTCCCCATTTCCAACTTCAGAAAAATACAAAAAAATAATAATAAATAAAAAATAAAAAGACTCACCAAGAAATAAAGAGAGAGAACTCAAATAAATAAAATTAGAAATGAGAGTGGAGAAGTAACAACTGACACAGCAGAACTACAAAGAATTGTAAAAAAATATTATGAAGAACTGTATGCCATGAAATGGACAAATTCCTCAAAACATAATCTTTTAAAAATCAATATAGAAGAATCAGAAAACCTAAACAGACTGATTTCATCAAATAAGATTTAAACAGTTATCAAAAAACTCCCAACAGCCTGACCAGGTGGTGGTGTAGTGGATAGAGCATCAGACTGGGATGCGGAGGACCCAGGTTCGAGACCCCAAGGTCACCAGCTTGAGTGCAGGCTCATCTAGTTTGAGCAAAGCTCACCAGCTTGGATCTAAGGTCACTGGCTCAAGCAAGGGGTTACTTGGTCTGCTGTAGCCACACGGTCAAGGCACATATGAGAAAGGAATCAATGAACAACTAAGGTGTTCCAACAAAAAACTGATGATTGATGCTTCTCATCTCTCTCCATTCCTGTCAGTCTGTCCCTGTATATCCCTCTCTCTGACTCTCTCTCTCTGTCTCTGTAAAAAAAAAAAAAAAAATCCCAACAAACGAAAGTCCTGGGCCAGATGGCTTCACAGGTGAATTTTACCAAATATTCAAAGAAGAACTAACTCCTATTCTTCTCAAGCTATTTCAAAAAATTCAAGAGGAGTGAATACTTCCAAATTCCTTTTATGAGGCAAGCATAATACTGATTCCAAAACCAGGCAAAGACACTACGAAGAAAGAAAAATATAGACCAATATTACTGATGAACTTAGATGCTAAAATTCTCAACAAAATATTAGCAAACCAAATCCAGCAATACATGAAAAAAAATCATACAGCATGATCAGGTGGGATTTATTCTGAGGATACAAGGCTGGTACAATATTTGCAAATCAATCAATGTGATTCAACACATAAACAAAAGAAAGTATAAAAATCACATGATAATATCAATAGATGCAGAAAAAGCATTTGATAAAATCCAGCACCCATTTATGATCAAAACTCTCAGCAAAGTGGGAATACAGGGATCATATCTCAACATGATAAAGGCCATCTATGACAAACCCAAAGCCAACATCATAATCAATGGGCAAAAATTAAAAGAAATTCCTTTAAGATCAGAAACAAGGCAGGGGTGTCCCCTTTCACCACTCATGAATAACATAGTTCTGGAAGTCCTAGCCATAGCAATCAGACAAGAAGAAGAGATAAAAGGCATCCAAATTGGAAAAGAATAAGTAAAACTATCATTATTTGCTGATGACATGATGTTGTACATGAAAATGCTAAAGTCTCAGTCAAAAAACTACGGAACCTGATAAATGAATTCACCAAGGTGGCAGAATATAAAATCAATATTCAGAAATCAGTGGCATTTTTATACACCAACAATGAACTGTCTGAAAGAGAAATTAAGAAAACAATCCCCTTCACTATTGCAACAAAAAAGAAAGTACCTAGGAGTAAATTTAACCAAAGAGGTTAAAGACTTGTACTCAGAAAATTATAAAACATTGATAAAGGAAATCAAGGAAGATACAAATAAGTGGAAACATATACTGTGTTCATGGATAGGAAGAATAAACATCATTAAAATGTCTATATTACCCAAAGCAATCTATAAATTCAATGCAATTCCTATTAAAATACCAATGGCATACTTCAAAGATATGAAACAAATATTCCATAAATTCATATGGAACCAAAAAAGAACACGAATAGCCTCAGCAATCCTGAAAAAGAAGAGTAAAGTGGAGGGTATCACACTTCCTGATATCGTTATACTACAACGCCATTGTACTCAAAACAGCTTGGCACTGGCATAAGAACAGGCATATAGATCAATGGATCAGAACATAGAACCCAGAAACAAATCTATACCTATATAAACAATTGATATTTGACAAAGGAGGTAAAAGCATACAATGGAGTAAAGACAGTCTCTTTAAAAAATGGTGTTGGGAAAATTGGACAGGTACTTGCAAAAAAATGAAACTAGATTACCAACTTATATCATTCACAAAAATAAATAAAAATGGATAAAAGACTTAAATGAAAGAAATTAAACCATAAACATCTTGGAAGAAAACATAGGCAGTAAATTCTCCAATATCTCTGGTAGCAGTATTTTTGCTGATTTATCTCCAGGGACAAGTGAAATAAAGGAGAGGATGAACAAATGGGACTATATCAAACTAAAAAGCTTTTGCACAGCAAAAGACACCATTAACAAAATAAAAAGACAATCCACACAATGAGAGAATATATTCACCAATACGTCTGATAAGGGGTTAATAACCAAAATTTATAAAGAACTTGTAAAACTCAATACCAGGAAGTTAAACAATCCAATCAAAGAATTGGCAAAATTAATGAATAGACACTTCTCCAAAGAGAACATACAGATGGCCAATAGTCAGATGAAAAAATGTTCAACATCACTAATCATTAGAGAAATGCAAATTAAAACCACAATGAGATACTACCTCACACCTGTCAGAATGGCACTCATTAACAAAACAACACAGAATAAGTGCTCGCGAGGATGTGGAGAAAAGGGAACCCCCCTGCACTGCTGGTGGGAATGCAGACTGGTGCAGCCACTGTGGAAAATAGTATGGAGATTCCTCAAAAAATTAAAAATGGAACTGCCCTTTGATCCAGCTATCCCACTTTTAGAAATATATCCTACGAATACCAAATCACTTATTCAAAAGAAGAAATGTTCCCCCATGTTTATTGCAGCATTGTTTACAATAACCAAGATCTGGAAACAGCCCAAGTGTCTATCAGTGGATGAGTGAATTAAGAAGCGGTGGTACATATATACAATGGAATACTATGGGGCTGTGAAAAATAAGGAAATCTTACCTTTGTGCCAACATGAATAGACCTGGAAACTATCATGCTAAATGAAATAAGCCAGTCAGAGAAAGAAAAATATCATATGACCTCACTCATTTGAGGAATCCAATGAACAATGTCAACTGAGGAACAGAACAGAGGCAGAGGCGGGATCAAAGGGACCAGAGGGAAAGTGGTCAGAGGGAAAGTAGAAGAGAAGATGGGATCAGAGAAGGGAAAGGGATTAATGAAATTATATACACATAACACAGCATTATAGAGAATAGGACAGCAAATCCTGGAGAGAAGGGGGGAAGGCATGGGAGAGAGGGGACAAAGCGGGGGGATCCAAGGGAACACGGGGAGAAGGAGATATATTTGGTGGGATACTTGAATCTATGTAAACACAATAAATTAAAATAATAAATTTTTAAAAAATTAACCTAGAAAGAAAAGCAAGGCTCATGTCAAACAAGTTGGGAGATGGGAGAACTCTCCAGAGTCTGTGAAAATTCTCTGTAATTAAATGTATAAGTGAGTGCCACTGTTTACGTTCTTCCTCCCCTATTGATCTAAGTATTCTAGTGAGTCTGTAAAACCACGACAGTGTTCCCAAGGCCTCCTCAGCCAGCTCTGCTACCAACCCAACCATCTCGCCTGCCAGGGTGCCCCAGAACCATACACTGCAGCCTGTGCTTACCCTAGATCCAGACAGCTGGCCTGCCAGGGCACCCACATTGACCTAGCCACCCAGCATATAAAGACTACACTAAGGTTGTGCCTACTCAGGTCAATCCTTCAAGACCAGGAGAGACCACTGTTCTACCCAATCAATAGAAACAAACCCAGAATGTCAAGCAAAACAAGGTGAGAAATATGTTCCAAATGAAAGAACAGGAAAAACCCCTAATCAAGCAGAGATAAGTAATTTGCCTGATAAAGAATTCAAAGTAATGGTAATAACGATGCCTACCAAACTTGGGAGACAAATAGAGTAATACAGTAAGAACTTTAACAAAGAGAAAATACAAAAATGAATCTATCAGAGCTGAAGAACACAATAACTAAAATGAAAAAAAAAAATACACTACACGGAATCAATAGATTATATAACCCAGAAGAATGGATTAGTTACCTGGAACACAGAATAGTGGAAACCACTCAATCAAAACAGCAGGAAAAAAAAGAATTAAAAAAAAAAAAGATAGCTTACAAGGAGCTCTGGGATAACATCAAGCATACTAACATTGGCATTATAGGCAGCCAGAGGAAAACAACCAGTCACATGCAAGGGAAACCCCATACAGCTATCAGCTGATTTCTCAGCAGAACTTTGTAGGCCAGAAGAGAGGCACAGGAAATATCTGAAGTTCTAAAAGGAAAGAACCTACAATCTGCAATACTCTACCCACCTAGGCTATTATTCAGAATTGAAGGAGAGATAAATTTTCCCAAACAAGCAAAAACTAAAGTAGTTTATCACCACTAAAACAGTTTCTCAAGAAATGTTAAAGGGCCTTCTTTAAATAGGAAATAAAAGGCCATCTGACCAGGTGGTGGTGCAGTGAATAGAGCATCAAACTGGGATGCAGAGGACCCAGGTTTGAAACCCCAAGGTCACACGCTTGAGTGTAGGCTCACCAGCTTGAGCACAGGGTCACTGGCTTGAGCAAGGGGTCACTAGGTCTGCTGTAGCCCCTGATCAAGGCACATATGAGAAAGCAATCAATGAACAACTGAAGTGCTGCAATGAAAAATTGATGCTTCTCATCTCTCTCCTTTCCTGCCTTTCCCTAGCTGTCCCTCTCGCTGTCTCTGTCTCTCTCAGTAAAAAAAAAGAAAAGAAAACAAAAGAAAAAACAGAAAAGAAAAGGGCATAATAAGAAAATATACAAAAGAAAATTAAATCTCACTGATAAAGGCAAATATATAGCAAAGCCATTGAATCACCCATTTAAAAAGCTAGTATGAAGGTTAGAAGACAAAAGTGGCAATGTCAACATAAAACAAAACTATCTAAAGTATGTCAAAACATAAATCATAGAGGTTATAAATGTAACATTTTCAGAATGCATTGGAACTTATACACATATCATCTTAAAACAGACTGTTATATATAAGTCAATTTATACAAAGTTCATGGTAACCACAAACAAAAAAAACCCCACAGAAATTAAAGAGAAATAAATCCAAACATAACACTAAAAAAAAATCAGCAAACTACAAAGGAAGAGACCAAGAGAAGAATAAACAGAGAACAACTATGAAAACCAATAAACAACTAACAAATGGACAATAACTACATATCTATCAATAATTAATATAAATGTAAATGGGCTAAATAATCCAATTAAAAGGCAGAGGGTAGCTAAATGGATAACTGGGGAAAAGGAAACACATGGAGACTAAACAACATGCTACTAAACAACCAATGGGTAAAAGAGAAAATTAAAAAATACCTTAAGACAAAAGAAAATGAAAACACAATGACTTAAAATCCATGGGAAGTAGCAAAAGCAGTCCTAAGAGAAAAGTTTAAAGTAATATATACCTATCTCAAGAAACAATAAAAATACCAAATAATCTAATATTACAACTAAAAGAACCAAAAAAAAGAAACACAAGGAAGAAAATAAAGATCAAAAGTGGAAATAAATGACATGGAAACTAAAAAAAAAAAAAAATACAATAGATAAAAATCAATAAAATTAAAAACTGGTTCTTTGAAAAGATAATTAAACTTTATCCAGACTCATAAAAATACAAAAAGAGAGAAGGTGCAAATAAGTAATATCAGAAATAAAAGAAGTTACAACAAACACCACAAAAATACAAAAGATTATAGAAAACTACATATGCCAACAAATTGGACAAACCTAGAATAAATGAATATATTTCTAGTAACAAAACAACCTTCCAGACTGAAATAGGAAAATAAAGAAAATCTGAACTGATCACTAGTAATAAAATTGAGTCAATAATAAAATTTTAATAAAAAAACCCAGAACAAAACATAACAGAAACAGACTCATAGAGGCAGATAACAAGTTTGACAGTAGCCAGAGAGTAAAGGAGTGGGAAGATGGGTAAAAAAGGTAAAGGATTGTAAGAGATTCAAACTTTTACTTATAAAGTAAATGTTATGGGGGTGAAATTTACACAGCACTAGGAACACAGTCAATTACAATGTACAGTGGTATCTTGAGATACGAGCAGACCAACATACAAGATACAAGCTGCAACTCGGTCCATATTTTTGTTCAAGATCCAAGCAAAATTCCAAGATTCGAGTCGTGGTTCAGAAAGCTGCCGCTAGTTGGCGTATTGGCGCACAGGTCCAGTATCGGCTGCACAACACCAGCATCTCGTTCTTCCTCACGTGTTACCCTCAGAATCAAGTCAAATCTCATGTGCTGTAGTCGTTCTTGCATCATTTTTGCACTTTTTACTAAACTTTTTTGTGTGCTATCATGGGGCCGAAGAAAGTGAGTGTGAAGGACAGTGGGGAAAAGAAGAATAGAATGATGTCGATATAAGTAAAGCAAAAAATAATAGAAAAACATGAGCGTAGTATACAAGTGATTGAACTGGCAAGGCTGTATGACCACAATACATCTACAATTTGTAACATCCTTAAACAAAAGGATGCCATCAAAAGCGCAAATCCAGCAAAAGGAACTACAATTCTGTCCCAATTAAGGACATATATCCATGAAGAGATGGAGAAGCTTCTGCTGGTGTGGGTGAAAGAGAAAGAGCTGGCAGGAGATACAGTGACGGAGACTGTAATATGAGAAAAGGCACGTATTATTTATGGCGACTTGAAGAAGAAACAACAATCAACCTCAAAAGAGGCAGCAGAAGATACGTTTAAGGCAAGTCACAGCTGGTTTGAAAATTTCAAGAGGAGATCTGGCATCCACTCGGTGGTGAGGCATGGTGAAGCTGCAAATGCTGACGTTAAGGCAGCTGAGGAGTACATCTCATGTTTTGCTGTGCTTATCACAAAGGAAGGCTCCATCCCCAACAAGTGTTCAACTGTGACAAAACAGGATTGTTTTGGAAAAAAATGCCCCAGAGGACTTTCATCATCACAGAGGAGAAGAAGCTGCCAGGCCATAAACACATGAAGGACCATCTGACCCTTGCATGGTGTGCAAATGCTAACAGTGACTGTAAAGTAAAGCCACTGCTAGTGTATCATTCTGAAAATCCTTGAGCCTTTAAGACTCACAGGATTCTTAAAGAAAAACTGCAGGTTATGTGGCGCACCAATGCTGGGGCATGGGTTACACAGCAGTTTTTTATTGAATGGGTAAATCTCGTCTTTGGTCCTGCAGTGAAGAAATATCTTCAAGAAAATAAACTCCCGATGAAAGCATTACTAAACCTTGATAATGCTCCAGCCCACCCATCTGGTCTTGAAGATGACATTCTCAATGAGTTCAAATTCGTGAAAGTCTTCTACCTCCCACCCAAAATGACTTCAATCTTGCAACCTATGGATCAGCAGATCATTTCCAACTTAAAAAGCTTTACACAGGCCCTGGATGGTTGGCTCAGTGGTAGAGTGTCGGCCTGGCGTGCAGGAGTCCCGGGTTCGATTCCCGGCCAGGGCACACAGGAGAAGCACCCATCTGCTTCTCCACCCCTCCCCCTCTCCTTCCTCTCTGTCTCTCTCTTCCCCTCCCGCAGCCAAGGCTCCATTGGAGCAAAGTTGGCCCGGGCGCTGAGGATGGCTCTGTGGCCTCTGCCTCAGGTGCTAGAATGGCTCTGGTTGCAACAGAGCAATGCCCCAGATGGGCAGAGCATCGCCCCCTGGTGGGCATGCTGGGTGGATCCCAGTCGGGCACATGCGGGAGTCTATCTGCCTCCCCGTTTCCAACTTCAGAAAAATAAAAAAATAAAAATGCTTCACACAAAGCATTTGTTCCGCCGCTGCTTTGAGGAGTCTGAGAATACAAATCTAACCCTTCAAGAGTTTTGGAAAGATCATTACAACATAGTGATATGTTTATGCATTATTGATTTGGCATGACAAGAGGTTACAAGAACCTTGAACTCCGCATGGAAAAAGTTATGGCCTTATGTTGTTGCAGACAGGGACTTCGAAGGATTTGAACCACAGACCGAGAGCGAGGTAGAAGCATTGAAGGAGATTGTGTCCCTCGGAAAGTCGATGCGGCTGGAAGTAGATGAGGGTGATGTAAACAAGCTTGTGGAGGAACATGAGGAGGAACTCTCAACTGAGGAGTTGAAGGAGCTACAGATGATGCAACATACAGAGCTTCTGCAAGAGATTAGTAGTGAGGAGGAGGTAGAGTCGGAGAAAGTGATTTCTACAAGTGAAATTAAAGACATGCTGGCAATGTGGGAGAAGCTTTCAAGTTTCATTGAAAAGAAACACCCAGAAAAAGTTTCAACTGGTCGTGCTTCAGCACTTTTTAATGACACTTGTTTGTCACATTTCCGTAACATTTTTAAAGGCTGGCAAAAGCAAACCTCTTTGGATAGATTTTTATTCAAAAGTCCTGCAAGTGAAAGTGCTGAAAGTGCAGCCAAAAAGGCAAAAACAGGTGATGATTAAATGAAAAATACATAATGGTAAGTAAGCATAGGTTAAGTTTAAAGTTAAGAAAGTGCATTTTTTTTACAATTAAGTTTTTGTGGTTTCATTTTAAATAAAGAAAGTGCAGTTTTAGTTTTGTTTAAAGAAAATACAGTTTTAGTTTACATTTAGTGTTAAAAAAGTGCAGTTTTAGTTTGTGTCTACAGTGCATCCCTTCCTCCCTCCCTCCTCCTCCGCCATTCACCTCCGTTAGCTGCACTCGTCTGTCTCCAAGGTAAGAATACAGTACTAAATAACACTTTTTTCTTTTATTTCATATATTTTGTTATGCATTGGTAAAGTATACATGTGTGTTTCTTAATTAAAAACATGTCTTTTTTTCAAAATTTAGGATGGTTTGGGAATGTTTCACAGGGTTGGAATGGATTAAATCTATTTCAGTTATTTTAAATGGGAGAAATTTGTTTGATATACGAGTTGACTGACTTATGAGCTCTGTTACAGAACAAATTAAACTCATATCTCAAGGTGCCACTGTAGTGATTTTGTATAGCTATACTTCCTTATTAGACTTATCATAGTGATCACATCCTAAGGTAAATAAATGTTGACTCATTATGTTGTACACCTAAAATTAATATAATATTGTATGTCAGCTATATTTCAAGAAAAATAAATTTTAAAAAATTACATTCACAGGATAATCATTTAAAGGTAATTTTCAAAAATTAATGAAAAAGCAAATAAAACCAGTGAAATTGTATAGTGTAAGTATATATATTTCTTGCTCGTAAAAAAGAATGAGAGCTTAACCATGCAACAACATGGATGGACTGAGAGGGTTTTATGCTAAGAGAAGTAATCAGGCAGAGAAAGACAAGTACCATATGATTTCACTCATATGTGGGTTGTAAAAGAACAAAATAAACAAAACTGATACACATTCATGGATACAGAGAACAAACTGGTGGGTGCCAGGAGGAGGTTTGGGAGGCAGGATGAAAAAGGTAAAAGGATTAACCAGCACAGATTGATAGTTATAAAATAGTCATGAGGATATAAAGTACAGCATAAGGAATATAGTCAATATTCTAATAACTGTGTCTAGTGTCAGGTGGGTACAAAAAATATGGGGAGGGGGTAGAACTTTGTGAAGTGAATGATTGATCACTCTGCTTTACACCTGAAACTAATACAAAGTTATAGTAAATGTAAATTGTAGTGAAAAAATAAAGATATGTATTCTTTTTAAAAAAGGAATCCAGCCTGACCAGGTGGCAGTGCAGTGGATAGAGTTTCGGACTGGGATGCCGAAGACCCAGGTTCGAGACCCCAAGGTCGCCAGCTTGAGCGTGGGCTCATCTGGTTTGAGCAAAGCTCACTAGCTTGGACCCAAGGTCGCTGGCTCAAGTAAGGGGTTACTCGGTCTGCTGAAGGCCCACGGTCAAGGCACATATGAGAAAGCAATCAATGAACAACTAAGGTGTCGCAATGCGCAACAAAAAACTAATGATTGATGCTTCTCATCTCTCTCCGTTCCTGTCTGTCTGTCCCTATCTATCCCTCTCTCTGACTCTCTCTCTGTTCCTGTAAAATAAATAAATAAATAAATAAATAAATAAATAATAAAAATAAATAAAAAAGGAATCCAAATCTGTACTATTGGAGCTTTCCTTTTTCACATATGAAGTCCTTTTGAAAGACATATAATTCTTTTCCATTTTGTAGAAGAAAATACTGAAACACAATATCCAAAAGGGAGCTTCATTCATCTCATTATAACTGATTGAATTTGTATGAGATTTTATTTAATAAAGAGGTGTTTTAAATTACTGGATAAGTATGAAGCTAAATATTACATATATGTAAATCTTGAGTAAATGAAACTTCTAAGTACATAAGGTAATGCTTGACATTTAGGCATTTTATGGTTGTTTTTAATAAACAAAACCATATCTCTTTTATGTAAATTCATAATTATATATGTATTAACATTTTGAAATTCAAAACTCATATTTCTAAAATTACTAAATAAAAATACAACTCACACATAAATGTTTATTCCCTGAATTGTGTAATTCTGTTGTTTTTTTTTCACTTAACAATCTTTCTGCTGTTAAGAATTTTCCAAGATCATATTCTAACAATATGCATAATCTTTATAATGTTAAAAAGATAATAAAGTAATATGTACACATAAAATTTATTTCCTAAATTACTTTCAATTAATTTCATATGGATATTTTACCCAAAATTTGGAACTTCAAGGCTTAGAAACAGGATGAGAATCATCTAATCTAGTTTCCCAAAGTTCGGTCATTTGTACATCAACTTCATGCTTATGCCAAAATTAGTGTATAACTTTTATCATATATATTTTAAATCTAATCTATTTTACTTCAAAAGACTAATTTAAAATAAAATTTTGAACCCCAATCCTACATGTACAATAATCATATTTACCATAAAGAAAAGGAAAGTATAAAATAAATATAATTAGCATAATATTAAATTCCAGCCAAATGTCATTTCTTATTCAAAGGCCCTGATGCTGAGATTTGTTCTTTTCATTTAAAAAGAAAGGTTAGTGGAAGTTTGAGGTGGTTAAAGATACTCTAGCATCAACTGAGAGTTTCTCTTTATAATAATTTGAAATGCTAAAGAAGAAGCCTGGCCTGTGGTGGCACAGTGGATAATTGTCCACCTGCAATGCTAAGGTCACTGGTTTGAAACCCCGGGTTTGCCTGGTCAAGGCACGTACGGAAGTTAATGCTTCCTGTTCCTCCCCCCATCTCTCTCTCTCTCTCTTTCTCTCTCTCTTCTCTCTAAAATGAATAAATATTTTTTAAATGCTAAAGAATTTAAAAGGGAATTACATTGTCAGAGTGTGTATCTTTATTACCATAGTTCCTCATGTATAAGACGCTCCCATGTATAAGATACACCTTAATTTTGGGGCCCGAAATTTGGAAAAAAAAAAAGTGTATTACATGAAGCTATTGAACTCAAGTTTTATTCATCATAAAATTCATACAACTCCTCATCCATGCAAAAAAGTGGGGAATGCAAGTAAAAAAAAATCTACCACTGTGTAAGATGCACCAGTTTTTAGACTCCAAAATTTTTGAAAAAGGGTACTTAAACATGGGGAAATATGGTAGTTAAACTTGATGCCCTTGCTACTTACAAATGTTTCCTATGCTATTATGTCACCCATGCTTTTTCTGAACACCTACCCTGGATCTGACTCTGTGAGAATGACTGGAAATACAAAGGTGAGTAAGGTAGCTCCCAGCCCCCAGAGAACTCAGGTAAGGTATGAAAGATCAGGGCAAGGAAGGAAAAGGAACCACTTAATGACAATACAAAGAGATAAGAGTCACACATAGGTCTATGCTTCATGCTGCTGAGATCACAGGGATGGACAAATGAATCAAAGGAACACCACAGGGTCCTCAGAGAAAAGGGCAAGAAGACAAGCTAATTATCGATGTGAGAACCAATGAACCAGCCTGACCGGTGGTGTTGCAGTGGATAGAGCATCGATCTGGAACACTGAGGTCCCAGGCTGGAAACCCCGAGGTTGCCGGTTTGAGCAATTGAACGCAGGCTCACCAGCTTGAGTGCAGGATCACTGGCTTGAGTATGGGCTCATAGACATGATCCCATGATCGCAGGCTTGAGTCCAAATGTCACTGGCTTTGAATCCAAAGTTCACTGGCTTGACTTGAGCCACGCCCCATCCTGCCCCATCAAGGCACCTATGAGAAGCAAGCAATGAACAACTAAAGTGACACAACTATGAGTTGATGCTTCTCATCTCTCTCCCTTCCTCTCACTTCCTCACTGAAAAACAAATAATCAACCAGCTCAACAGAGGCAAGTAGGTCTTTCCCTTTTAAAACAACATATTAACTTGCTTTTCTACATTTCAGTGAACTGCTGTAACAAGGATTCAAGCAGAAAAAGTTTCTGACTTATTTTGTCAGTGGTTATAAGAAAACCAGCCCTGCCTGCTGAATCTTGAAATATGAAGAGATAAAAATGTTTGCAGAGGAAAGATATTCTCCACGATTTACTAGTTTTAAAACAAATCAGATCATTTCCTTGCTTAAAACCCTTCATAAAAAAAACCAAACCCTTCATGAGCTGACCATTGTTCTCAGAATAAAGCCCACGCCCCTATCCCAAAGCTCTGCCCTTCATCTGCAGCCACAGCTCCTGCTGTCCCCACTCCACTCACTAAGCTGTGGCCACTGTGAGAAATGCCACATTCTTTCCCACTAGAGCTCTTCCCTTGAGCTTTGCTGTTCCCTCTGCCTGGAGCACTCTTCCTCCCTAAAGGTTTGACTTATATAAACAAAAAGCACACTGAGAACGGCACCAGCACAGAGGGAAGTGAGCAAAGCCAAGAGGCAGGAGAGATGACTCCTGCTGATGTCACAGAGCACCTGGGCTTCCTGCTGATGTCACAGAGCACCCGGGCTATCAGCCACAGGAGAATAGAGACCCTGCCTGCCTCACCCACTTCTGTGCCCTGGTGTCTGGAACTGGCCTGACATACTGAGCACTGGCCTTTTCCCTTCGGAACCGCATCATTACTATGGGGAGTTCCCATAATAAAGTCCATATTCATTGTTACACGCTTCTCAAACTAGAGAAAGCACAGCCCCAGTTCTGTGCAGAGTGATGAGAACCAGAGTATCCAACACATCTTTCTGGAGCATCAAGTTTATTACATATTTTGAGAGAACAAAATACTTTAATAAGAATCCCCACAAACATGGGAACAAAGGCATCAAGTTTATTACAAATTTTGAGAAAATAACATAATAAGAATCCCCACAAACATGGGAGCAAAGGAGAGCAAGGGAGAGGAGAAGGGCCCAGGAAAAACAGGCCAGTCTCTGAAGTTTCATTCAGATGGTGCCACAGTGATGACAGACTCTCTTCTTGATCCCCAGGGGACTCCAGGCTGTCATCAAGGCACAGCAGGGATTTTGAAAAAGATGCTTCTAAAGGCCATGGAGATGCCTGATCCCCTCCTGATGTGAAACCCGTGCAGAGAACTCCACAGCAGGTGCACTCCTCCACCATCCACTGGACCAAGTCCTTGCCCCTTGCACACAAAGCGTGTATTTCTGGCACAGCTCTCACCCACAGCCGTCCAGCCTCTGGCTCTTCTCCCAGACCCCATGTGGTCCTCCCTGAAGTTAAGAACCTTCAAGTTCACCATTTAAAGTGCAGGAACTGTTGCTTGACCTCATCAGCATATGACACTGTGGCTGTCCACATTTTTTTTTTTTTTGACAAAGATAGTAGAGAGAGTCAGAGAAAGAGACAGATAGGGACAAACAGGGAGGGAGAGAGATGAGAAGCATCAATTCTTTGTTGCAGCTCCTTAGTTGTTCCTTGATTGCTCTCATATGTGCCTTGACGGGAGGGGGGGGGGCTATAGCAAAGCAAGTGACCCCTTACTCAAGCCAGTGACCTTGGGCTCAAGCCCAGCAACCATAAGGTCATGTCTATGATCCCATGCTCAAGCCAGTGACCTCAGGGTTTTGAACCTGGGTCCTCCGCATCCCAGTCCAACGCTCTATCCACTGCACCACTGCCTGGTCAGGCCTGTCCACATTTTTAACAATTTCAGTGACTTGACTTTTGTCATTTTGAGATGTGGTTTTTAAGTGGATGGACATTGGTGGGATTCAGCTGGTTCACACTGGTTCGACAGAACCAATACCTAATTTTTTGTTGAGTTCAGTGAACCAGTTCTTAAAATGGCTCTTATAATCAGGGTTCTCACTAAGGTGAGTAACTGGGCAGCCGCCCAATGTGGAAATCACAAATTTACATTAATGTTCGTCTACGCAACAGTGTGTTCTAAGCGCCTGTAGTAATGTTCATTCCATCGATAGTATTTATTTATTCATTTAATAACTCATTATGCCTTTGATAAAATACTACATTTTAATTCCCTTGTGTTTGTTACTTCAGTAGGAAGTGAGAATGCCAATCAAGAAGCAATATTGAAATATATTAACAGTTTTATATTTTTTGTCAGGCATTATTTAATATTTTTTCATTAATATTTTAAAATTCTTATAACAATCTAATTTTATATACCTCTTTTATTATTCTTATTTAAGTATTAACTGTATGAAATAATAAACTACCTTTCAGTGGGGTAGTTTATACTTGTTAGGGCAGAGAACCGGTTGTTATATTATTTGAAGCCCACCACTGTGGACGGCCCACAGCAAAGGCATCTTAAAAACAACCTGAACACCCACCTAGCCACCTTCTTCCAGCCCTGGCAGTGGCCAGAAGGAGAGGGTGGAGTCCCACCATCAGGTTGCCCAGCTTGAAGGCATTTTTCTTCAGTGGGTCCCTCTGGGGTTTCACCACCACAGCTGGTGCTCTTGCTGCTGTGGGTGGTGGGGGAGCGTACAGGGCCACATTGGAGGGCTGGGCTGGGGGTGGCAGTCATGGAATCTGGGCCAGTTGGGGAAGTGCCGGTCCAGGGCTCCGGGCCGGGTGGGGACCAGTGGACCCTCCTGGGGTACTAGCAGACTTCTGTATCTCCTTCCCTGATATGTGAACCTCTTGGGTTGAGGAAAGACTGACGTTGGGGTCAAAGAAGAGGCAGGGCTCTACCTGGATAGTGTGGCCTTTCATCTTCCTTTTCCTGGTTTCGAGAAGGTACGGTCCCATGACATCATTGTAAGTTTTCCTGTTACAGCCTCCTCTATGTTCTGCTGCTAAAATCCCGTGTTCATCTTGTTACCTGGGGGCTCAGGTCTCCCCAAGGGTGGCTCACAGTACGGCCTCAGTTCTTCCTCCTGAGTGATGTTAACCTGTGGGTCCTTCATGATGTCTTTAAGGGGTGCTCTTTGGCTGGGGTTGAAAGTCATTAACTTTTTTAGATGTTCTTCACGGTCTGGAGATATCAAGTCTGGTAGAAGGAAGTACCCATTCAAAATCTGATTCTTTACTTCCCCAAAGTCCTGCCCCACAAATGGCAGGGTCTTCATCACTATATTATAGAGAACTACCGCCAGGCTCCACACATCCAACTTTGGGCCCTCCGTAGTCTTAGAGCTGCAAGATCTGTGGGGCCATGTAAAAGATGGGCCCAAAAAAGGTGCTCAGTTTTTCGTCTGTAACTCCTATACTGATACCAAAGTCTGTCACCTGGGTGTTGCGCTCCCCGTCCATCAGTATGTTCTCTGGCTTCAGGTTGGGTGCGCTGTGCCCCTGGTGGCAGTACTGCACCTCTGACAGCAGTTGTCTGAATATGGTCCTGGGGCCATAGTCATGCAGATAGTCAAATAAGTACCCACTGCTCACATACTCCATGATGACGAACAATTTGACCTGAGTGGCAATCACCTCAGTTTCATGATGTTGGAGTGATTTAAGCCTTTAAGACAATGAAGCCTCAGGGCAGACCTGCCAACTTATGACTTTCATAGGCTTGTCTGTGCCTGTCAAAACATGCCGGGCCAGCTTCACCTCTGCAAAGCCTCCACTGCCGAGAGTGTGTAGGAGGATGTAGTTGCCAGTATGGCACCCCTTCCTGACAGAGGTGGCCCCAACATCATTAGATGTGGTGACTTCAAAATGAAAACAAGCCAACTAGTCCAAGTCTAATGGCCAAAAAGCTAAGGCAATTAGTCCAAAGGCAAAATCCAAAAGTCAGAAATCAACCCAACGAGTTCAAGTCCACAGGTCACCACAAAGCTTCCTGGATATAACAGACAAAATCCTCAGCCCAGCCAGGGTCTTACATATGGTGGTCTGTAATCCATCACAGAGGTGCCTCATGACGTCAGGGCCATCATGAACCATCATGGCTGGGGATAACTCACAATAGTTTTCTCACTTTTGGTCCCATGACCCTTTTACTCTGGAAATAAAAGGACCCCCAAAGAGCTTTCTTTTTATGTGGGATATTAAAGATTAATACTGATTTTACTGGAAATAAAAATCTAAGATGCAAAAAATAAAAATAAGATAAATGAAAAGTCTGGCCCTGGCCAGTGGGGCAGTAAGGACAGTTGTTTCAGCCCAAGGATATCAGTTCCAATGTGGAGTCACCAGTTTGAACGTGGAATTGTTAATCTCAAGGTCACAAGTTTGATATTCATGGCACTGACTCCAGCCCTGGTCAGGGCATATAGGAGAAGCAATCAATGACACAACTCAGTGGAACAATGAATTCATGCTGTAGTGTTCCCTGTGTCTAGCACAATAAATGGCAACAATTAAGTACTGAATATATATTTGTGGGATTAATGTGTTTGGAGGAACAGCTGTCCTCACTCTGCTTTTGGGGAAGAAAAGCTAAGAAAGAGCAGGGTTGAAGTCTGATTTTGATGTATGTGGGTACTTGGTGAAGCTGAGGGAAGGCCAGCTGATAGGAGACTTTCTGTAAACATTAAAAATAACTCTTCCTGCCCTGGCCAGTTGGCTCAGCGGTACAGTGTTGGCCCAGCATGTGGAAGTCTGGGTTCAATTCCCAGTCAGGGCACACAGGAGAAGCACCCATCTACTTCTCCACCCTTCCCCTCTCCTTCCTCTCTCTTTCTTCCCTCCTGCAGCCAAGACTCTATTGCCTCTGCCTCAGGCGCTAGAATGGCTCCAGCCACAACAGAGGACCGCCCCAGCATCGCCCCCTGGTGGGCACTGGGTGGATCCTGGTCGGGAGCATGTGAGAGTCTGTCTAACTG
The DNA here is from genome assembly GCF_036850995.1 of Saccopteryx leptura. NCBI lineage: Eukaryota > Metazoa > Chordata > Mammalia > Chiroptera > Emballonuridae > Saccopteryx > Saccopteryx leptura. Next base: position 133,185,672 of record NC_089508.1, on the reverse strand, counting down.
CCTCCCTGCTTCTAACTTTGGAAAAATACAAAAAAAAAAAAAAAAAAAAAAGATAACTCTTCCTTCCAGTACTTGCCAAAAAATGCAGTGCATTTGGATCTGCAGTGAGGCTACAATGTATTTTTACACTTTGAATATTCATTTCCAGATTACACAAAGGACTTCTCGGGTGACCTTGAGTAGGCCATGTACGTAAATTTCTGTGTTACTTAAATGAACCATCTCTGTGGAGAAAAGTAATGATGAGGTTTACTCATTTACATGTGTCCAAACACTCTGAAACCGCTGGATGAAAGGATTTCTGCAGAGGTACAAAGGTGTGAGGTAGTATGTACGTTTAATCAAACTGTACCCTTTTACAGAGGCAGGGAGGGAGCAGGCAGGTTTAAGGACCCTAGAGGGAGCCTGTAGCACTTTATATTTCAAACTAATCTTTTATTTTTTTTTTAAATTTTATTTTTTTAATGGGGCAACATCAGTAAATCAGGATACATATATTCAAAGATAACAAGTCCAGGTTATCTTGTCGTTCACCTATGTTGCATACCCATCACCCAAAGTCAGATTGTCCTCTGTCACCTTCTATCTAGTTTTCTTTGTGCCCCTCCCCCTCCCCCTTTCCCTCTCCCTCTCCCCCCTCCCCCCGTAACCACCACACTCTTATCAATGTCTCTTAGTCTCACTTTTATGTGCCACCTACGTATGGAATAATGCAGTTCCTGGTTTTTTCTGATTTACTTATTTCACTTCGTATAATGTTATCAAGATCCCACCATTTTGCTATAAATGATCCAATGTCATAATTTCTTATGGCTGAGTAGTATTCCATAGTGTATATGTGCCACATCTTCTTTATCCAGTCATCTATTGATGGGCTTTTTGGTTGTTTCCATGTCCTGGCCACTGTGAACAATGCTGCAATGAACATGGGACTGCATGTGTCTTTATGTATCAATGGTTCTGAGTTTTTGGGGTATATACCCAGTAGAGGGATTGCTGGGTCATAAGGTAGTTCTATTTTCAGTTTTTTGAGGAACCACCATACTTTCTTCCATAATGGTTGTACTACTTTACATTCCCACCAACAGTGTATGAGGGTTCCTTTTTCTCCACAGCCTCTCCAACATTTGCTATTACCTGTCTTGTTAATAATAGCTAATCTAACAGGTGTGAGGTGGTATCTCATTGCAGTCAAACTAATCTTTGAAGAAAGATCCCTACTGTCAGTACATCAAGTGTTTTAATTACATGTATAAGTTATTATTCTACTAATTATTTTAATTTAACATTTCTCTCCTAAAATCTTAGCTTTGTGCCCTGGCTCAGTGGATAGAGTATTGGCCCAACATATGGATATCCCAGGTTCAATTCCCAGTCAGGGCACACAGGAGAAGCAACCATCTGCTTCTTTCTCCCTCCCTTCTCTATCCCCCTTTTCTCTCCCCCTTCCCCATACCCCTATTTCCTCCCCCTTCCCCACTCACAGCCAATAGCTCAATTGGTTCGAGCACTGAGGATAGCTCCATTGGAGTGCATCAACCTCAAGCAGTAAAAATAGCTCACTACTCAACCATAGGCCCCAGCAAGTTGTTGAGTAGATCCCAGTTGGGGTGCATGCAGGAGTGTGCCTCACTATCTCCCCTCCTCTCACACACAAAAAAAGTCTCAACTTTGTATAAAGGGGATATTTGGAAGGATTAGCCTGTGAGGTTTTCCCTCTACAATACTTTAGTTTGTTAATTTTTACTTTAGACCAGCAATACTTCGTTCCTAAGCATAGCAATCTCTGTTGCTGAGCTGACTGGGACCCAAACAGGGTCATTTCATCAACTCTACACAAATGTTCACAAATTACAGTCAGAGATTAGACTAAGGTCAGGAAGGAGGAAAAAAAGAATTTCAACAAAAGCTGCCGGTCTATGAGTTAATTATATCCATTTATAAAAATGGTATTAATAATACCTTAAGAAACAATACCAACAGAACAGAACATTTTCTTAGCATAATGATCTCTTTCAGCAAGCTATAATACAGACTCAAAGATAGTACATTTAATAAAAAACTGTCAAGGCAAAACCAGCTAAAATAAAAAAGGGCAATCATTTATTTTAATATGCTACAGTAATTATACACTTGTGATTGTAACTAAATAAACAAAGTTTTTTAAAAATTAAATTAGTTAATAAAATTATTAATAGTTAATAAAATTGTTTCCAGGGTACAATTACATCTTTATATTACATTGTGTGCCCCCCACCCAAAGTCAAATCATCTTCTGTTACTATATATTTGACCCTCTTCACCCTTTCCTACCTCCCCACCCCCTCCCCTCTGGTTATCACCATACTGCTATATGTGTCTCTTTTTGTTTGTTTTTTTTGCTTGTTCATTTGTTGCTTCAGTTCTACATCTCATATATGAGTGAAATCAGATGATTCTTAACTTTTTCTGTCTTACTTCACTTAGCATGATATTCTCAAGGTCTACTCATGTTTTCACAAATGGTAGTATTTCATTGTTTCTTGTGGCTGAATAGTATTGCATTGTATACAGTGTGTCCGTAAAGTCATGGTGCACTTTTGACTGGTCACAGGAAAGCAACAAAAGACTATGGAAATGTGAAATCTGCACCAAATAAAAGGAAAACCCTCCCGGTTTCTGTAGGATGATGTGGCAGCATATGTGCATGCGCAGATGATGACATAACACCATGTATACAGCAGAGCAGCCCACGGCCATGCCAGTCGAGATGTGGACGGTACAGAGGAAAGTTCAGTGTGTTCTGTGGCTCGCTAAATTCGAATCTGTGACTAAAGTACAACATGAATATCGGCGCGTTTATAATGAAGCGCCACCACATAGGAATAACATTACTCAGTGGGATAAGCAGTTGAAGGAAACCGGCAGTTTGGTGGAGAAACTCCATTCTGGTAGGCCATCAGTCAGTGACGAGTCTGTAGAGGCTATACAGCAGGTGTCCCCAAACTACGGCCCATGGGCCGCATACGGCCCCCTGAGGCCATTTATCCGGCCCCCCGCCGCACTTCCAGAAGGGGTACCTCTTTCATTGGTGGTCAGTGAGAGAAGCACTGTATGTGGCGGCCCTCCAACGATCTGAGGGACAGTGAACTGGCCCCCTGTGTAAAAAGTTTGGGGACCCCTGCTGGGATAGCTACCTAAGGAGCCCTAAAAAATCTGTGCGTGAGCCCACATTGAACTGCACTGAATAGGTATGAAACTGGGAGAGTTTTCCTTTTATTTGGTGAAGATTTCAAATTCCTATCGTCTTTTGTTGCTTTCCTGTGACCGGTCAAAAGTGCACCATGACTTTACGGACACACTGTATACATACCACATTTTCTTTGTCTAATCATCTATCAAAGGACACTTCAGTTGTTTCCATGTCTTGGTAGTGAAATTAGGAATGCATATATCTTTGCAAAAATAATGTTTCCAAATATTTTGGGTAGATACTCAGTAAAGGGGTTGCTGGGTCTTATGGTCATTCTATTCTTAATTTTTTGAGGAAGCTTCATTCTGTTTTCAATAGTGGCTATAACAGTTTACATTCCCACCAGCAATTAATGAGGTTTTCTTTTACTCCACAACCTCTCCAACACTTATTATTATTTGTCTTACTGATAACAGCAATTCTAGTAGGTGTGAGGTGGTATCTCATTGTATCAATAGTTCTGATTTTCATTTCCCTAATAGCTAATGAAATAGAGCATCTTTTCATAAATTGGTTGGCCATTTGTATGTGTTGCAGTAATATATAGGTTGTAGTAATTAAGAATATATAGAAATATAGAAAAATATGAAAGATATATAAAAATAAGTAAAGTATAATATTAAAAGCAGTAAGGAAATTAAAGTTATGCCATCTGGATAGGAATTAATCTAGTGTATACAGATATGATAAACAGACTCTGCCTTTCATGCAGGGCCCAGTTAGTGTGTGTGTGAAGTTATATAGAAATAAATGGCTTGATGTCATAACTCTGTGAGTTGATGTAGACAGGAGGCTTCCCTGGCAGCACCTTAAAGTGGCTTGATGTAACATTTTAGTAGATTGACATAAAAAGGGATCCCTGCAAGGAACTCCCAAAAAGGTGGTTTGAGGTGATAATCCTATAAATTGTCACCTGTTAGAAGGCTATTGGCCAGAAAAGGTACTAAAGCTAAGGGGCGCCCCCTGTTGTGGTAGTCACCCAGACTCAAACATTGAGGTGCACTTTCTCCATGCCACTGACCAAAGACAACCAAGAGGAGCACACCAACGGGCCCCCTTAAGCTGTACCCAGGCACACCGAAAGGATTTGTGCATAATAACTGCCTGTGTGATTCTTGCAACTAACTTGTGTGTTGGTCGTGTCTTTTCTCCGGTGGCAGTTGGTGTTGGCACTGATAAGCAGAGTCCTAATAGCCACCTCAAAAGTAATCTCAAAAAGGCTGCCAGCCCTGCTTTAATAAGCAGGAGTGTCCCACTGTGCAAGGAGGTCAAATAGGTGATGCCTGACTGACATAGAGCTCAGTCTCTATTGGGACAGTATGTCTTCTTGGGAGAAGTGTTTGTTCAGGTTCTCTGCCTATTTTTTAATTGTATTGTTTGTTGGTTTGGTGTTGAGTTGTATGAGTTCTTCACATATTCCTTAACTCCTTGTCAGGACTATTGTTTGAAAATATCTTATCCCATTAGGTGGGCTGCTTTTTTGTTTTGTTGTCGGTTTCTTTTGCTCTGCAGAAGCTTTTTAGTTTGATATAGTTCCATTCACTGATTTTTGCATTTTTTCCCTTGCTTTTGGGGTCAAATTCATAAAATCTTCTCTAAGACCAAGGTCCATAAGTTTAGTACCTATGTTTTCTTCTATGTAATTTATTGTTTCAGATGTTATATTTATTCTTTGATCCATTTCGAATTAATTTTTGTATGTGGGGGCAAACTGTAGTCTAGTTTCATTGTTTTGCATGCGGCTTTCCAATTTTCCCAGCACCATTTATTTAAGAGGCTTTCTTTTCTCCATTGTGTGCTACTGGCTACTTTTTCAAAAATTATTTGCCCATTTACTTGTGGGTTATTTCTGAGCTCTCAACTCTGTTCCATTGATCTTTGTGTTTGTTTGTTTGTTTCTTTTTTATGCCATTACCATGCTGTTTTGATTATCATCACTTTGTAGTATAGTTTGAAGTCGGGAGTGTGATACCTCCAGCTTTGTTCTTTTTACTAAGTAAAGTTGCAGGATAAAAAAAAAATCAAAGTACAAAAATCTACTACATTCCTGTATACTAACAATAAAATTTCAAATTTCAACAACAAAAAAAACTAGGAATAAAATTAACAAAGGATGCAAAGGATCTATAAACTAAAAACTACAAAGCATTATTAAAATAAATTGAAAAAGACACAATAAAATGAAAAGATATTTCAAGCTCATGGATTGGGAGAATCAACATAGTTAAAATGTCCATATTACCCAAAGCAATATACAGATTTAATATAATCGATATCAAAATCCCAATAACACTTTCTAATAGAACAAAACATAGAAAAATCAATAAAAATACAGAAGATTTGAACAATATTATTGAAGAATGGTAAGAATATGGCATCCCAAAATTTGCCATTTTGGCATAAGGATTATTTTCAGCTAAAGACACTTGAAAAACAGCCGATAAAAGAAGGGCACTCTGACCTCCCCTTCTCTTCCAGAAAGGAGGTAAAACTCCGATGTGAAAAATGCCCTCTCTATACCAGGAGGAAAGAAATATTCTATCACTAAAGATTAGGAGTAGAGGCTGAGAGAGCCATATGAACAGACCTTGTTAACTTAACCCTTATATTCCTTTTGTCTCCCTATACATTTTGGGCTTAACCAGTTTTGGGGTTTTCATCTCCTTATGGAGGCTCCCATGTACATACTGTATTAGACTTGGTATACTTTTCTCCTGTTAATGTGTTTTATATAGCAATTTAATTCTCAGGCCTAGCCAGAGATCCTGAGAGGAGAGGTGTTAATATTTTGCTTCCCTTGCAATATCAATCAAATTGACTTGACATCTATAAAACTCCACTAAACAACAGCAGAATACACATTCCTTTCAAGCTCACACAAAGCATTCTCTAGGATAGTTCATATGCTAGGACATAAAATAAGTCTCAATACATTTTAAAAGACCTAAATAATATAAAGTATGTTCTTCACTCACATGGAATTAAAAATAGCCAGAAACACTGGACATTCTCAAATATTTTGAAATTTAACAACATATTTCTAAATAAGAAGAATTTGCAATGAAAATTGGAAAATATTTTGTACTTAATGAAAATAAAACCACAGTATATCAGAATTTATGAGATGCAGCTTAAAGCAATATTTAGGAAATGAAATATACAACTTGAAATGTCTTTGAAAAAAGAAAGATCTGGCCCTGGCCGGTTGGCTCAGTGGTAGAGCATCGGGCTGGTGTGCAGGAGTCCTGGGTTCGATTCCCAGCCAGGGCACACAGGAGAAGAACCCATCTGCATCTCCACCCCTCCCCCTCTCCTTCCTCTCTGTCTCTCTCTTCCCCTCCCGCAGCCAAGGCTCCATTGGAGCAAAGTTGGCCCGGGCGCTGAGGATGGCTCCATGGCCTCTGCCTCAGGCACTAGAGTGGCTCTGGTCTCAACAGAGCGACACCCGGATGGGCAGAGAATCGCCCCCTGGTGGGTGTGCCGGTGGATCCCAGTCGGGCACATGCGGGAGTCTGTCTGACTGCCTCCCCTGGCTTTGGAAAAATAAAAATAAATAAAAAATAAAAAATTAAAAAAAATCAGGGTCCATATATTCTGTTGGGCAGATAAAATATATTATGCTCACTTTTTTAAAGACGGCGCTGCCCACGAGGAGGCCGTCGCCCAGGTGATATTAATGTGTGTCTCTGTGGGCAGCTAGAATCCTTGTAGCCTGGGGCTTGGTTTTGGGATTAAGCCTTTCCCACTCATTTTGATGTGGGGCAGTACAATCCAATCATGCCTCAGAGAAGTGTCTTTGTATTAGAGACTTCCCTATTTTGTATATTGGATTAAAGGTTTGGAATCTACACTATAAAATGGAGGCAGAACGAGAGTTTGTGCTCTTGGTTCCTGGGATGATTAGCAGAGAGCAGCAGAAGGAGGTCACGTGGAGTAGGCCAGGAGAAGCAGCCAAGATGGCGGAGTGCTGAGTGAAAAGAGAGTTGGTGCAGAGTTTGTATTTGGGATAAGGAAGGAAATGGGGAACTGAGGAGAATAAGGCTGGTAAGCTAGAAACCTTTGATTCTAGGAAACTCGGATAAGTCAGTGGCTTTGTGAGCACTGAATGTGAGTGGGTTTTGGAGCCCAGTGTATGTTTTTACTTGCCCGCCGGGTGCAAGCTAGGATTAAAGGCTATGGCCCACCAGTTTGTGGCTTCGTTGTTTCTTTACCGACTGTCCGAATCCAATGCGAACCTGCATGCGAATGGCCACGATGGCGGCTACTGGCTTTACATTTGGCATAGTCTATGGCAGGATTTGATACAGATCGGCAAGGAGCCTTTGAGTGGTGGAGTAGAGGACTGGCTAGTGTTCGGGTTCCCCATGGCTGTCCTTTTGGGGATTGTAGGCTGGCTGACTTTTACAGCCATGCGTGAGGAAACTGAGAGCTCCGTGGAAGAGGCTGCCCGGGACCTGCAAACCGAGCAGTGGAAGGAGCTGGAGCAAACGTGGGAGAAGGAGATGCTGACCCTGGAGCTGAAGGAAGTGCTGGAGGAGGAGGCCGACCAGGTTTGCGAGATTCGCCTGGAAATGGAGCAAACACTGGAGGAGGATTCAGAGGTTCGTGAGTTGCAGCTTGCCCTGGATGTTGCGGAGAGCCAGCAGTGGCAGGAGGCCGGGGCTGAGGTTGAGGCTGAGGCTGAGGCTGAAGCCAAGTCCGGAGCTGCAAGGTCTGCGGAGCAGAAGGCGGCAGCGGACGGAGGCTCAAGCCCGGCAGCCAGAGCTGGTGTTTTCAGTTCCTCTTTGGAAGATGAGGAGAATCGAGCTGGAGTTGCAATCCGCAGTCTCCAGAAGATGAAAGCCCAGCTGGAAGGAGCACCTACTACAGCCCTGGTAGGTCTGCGATTTTGGGGACATAGGATGGACGCTATCATGCTCTCCAGAGCCAAGATGGAAATGCTGACTGCCATTGCCACGTGCTCCTCTTTGGGACAGTGTAAGACCTGCCAGGACGGCAGGAATGAGGGGGGTGGCTGATGACCCACGTGCGTGGACTGATTTCCTGGACTACAACCGGAGTGGGCATTGGCTCCTTTGTTGGATGGACTTAAGGATTATGGATTTTGGACAATGTGAAATACCCTGATGGGGGTGGGGGGTGGCTTTGCTGGAAGCACTCCCCTGCCCCGGGAAGCTTTTCCCATGGCTAGAAAGGCCGAGGACATTTTGCGCTTTGGGCAAAGTGCTCAGAGACTGGTGAAGTGTACCTTTGTGATTGTTGAAACTGTATGATTTGTCATGTTGTAATTTGTGTAATGTGCCTAATTTCCTTGCACAGGGATGCCGGTGGTGTAGATTGTGGGTAGTAAAGTGAGCATAGGGGTGGATTGTTGGGCAGATAAAATATATTATGCTCACTTTTTTAAAGACGGTGCTGCCCACGAGGAGGCCGTCGCCCAGGTGATATTAATGTGTGTCTGGGGCAGGTAGAATCCTTGTAGCCTGGGGCTTGGTTTTGGGATTAAGCCTTTCCCACCCGTTTTGATGTGGGGCGGTACAATCCAATCATGCCTCAGAGAAGTGTCTTTGTATTAGAGACTTCCCTATTTTGTATATTGGATTAAAGGTTTGGAATCTACACTATAAAATGGAGGCAGAACGAGAGTTTGCGCTCTTGTTTCCTGGGATGATTAGCATGAGAGAGCAGAGGGAGCAGAGCAGAGAACAGCAGAAGGAGGCCACGTGGAGTAGGCCAGGAGAAGCAGCCAAGATGGTGGAGTGCTGAGTGAAAAGAGAGTTGGTGCAGAGTTTGTATTTGGGATAAGGAAGGAGATGGGGAACTGAGGAGAATAAGGCTGGTGAGCTAGAAACCTTTGATTCTAGGAAACTCGGATAAGTCAGTGGCTTTGTGAGCACTGAATGTGAGTGGGTTTTGGAGCCCAGTGTATGTTTTTACTTGCCCACCGGGTGCAAGCTAGGATTAAAGACTATGGCCCACCAGTTTGTGGCTCCGTTGTTTCTTTACCGACTGTCCGAACCCAATGCGAACCTGCAAGAGCCGGGCGACCATGATGGTAGCCCTGGCCGTGGCTCCTGGCTTTACATATTCAAAGAAAACATGTCCAGGTTATCTTGTAATGCAATTATGTTGCATACCCATCACCCAAAGTCAGATTGTCCTCCATCACCTTCTATCTAGTTTTCTTTATGCCCCTCCCCCTCCCTCTCTCCCTCCTTCCCTCCCCCCGCCCCCCGTAACCACCACACTCTTGTCCATGTCTCTTAGTCTCGTTTTTATGTCCCACCAATGTATGGAATCCTGCAGTTTTTGTTTTTTTCTGATTTACTTATTTCACTCCGTATAATGTTATCAAGATCCCACCATTTTGTTGTAAATGATCCGATGTCATCATTTCTTATGGCTGAATAGTATACCATGGTGTATATGTGCCACATCTTCTTTATCCAGTCTTCTATTTTTTTTTTACAGTGATTAAAGCCTTTAAGCAAACTCTTGGCCAATACAGCAAGAATCCATAAAAGACTAGTGTTCTTAACAAGTTCACCAAGTCCAAGTTGGCCCCAATACCATGCCAAAACCCTGAAAAATGCAACCCAACCCCAGTTCAGTCTGTTAGGAGCTGTCCCAAGGAGCAGGACTCCAGGAAAAGTCCACATCCAGGAAAAGTCCGCATGGCACTGGAATTGTTGTCACAATTCTATACTTTGCAGCTCACGTCCAAGTCCCAGTGACCACTGCTTCTAGCAGGTAATGATTCAGGTAGACTGGAAAAGCCATCTGCAGCATGTGTGGAGATGGAGCTTCTGTTCTCATCTGTCTGGAGAGATGAGACCAGGTTGCTTTTTCCTGGAGCTCTGTGACTGTGGCGTGGTAAAGAGAACCTTGGGATACACTAAGCTGGGTGGCAAAGGTAGATTCATAATAGAAGTTGGCAAAAGAAGGAGAGAGAGCTCTAAATTAGGAGTAGGTTCCAGCATGAGATATGCATGGGGCATTGAAGTAGGAGGAATAAAGAAAACAAGATATATTAAACAAAGCAGCAGAAAATAGGACTATCAACACCCACAACAGAGATCTTCGAGGGAAGAATAAAAACCTGACTATTCAGGCAAGACATAGTTAAGTGGCCCTTGTGCAAATGAGATCAGCTTACCTGCTTCTTGGAAGAAGTACGTTAGGCTCGTCCACAGTGTCATAGATGGGGCCGATGGCCCTGGGCACCTTCAGCCTTTAGTGGCAAACCCCAGCATTCTGGGCAATGTTAGGTCATAGGTGGCTGAAGCAGGGCTGGAAGAGACTGAACCCTTCCTTAGAGGAGCGAGGGGGAAGCCTACCTTCCAGTGTCCCTGTTTCCTCACAGCAGAGGCATGTAAGCCAGGCAGGCTTTAGCTCAATGACCTTCCTTTCCACTATTGAAGCAGGACCCAGATGGCATCCTATGAGACCCCTTTGGGCTGTTGTAGCCTTTAAGGGTGTATCCTAAAAGCTGGTAGTTCTCCTGTTCCCTATTGGGCTTTTTCTGCCTCTTGGTATCTTAAAAGCCGTGCTCAGAAGATCTCGCTGAGGGGTTTGAGGATCCCCATCCGCCTATATAAACCTTTTCCGTATATCTGGAGCTATTTGGAAAAAGACAAAACAGTGTTATTAGCTGGATCAAGTAAAAGAAGGTAGAAATTTGCAGAAGAAAAGGATTTGGCGTTTCCTGTTCATCAGCATTCAAAAGAAATTTAAAATTTTTTTAAGTAAAAAGCATGGTATGGTAGACCCATAGGAGTTCCAGGATATGACTCCCCCTTTTAAATTTTTTAAATTGACCTTAAAATAATTGCTGGGTACACTTTAATAATACCTTGACTTTAAAGATTGTAAGAAATACCCATAATTCGAAAGGTTTGGCAAATACAGTAAATGCTTTTGCTCCATATGCAGGAGCATTTTCAGTTAACCAGTTTAGGAAATCCAATAATCGAACAATGCATACAGACAATGAGCTATAACATGCTTAGCAGCCTCTCCTGTTCTGACAGAGGTTACTATAAATCCAGAATATGTATCCACTGTAACGTGGACGTAGGACTGTTTGCCAAATGAAGGTATATCAGTAACATCCATTTGCCAAAGTTGTCCTGGTAGGGGTCCTTGAGGGTTAACTCCAAATGAGGGGACAGATTGTAGTATAGGACCCTATGGACAGGATTTCCCAATCTGCCATGCTGCTTCCCGAGAAAGTTGAAACTGTTTACACAGGGCTGCAGCGTTCTGGTGATGAATAGTATGAGACTGAATTGCTCGATCTGTCATGGTTGCTCCAAATAATTTTCTTTTGGGTAGCTTGATCAACAAGGGCATTCCCTTGTCCTAAAGCTCCAGGGAGCATGGAGTAAGCTCGAGTATGTCCTATAAAACATGGAGCTCTATGTTGATATACAAGTCTTTGAAGAAGGAGGAACTGCTGAAATAGTTCATCAGCATTTGTCCCTAAGACTGCAGTCTTTATAGTGGAAACACCATAAGTAAATATTTTCTGTCTGTATATAGATTAAAGGGGGAATATGGCAAATGCTGAAAAGCCATGATAATGGCATATAATCCTAGTCTTTGAGCTGATTTTAAGTTGACAGTTTCAGTATAAAGTTGTCCATTGATCTGCAAGAGCGATTTGCCATTTAGTGGAAGTTTCCCAGAGCCATTGTTGTTGATCCTTTGAAAAAACGAACAACAATAATTTTGAGGCTCAAAACCTTTGATAATCCAGGAGGCAACAAGATCAAAATATGGAAGTGTATTCCATGGGCTATTAGATGGTTCAATGTGCCCAAGCTGTACTGCTCTTGTACCAATCTAGCAGCTGCCCTAAGTTTCTCCTGAGAAAGGGGCCATTGGTCTACCCATACAGGATTATCTGATTTCCAAGTAATTGGGTCTGCACAATGCATTATTGAGGTAGCAGGAGCTACCAAGGCCCCTATGCTAAATTTTGATATCCTAATCCACACCTTCTGGTATTGGGTGCCACTTCTATGGGGGTGAGAATTCCTCGCTGTTCTTTCCCTAGTCCATTGGTGGGCAAAATTCCCCGATCAAGCATCTGAGTAAACCATTAGGACTGACAAGCAATGCTCCCATATTTTTCAAAACATCTCTACCCCACAAATTAACTGGCCATCTAGGGAACACATAAGGCTTAAAAAATCCAGAATGACCTTCTTAATCTTCCCAATTTAGAAAACTAGAACTTTGTTGAGGGGATTTACTCTGCCCTATACCTTGTAATTCTGTGGCTGCTGCATGAGTGGGCCAGGAAGGAGGCCAATGTAGCTTAGCAATAACAGATACATCAGCTCCAGTATCTAAAAGTCCTTTAAATTTATGCTCATGTATTGTTAGTTCCATTTCAGGGCATTCCTGACCTATTTTTTTAAAATCCAATTGGCAAAATCAGAGGAACCAAATCACCAATTTGCTTGGGGCCCCTTTTGCAGGATGTGGCCTGAGAAGCAGAATTAGCATCCTTATATTATTCTTCTAACTGCCTGAATTAGCCGTGAGACAAATTCTTTTCTTTTTTTTTAAATTAATTTTAATGGGGTGACATTGATAAAATTGTCTTCTGTCACCTTCTAACTGGTTTTCTTTGTGCCCCTCCCCTCCCCCAACCCCCTCCTTCTCCTCCCCCCCCCACCCTGTAATGCCAACACTGTTGTCCATGTCTCTGAGTCTCATTTTTATGTCCCACCTATGTATGGAATCATATAGTTCTTAGTTTTTTCTGATTTACTTATTTCGCTCAGTATAATGTTATCAAAGTCCATCCATGTTGTTGTAAAAGATCCGATGTCATCATTTCTTATGGCTGAGCAGTATTCCATAGCATATATATACCAAAGTTTTTTAATCCACTCATCCTCTGATGGACACTTGGGCTGTTTCCAGATCTTTGCTATTGTGAACAATGCTGCCATAAACATGGGGGTGCATTTCTTCTTTTCAAACAGTGCTATGGTGTTCTTGGGGTATATTCTTAACAGTGCTATAGCTGGGTCAAAAGGCAGTTCGATTTTTAATTTCTTGAAGAATCTCCATACTGTTTTGCACAGTGGCTGCACCAGTCTGCATTCCCACCAGCAGTGCAGGAGAGTTCCCTTTTCTCCACATCCTCGCCAGCACTTATTCTGTTGTTTTATTGATGAGCGCCATTCTGACTGGTGTGAGGTGATATCTCATTGTGGTTTTAATTTGCATTTCTCTAATGATTAGTGATGTTGAGCATTTTTTCATATGCCTATTGGCCATCTATATGTCCTCTTTGGAGAAGTGTCTATTTATTTCTTTTGCCCATTTTTGGATTGGATTGTTTGTCTTCCTGGTATTAAGTTTTACAAGTTCTTTATAAATTTTGGTTATTAACCCCTTATCAGATGCATTGTCAAATATATTCTCCCATTGTATAGTTTGTCTTTTTATTCTGTTCTTATTGTCTTTAGCTGTGCAGAAGCGTTTTACTTTGACAAAGTCCCATTTGTTTATCCTGTCTTTTGTTTCACTTGCCTGTGGAGACAAATCGGCAAATATATTGCTGCGACAGATGTCAGAGAGCTTACTGCCCATGTTTTCTTCTAAGATGCTTATGGTTTTATGGCTTACATTTAAGTCTTTTATCCATTTTGAGTTTATTTTTGTGAATGGTATAAGTTGGTGGTCTAGTTTCATTTTTTTGCAGGTAGCTGTCCAATTTTCCCAACACCATTTGTTGAAGAGGCTGTCTTTACTCCAATGTATGCTCTTACCTCCTTTGTCAAATATCAGTTGTCCATGAAAGTGTGGGTTTATCTGGGTTCTCAGTTCTGTTACATTGATCTATATGCCTGTTCTTATGCCAGTACTAGGCTGTTTTGAGTACAATGGCCTTATAATATAACTTGATATCCGGAAGTGTGATACTTCCCGCTTTATTCTTCCTTTTCAAGATTGCTGAGGCTATTCGTGTTCTCTTTTGGTTCCATATAAAGTTTTGGAATATGTGTTCTATATCTTTGAAGTAAGTCATTGGTATTTTAATCGATATTGCATTGAATTTATAAATTGCTTTGGGTAATATAGACATTTTACTGATGTTTATTCTTCCTAACCATGAGCACGGTATATGCCTCCACTTGTTTGTATCTTCCCTGATTTCTTTTATCAGTGTTTTATAATTTTCTGAGTACAAGTCTTTAATCTCCCTGGTTAAACTTATTCCTAGGTACTTTATTTTTTTTGGTTGCAATGGTAAAGGGGATTGATTCCTTAATTTCTCTTTCTGACAGTTCATTTTTAGTGTATAAAAATGTCTCTGATTTCTGAGTATTGATTTTATATCCTGCCACCTTGCTGAATTCATTTATCAGGTCTAGTAATTTTTTTACTGCACCTTTAGGATTTTCTATATACAATATCATATCATCTGCAAATAATGATAATTTTACATCTTCTTTTCCAGTTTGGATGCCTTTTATTTCTTTTTCTTGTCTAATTGCTGTGGCTAGGACTACCAGAACTATGTTGAATAAGAGTGGTGAAAGGGGGCACCCCTGCCTTGTTCCTGATCTTACGGGGATTGCTTTAAATTTCTGCCCATTGAGTATGACATTGCCTATGGGTTTTTCATAGATGGCCTTTATCATGTTGAGGTATGTTCCCTGTATTCCCACTTTGCTGAGAGTTTTGATCATGAATGGGTGCTGGATTTTATCAAATGCTTTTTCTGCATCTATTGAAATTATCATGTGGTTTTTCTCCTTCTTTTTGTTTATGTGATGAATCACATTGATTGATTTGCGAATATTGTACCAGCCTTGCCTCCCAAGAATAAATCCCACTTGATCATGGTGTATGATTTTTTTTTTATATATTGCTGGATCCAGTTTGCTAATATTTTATTGAGAATTTTTCCATCTAAATTCATCAGGGATATTGGCCTATAATTTTCCTTTTTGTGTTGTCTTTGCCTGGTTTTGGAATCAGAATTATGCTCGCCTTATAAAGGAGCTTGGAAGTCTTCCTTCCTCTTGAATTTTTTGAAATAGCTTGAAAAGGATAGGAGTTAGTTCTTCTTTGAATATTTGGTAGAATTCACTTGTGAAGCCATCAGGCCCAGGACTGTTCTTTTTTGGGAGTTTTTTGATAACTGTTTCAATCTCAATTGTTGTAATTGGTCTGTTTAGGTTTTCGGATTCTTCCAGATGAATTTTTAAAAGATTATATGTTTCAAGGAATTTGTCCATTTCATCTAGGTTGTCTAGTTTTTTGGCGTACAGTTCTTCATAGTATTTTCTTACAATATTTTGTATTTCTGTTGTGTCAGTTGTTATTTCTCCACTCTCGTTTCTAATTTTATTTATTTGAGTCCTCTCTCTTTTTTTCTTGGTAAGTCTGGTTAAAGGTTCATCGATCTTGTTTACCTTTTCAAAGAACCATCTCCTGGTTTCATTGATCCTCTGTATTTTTTCTTTAGCCTCTATGTCATTTATTTCTGCTCTGATCTTTATTATTTACTTTCTTCTACTAGCTCTGGGCTTTACTTGCTGTTCTTTTTCTAGTTCTTTTAGATGTAGGGTCAAGTTGTTTATTTGAGCTTTTTCTAGCTTTTTGAGGTATGCCTGTAATGCTATGAACTTCCCTCTCAGGACTGCTTTTGCTGTGTCCCATAAATTTTGAGTTGATGTATGCTCATTATTGTTTGTTTCTAGGAATTTTTTAATTTCTTCTTTGATCTCATTGCTTACCCATTCATTATTTAATAACATGCTATTTAGTTTCCAAGTGTTTGAGTAGTTTTCAGTTTTTCTGTTGTGATTGATTTCTAGTTTAATGCCATTGTGATCAGAGAAAGTGCTCAATATCATTTCAATCTTCTTAAATTTGTTGAGACCACTTTTGTGCCCTAACATGTGGTCTATTCTAGAGAATGTACCATGAGTGCTTGAAAAGAATGTGTATTCTGCTGTTTTAGGGTGAAAGGTTCTGAAGATATCTATTAAATCGAGTTAATCTAATATGTCCTTTAAGTCTGCTGTTTCTTTGTTAATTTTCTTTCTTGAGAATCTATCTAATGATGTTAATGGGGTATTGAAATCCCTACTGTTATAGTATTTCTGTTTATCTCACCCTTTAAATCCATCAAAGTCTGCTTTATATATTTAGGTGCACGTATATTTGGTGCGTAGATATTTATAATGGTTATATCTTCCTGTTGGATTGCTCCCTTTATCATTATGTAGTGACCTTCTTTATCTCTAACTATAGTCTTTGTTTTAAAGTCCATTTTGTCTGATATAAGTATTGCTACCCCAGCTTTTTTTTTCATTTCCAATTGCGTGAAATATTTTTTTTCATCCTTTTATCTTCAGTCTATGTGCATCTTTTAATTTAAGGTGTGTCTCTTGTAGACAGTATATGTATGGGTCCTGTTTTCTTATCCATGCAGCTACCCTATGTCTTTTGATCGAATCATTTAATCCATTTACATTTAAGGTTATTGATATGTAATTGTTTATTGCCATTTTATTCTTTAAAACTGCATTTCTCTTTTGCTATATTCTTTTTCTCCTTTGATCTGTTTACAACAGGTCCCTTAGCATTTCTTGCAGCCTTGGTTTGGTTGTAGTAAATTCCTTGAGTTTTTTTGTTTGTTTGTAAAGCTTTTTATTTCTCCTTCAATTTTAAATGATAGCCTTGCTGGATAAAGTAGTCTTGGTTGTAGGCTCTTGTTCTGTATTACTTTGAATATTTCTTGCCATTCCCTTCTGGCCTCAAGTGTTTCTGTTGAGAAGTCAGAAGTCATCCTTATGGGGGCTCCTTTGTAGGTGATAGTCTTTTTTTGTCTAGCAGCTTTTAATATTTTCTCTTTATCACCTAGCTTTGGTATTTTAATTATGATGTGTCTTGGTGTTGATTTCTTTGGGTTTCTCCTTAATGAAGTTCTCTGTGCTTCCTGAACATGTGAGATGTTTTCTTGCCTTAATTGAGGGACGTTTTCAGCTATGATATGCTTGAACAATGTCTCTATCCCTTGTTCTTTCTCTTCTTCTTCAGGAACTCCTATGATTAGGATGTTATTTCTCTTCATATTGTCACAGAGCTCTCTTAGAGTTTCCTCAGACTTTTTGAGTCTCTTTTCTTTTTTCTGTTCTGCTTCCGTGCCTTTATTTATCGTGTCCTCTAACTCACTGATTCAATTCTCCACTTCATCCATCCTGCTTTTAATTCCTTCCATTGTGTTCTTTATTTCAGATACTGTATTTGTCATTTCTGACTGATTCTTTTTTATTATTTCAATGTCCTTTTTTATATCTGCTATCTCTTTATTTAGGTGTTCGTAATGACCATCTATTGTTGTTCTGATATCTTTTAGCATCCTAACAATCGTTATTTTAAACTTTGTATCTTGTAATTTGGTTATATCTGATTCATTTAGGTCCTTTTCTGGGGATTTCTCTTGGTTCATTTGTGTTGCTTTTTTTTTTTTTTGCCTTCACATTTTCTCTGTGTAAAGGAAGGTTTTGGCCACTGGAGTCCACTGGGTATGGCCTCTGTTCCCTAGGTATGGTCTGTCTGCAGGCCCACCACCCCCTCTTCTGTTGCTGCCTAGGGCTTTTGGGTTTGGGCATTGCCAGTGCCTGCCCACTGGGGATGTTGCTGTGGTTTCCACCTCTCCTTCATGGGAGTGGCTGTGATCACGTGCTTGGGTGCACAAGCCTTGGTGGCCTTGGCTTTTGCCCCACCCCTGTGGGTGGCGTTATGCTCGGCTCTGAGGGCAGTGGCAAGCACCTTTGCTCAGCTCCGGGTCTCTGCCTGTTTCCGGGCTTTTGCCCTGCCCTTGCAGGAGGAGACCACTCGTGGAATGGCTGCTAGCCTTGGCTCTACCGGCCGGGCAGGACTGCATGCCCATGCTCAGCTCAGTAGCGGAACTCTGCCTGTTCTGGGCTTTTGGCTCCACCCCTGAGGGAGGAGCTGGCTCCCAAGTCAGGCCACAAGCCTCGGTTCCATGGGCAGGGCAAGATTGTGCTCCTGTGCCCTTGCTCAAGGGCTGGCCTCCGCCCCTTCTGGGGTTCCCGCCCTTCTCCCACAGGCTGCATTACAGGCTGCCTGCGGCTGGGCTTGACCGCTTTTGCATGCCTACTCCTCCCCAACCGGGCAAGACTGAGCTCAGATGTGAGCTCAGTGGCGGCCAGCAGGCTTCCGCCCCTGCCGACAGAACCGTGCCTCCAAGTCCCACCGCCACCCGCCCTCCGGCAAGCCCTCAGCTGTGTGGGGTGCAGGCGCTACAGCTCAGACCCTAACACTCACTACTGTAGACCCAAAAGCTCCCTTCTTCTAAGCAACTCTGCTCTGAGTGCCACAGGGGAGCTTGTTTGGCTGCTCTCCTGCTTCCCTTTGCTGGCATTGCTGTTTCCAGGGTAAATATTCACTTCAGATTTGGGGAGTGACTTGTCCCAGGGGTTAGGGTGGCTGTCTCCCAAAATGTTTCTCCCTGTGCCTCCTAGATTACACTCTCTTCCTGCTACTCCAGTACTCTCCTCTCTCCCCGTTCCCCAGAGCCCTGGGTGAGTGGTTGTGAGAGAGGTGTTCTGTGCGGTCCCTTTAAGAAGAATTCTGGGTCTGAGAAATCAGACTCTTTCTCACAAATAGTATTCTGACTTGTTTCCTGCTAAATACTGTCCTTACGCCTCTTCTAGGCTCTGGGGCTGCAGGCTGGGGCTTTATTCCTGGGACTCAGGACCCTCCCCTCTCTGCTAAACTCACTTCCCACCACGCGAGTCTCCCCCAACTACCATTTGCTCCAGGGAGCTGAGCAGCCCTCTCCGTGTTTCCGCTTTTCCTACCAGTCTCGGTGTGGCTTCTTCAGTGTTCCTTGGTTGAAGAGTCCTCTTAGTTTAGTCCAAAGTTGGTTTTTCCAGATGATAGTTCTTAAAATTATTTTGTAATCCACTTTGGTTCTGGGAGGTGGATGTTGGTACGTCCGCCTACTCCAGCGCCATCTTTTCTTCTATGCAGCTGGCATATTAATAAATCTCCTCCTCTAATAAAACTCTTCAGAATTTATCTGGACTGGGTGTCTCTACATGAACTCAACGAAATGAGGTACAGTGCCTTTCATAATTGGGTACGGTACTTTATAACACGGGATGTTCTATTACTGTGAGGGAAACAGACCGTAAACTAACATGCAAATATATCATTTAAGAGGTGGCGGTAAGCACTATAAAGATAGTTCAGTTGGACTCTTAGCAGGGCCTCAGGATTAGCGAAGATTGCGGTGGGTCTTCCCTTCATGGCACATACAAGAATAAAACAATGAGTACATGAATAAATAGAACAACAAGTCTCTCTCTCCCCCTTCCTCTCTTTAAAATCAGTAGTAAAGCAGGGTTAGGGGCAGGAGAATGAGGACCCAGGCCCTTCTTGGTGCTAAGTAAAAGGCTTGATTAACAAGGTGGTATTTGATCAGTGTGAAGGGATTGAGGGCAGAAACTGTCTATCTGAAGGGAGAATATTCCAAGCAGAGGAATCAGCAAGCAAAGGAAGCAAGTGTGGTGGAAGGCTGTGAAGGGTGCGCTCTGCAACCCAGGTGCAGTGCTCTGTGGGAATGCGGGTCTCCCAAACCTGGTAAGGATAGGATGCCGTGCCCACACCCTACGCGGGCATGGGAGGCAGAAGCCACATGTCTTCCCATGTATACCATCTCTCCGCCACCTAACCAGTGGCCAGGGTGACCAGACTGCCCTGGTGGAGCAGTAATATTGGCCCAGGAAGCATACAACTTCCTCTACTACTCTGGGTATTTATGTGTAGGGTTGCCAGATAATACACAGGATGCCCAGATGAATTTGCAGTGGGATGCCCTGGCCTGTTAGCTCAGTGGATAAAGCTCTTAGGTTTCGTTTCTTTAACCCTGCCGGCACGAGTTTCATTTCAGGGCTTGACAGAAGATGACCAACCACAAAGGAATGTCTGATGTCACAATCCGAGAAATCCTGGATGATTGAAAACTGCTAGAAATTAAACATACTCAAACTTTCATAAAAGACCATTCTTTGTCCAGCAGCTAATTGGCTAATGTCCCACAACTCTTCCTACTCCCCCTCCCCTAACCCTTAAAAAAGCATGCCCTAGTCTGTACGTGGCACAACTCTCCCTTACAAGACTGCCGGCAAGTTTCCTTTCAATAAAACCTGTTACGCTGGTCTTTTCGGACTCCAATGGATTCTAAAATATGGTGCCAAAACCCAGAACAGGGTATCAGATGCCTGGACGATCCCTTTACCAGCCAAACTTACTACCAGGGAAGCAGGGGGCAGCGGCAGCTCATCCCGGGCTGACATCCTGATTCTGTTTGGCTGTGTGAAAGTAGGTTGATTGACCAGCTACCCAACCCTGTCTCGAACCCCTGCCAGACCAGAGGTAAGACGTTTCTGCTCTTTCCTATCTCTAGTAGGCCCCTATTCGTCCCTCACCCTCACTCTCTCTCCTCTTGGGGTCACTAATTGGGAGGTCTTTACTCTGGGCAGCCTTTAACATGGACTTCCTCAAAAGCCTAGGCGCCTAGCCAGGCTGCTCCACTCTCCTTTGAAAGCAAGATTCCCAGTGACAACTGGCCTTCTCACTTTCCACATACAGTATAAAGAATAGTTGAAAGAGAAGACACTCTTCTCTTTCTCTATCCTCCACCCACATGGGCTCCTCCCAGTCCCGGCCCTCAGAGACTACTCCTTCGGGATGCCTCTTTAAAAAAATCTCATCAAACTTGGCCTCGCAGATAGCATGGCCCCAATATAAACACTACTTTCGATTACAGTACACTCAAAGATCTCAGTAATTTCTGCCACCGAATTGGGAAGGCCTCAGAGATTCTTTACGTGCAGGCTTTCATCTACCTTCGCTCCCGTCCTTAATCTCTGTGCCACCTGTTCTACACGCAGGTTGTTTATGGACAGAGAAAACTCACCTAAAACCTCCGCTCCTAATCTTTCCTTCTCCATGGACCCCCAACTCTCTCTCCCTCCTGCCTGACCCCGGGGGCACCCCTATCTCGGGACCTCTCTCTAGCCCTCTGCAAATCTCTTCCACTTGAGTCTCTTCCCTCCAGAAAAGCCCTCTCCCTTCACGAATCCTGTTTCTCATTCACTTGCAAATGCCTTTCTCTTCTTCAACCCCTCCCTCCCCCTCACAGGCTGCAGCAGTGTCTTTCTCTTCTTCCTCCCTTCCCCTCTCCTCACAGGCAACTGGGCCTTTCTCCTCCTCGCCCCCTCCCCTCTCCTCAGAGCTCTAAATCATTTTGACTCCTCTGACCACGTGGCACCACCACAAGCACTTCAACCTCCTCCTCCTCCTCCTGAAGATTCTGACCCTCCTTCTTTCCATCCAGCTGTTCATGCTGTCCATCCGTCTGCTTCCTCTCTTCCTCCCCTCTATGCTGACAACTCCCTGCCATCTCAAAAAGCTTAAAAAGGCAGAGTTGTCTATTAAGCTGTGTGAGTAAGTAATCTGTTTTGTCTCTTTGTCAGAAAATATCTCTAATATAATTTTAATTGAAACAAGTGAAGCATACTTATTTAAATTTTTTAATTTATAATTTATATGTAAAATTTTTGTTTAATGTGTAACTGTGTCTGTTTCTAAGGCCTTAAACCAATAATTACCCACCTCTTAAACCAAGGCTTACTCGTCCCCACGGACTCTCCCTGCAATACCCCCATCCTTCCTGTTCAAAAACCTTCAGGGGCTTATCGCCTCCTACAAGCCTTACACCTAATCAATGAGGCAGTAGTTCCCCTCCATCCAGTAGTCCCTAATCTCTACAAGTTACTGTCACACATTCCCTCAAACACCACTCACTTCACAGTCCTAGACCTCAAGAATGCCTTCTTTGCCATTCCTCTACACCCTAATTCTTACTTTCTGTTTGCCTTTACTTGGACTGACCTCGACACTAATGCAGCTCAGCAATTTACGTGGATTATCTTACCCCAGGCGTTCAGAAACAGCCCACACCTGTTTGGGCGGGCACTAGCTCAGGATTTAGCAGCATGCAATCTCAAAACCAGTACTCTCTTATAATATGTAGATAACCTACTCCTCTGCAGCCCCTTCCTGCCTGCCTCAAGGAGACACACCACCACCCTTTTTAACTTCCTCACCATGAGAGGATATCATGTCTTCTCTACTAAGGCTCAACTTCACTCTTAGTCCGTAGTCTATCTGGGCTTCACCTTAACCCCCACCACCCAAGGTCTCACCCTAGATCGAACTCAGACCCTCCGCAGTCTCCAACCACCTACCACTGCAAATCAAATCTTTTCTTTCCTCGGTATAGTAGGCTTCTTTAAACACTGAATTCCCAATTTTTCTCTCTTAGCCAAACCCCTCAATGAGATCTCCTAGGCATGGCTTTTAAGGTCTATAATAACCAAGAGAAACAGGAGAAGGCAGACAGCCCAAAAGAGATCAGACAAAATACCAGCTCTTGGCGGCTGCTTTTAAAAGTCTCCAACACCCCTAAGGGGCCTCGTAAGACTCCACCACAGTCCTGTTTCAAGTGTGGAAAAGAAGGTCATTGGGCACAAAGCCTGTTCGGCTCTTCAGCCCCACCAGGGCCTTGTCCTCACTGTGGGAAAAAGGGACACTGGAAGGTAGACTGCCCCCTCACTCCTCTAAGGGAGGGTTCAGTCTCTTTTAGCCCTACCCCAGCCACCTGGGTCTTTGTGACCCATCACCATCAAAGAGCCTAGGGTAGCCATCCAAGTAGCAGGTAAGCTGATCTCATTTCTTATAGACACAGGGGCCACTTACTCTGCCTTGCCCAAATATTCGGGTCCTGCTCATCCCTTAAAGATCTCTGTTGTGGGTGTTGATGGTCTTATTTCCTTCCTATTGGCCACAGATCCACTGCCTTGTCTAATACATGGTGTCTCCTTTGCACACTCTTTTTCCCCCCTGCCTCGATGCCCTATGCTTATTTTAGGCCGGAACCTACTCTCCAAATTCAGAGTCTCTCTTTCCTTTCACTTCCCATCCTCAAAGTCCGCCCTGTTACTGCTTCTCGGCCAGCCAGATTTGCCCAATTCTGTTATAAATTTAGCCCTGGCTGGTTGGCTCAGTGGTAGAGCGTCGGCCTGGCGTGCAGAAGTCCCGGGTTCGATTCCTGGTCAGGGCACATAGGAGAAGCGCCCATTTGCTTCTCCACCCCCCCCCTTCCTCTTTGTCTCTCTCTTCCCCTCCCGCAGCCAAGGCTCCATTGGAGCAAAGATGGCCTGGGCACTGGGGATGGCTCTGTGGCCTCTGCCTCAGGCACTAGAGTGGCTCTGGTCGCAAAAGAGCGACACCCCAGAGGGGCAGAGCGTCGCCTCCTGGTGGGCGTGCCGGGTGGATCCCGGTCGGGGGAATGCGGGAGTCTGTCTGACTGTCTCTCCCCGTTTCCAGCTTCAGAAAAATACAAAATTAAATAAATAAATAAATAAATAATAAAATAAATTTACCTCTACCACCCAGCATAGTGAATCCCAAGGTTCTCCTCACCACCCCCACAGCTGCAAAACTCTAGGGAAAGGCCCCCTAGTTTTATGTCTTCGGGTTAAAGAAAATGGAAGCTCCATCTCCACACATGCCTACAAATGACCCTTCCAGTCTACCTGAATCATCACCCAGATATGCCTGCTCCCCCTTAGTGCCCACCATTTCTGACTAAAATCCCAGAAGAAAAACATCCTGAGCCATGAGTAACTAGATTACCCTTTAATAACAGACAGGATGGAGATTCCAGCTTGTTCTATTCTTTCTTATCTCCTTACCCTTAAAGGCATACTCTGCCTCCATACCTTCCCTCTCAAAATCCTCTCATCTAAAAAAAACTCTCTTAATATTAATTAAAATCTCATAATCAAGACTAACTCCTCCTATGTAGCCAACTGCTAAATATGTCTGTCCATGTCATCTTCAGCTTACTCAACTCTCCCTATTCCTCTTAATAATACTCATCTCCTTCACACCACTCTTATGTACAAGATTCAGAAAGGGGCCACCTGCTGTGAGAGAGCCAGCACTCTCATAGGAGATTACCCCACCTCAGCTACAAACTGAGCAAACAAGCTATACTAAATCTACTATTCCCAGTTTGACAAGCTCCTTCCCCAAGGACTTACACCTATCAGTCCTCCCAGGGGACCATGTCTACAGGAGGACATGGGAAAAACCCCTCTCCAGCCTACCTGGACAGGGCCCCATACTGTTATTCTGTCCACCCCTACCGCCATCAAAGTGGAAGGAGACTCACACTGGACTCACCTCTCCCACATTAAGCCTCATACCACCAATACCCCTAAAACCTACATCTCCACCTCCACAGATCCTCTGTCTCTCAAAAGCTCCACATGTTGCCCTATCCAAGAAGAACCAGATCAGTCCATCTCATAATGCTTCTCCAAGAGGCCATATCCCACCTGTTGGGCAGATGAAATATATTATGCTCACTTTGTCAAAGATGGAGCTGCCCACGTGGAAGCTGGTCACCCAAGTGATATTAATGTGTGCTGGGGGCGGCTGTGGGAAGACAGGATCCTTGTAGCTTGGGGCTTGGTTTTAGGACTAAGCCTTTCCCACCCTTTTTGACGTGGGGTGGACTTTGTATCAGAGACTTCCTTATTTTGTATATTGGATTAAAGGTTTTGGTTTCTGCACTATAAAGTGGGGCAGACCAGGAGCTTGCTCTCTCGGTTCCTGAGATTAGCATTAGAGGATAGAGCAGAAAAGGAGAGCAGAGAAAGGCCACATGGAGGAGGCCAGGAGAAGCAGCCAAGATGGTGAAGTGCTGAAGGAAACGCCAGTTTGTGCAGAGTTTGTGCAGAGAGAAGGAAGGAGATGGGGAACAGAGGTGAATAAGTCTGGTGAGCTAGAAACCTTTGATTCTAGGAAACTCGGAGAAGTCAGTCAGTAGCTTTGTGAGCACTGAATGAGTGGGTTTTGGAGCCCAGTGTGTGTTTTTACTTGCCCACCGGGTGCAAGCTAGGATTAAAATGATGGCCCACCAGTGTTTGGCTCCGTTGTTTCTTTACCGACTGTCCTAATCCAATGTGAACCTGTATGGGCTGGGCGGCTGTGATGGGGGCTGTGGATCCTGGCTTTACACCACCATACTGCCCAGTCCAGCAGGCACTCACAACAGGCAACTGCCAATTACCACCTTGCCAGATTCTTCTACTTCCTTCTTCAGGCCTCTGAGGACCTCTCCTGGTTTAGGCCTCATTCCAGTGAAATTGACAAACTCCTCAATTAAATATGGGACTTGGCCTGACAAGGTTCTCTACTTAAATAGTCTCCAAGGAAACAGTGGCTTTTCAATTTCTTATTCTCTTCCTTTTCATCACCTCTAAGCCCAACCACCATGTCCCCAGTTCTTGATCTCCTAACACCAGCTCTACTTTCTCTCTTACTGGGCACCACATATGCCACCCCCATCTCCTCTCTCCTAGAGGCCACATGTACAGAATGCTCTCTTAACCTCACTCGAAGACTTTTAATTAAAGCTAATTCTTCCTATGCAGTTAATTGCTGGATGTGTATGTCTATGTCCTCCTCAGCCTACTCTGCCCTCCCTATCCCAAACAACAGCACCCACCTTCTATAGACAGTTCTCATATACCAAACCCAAAAAGGGGCTTCCTTCTTTGAGAGAGCCGACACTCTTATAGGGAATTATCCCACTTCAGCCGCCAACTGAACAAATAAGCTATATCAAACCTATTATTCCCAGTTCAAAAAATTAAAATCCCAAATTCCCCCTGCTCAGGGACCATTCACACTGAACACCACCCTGCTTTCTCCTGCCCCTTTATGCTTCACTGCTCAAGGTACTATCCCAGTGGGTCACCTCCCTTCTAACCTCTACAACACCACAATAACTACCCAATTTCCCAAAGAATCTAGTCAACTATCAAGTTTCTCCAAAAACAAATGGATTATTTTCTAATCCCATTCAATTCACAGCTTCACAACATAAATGCTCCTATCCCACCACACAGCTATGTCCCTGGCTCACTACCCCTACCACATGGTTGCAATGCTCAAAGCAGGCCTCTGTCCATGTCTCCCCTCCCCCCCAGTCGGGGCTGCACTTTCCTCCACCTTGGCCGTCTGGAGTTCAGAGTCGGATGGACAAGATCAACCCCTTGTCCATCAATTCTCTATCCACCTCTCATCCTGTATCACCCAATCAGGGGCTTTCTACTTGTGTGGGACCAACACCTATATGTGTCTCCCTACTAATTGGACAGAAACCTGTACCCTAATCTATCTCACCCCAAATATCAACCTAATCCCACCCCATGAGCCTCTTCCAGTTCCTAGTACACTACCCATCAATCTAAGGACCAAACGAGCTATACAGGTAATTCCTCTTCTTGTTGCTTTAAAATTTTCTATAAAACTAGGTCTAGGGGCAGGGGGACTGGCCACTGCCCTGTCTTATTCTCTCTCTCTCTCTCTCTCTGAAGCCCAGCAAATTCGTAAAAAACAAACCGAGTCATGGAATCAGTGGTTTTGCACAAACTGGGTGTCTTGACTATTGCCTTTCATTGATCCACTCACTTTCCTATTTATTTTTCTAACTTTTGGACCCTGCCTCTTACGTTTGTTTACTAGTTTCTTACAGAACCGCATGCATACCTTCACCAATCAGTAAAGTGGAAAAATCTACCTAACCCTACACACCAACCCTGAAACATGCCCTTGCGAAACAAAAAATCTGGAACTCTATAAATATACCCCTACCCAACAAGAAGCCATCACTGCACCTCTCTACCCCTCACTGAGATTGATCCTTAGAGAGGCTATAACCCCTCACCGCCCCTACTCAGCAGGAAAAAGTTACAGAAGATAATGACCTCAGTCCCTTTTCCCTTGAGGCCTCTCTAGGAACCATTTTTTTCTTTTTTTATATATCAAATAGTCGGAAACCTTAGGTTTCATTTCTTTAACCCTGCTGGCACCAGTTTCATTTCACAGTTTGCGGCAGATGAGCAACCACAAAGGAATGTCTGATGTCACAATCCGAGAAGTCCTGGATGATTGAAAACCGCTAGAAGTTAAACATACTCAAACGTTCATAAAAGACCATCCTTTGTCCAGCAGCCAATCGGCTAAATGCCCCACGACAAAAAAGCACATCCTAGTCTGTGCCTGGCGCGACTCTCCCTTATGAAACAGCCAGCAGGTTTCCTTTCAATAAAGCCTGTTACGCTGATCTTTTTGGACTCCATTGGATTCTAACAGAAGCATCCCCCGGCCCTACGTGCTGAGTGTCCGGGTTCAATCCCGGATCAGGGCACACATGAGAAATACCATCTGCTTCTTTTCTCCTTCCTCTCCTCATTTTCTCTCTTCCCCTCTCACAGCCAGCTGCTCTGCTGGTTCAAGCATTAGCCTTAGGCATAGCTCGGTTGATTTGAGTATCAGCCCCAGACAGGGGTTGCCAGGTAGATCCAGGTTGGGGCACATGTGGGAATCTATCTCCCCTTCTCTAACATAAAATAAAGAATAGAAAAAAATTTTCAGTGGGAGAAGCAATGAAAAAATTTTTTATAGCTCATGTAAAATTATTCTTTGTTTATCTGAAATTAACTTTAACAGGTTGTCCTGTATTTTTATTTGCTAAATCTGGCAACCCTAATGTTAGAGTTCAGATGCCAAGTGGGGAAATTTAAGAACCAAGTTCCAAGCCACATAGTAGTCTGAGGCAAAGGGAAAATGTGTGCCTTTGTTGGGCAGATAAAATATATTATGCTCACTTTGTTAAAGATGGCACTGCCCACGTGGAAGCCTGTCCCCAAGGTGATAATGTTGGTTGCCCTTTTTGCTTGGGATGGGCGTGATTGTTTAATGTGTGTTGGGGGCAGGCTGTGGGCAGGCAGGATCCTTGTAGCCTGGGGCTTGGTTTTAGGACTAAGCCTTTCCCACCCTTTTTTTTTTTTTTTTTTTTTTTTTTTTTTTTTTTGTATTTTTCTGAAGTTGGAAATGGGGAGGCAGTCAGACAGACTCCCGCATGCGCCAAACCGGGATCCACCTGGCATGCCCACCAGGGGGCAATGCTCTGCCCATCTGGGGTGTCGCTCTGTTACAACCAGGGCCATTCTAGCACCTGAGGCAGAGGCCATGGAGCCATCCTCAGCGCCCGGGCCAACTTTGCTCCAATGGAGCCTTGGCTGTGGGAGGGGAAGAGAGAGACAGAGAGGAAGGAGAGGGGGAGGGGTGGAGAAGCAGATGGGCACTTCTCCTGTGTGCCCTGGCCGGGAATTGAACCTGGGACACCTGCACGCCAGGCCGACGCTCTACCACTGAGCCAACCGGCCAGGGCCTTTCCTACCCTTTTTGATGTAGGATGGTGCACTCTCATGAGGGATATCATTATGCCCCAGATAAGTGACTTTTTATCAGAGACTGCCTTGTTTGTATATTGGATTAAAGGTTTTGAATCTACACTATAAGGCGAGGCAGACCAGGAGCTTGCTCTCTCTCAGTTCCTGAGATTAGCATTAGAGAGGAGAGCAGAGAAAGGCCACATGGAGGAGAGCAGAAGCAGCCAAGATGGCGGAGTGCTGAAAGAGAAGCCAGTTAGTGCAGAGTTTGTGCAGAGAAGGAGATGGGGAACAGAGGCGAATAAGGCTGGTGAGTTAGAAACTTTTGATTCTAGGAAACTCGGATAAGTCAGGTAGCTTTGTGAGCACTGAATGAGTGGGTTTTAGAGCCCAGTGTGTGTTTTTACTTGCCCACCGGGTGCAAGCTAGGATTAAAGGTAATGGCCCACCAGTTCATGGCTCTGTTGTTTCATTACCGTCTCTCCGAATTCAATGCGAACCTGCATGGGCCAGGCAGCTGTGATGGTGGCCGTGACTACTGGCTTTACAGCCTTATATACACATTTTTGTGTATTTTAAAAAAGATTTTATTTATGTATTTTACAGATAGAGGGGGAAGAAAGAGTTGGGGGAAATGAGAACTCATAGTTGCTTCACTTTAGTTGTTCATTGATTGCTTGTCATATGTGCCTTGACTCTGCAAGCTGTGGGTTTAAACTGGCGATATCAGTGTTCCAGGTCGATCTGTGCCACCACAGGCCAGCCTATTCTTGTGTACTTTTTAATAATGTTCCCAAAATAGTAAATTAGTTGAAATGTTGTAAAGTTGAAAATTTGGTTTTAAGTATTATACCAAAAATATACATTTTATTTTCCTGGCTTTAGTGGAAGCAAACTCAACAAAATTTTCCAAATTTACTTCCCTTGACCAAGTGAGATCTTAAGCTTTTTAAATTAACTTCAGTTTACTAAAACTTCTTTTGTAGATCGCCACTGTGGCAGATATTTTTTGTTGTTGTTTTCAGAGAGAGAGAGAGAGAGAGAGAGAGAGAGAGAGAGAGAAGCATCAACTCGTAGTTGCGGCACTTTAGTTGTTCATTGATTGCTTCTCATACATGCTTTCACCCAGGGGGCTCCAGCTGAGCCAGTGACCTTGAGCTCAAACCAGTACTCAAGCTGGCAACCTCAGGTTTTGAACCTCGAACCTCAGTGTTCTAGGTCCACACTCTATCCACTGCACCACCACTAGTCAGCACTGGTATTGTTTTTTAAAGTTCCCTAGACCACTTCTGTTACTAAACTCAAGGGGTTTGCTGCTGGGTGTGTTCTATTCAAGAACAAGTTGTGATTATCATTAAGTAGTTTTATTTACTTAGAGCAAGTAAAGCAAATGGAATTCACATTCGAAGCTCTGTCTCCTTCAAGGAAGCCTAAGCCATTGCTTACATACACTATCTTGTTAATTGCATGTTGATTTCTTCTTTGCAGTTAGCTAAACTTATCAGGTGTGGTTAGGATCAGGGTCAAGATCATCTGCAAAATACTGTGCTACATTTTAGCATTTAGCAGGAATAGAGTGTAGTAAAAATCACCTAGACCTTGAGACCCTTGTACTATCTAACACTTATCTAACACTTCCAAACTTGGGTAAGATTTTACTGAGAAAAATCTGTGAATCAATTTTAGAGAATCCAAATACAGTGTTTATTTTATATTATAAATTATTGATATTGCATGTTCTTAAAACTACTTCAAATGAAACAGTCACAGGATTTAAATCACCTATTAAAAAGCTGGTTTTTTGTAATAGATATACTCACATAAAATTACTTCTCCAGGTAAAAATTCAAAATAACTGAGGACACATTTGGTTTTCTTTATCTCCATTTCTGGGACATCTATTATCTCTTTAATTTATAGTTGATAAATACTTTCCCTATAATAATTCCTATAGTCATCCAGTGATTTGTACATTTCTAATTTCTTTTCATTTTCAAATTCAGGAAATATATTCCTATCCTTGCTAAAGTTTTACTCTAATAAAACATACTTCCAAATTTACATGTTCTCATTTGTTAGAAGCAAAAGACAGGACTTCTATCAAGCATAGAGCTTTATATATATTCCTAAGTTTTTTGTTGCAAACCTTTCATTTTTTTCTACTTAATTCAAAACATCCCATACAGATAAATTGCATTAAAATTTTGCAAGCTATTTTTTCTATTTCAGCATATTTTTTCATTTGATGTTTTATCTTTTAATGTTTGACAAACATCTTTGTGTGAAGCACCTTGATTGCATTTGATCTTGATGCCCCTCACGTTTCATATGTATGTTTTAATGTAGTTTTTAAAACAGGTATAATAGTCTATCTACTCACTGAATTCACAAAAATATATCCTTTGAACAATACTAAAAAGGTTTATTTACATTCATTGAAGGCAGCATTTTTTCAGTTTAAGAGAATGAAGTGAGCAAAGCACACATTTGGCATAATCATTTGACTTGTACACTCTTGTATACATACTGCTCTACTTGTACCATTATAACACTGGCTTCAAAGCTTTTTTCAATGTCAATATAATCCTTTTCCAATTTATTAAGAATGTCATAAAATTGCTCATATCCCTTTATCTCATCAATAAAATCAATAAAACTTTCCCCTATTGCTATGACATTCTTAATGCAAACACTCTTGTTAATGATGGGTTGGTTACATCTAGTGTACAAAGAACAAAGGTCCTTTGCTTCTTTTATTTTCAATAAAAATTCTCATGTTGAAGTCCTAATTCCCAGTATTTTGGATTTGGAGTTAGGGCCTTAAAGAGGTAATTATGGCAAAATGAGGTCATATGGGTGGGCCCTAATCTAATATGACTGCTGTCCTCATAAGAGGAGATTAAGACACAGATAACACACAGATCAAGGAGTCATCATGAGAGGTCAGAGTAAGAAAGTCACCATCTGCAAACCAAAGAGAGAGACACTAGAAGAAATCAAACCTTGATCTTGGACTTCTACCCTCAAGAACTGTGAGAGGATACAAAAGATGGCAGCGGAGTAGGCGGACGCACAGACGCCCAGCTCTCAACACCAAACTGGAATACAAATCAATTTAGGAAAAATCAGCGTGAAAAACCAACACTGAACTGCAAGAACAGCTCTCAAAAACCAAGGAGCAAAGAGGAAGACACAATAATCCTGGTAAAGAGTGCCTGAATCTCCTCTACTTACAGGAACAGAAGGGGGGGGTGAGGCTGAGAGCCCAGAGAGGATTTCACAGAGGAAAAAGAGCAGAAACTACTGCTCACAGCCACTTACCTGGTGACCAGGGAGCAAGGTGGGTTGAAAAGACCAGCTTATCTCCCAAGTGGAAAGGACAGGGAGAGGGACAGACTGTGAGGGCCTAAGGTATGCAAGAAACAAAATAAAAAAGCTGACTCATTTGTGCTGGAGGTGGCCATAGCTGGGGGAGGGACTGAACCTTTCACAAAACAGAGCTGAAGTGCTTCCGGATCAGAGATCTCCAGACATCTATCCAGCTCCAATCAGCGCAACAAGACACAGCTGAAAACAAGAAGTGGGGAGGAGGGGCAGTAACTCAGGTCTCCATGGAGATCTGAGATACACCTCCCCCTACTGAAGCTGAGAAAAAACCCTGCCCCCAGTGAGATTAGTTGGTGGAAGAGACCTTCAGCATCTCAGGTTACACCCACAGCATTCCTGGTTACAGTTTCAAGGAAGCCCCCTGCTGAGATCAGCTAACAAGACTATCACCTGTTAAGAAAACAAACAAATCAAGACTTCAAAGCTGCCCAAATCCGAAAGTGGATTACAAATAATAGCTGATACCAACCCAAGAAGACCTAGAAATAACACAACTGAAAGCTGGAGGCAGACTAAAACACCATGATGAGAAGACAAAGGAGTGCAACCCAAATGAAACCACAAGAGACACCTTTGAGAGATGAGCTGAGTGATATGGAAATAATCAAACTTCTAGATGCAGAGTTCAAAATAATGATTGTAAGGATGCTTAGGGATCTTAGAACAACAATGGAGGGGCAGTTTGAAAACCTAAATAAAGAAATAGCAAGTATAAAAAAGAACGAGTCGGAGATGACAAATACAATATCAGAAATAAAGACCACAATGGAAGGAATTAAAAACAGGATAGATAGAGCAGAGGATCGAATCAGCAAGTTAGAGGACAACTGGAATGAAGGCATGAAAGCAGAGAAGAAAAGAGAAAAGAGACTCAAAAAGTCAGAGGAAACTCTTAGAGAGCTCTGTGACAACATGAAGAGAAATAACATCCGCATCATAGGGGTTCCTGAAGAAGAAGAAAAGGAACAAGGGATAGAAACTTTGTTCAATCATATCATAGCTGAAAATTTCCCTAAATTAATGCAAGAGAAACTCTCACAAGTCCAAGAAGCACAGAGGACTCCATTAAAGAGAAACCCAAAGAAACCTACACCAAGACACATCATAATTAAAATACCAAAGCTAAGCAATAAAGAGAAAATATTAAAAGCTGCAAGAGAAAAAAAAGTTATCACCTACAAAGGAGCCCCCATAAGGATGACATCCGACTTCTCAACAGAAACACTTGAGGCCAGAAGGGAATGGCAAGAAATATTCAAAGTAATGCAGAACAAGAACCTACAACCAAGACTACTTTATCCAGCAAGGCTATCGTTTAAAATCGAAGGAGAAATAAAAAGCTTCCCAGACAAAAACAACTCAAGGAATTCATTACAACCAAACCAATGCTGCAGGAAATGTTAAGGGGCCTGTTGTAAACAGATCAAAGTGGGAAAAGAATATAACAAAAAAAGGAATACGCTTTAAAGAAGAAAATGGCAATAAACAACTACATATCAATAATAACCTTAAATGTAAATGGATTAAATGATCCAATCAAAAGACATAGGGTAGCTGCGTGGATAAGAAAACAGGACCCATACATATGTTGTCTACAAGAGACACACCTTAGAACAAAAGACACACATAGATTGAAGGTAAAAGGATGGAAAAAAACATTTCATGCAAACGGAAATGAAAAAAAAGCTGGGGTAGCAATACTGATATCAGACAAATTGGACTTTAAAACAAAGGATATAGTAAGAGATAAAGAAGGCCACTACATAATGATAAAGGGAGTAATCCAACAGGAAGATATAACTATTATAAATATCTATGCACCTAATATAGGAGCACCCAAATATATAAAACAGACTTTGATGGATTTAAAGGGCGAGATCAACAGCAATACTATAATAGTAGGGGATTTCAATACCCCATTAACATCACTAGATAGATCCTCAAGAAAGAAAATTAACAAAGAAACAGCAGACTTATTGGAAACACTAGATCAACTCGATTTAATAGGTATCTTCAGAACCTTTCACCCTAAAGCAACAGAATATACATTCTTTTCAAGTGCTCATGGTACATTCTCTAGGATAGACCACATGTTAGGACACAAAAGAGCTCTCAACAAATTTAAGAAGACTGAAATCATATCAAGCACTTTCTCCGATCACAACGGCATGAAACTAGAAATGAATCACAGCAGAAAAGCTCAAAAATTCTCAAACACATGGAAAATAAATAGCAGGGTGTTAAATAATGAATGGATTAAGAATGAGATCAAAGAAGAAATAAAAAAATTCCTAGAAACGAATGACAATGAGCATACAACAACTCAAAATTTATGGGACACAGCGAAAGCAGTGCTGAGAGGGAAGTTCATAGCACTACAGGCACACTTTCAGAAGATAGAAAAAGCTCAAATAAACAACTTAACCCTGCATCTAAAAGAATTAGAAAAAGAACAGCAAGTAAAGCCCAAATGTAGTAGAAGGAAGGAAATATTAAAGATCAGAGCAGAAATAAATGACATAGAGGCTAAAGAAACAATACAGAGGATCAATGAAACTAGGAGCTGGTTCTTTGAAAAGGTAAACAAGATTGATGAACCTTTAAGTAGACTCACCAAGAAAAAGAGAGAGAGGACTCAAATAAATAAAATTAGAAATGAGAAAGGAGAAATAACAACTGACACAACTGAAATACAAAATATTGTAAGAAAATACTATGAAGAACTGTATGCCAAAAAACTAGACAACCTAGATGAAATGGACAAATTCCTTGAAACATACAATCTTCCAAAAATCAATCTGGAAGAATCAGAAAACCTAAACAGACCAATTACAACAAATGAGATCGAAACAGTTATCAAAAAACTCCCAACAAAGAAAAGTCCGGAGCCCGATGGCTTCACAACGGAATTCTACCAAATATTCAAAGAAGAACTAACTCCTATCCTTCTCAAGCTATTTCAAAAAATTCAAGAGGAAGGAAGACTTCCAAGCTCCTTTTATGAGGCGAGCATAAATCTGATTCCAAAACCAGGCAAAGACAACACAAAGAAAGAAAATTATAGGCCAATATCTCTGATGAATATAGATGCTAAAATCCTCAACAAAATATTAGCAAACCGGATCCAACAATATATGGAAAAAATCATACACCATGATCAAGTGGGATTTATTCTGGGAAGGCAAGGCTGGTACAATATTTGTAAATCAATCAATGTGATTCATCACATAAACAAAAAGAAGGAGAAAAACCATATGATAATTTCAATAGATGCAGAAAAAGCATTTGATAAAATCCAGCACCCATTCATGATCAAAACTCTCAGCAAAGTGGGAATACAGGGAACATACCTCAACATGATAAAAGCCATCTATGAGAAACCCACGGCCAACATCATACTCAATGGGCAAAAATTAAAAGCAATACCCTTAAGATCAGGAACAAGGCAGGGGTGCCCCCTTTCACCACTCTTATTTAACATAGTCCTGGAAGTCCTAGCTACAGCAATCAGACAAGAAGAAGAAATAAAAGGCATTCAAGTTGGAAAAGAAGAAGTAAAACTATCATTATTTGCAGATGATATGATATTGTATATAGAAAACCCTAAAGTCTCAGTCAAAAAACTACTGGACCTGATAAATAAGTTCAGCAAAGTGGCAGGATATAAAGTCAATACTCAGAAATCAGAAGCATTTTTATACACCAACAATGAACAGTCAGAAAGAGAAATTAAGGAAACAATCCCCTTCACAATTACAACCAAAAAAATAAAGTACCTAGGAATAAACTTAACCAAGGAGACTAAAGACTTGTACTCGGAAAATTACAAAGCATTGATAAAAGAAATCAAGGAAGATACAAACAAGTGGAAGCATATACCGTGCTCATGGTTAGGAAGAATAAACATCATTAAAATGTCTATATTACCCAAAGCAATCTATAAATTCAATGCAATACCAATTAAAATACCAATGACATACTTCAAAGATATAGAACACATATTCCAAAAATTTATATGGAACCAAAAGAGGACACGAATAGCCTCAGCAATCTTAAAAAAGAAGAATAAAGTGGGAGGTATCACACTTCCTGATATCGTTATACTACAAGGCCGTTGTACTCAAAACAGCCTGGTACTGGCATAAGAACAGGCATATAGATCAATGGAACAGAACAGAGAACCCAGAAATAAACCCACAGTTCTATGGACAACTGATATTTGATAAAGGAGGTAAGAAAATACAATGGAGTAAAGACAGCCTCTTTAATAAATGGTGTTGGGAAAATTGGACAGCTACCTGCAAAAAAATGAAACTAGATCACCAGCTTACACCACTCACAAAAATAAACTCAAAATGGATAAAAGACTTAAATGTAGGCCGTGAAACCATAAGCATCTTAGAAGAAAACATAGGCAGTAAGCTCTCGGACATCTCTCGGAGCAATATATTTGCTGATTTATCTCCACGGGGAAGTGAAATAAAAGACAGAATAAACAAATGGGACTATATCAAACTAAAAAGCTTCTACACAGCTAAAGACAACAAGAACAGAATAAAAAGACAAACTACACAATGGGAGAACATATTTGACAATACGTCTGATAAGGGGTTAATAACCAAAATTTATAAAGAACTTGTAAAAGTCAACACCAGGAAGACAAACAACCCAATCCAAAAATGGGCAAAAGAGATGAATAGACACTTCTCCAAAGAGGACATACAGATGGCCAATAGGCATATGAAAAAATGCTCAACATCAATAATCATTAGAGAAATGCAAATTAAAACCACTATGAGATATCACCTCACACCAGTCAGAATGGCGCTTATCAACAAAACAACACAGAATAAGTGCTGGCGAGGATGTGGAGAAAAGGGAACCCTCCCGCACTGCTGGTGGGAATGCAGACTGGTGCAGCCACTGTGGAAAACAGTATGGAGATTCCTCAAAAAACTGAAAATCGAACTGCCTTTTGACCCAGCTATCCCACTTTTAGGAATATACCCCAAGGACACCATAGAACGACTCGAAAAGGAGAAATGCACCCGCATGTTTGTGGCAGCATTGTTCACAATAGCGAAGATCTGGAAACAACCCAAGTGTCCGTCAGAGGACGAGTGGATTACAAAGCTTTGGTACATATATACTATGGAATACTACTCAGCCATAAGAAATGATGACATCGGATCATTTACAATAACATGGATGGACCTTGACAACATTATACGGAGTGAAATAAGTAAATCAGAAAAAAAACTAAGATGAATCCATACATACACGGGACATAAAAATGAGACTCAGAGGCATGAACAAGAATGTGATGGCAACAGGGGCGGGGGGTTGGGGGAGGGGGGATGGGGTGAAGAAGGAGAGAGGGGTTAGGGGAGGGGAGGGGCACAAAGAAAACCAGATAGAAGGTGACAGAAGACAATTTAACTTTGGGGGAGGGGTATACAGCATAATCAAATGTCAAAATAATCTAGAGATATGTTCTCTCAACATATGTACCCTGATTTATCAATGTCACTGCATTAAATTTAATAAAAACAAACATGATGGGAAAAAAAGAAAAGAACTGTGAGAATAAAATTTCAGTTGTTTAAGCCATCTAGTCTGTAATATTTTGTTATGACAACCTTAGTAAACTAATACACATTGTAAATTTGTTTTTAATTTTATTAGATAAATAAGGCACAGATTCCTTTTTATAATAATTACAGCAACATTTATAATGACTATACATACAATTAAATTAAAAAACACAGTATTTGGTCTTTCAACTTTTAGAATCAACTTATCATGTCCAAAGTATTTTAACTGACAAAGATTGGGAAGTAGAAGAGCACATGATAATTTTATATGCCAACTTAGGTAACGGTGATCAGTTGTTTGGTCAAACACTAGTCTAGATCTTCTTCTCACACATTGTCAGAGATTACCTGAGGTTTACAGAACAATCAGGCAACCAAGAGGCAACTAGAAATAATATAACTATCAAAATAGCTAAGGGAGGGAGAGGTAAATAGAAGGATAGTGAATATATCTAGATGATCATTTCTCAAATTTCTAAAGTAGAAAAATCAGGAGACAGCATTCTGTAAGTATATAATTTATAGTCAGAACAGTTAAAAACAAAGTTAAAAGAGGTCACAAAAGGGGGGTGCTAAGGGAAAAGACCAGTAGGTAGGAAGAATTACTTATGGTAAGCTCTTCTGTTTCTTCTTTTTTAAGCCATGTGTGTGTATTTTAAACTGGGGTAGCAGAGAAAGCAATTTCTACTTATGCTTCAAGCCCAAATCTAATGTTGCCTATTACAGTATAAAAGTCTAGACCCTCACTCTTACTCAAGCACTAGATCGTCCATGATCAGACCTCTCACATTCCACATATCTATTTATGAATCTCCCTCATCACTCTGAATAATTTAAAATTAAAGCAGTAT
This sequence comes from Saccopteryx leptura, assembly GCF_036850995.1. Lineage (NCBI taxonomy): Eukaryota > Metazoa > Chordata > Mammalia > Chiroptera > Emballonuridae > Saccopteryx > Saccopteryx leptura. The sequence continues at coordinate 133,147,220 of NC_089508.1, read as the reverse complement.
TTTATCATCATGTCCACATCTGATCTTTAATAACTACTGAATAAAAATATATAAATTACGGTTTTAGAGCAAAAGCTTTGGGAAACTGCCAGAACAGCGTTTGATTCCTAGGCCTTGGACTAAACAAGCAAAGAGACCTTGTACAATCTCAAGTACATTACCTAACCTTTCTGACCTTCAGCTTCTTCATTACCTAAATTATATATACATAACACATAGATACAGATAACAGGACAGAAAATCCCTGAGGGAAGGGGGGAGAGGGACAAAGGGGATGTAATGGGGGGCATGTTGTTGGGGGGTGACAGTGTTATATTGAGCAGGACACTTGAATCGATGTTAACACAATAAATTTAAAAATGTAATTTAAAAAAAAGAGTTGTGAATTTGAAACAGATTGTATAATCTCACACACTATTGAAAGCATACTGAAATACTCACCTCTTTGGTACCAGACTGAACATGTTAAACACTAAGTAGGTTAATAAAGATTACTGAAAACAGTGCTCTTTCTCTAACGTTATCCTGTGTTTGTCTCCAGGACCACAATGGATTGGCTGGCAGGCACCAACACATAACAAATTCATTAGTGGGTGATTCCATGTTTAATGAAAGAAATGTCCAAGATGAAGGGGAACATGTTACACTAGATAACTAAGGAAGATATCAAACACAAGGTTTTCTGTATTTTTCACATGAAAATGAATTTTAAAAACTCAAATAAACAAGACTCCTGAGTAAAATGGAATAACTTGTGGTAGACCAACTTTCATATCAAAAGCACCATGAGAGCTGGATAAAATCTCCTAGAAATCTGTTTAAGGCAAAAAGGGCTTGTGCATCAAGATCCTGGAGAAGATGAATCTCAGGTTGAGGAGCCAAAGTCTGTAGCCTCTTTTATCCTTAGATCATTTACTGAGTCTAGACATGGGGTAAGAGACTGACGACCCAAGCAATGGGCAACTGCCAAAAGGCAGAGAAACCTTGGCAGTCTCAAGGGGCACTAAAAGACAAAAATTAGACTGTAGTTTGTTAGAATATTAAACAAGAAGTACAGGTGACAAGTTTAGTCAACCACTCAGCCTGTTTACTCACTAAGAAATTTTCTGAATTCTGCCTGGCCTATGAGGTACAGTAGATAGAATGTCAACCTGGAACACTGAGGTCACCAGTTCAAAACCCCGGGCTTGCTCAGTCAAGACACATATGAGAAACAACTATAAGTAGTTGCTTCCTGCTCCTCCCCACCCCCCTTTTTCTCTCTCTCTCCTCTCTCTCTCAAATCAATCAATAAAATATTTTTTCAGAAAAAAAAAATTTCTGAATTCTGAAGCTATGCAGAGTGGAAGGTCAAGAAGCTAAGCCAGTGTTTCCCAATGTGGGGCCCACGCCCCAAAGTGGGGCAATTCGATAGTTAAGGGGGGCAATTTGAAAATGGACTCAACATGACTTTAACTTTTTCGCCCGGGCCATTTAAATGCAATGCTAGATATCGGTGCCAAATTTAACAAAAAATGCAATTCTTAAATAATTGCAGTAAATAATTATTAAGTATAATTTTGTTTGACGAGACCAAAATATCAACTGGGTGATTGGCGTCGTCAAGTAAACTTCGTCCTGGGTTCACCGCGGAGCGTGCCGTCTGCCACAGGGAACCCCGGACGTTTTAAAAACTCGCTAAACAACGCAGTTATTCTCACCTAATTGGCCCATCGCAACTTCTGTAGTGTTTCACATCATTCAGTTGGTGTTAATTTGAAATAAGTGTCAGTCAAAACTGTTGTAAAAGCTCGTTGATTTAATAAATATACATATATATATTGTATAGATATAATTGGTAAGTATTTGATTTTATTTTTATCAATATTAAACTCTTTATTACGTACTTCTTGCATCGGGGCTAGAAAGCACTAATATTTTATAAATATTATTGGGGCTATAATAGTGCATGCACGACAATTTTAATTTTAGAAGCATAACTTTCCAGAAAATTTTGTCAAGTGGAAAAAATATAGATACCTTTTGATTTGCGGTGGTAGTGTAGTAAATGTGTTATATACATTTAAATAAATATACATTTTTAGTATACGTTTACTCTATGTCACATTGAATATATTTTAACACATATTTTAATATTAGTTTTTAATTGATCTTATTTTTATTATAGCCCATAGTAAAATGAGTGGTGCAAGCAAGAAAAAAACTCGTCAATATTCGAAGGAATATTTAAAATTTGGGTTCATACCCGCTGTTCACGATGAGCGGATTGCTTTTTGTCTTTTATGCCAGCAATGCTTGACCAACGAATCAATGAAGCAAGGTCGTCTTGAGGCGCATTTGAAGGCGAAACATAGTGCTCATATTAATTCAGATTTGAGTTACTTTAAAACTTTAAAGAAAATTTTTGAAAAAAGAACAACATTAAAGTCTCTATTTACTGCTCATACTTCAACTAATAATTGTGTTCTTGAGGCTAGTTATCAAATTTCTTTATTCACCGCTAAAACTGGAGAAAATCACACTATAGGAGAGAATTTAATAAAACCGTCAATATCAGCATTTTTTAAAACGGTTCTTGAAAAAGATGACAAAGATGTAAAAGCTATGCCACTCAGTGACAATTCTGTTAGCAGAAGAATAGACGAAATGAGTGAGGATATTGAAAAACAACTTATTGAAAAGCTGAAAACAAGAAAATTCTCCTTGCAAATGGATGAATCAACTTTGAGAGACAATGAGGCAGTATTGATAACTTATGTAAGATATATTGATAAAGGACATTTTGCTGAAGAAATGTTGTTCTGTAAAAGATCAGAAAGCACCACCACCTCCAAAGATATATATAATAAGCTAAAAAACTACTTAGATGTCAATGATATACCAATGAAAAATATAACATCTTGTGCTGCAGATGGTGCTCCCAATATGATGGGCAAGAAAAATGGCTGCTTAAAATTGATGAAAGATGCAAATCCAGAAATGATTCTTGTGCATTGTGTTATTCATAGGGAAAACTTGGTAGCTAAAAACATCTCGCCTGTTCTGAATGAAGTATTACATACAGTAATAAAGTGTGTTAATGCTATTAAAGCTAATGCCAAATGTGAGCGTCTTTTCAAGCTATTTTGTGAAGAACAAAATGAAGACCATGTGAGACTTTTACTTCATACTGAAGTAAGATGGCTATCTAAAGGAAACTGTTTGAAAATATTTATGGGACTGTTTGATACTCTTAGTGATTTTTTAAGCGACAAACCTGAAATGAAGTATCTGTTAACAATAGATGGTAAAGCATTTGTGAGTTATTTAGCCGATATCTTTGAAAAACTAAATATATTAAATAAGCAACTTCAAGGAACAAATAAAACTCTTGTTGATGCAAAAGCAAAGGTATTTGGTTTCATTACCAATATTGAGTTATGTCAGAAACATATTAACAACAAAAACTTGAAACAGTTTCATTGGCTCCAAAAATGTGAAGTAACTGATACCGCTTCACTTGTTATTGTCAATCATTTGAATATTACCGCTTTACTTGTTATTGTCAATCATTTGAATATTCTATCGGCTGATTTAAAAGAAAGATTTTCTGATTTAAAACAAATTGATTTCCCAACATGGATGATGCATGGGAAATCAATTTGTTTTAAATCAGATTTGTCTGATATATCAAATATGCAGTATCAAGAATAACTTGCAGAATTGCAAAATGATGAGTCAGTTAAAGCTTTATTGAATATCAAAGGAGCGATGGCATGGCTTTGTGAGGAAACAGAAATCAAATACCCAAATTCAACCAAATGTGCAAGAAAACTATTGCTACCATTTCCATCTTCATTTTTAGCTGAATGTGGATTTAGTGCTGTAAATGATTTACTGGTAAAAAAAAGAAATCGGCTGGATATAACACAACGTGGAGACTTGAGACTAAAGCTAACCAAATTGGAACCTAATATAAAATCTCAGTGCAGCAAGCAGCAAGCGCAAGGATCACACTAAATTAAATTAATAAATTAATATAGAAAAATCTATTAAAATTATTTGGAATTTAAATTTCTGTTTTTCATTATATGTTTGGAAATTTTACTTACTGTGTTTTGTTAACAATTTCATAGTGATTTCTTCCTAGAACCTATCATTTATGTTTATTAAGTGAACAAATCAATTTTTTAATGTTAAAAATTATGTATGTTACATAGGGGGGGACATAAAAATTTTAGAAAGGTTAAGGTGGGGCATGGCACAAAAAAGGTTGGGAAACACTGAGCTAAGCAGAAAAACCTCTGAATAAAACAATGAGTTTTAGATCCTGAAACTAAAAGGATTAGAACTGCAGAACTGCTTGGGGGTGGGGGGAAAGATCCAGTGAATATTTTAGGCTCTCAAGTGGAAAACTCTTATAGGACTATATCTTGTAATGGGGGAAATGAGGGTAAACCAGAGGTAGAGTCTTAAGAAAACTACAACCCAGCCTTAATGAACTCAGGCTCTGATTTGGAATAAATTGATTAATCCCTACTCTACCTAGTAAAGGAAACAGTGAGCCCTTAGTGGAGGAGGTTATTACCATCCAGAGCCTCTGCAATTTGTCATACAGTGTCTATCAAACATTCAGTTAAACATTACCAGGCATACAAACAGAGTGGAACAAATGACCAGATACCAAGGGGAAGAAAGACAATAGAATACGATCCACAGATAATCTAAACCATGGAGTTATGAGACAAGAAATTTTAAATAACTGATTCATTAGTTCAAAAAAATGGAGAAAGCAAGACATAAATTACCCAGAGAATTAGAACTGATTAAAAATAACTGGATGGATATTCTAGAACTGAAAAATACAAGAACTGAAATTAAAAACTAAGCAGATGGGTTCAGTAGAAGAAGAGATAAAGTAGAAGGCAGATCAATAGAAAATATCTAGTCTGAGCCTGACCAGGCGGTGGCGCAGTGGATAGAGCGTCGGACTGGGATGCAGAGGACCCAGGTCTCAAGACCCCGAGGTCTCCAGCTTGAGTGCGGGCTCATCTGATTTGAGCAAAAGCTCACCAGCTTGGACCCAAGGTCGCTGGCTTGAGCAAGGGGTTACTCGGTCTGCTGAAGGCCCACGGTCAAGACACATATGAGAAAGTAATCAATGAACTAAGGTCTCGCAATGAAAAACTGATGATTGATGCTTCTCATCTCTCTCCATTCCTGTCTGTCTGTCCCTGTCTATCCCTCTCTCTCTCTCTCTCTCTGTCCCTGTAAAAAAAAAAAAGCATCTGAGGCAAAAGGAAGGGAGACAAATGGACCTGAGATACAATAAAAATTTCTAACATCCAGATTATGGAGTCCTGGAAAGAGAGACATAAAATGGGACAGAAATAATACTTGAATAATGTCTGAGAAATTTCCAAAATTGATCAAAGACATTAACTCACAAATTCAAGAAGTTCTATAAACTTCATATGAAAAATAACAGAGAAACCCACTCTGAGTATTATCATAGTAAAATCACTGAAACCAAAAAAAGAAAGAAAAATCTTAAAAAGCAGACAACTGGGAATGGGGGAGGAGAAGGAATCAGTTCCAAAGGAACAACAAAAGGACAAGCTACTTAAATTTAAAAAAATATTGTGTAAGTCAGAAAATAATGGAATTACATCTTTAAAGTGTTTAAATAAAAACTCCTAAGTGTAGTTAATAAAAGAGAAAATTTGTCAACTAAAATACAGTTGTAAAAATTACCCAAAAATATAGCATAGATATAAAACACATGAGATAGGTTAAGAAACAAGAATAGTGTGATATAGTCCAATTTACATTTAATCAGTCTCAGAAAGAACACAGGAAATACTGAAAGAGCAAATAATTTAATAATTTTCCAAAATTGATTAAAGATACTATTATACAGATTCAAGAAGGCCACAAACAAGACTCTCAAACAAGAAATAATAATAATAAAGAATAAAACCACCTAGCATGCCAGTCGTTTCTCTGTTGTTTCTTAGCTCTAAGCTCCTCCTTCTTTACTCTGCTGTTATATTGCAGTTGTGACTCCATAAACTATATTTTTCAGATTTCCTGGCCTGCTGTCCTTCTTTCAGTTTCTGCCAATGGAAGGCACTAGAGGAAAATTAGATGACAGCAGGTAGGTAGCAACTTCCCTAACCCAGTAATTTTTTTTTACATGAGACACAGTTTTATATATTAAGGCAGTGAGATTTAGAGATTACTTTATTGCTGCAGCATAAGTCTATCCTATCCTAATAAAATATGCAAAAAAGATTTTTTTTAGCCTGACCAGGCAGTGGCACAGTGGATAGAGCATTGGAATGGGAAGCGGAGGACCCAAGTTCGAGATCCTGAGGTCGCCAGCTTCTGTGTTGGCTCACCTGCCTTGAGCAAAAAGCTCACCAGTTTGGACCTAAGGTCGCTGGCTCGAGCAAGGGGTTACTCGGTCTACTGAAGGCCCACGGTCAAGGCACATATGAGAAAGCAATCAATGAACTTAAGGTGTCACAACGAAAAACTGACAACTGATGCTTCTCATCTCTCTTCCTCCCTATCTGTCCCTATCTATCCCTCTCGCTGACTCTCTCTCTGTCCCTGTAAAAAAAAATTAAAAAATATTTTAAAAATTAAAAAAAAAGAATTTTTTTAAATGGACCCTTGCACTTCATACCATATACAAAATTAAAACCCAGGTGTATTAAAGACCTAAAAGAAAAAGACTAGGTGATAATGCTTTTAGAAAAGACTATAGGAAATATTTTCATGATCTTGGGGTATGGAAGAATTTCTTAAGACATAAAAAGCATAAATCAAAAAGGAAAAACTTGATAATTTGACAAAAATTAAGAACTGTTCACCAAAAGACAGAACTAAGGATGAAAAGACTAACTAGAAAAAAGATATGATTTACAAAACATACAACCAACAAAGAGCTTGTGTGTATTATATATTAAAAATTCCTATGAACCAGTAAGAAAAAGACTGGAATAAACATTTAAAGAAACCTAAAGACTAATAAACATACAAAAAGGCATTCAATGTCATTAACAATCATGTTAAAATTAATACTATACATGTAACACACTAGTAAAAATTCAAAGTGGGACAATATCAGACATTGGAGAAGGCTGGGATAATAAGAACTTATTCCAGGTGAGAATGTGCATAACCACTCTGGAATACATTATATTGTAAAGCTGAGGACTCATCTACTAAGACTCAGCATTTTCATTTCTAGATATACATACTACAGAAATATGTGTTTATGAACACCAGGAATCATGTATAAATCTGAAAATAGCATTATTCATCATGTACAAAGACTAAAACCAACTCAAATGTCTATGAGCAGTATACTGGCAATATTATGGTATTGCCCTAGAATATCCAGTAACAAAACTGAATAAACTATACAAACTATATAAAACAATCTACAGCTACAAAACAACATAGTTGAATCTTAAAAACAACTATTGAATGCAGGAAGCCAAACACCAAAAAAAATTTCTCTGATTCCATTTACAAAAATTTCAAAATCCTGGACAACAAAATGACTACTTGTTTAGGGATGCAGACACAGTAAAACTATAAAGAAAAGCGAAGGAGTGACTGCCACACATTATTAGAAAATGGTTACCACCAACGTACTGGGGTGCGATAGGAGACATGATCCAGGGGCTCTCATGGGTGCCTGAGCTGTGGGTTGGAAAATCATCTGGGTGGTGGTGCTCGCACCTACCTTCAATTCTTTAAACTGTACATCTGTGTATCATGAACAATTCTGTGTGAATATCTCATAATTTAAAAATAACATGTTGTAACAGCATCACAGTCACTAACATACATGATCTCGATGCTCCTAGGAGATCAGGAGAGACTATTTCCCTCACTTTCCAGAAAGGACACCAAAGCTTGGAGGAGCTGTAAGTGTTTAAACCAGATCTAGTCCTCAAGGTCAGGGTTTTGCCACTCAAGTAGTCAATACCCAGAGTCTGCCTCCAAAAGGAGATGTACAGGACACAAGATGGAAAACTTGGTAAAAGCTCCCATGTCTTAAAAAATACTCCAAAGAAGGCTCTTTAAGGCTTCTGGCAGGGACATTTTATTTTTTGGTTAAAGCCACATTAATAGAAATGCCATAAAAACAGACATGTAAACAAGGTATCAGAACTTTGGTTCACTGAGACATCTCATATCGAAAGCTTCTGAGGTACAAAAGGCACCTTGCTAGGCGCCAGGCAGCCTGACTCTGCTGCAGCCACTCTGACCCAAGATGGCACAGGCTGACAGAAAGGCTGGTACCGAAATCACCCAGGACCTTTCCCTGGCCACTTGGTCTGCTCCAGACAAACATTTACTACTCCAAAGACCCGCCTGACAGCGGCTGGAACATACAAAGGTGTCTCTCATGTTGAACTTGAAGACAAAGGGCTGAAGGGCCAGGAAGAAGAAGGGCAGAAAGGATGTCAGTCAACTTCCGTTGATCCACACGGCCTCAAGAACTCCTGTCCTCGTTCATGGAACCACTTATTGGAGACTGTGAACAGACAAAAAGTATGTTACAATCATGTTGGTTAAATCAGCCCCCAAAACTAATGACTCCTTCGGGATGAATCCTGTACTGGGCCTGTGGATTCCAAGGTGAGTATGACATGGTCTCAGATCTCAAGTTGCTCAGGAGCTAGTGAGGAGGACATATGAATCAACAGATAACGGTACAAGAATCTGCCAGTGACAGATGATATATGTGTGTAAGGTTGCCACAGAAACAGAGTCAAAGGGCATCTAACCAATGTGAGGGAAGAGGAAACCCGAGGGCTGAGCATAAAGCTGAAGAGCAGTTATCCAGGGAAGAAGATGGATAGAATGAGAAAGACATCAAGACATGAAATACCCTGGGGTGTGTTAAGAATTCCAGCCAGCTGATATTACTGGAAAGTGGTAGGTGGGAACTGAAAGGTAGAAGATGAGGTTGAGGAAGCCACTCAAGATGGTGCAGGGGCCCTCAGCCAAGAAGCTCAGTTGGTTAGAGCATCATCCTAATATACCAAGGTTGTAGGTTCGATCCCTGTTCTGGGCACTTGCAAGAATCAACCAATGAATACATAAATAAGTGGAACATCTTCATGTTTCTCCCTCCCTCCCTCTCTCTCCTTTCTTCTCTCTTTAAAAATCAATAAGTAAATTAAAAAAAAAAAAAAAAAAAAAAGATGGTGGAGGGCCTGGATGTGAACCTCAGAAGCTATGGGCCAGCAGATCCCGTCTGTGTGCTGTGGGGAGCCACGCTGTCAGCTAAAGCTGTGTCTCAGATGGACATGAACCATGATTTCATTCCTCAACACAGACCCTTTCACAATGAATAAGAAAATTATTCTAGTGCACTACAGAAGTCATAGAGTTTTTCAAAGATAAGTAATACAGGTATTAGTTGAAAAAATCAAATTGTCTACAAAGCTTATTATACTAAATAGCAATCACGTACCTACTCCTTCCTACCACCTGTCCCCACTTCCAGAGGACATTCAACTTGTTTCTTCTGATATTTATCCTCATTTTTCTAAATAACATACTTACAGTGCTATTTCTTGACTTTAAATTTTGGAATTACACTTCTCTTAAAACACATACTTATTACCTCCTCTGTGTCTAATTTACTTAGATCACATCTTAGTTAAATAAATATTCAATTCAGGTTTACATCAGTATGTCATGTAAATATTGTTCACACATGAGCCACCTAATAGATTATAATACTTACATGTCCTTTCTTGTTCCACTTTTTCCTCTCCCTGGTCAGCAATTACCTCAATTTCTTTTTCATTTGTTCAATTTTCTGTGAACTTATCACTGTTTATCCCCCAAATTCCCCAAGAGGGCTATAAACTCTTTGCAATGACTTCCTATCACATGCTGGTTCAAGCCTCTCCATGGCTCACCACAGCTCCCTCCAGACGACGCTCAAGCTTCGGCCTCTGTGGTTTGGTCCCAGCCTCCAGCCTCATCTCTTGGCCCCTGTGCCACAGGCTACCTCCTATCCAAGTGACAAAGGCAGCCAGTGCCCAATCCTATGGTGCTTGTTCCATGTGGGCCTTGCTTGCCTGGGACACTTCTTGCCCCTCTCTGATTCCAGTTCCCCCCGGCCTCCCTCAGAATCCTTGCCAGAGTCCATCACTCTGAGGAGTCCATCTTGACTTCCAATGCTTATCTGGCTGTTTTTCCTCAGAGCTTCCTCGACCCTCCAGGCATCTCTGAGAGCAATCTCAAATGGTGGTCTTAGCACATACCCCACTGAGTGAATAGCTATATGGCTGGATGGGACTACCAGTTAGCAGGATTAAAAAAAAACAACCCAGAAATTCAAAAAGGGATACAGTCTTGGCTTTGTGAAACTCTAGCAGCAGCTGTCTCCCAGCTCAGAATCTAAGAAGGACTCCTAATGCCCAGACTGAGGCCACCAATGCCAACACTACTCTTCAGCCACTCACCCCACTTGCAGCCCACAAGCACAGGGCAGGCAGCGTGTCTCGTTCGGTAGTCACCTTCCCCACTCCGCAAGAGGTTGTACCAGAATACTGCCGTGCCCTGGGAAAAAGAGAGCCTGTCAGACAACATTCTGGGCTCCAGAATCTGACCCCTAGCACCACAGAGCCACTCCACGAGCAGAAACACCCTCACTTTCCTATGCACAGGGGACAGAGCTATGGACTCCAGTGATAGAAGAGTTCCCCAGAAAGCTCCTACCCTTCACGGTGAGGTGGATATGTAAAAACCCACCTGCCCATAAGGGACCTCCTTCCCCATCCCTTCTCCCAGATGGAAGCTGAGGGCACAAGGTCAGAGTTTAGGCAAGAAGGGGCTAAGGCCCCTCCAAGTGACATTCAAGTAGGTCAGGGAACAGACTGGAGGACATAAAGTCCTGCTTCAACACCTAAGCCATAAGAACAAGAACTTACCTTCTTAGGCCGAATTGCAGCCCCCAGATCAGGAAAGACAGTAGCACCACCAGCTTCTACATCGCTCATCTGGGAATACAAGGCATAGAGCTTGGCCCTTTGACCCTAGGCTTTCAAAGCAACTGAGCCACAAAGGTACGCAGATCAACCTCCTCTAGGCATGAGCAGCATGGCCTGGAGGCTCTGCTCCACAGCCAGCCCTTCAGCTAAGAAAAGCTCTTCTCATGCCCTCCCCTCCCTAAACCCTGCTTAATCTGTGTGGTTCATCAGAACAGTCTCTATGCCATGGGCACTTGAGAGCTGTAGGCCTACAGGATACCCACATCCCAGCTGTCCTCAGATGGAAGCAATCTAAGTCTGTACTCAGAAAATTCCTGCCCAACTTCTAGCCCTTGTATCCCCATTCAGCCTGGGCCTTGCCCAAGCCACTATACGCCATGAGCTGCACTAACCAGGAGCTCCTTGATGCTTCTAATACCATCTGTTGTCCCCATTGTGGGCTGTTTCTCTGGATCTAAAAACTTGCTGCTTTAGTTAGACCCTTATCTTCCCAGAACAGTGTCTTTCTGAGGGTCATCTACATGAGCAAGTAAGGCAGTGTCTCTCTAGAGCCCTGCTTCCTCCCATGGTGAGGTCTCAGACTAAACAGAACAGACTCCATGGGACTGAGGTTGTACACATGTTCAATGTGTCTCGGCTCATGCCCAAAGCACCACTACTCTAGTCTGGCTTCCTCACTTCCAGTGTTTTGACTATAATGTAATACAATTTAGAGCTAATAAATGTTTTCACAGAATACACACCAGACAGACTGAAGGGTTCTCAGCATGGAAATAAGTAAGATCAAAACCCCTGATGGCCACGGCCCTGGGTCAAATCCAGACTCTTTCCCAGAACCTGAAGGCCTTGTCTGTCTCACCAGCCTCTGCTACTAGCCTCTATCAGTTCATGCTCTGAGCCACCAGCCTTTTTCTTATTTTCCAACATCCCACACTCCTTTCCTCTTCCAGGCCTCCACACACTCTCTCCTCTGCCAGAAACCAAGTTCCACCAACTAATTTTCACTCAACCTTAAGTCTCAATATTGACGTTACTTCCCAACAGAGACCTTCTCTCAATGCCAACCCTGAATTACTGTCTTCAAAGCACTTGTCACTATGGTAACGAAACAATGACCTCTCCTATGTTTAAAGTAAGCTCTCATATTAGACTGTCAGCCTTACAAGAGAGAACCACATAAGCCCCGCCCACCAGCATGTTCATGGCAGTCTCCAACACATAAAAGCCACACAAGGAAAACTTAAATGAGAAACCAGAGGAAGAAATAGACACAGGCATCTGTCTTTCAGTTTCTTGACAGCTTCTCTGACTCTCTAGGGCTGGCTCTCTCAGCAAATGGGAGAGGAAACTGTTGCTCATGTGAAAGGAAAACCGAACGGCCTGTGACTGGAGCGCAAGTAGCCGGTGAGAGACAGGACACCACATCTGGGGAGGCAGTGGCAGCTTCAGCTAAGAGCACCTCATGGCTCCTTCCTCAGTCTGCTGCAGGGAGGGAACCTTCCAAGGCACCCACGCCACAACTCTAGTCTAGCACATCAAAAAGGAGCCAGGGATGTGAAGGTCCTGGGGGCCGGGAGGATCCTACAGGTGGAAACAAAGGCCAACTCTTCACTCCAGCCAAGAAGGGTACTGAGGGCCAAAGGGCCCAGCCATGGAGCAACACTGGTGGTATCAGCCCTGACAGGAGATCAGATAAGAGAGCTTTCCAGACACGAGCTCTCCTCAAGGCCCACACACCACACACATCATACTCACGTAGTTTAAGAATGTGGCCACACGGTTCCCCGTCCCTAAATGCTTGAAAACATCTTGCTCATCGTTCTATAAAATTAAGTAAGAGTGAACAGGTGGGCCTGGACCCAGTACTTACATAGTTAAGAAACGTCGCTAACCTATTTCCCTCTGTTTTGAGGCCGCTGTCAAAAGGTCGCTGCAACAAACAAACACTTTCACCCAAGTTTGCAACTGATTTCACCCACCACCCACTGGACTGGGACCAAAAGGGTCAAGGAAGGGAATAAGTGTGTTCCATCCATCAGCCTAGATGGGCCAAGGCTGCCAAGTGAACCCTGGCAGGCTCAGAGGAGTGGCAGGAGCAGCTTCCGCAGAGACCAAGTGAGGTGCTCTGCTGTAGTCAGGGCAGAGAATGGCAGGGCTGGGCAGAAGGAACACTCCTCATATCCAAGGGAAAACAGCCAGGCTACACTGGGGTCAGCAGGCCCCACGGCTCCAGATTTGGGCTTCTCTGATAACTATGAGTTGGCCCTGGTGAGGCAGGAGGAGCCTGATGTGGAGGCTGAAGTGCTTTCAGAAGCTCAAACCAGCTGAAACAGGACCCTTTGAAAGCTCCTGTGATTTAGGCCTTACCCTAGAGAAGTCGAAATGTGGCTCGTACTGTCCTCCCATTCCGTAATTAGCAACCTGGCAGGAAATAACAGCGTTGGACCTTGTCAGCAGCATGAACAGCTCCAAAGCAGCCCTCCTCCCCAGGGATACTATCATCCCCAGTCACAATGAGAACAATCTGATCCCCAAACAACCAGAACCCCCAACCAGCTAAGGTGTAAGATAACCATGCCCAGCCAGCGCAAGTGGAGCAAATGCTGCAAACATGTCTACAGCTAGAGGAAGAGTAATGTTGCAGCACAAATGTGGTTTCCCAAACAACAAGATAGGCCACTTGAAAGTGGCCACTGTAGAGAAGCCAGGCCTCCGGGGACACTGGATGGCAGCAGAGAAAGCCCCTGAGACAGGCCCTGGCCCGAGTGCTGCGTTTGCAAGGTAATGAGAAAGTAGGTAATCCAAAGGAAAGCCAACAACAAACTCAAGACTGGGAATTTTTTTTTTTTAATGCTAGTTTGGGAGCTACTCAGTGCCTGGTGCTGCTCCCACCATGTCTGTCGCCAAGGCCCCGGAGCTGCTCCTGGTCAGGCCGGGCAGGGCTAACATCTCTCTCCATTCTCCATCCACAGTGGTCTACTGCGTGGACCACCAGCAGAGCCTGGAACTGGAATAGGACCTGAGCCACCTCAGCTGCAGCAACTTCCAAGTGTCATTAGTTGGATTCGAAAGTGTAAATGCCCTTCAGAATAGTTTATCAGCACAATGGTTATTTTAGCTTCAGTAGATGGACGACGTTCAAGATAAAGTTCAGAATTTGATATGAAAGCTAATTAATCAAGTGGTACCACCACAGGCCATCTGGTGACACTTGGCAAACTGTGTCTGACTGAAATCTATGGGGCTCAGCTGTTATTCCTCATAAAATTGGTACTTTTAGTGTATTCTCGGTGCTTCCAACCATCAGGTGAAAAACGCTGCAAAACTGGCAACAATGGAGGCCTTTAAACATGAGGTCGGGAGAGGCAGGGCAGACTTCACAAGAGAGAATCCTCCTGCTGGAACACAAACAAAGTATTCGTCCAATGCCATCACGTGCAGAATTTGGGCAGCATGATTTTCAGTTTCCAAAAAAATAAAAATTTTGATAAGAACCAGGGGATAAAAGAATGTTGTTATCCAAGGTTTCAGCCTTCAAGACTGCCACACCAAAAACACCTGGGAACCCTGTCAACAGTGCAGGAGGCCTGATTCAGCAGGCGGCCGGAGGCTGGAGGGGCCTCCTGGAGGGAAACGCTAGCACGGCTCATGAGGTAGCAGCACAGATGCTTTCTCTGTGGGTCCACTCTCGTCAAGAACTCAGAGGAAACTCTGAATGCAAGTGATTATGGTGCCACTGCATGTGGGAAAGTTCCATCACTGCTTGTTTCACCATGTCCGCTAGTTGGACAGAGTGCTCAGATCCCAGGCACTGAGAGAAGCCACTCTCAAACTGGCTTATCTTTTTCTTTTCTTTTCTTTTCTTTTTTACAGAGAGAGAGTCAGAGAGAGGGATAGATAGGGACAGACAGACAGGAATGGAGATGAGAAGCATCAATCATCAGTTTTTCGTTGCGACACCTTTTAGTTGTTCATTGATTGCTTTCTCATACGTGCCTTGACCGTGGGGCTACAGCAGACCGAGTAACCCCTTGCTCGAGCCAGCGACCTTGGGTCCAAGCTGGTGAGCTTTGCTCAAACCAGATGAGCCCACGCTCAAGCTGGTGACCTCGGGGTCTTGAACCTGGGTCCTCCGCATCCCAGTCTGACACTCAATCCACTGCACCACCGCCTGGTCAGGCTAAAATTTTTCTTTTTAATTTATTGTGTTGACATGGTTTCAAGTATCCCATTCAATATAACACCCTCTACACCCTGCATCGTGCCCCCATGCCCCATGCAAAGTCTCTTCCCACCCCTATTTCCTCCTTTTGCCCACCCCTACTAACTGGCTTATCTTTTAACGGTGCGGGGAATGACATCTGAACATGGTGCTGAAGCTATTGTACTTACACTATCTGTCCCCAAATAGTGCAGATGTCATGGAAGGTTCTTGATCGAGTCAAAAGTATCTTCGATCTTAGAGGATTCTAGCAGTGTAGCCTCTCTTCGTCTATCTGGCCCTCATCCAGTTCACAAGAAAATCTCATTGCCCCTTTTCTTCTAAATGATCTATAGCAAATGCATCATCTATAGCTGAAAGAGTGTCAGCAGCTAGCAGAAGACCCAGTCCCTTCCCAGAAGCCTGCAGTGTCCCCACAGGGACCCTGGTGTGCATCTATCACACTGGCAGTAGCCCATGGGCTATGAGCTCTCAGAGACAGGTGCTGAAGCCCAGGTTCCTGTGCCCTAGACCTTGGCTGACCAAAGCTTTCAACACTGCTGGCCAGCAAAGGAAATGCCAAGAGAGCTCCTAGAAGAATACGTCCCTCATCTATCACGGAGGTTAGGTTCCAGAACCCCCACAATAGGCAAAAACCCACGAAGTAGCAACCTTATATATTTTTTTTTATTTATATATATTTTAAGGCTTTATAAACCCTCCCCACTTTTTTTTTTTTTTTTGTATATTTCTGAAGTGAAAAGCGGGGAGGCAGAGAGACAGACTCCCACATGTGCCCAACCGGGATCCACATGGCATGCCCACCAGGGGACGATGCTCTGTCCATCTGAGGCATTGCTCCAATGTAATCAGAGCCATTCTAGCACCTGAGGCGGAGGCCATGGAGCCGTCCTCAGCGCCTGGGTCAACTTTGCTCCAATGGAGCCTTGGCTGTGGAAGGGGAAGAGACAGGGAGAAAGTAGAGGGGGAAGTGTGGAGAAGCAGATGGGTGCTTCTCCTGTGTGCCTTGGCCGGAAATCGAACCTGGGACTTCCACACATAGGGCTGATGCTCTACCAACCGAGCCAACCAGACAGGGCCACCCTCCCCACACTCTTATAAACCTTTCCCACACTAATATTAACCTTTTTCACACTCTTATAAACACTTCCTATGCTCGTAAACACTTTCTACACTCCTAAACCTATGTAATTTTAACAACATTTAAAATTCTATATGACCTGACCTGTGGTGGCGCAGTGGATAAAGCGCCGACCTGGAAATGCTGAGGTCGCAGGTTCAAAACCCTGGGCTTGCCTGGTCAAGGCACATATGGGAGTTGATGCTTCCTGCTCCTCCCCCCCTTCTCTCTGTCTCTCTCACCTCTCTCTCTCTCTCCCCCTCTCTCTCCTTTCTAAAAAAAATGAATAAAATAAAATAAAAAATAAAATCCTATATGGGTACTCACCAGTGAATATATTACAACTTGAATGATGAAGATGATGATGAATTAGCTTATTTTAAAATAATGCTTATTTTTTAAAAATGCTAATTTTACTGCAAAATAATTAAAATAAATATAAAAAATACCGACATACCACAAAATCCCATGATATAGTGAAAAATCCACAATACAAAATTAGATATATATAATTTAAAAATCTGCAATATAGTGAGACTGCGAAAAGTGAACCGCAATATGGCGAGGGATGACTATAAAGCAAACAAAAATGGTGTCTCAGCTCCTTGGCAGTAGTCTGGATCTTCCAGAAGAGACTTGACTATACCAGCCCTTCCACTGGGAGTTCTGGCATTCTGATTCCCATCATGATACAACATAACGAGAGGCCAGGTAAGATGAAGCCAGGGTTGTGGCAGAGAGGCCAGTCCAAGCACAAAGGAACCGTCTTCTGGGGCTGTATATGAGAGAGGGTACAGCTGGGAGGCCAGCCAGGAGAGTGACAGGACACAGCTTCTGTCCAACCCTCTCAGCTCCTTGGTCCAGAATATGGAATCAGCCAGTTAAGAAAAATGTTGTACTTGTTCAGGAACATGAGTCCTAACACCAGCTCTGATGTACAAGATGCACTGGCAGATATCTTAACATCAACAAAAACAAACAAACAAACAAACAAAAACCCTGTTCAAGGAATTATGAATCACAACAAAGCCAACTGGGATGCACCTAGTACCCTGGTTGGCAAACCATGGCTCGCGAGCCACATGTGGCTCTTTGGCCCCTTGAGTGTGGCTCTTCCACAAAATACCAAGTGCAGGCAACTACTTCAATAAGGAATGTACCTACCTATATAGTTTAAGTTTAAAAAATTTAGCTCTCAAAAGAAATTTCAATCGTTGTACTGTTGATATTTGGCTCTGTTGACTAATGAGTTTGCCGACCACTGACCTAGTATATCGAGAGCCCTTATTTCTCTTGAAATGGTGTTCTCATACATAAGAAGGAAGTGGGAAATGTGGCCAAGTCCTTTATCTATGAGCTTGTCGGCAGAATTTACTTAAAAATTCAGCTTAGAAACTCAACACTAAGTTGAGTTGAACTAAAAAGATTACATGAAGTTTTTATAAGACTATAAGGCAGGGGTCCCCAAACTTTTTACACAGGGGGCCAGTTCACTGTCCCTCAGACTGTTGGAGGGCCGGACTATAAAGAAAACTATGAACAAATCCCTATGCACACAGCACATATCTTATTTTAAAGTAAAAAAACAAAATGGGAACAAATACAATATTTAAAATAAAGAACAAGTAAATTTAAATCAACAAACTGACCAGTATTTCAATGGGAACTATGGGCCTGCTTTTGGCTAATGAGATGGTCAATGTGCTCCTCTCACTGACCACCAATGAAAGAGGTGCCCCTTCCAGAAGTGTGGCGGGGGCCGGATAAATGGCCTTAGGGGGCCGCATGCGGCCCGCGGGCCGTAGTTTGGGGACCCCTGCTATAAGGTAATCAGATCAGCATGTTTTTTAAAAGCTGTGGTTGACTTCATACAAATCGATAAAGCTGACCTTCAAATTTGGTTTTCTGACTGCTGATATAGCTATAGACCAAAAGAGAAAGAGAGCGAGAGAGAACCAATTTGCCTGGAGGTGTCCAGGCACTAGTTCAGAAAATCTTTTCCAAATAACCTTCAGTTCAATATTCTAATGCTAATTCTAATAATGACATTTGTGTTTGATCAGACCCAAATGTCAAGCCTAAAGGTGGAGAGTGAGAGCCTTAGACATGAAGAAACAGTGGCCAAATAGTTCCAGGAGACTCTGGAAACTCCCAGTGTGACTGCTCTGACAGTGTCTCAGGAGAGACCAGGACCAGTGCTGCCTTAAACTCAACAGATTGAGGGTTCACTGTTAGGAGCTTCACCCAAAACTTCTCAGGATAGTGCTGCCATGTGTCATCACAATCACCTTGAAATAGGCAGGAAGCCAGGATACAGGGCAGGTACTTTGAGAAAAGCACTCCACCTTCACCAGCCAACTGGTCCCAGCCTCTCACTTCTACTAATACATCACAGAACACTTTACCTCCAAGTACATTTGACTAGGACTTACTTAGCACCATGCCCTCTGAAGATACTTAAAAAGCTCTGAGATATCCCGGAACAAATCAGGATTTCAGCTTCTGTGATCATGAAGACATGAATAGACCTGTCATGGCCACCACTGATCCCTAATTCCTAGTGTGATACTTAGCTACATAGAAGATAAATCAGTATTTGCTGAGTAACTGTTGAATGCTGGTGGGCATGTTAATTCTGGCTTCCCAGTGTGAGGTCACTCCATATTCACAGCATTGTGCAGTCATACAGTTTATTGAGCAAGCCTTTCTAAGCCTGGCCCTGGGCACCTTGGAAGACCATCTGTCCAGAAGTACCCCTCCCAATCCAAGGCCCAGGGACCAGCCATACCTGCAGCAATTCTGCAGTCTTTACTGTCAGCCCTGTGATGTGCTGCATCCGACGATTCACTCGAGCCACAACAGGATCGTCGTCCTCCTCCAGCCAGGAGCTAAGCCAAAAGAAGAGGGAGAGAAAGAGAGGTAGGGAAGACAGGCTCAGATGAGGGCCTGCCTCTGTCCCCAGCACTAACAGGCAGCATGGGGTGAGTGCTCTAAGTGGGAGACGTGCCAGCAGGTAGGATAGGCCAAGCTACCCTCCCTTGGGAATCCTTGGGGAGGGACTGAGAGGTCGGAGTTGAGCTTGCGCAGTTACCCCACCACCATCACCTTTGCTAACCTTTTGGAAACCCTGTAGCTGGCAACAGTGAGGACGCCTGTCTTGGGGTCACGAACAGTGGCTCTTGCGAGCTGGAGGGCAGGAAGAAGAGAGCAGACTTATCCTTCTTTGCCTGGAGTGTTTTCCTGGAGAGACTGGGACCTGATCTGCCAGTCAGGTCAGTGGGGGAATCAGCTTTGCAGTCAGGGGCTCTAGCCAAGGCCCCCTGATCCTGCAGGCCAGGCCAGCACAGTAGTCTGAGGTTCACCTTCCGGCTCTGCTGTCAGACCCTAGCCACTGACCTGCTCAGTCTCTGCCCACTCCTGCTTCTCCCCACATCCGTGCTGTCTGCAGAATTATGCTTATAGAGTGCGCCTGTCCTTCCCCCCATCCACCCAGACAGCCCCCCTTCTCACCAGGCCCACGCACCCCCCTATTGGAGCACAGCCCACACATGGCTACTCCTGCTGTTCAAACTGGGCCACATTCCTAAGCCTCAGCTGTGCACGCTCCCCTCAACCTGGTCAAGAAAGACCTCAGTCCTTCTGACCCTCAGTGGCCTCCTCTGCCAAGAAACCCACCCAAACACTCTCCTGCTGCCCCAGCTTGCACAGGCCACTGCTGCTGCAGGCCCAAGTGCAGGAGGCAGTTTCCCCTCCCTTGGGGAAAGTCTCGCAAGGTCAGATGATAGAATCAGGAAAGGGCCCAAGTTGAAATAAGTGAGCTGCTGCCTGGAAGCCCACACCTCACACACACACTTCACAGATATGCACACTCTCCCTACCTCCACTCCCCCGGGCTCCACAGGCAGGCGCAGACACATCCCAGGAATGACCTGCTGCCCAGGGCCACCCCCCTGTGCTGCAGCTGTGGACTGTGCTAATGAATGCACATGGGTGGGGCCACAGATCCAGATACCCCCACCCCAACAGCACTCCCCCTTCACTTCAGTAAACACCTAATGCATGCCTGCTACATACCTGGCACTATGCTGGTGACTGAGACGTGGCCCCTGCACTTAAGCGAAGAAGGCAGAAAACCAACTGGGGCTCTGCATCAAGGGGGAAGAGCTGGAGAGGTGCTTAACGTCAGTGAGAGACTGTCACAGCATCAAGAATGCTCTCCTACAGGAGAGCCCACCTAGCTGAGACTGGAGGGGAAGCAGGAGTTAGCCACGTGGGGCAGCACCGCAGGAACAGGGGAGCAATGCAGAGGGGCAGGGATGGAAATGGGTGTGGCGCTATGACTGGATTAGACGTTAGACATAAGAGAACAGGCTGAAGAGGCAAGTGGGAGCCAGGTCTGGATGTGAGCTTGTGGCCAGTGAGAAACAGGGAAGGCTTTACACGGGGGAGGGACACTCACAACCTGATTGTAAGAAGGGTCCCTGTGGACACCTCGTGGAAAGGTGACTAAGGAGGGGCCAGAGTGGGAACAGCAGGCCAGTGAGGAAGTCAAGGCAGAAGTCAGGGCAAGAGATGATGGCAGCCTGGGCAGGGGTGGCACAGTGATGGAGGAGTAGATGGACCAGAAACCTGGTCAGGAGGTGTGATCAACCAACCTGGACCCTCTGCTGCAACAGCATGTTCTGTAAGATGGCCAGTGCACCCAGGACAGAGGGCTTCCCTGAGAGCCTGCCTATACCTCCTCCCTGATGACAACTATGGCTGCAGCTAGACCCCATCCAAGCAGCTGAGCCTCACTGTTGGCCTCACACCCACAGGGGGCTCTGGACAGCTCCGGGGACAGACAGGGCTATTTTGAAAACAGACTGGGAACTCACAGGCAGCTGCCAAGCATTCCCCACAGGCCAAATTAAGCTCATCCGCCCCACTTCAAAGCCAGCATAGCTTCTGCCCCTCACAGGCTCCGGAAAAGGAGAGGTCAGCATGTTTGGCTCTTCACATGGCTTCTGTTCAAAGACAAGTCTTCCCAACATCCCCCCCCACCGCCCCTGCCACACACATGTATGCATGCAACTCACCCTTTTCCCAGCACACATACACACAGATGTTTTACTGCCTGACTCTAAGGAACACGTGAGAAATTTCTCAGGACATTCTGACAAAACTTTGCCTCTCTCACCTGGCAACCAGGAAAGTGTTTTGTTTTGTTTTTTCCTTTGGAGGGCTTTGGAACTGATCCAGGGAGTGCAAACAGGTGGGTCCTGGTCCCCATTCTCCACACACACTGGCTAGACCTTCCCTCGGCCACATCAGTGATACACCGATCTAGTCCTCAGATCAAGGTCATCCCAAGATGAGGTCCAGGGGGCCAGTGCAGGAACCTAGTTCAAGTCCCCCATGAGCATTGGGCCTCCTGGCCACTACAATTCCATTAGGAGCAGAGCAATAAAGGGTCCAGTTAAATCCTCCCTTGTAACCACCAGTGATAGGAGAGGGGCACGGACATGGCAGCAAGCAGTTCTCTTTAAAAGATGTCACATGTCCTCTTCCCATTTTTTTATTGGATTGTTTGTTTGTTTGTTGTTGAGTTTTATGAGTTCTTTGTATATTTTGGATATTAGGCCCTTATCTGAGCTGTTGTTTGAAAATATCATTTCCCATTTAGTTGGCTGTCTGTTTATTTTGTTATCAGTTTCTCTTGCTGAGCAAAAACTTCTTAGTCTGATGTAGTCCCATTCATTAATTTTTGCCTTCACTTCTCTTGCCTTTGGAGTCAAATTCATAAAATGCTCTTCTCCCAGGAATAAATACAAATGGCCAACAGATATATGAAAAGATGCTCATATTCTTTAGTTATTAGAGAAATGCAAATCAAAACTGTAATGAGATACCACCTCACACCTGTTAGATTAGCTATTATTAACAAGACAGGTAATAGCAAATGTTGGAGAGGCTGTGGAGAAAAAGGAACCCTCATACACTGTTGGTAGGAATGTAAAGTAGTACAACCATTATGGAAGAAAGTATGGTGGTTCCTCAAAAAACTGAAAATAGAACTACCTTATGACCCAGCAAACCCTCTACTGGGTATATATCCCAAAAACTCAGAAACATTGATAAGTAA
This sequence comes from Saccopteryx leptura, assembly GCF_036850995.1. Taxonomy (NCBI): domain Eukaryota; kingdom Metazoa; phylum Chordata; class Mammalia; order Chiroptera; family Emballonuridae; genus Saccopteryx; species Saccopteryx leptura. The sequence continues at coordinate 133,124,742 of NC_089508.1, read as the reverse complement.
ACACACATGCAGCCCCATGTTCATTGCAGCATTGTTCACAGTGGCCAGGACATGGAAACAACCAAAAAGCCCGTCAATAGATGACTGGATAAAGAAGATGTAGCACATATACACTATGGAATACTACTCAGCCATAAGAAATTATGACATCGGATCATTTACAGCAAAAGGTGGGATCTTGATAACATTATACGAAGTGAAATAAGTAAATCAGAAAAAACCAGGAACTGCATTATTCCATACGTAGGTGGCACATAAAAGTGAGACTAAGAGACATTGATAAGAGTGTGGTGGTTACGGGGGGAGGGGGGAGAGGGAGAGGGAAAGGGGGAGGGGGAGGGGCACAAAGAAAACTAGATAGAAGGGGACAGAGGACAATCTGACTTTGGGTGATGGGTATGCAACATAGGTGAACAACAAGGTAACCTGGACTTGTTATCTTTGAATATATGTATCCTGATTTATTGATGTCGCCCCATTAAAAAATAAAATTAAAAAAAAGATGTCACATGGAAGCAAATCTTTTATGGACTAGAAACAAAAAAATAACTTTATAACATGGTGACATCTATATGAAACCAACAGCCTAGTGCACATTTAGCAGTGAAATACCAGAGGAATTTCCAGGTAATTCAGGAACAAAACAAGGATGCCTCTTGTATCAATGCTCCAGAAGTTCTGGGCAGTTCAGTAAGACACTAAAAACAAAGGAACTATAACTATAAAGAAGAAAAAGACAAATTTTCTTATTTGCAGGTGATAATACTATTTGGCCAAGCCAAGAGAATCAGCTAAAAACCAAAAAGGTGTAAGCTCAACAATAAGCTGTGATCTGCACAGGTCAGTTTCCTCATGGGTAAGATGAACACAGAGACGCAGCCTGCCTAGTAGACCTACTAGTTAATATACATTAAGCACTTAGAACAGGGCCTGTCATACTGAAGAATTCTGGAAATATTAGCTATTACTATAAAATACACTTTTACAATCAATAGCTTAGCACATAATAGTAAATTAATATAATAATGTATAAGACGCTCCCATGTATAAGACACACCTTAATTTTGAGGCCCGAAATTTGAAAAAAAAAAAAGTATTACATAAAGTTATCGAACTCAAGTATTATTCATCATAAAATTCATACAACTTCTCATCACCGTCAGAACACCCATCCATTAGCTCGTCCTCATCTGTGTCTGATGACGAATCACTGTATTCATATATTGTCTTGTCCTCAGTTCCATCTATGGCATTTGAAATGCCACAACCACTGTATAAGACGCACCCAGTTTACAGACCCCAAAATTTTCGAAAAAGGGTGAGTCTTATACATGGGGAATATGATAACTAGTAAAAATACAATAATGAAGAAATAAAGTAAAGTTACTGCATAGGAATAGATGCAACAAGAAATGTGCAGGCTTTATAAAGACAGTTTTAAGAGTTCTGAGCCAGAGAAGACACCCAGAAGGCTCTCAGATGAGGAGACTCAGTGTGATAAAGATGTGCGTTCCCCTCCTTTGCAATCCCGACCATGGGCTCCACAGGACCCTGCTTGGTAGCACTCTACGGCATGCCTCCTAAAGACTCTCCCCCACACATCAGCCTCACCAGGTGGCTGACACGACTCACAGTGGACCTGCCCTGCCCCAGTACCCTTCTGTCATAGCAGCCGTGCTTGGCTCAGATGACTGGCTGACCACAACTGGTTCCTCCATTTTCTTCCCCATGGGACCCACAAGGTCAAACTGCTTCTGCAGCACCTCATTACCCCCACAGGAGACTCATGCCAGATATCAACCAAGGCCAATGGGGTAAGCAACAAACTGCCCAAGGTACCAGGAATGAGTGGCCCCAGAAGGACCTGCAGAGATACCTACTTTGGGTTTTGCGATCTCCTTGATCCTCTGGATTTCCTCGTCAGACATGACATCATAGTACCTGACGATGTGGGGGCTGTCCCACTCGTCCTCCTCTTTGAAGGGGGCAATGAGCAGCTGTGGTGTCTTGTAGCCATGGTGGTACCTACAGAAAAGCCTCTTCTGCCTCTGCGGTGTCTGGGGAGCACAGAGCAACAGATGCTGAGTTGAGTGCATCTTCACCCTCTGCCCGGGCTGGCTGGCTGCAGACACTGGTCTCATGCCCTGTGTCCAGCAACTGCTCCCTCCCACCCCATCACGGAAGAAAACAAAACCTCTCAGCTTGACTGGCATAAAATGACATCCCCCACATCATGCAATGTTTCCTCTTTTCCAAGAATACCTCACACCCACAAGCTCTGTGGCAGAGGGTAACCCACCCCGTGACCTTTTTCACACTTATATGAGTACCTTTAAAGGGCTGGGGTGGGGAGAAGCCTTTCCAGGGTGAAGGGCCAGTGGGAGCCAAGCAGTCAGGGTCATGGAAAAGGCTGAGAGACTGCCTCCCACCTGGACCTCCTTAAGGAAGCATTGGGATCCCGGACTCTCAGAGGCCAGTGATACCCGATACCAAACTTGAACAACTGCCAAGCTCTAGCACTTGTTGTGTCTTTACTACAAGAACATGACTTCCCTTGGGGCCTGAGGAATGTCCACATCCCCAGTTTTCTTCCCAACACTGACTCAAGCAGAAACTGGGCATGTTGAGGTGAGGAGGGGAGCTCAGTAATAGCTCAGAGGACTGAAAATCTACCTGGGACAGGAGGGCAGAAAGTCTCCTGTGTTATACCTCAAAGAATGCCCACACGTCAGCCTCAGCAGATATTATAAAGGACGAGGGAAGGTGCAAAAATAACCTACAGACACAGAAACATCCTCCCCAAATCTGCCTGTCCAGAGCCAGAGCCTGCTCCACCGCCTGCGCGCCTGGCCCACCCACACAGCTCACCAGTCCGACACCCTCCCCACGACAGAGGCTCTCGTAGACATCCCTCTCGGGCAGGTAGTCCACAGGCCTCTCGTAGATGCTGCCCTGGGTCGCTTTATCAGCTTCTGTCTGATTTGATACTATTTTTTCTCTTTCTTCCTCCAACAACTGTTCAAAGTATCGCAGATTCCCTCCAGCTCGTTCATGGCTCGGGTCTAGGAAAAGCAAAGAACAAGAAGGGAAAGGAAACCACAAACATCTGTTAGGTCATTTAGAGAAATTATTCTATAAGCAGTTTGCTCTCCCAGCAGCTCCCTCACACACACCGTCCTGCCCTCTGCAGCCCTGAACCAGCGTTCACGCGGCAGAACCAGAAAGCCAGCCAGTGTTCTCCCGCTATCAGTGATGAGAAGGAAGCAACAAAGAGGACACATGTAGCTGGCCAAGGGGGCTGTCCTCTCAGGCCTCCCCAGGGTCCCACAGACACAGGTCCAGAGTTCTGCCACCACCTCCTGACTTGGCTGTGTCCACTAGAGTACATCATCCCTGGCAACCACATTACATGCTGGTCACAGCTAGAAGGCAGGTGGATATTGGTGACAAGATACCTGACATGACCACAGCTTCAGCTTATAGGCCTACAACACAAAGCAAGGCTGGCAGGATTCCTGTGCCCCTCCTCAGTGAAGAAACTGAGGCCTGAAGGTCTCCTGACTCCCTGTCCAAGGCTCTTACTGACACGACAATTTACAAAGCTCTCTTCCCACTTCAGTCTTGCTGAACTCTGAGGTGCTAGCTGATACCAGACTCATGAAAAGCATCAGCATAACAAAGTCTTCACTGGTCTGTGAAATTCCAGACCATGGTGCTCCTATATATTACTAAAAGGAGACAAGTGTAAAAACATAATGCTTTGATCTTCAGCCCCACAGCACGAGACACATAAGACACCAGCAAGGCAAGTCCACCAGTTGGACCTCAGGCCCCTCACTAAAGGTCAGGTCATCACTGCAACAACACTGCTCTTCAGCTGGCTCTCGGGCTGCAGTGGAGCCTCCACCCTGAGCAGAGGCGCTAGCAGGTGTCCCCAAACTACGGCCCGCGGGCCGCATGCAGCCCCCTGAGGCCATTTATCCAGCCCCCCACCGCACTTCCGGAAGGGGCAACTCTTTCATTGGTGGTCAGTGAGAGGAGCACTGTATGTGGCGGCCCTCCAACGGTCTGAGGGACAGTGAACTGGCCCCTTGTGTAAAAAGTTTGGGGACCCCTGCAGCATCAGGTTCCTAAGAAAGAGACTCCCTAGCAAAGGGCGTGTGCCTGGGCCACCGTGTATCCATCAGTGATAGGCCAGAACTGAGCAGGTTAAGGAGCTAGCTGCAGCTGGACTGGGTCTGAAAGCAGTAAGGCATTAGTCACTGACTAGCAGACAGGCTGGACTGGCTCAGTCCCAGGACAGTAGCCAGGCAGTGACCAGTAGAGTGACCAGTTTTCCTGCCAGCTGCCCAGCCCCATCTGACCTACCTCTAGAACCTCCTTACCAAGGGAGAGCAGGCGGCGGGTGAGCTCCAAGGCGCGGTGCTGGTCGCCCAACTGGAAGACGGCATAGCTCAGGTAGTCCAGCACCTGGGCCTTGGTGGTGATGGCCTCTTCCCCAGCATCGAGCTGCTTTAGCACCTGCTCCATCCACAGCACCGTGTGGTAATAGTCCCCTTCATTGTAGGCCGAGCGGCCCAGCCCAAAGCAGTCGTCTGCACTCATCACTGCCTGGTGCTTGGTTCCTGCAACAGGAGAGGCGAGCAGTCAGGCTCCAAAGAGCCCCTATGTTAAGGAGAGAGAATCCTACATGGAGGAAGCCTAGGCCACTGGAAGGGAACATCATCCCAAGCAGAGGCTTGCCAGGCCTTCAGACCACACACCTCCAAGGGCCATCAGTACAGTGAGCACAGCCAGGCTGGCCCTACCTCAGGCTGTGGTTCTCAGCCAATCTGCTATCTGCAGACTCCCCTTCTCCCAAGTGGGAAGGGGCCATTGTTACAGAGGAGCCCAGAAAACCTACTACGGAGTAGTTTTGGGGGAAGTATGAAGGTCCTGTGAGCCACACAGAAGATGTCTGCTGGGCAGCAGGACATGTGAGTCTGAAAGGTAAAAAAATTAGTTAAGTATAGCAACTCCAAGATGGCTACAGAGTAGGTGAATGCTATACTCACCTTCTCCCAGCCCCAAACGTGATTCACAGCTAAAACATTGAGCATTCACCTGGAATAACAAATTGAAGGCTAGCTGAACTGAAAAATTATAACCAAGGATTTACAAAAGAAGCCACACAGAGACTGGTAAGGAGGGCGGAGGCGTGGAGAAGGATAACCCCTGCACCCACGTGCAGTGGCTGAAAAGCTAGAGGGATACTGCATCCAGGGAGCTCCCTCCCCCTAGGAGAGTGAAGTCCCAAACCCACACAAAGATCCCCAACCAGAGCAACAGGGATAAGAGAAGCCCTCATAGCATCTGAAGGTGAAAAATCAGACACCCAGATGCCACCTTCCCAAGTATCGGCACTTCTATTGTCACAGCCAGGGGAATGCACACCCATCCCCGACTGCTGGCGGGGCCACTCTGCAGGGCTCAGTCCTGGCAGTGTCTTTTCCAATGCCCTTTTTCTGGGGAAGCTTCTGGGGAGACACAAACAGTGACTAAACTGGGGGCCCTGAAAGGAGGGCCAGCCTCCCTACCCCCAATGCACAGCTGTCTCCAGAGAAGCTTTTGTCCAGGAACCAGATGGGCAGGGGCAGGGTGTCCGGAGTCACCAAGGATTCACAACTCCTATCTTCCTGGAGAGCACAGCCCTTGCTACCTCCAGGGAAGGGAAGAAGTCCCAGTTCCCCTTCTACAAGCTGGCGCATACCATCCCCAAAGGGGGACAGTTGGCGGGGCCTTAGGAAGAGAGCACAGCATGACAGCAGAGTGTTGTACAGAGAATCAGGGCTTTAGGACCCAGGCTTGTCCACAGTGAGTGCACAGAGCACTGAAAGAGCAGAAAACTCCACAGAGAGCCAGGACTTCTTTAGGATCTGGCCTTGCTGGGAGAGCACAGTGCCAGACAGAGAGCCAGGACTTTTCCAGGGGAAGGTTTGGTCTGGGAGCCAGACTGGGAACCAGATAGGAGGGTACAGGGGTGCATGGAAACTACACAGTGGGGTGGGTCTGACTCCTGTCTCCCCTGAGAGCTCAGCCCAAGCTACCTCAGAAGACAAAGAATTTCCCCACCCTTTCTACAGGATTGCAGGCATCACCCACAAAACAAAGCTGTAGGGATTAACCCTGCTAAATCCTGGATACCCAGCCCCGCTGGGCTCCAATCCACAGGGGGAAGGATGAGAAGCTTAGAGCTCAGACATTCAAAGTGTGAGTTCCTTGAGGACTTCTGCAGAGGGGACTGCCAGCCCCACTCAACCTGAAACTGCTGCTCACCCCTCTAGGGGACATAAAACAGGAGTATCCATCAGTGGCTGAGGGATTAAACTCTGAAGTAGGGTCCACTTTCTCTTTACCAAGTATGTGATCAAGAGACAGCCCCCCTCCCCTGCCGCCACCATGTAGTGGTCCCACTAATGTTGTCCTCCTCAGTTGCCCGGCCCTACCAAGCTTGCAACTGGTGGAAGGGTCTGTGGGGTGAAGCTAGTCTGGGCCCACCTGACAGTCTTTCTGCAGAAGGCTCAGCTGACAAATACAGGCAAATCTTAAAGAGTTGGGGCCCTTTTCCATAGCCACTGTCAGCTATTCGCTGGAGGAAATCAACCCTTAAACACAGGTTGACCCTTCCCACACATATCCGGGCACAGTAAACACAGCCACAAACAATGAACAGAGTGAGTGTCTATGGCTGGTTACAAACAACGTCTGACATCAACCTGAATCTGAACCCCACCCAAGAAGATCCAGAACCCCAACACAATCAGTAGTGGGTTTCAAACCGCACCAGCGCTAGACTCAACTAGCCACATAAGCAGCACACCTAAAGAGGGGAGTCCAGCAGACACCAGACCCAGCTGGTAATAACTCCCCCTCAGGGGACAGCCACTGCACACTGTAACCAAAGGTGACCCTTAGAGCCAGCTAGCCTGAAGGGTTAACTCTACCCATGAAAGGGCCAACAGCATTCAAGACTCATATACAATAGGAGAATGCATATAACCCACAAGAAACATGCCTAGAGCAAAGAGGTGGGGTGGCCTGAAGGTTTTTATTACTGAGCCCCAAAAGATACCTTTCTCATAAAGATATCACAACAAGTTTGGAGCCAGAGCAGAGCTACCTAACACACAAACAAAATAGTCAAAAGAAATATGTCCCACCTGATCAGGCAGTGGTGCAGTGGATGGAGTGTCAGACTGGGATGCGGAGGACCCAGGTTCGAGACCCCGAGGTTGCCAGCTTGAGCGCAGGCTCATCTGGTTTAAGCAAAGCTTGCCAGCTGGGAACCAAGGTCGCTGGCTTGAGCAAGGGGTCACTCAGTCTGCTGTATCCCCCCGGTCAAAGCACGTATGAGAAAGCAATCAATGAACAACTAAGGTGTCGCAACGAAAAAAACTAATTGATGCTTCTCATCTCTCTCCATTCCTGTCTGTCCCTATCTATCTCTCTCTCTGACTCTCTCTGTCTCTGTAAAAAAAAAGAAAGAAAGAAAAAAGAAATATGTCCCAAATGAGACAAGAGAAATCCCAGAAAAGAAGTAAGTTTAAGCAAAGAGATAGTAAGCATTAAAAATGAAATAGAACCCTGGCCAGAGAGCTCAGTTGGTTAGAGCATCATCCCTAAGTACAGAGGTTGCTGGTTTGCTCCCCGGTCAGGGCACATACAGGAACAGGTTCTTCTCTCTCTCTCTCCCTTCCTCTCTTTCAAATCAATAAAATAAACATCTTTTTTAAAAATGACATAGAAATTATAAAAAAGAACCAATCAGAAATGACGAACACAATATCTGAAATGAAGACTGCACTAGGAAGGAATCAATAGCAGGTTTGATGAAACAGAGGATCAAATCAGTGATTTAGAGGACAAAGTAACAGTAAGCACACAAGCAGAGCAGCAAAAAGAAAAAAGACTTAAGAAAGCCAAGGAAAGTCTGAGAGATCTCTGGGACAACACCAAGTGAAACAACATCCACATCATAGGGGTACCTGAAGGAGCAGACAGCAAATAAGGGATAGAGAACCTGTTTGAAGAAATTATAGCTTAAAACTTCCCTAACCTCATGAAGGAAAAAGTCATGCAAGTTCAGGAAGTACAGAGTCCCAGTCAAGATGAACCCAAAGAGGCACACAGTAAACCACAACATAATTAAAATGCCAACAATTAAAGACAAAAAGAGAATGCTAAAAGCTGCAAGAGAAAAGCAATTAATTACCTACAAAGAAGCTTCCATAAGACTGTCATTTGATTTCTCAACAGAAACACTTCAGGCCAGAGGGATTGGCAGGAAATATTCAAAGTGATGAAAAACAAGAACCTACAACCAAGACTACTCTATCCAGCAAAACTATTATTTAAAACTGAAGGAGAAATGAAGATCTTCCCAGACCCCCTCCCCCCCAAAAAAAGGCTAAAGGAGTTAATTACCACCAAACCAGAACTGCAAGAAATGTTAAAGGGCCTGCTATAAGAAGAGGAAATAAGAAATCGAGAGAAAGAGGACTATAGGTTTAAAGAATATAATATCAATAGATAAGTGTTCATCAATAATAACCTTAAATGTAAATGGATTAAATGCTCCAATCAAAAGGCAGGGTAGTCTACAGCCATACCACCCTGAACGTGCCCGATCTCGTCAGATCTCATAAGCTAAGCAGGGTCGGGCCTGGTTAGTACATGGATGGGATACAAAAGACAGGGTAGCCTGACCAGGCGGTGGTACAGTGGATAGAGCGTTGGGCTGGGACACAGAGGACCCAGGTCCAAACCCCAGGATCGCCAGCTTGAGCGTGGGCTCATCTTGTTTGAGCACAGCTCACTAGCTTGAGCCCAAGGTCACTGGCTTAAGCAAGGGGTCACTTGCTCTGCTGCAGTCCCTCAGTCAAGGCACATATGAGAAAGCAATCAATGAACAACTAAGGTGCCGCAATGAAGAATTCATGCTTCTCATCTCTCTCCCTTCCTGTCTGTCCCTATCTATCCCTCTCTCTGTCTCTCTGTCTCTGTCACACACACACACACACACACACACACAAAGACAGGGTAGCTGAATGGATAAGAAAACAAGGCCCATATATATGTTGTCTACAAGAGACCCACCGCAGAACAAAAGATACACATAGATTGAAAGTAAAAAGATAAAAATAATATTCCACAAAAATAGAAATGAAAAAAAAAAAAAGCTGGGATAGCAATACTTCTATCTGACAAAATAGTCTTTAAAACAAAGGCTATAGTAAGAGACAAAGAAGGTTATTACATAATGATAAAAGGAACAATTCATAAGGAGAATATAACTGTTGTAAACATTTACGCAACCAATATAGGATCACCTAAATCTATAAAGAAGATTTTGATGTACATACAGTTATCAACTACAATGAAAAAAATTGAAAAATATTCAAAAACTTGGAGGCTAAATAGCATGTTATTAAATAACACATGGGTTAACAATGAAATCAAAACATTTCCTTGAAATAAATGAAAATGAACATATAACAACCCAAAATCTATGGGACACAATGAAAGCAGTCCTGAGAGGGAAGTTCATAGCATCACAAGCCTATCTCAAAAAGCAAGAAATGTCTCAAATAAACAATCTAGCCCTACATCTCAAAGAACTAGAAAAAGAACAACAAACAAAGCCCAGAGGAAGCAGAAGGAAGGAAATAATAAAAGATCAGAAATAAATGACATAGAGAATAAAAAAATACATAAGATCAATGAAACCATGAGCTATTTCTTTGAAAAGATAAACACTGATGAACCTTTAACCAGACTCATCAAGAAAAAAATAGAGAAGACCCAAATAAATAAAATTAGAAATGAAAGAGAAGAAGTAACAACTGATACCCCAGAAATACAAAGGATTCTAAGAAAATAATATGAAGAACTATATGCCAACAAGTTGGACAACTGGGCAAAATTAATAAATTCCTACAAACATACAATCTTCCAAAACTGAACTGGGAAGAATCAGAAAACCTGAACAGACTGATTACAACCAATAAAACTGAAACAGTTATCAAAAAAACTCCCAGCAAAAATAAGGTCCTGGACTCAATGGCTTTACAAGAAAATTTTACCAAACATTCAAAGAAGAACTAACAAACCATTTCAAAGGGTTCAAGAGGAGGAAACTTTATGCGGTTTATTTTATAAGACAAGCATTATTCTAATTCCAAAACCAGGTAAAGACACTTCTAAGAAAACGAAAGTGTAGGCAAATATCCCTGATGAACATAAATACTAAAATTCTCAACAAAAATATTAGCAAACCAGATCCAGCAACACATTAAAAGGATCATACACCATGATCAAGTGGGATTTATTTCAGGGATGCAAAGCTGGTACAATACTCACAACCAATAAATGGGATTCATCATATAAGCAAAATAAAGGATAAAAATCACATGATCATATCAACAGATGCAGAAAAAGCATTTGATAAAAAAAAAAAAAAACCGGTGCCCATTTACAATCAAAACTCTCAGCAAAGTGGGAATCCAGGGAACATACCTCAACATAATAAAGACCAAATATGACAAACCTACAGTAAACATAATACTCAATGGGCAAATATTAAAATCCCCTTAAGATCAGGAACAAGACAGGGGTGCCCTCTTCCACCACTCTTATTCAATGTAGTACTGGAAGTCCTAGCCACAGCAATCAGACAAGAAAAAGAAATAAAAGGCATCCAAATTGGAAAGGAAGAAGCAAAACTGTCATTATTTGCTGACAACATGATACTGTACATAGAAAACCTTAAAGTCTCCACCAAAAAAACTACTAGACCTGATAAATGAATTCAGCAAAGGAGTGGGATACAAAATTAATATTCAGAAATCAGTGGCATTTTTACAAACCAATAATGAACTGTCAGAAAGAAACATTAAGGAAACAACCCCATTTACTATAGCAGCAACAACAAAAGTACCTAGGAATAAATTTAAGCAAGGAGATAAAAGGCTGTACATGGGGAATTACAAGACATTGAAAAAAGAAATTGAAGAAGATACAAACAAGTGGAAGCATATACCCTGTTCATGGATAGGAAGAATTTATTTCATTAAAATGTCCATACTACACAAAGCAATCTACAGATTCAACGCAATTTCTATTAAAATACAAATATTCCAAAAATTTATATGAACAAATATCCCCAAAATTTATATGGAACCAAAAAAGAACCCGAATAGCTTTAGCAATCTTGATAACGAAGAACAAAATGGAAGGTATCATACTACCTGACATCAAGCTATACTACAAGGCCACAATGCATATCACCTCACACCTGCCAGAATAGCTATTGACAAATCAACAAACAGCAAGTGCTGGTGTGAATACAGACTCATATAGCCATTGTGGAAAACAGTATGGTGTTTCCTCAAAATTTAAAATTTACCTGCTTTTGACCCAGCTATACCACTTCCAGGAATATATCCTAAGAATCCCAAAACACTAATTCAAAAGAAAATTTGCACTCCCGTGTTCAGTTGCAGCATTATTTACAGTAGCCAAGATCTGAAAACAATCCAAGTGTCTGTCCGTGGACGAGTGGATAAAAAAGCAGTGGTACATATACACAATGGAATACTACATGGCAATAAAAAAGAAGGAAATGTTACCTTTTATGACAGCATGAATGGACCTGGAGATTATTGTGCTAAGTGAAATAAGCCAGGCAGAGAAAGACAAATACCAAATGATCTCACTTCTATGTGGAATCTAATGAACACAATAAACTAAGGAACAATATTGGAAGAGGCATGGACACAGGGAATAGAGGGAAGGGGGAAGTGGGGGCTGATTCAAAAAGGGGAAGGAATTAGCCAAAAAGCATATATACCTAACACATAGATACAGAAAACAGAGTGGCAACAGCCAGAGGAAAGGGGAGATGTGGAGGTAGGGGGGAGTGCAAAGGGGGGGTATGCTGGCAGAAAGAGACTTTGCTTGGGGCCACTGGGGGCGGCTGAGTGCATGATACGGTGGGCAGATGGCATTATATTGAGTTGTACACTTGAAACCTGTATAGTTTGGTAAACCATGTCAACCCAATAAATTTAAAAGTAAATTTTTAAAAAAATAAACACTACTTTGCAAACAGGAAAGAAAATTAGTTGAATGTAAAAAACAGAGCCTAGATAGCATTAAAGCCATAGATGAGGACAACTGCTTCCAGGAACAGTCTGAGGAAAGAGTAGAGAAAACAGTTGAGACCAGAGCCCCAGAGAGCACCTATACAGAAAGGACAGAGGAAGACTAACACTGAGAAGGACCTAAGAGGTAAAAGAAACAGGAGCAGGAACCACAGGACAGACACCAAGGGAGGCCAAGAGCCAAGGCTGCAGTACCAGCTTTGGCCATCAGGGGGGCAGGAACCTTGCTGAGCAACAATTCAGCAAGTCCTTTGGCCAAAGGTCATCCATCTGCTGTGGGCTGAGCCCTGGAAAGTGGCCATCAAGATAGTTTCAAGTCAAGAAAAAGATGTAGTGTGTTTGCCACGGGGAGATGCAGGGTTTAATGTGGGGGCACGATGGGAGTGCTCCTCAGAGAACAATGAAAACAAGGTCCTGTGGAGAGCAAAAAGGGGTTGTGACCCCAGTGAAAAACAAATGTGTCTCCCTAAGCCCTGCTAACAGTAACTGAGACATGGCTGACACAGAAGAGCTGTCTCTGAGTGGGCTCCTTCTGGCTCATGTCCAAGATGGGGCTCTGCATGGCATGAAACTCCTGCTGCAATGGGTTGGCTGCTTCAGACACCAGAGTCTGCTCCCCCTGGTGGCTCAGGAACAATGAAGAAGTTGTGGATGGTAAATACAAGATGGAGTTAGTATGCATGCCAGAGATTAGGGGGTTCCTTGAGCCCCTGTCCATGCTCCACAGGCCTCCAAAGAGCTCCTATGGCTCTGCAGGCCCAGGAACCCAAAGCGATGGAGGCAGTACAACACAGCTAAGTGAGCTGGGGCTCTGGGTCTGCGTCAGGGTAGGTTTCACTCGGCACCCACCAGCTGTGTGACTATGAGCAAGTTACTTAGCCTCTCTGACTTTTAGTCCCCTTATCTCTAAAGAGTGATAATATCATAAATTTTAGAGGACTTGTGCCAAGAATTGAAGGAGATGCTGTATAAAGATATCTATTATTCCCATGATTCAAATAATCTGCAGCTTTTATCAGCATATCTCATTGATCCCAAGAGTGTCATGAATGGCTCTCAGACACTCAGCATCCTCCCCAGAAGCCAACTCAAGTATCTACCCCTGCAAAGTGCTCCCTGGAGAATGCCAGCTGAGCCGACTGAGTGCTGGAGGACAATCAGACATGGAGCCCAGCTGATATGGACAAAGGAACTCCTGAACAAAGGAGCTGAGAAATGAAGAAGTTTAGTGCAATCCATGGGCAAGGAGGCCAGGGAGATGAAGCCATGCAGGACCTCAGAGACCACACACAGGTGGAATTTAGGTTCAGCCATGAAAGTTAAGCATTGTGAACAGAAACTCACATAAACAGATAAGTATTTAAGACCACATGGTGGATGATATTCAGGAGTGAGTTGGAGGTACACAAATCACAAAGGTATTTCAATAATCCAGTTGAGAAAGAAGTGATCATGAGGCTGGAGTCGGGGCCTCCAAGCACAGAAGACAGTAGGGAGGTAGACTCTACAGGTTTTAGGATTCTGGTTTGGGCAGCAATGGATGGAGGATATTTTGTTGCAGAGATGAGGTCTGAAGGAGATGGGTGGCAGCCCAAAAAAGGATGAGGATTTCAGTTTTTGGAACTTGTGAATTTTGAGGAGCCCAATGGATCATCCAAGTAATGATATCCTACAGGCATTTCTCTACACTGGCTGAAAGCTCAGGGGAGAAGCCTTGACAGAGAACACAGATCTACATGTCATCATGTACAGGTGATAACTCAAGTGATGGAAATGGCTGGGCTCACCTGCAGGTGTCTAGGGAGAATGTGAGGCAGGGGTGGAATCCTGGGAGTAACCCCCTTTCACCTCTCACTCCTCCAGACGCACATGGGTCTGTTACTGAATGTAAAAGATCAGTGCCTGGGTGTGGCTCCCTCTTCCCTCCAATCATTCTCACAGCCACAGGGTGAAATGATCTTGTAGGTGCCCCAGGCTGCCTTCTCCCTCTGGCTTCACAGCCTGGTTGATCTAAGAACTGACTAAGGCAGGAATAAGGAGGAGTCTACACCCCTTTGTACTGGTTCAGATTCCTCAGCATCAGGGTTCTAGGCCTTGACCACCCACCACTCTAGCCTCTTCCCCCCACACACGATTCCTTTGCTTGTACTGCCTCCGGGGCCCACTGGGTGAGGTAGCAGCCAAGGACAATGGGGTCTAACTGAATCCCTTGGCCTCTAACAGTCCCCCAAATCCAATATATCTTCTTATAAATACACTGGAGTAATCAGTGAATAAGGGGCCTGGGGGGAAAATGAAAGAGAGAGAAAGAAAAAGAGAAAGAAAGAGAAATGAGAGAATATGACCACAGAGTCCAAAAGAGAAATAGCCAAGATCAGCATCCTAGAATACAAGGGGAGGAAGAATATCAAGAAGAAAGGGACAATCAGTGTACCGAATGCTGCAGAAAAGTTAAAGAACATTGTGCCTGAAACCTGTCCTATGCTTTTACCAGCTGACCCAGTGACCTTACAGCTGCAGGACTGACAGGAAGGAGGGGAAGGCCAGACTTGGTACATTCAGGAGGACTTGGAATCATGGAAGTGGAGAAGATCTTTAGGTGACTGCTCAGCAGCCTCCCCAGGAGGGAGAATATCTTGATAAGCAGTTGACATTCAAAAGGGCCTTTGACCCTGAGGGTGAGGTTTGTAAGATGAGCAAGAACAGAGCCTGTGTGTGAGCTCAGGGGTAGAGCCCAGACAGGTACACCCAGAATGAATGGGGCAGGGACCACAGCTGAGGGCACACAGGACACAGGTCTGTGAGTCAGGAGATCAGTCTTGGGCAGGAAGAAATCAAAGGGAAGGGGACAGAAGCAGGTCGGGGAAGATGCTGGGGGGGTTGTGGGCAGCAGGTTCAGCTATCTCTGAGATGAAGAAGAGAAGGATTCAGCTGATATATGGAGGGAGGATGTGGGAGGCAGCTGTCATGGGAAGGGGGAAATGGCACCAACTGGAAACCCAAGAGAGGCTAACCACCAGAGGTGACAGTGCACCTGGGGGTAGAGACAAGAGTGGACAGTGGCTCCAACCCTGTCCAGACACTGTAGCGGAATCACAGTGTACACTGCACAGGCAAAGCCTGGAGTGGTGAGTTACCTGGAAGTTCCCCTTTGGAAATCGTGTCTGGGTCCAGCTTGTACGTGTCCTGAAGCCTCATTAGGGCCTTGGCGGCTCCTACTTCATCCTCATCGGTGGGGAAGAACTGTCGCTGTACCGAGAGGTTGGCAATAAAACCTTCCAAGTGAGAGAGTGAGAACAAGAAGTTACACCCTTGATACAGGTATAGAATCCCACCTGGGACCAGAAAGGTACTCACTGGAGGGTCTCTGGCTAGCGCAATTTCCCTGCCTCCTCCATCAAAGGTTGTTTCCCTTCCACCAAGAAGCCCTTCTGATGGCTCCAGACCACAGAGATCTCTCCTTTCTAACTCCTCACTGTGCTGCTTATTTGCAACTGAACAGAAATGGCCCCATCCACTGGTTAACATCTGAGAGTCCCGGCTCCAAAGCACTCAGACCAGTGGAGGCAGAAGGGACAGAGGTCAGAGAGGGTAATGAGAGGGGCAAAGGAGAGGACTCAGGGAGGGCTTGCTGACACCTCAGTGGGAAATAAATCACATGGAAAACCTTGATCCAGAATTCTTGGGCTGACCAGGTAAGACTTCCAGCCCATATCGCAGGTTGAGAAACCCAAGGGACAGAGGTAGTAAACTCAGGGAGCCCAGCTGGCCACTCATTACTGGCAACTGGTCCTTATCATCCAGAAAAGTGATGATGACAGTCTACATCCCCTCGGATGAGGGACCAGGGCACCATGTGGCCAGGCCAAGCAGGTAGGGCTATACCAGCTTAGCCTCATCCCCTGAGAGACCTCACTGGGCCTTGCTTTGCATTAGGATACTCCTCTACCACTCAGAGCGGCTCTGACCTTAGGGAAGGAGCTCCCCAATTGTGGTGCTCAGGAACACTCCAAGGAGGCTGTTCTGGGACTCTAAGCCCTTGTTATAAAGCAAGAGAGGCACCTCTTGCCATCTCAGGACTCCAGTAGGGGCCAGGCCCTTCCATGCTGATTCAGGAGCTGCAATTCTACCTGTGAGCTGAGAACTGGGATGGAAACTCCAAAGCCATTTCTCCCCAGCCTCTTCACCCACAGCCACCTATTATCACAACTCAAGTCAAACACCCAGTCCTAGCCATGCGTGGGGACCCAGGGACCAAGAAGTTACCATGCTGTCTTCCTCATGATTAACATGGTCAGGGACTCTAAAGAGTTCAAAATCCAGGAAAAAGAAAATATACCCTCAGGAAAAGCCACACTGTCAGCATGTCCATCATCTCAGGGGCAAGAACTCTGAAAGTTAGAGTCTCTATGGGCCTATCCTGTCTCCTCCAGGTAATTACAAGGTTTTCCAAAGAAAAAAGATGTTGATGGTGGAGGTGAGGCATGGAAAACAGGAATGGAAAGCAGGAGTCAGCCAAGTAGGTGGTGATCTGAGCAGGCTTATTGTCCCACAGGATAGGCAGAACAGTCAGTTCTGAGCTCCAGGCCGAGGCTGGGAGGCAGGGGTCTGGGAAAGGCAGCCACACAGCTCCTGGAGGCAGTGAGCTCACTGGGCACAGCTCCAACCTGGCTGAGCTCACCAATCCCTCCCCAGAGGCCACCCTGTCCCCGCCAAGCCCAGCCCAGTCTGGCCACATGGGCTGAAATGCCTAGGCTGGAGAAACAACTAGCCCGAGGTTAATGAGCACTCCTAAAGCAGGAAGAAGAAGCAGGAGAGTCCTGGAGTCTCAGTCCAGGGCTGTGAGGCAGGAGGGCCCTCCTTACCATCCCAGGTTGAAAGGGAAATGTTAGGGCATAGAAAGCTATCAAAGTGAAAGCACCAAGCACAATTAAAGCTTTAAAAAAGTTTATGCACTGACCTGCAAATACCACTTCTAGGAATGTATCCTAAGAAAATAACCAAAGATGCATGTGCAAGATTGCAGATGATTTGGAACCAATGACGCAGCCAATGACTTGACCAGTTTTTAAAACATCAGTATAACGTATTACTGCCCAGCCATGAAAATGATGTTTCAGAACATTTAATGGACATATAGAGAAACAACAAAATTCAGGAAAACAGTATATTCTTATGTCACAAACCTGCCAATAAACATATCTTATTTCTAAAAGATAAACAGGAATGAATTTAGACAAGGCCCATGCTCCCCAGCTTGCGCTGGTTCCACCATCAGATCACTTAAGTCACTTTTACTAGTTCATTTGGCTCCACAAAGGAGTGAGTTTGCCTCCCTAGTATATATGTATCGTTCCATTTTATTTAAAAAATGTACACGTGTGAGTAAAACAATGGAATTTGAATTGTGCTTATCACTAGGCAATTGGATTAAGAACTGTAATTTCCTTATGTGATTGCTTTTGTATGATATTTTCCAACTTTTCTATAAAAATTATTTCTAAAGTATAGTTTTTAAAAAATCACTACCAAAACAGAGAAGTAAAAACACTAGGAAGAGGCAAGAGTTGATTACTGATACGTATTAAAACACGAAGAGTCAATCGCCAAGTCCCCACAGAGGAGGGACAGAGCCAGGAGGGTCCACACCACACGTGCCCATTCAGATCCAGGACAGGCTCAGACACACACTCCTAGGCACAAGCACGTGAACATACTAGCTCACCCAAGCACCTGCTCACTGCCCCTCACCTGCAGCCGAGTCCTGCAGGACAAGGTCCTCCAACGTGGGCCACTCTGTGTTTAGCCGCTTTACCAGTTTGTAGGCATTCACAGGGTGGGCTAAGTAGCCCTCGGGGTCAGCGGCCGACTTGCTGGTCAGGGCTTCCATTCTGTTGGCCCAGCTGCAGAACCAGAGGTAAAGAAAGACTAACATACCCACCCACACAGGTCTGGACCTGTAATCATTTTCCTGTTGAGATTTAAGACCCTTTTCATCAAGAGACAATAAAAAACTGAAACAGTAACTCCCATGGACCCTTCCAGCCCTTTAATCTAAATAGAGCTGGGGGCCCCAGTGTATATAAGAAGGCTCTTGCCCTGGCCGGTTGGCTCAGCGGTAGAGCGTCGGCCTAGCGTGCGGAGGACCCGGGTTCAATTCCCGGCCAGGGCACACAGGAGAAGCGCCCATTTGCTTCTCCACCCCTCCACCGCACTTTCCTCTCTGTCTCTCTCTTCCCCTCCCGCAGCCAAGGCTCCATTGGAGCAAAGATGGCCCGGGCGCTGGGGATGGCTCTGTGGCCTCTGCCCCAGGCACTAGAGTGGCTCTGGTCGCAATATGGCGACGCCCAGGATGGGCAGAGCATCGCCCCCTGGTGGGCAGAGCGTCGCCCCATGGTGGGCGTGCCGGGTGGATCCCGGTCGGGCGTATGCGGGAGTCTGTCTGACTGTCTCTCCCCGTTTCCAGCTTCAGAAAAATGAAAAAAAAAAAAAAAGAAGGCTCTTAAATAGAAAGGAACAAGCAATGAGTCCTCAGCCCACACAGACCCACTCTGGAGGACTGGCATGAAGTAGCCTCCTGGCCAGCATGCAGTGCGGTCTCAGTGGCTGTCTCTTATGGGCACCCTGGATGGGTTCTCAGGGAGCAGGAGGGCCAACGCAGGATGGGGGTAGGTACTTAGACATCAGACACCTCTTAATCTCGGAGAGCTTGGCTTCCTCGACAAGGATGTATTCCTTCAGAGATTGCACAAGATCCTTCTCTGCATAAATTAGGTCTGTCATGTGCCCTGCAAGGGAGAGGAGAAAGGGCCATTGAGAAGAAACACATGACAGATATCCAGCCCCCTTCCCTGGGGCACACAGCTCTAGCACAGAGGCAAGTTTCCTGGGCCACATCAGCTCTCTTGGGGTCATGGGGACTTGGAGTTAAAGGTGACCCAGGCACTCACATGGTCCTGGCCCCAAGCTTCAGGAAGAAAGAAGCAGAGGACCCAAGGGGATGGTGAGGTAAGTGCACTAGGGCACCTTAGGAAGGAACCCCACATCTTATCTTCCATGATCACCCAGATGGGCCATGTCACTGGGTCGTGGGCACCTTGGAAGCTTCATCACATGGAAGCAAGCTCTGAGCCTGCAGGTCAGAAGGAGCAGAGCAGCTGGAACCACCAGCCATAGAATGTTCTCTAGTCAAGGAGAAAGACAGTCAGGAATGCCTGGCAGCCCAGGAACAGCCTGCACTTCCCAGAGAGGGGGACCCAGTTGAGACAGCTGGTTCCCAAGACATCCAGGTCATCAGGGACTCAGGGTGGGGAACAGCAATGCTGCAAGTCCCACTCTCCCTAGAACTGGTCAAAAACAGTGGGTGAGGCCACCCTATGCTAAATGAGAACAGATCTCAGCCAGGGCACCCCAGCACCTGAGCCAAATATTGCTCAAGTAGGTGATAGTCCTATGAGCACATACCAATAGAAGTGAAGAATTCAGCCTGCACACAGGCCAGGACAGCAAAACAGGCAACCAGCAAGGTGGACACCTGGAGTTTCATGGTTGCAGAGGGCAGCATCTGCAAGGTATCAGTGACAGTTACTGGAACAACAGTTTTTTTTTAAAAAAAGCAACTTCGATAAACACACACATAGGCACATGTAAACATATACGCACATCGAAACATGCCAAAATCCTAGCACACAGAAACTAAAGATATTCAGGATTCCCAGGGGGCACACCAATGATGTGTGCTCAATTCTGGCCCCTGTT